>NC_132950.1:10837500-12124449 GCF_034638445.1 Ciconia boyciana | reverse complement strand
CTCATTCCCACAACAGATCGCTTGATATTAAATAGACAAGAAGTCATTTGCAGACTGACATGGATTGATAAAACTTGGGTGAAGGTGTTCACAGAAAAAAGTAAAAATTTCTTACACTTTTAGACATCTGGAACCTACAAAAATATATTCTACCAGCTAAATGTTCTCCTAAAATTTAGGCAATTAAAGTAGGTTTTACATCCAGGAATTTGCGTTTGAACAATGGTTTGTGCATATTTTAAAGACGCTGAACAGAAAATAAGTTCCTTAAGAAGATTATCAAAAAAGGTAATTTAATTAACTTACTACCGATGTGCATTCTCAGCATTTCATTGTTTTCTCAATATACTCCACAGAATACTGTAAGGTAATCAAAAAATACTCAAAGGCACTCCAAAGAACCTGTACTGTAAGTTACTCCAAATAGCCAAGTCCTTCTAATACATATTCTTGACAGGTAGTCTTTTGAGAGGTACAGGATTCATTCAGGGAAAGAAAAGACTGAATGCAAGCTAACAGATTTAATGTGTAACTTTCAGATGAGCCTGAAGAAAACACCTAGATTTAACTTTCACTAAAAGATATTTTATGTGAAAGGGTTAAGCGACTCGTTCTTCACACCACACTTCAAAGGTATCCTTTATTCCCGTCTTGCTCAGCTGCCAAATGCAGACCTCTCCAGAGCTCCTTTTTCAACCATAGATGTCCTAAAAAGCCTTTTAATGTTGCCTTCTAATCACACCCTCAAGCATGTGCGCCATTATCACTTATTCTTTAAAAATCAGAGCTAAAAGCAAAACTGATTACTGCAAGAAATCTGTCTCCTTGAACAAAAATTGATTCAGAGTATCTTACTTAAAAGAAAGGATAGAAAATTAAAGGGATACTGTTATGGTTAATATCTTTAAAAATGTTTAATTTGTCTTCCTTCTTGGAAGCTTAAAATTGAAACTGCTTTCCAAATCAAATGTATTCCCCCATTTACACAAATTTTTCTGGCTACGCTTGAGACCTTTTTGTTTACTTCTCAACTGCCTACATGAACCACAGCTAGAATAAGTTATTACACTATACAGGACATTTATTCAGATATAGTTTTTAATTCCATAAAAGCAATTCTTTTTTTTTTTTTTTTTTTCAGTCAATGGCATAGCTCTGTAAGGTCTATGATGTTCATAAATAAATAACATGCCCAATAAACATATAAATCTCCATGTATTCTTGTACTTCTTTCTTCTTTATTTTTAAAGCGTATACCACAATTACATGAACTACTACATTCCTGGCCCAATTCACTGACCTCTATTCCCGTTCCCACCAGCCAACCAAGGAAAACCCAAATGAGAAACCTTCTTCTCCGTGTCCGACAAGCCTCCAGGCTTTGGCACAGTTCCTAGAATATTTTTGCACCTCCAGAGCAAAGTAGGTTAATAAAGTCTCTGGTCATACCCTCTAGATAGATACCTAGTTTCCCACAATAATCATCCCCAGCATCTGAAGGGTCACTATCAGCTTTCCCTTGCAGCTCTCATCCTCCCTACCACCCTCTCCCCGGGCTGGGGGGACGGGGACAAAGCAAAACAACAAAAAATAGTGACTAAACTCCTTTTTGCCTCATTACTCCAACGAAGCTACACAATAATCGCTGTGAACCAGCGCAGCACCTCATCTCGTTTATTATCTCAAGACTTCATCTTCCAGCTTAAATCTCTCATATTTCAGCCATTCCTTTTTTTCACCACTGTCATGTTTGGCTGTTTGCCAGCATATGAAAAAATCAGAAGAGTATTCAAACCAAAGTCTGCAACAAATACTTGAAACACAGCACTTCATTCTAAAGTAATTACACTCCGGTGTTCTCCGCTACCACCAAGGGAAATAGTTGTATCTGTTGGTTAAGTATTAAGCCTCAGGACTTCGATACATTTGTCGTATGAGGCTCACAGTACCTTTTAATTTTATGAAATACTGCTATTTATATTCATCTCCCCAAATTCTGTAGTAATGATAAATCTATGAACATTCATCAAGGTTTTTACCTGGAAGAGGCAAATCTTATTTACTCACCTTTCAAGTTTCAACTTATATCCCACCCATTCCTTATTATAATACAAATATTTATTACAATAATACAGAATACAGTATTGCAACTCAGAATACTTCTTAGTTGCCACTCTCTCTTCCATTCCCTTTACCAGAAATTATTTTAGACAACAGTATTTTTATTTATCTGTCTTGCACGGGAATGGATCACAGAACTTCAAAATATTACTTAAAATATACGTTAAGCTTATAAGGTACTGTAATTCCCAACACCAACATTTAACAATGGCCACAGTAAACACTAACCAGAGACTCTCAATTCCTCCTTTACTGAATAAACCAAAACTATGACCTGAGAAACAAAACAAACAGCACATCTGACAGAAGTTCTTTTAGTGCTACCTCTTTCAGAGACAATACAGCTTTTTCTCGTAATGGCAACTGAAGATAATCCTTCACATATTTTGACAATAGTGGTAAAGAGCCCAACTACATTACGGCAGCCTCCTATACAAGGCAACCAGACGTCAGTTTTTCTGATGCCTGCTCTGTACATTTTACTCATGCAAATTATTGTAAACTGCTATTTTTTTTCCTGTGTAAAGATTTCTATGTGATCAACACTGCACAGTCATTCCTTCTTTCAATTACTGTAGGAACAGAAGGGACATGTCAAAACACAAGTGTGAAATAAACTCATAACCTGTACGATCCAGCAGTCTAGAAGATGCTTTAGGGTTATGGGATATTCTTGGAATGTGAAAGAAGTGCTTTTTATTTTAGGATATGTTAGCGAAGATTTAAGAAAGACCCACAGCCTTGCAAAGAAGAAAAAAAAAAAATCAGGCCTATATTTATTAACAGGGAGTTTAAAGAGAGATCAGTCTCCCATTACCATGGACCAGTGAAGTGAATGATCCTCTGTCACATACCATCAAGTCTCATAGCGCTGTAAAAATTCCACCTATTTCCTTGACAGTCTCAATTACACTGGAGCCATAACCACTCCTTTTCATTAGATTGAAAAGGCAATTTCAGAAATATTAAGATATTAGAGTGACAGACTAAAATAGACAGGTAAACAGTACCTTTGAATTAACAGCCTGCTAAGAGTGATACAAGACGTTTTAAAATTCTTTCATGTCTGCAACAGGCAGAATGTGTAACCAATGCCATTTCTCATCTGTTGATAATTCTATGAGAGATCGTTTGGCTTACTACTCAAATGACTGAAATATTGTAAAATTTGCAAAATCTAAATTTTCAGGTCAAAGCAAGTCCTTGCCTAGATTTTTTTTTTTTTTAAGAAACTGCTTGGTATTGAGCATTTGGCAGTCAGCATTGTTCTTGTCAAAGTTCAAGTCCTTTAACCTTAACTGTCTACCTTTGTAACGCTTCCCAAGACTTACCGTGACCCCCTTTCCCACTGTGATAAAGTATATGACCATCACTCAAACCAATAATTAGGGGTTTTTGCAAGACAGGACAGCATCACTATGACAATGTTATAGCTAATGCTTACCTGAAGGAAATCATACCTTTTCAGATGACTTGTTAAAGCCAGTGAATGAACAGCCAGCTTCAGAACTGAGAAATTTTTCCCTTGCAAGTCTACCTGAATGTTTAATAATCACATAATAATACAGGAACAAAATAAATGATCAATGTAAAAACTGATGACTGATTTTTTCTGGTCTCTATTGCTGACTTTATTTTTGTTTCCTTTTCCAGGATAGTATTTTCAGACTGAAGTAGAATTGAGTAATAAATTCATTATAATGATCAATAACTGAAACATTAATCAGTGATATCATCAACCATACCAAACCCTCAGAGATTAAAATATAAATGTACTTCAGGTATAAAATGAAGGATACATTACTGCAGCTCTGTTGCAGCTCTATTTTCTATCGCTAAACAGAACGTGCCACACATTTCTTTTACTGGCATTCACAAATAAAGGAGAGATCAGTCAGAATGGTCCTGCTCCTTTAATCCCATCCTTCCATAATATTTATTACATTAGCTTTATGTCTTCATTTAACACATTCGATCAGGGCCCAAAGGTGTGACACGCTTACTTGCCAGCAATTAAAGTCACTGGCTTAAGTTACAAAAGGTGTCATAAGACAGAGTAGCAAAGTTCAAAGGTTTATCAAAAGGCCTTGTCCCTTGTTCCTCTCCGAGTGCTGATGCTGGCAGGACGGTACCCCTACACACTGTTGAAAGGTTTTATTTTTTTATATCAGTAAATGTCTACAAGACTTGTCAACAGAACATAAAAACCAACCAACCCTGTTAATCTCGGTGCCAGTGCCCAAGTAAACAGGCACGAGAAGCAGGCGCTGGAGGAGACCGCACGCTCACGAAGGCGGCACAGCTTCAGCGATACTTGGCCTTTTCTTCCCCTTTTAAAACTTACCCACAATATGTAGTCTTAGTTAACTATTTAAAATGTTACAGGATCTTCAAGGAAAGTGTGTTTCTTCCCCCCCCCCCCCCCCCCAAAAAAAAAAAAAACAACCTGAATTGTTATAAACCAAACTAATTTACATCCTAAACAGCAGCTCCTTTGGTTTCACAACTTCAACCAAAGACACACCAAAGTCAGACCTGCAGGGCTCTGGTCTAACCTTTTAGTTTCAAAGCTGTATTTAGTTATAAATTATCTCCATGAACTGACCCGAAAATCCTAATACATGTTTCTCTATTCTGAGTCAGCCAAAAAACTTGTGATAACATAAATCACTACCATGGGTGTAATTCCAGTCTTGGGACATTGTAAAGTAAAATCCAGACTCTTGGAAGAAAATGCAGAATTTCAAAGGGGAATGAAATTAATGGCTCTAAACACTTTAAATCCAAAGTTTAAACAATAGTTCAGTATGAAATAAAAATGATTACAGAAGGATTCCCTTTAGTGGGTCATACGATAGGTGACAAAATCTTCTTGGGAACAACTGTGGGAGTGATGATATATACATTTAATATTCAAATTACCAAACACCTGTCAGTTCTTAATGTTTTAGATGAGGCTTTAGATGTGTAAACAGTAGCATAAAAATGATAAGGCGACATCCCCAAGACAGAGATCAGAGAAAAAGCCACAAGTAGGTCAACGCTGGTCCCGATTCTGTCAACATTCACCTACTTTTCTTCAACTGCTTCAGAAAACAATAAACAATCCAAACCTAAAGAACACAAATGCTTTTCTCCTTCAGCAGGGGCAAAAGGAAAGCTGCAATTCAGGTTATGGGCTTGGGTAAGTATGTCAATGCCCTGCTGTCAAAAGCACAGCGGAAGACATTAATCCTGACTTTTCAAATACAACCAATGAGCAAATATGCTCAGAAAAGCACTGATACCTTGAGCTATCTATAATAACTTAAAAAACAAATAAAAGGTACTTTCCACTTCATAATTAAAAACTGCTTTTAGTTAAGCTGTTAGGTAGAACTACTATTCACTTGAATTAAATCAGGTGACCCATGGTAAAATAGATTTTAAAAATACATATATTTTTGCCTGTCAGTATTGCTTTACGACATTCTCTGTTGGAATACTTATGCATAAAGACCGACAGCATGCAGGATCTGTGCTAGTTCTTCTTTAGCCACTGACACAGAAGTATTCCACAGAACATGGACCGAGACTCTCCCTCTCAAGAAGCCGTATGCATCTATATGGAGAGAATAAACATCTTGCTCTGCCAGAACATAAGCGGCAACTTTTAATCGCTTTAAGATTTAAACCTGAAAAGAATTCTAGCAGGTCTTAATTTCATGTTCTTTTGTTCCAGTTCATGATCTGAATATTCACTTGTGAAGCAGCACTCAACAGCAGACTGACAATTCGGGACACTGTCACATGAATGCTAGTTCAGGCGCAGTGGATGGGCTGCCACGAACGTGGCTGTGAAACTGCACCCTTAACCAAACGCAGCTCCTAAATTAAAACTGAGCCTTTCAAATCAGGTATTTACTATAATTGTCAGCAAGGATGTGGTATATAAAAAAAATCTGAAAACGTCATGGCCAGTAACAGTGAATTCATTTGGTCAATTCAAAAGAGGGAAAAGAATAAAGGGATGAGGAAAAGCAGAGTTTTCCCTATTTAAATTAACAGCAATTATTATGCGGGAGCTTCTCTCCCCAACAATTTGAATTTAGACATAAAAATAAGGTAGATGCTAGTTATTACTAATTCTGTTTATTTCACTTTAAGAGCTGGGTATTTTTCTTGATACAACCCTCGGTTGTTTTTGTGTTTGGGGTTTTTTTTTCATTTACATATGCTGAACTACAGGAAAACATAAACCATTAAACTCCATTGTCCTTTAACTGTACATCATGTTAACAAGATCAGTTTCCCGACCAGTGACTTAGAGGACATGTGCCCTTAACAAAACTATTGGCAGATCTTCATTTTCCGAGACGTCACTTTCAGCCTGTGTCTATTCTTGTTTGTTCTGGATCCGTCCTTGCAATTGAAATAGCAATCATGACTTGAAAAATGCTAATTGAATGGAAGACGCCTCACTTTTGTTAAAAAAGCAACAAACACCATCTCAATTTTTCTTGTATTGTTTTGACTGTCTATTATTTTTTTAAATGTACATGAAGAGTTAAGAGCTAGTTTGCGGATGCACCTTTCTAACCTGTTAGCCACCGCTCAAGCCAGATGCAATGACTGTTGAAGTCAAGGCACGCTTGGATGGTAAGTACTCTATACAATCTACGCTGTAACCTTGTGCAGTATTACGTTATGCATATTAATTTCATGAATACCGTGTCTTTCCATGACCTATTTGATCCACATCCCTTCAGTCAGTCAGCACAATAACAAAAAGAATAATTTTGCTTCATCAACATACCCACAAGCTACAAATCAACATCAAGGAGGTCTGGTCGACAGGATATCAAAAGCACTTGGCAAGAACACAGGAGAGTCAGAACGCACTGAGAGATGCAGAAAATTCTCTTCTTCATTTTACCTAAAAACACTAGCCTAGGAATTGATAAAATTAAGAAAGATGGATCGCAAGCAGCCTGGGAATAACTGACATATTCTCTTCCTCCTTCCATAAAGCTTACCTGCAAGATATCCTCCCTCCAAATAAGAGATCTGAAGTAAATGAGCCAACAAGAATTTACAGAAACATCCAAATAAAAGTTATATTGCTATATGAGAATGGCCTTTTTAACAATGCTTTTGTTCTGCTTACTACGTAATCTCTGGGGGGAAAAAAGCTCTTATTTAGGGCTTTCAAATAGTTTCATATCGGTTGTCAAGGGCCTTTAAAAACAAAGGCAGAAGGAAGCCAAAAAGGTACTCTTAACAGAGACAGACATACGCTTTTGTTCAGAAGTCAGCACACTGTGAGCCCCCGCTCCAGACAGAAGTGCCATACATAAATGAAAAGGGTTCAAAATGGACTGTGATATAACTTTTCCTGTATTTCCTGTAATAAACCTTAACCTATTAATTAGGAACCAAAACAGTTAAAAGAAAAATAAAATGGTTTTCAGTGAAACAAAGTCCACTGACCCAGACCACATGCTACTCTCTCCTTCCTAATCTACAACTAGATTGGCTTTCACGTCTCATTCGCAGAGCTCAACAAGTGCTAGCCCAGATCTTAGCGACTGCTTCACATGAAGAAGATCGCTTGTTTCTGACAATTGCTACTACCTTTATGGAAGACGTTGTGCTATTCATAGACAAATATTCTTCAATAGTTACAAGAATTTATATTAAATAAAATAATAAAATGCATTATCTGAAATTAAAAACCCTATGCACACGTTCAAGAGAGAAGGGGAAGTCAGTAGCCTTTCAGAAAAAAACTAATAATGTATCTCAAAGCCAGAATAACTACTTGACCATCAGTTCAATACCATCCTCAGCGTTATCGCTCCCATTAAGCAAAGGCTCCATTCTGACACTACATTTAGCTTACAAAATGAGGAAAACTGTAAGAGCAATGCCTGGTGGTACCAGAATAATGAAGAATAATATTGCCATGAAACCAGGAATAGATTTAGAATTAAAATTTGGAATAGCACTATTCCAAAATGACAAGTAAACTACAACACCAGTTTCTCTGGTGAGCAATTTTTTTGCACCTATTAAAAAGTATTTGTATATGAAAGAGAATGGGGGAAAGAAAATCCTTCTCTAGAGTTCAAGGATTGCTATATTTCCCAGTATATTTTACTTTTCCACCAACTTACCTGCAAGTGTTCTTGAGCAGAAAGCTCTGAATTCATTTTTTTCAAATTACACATAAATACCATCATACCATGTTCTAAGAAAATTAAAGAAATAACAGAATATAATTTATCAAAGTACATATTCTACAAAATGACTTTGCTATAACATTCTGATGTTATATCCAACATCATAAACAGCATAAAAATTCCACTCACACACATATGCTTCCAAGCCTTTATAGAAAAATACCACATCAGGAAATTAAAGAATGATACTACTAGGACACACTGATTCTGCTACAGCCCTCATGATTAAAGCTCAAATTCTTACTAAGCACTTTTAAACACTGTACCTGGCCGTGTTCCAAAGTCAGCCATAGCCACAGAAGTTATTTAATATGAAGGCTGATACAAGTCTACCTTCATTTAACCATCACTCTCACATAACAAAAGAAGATACAGCTTTAAGTATTAAAATGAAGTCCAGATTGTTCTGGTGTTTTGGTGTGTGAAATAGCAGTGCGCTTTGGTAAAAGGCTGTATTCACCTGACGCAGCCTGTCTAGTCTCCTGTTCCCTCTTCTGTGAAGCTGTATGTGCTCGCGTCCCCCCGCGCCGTACCGGTACCACGTTGTATGCACTCACACAGCACACGCCTGAGACCAGCTGAACACAACTGTCAGTTATTCCATGATTACCGAAACTCCCAATAGGCAATTCGTAGCAAAATTACGGAACTCTGAAACCTAGAAAAATGTGTTGACAATTTCACTGATCAAGGCTCTCCGTGTACTCCACAATATATAATCAAATATTGAAAGTATCAGTACCTTAACAATTTTAATATATTATACTTTGGCCCAGTTAGAGCATTTCTGGCCATAGGCGAGTTGGGGATTTCCCTAAAAGATATTCGGTTCTGTGATCTGCGTGCTTGAATCACAAGTATTTGCACAGGTTTTACATCCGCAGGCCAGTCTGCAGCCCCTTCATATGGCATATAGGACATACTAAGGAATGCCAAACGTTTCCGTACAGCAGATGACTTTGCTCTTTTCCAGGTTACTCCTACAATGCACTATGGATGGAGCTCTAGTGATTTCCACAGAGAAGTAGTATTTATTTTCTGCAATTTAGCCCTCGTATCTAAACACTATTGTCTTCAATTAAACATGCTGTTGGTAAGCTGCACTTCATACAAAGTACCACAGACAATACTGGAAAATAAGAAAAAGGGGTGGAAGTGATGAAAAGGACAGTCAGAACACAGTGGAGGAAAAAAAAAGTAAAGAAAATATGTTACCTATATTATTGTTTTAAAAAGCGTGGGTTACTGCTACAACAAGATTAATTTTTACAACCATTCCGTGTTTAGATAGCAGATAATTGCTATGGTTTGTACCACCTTTGGCTACCACCCCACTCACTACGCATCCCATCCACTACCACTGCATTCACTTTTTCCTTGTTACTCCTTATTATGGTCAAATACTATTATCAATAAATAAATGCATTAACCACATACGCCTGTATCCTTTACATACATATTTGTACCGCCTGTCATAAACCACTTTCATTGAAGCATCTACTACCTCACTCATGGGTCTACTTTTACAAAATTGTATGTAATAGTTTGACTCACAATAAAGCAAAACTTACAGCATCTATGTGATGTATTTTCAAATTATAACGCTGGGGCTTTGTCCATTCCAACTACACTTAACTGTTTGTAGAACAGCTGAGCACACCCACATTAGACAACTTTGAGAGCTATAAAGCTTCTTCCTGGGTTTGAAAACCAATCTGCACTATTCCAGCCCAGACAAGACAACTGTCATCTTTGAGAAATGTCACCAGTGACAGATGCAAGCCACAGTCCTGGCCCCGGCCAATGGGTATCGCACGTGCAGCAGGGATTCTCCATCTCCTCCACCCTGCACTGCCAGTTAACCCATCCTCATCCCAAGTCTCTCCTCCCAGAAGCTCCCACTCCTCAGCTCCACAGGCTTCTGCTCCCATCCATCTCCAGCGCACGCATCACCATACACCGCTGTTTCCATAACTGGTGACACGGGAGGAGATGGATACAACTCCAAACTCAACAGGTTACGCCAGCACTGAACAGTCTGGTTACTGGCGTAATCAACACTAAAGCTGCGCTACCTAAAAACATTACTTATTACTTTAAGACTCTTCCAACTTTACAGGTAATTTAGGACAGACTCAAACTGGCAGAAATCCAAGCTACAGCTTGGAAACTGAGACTATATTTTGTTTACAGAAAGCGATTATGTCACTGTAAATACCTGGTGCTAAGCAATAGAGAACGTAGTCATTGATCACAGCCATTAAATAATCTATTACAGAAATTTAAAATGGACATCAGCTATTAAGTACCAGGCATAGTACACACTTGAATTTCAGAAACAAAATCCAAACATTTTCAGATAGATTACTCTCGTAATAATATTTAGAACTTAATCTTTAATCAAGTGCTTACTCTTAGATTCTAAAGGCTACAGAGGAAATTGCAGTAACTGAGCCAAGCTTCTTTTTATTGAATTCTTTTGACCAGAAATAAATGGGTTTTCAGTAAACCCTAGAAGCTGTTCTGAGTACAGATCCTACTTTTTACGTTACTTCTCATATTCCAGAAGGATTTTAAAATCTAAATTGCCCCTGTATCATCTTATTCTCTGTTCCAAGGACTTTCATTTTTCAGCGAATTCAACAAAGTAGCCAGTTCTATTCTCAGGAAATCTCCAGAGTTAGGCAATAAGCACAGAAATCAGACTAACAGAAATCTAAACACAGCAAAGGTACAATCAACAAAGGTGGAAAAAATTAATTTATTCTCTGTCTCAGTTGAAATTCTATTTGGACCAGTTAGAACAGTCCCATCACATATTCTTGCTACTAGCAAGTAATTAGTGTTGCATCAGCACACCTCTCATACATACCCAGTGCTGTATGAGAATACCAGGGTTACCAAGCAATTGTGAACACCGGAATGGTTATAGGGGTGCCCACCACATAGGCAGCGTGGAGAACCTTTGTTAGACCACGCAGAATACAGATGTAAACCGATTAAATGTTGCATCCCAGTGGCACACTCCACCCAATGAAATTATCCCCGGCTCATGCAAGAAGATTGTAGCATTCCCTATGTGTCGTTTCAATCTTTCAAAAATAGAGAGGGAAAAATTTTTCACATTCTGTGTAAAAAGAGGTCTCGACTGCTCCACTGAAGCTTTTCTTATTAAGAAACCAAAGGCACGCTGTGCTCAAGTAACCAAAACTTCCATATAAAAAAAACCTGGGAGCTAGATCTCGTTGGTACACAAAATCTAGCAGTAAAGCTACTGTTCAGTATTTGCTTACAAACAACTCAGACAAACAGGACTTCAAAAGCTAACCCTCAAATACAGAACAGATGGGTCTACTCACATACAGGAGCCTACAGAAACAGTTTAACCTAAAACACAGTGTTATGCCCCCGAACGTCTCCCTCCATCATAAAACTCATTATGTATGCTCAGCTTTGCAGACTAAGCCAGCTTCTCACTTAAATTACAGTTCTTTGTGGATTTTTTTTAATGTGCCATTTTGAAAAACATTACCAATTACATTAACAAATTATTGTTCATTTTAATGAACACAAATTCAGTTTAGGTAAGCTCTATACAACTTTGAGCTAGCTTTTCTCATACGAAAAGCTGAATGTTATGTATCCCAGACTAGCAGGTAGAACCTTCCAGAGGATTAAAGATACATGAGACCCAGATACAACCATTCCAAGTCACTTGAAACATATCCCAAAGGCTTCCTTCCACTGTACCTGCCCAAAGCTATTTTCACTCTCAGTCCCATCGTTCCCCCAAGAAATCAAGCAGCCTAGCGACATCAAGCAGCCTCAAACAACACACACACTTGTTACTTGCCTTTCTTTACTGCTCTATTTGATCATACACAGTTGTAGGAACGCTTACACCTTCACCCACTGATAAACACTAAAGGCATTTGTGGTTTCGGATTAGTGAAATCCACAATTTAAACACTCTCTTAAAAAGAGGTGGAAGAGTATGTGGGGGGGAGGGGAAAAGAATATCTGAAATATGTCTTCTGAAAAATCAATATTAGACTGTAGGTCCAGTCACCAGCTGTTCCGCTGTAACATCTGCAGAATTCAGAGGAAAGAGAAAATACTGAAAGCTACCATGCTCTAACGGTATTATCAGCATACAGTTGTATGTGGATACAAACAACATCAAGATTTGCAGGTGCTGCAAAACACCATGCATCTCAAGTGACCTGTGAAATGCTGACCTTGGCATAATTCACAGTGAACTAGTCTATCCAAAATGGTCCGCGCCCAACTTTGAGAAAAAAAACGTTATCCACATTCCTTCCTTCTTGCATCATCTTACAAGACAATAATGAACAATCTAGTATATTACTTAGATAGAATTTCACCTAATTCCCAACGTCTAATTTAAATGCAAGGAGTTATTATATCCATTTCATTTAATTCAGCACATTTGGGGAATAGTCATTTAAACGTTAACAGAATGTTTCTTTTCATGAAATTTGAAAAAAAAAAAAACCCAACACCCAAAAAAAACCCCAACTGAAACATATAAGCTTTGCAAAATTTCCCATATAAAAAAAACTGAATAAGGTCATTGTTCTACTATATTTCTCCACAAATAGAGTCAGAATCCAATTTAGATAAAGCAATCCTTTAAAAAATACTGACATAGCTATTAAAGATAATCACCTGCAGATCCTTAAATTGTGATGGTAAGTGTGAAACACAATACACACTCTGCTCTGTAATGTGCCCATTGCCAGTATTGCCTCAGGCATCCTCATGGTTTCCTCCAAGAAATAACTCGATAAAACCGACTGAGGCTCTTTCTTAGGAAATCACGGCCTATCTGCATCAGACAACAGAAAAACTGCCTGAAGTATAACAGAGGAAGAGGAAAACCAAAGCAGCCAGCAGTCAAGGCAGCGCTCCTCCCTGGAACGCTCCTGTCCGGTACCCGCAGCCCGCGCAGACAGGCTGACAGTGGTGGAGAGACTCTGCCCAGCTGAACAACGAAAGGCGACATTACCTAAAAAACGTCATCCACAAGAAGTCAGGCGATTGCAATGGCATTTATATCACAGCTTCTGATGGAAAGTGTTTGCACACTGGAACTAGAAAGAACTGAACAGTGGTAATCTTTTCTAACTGGAAATTTCTGTTCACATTTTTCTGTTACAGTCTATGTAGACAAAGCAGACGCATCACTGGAATGGAAAAGCTTCATATTTACCTAGATGAGAGAAGATCATCAGCAATGCTAAATAGAACAGTCAACGCAGACAGCCAAGTCCTCCAAATAGCCTGGAAGGATTTTTTTTAAACTATTTCCGACCGTTTTATTTATTAAACAGTTTTGTTGCCCTTTACTAAAAGCAAATTTCCCTACACCAAAAATCAACATATCACACTGTAGATGTTTTCCACTCTGACAAAAAACCCCGAGTTATATTCTTGATTAGTACTGTTGTTGCATCTTAGCCAGCTGTAATATCAGTACTTTAAAAGGCTCTTTGGATTTGTCTTGGATTTGCTTAGTTTGAATGTTTTGTAGGGATCTTCTCTCCGGATAACATTATTGGTGTGGATTACCCCTTCCAGAGCCTCTTTATCCAATTCTGGTGGATATTCTGTTCCGTCTACCGGAGATATCACTTCCTGCTTACAGTTCTCCATTTGTGCTCCGTCTCATTCACAATGAGAGTGCCAGGATAAACTGTAGAGTCCTTTTGTATTTTTTTGATCAATTACAAAAAAGTCATTTTAGACTAATACGAAATGTCAGATGAAACAGTTTAAAGCAAAGCAAACAATTGTCCATCTAAATGCTAATTAACATGGGACATTTTCCTAATGTTCCGGTACTGTCTCCCACGAACAGGTGAGTTTTGAGGGACTGGAAAAAGATCATGATACCAACAAACAGCTCTAGCTCAGAAAAAAATCTCTCACACCAAACGTCTTAAAGGGTTTCATAAAACAAACTGTCATAGTTCAGCTGCTTCTAAACTTTTCATGCTTACCAGACTGGACTTATGCATTATTATTTGCATTAACTATGCAAAACATCATCGTGGTTCGCAGCGATATCAGACATCAGAAGGGGAACTTATCCTGCTGTTATTCATACTTCGTTGAAGCTGTAACATCTTTTTTTTCCCCCTAATATACATTCTAGCAATTCGTCCAAAACAAATTATCTATATTGCATACTTGCTCAGCATGACACGTTCCTTTAAAGTAACAGTGAGGAGATTATCGGTTTATCCTGGAAACGTCTTTCCTACTGCTGTGCTTAGTATCAGCATAGTGATAAAACCCTCTTAAAATAGTTCTAGGGTCCAGGCAACAATCAACTGTATGCAATATTCTTTCGATTTTTATTTAGCAATGACTTTAGTGATTTCAGGCCTTTGAAGGCCAGGAATGAACAGCAGATTTAGGCTAAATTATTTCTACTTTTAAAAGTTATGGCTGCCCGTACATAATGTCCTATCTCAGCATCAACAGCCAAACTATTTGGAACGTTATACTGCTGTTTGACTTCCTGAACAAAAAGTATCAGAAGCAAATACATTAAAAACCACACTGCAATTTAAAATTGTGTAAATCAGGTCTTTAAAAAAAATTAATATACTTTTTTCTATTGTCATTTGTAACAGATTTCCCCCAGCGATGTCTTTTAACACCGTTTCAATAATAATAAAACAGATTGCTTGATTTCACAATCTTTGATGAATGACAGTAACTTTTCAAAATTAGAGACACATACAAGACAAATACAATCCCCACACACCTTACAGAGTCATAGTTTCTTATCCCACAGGAGTGGATATATCCCAACCAACAAGACATTTTCATAAATTTCAGCAGCAGTGTTAACAGCTTGAACCAGCAACAAAAGTAATTATTCCCTGCCTGCCTCCACAGGAGTTGCAGTTCCTCTTCGCTGGTCTAGGAAACCTGCATGAAAACAGCACGAGCGCCTCTTGCAGAGGTATTAAGGCTTTACCCCTCACTCCAAAACCTATGAGCCTTGGCAGGTTCAAGGGATACTTTTTATAATAGTAATAATTATTATTATTATTAAGAATCCCACCAGATGGCAGTAGCATGTCTCCCCAGCAAAACAGGGAGCACTTCTGCAAAGGACAGCTCCTTATTCTTAGAATATACACAAGACTTCCAAAAATCAGATAGACAATTTGAAACATGAGGCACAAACTGAGTTTGTCACGGAAACTAAAACCCGGATTTTTTTTTTCAATGCTTTACAAACATGTTAACAGTGAATACTTAAAGAGCAAATTGCTCCGTTTTCAGCAAACTGGGTACGCAACTTGGTTTGTGGCAATTTGCCAAACTAGAGTGCAGTTAAGCAAATCTGCAGAACCTGGGGAAGGTACCCACACATCTCTTCCTGCTTCAGCAACTTCCCCCACCTTTTGTCACAGTTCAGAAACACCGAGCTTTGGTATCGCATTAATACCCACATCTTTACTCTATGTTAAAGCACAATGAAAACAGATAAATATAGCAATTTCATGCCGATCGTTCAAGAGAGTCTTTTCTACTTTGCCAGCTTGGGTTAAGTTCACTTTAAAATCTACACGTAGTCAAAGGAGATGACGTGCCAAGGATAGTCGATTTAAAACGTAACGGTGACTGGATGAGCAAGGATACAGTTTGTGTCTACAAATACTAGTGGCAGCAATACAAGCGTGCATGAGTTAATAATGAAAATGCTGAAGCACGATGCTTTGGCTCTTCACGAGTGAAAAACTCCAGCAGCACATTAGCTACCCCAAAACATCATGAAGTACCAGACAAATGAACTAATGACAAATGCTAATTCAACTGCCAAGTCAAACTCTCTCTCAGTAAGCTAATGGGAAACTCAATACCACACACTACTGATCACTTATTTGACGAGCTAAACTTAACTGCAGGATAAGTTGTATCTTTCTAGACAATGGAATGACACATCTGAGTAGCAGGATGAAAGACTACTTCTTCAAATACTCAAACTGTCTGTAGAATAACATCCATTTCCCTCAGAAGTACAGATAGGAACTTTTCAGTTATCTGCTAGTGCCAATACATGCTCAGAAGGATACAGATAAGCAACAGAATCCTTATTCAAAATTAGCTTAGGCCTTATGTCACTGGAAATTCTGTGTTACACTTGTACCAAAGTATACATTTTTCATGTCTAAGTCAACTTAAACTATAAATATTCAAATCAATGTTTATGTTCAGTTGCGTTATCTCACATGGCTAAAATTAAATTACACAGGCGTTCTTTCACATTTTGAATGAAATCTAAAATTCAGTTTAATTATTGCTTACAGACTGTTAAACTCAGCCTGCGTTCACTTGCAGAAGTTCATACAAAATGCCAAGAGCCTGACCACTGAGTTCAAGTGTACGTGAGCAAAGAGGAACTGCATTTCAGCCAATTACGTTCTCAGGCTGCGGAGCCTTACAGCTTTACCAAAGGAAATCTGACCTCCAAGCTTCTGCTTTTATTTTATTCAACCACCTCCCTCTTTTTTTTTTTTTTTTTTTTTTTTTAAAAGCTGTTGTTATCTTGAAGTAAAAGCTGTAGTTACGACTTTGCAAGCATAGTCCCACTAGTGGCAATTCCTGCTTGTGTGGACGCAGTTGCACGGCCGGGGGTCTCGGGATGGGTGGACACTTCTGGCACTGCTCTACCTGCCGTCAGTCAGGAGCAGACCCTTCTTTCTACACTTCTTTTTTTCCCTCAGATTCTTCATGATGTTATATTTAAATATGCAAGCTTGACCTTTTATTCTACTGAATATTACGAAAGCAGATCTCTCTCTGCACCTTATTTTTTGGCAAATAAAACCGAGAAAATAAAGACCTAGGAAATATATACAGGTAAACAAAAACCTTGTAGAAACCGTAACAAGGTCTGATCTTGCATAAGAATCTAAATTTAAGCAAGCCTGTAACAATTAAGTTAAAAAAACTCCACAGTTTATCAAAAAATATACAAACAGATGGAAATAATCTTCAGATAATTTTTTACAGCAGATCTCTTGTCAGTTTTCATTCTTTGATATCGACTTTTTTATACTGTACCACTGCAAGACCACAGCAGTGCTAACTGTACAACAGCACCCCTCTGACTTGGAAAACTTAGCATTTAAATTACCTCCCTAGGCCTTCTGAATGAAGGGACACAAGATCAGCTGTAACATTAACCTAGGCCTAGTTCGTGCAGCTCGTTCAGCCTTCTTAGCAAACATGGTTTTACTACAAACAGCGGGCTGGTTATGAGCAACCAGCTTGAAGGGCTGGGACGAAGGAATAACGTGCCTTGCTCTTCTGAGGCCTGTCCTGCAAAGCACTTCGCCACCATATGCTGGTGCAGACTGCAACCCCAGTCACGTAACACTTTATCTCAGTAAAACTGAAGTACGGACAGTACCTAAAGCAAAATTTCTTAAGCACCACAGAAAGCCTTGTCGACTGAATGCTGTGGAAGGTTCTGTAGGGACACGACACAGTCGCACACCTCAAACTTTGTGTTTGCGATACAGGAAGAGTGCTGCAACGCGCTTGCTCTCAAAAACACCACCAAGGCATCTTTCATGTTTCTAATGAACGTTTCAGAGTAGGGTAAACTGACAACCGTTTGTAAAAAAAAAAAAAAAAAAAAAAAATCATAATCATGCCAGCTTTGCTTCAGTGATCCTGAAGGGCAATAATTACATACATTATATTAAGGTGGTCACAAAATATATTAGAAGAGATTACGCTCCACTGACAGAATCCTCTGAAATAGCAGCTAGGGGAATAAAAGGACTGTAGGCAGTACTACAGCAAGACGGAAAATGCCATTTACATTTATGAGAGGAGAGCAAAGTTCAGATATTCTGTTTCAGGCAGCATATAGCATGCTACCGCAGGTCAAACAGTCTCCTAGACAAAGATCTTGACAGGTGACTGAAGAAGGAAGACATTTTCATACGCTTTTAATTTCTAACTCTTAAGTCAGGTCAAAACACATATTCTAATGTTCATTTGTTAACCTGAAACTTTAGGAAGCACAGCTTAGCTACACAACATACATATTCTAATAAAATGCGTAGAAGGTATACAAACATGTTGCATTTGTCTCAAAAGAGACTGATGGTGTGGCCTGTTAGCCAGAGGTTGCTCTTCACCACTCTAAACCTCGTTCTGCCAACAAAAACAAGTGAAGCCAACTTTCTAAGAACAGAGAAGAACCAGTAAAAAAATTTGTAGTAAGCAGCTTTCTTGTATTCTGACTCAAATGACAAAACCAAGAATGGATTATGATCTGGTAAAAAATGACAAGGAGAAAATCGGTTCAGTTTTTTTCTTTACTCACCAGACAACACCAAAGGCTCCATATCCAATAGGTCTGTCCGGCTCAATATCCAGTTGCTGTTGTGGATGTTGTGAGTGCTGATGATGGTGCGCTTTAACTGCAGCAGCTGCTGCAGCTTGTACCTGAGCTGGGGCTGCTGCAGCTGGTCCAGGGGCCTGACCCGGTGCCGGTGATGGGAAATATGGCTGCTGCTGCCCTGGGTTTAACATTGCCGCGGCCGCGGCCGCAGCTGCTGCGGCCGCAGCTGCCGAAGAGGCATGCTGCTGTACGGGATGTACCGCAGCTGCAGAGCCTGGATGCAAGTGATGCTGAGGGTGGTGGTGGTGATGGAGGTGAGGAGGAGGGAGGTGAGGAAGGTGGTGGTGATGGTGGTGGTGGTGACCTGCTGCTGCTGCAGACGTACCGCCATTGTAAGCCGCCATCATTTTTGCGTTGGCTGTTGTGCCACAAAGAGACATTCAAAAAAATGCCCTTTGATTGGATAACAACTGGGTCAAGCTGTCATTTGGCCATAAAAATGAAATCTGCTACACTTTAAAAGAAGTTGGGTTTCATCATACACGGCCCACCTTTAAAAACATTGAGCTCAACTGGCCTTATCTCTTCATGAAGCCAAACGATTTGGAGAATCTCTTCATGTGTGCGTGAGCCAGAGTGCACGAGCCCTCTTCCCCAGGAGTCCAGCTGTGGTTGGCTACTGAAACTCCATCCTTGGGCAACAGGGCTGGGTTTTGTTTGGTTTTTCCCTTCACTTTTTTTTTTTTTTTTTAAAGAAAAAGAAATAGAGCGATCAATCCCCCTTCCCTCCAGAAGGAGGATTTGGAGTCTCTCCCCTGGAACACCCTGAGAGGACTGACAAGTCTACCCCTTCCATTCCCACATCCTCTCCATCGGGCTCCTCCAAACCTCCCTGAGCGCCCAGGCACCTCCTACATAGCTCCCTCCTTCCAGACACCTGCTCCCTCAAATACAGCAAAAAAAACTTGGGAGTTTGCAACTTTTCCTCGAAGGCCTGAAACACACACAAGCACCCAGAAAAAGTGAAGAGGGACGGAAGGAGCGAGGAGAGGAGGGCGAGGATAAGGAGGGGGAGGGCAAGAGGGGCGGAAAAGAGGACAAAAATAGATGGAGGAAGAAAAGGGGACGGGGCAGGAAAGAAAGCACGGGAGGGAGGAGAGGAGAAGGGGCGAGGAGGGAAGATGGGAGCGGGGAAAGTGACAAATGAATGACAGGGAAGAGCGCGGGGCCGGGGGATAAAGAGGGGCGAGGGTGGATGCGCCGGGGGCGGCGAGGGGCGGCGGCGGCGCCCTGACAGCCTGACCCGGCGCCGGCGGCGGGCAGCGCCTCTGCGGGGGGCGCCGGCGGCTGCAGCCCCCCCTCCGGCGGGGCGGGGAAGGACCGGGGCCGGGTGGGGGGAGGGGGTCTCCGCTGCGTGCGTGCGGCAGGCAGAGGTGGGGGGCGGCGGGCTCTCAGGCCCCCGCCGCGCAGCGCCGCTCCGCCCCCCGGCCGCCGCCGCCTCGGCCGCCCGACCCGCCGCCGCCGCCGCCGCCGCCGCCGCCACTCACCTCCTCACGGAGCCCCAGCGCGGAGCGCACAGCGGGCACGCGCACCCGGCCTGCCCTCCCCCCGCCGGCCCCCCCCGCCCCCATGCGGGGCGCGCGCCCGACACCCGCCCGCAGCCAATCGGACCCGGCCCACCAGGCTCCGCGAGAGCCGCCCCCACCCAATCACCGAGCGGGACCCAGCTCGGCCGGCCCATAGGACTCGGCCGCTGCAGAGACTCCCTGACTCAGTCCCGCCCCCTTGACCCCCGCCGCCCAATCACCGCGCGCCTCCGCGCCCAGAGCTAGCGAGACCCCGCGAGATTCCCTCACCTCACACAACCCTCACCTCGGGTGGCCCCGCCTTCTTCACCTTTCCTGCCAATCACACCGTGCCGCTCCGGCCTACTGGCCAATTGACTCTCCCTCTGAGCCTAGTCCCGCCCCCAAGGCCTGCTTTTTGCCCAATCGCAGCCCCCTATCCGATCCAATTCGCCAGTGAGGAGAAACGAAAGCCCGAAAAGGGGTTACTGGGCCAATAGTACTCGGAGGCGAGGCGACGGCCTGATTGACAGCTCTCCTCACGAGTGATTAGCGGCGATGGGCGTTAAAGGAGCCGTTGTTCGTCAAATCGCAGCGCGAGGCGCCGGGTGACGGACGAGGAAGTCGCTGGTGCGCCCGTCTGCAGGTGGGCAGCTGGCCAATGGGAGGCGGGGAGCCGGCTGATGAGCGGCGGGAGGGGCCAATGGCGCTCCCGGGGCGGGGTGAGATGAGGACGCGGCGGGGCGCGGAGGTCACTGTGGGCGCTGAGGGGTGGCGGCGGCGGCGGGAAGCGGAGCGGGAGCCGGGGTGAGGGCCGGGCTGGGGGGAGCGGGGCGCGGCCGGGGCGGGAGTGCCCCTGCGCTCGGGGGGGGCCCTGCGCCCGCCGTCGTGGCTCTCCCGGGGCCTTCTGGCCGGCCGCCTCTGGGGCGGCGGTGGGGCCCTCAGGGCTGTGCTGGCTCTGGGGGGAGCCGGCTCTCCTCCCCGGCCGGGGCCGAGCGAGGGAGGAGGAGCTCGGTTTCCTGAGGTAGATGTTTTTGCCTCAGCCCCGCGCTCCAGCGGAAGGTGATTACTAAAGCTGTCTTTCACAAAAGAAGCTTCCTAACTCGGCTAGCGGAAAGGCGAATGTGCTTTAAAGACGGGGGCTGGCCTCGAAAAGTGGGGGGGGGGGGGGGTGTTTTGGGGTTTTGTTTGTTTGTTTTTCCCTTCGATTTGAAGACCAGAAGGTAAAGCTTGAAGCAAGTGAGAGTGGGGAAGGTGCAGAGTGCTGGCACTGAGGGCCTGAGCCTCGCCTGCAGGCTCCAGAAGCGGGGGGAAGCCCAGTGTCACGCTGCAGGATGAGCGTCCCTCTGCCCTGAGGTCGGGAGGAAAAAAAACATCAGAGGTTTCAGATCTCTTCAGCAGATAGCTAGCAGCAGATGCTATAGCCAGCTCTCCTCGAAGTCGGTTTTTTGAGGCTTGCTGCAGCATGCTCATCAACACACTCAGAAGTTATGTTTCGAATGTGAAGTACATGTTGACCTAGGACCAAAATATTTTTTGTGGTTTGTTGTTTTAGTTCACTTATGCCATTAATCTACATGCTTGGGGAATGCAGTGTGGTTCTTTAAAGCATGTGTTCCCTAAAACGTGGAGATTAATAAAAATTTGACAGTTTTAACACTTTCCACTTTCTTGTGTGAATATTAATCATATCTGATTAATAGTTTTACTTCAGAAAAACCCCTAGTTATCAGAGCCTTACCCGTGATGGTAGTAGAGTTAAATTAACTGTGAGAGTGATAAAGAGGTTCCTTCATACGATTAAACTGGGTGAGCAGTTCCAAAGGAAATAAATGACTGATGGTGAATTTGTACGTGCCCCTGTTATGGGTGAGCCGACAGCCTTTCCTTCTCTGCATCTGGTTCCTGTCTGAACAGAGGAAAAACAACTAGAAGAACTGTAGTAGTACAACTATTTTACCAACAAATCCCTGATGGTACAATATCAAGTACTGTGACCTGTCTTTTCTGTGTGTGTCTCTAAAAAATGAACATCATTGGACTTCTATACGGCATGGGGGAAAGGAGACTAGAAATGTGAAAGCCTGTTGCAATTCCTAAAACTTGAGTGCAAAGTCTTTTTAAGAATGGGTTTTGGATACTTTTTGTCTGCTCTTTGAGAATGTAAACAAGAAAAGTCATGCAGGAATTAAGACAAGTTTCTTTGTTAAAACCGTTTCTGTTGCATTTTGAAATGTTGTTAGCTAATATTCCAGTCTGGAATTATAGTAGAGTTTTGCTATCATGTCACAGTTTTTAAAACAGACTTCACTTAAAAAAGCAAGAGTAGAATTGATTTACAGCCACTTAATAATATTACGTATTGGAAGAAGAGACAGAACACTTATTTAGAACTTGTATTTCTAGCTGTCTGATTGAACTTTTTATTGAAGTTGATAACAAACTGCTAATATGAATATGGCATGCTCCAAGGATTTTCTGGGTCTCTGCATCCCCTCAAGCTCTGGAGAGGTATGGTGTGGTGCGTGGGACAATGGAAGGAAGTGGATACGAAGTCGGTTGGGTGGGCCTGGGCATAGGGAAGTGCTGTGAAGACTGGAAGGCTTTTAAACCTCTCCTACATGTTTTCATTATGGACTTTTTTCTTTCTCTGTTATTGCGATATCTTTCCAAGTGGTAAAATCGAGCAATTGCCTAATAATTGTTGTATGGAAACTTGGGTTCTAAATGTATTTACAGATTAATGTCTCAGTGCCATTATTCAAGTCAAAATGCAGAGTGTCATCTTAATTTTTTTTTTTTTTCAGTTAGGTACATTACTGAGTAAATTGGATCGCATGTCTTTAAACAATTGATTTTCAGTAGAATTTAATTTTTACTGGTGTATTTGCTGAACGTCAGTCATCTTCAACTGCATGTTGGGAAGGAAGACATTATTTATCTTGTTCTTGCCAGTGGACTATAGTTGAATTTATGGTCATAAACAAAGCATTGAGTGATATGGAAAAAGTCAGCCTTTTTCTAGCATAAACTGAAAGTCTTGTAACGACTGCTTATTGAGAAGTGTTCATAGACATGTGCGGTTTTGGTGACTAATTTAGGAGCCTAATCTCTGTGGGCTTCTTATTGTTAAAGGGTAAAGAGGTGTACTGCATTGCCGTCTGGAGGAGCCTGATTTAGGTGTGTCTGGACATCACCTAACATTTCTTTCCCTGTTGACTATACGGAGCCTTTCGAGAGAAGCTTCTGAACAGCCATGTTTAGTATTAAGCAGGGTGTTTTTACCTAATCATTTTTGCAGTGGATAGGGAATAATTCAGGCCTAGATCTCTGGTAGCATATTTTAAAGCTTTGTGTAACCGTCTCCCCTGGAGCAGCTTGTGTCCCCGAGAACCTGTTCTTTCAAGTATTGTGCTCATGAAAAGATGGGAATTGGATCCACTTCTCAATAGTGTTTAAAGCATCTGTTTACACTTCCTCATGAACAAACCAGTTGCCAATTAACCTGAGGGAAGCATCAGCTAAAGCTCATGCTTTCTTTATCCTTATTACTTTAAGGAAGGACCAAATGATGGGGATTGTACTCAGCATCTTTGCCATAGTTGAGGATGTTACATATGTGCAGCTTTCCATTGCAAGTATCACATGATGCATTACAATATCA
Source organism: Ciconia boyciana (assembly GCF_034638445.1). Taxonomy (NCBI): domain Eukaryota; kingdom Metazoa; phylum Chordata; class Aves; order Ciconiiformes; family Ciconiidae; genus Ciconia; species Ciconia boyciana. The sequence continues at coordinate 12,100,476 of NC_132950.1, read as the reverse complement.
TCAATGTCACCTGTATTGTTATGAAAAACAGACTTCTTTAAAAAACAATACCACAGGTGAACTGTTGAAAAAGTTTTGATTTGTTTATTGATGCCCCTTTTTGTTTATGGTTATCATCAAACACCAACCATCTCAAGCTTTTGGATAGAGGTTATCTTTAGTAAATCTCAGAGAAAACAGTAACCAGTTCCATCAGCTCAGACAGCCTTCAGTCTGACTGTTTACTTATGTATTGCCACCAAGTGGTCTGGGGCAACTCCTAGGCCACTGTTTGATGAGTAGGGTTAGTTGCCTGAACCAGAATACTATATCCGGCATAAAGAGTTTCTCCCCACACACCTTTGTCTAAACTTACTGACTTCCTATTGATTTGTCATACAACCTTTTTGTATTAGCTTTGGTGAATCAAATCCATGGTGACTTCATTTTTGGCTGTACGTTAGTAAATAAGTGTCTTGTCTTAGAAATACTCTAAAAGTGTTGTTAGACACTGTCATGTAGATGAATTTTCAGCACTGAGAGCAAAAGAAGTGAACTGGGTTGCAGTCCTGGCATTGTCACCAGTTTTCCTGGCAGCTCTTGACTGGACTGCTACTAACCATGCTTTCCAGTTTCTGCATCTGTAAAGTGTAAGTAAAATCTGGGAGCCGCTTTATTTTTTTATTTATTTTAGTTTAACTAAATGCTTCAACCATATTATCCATCTTTTATTTGCCCTTTGAAATTGAACCAGCTCTTTTCAATGAGGTGAGAAACTGGTGAGATGGCAGCTGAAGGGATACGCTTATCTTGCGCGTCCATATGGAGTTATGTTAGATGCCAGTGTTGAACAACCCACCCTAACAAGTATATCTTCCTTCCACACTGGGTTTATAAACACTTTTAATTGGTGTCCCTGGCCTCTGTCATGCTGTGAAACTAAAGACTGTCAGTTCAACTGCTTTTTAGGCACTTCATGCTTTGAAAGTTAAGGGGGACAAGATCCAGTTGATTCATACGGAGGTATGTTTAAGGAAAAAACCTTTTAAAAGAATATTAAGGAAACATGAAACTTGCAGACAACATGCTCAACTTCTAATAGACCGTTTGTTTCCTCAGTTACAGGTCTGTTACTTGAAAGTGTTACCTATTAGTTATATGAATCACTCCTACTTAGAACAGGGCTGCAGCATGAATTAATCGTGTACTATTGTAAGTCAGTGCTTCCTTGTTATTTAATGTCTCTGTATAAGAAGCATAACAAGGGGGAGCTCGTTACAGAGCTGGCTCATAGAACTTTGAGCAAGGGTGTTTTGTGAGTAGTTCAATGAGCGTGAGCTGCTTGATGAGTGAGTTGGCAAAATCTAACCATAGTAATTTGAACTGGGCAGGTAGAGACATTGCTCTAGATCCTGCCAAAGCCCAGTTTGATTGCAACTAATTTGTCATCCCCAGTGATGCATGGAGATATGTGATTGGTGACTACTGCTGATGAAACATGACAGATCAATTCTAATCTCTTACTGGTGAAGACAGTTATTCATGGGGACGTGCATCTGTCTCTTACTATTTTATTCACAGTAAGAGTGCTGTAAAGCAGTAGCAAGTCTGCTGTTTGAGTATCAAACACTGAATGCTAGTACATCTAGATTTGTCAGGCGCTCTTTGCTAAACTCATTTAAAAACTACATATGAAAGTAAATACTGTGCATTAGAAACAGGGCACAGACTTGTCGCTTTTTGAAAATCTACAGTATCAAGTTCAGTCTTTTCTGACACTTGAGAGATTTATTTTCCCCTCGGATTTGCCACTTGCTTTGCAGGAGTATAATCTTTTTGACAGCACTCTGCATAAGGGCAAGGGATTGAAGACAATTTGTAATCAGCCAGTTCTATTTCTTTGATGCTCCTCAGCAGTGTTTTAACCTTAAAATTCTCCGCAAAAGATTGTATCATATTGCACAGCATAAAATGTTATGGTCCAGTTCCAGACATAGTTCCAGTTCCAGACATGTGGGGTTTTTTCTTGTACCACAAGAACTAGTTGTGAAAACAGGACTGAATATTAGAATGAATCTTTTGATTTCATGGCTGAGTATTGTGCATAAATGTCCTTCAGCACTTATGCATGTAGGGTTTTTTGTGACCCTTTAGTGCAGAAGTAGTAACATGAAGTGGAACAAAGCGTAATAAAATGCTTGCGCAGTTTTGTCTGTGATCCACAAAAGGGGTACTCTGAGCTGCACTGTTGATAATTTATCATGTGGGTGTCTGACAAGCCCACACATACCTTGATATACAACTCTGCAGATACAGTCCTCAGTGTTCTGTAATACCCTGGTAATATTTTATTCATAAATCCTAATGCTGAAGCCCTTAAGGTGTCATAAACACAGTGCTAATGCCTGCAAATTTGAGGGGGGGTTGCTTAGAGAACTATCATGCTCTAAATAAACTGTGGTCCTAACATACAACAGAATGAACATGAATATGCACGAAGTATCATAGGATTAAAGTTCCTGTTGGTGTGTGTTAGTCCTTTTCTTTGCAAAGAATAATTTTCCAGAGTTCATCTTTAACACCTTTTCTCTACAAAACCAGAAAAGAATAAATTAATCTGTTAATAAAATGCAGTGAGGAGCAGGGGGAAAGAATACTTTGTTTTAACTTTGATTATGTATAAAGGTTTGTGTCTTAAAGTTTGCAAGGATGGCAATATGCCTTCATTGAAGAGGAGGGCAGGATTCTGCTCGTGTTTTTGAATGAGGGATAAATCCCTGTTCTGCTCTGGGCAATGTATTAATAAGAAGATGGGGAAAGAATCAAGTAGTCAAACCAAGTGGATGACCACGCACCAGCTTGTTAGTCTATCAAAAAGGCATGTTGACCAAGACAAGCCTCATCTTTGTCTTTAAGGCAGCAGTGTGGGAACTTGGCGTCTTCTTTGCAAAGCGATTAAAATGATGGAATGGTACTTACTGCAGTAGAGCTGCACAGATGTGACTGAGATATGGGGTAGGGGACAACTGGTGTAAATGACAGCTGGTGTCATCTAAGATACTGCATATCTCTGATGTCGGAGATCAGACTCTACAGGCGCTTATGTTGCTTCACTGGCCTGTCAGCCCTGTTCGTGGCTCTTGCAGTGTAGTTTTTGTGGTGGTCGTGTTGTGGTTGACAGCTTTGGCCCGAGTTTGTTCAGTATACCATATATAGAAATAGGAAGATCATGATTAGCACTGGGGCTTGAATTCATCCCAAAGACTACCCCCTCCAAAACACTGAACTCCATATCCTGTCATACTTTCTAGCCAAAAGTGTTTTATTTTGAATTTTCTGAAGGAGTTACTGAATTCTTTGCTCACTGCAGAGCTTAAGGATGAGCTTGGCTTTAACTGGGAGTGCTCAGGTGCTTAAAGTTGGTTGATAGTTATTTGCCATTTAAAGACTTCAGACTGATTGTTTAGTTCTTTCTGTCTCATTTTCCTTCTTGCTGCTAAACACCAGTTGCAGGAGGTAGAGGGGAGGTCTTTATCCCCTGCGGCTTTTTGGAGAAAGTGACAGTTCTGCAGTTCTCTCTGTTCTACATTTCTTTGCACCAGAAATGACCCTGCTGCTCTTTGTCACCAGTGTTTCCTTTTATCCCTCTCCTGGCAGCTGCTCTTGCTCCATTTTGATGTTGGAACAGCAAATGAACTCCCTCTGAAGCAAATGTCATGCCAGTAAAGATGTTGAAGCAGCAAGAAAATTATCTCTGTCTCTGAAGACTGAATTGGAGACCTTTGTGAATGAGATGTTCTTAAAATAGCTCCACAGCATGTTATCTTCCCTAGAAGGTGGGGAATTGAAAACACCGCCACAAGTCACTTGCTTTTGTGTGAGCAGGATCCCTAAATAATTTTTTTTGCAGTGGGGAGAGAAGCAGGTTGTTTACATTTCCTCCAAACTAAAATAGGTACAATAATTTCCAAGCACTTTATTTCTGCTATATCTTTTATTCAGTGATGGGGCAGGGAGGAAGGAAGGAGGCCAAGACACCAGTACTTATGATATGTTGAATTTTCTGGATTATAGATTTAAGCAGAATAAAATACTGTTGCTGAGGTGGTATTTTTGGAAACACCAGCTTTCAGAGACCCGACTTCCTGCTCTAGTTGTCTCACAGTTAGCTTTTTGTTCTGTCATCGATGCCAGTGACGGCAAATTGAACAAAGCAGTTGAGCTGATCTAAATTGATTGTATGCTTCTCTGATTGTGTGCCTCTTGCTAAGAGTTTTGTTTGCAACATCATGGCTAATGGTCATGATTATTTCTTGTCCCAAATTAGCTATGTTCAGTGTAATTATGTCCTGATTACACTGAAACAAAGTGCTTGCAACAATTTGCTATGTCAGATTAGCTGTGTTTTGACCCAATATTCTATAAGTATGATTCGGTGAAGTCCTGGGTAGGAGATTAAACCTTTAGGTGGTTAAGTTCTTGCAGGTGATGATGTATCTGTAAATAGTTATCTGTATCAGTTAGTTTTGTTTGCTCTAGCTTTATAATGATAGCACAAAGTCCAACCTGATTCTGGTTCCTCTCCCCACCCCCACCGCTTATTTCCAGTTTGCATAGCTTCTTAGTGTTTTTTTGTGTAACGACTAATTTTATCTAGCACAATAGCTCATAAATCCTTCACCATGTCAGAGTTCCTTGAGTCTTGTAGTAGACCATATGCATTCAGCATCAAAAAAAGAACAGTGCGTTATGGAAACACTTAAACAGTAATTTTTAAATTGTGGTCTTTGCAGCAGCACACCTATCCATTACAGCAGGGCAATTTTGAGAATGCAACTTAAACAGTTTTTCTCTGAGGCACAGAGTAGTGATTATTCTCTGTGGTCTTGCCAATATTACTGTATTTCTTTGTCATACACAAATAGTCAAGAAAGGAATACATACAGGACCAAGACATCTGGAAGCTAATAGGAAACAACAGACTCGCAGCCTGGTTCATGACAATGGTTCACTCCAGCCTTGTCTTCAGAGTGTGATTCCAGTAAACTGGGATAATGTAATGCTAATTAAACTTAGGTTTACATAGAAGATTTGTTAGGCTTGGAGTTGCACTAATTCTGTGCTTTATTAGGTCATCACAGATGTGAAAAACAAATTTCATATTGACTCCAGAATTATATCCATATATCTGATAGCAGACTTTGGTAATGTTTATTTGAAATGGACTGTGTGAAGCCAAGTCCTTGTGTAGTTCATGTAAGTTGGCACGGCTTCTTTCAAACTGACCTCCATGCTGTTTTTTGGTTTGGATCTTTTTTAGAAGTAAGGTTCTTTAACTGTGTTGTGATGGAAATAGTTTAAAGATCAGCTTTTTGTGTGGTGTATGGAGCCATTCAATGCTCTGTTTTCCATGTGCTTTATTTAACTTCTGTCAGGTTGTTCAGTGGGTGTTTTCTACTAATGCTACCTGTCTGAGCCTGTTGTGTTTGTGTTGGAGCTGGTGAAACACCTGCCCAAGTTATTAACTTACGTTGGTTATTTTTACTGTACGTTTACATACCATTTGATGCTTTGGGCTCATATCTGTTGCAGGAACATATTTCATATGTAGAGATAAAGTTACATTAAATATTATGGTCTTATTAAAGAGTCTGTTCAGTGGAATTTCAAATAACAGGTAATCAACAAAAAATGTAGAGCCAAAAACTCTTTACTTTTACTGTTTTTTTCATAGTATTGTTAATGAAATAACAGAAACCAATTTCTCCAGGCAAAAAACACTGTGAGATTTTTAATCTGCATGTGACAGTACCTGTATATATTTTCCAAGAGTTGCATCACCATTTGCTGCTTGTTTAAACATGTCACATGTTTAGTGACCTTGTTCTTCTATGGGATCCACTGTTTCTGGAGTAAAAACTAGCTAAAATAATACCAAGCCAGAAGTTGAGTAGAGTTCTCTAAATTACCCTAGCTGAGGATCTGGGCAACCATGGCCTCTATGGATAGCAGAGATTCTCAGCTAGTGTAATGTAAAATACTTTGTATAGGCAAAACCCTCAAGGAAACTGATTAATGTGTGATAATAAAACCTATGTGGTTCTAGCCCTGTGCAGTCTATTCCAGTTTGGATACATTCTTTGGACTGCTCTTGCTGCTAGGTGCTTTTGATTCACTTGTTTTCTGCAGTGTACCTCTAATATTAGTGGATTATTTAACTTGCACAGTGTGACCATGGGCACAGTTACTTGTTTATGACGTTCTTAAATACAGTGTGTAATGTCAGGCGTAGAAGTAAAGATCAGGAGGTTTATCAGTCAGGGCAAATCTCTGACAGTCATCACGTAACTTACACCTCAGTTTTACGTTGGGTAAGCACACTTGCTTAATTCAGCATGGAGTTTACATGTCATACAATTCAGTTGCTGTCGGGATTCAAACCTACTAGCCAAGAAAGATAAAGGGTTAGGAAATAATCTTCATTTATGTGTAACCTGGGAATTACTGATTAAGGTGACTGGAAGGTCTGTTTCTTTGGTTAGGCAGACAACAATCGTTATGTTGTACGTGGAGAATTTTGTTAGTTTAAGAGCTCTTGCTGATATTTTTCCACCCGAATCATCGGCTAGCTTCGGGTGTTTGATTTCTCGATAGCCTCAGGAGAGCTGCTGTCAATGTTCGGTCTTAGCTGCAGAACATAGTAGCAGGTATAGCATGAGCCATTTTGGCTATAACACCTGTTGCCTTTTCTCCGGGTGTATTGCAGTGCTCTCTTTCTGAAGTCCCAGAAACCTTAACACAAGAAAGTCCAAGAAACTTTAAAACTAAACTTTTAACTTTAACACTGTATTTTATACAAATCATGTAGATGAAGCAATATTCCATGTGGGGTACGTTTTGAGAATTCGTTAGTTATGCTGTTGCTTCACATAATCCTGTACTTGAAATCAGATGTGTACTTGGGAGCAAAAAATGCATGCCTCACATGTAACGTACGTATTAACTTTTGTTATTTTGTTTATCAAAAAATGATTGTAATGAATGGAGTACCTCTCTTGCTTATGGAATTGGGTAATCTGTATACAAGTGAGCAGTGAAATTAATCAGGAAAAGTCTGATACAACATTCTGCCAGAAACATGAAGAGAATCTTCTACAGGTCTGAACATCTGAATACTTTTGTTTTTCTTGAACTCGGTGGAAGGGGAATTGATAAGTGAAAGTACTAGATGCAAAAATGACATCACTAATTGAAGAGCACGGACTTTTTGTAGCAAACGGTTTCATAATTATATTCATATCATACGTTTAAACAGGGGAAATATTAAAATTTGACATCTTCAATTTTTCACCTTTTGTGTGAAGGTGGAAATAATTAATGGAAATAATTAGCATTACTGATAGAAACACAGAGTTTTCTAACTTCTCTCCATTGTTTTAAGACTATTAATTTTTTTTTTCCTAATCTTGCTTTTTGACATGATAATATCCCTTTAAGGGCTTTCTTTACCAGATCAATTCCTTTCCGACTAGGAGAACTAAAGCTTTTCAGCTGTCTGTCCGATTTAGCCTTCTGGACTAAATCTCTCATATCAAGATAACCAGCAGCAATACTCCCCTCGGGAGATCTGTATCTGTTAGTTATGCATCACTAATTTCTGTGGTGTTGGTGGACCAGTCGGTTGCAAGAAAGCTGTTTTGTAAACAGTTATGGCTGTTAGGGGTTTGTCTTTACTTTTTTGTTGAGGATTTTTGTTTGTTTTGAAATCTATCTTTTACATGGCAGCGATTGAAAACCTGCAGATTTACACATGGGTGTGAAGAAATATGGGGCAGCTTTAGGCAGCTCCTTTGGGATGTTAATTGCCTATGGATTTCACATAGTACTAATGAGGAGCCATATTATACACAGCTAAGGAAATTTATTCCAAAAATACTTATGATGGAGAATGTCATCCAAGAGATACAGGGCTCTCAAAGTACAACAGTCGTTTGTAGCTGTTGCGTAAATCTCTGGTGTCTGTCAGTGTGTGTGTGCCTGCCTACCACAGTGATGGCACTCTGCCTTAAATATACCAGTCTGAATTCCAAGCATCCTAAAGGCCGCTGGTAACTTTTCTTTTGCCCTATGATCTTAATGATATTCAATTTAATTCACTGTAAGGGAAAGTGAGATGTAAATATTCTGTAAATGAGACTCTGAGGTGACATAGTAGCAGTCTGGCATTAAAAAGAAAGGGTGCAGTCTAAAGAGAAACTGTATCTAGATGACAGTCGCAGATCAGAAGCCACTTATATACCGATGTATATGATGAAGAAGAGATGGCTCTCTTGTTCCAACATGCACTAAGCCTTATTTTTGCAGTGTGGTGCTATGCTGCTCAGCAGATCGTAGAGGATCAATACAGCATCAGAATTTTCACATCTGTCACGTAAAATTTTCTGAATTGCTTCTGATAAGTAGTTGGACATTATTTAGGTTTCTGGTATTTAGTGGAGGACTTGGATGTTATCAGCGGAGTGCTTGCTTAGCCTTCACGTACTGTGCTTCTGCTGGTCTTGCCTGGAAGCCTTGTCAAGATATTTCACTACACAGGTTTGTGCATGTATTTATTTCTGGGGTTTTGGGGGGGGTTGTGCTGTATGTGAAGAGAGAGACTTGGTGAGAGTTAAGCATGTGTCAGTTGCATTTTATACTCTGTAGCCGCAGCAGTGGCACCGCTTACCTCCCTGGTGTCTCTCCAGCTCCTCAACATCACTGACCAAGTTTAAGAAAGTGGAAAGGACTATGGTGCTATGTCGATAATGTGAGTGGCAAACGCAACCTAGCAGGAAAGCAGGTTACTCCCCAGCTGGAATGCAGACCAGGCTTCAGTTAATCCCTCCCTTAGCCAGAGAAAGGTGGTTTTAATCTATTTATTATGCATTTGGTTGTTTTTTTCAGCACATGATATGTCTGCAAATAGCACTGTTACAGTCTTTTACTATCCATTTCCCGTATCAGCAGATGTATCAGGACATGAAGCTGTTTTCAGTCACTCAGGTCTAATCCCAAGTAGTGCCATAGGATCTTGTGAATTGCTCTAGGTTTATACAGAAGGAAATGACAGTATAACATGTCATTTTTAAGAACCTGCTACCAGCTGTCTTAGTATTTTTTTTACAGCTGAATTTCTTTTCACTGATGTTTAAGACAAAACTAATTTGATATGATTATCAGAGAAGGAAAATTAAAAGGACAAAATCATACAGGAAGCTCATTAAAATGGAAACACTGAAATAACTGGGTAATTGGACATTGATTTTTGTCCTCACCCACTCGCTCGCTTTATAAGCAGTTTTGTATTAAAAGTAACATGTCTGCAGGATGATGCTCCAACATCTGTTATTGATGAAACAAAATTATTTGCTTGTTTTTTTCTTCTCTCCACATTCTTCCAACATCTGCATGTGTAGATCTGTCCTGTGTATTAATCATATCTAACACTGCTCCTTTCCAGGGAAAATGCATCAAAGAGTATGGGATTCTGTCTTCGGTTAGGAGGGGAATGTTTTGGTGTGGGATTTTGTATTGCTATTCACTTATTAGATATGAGGTGACTGGCTGTGAAATGGAATAATGTGAATGAGGACTCTGAGGGCTGCTAGCATGAAGTCCATGCGCAGCTATGGTGCTCTCAAGTGTGTTTATGTGAAACAAAGAAGTTCACAGGCTATGGCCTGTCTTCTGAAATGTTAGTGTCATCTTATGTGATTAAAACTATGCAAATTTTCCTTATTTTCTTTTCTCAGAATGTTTGCAGGCAAATCACCATTTTTTAAAAAGTATTCCACATTGAAAATGCTCAATAATCGTGTTGGGATTTTGATTGTTTTTTTTTTCACTTTATAGGTTGATCAATAAATTGAGTATAAATCTATCTTGCTGAATGTTTGCTATTTCAGTCACTCTGGCTGTGATTATTCTGATAGGAAGCAATATATTTTCTTTGTTTTATGTTTTGGATGATTGCTAAAATATATATGGTTGCATGTGCCAATTTTTAGATTCAATTTATGAATGTGACTTTATTGCTTCTCAGTATTTGTACTATAAAAATACAACTGCATAAAGGTTCATAGCAAGAAAAAAGAAAATCTGAACAATAGATTTGAAATAATATTTGGAAATATTTTCTGATACCTAATTATCATGATGTTAATTGTGTCTTCCAGAATTCAAACTATGCCTTAGTTGGGAAAGGACATGCTTAAACCCATTCCTATCCAGGAAAATGCTTGAGCTGAATTTTAAGCATGTGCATAAGTTATATTAGTTAAATGACTCACAGCTATTTGCTTAAATCCTATCCAGTGTTAGACTGACTAAATATATTAGAATTGCAATGTAAATACTGCAGTAAATAAGGTAAATATGGGTGTTGGTTTTGCTATGAACTTATCACTGATTTTGACTTTTACAGTCATTTCTATGGTATACAGTTGAAATCAGAAAAGAATGGAAATTTCAACTAATTTTTTAATATGCTGAAATGTATTAAGCTACACAAAAGAATCCATATTATATTAATCCTGCATATATACAGGAAAAGAGTACCCAGCGTGCATGGCAGATGGTTTCAAGGGAAATCCTCGAGAGCTAAGATTAAAAAGCAATTTTCAGCAAGTTTAAAATTGGTCTCCATATTTGGGTCACAGATATTAAGTCTTTCATTGCAAACAAATGAGGGAGAAGTCTTGTCGGATTACTATGGAAATGTTTCTCAATAAAAGCTGACCAGTGCGCACTGTGGAAGAAAGAAATGAGAATGTCAGTTGAATCCGCTTCTGATCCTGTTTTAGCAACAGTGGGAAGTGGAGTTGTGATATCCAGAGATGGTGGTATGTTGCAAGTAACTGGGATTCATCATTTGGCTAACCAACATTGCTGACCCTTTTAAAAATAATGTGTATGTGGCTTCAATTGTTGTCTGCCCACTGAAGCAAATTTACATAAAGACAAACACAAAAATTGAAGAACAAAATATAAAGAATGATCTTGATTTTTGTTGTTCTGGGTCTGCAAAGTTGGAATTTTCAAGGAAACGCAAGCTATAAAGGTACTGAAATCCCATTTTGTTTCACATTTCTCAACTCTGTTCCTGCCCCTGCCAATTTTCATTGATTTCATTGGCCTTTGTATCAGAACTCCATATTTTTATACTGCAGTAGAGGTGTGTGGATAATCCTGCTCCTCTCTCCTACCCATCACTTTATTTTAAACTTTCTGATAAATAATTTTTGGTGTGTTAGAAATGACAGATTTATACCTGTTTACATTTAGGAAATTAATCACTGTTTATTAAAGTGTAAACGCTTTTCATATAGCATTTTTCTATTTCTTTTGGATATGGCAAGCTTGTCTGATTAATAAGGAACTGAACAGCAATGCTTTTGTTCAATCACAGACAGGAATGAACATGGGCTCCACATTTTGCTTGGAAGTATGTCTGCACTTAGAAATGGAAAGCAAGCCCATGTTTCTCAAACATGTTTTAGGGCCACAATAGAACTTGATTTTAATTTTACTTTTTTTTAAAGGTTATATTCTAAAGTAAACAGTACCATGCAAACATTGTTCCAGGCTGCAGCTGTTTATGTTGGTGGTGTTCGAACATCCAGAAAATATTATCATCAGTCTGATGCATAAAAATGATCGAGTGCAGATCAGCTTTGTATTCTAAGAGCAAGAGAAGACACTGGGCTTTTAGTCGGTATAAGCACAGCAAGTTGGAGATTATTGGCTTTAACTAACTTATACCAGCTAGTAAATGTGTTAGGAGTGTAATTCATACTTACATCAGTGCTCCTTTATACACTTCTGGCAGTGTAAAGGAACCTCAAGTTTGACATGAACTAACTTTTCTTTTCAAGACTCTTCTATTTCCAAAGTAGAAATTCAAGTTAGACCTTAAGCAATGTTTAGCGCTAAACAATGAAATATAGTAACTCATACTATTTTATTGTGTTCTCAAAGCTCAACTGGGTGTATTTTGAGTAGATTTGGAAAGCTTTCCGAGCAAAGGTGCCTGATGCTCTGCTAAGTGAATTACAGAAGTAATTGCTGGTTTAAATTTCAGCCTGTGGAGAAGTTAATTGCGTTGCTCTTTGGCTATTATATTGGCTACATGTTAACAGCAAAGGACAATGTACTTCTGAAAGGGCATCATAAATGTCCTAGTGGGATAACTAACTTGCAGGTATATTTACAAAATGTTAATTAATAATGCTAAATAATAGGTGTTTTCTGCAGGACTCAACTAAGGTAGGTATCAGAGGTCCTATCTGCTATTCAGAAAAGAAAATTCAGATGATGGATGAAAATAATGTTATAAGGCAGTTTTCAGTGTTCAGTTCTTGTACCAAAGCTAGAAAGCTTCAGTGGACTCAGGATTGACTTTTAGTTGAAGTTGCATCTGTTCTTCTAGGTCCTTGTTTTACATCACCTCCTATGGGAAGTTTACCTGTGTGCATCTTGATATGACAAGACGTAGCTTCATGCGATCTTGCCAGGTGTTTTTACCTTAGCATAATCTGTGTTTCAGATGGTTATTCCAGCAAAAGGGAAACACTTAGTCTTTTTAATTGGCTAACAATTGGCTCTTAAAATTCTTGAGGCATCAGGACAAGGAATAAGCTTAAGGAAGTGTTTGAAGTGGAACATGGAAGGGGGTTAGGGGATGTTTGCAGAGCACTCTTCCATAGCATGGGAAGAGCACGGAAGAGAGCTTTGAGATAGCTGTTACATTAAAAATTTTACAAGGAAATGGTGGAAGTTAGTATTATGGGCTTATTAGATGCAAAATTCCACATCTTGGTGTTAGAGATGAGTAAGGAGAGCATACGCTATCAGGAACTTGGAAATGAAAGTAATTTCTGTTTATGTAATAAAAGGGAGAAGCAGTAAGGGAATGCAAAGAGAAGACTAACATAAATGAAGCAATGGATTAGGAAAACATTTTATAGCACAGATGAACAATAGTAGGACAACACTGAATCCAAAGAAAAGGGCACTGGATGCTCAAGATGCAGAGGGATGAGAAGCTGGATGGCAGTGTTAACTGTGTGAATGGATGACAGAGGCTTGCAAGAAAAGGATACGGAGGCCTTAGCTGCAAACAAAGCATCTTCTATGAACATAACCGAAGTGCGATATTTTTTTTTAAACGCTTAATTCTTGGAACCCATGTTCCCAATGTAATTATGTGCCTTCAGAGGGCAATTATAAGTGCCTAAATTAGATATAAAAAACTGAACATCCCAAGCTGTTGTCAACCATCATCTGTCGCCAAGTTATGATATTATTAATACTTGAAAAAAAATTTCACCCATGACAACAGTTATCTTTGATCCACATGTTTGTAAATGTAGTTCAGAATTTTGCCTTAGATTTTTCAAAGACTTGCATCTTTCAAAGGGAGGCATAATAGATAGACTCTTCAGAGGCATAATAGTTCAGACTCTTCTGTCATTGTTATCTTCCAGGACTTTTGTTTCAAGTGGTTTTTGAAAGTTTCTGTGAAGTACCAGATGATCTGAGATTACAAGACCTGATCCAGATGTCTTTGGATAGCCAGAGCAATCCATTCTCTTGACTTCAGCAAACTTATGATCAAGTCCTAAATAAAGGAATTAGTGCTGACTTTAGAGAATAAGTTGATTTCCTTTACTTGCTGTACAATTAAGTATTCAATAAGGCAGGAGTTTCTTGTGCGGAGTTGATTGTCTCATGGGTCAAAAGCAGTTTTTTGTCAGGGCAAAGCACAATGGAAGGGGAGTAAGCTCATGCAGCTCACCAAAAGATTAGACAGACAGGTGGAAAACAGAAGCCTGAATTCTCCTGTTAGGGGCCAGATGAGTCAGCCAGAAACTATACCAAGGTGCAACTCTGAAGCAATGTGTGACATGCTGTTAAAATGTGTTAAAAAGAATACTGCAAAAGGGAAGATTCTTGGATGTTGTTTGTCTGGTCAAGTTGTAAAAATGTTCTACTTTGTGTTGGTTGTGCATTGTTTGTTTTCGGTTAAAATAACTCTCAGGGAAGGAATTCCTAGTTTTCTGCAGCCTTCTTGGAGATGATTTTTGAAAGTGAAGGTCAGTACTGCAAGGAGGGTATTGTTCAAGAAGTTATTCCCTTTGCTTCTTCCTGCAGAAGTGTACTTGAGAATTTTGAGATGAGATTGCACCACTATGGCAGTGGGAATGGAAAGCCAGATAACCAGCCAGGCCTAATGCTTCTTAAATGTTACTGAGGAGCTACTAGGCTGTTGATAAATTCTTTTTCCAAAGCAACATTCTGCTCTCTGACAAATATGTAAATCTCTGAAATTATTGTGTCATTGTACAGAGTTCTGAATACTAGAAACTATGACTCTTTAAAGTAGTTAAATATTTTCTTACTTTCAGAAACTCCTAACAGGAAATATTGAAGGTTCAGTTCCACTGAGTGCTTTGGAATTTCTCTCTACTTATATATTGTTGTAGTGTGTCTTTATTAAAAAGTGTTTTCTGAGCAGATTCCTGAAAGCAATAACCTATTCCTATCAAGGTCATGATTCATGTAATGTAACTAGTTAGACAAAAGTGAAAGCTTACATACTGATAAATTGTGCTATAGATGGGCTTCTCTGCACTTCTTTATTGTGGTACTTTTAAGTAGCGAGTTGAGGAGAAACAGATAATGAAAATTGATTCTTCTCTGCAGGTCTCTCTTGCTTACTGTTGGACTTCGACAGACCTAATCTGTGAAGATAATTAAAGTTCCTTTGCTTTGAATGCTGTAAGTGATTTTTTTGTTTTGTTTTATGAAAATCATTAGGAGCCTATTTGCCTCACGTAGGGAAGAAAGGTGAAAATGCCAAATCACAAACAAATGGTAGAAATGAAGTTGGTGCAGATTTGTTATATGACAGTACATGTTTGCAGGAGATATTTCTAAACAGCATTTTGTGTTCAGGAATACCCCTGTCTCCATTCCAGCCATGCTGATAAATGCAGTAGCAGAAACCTAATGGCAAATTGCAGGAAAGATACCAGAGGAAACAATATTTTCATACTTCTGTCAGGACTACAGCTAGATTAGTAATCTCAGCGTGGTGGAGGGAATCTGCTGTTGCTGTGTGTATTGTATTTGGCTGAGAATAAACACCTGAAGTATCAGTATAGTATCTTAATGAGAATATCATGTAGAGAAGTCGGAGGGGTGATAAAACTTGTGAATGAAAAATTTTCCCATTGGTAATGACACAGGGTGGTGGCCCTGGCTGTTATTTAGCATAACATTTGTTTGAATTTCAGGTGCCATGATAACATAGCAGGAGACTTAAAATCTGTCTTTACTGTTTAATAGACTTCTCACAGGAGCAGACTTGCCTGCTTTAAACCCTGTAAATGTAGAAGCATGGCTTCTGGAGCATCTGGGATAATACCCCCCATAGTACATGGAATCCAGCGATTGTATCTGGTAGGCTACTGCAGGGAGGCAGCATGTGGGTAGGAGGCTGGAAACAGAATGCCATGGTTTTGACCTTGTTTCAGCATCCCTTAGCATCCTTAGGACGCAGTGCTCTGCTGATTCTATAATTAATAGTTATGCATGTTGCTAATGACACATTTCTTATTTCTATGGGAGTGTCTTTTAAAACAGTTGATAGTCTTGCACCAATGAAAACATGCAAAGAGCTCTTCATACCCCCATTTTTTCCCCAAAGCTGTGGGAACAATTTTCTGGCATGTAGAACAAAGAAGTTAGAACAAATTACATAGCCAACATCTGCACCTGGCTCACTTATTAAGCAAATATTTGGCATAGATGCTAAACTACCTTCTGCCAAGAGAGTCTTGCTGATGCAGTTGTTCAGGGATGAAGATATGATAATGTCTTTTCCTCTTTGGTTCACCAAAGCTATTTTCTTGATTTGTCAAAGTCAAAATTTTGTTGGAAGGGAAAGTATCTTTTTACTTTTAAATACCAGAGGTTTATTAATGGTTAATCAAACTTTTTCTAACCAACAATTTTAAGATTATGATGGTGTATCACTTTAGTTCCAATGGCAGACACATCACATATGGGTTGCCATTTTGATGGCTTTGAATGGTAATCTGACCCATAAAAACTGAAGCATAATATGCAAACTGATTTTTTTCTGGCCTGCCCTATTCTTGATGCCATCTGTGTTAGGATGGAAATGAGCCTGCTCAAAATGTGGTCTGCCAGTTTTCAGCACAGTCGTAGTGCCAATCACAGATGGATTTAAAAGAATAGCCTCATGTGAACAAGAGGAGAAGGAAGAATCTCCTGAGAGCAGGAAGTTTCACTTGAAAGCATATTATGTCTGTTAAATCCTGTGGCCTATGGAACATCCATCAGACCTTTCCGTGAATTCTTCACAGGGATTAAGTAAACTAAACTTACTTTCTAAAAATGAAGAAAAACTCCTCAACTTCCAAACGTTGCTCTCCTCCCACCACTGCCTTCTATTGCTGTCATCCATAATGGAATACAGTGCAGGAAGCTGACAGTATCTGATCCTGTCAAGTATTTGCAGTGTATCCATTCAGCAAAACCAATCACAGTAAATTATTTCGTAAGTTTTGTAGATGTGTGTTTTTATCTGCTGTATGAATCCTGTTGAAGTCATAGCATGCAGAGCCCTGGGCTGCCATTTCTGAATTCCTGTCTTTGACAATTAACAAAAATCTATGTTGTAGGTGAAGGTGAGTACCGATCTGCTGCTGATGCATCTCAGCTCAAAAATTAAGATATTTAAGCACCTAATTTTCACTGTAGTCAATGAGATCTCAGTTTTCTTCTACTAAAATTGAGAGAGCCTGTGCTCTGAAGTTAGAGATTCAATGACCTTGTCTTATGTGCAACCACAAGTGTCTTGGTACTATTTATAATCCAAAGAAACACATTAAATGATTTTCACTGGTTAGGAATATGGTCTACAGAAATCTCTGATTTCTTTTTTTTAATCTCTTTAAATCGATTACATTGTTTGAAGGACCATTTGCTTTTGCAATAACGCATGTAAAAGAAGGCACTCATCGATGAGTTTCATGTTCGTGACACACTTGAACATCCCTCTCAAGTCCTCTTTAAGCCTTTTATTTCCAGGCTAAATAAACACCAATTTCAGCAATGTCTCATCTACTCCCTTTAATTACTGCTGTTGAGAGAAAGTTTCTGCCGACGCAAATGTGCTATTTTGTCATGTCACATCAAATTGCATCAGCCTTATATTTAGGAACAAAAAGAGGGGGAGGCTGAGACAGGATGTGGCTACAAATGGAACCAAAGGGTTTTCTTAAATATAGGCTGAAAATAGACAACTGAGGCAGTGATGCTTTTTCAAGCAAAAAATCCATGAAAGGGAAAATCAAGTCTGTGACGACAAATGAAAAGCAGGGCTGGGGGTGTGAGAAGAGGGAGTTCTAGATGGAGGCGTGGGCTGGTGTCAGGGAGAAGCTGATGAACTTCTCATTTACGCAGACACCCTTTGCATTGTCAGATCAGTGTGAAGTGGTTTTAGAATATGTTAGACCACATACATCTCCTTGTTCCTTCTGTGCTGGCTAAAAAAGTTATTAGCCATGCTTCCCTTCAGCTTTTTACAGGGCATGTCACTTGCCCTTTCCTTTGTGATTATCTCCCCTTCAGGTCTCAAAGCTGAACTCATTGATTGCTTCCCAACTTGACCTGTTTTGATTTAAAAAAAAAAAAAAAAATTAATAACTGGTCTTTGCTATCTTGGATGTCTCAGCTTAACCCAGTCACTTGCAGGAATTGTCCTAAATACCATACAGCTTTATTCTCATTGACTTATCTGTTACTACATGTGGCCTTCATGTAGGGATTGTTCATTAGATTTTTTTCTTCTCAAAACATTATCAAATTCCCAAGCCTAAAATCAGTATGTCACAAAATGGCTCAGTTTTATTAAATTCTTTGTGCCTGTTTACATGATGGTTGAATTTGCTAATGTTGGAAGTATTTCTTCTGGCTCCTGGGTCAACCTGCAGAATTCTAAATGTTTTCTGTGTAAGCTCCATAAGCAGAAATCAAGTGGTTTGTTCTGTTATTTTTGCATTCATTTTGTAGGGTTGTCCTTTACTGGATGAGATTTTAGGTTCATTTTTTCTTTTTTTTTCTAGTGGGGTAACCAAACAAATAGTAGTAAAGGTAAAGGAAGAGTATACCTAATGAAGCAGGAAGAAGTTGAAGGAAAAAAAACTGGGAGGAGGCATATAAAAGTTGTGAATCACATCTAGCAAAATTTAATTAAACCACAGTGGAAATATATGAAAAAATAATTATTTTGCAGGTGCTTTGTATAGTGTATTAAATTCTAGTAGCCCTTCAGAGTGCTAATATGCAGTACTTATATACTCAAAATATCTTTAAACGTGAATTAACCCTTAGGAGTGTTGTTGTCCATCTATAACAGACAGTTGCCTTGAACAACTCAGTTACTCCTGTGCAACTTTGGAGAAACTCTGCTACAATCATAACACTCAAGGCCAGTCATTCAGGTTGCCAGCAAACATACATTTTTGTGGTTCAATAGAAATTAATGGAAATGTGCTGATTTACACCAGCCAAGAATTTAGACTAGTGACTTCAATGTTGCCTTCAGTGGCATTGGCCTGGAGAAAGTGTGGTAGAAAAGTGAAGTCCTCCAAACCAAGTTCCAATACAGATACAATAGCAGTATTCCAGATTCTTACGTTGGACATAAATTCATTTATGGCAACATGCACCATTTTGTTTTATTTCTTTTAACTACTTCCAGCGATAACTCTCAGCTCACTAAACTAACACTGAATAGATTGTGGTAAATAGGCATAGAGAAAATTTGCAGTAGCTGTCCAAATAAATGTAGGAGACTTCAAACAATCCATCGCACTAAATTTACTTTAAAATGTAGTGTCGCTTCACAAATAATACTTTAAAAAAATTGTGCTTGAGGAAAGTCACTTTGCTTCTTTGGAAAATGTTAGCAGTTTCCCCATGGAAAACACTTTTTGCCCTCTCAGAACTGGGCAGAAAATGATCTATTGAAATCAAATACATAAATTATGCATGTAATACAACTTGCTTTGAAATGAGTCTGATCAGAGCCTGATAGCAATTAAACCGAGTTCTGAAAGATCAGCTGTGTTTGAGAATCATCACAACTCTCAATGTGGATGTGATCTGTAGGCGTGCTAGCAGCACCTACTTATCAAATTAGAAAAATACTATTCATTTCTTACAGCTAAGCACTTGGATTCTCTCCTCAGAAGTAATTGGTGATGTTAGAGGTAATATTTTTATTCTCGTCACCAAGAATAATAAAAATGCAGTAGAAGCTTAGAAGCTTGTATGTTTACAGCATTCTGACCACTGTAAGTCACGTAGTATTTCAGACTGAAGCTAGACAGGCAAAGGCACCCAGCTCTTCATGGTTAGATGTTACCAGTCCTCCAGGACTGTAAAATATTAAATATAGTGATGCTGTAATCTAAACTCTTAATTTTTAAATTCTTTACAACAGGAAAATAACAACCTGCAGTGCTAAATCCATATACACAATGAAGCTTGATGGAAGCAAGGCAATGAAAGATTTACCTTGGGCTCTATACACAAAACTGCAGGTCGTGGTAGCCTGTGCACTCAAGGTGCACAGGTTCACAAATGGGGAGAGAGGCATACTGCTGACAGCTTCTAGCCTGAGTAGTGAGAGGCTTGTGTCTTTGACTTGGCTGCAGTGTTTGGTATTCTGTCTGTTGTGATGTTTGTTTGGTAAATGCACCCCTTGTCTGTGGCATCTGACTAGACTGTAAATGAAGGCGTAAGAGTCTAGGTGTGCTTCCTCCAGGAGTGGAGGGAGGAGGTGAGAGTCCTGTAGAGCTTCTGGTGATACTTAAAGCATTAATTTGCATAGAATTTCTTATTTTTCATTTTTGGTTTAGTCCAATTCCCAGCACTTAAGACAATCACATCTGATTTTTTCCTCCGATGACTTTTTTTTAGTACATGAGAATTAAAAAATGCCTCAGTAAAATATGTGTATTTTCATAGCAAAGAATGCACTTCTGTTATACTTTTTCAAAGCAAATCACAGAAATATTAAATGGGGAAGGAGAAAGATGTTTGTTTTTATAGTTGGGGTTTGTTTGTTCTGAACTGAATAAGTCTGAAAATACTAGAAAAAAAACTGCAGATCAAATGAAAAGACTCGATAAGCATTCTCCAGATTGTTCATCAAAAAGCCACCCAACTGACAACACTACAACAAGAAAATGTTCTTAATTAATGTCTTCAGTTAAAGGAAAAGCATTGTGGATCTCTTAAATATATTATTAAATCTGTATTGTTTAGATAATAGGATGGGGAAAGACACTTGTGCTGAGTGCTGTGTCAAATTTGTCAGGGCATGTTTTAATTCTAGTTTGCTTGCTGGATTTCACAGCTATTTGTCTGGGTATTGGGGTAATTTGGAGGGTTGAGTGAAGCCAGATGACTGTAATGAACTCATTTTGTGTCTTTGACTCATTCTGGCAAAAAAAAGATGCTATTTATGGGGTATTTGGTATTGTTAAGACTTCTGTTCCTCCTGTCTCTCAAACTTTCTCTGGGCCACTGTCTTTGCGCCATCACCAATAATTACATCAAATTAATTCAGCATAATTGAGTTAATTATTAGCACTGGAGGTTAACAACATGACTCCAGTTGAACAAAAGCTTTTATCCCCCTTTTCCTGAGGTTTCACAAAATGTAAACAAATGTGAGTCATGGATGAAACCTAAGGCAGCTCCATTTCCATCAAGTGCTTTTGCCAGTCAGAAGAACTATCCTGCCACATTCGCTTACTCAGACGGGTGTTGATAAATGTGCTGTCTGCTGCAAAGGGAAAAGAATACTGCGGCATTCTATCAACATCCAAGTACTTTAGAAAAAAGGAAATACTTTAATCACCCCAGAGCCATTCAGTCAAAACCAGAAAGGTAGAATAATCATTAATAAAAATTCAGATATATAGAGGATATTGAACCTGGTTTAGCTGACATACATCAAAAAGAATTAAGATAGGTTCCAAAGATTCAGAGGATAGCATTTTGAATTAGGGATACTACTGTGAATCACTGTGTAAGGCACAATCAATAGCACGATTCCTTGTATAAGGTGGTAGATTGAGAATCAGAAGATATGGTTTTTATTCCCAGCTCGGCTGTTGACTCATTGTGTGACTTTGCATAAGCTGCTTAATTTTCTGGAGCACACTTTCTTTTCTCAGATATTTTCCCTCTTAGAGACCCAAGAGGCTAGGGTTGCCTCTTTCTGCTCGTGTGTCCATGGTCTAGGCATAGTGCAATGGGATACTTGAATCGCTGGTATCTCGATGTCTTGCAGTGGATCCCTGTGCTGGGACACTAAGAACTCTGCCTTTGCCAAGGGTAAAAGCAAGCTTTTACCTGTAGTGCCAAGGGCTAAAATTAAGATCCAACTCCTGCTTTCTGCAAAAGTGCAGTGTGTTTGTTTTAATCTATTATAGCAAGAGCTCTGAGCTGGACACTCAGATCAAGAGTTTTGGCTTGAACTTAACTCTATAGACAATAAAACATAAGCTTTTTTGCCCTAACTTCGTCTCAGCCAGAGCTATAATTTAGTTACTCAATACAGTTGGTGCATTCTGTGTAATCAATTAAAAGGAAGTTCTGTACCTCTGAAAACAAGTGTCTTGCAGAGTTCTATAGACTTTTTTTCTTGCATATCATTCTGGGTCAATGACAAAAATATCCAAGGGGGGGGGGAGAAGTGAAAATTTGAAGAAATCACATCCCAGTTGTAAGATTTTTATCTGGCCAACAGGATATCCAGGATATATTTTTGGTTCTGTTATTGATAAGTTATGTGGAAGATTAAGAATACTATTTAATTTCTTTCTTTGTGTCTTTTTGGGGAAAGCAGGACTATAGGTATTTGGTTTGCATTTATACTTGATTTGAGTTCTGTGAGTTCTGTATATGGTAAGGATTATTTAACAATGGATGAATTTTCTGGGACAGACTGCAGAAGATGGATAAAACTGTCTTGCTTAAACTGCTTACAAGATGCTGGGACAAAGTGAAAGTGAGTTTGCTGACATTCTGATCCTAGGTTCAGGTGGTATCAGGTTGGAAGGAAATAGGTTTACAGTTTGTTTTGAAAAGGTGCAATACAATATTGCTAATAATATAGTGCATAACACTATAATACAGTGTTACTTACTAATCATGAAATGGTTATCTGTCCTAAGCAGTAGACAACAGTGGCTTTAAATTGTAGATACCTCTGCAGTTCTCCAAATTTAAGAATTTTTTCAAAAATATTTGTTTTTTCATCTTAGTACTTTAACTGATGTTAAGTTAAATCTAGGTGATGATGGGGGAGGAGGAGGGAAGTCTTATTACTGACATGGAAATTCTCAGCACGTGCTTTCTGTTTCTCATCTAAATCACGTCCATGACTTTGCCATGAAAATAGATGGCAAACAGCCTTCTTCCACACAGGATGTGCTGGGGTGCACAGATCTCCTTTTAGCACCACAGGGAGAATTATGCTCCCAGGAGGTCAGATCTTGTATTATAAATGACTGCAGGTTTGTTAAAGTCCATGGAGCTGTGCTAGCCTGTTGATATCGTCAGAAGTCTGATCTATTGGTAAACTTTCGAAGACTATTTAGAAGTTACAAAACTGTCCTCTTCCAGCATACAGCTTCTGTTTTCCTTTTGAGAGCCTATGTTAAGCCAGAATAGGAGAGAAACAACAAGGACTGAGTTAATGTAGGCAACACCACATTTAGTCCTGCGCTCAAGCAATGTGTAGGCCTGCAATTTAGATACATTACACTAGGCAACATCTGCCAGCATTATGTCAGCTGTGGTTTTAACTACTTCCCTCTTTTAATTAGGTCAAATCATGAAGCGCTGGAATCAATTGTTAAGTAGCCCTTTCTGGAGCCAGGTACCGTTTTCCTGGATGATGGAGTTCCTTCAACATTTTTCTCTTCATCTCCAAAGGATATATTATAACTTTCTAAAATAAGTGTCTTATAATATGTAGAGGAGAATGGTCCCTGAACGAATGGGGGGGTGTATAGCTCTCTTACCATCCCAAGCATGGAGAATGTACAAGTCTCACACCGCAGCTGGCTTTGTGAGGAGCTCTCTCTTGTGGCATCCCACTGCAGCCAGCAGAGGTTTTTCTGGGATAAGGGTCCTTTCTCAAAAACCAGTTGCTGGACTGGGGACTCTTTCTTTGTGATAAGCTTGTTGCTAGCCAGACTTTTCCTTTTTTCTTATGAAACAGATTCTCTTTGAGCTAGGCTAGGCCATGGAGAATGACAGTAAAGTTTTTGGGAAAACTTGAGATATGGCTTTAAGACCTCAGAAATGTTCCTAAGATATGGCAGGCATGTGCCCACATGATTAGCTGTTGGTATGGTAACAATCCCTGATTAGTGAACCGTACAAGTTAAAATCCCCCTTAAGAGGCTAAAGACTCCTAGACTTAAATGTTTGGTAATACTGCTGCTTATAAACATTTCTCCCATGAACAGGCATGTATTTTGCTCAAGATGCGGTGGGCCAAATTAATCCTTGGTATAATTCCACCACACACAGGGTGTATGCCAGGGAAGGTTTTGGCTCAGATTATTACTTGGATTGAGAGCAAAGGATTGGAAGATGCTAAATTTCAGCAGGTGTGGATTTGAAATAATGAGACAGCAAGTTGTTCTTGATGCCGCTGTAAAGGATAATGTAAGCTGGGAAGGACAATTACAGGGCGAACTGTAGATACCAGGGCATCGTACAAGTGCCATCGTCATTAGTCTAGGGATTATGTGTGTATAGTTAGGACTGGAAAGGATGTGCTGCGGTAGATCGGTAAAATGAGAGGTCGTACTGGAAAGCCCTGTTATAGTGCAAGTTTTATTCCCTTGTAGACTGCATATGATGTTTGCACTAAAGGAATGTTAAGAGGTATATGTTAGGCATTCTTGGTTTAAAAAAAAACAACAGGTTTTTTATTAATCTTTAGTCAGTAGTGTGGGTTACAGTGACTACTTTTGCTTTTTAAATTCTGACTCTTTACCTTCCCATTACTTTGTCCTTCTATGGAACTTCTGTACTTTTACTTTCCGAAGTAGAGCCCTTTCTGCACTAAGTGATAGCTGCTTGTTTGAATTATGTGTGTTTACCCGCTTGCCTTTTTTTAAAAAAAGAGGAAGTTGGATTGAATGAGCAAAATGAGCCTATCTTAAAGCATAAAGGTAAAATAAACTTTAACCCGTTTCAGTCCTTCCTGAATCAAGTTAGGAACCATGACAAAACCTTATGTAAGGCTTACTATTCTTCCCATGCTTATGACCCATAGTTCATAGAATTAATGTTTTCATTAATCAAAGACAGCATGTTTGCAGCCCTCAAAAGAACTTTCATACGTTATGCTGCCAACTGGGTATCTGTCCTTTAACAAAATTTGTGGTAGCTTGTATTGTGCCCAGTTGGAAGTTTTTCAAAAATTTGAAGATTCAAAAAGTATTAGAAGGTGATATAAGCCCAGCCAGAAAGTTGTTATACCAACTATTGTAAATTAGTAGGGAGAAGCATGATTGCTAAACTGGAACTAAGCGCTGGAACACTTCAAAATACAGTATTTACAAGAAAGGAAGGAATGAACAGGCAGTTTTGTTTTAAAGCTGATGGCACAAAGATATAACTCAGTTCATATTCAAGTGTGATCTCAAAGGTAAATACTTACAGGCTTGGCCACTGAGAACAAAATTCATGTTGACTGCAGTTGAACTGAGCAGTTTACAGCTGGGAAGATAAAGTTCTTTTGAGACTGTGCCTTTCAGAATTTTCTTCGAGCCAGGAGTTGTTGTTGTCAGGAGAAAAGAGTAAGTAGAGAAGTTTGAATTGCACCTAAACCAGAGAGGTTCCTATCCTCCCATTGCTGCCTGAACTTGACATTTAGTGAGCATACTCCAAAGAATATTACTCTAATTAGTCTGAGCATGCTTATTAATTATCCAGAACAGGGTAATCTGGCCTCAGTATGGGCAGCATGTTTCCTCACTGGTGTTAGATTGCAAAAGTCTCAATGTTTTATTTGCTCCGTTTGATGTATTGCATGTCTCTGCTTTGTGATACCAAACAAGAGTCTAAGGTAAAACATTTGCCCTGTGGCTTTGTTTAATTTATATAAGTGATCTTCATTATGACAAGAATTTTATGTCTTTTTATGGCCAAACCCCAGAGCTTTTGTGCCTTTTTATAATCATGTTGATTTATGTCTATATTCAGTTTTCCTTTACAATACAGATCTTTTAAGCTTTTACTCAGACCCTAAGAAAAATGCATTATAGGTCTGATTTCCAGTTGCCTTAAAGTTGCTTTACACTACATCAGCAGTAAAGGGACCATAAAGAGAGTGCAAATACAAAATATAACCTACATTTGATCTGTAAGAATCAAACTGTGCTTCTCAGAGCCTGAAAACAGAGATCTCTTATGTGCTGAGTGTGCTAGGCTATCAGGTGTGCTCAGATCTTTGTTCAGCACCTTCCTGTGTTTTCAGGGTTTGAGACCAGAATGACAACTAGATTATACAGCCTGACACTATGTAATGTGGTGTTAAAACTTGACCCAGGAAACTCTGCATTAAGTCAGACAACTCGTGTTGGACTAGGACATCTGTGCCTTACAGGTCCTAAGCTGCATGCTGATTGCCAGGACAGTTCAACTCTGTGAAGCTCTTTCCTTTTTGTGTTTTACAATGGACTTCCAGTAGCAGGTTGAGTGCTGGATGAATTGCTATGATAGGGGCAGCCCTTATCTTTTTTTTTTTTTTAAATGTAGATGTACAAAATAAAATGGAGCTCTATTCCCCTTTCAGAGGTAAAGTTACTTTTTTCCTTTTGTTCATAGTTTCCTTGTTTATGCGTTTAGGGATCGCTCTGTCAATTTTTTTTGCACAGCAGCTCACTGAGAGCTGATGTTCAGTGGGACTATCTAGTTCTTTTCAGAACTATTCCTTCTGGGTTATGGTTCCCTATTGTGTAGGTGTAACCTGCACTCAGAGTTGTTTGTATAATGTTCAGGTGTATTAAAACACAACTTTGGACCCAGCTTATCCAGAAATTTACCACGTTCTCTCCGATTGCCCTGTTGTCATTATGTACAGCTCTAGCAATCTTTGTCATCCTCAAGCTTTACCAATTATAATTTTATATTTGCAGGGAGGCAACTGCTGATAGTGTTGAATAGCGTTAGACCTAATACTGATGCTATAGAACTGTATGAAGGATGTCCAACCAATGGTGATTCCTTGGCAACAAACAGATCTTTGAGATCTGTCATTTAGCCAGTTCTTAATCCCCCGTATGCTCTACTAATATTGTGTAAAGCTAGCTTTACACTGCAGGGCTGTGCCCCCAAAATGTGCTGCTGTTGCAGTGTCATTTGACGCTGCTTCTCTGCCTCATGCATCAAGCAAAGCATAAAGCAGAGAACAACAGAAATAAAGTGACCAGAACAAGACTGACTGTCATCATTCATGCAATAGGACTTTACAGATCATATTTAGAAAGGACAAAATCCACAACAATGACAGGCCACAGCTCGTCAGAAGTGATCACATCAAAACAGCAGATCTTAATAAAAGCCCAGCATGCTGGAGAGATGTGTTTATTAGAAAGTGACTTCAGCATTGTACATGCTCACCCATACACAAGAAGGGGTGTATCTACAGGGCAGGCCATTGCCCAGGGCTGCAAAATATTCAGTAGCTCTATGAGTGAATGTGACTTGGTAGGGACGGACGTTTGCCTAGGGCAGCAGAACCCATAGAGCTGGCCTTGAACACAGCGCACTAGTCCTTCTCCTGTGACCTACTAGAGCATAAAGACAATACATTACAGGGTAATAAAACTAACTGCCGGAGAAGGCAGTTAGTTCACTGAAACTGGTAAGGTCTGCCACTCTGCTGCAAGAAGCTGTAAGTGTATTTAAGAAGTCAGAGCCCAGAGTCATAGGCCTTTCCTATATTTACCAGCTGGGAACCTGTGAAACCTGGAAGGGAGGACTGATGTAGCCAAATGCTAAGACAAAAGGGTAAGAATCCTTCCGAGTAGCAGCAGTCCATTTGGGTGTCTTCCTAGACTGATGTCAAAACATGAACCAAGATGTTTTCTGGTTAAAGAGGTTTCACAAGGGTTCTAATTTCATTCTTATTTTGGCAGTTTGATTATTATTTTCCTGTGCAGAAAATCTTACCATCTCATTTTGCACAAATACCACTTTTGGAATCTGCATTCACGCTAATAAAAGCAGGTCCAGTGAAGGCATAATGACTCAGGTTACAGAACTTGACTATGAATTTTTAATAGTGAGTTCGCTAGTGATTTTTTTCTTGCAGAGTCTGTTATTGGACACTTCAAGAAGGACAAATAATTTTGGCACCTTAGATAAGATAACTGTGTAAGATGTTCCAAGTTCAACACTGAATTCCCGAGATACCTAAAATCACACATAGATTTGAAAAACCAGCCCATTTCTCTGCTGTTTTATGAATACTTATACTGCTGGGAATATTCTGAAGCATCTTCCTAATTAAAACTAAACTAATGCTACTCAATAGATGCTTTGCATTTGTTTTTCTTTGATTAATTTTTTTTACAAGGTTTGTTTGCTTAATCCTAATTTGCAAAATTCACTCTGTACTTCTCAGCTATTTTTATGATTGAGTTCAAACACAGCCTACTAACCCCCAAGGAGATGGTATGGGTTTGGGGGTTTTTTTGAGGAATTTATTCTTGAACATGCAGTGTGATCAACTCTAACAGAAAATCTGGAGCAAGAGCCTGGAGCCAGCTGCAAACACTGGTACCAGCTTTTGGATCCCACAGGTACCTTCAATAATGCAGGGCGAACAGTAAAATGTAGTATCAAATGCTTCTGTCTCTCCATTTCTAGTTTCTTATCCCTCCAACTTCTGTTTTGTGTGCTTGGCTTTGTGTGGGATGGCAATGGTCAATGCATTCCCCAGCAGAAAACCCGATTGTAAAGATAAATTTATCATGAAAGATGGTTCAGTGTTTAGAATGCTGAGGCAGTCTGTGGGAACCCAGCTCCATTCTGCCGCATACTACTTAGTGGTTGGTATTCAACACCTTGGGATCTTTGTTGCCCTGTGGAAGTGAGTATGTGTCTCACCTGACTACTGTGAGCTGGCAAGGCAGTGTTCCAGGCTAGCTTTATATTGGTTAAGTGCCCAAATTGAGTGAGTGAAATCCAGGTCTGTCTTGGTTCCTCATCGTTAAAAATGGACATAATACTACTGTGCTACTTTACTAGGATACTGTAAAATCAATGCTTTAAAGAACATGAGGTTTGACTAGGATAGGGAATCATAAATTCCCGAGTTAGACTTCTAAAGATGTAATGCTTCGAAGTAATAAGAAAACACATCTCCAGCCTGTATACTGGGGGGAAGAGAGGGAAGGGGGAGCCAAGCTGTAAACAGCAACAGCTGAGGAAACTCTTGCAGTCCTTTAACACTTCCAATCTCTGAAGCCCAGCTTTGGCTGTTTAAATCTAGTCCAGAGGGATGGAGATTCTAACTGTTGAACCGTAGGGATTTGCTTGAAAAACAGTCACAGTAGCAGGGAAAAAAACCCATCTGAGAGCAGTGGCATAAGTGTCATATCGGTATCATCATGGGTTCAGCTATACACTGGGTCAATTGACAAGCTTGCTAATGCAGAGTGCAAGATTAATTGGCTTTGGTCAGCCTTTGCTTTGCTATCTGAATATCATTATCAGGAATGTAAATGATTATGCAATGCAGAGAAATGCCACAATAGTCTCAGTGTCTCCTTTTATACTTGTCTCTTTTTAAACAGGGCTTTATCTAAATGCAAATGTGATTTCAGCCTTCTGATTAGGACATTATACAGTCATCCATTCCAGAAAAGCACAATTAGTGGATTATTTTATTTCTGACTCAACAGTTCTTGGTTTAGATAGTTTGTTTGTTGTGCTATGCATGATATTTAAGTTGTCAGAAGGAGATTTACGTTATTAGTCAGGATTATAGCCAGATTTTGTGAGGTCGAGGGTTTTTTCTTGGCAGATAAAAATGGCAACATTTGTGAGATTCGAGGAGGGATGTTTTTAGAACAAAAGGCAATAGTGCAGATTCTTACTATGCTTCATTGTCCTTTTTGTGCCAAGTAAGGGGCAAATTACTGTAGTAACTATGCAAATTCTCCAATGTGGTGGGGTGTACAAGTGCAGAGTTTAGCCTTACCTGTTTTCAGGATCTATTCACTGTTGAGCTGTACTCATACAGTGCCCTGGTATCTTAGAACTTAATAGTGGGTCAGGTCGTAAGATTATTTCTCATTAAACAGTCATTTTACCAAAATAGCTGTCAAGCTTTCCACGTGCTGTGGTAGATTTCCAGTGAAGTTTTCACTGGAAATGG
Source organism: Ciconia boyciana (assembly GCF_034638445.1). Lineage (NCBI taxonomy): Eukaryota > Metazoa > Chordata > Aves > Ciconiiformes > Ciconiidae > Ciconia > Ciconia boyciana. Next base: position 12,070,940 of record NC_132950.1, on the reverse strand, counting down.
TACTGCAAACACTGAAGTTACATGCGGAGGAAAAAAAAATACTTTCGTGATAAACTTCCCTGTGAAGCTCACCCATGTCACAAAATTTGTAGCATTTTTGCAGCTATGAATCTGTCAGAACTCGGGATATTTTTTTTTCTTTCAGTCTGGGAGCCTCATACAGTATTTGCTTGATAACTAGACCTGGTGAAAACATCAATCTTCAAATCTATTAGAAAGTCCAGTAGTTGTGGGAAGGTGAAGGATTTTTCTCTGAAATTCATCAGTATAAATGTATTTGTCACATGATTTGGATTCAACAGCTCATCATTTTCCTATGAAAAATTACTACAGTGAAAGATTCCTAATTATCTACAGTGAAACAACATTTTCAATTCCATTGATTAGTTTAATCCTTCCATATTCATATGTTTACGTGACTCTGGTTTCTTGCTCTCTCCCATAGCTTATTTTCTTTATGCTGAAGCAAGCTGTCCTATACGTTCCCAACATATGAGGGATCTTCGCTTTTGTGACAGGAAATCTATTGCACCACTTAGGTTTAATTAGAGCACAATGACATATGATGAGTTTACACATCAAAGCCTAGAAACAACTCAGCAAATTGGCCCTAGTCCCAAAGTATATTTTGGGATCTGTATTGAATTGGGATGTTTTACTGTATTTGGTGGGAATATGTGAAATACAGGGTCCGGTTCTTAGGGTCGGTGGAACTATACCAGTTCTTACCATCTAAGGCTCTAGCCCAAAAAACCTGTGTGTAAAGTTAAATTTAGGTTCAGATCAACTTCAGTCCAACTGCATATTCTAGATTTCTGTACTGGATGATAAAAAAACATATTCCCATAGGTTCGTGTAAGTAACAAGTTGAATCCTATGCCCAGTTCTGATTTGCACTGAGTTCAGAGAGTTGAGTGTAGACCCAGGCCATACTTTAAGCTGCCACATAGTGGGGTGAGGGGTTAGCTTACATCTAGGTGCACAGATGGTCTTTGTATTCTGCTCGCTTGTAGCACTACTTCTGTGTTGGTAAGTCACAGTCAGTGGTTACAGTGCCCCATCACTTACATAAATGAAGCTCTTCATCTATCTTTAACATGTATGTGGGTTTATCGTTTAGAGAAGGAGGACTTATTACTGTAGCAATTTTTTTCCTTCCATAACTGCTTTTCATTAAGTAAGGGAATTTTGTTGTTTCACAATACACTTTTTTATTTTATTTCAGGAAAGCTTAGTTTGAGAAATAGTATTCAGATCCCAACTTTGTCTACACTCAGGGTTATGGAATGGGTCCATTTTTCTTATTGTTATTAATCTACATTTGTGCATATTGCATAAAAGATAAAACCTTCTTCTGTATGGAGAATGCAAAAATGATGATAATGGCAAAAGCACTGGGGTTTTTATAGGGTTCACCTCTTATTTTCAAATATCCACTTTTCCTGTGGTTATTGGACTGCTTTAGTATTTTGAGACGCTGTACTCGCAGGAGACTAGACTATTTTAAGAAAAAAAAAGTGCCATGTATTCAAAGTGCGGCATTTAGTTTAACTATATAGTAATGGTGAATGCCCAGCTTTGCATTAGTCCAGTGAGGCAGCATGGCTCAAGCATTCAGCTTCAAGGCACAGTTGTTTCCCTGTGGACCCTTTCTGTAACATGCAGAAGGCCTTTGTCCTCTGCTGACCATGCTAGCATTGCTCTCCATGTCAAGTCATGGGCTGTAGGGCACAGCAAATAAGTTGGGTGGCTTCAGATATTCTTGTATGTGAATTGCCTGACTCAACATGTAGCCATTTGGGTTCTAAACAAAAAAACTAGCTGTATTAAAGCTTGAATTTCAGAGTTGGAGAATGTGTACAACTGCCACTGAAGGAAGGAGAAAAGGAAAACATTGGTTGGAGCCAAAGATATCCCATGTGAAGCTGGTCTAGTCAGTTAATTTCTGTGCCTCGTTTCCTATTGATGAGAGCAGTCGGCAGTCTCAGAGCAGTGTTCTTGTGTCTATATCAGACACTGGGAGACACTCAGGGCATGGTAACAGAAGATTCAGAAATACATAAAAAGCTAGGTAGATGTCTGTGGGTGCAACACCTCTAAATGGTAATCCTTAAGCTTCAGTAACTTTTTGTAACTTTTTAGCGACTCTAGAAGGCGCTTTATTCTTCAGAAAAATGACTTGATTAATTAGGCTTTAAATGACTGACAGATAAAGCACCTTGACAGTCCCGGGGCCATTAACATGGTGTATTTTTTTTGATTTCTGGCATGCCTTGTAGCTGTTTTCTGTTTTTCATTTGCCTTCTTTTTATAACTGTATCTGTTCAGGCAGTTCTTGTTCAAATGTAGTGGTAAAAGAGAGAAATACAGTGAGATACACAGAGGACATCCCAACTTTCTTGAATAGGTCTTGCTTCCCCTGTGTAATTTCATGGTAAAAAATTCAAGGCTACCAAAGAAAGGCAACATGTATGTTACTGTATTCTTTAACTTCTTGTTATGAAAGACAAGTAAATCTAGGTATTGATCAAAAAATAAAAGCCTCACATCCCAGTTCCTCTGAAAAAGACGAACATTGGCATCTCCTTCTACAAATTGAATATTGTTGTGACAGAATCCCTTGAACTATCAGTATGTGTCAGGAATATTACTCGGTCTACATACATCTTTCTCAGTTTTGTCACCTGCAGTACTAAATGCCAGGGGAAAACTGAAGGAGGAGATTCAGCATGATGTTTATATAGTAAATGTTTCTTACAGCATACGGTGTAAATTGGCAACCCCAAAATACTTAAATTAAAAAGGTAATACCAGTTGAACACTGAAAGTTCAATTTAAATAGTAGGGGAGGAGCCAGATGTCAGGTGAATCTAAATATCCTAAGCAGGAAAGGAAAGCAAAAGCAAAAGTGTTTGCAATAACAAAACAAGACAATTTTCAAAGTTTCATTCCTGTTTGCACTGACACGTAGTAGGGGTATACAGAGATGTCACTGAACTGAGCACTAGGACGAAACTGAAGGAGGGTACCAGAATCTATTTTTGAAGTCCATTTGTATTAGAAGGGTTCCTAAGAAAACACCTTTAGAAAAGAAGTCAAGGAAGGAAGTTGGTGCTGAGTGCTATCAAGGGTGGAGTGAAAGGTGTATGCTGGAAGAGAAGCCCTAGGATTGAACCCCATGTTGCAGTTAGAAAAATAACATATACAGATACCTTCTTGAGGTACCTGTTGAAGCCTTCAACACTTGGAAAGTAAGTCCGATGGGGTGTTATACCATGAGGTGTCCAGTATGCCAAAACAAAACTGAAAGCCATTCTGAAACAAACTCTTTTATTTTATTTGATGGTATATTTTATATTATTGCCCCATTATTGGAAGTGTTTAAAGCCCCATCAGGTCAGATGGGGCTTTGAGCAATGTGACCCACTGAAAGATGTCCCTGCCCATGGCAAGGGGGTTGGACTAGCTAATCTTTAAAGGTCCCTCCCAACCCAGACCATTCTATGATTATATTTCTGTTTTCAAAATAGGACACAGACTTGGAATCATCCTACCTAATTTAGGCTTGTAACTGCAGGACCTATATTATAATTCTTGTTTTGCTACTCCTTCTGTGTTCAATGGAGAGAAGGGCAGGGAGTAATTCCGTCTATGTATTATTTGAGTCACATTTTGGAGTTGCTTGTCTTGCTACTGGTTGGAGAGGGAATGCAGGGATCTCTCTACTGACTCTCAAGAGTATAATCACCTCCTGTACTCAAATGCCAAATAAATGAGTCCAAACCAAAAAATGCATGGAGCTGATGCCCAGCATAGGTTTCATTGCAAAGAGAAAATGGTCTTTTAGAGAAAAAAGATTGGAAGAAAACAAGATATGAACATTTTGAAGCCTGGGGGTATTCTGATCTGTATTTTAAGCTGAACTTTTTAGGTAAAGCCATAATTAGCACATCTTGTGTGCTATAATTGGACTAGTCAGACTAAAGCCATTTTGAAAAGTCAGCTCTTGGTCTATATTTCTGAATTTTTGTAACATCTTTCTGCCCTCCATGTGTTTTTTTTGGACAGTATTCGATTCCTGTAGTGTGTGAGGCCGAATGGCTTTTATTAAACAAATATGAAAAAACAGAACTGGAATCAAACAAGCAGAATGAAAAGATTGTGGCAGCAGTATAGAGCCAACTTATTGCCCTCACAATGGAAGAATGGTTTTCTAATTGTTCGTGAAAGCTAATGGAAACCATATTTTGGCTGTGAATAATTCTCAGGAGGGATCATTGTGAAGTCTTACCTCATCTCTTGCACTTTACTGATAGAACATATCAAGTATTCAGAAGCAAACACACCCCGTGAAGCTCAAAGTGCAGAAAACCACTTGTCAGTTTTAGATACTAGAGAAAGATGGGACTCTTCAGGGGTGCGAGAGCTTTACTGGCACATCACTGACCTGTCAGAGGCCGGTGCAGATCTACCTTCGTTAGGGCATGTCAATTGTGGGAGGAGTGGATAACTGGCAGAGGGTAAAGGTTATGAGGACAGATTCTAGGAGCCAACTAATTAAGATTTCTTGCCCACAAGACATCATGATATCGCACTCAACCATGTTGAGAGAAGGAGGTGTTTGAAAATTTACTCCAGTCAACATCATCTTCTACTGAGTTACCTGTAACTAAAAATCGGAAATGACACTTTTTGCATTTTATCCATGGAATCTTTCCTAAATGTTATACCATTTCAGTCCCAAGATCTTTATTCCAGACTTTAGTAATAACAACCAAATCAGTTATCTTAAATGTAAAATTTGATCCACCTTTTGGTTTTGTAATGGTATTAGCTGTTCTTGCACTGGATGGGGCCCTACCAGCGTGATACAAAACAACAGGATTTCCAGTTGCCATATTTGACATTGCCACCACCCATTTATCGATCTTGGGAATGGCCTTTTTCTACTTTTCTTTCCAAGATCCTGTGACTAGGTAGTCATTAACCTATGATTAATTAAGGAAGTGACCAAGCTGACTCTTGTGCAGGTAATTGACAAGCTGCATTGTATTAGCTCCAGTGGAAAGTCATCACAGCCATTATAGCTTACAGAGCTTGGGGTCCAACAGCCTTTTTTTGGTTGGTTAGGGGTTTTTTTGTAATGTTAATAACAGAATCAGGGTAAACACCATACACACATCCTTCAGCTCATTGCAATCACAGAAAAATGTGGCATATTGGTAATGAAAGTCAATTTGGGATTTTTGTAACTTCCATGGGTATTTTTCACTAGGGAGTTAGTCACTGTGATCAGCATTTGTTTTGTAGTACTGTTTGTCGTAAATCTATATGCTCTAATACTGTGGGGAAAGGGCTTTGCTTGTTCAAAGTGCTGCTAAAGTGGTTTTGAGTAAAGTCACAAATGAACTACACAGAGCCTGTTTCAGATGTAAAGAAAGATGTCAGTATAAATAAGCAGGAAAGGGATCCTGACATGTTCTTCAAAGGTTTATGCCTATTAAACCTATTGTATATCTTAGAATTAGTTTTAATAGTTTACATCACCAGCTCATGAGATAGTAACCCTGTTAAGTACTTCCTTAAGACAGTTATCTTTTTCCCTTGGAGGCTAGAAAAGCTTTTTCTGAAGTGTCACCAGAGCCTTTCTTAGGGGCTTCCATAACACCCATCAGCTGTGACTCACTATGGTTCTGCAGGTCCTTAAAAAAAATAGTGTTATAAAACTTGCCTGTTGATATCAGCTAAGCAGGTGGTGAGCTATATTGTGTGCTCTATTAGTCTACACAAAAACAGGCTCATATTACTGTCACCTCCTCCCCATTCCCATCCCACCTGTTTGGCTCATCTGCCTCGTTCTGTCTCATCTTATGACTTGTCATTAGTCTGCCTTTAAATTCTTTGTGGCAGAAACTTTTTCATTAGATATGTATGTATATATAGTACCTCCCATGATAGAGCCTCAATCCTGGACTGAAGAGTATGGGCACAATTCCAATACGGATAATAGAGCCTTGCAATATTAGCATTTTCTCACACGTTTCCTGTAGACAAGAAGCTCTGCCACAGGAACAGCTCCCTCTTGTTTTACAAGATGTTACTTTTGACAAAGGATAGTTAGATTCAGAAAATCAGTATACCATAGATTTCGCCCAATCTTTCAGTAATGAACAGAAAAAAACAATACCGTGAGGTGCTCAGATATGACTTTGTACTGTGGTTTTGTGTCATAAGTAAAGCAATGTTGTAGAGTCCCATCCCTCAAGAATAAGACACATTCTGTGTTTTTGTCATAGAATTCTTTAATTTTCTTCATGTAGAAGAATCATACTTTTTGTGCCTAAAATTAATTAAAGATTTTTCAGTGACCTCTGCTACTGTAAATCAGCATAGCTCTTGTTACTGCTATAGAGGTATGCTAATTTATATCTACTTAGTTATAGACTGAGATGGAATTTTGTTTTACTGAGAGCAGAGATTACAATAGTACATATCCCATTGATGGGCATTCCATAGGTACATAGTGAGAAGATTTTTCCCACTGCAAGAAGAGCTAGTCTATGCAAATATACAGCCCAGGCATGCAATAGCTGTGGTGTTCTATTCTGAAATAAATTTGGCCGAAGGACTTAAATTACTTAAGAAAAAGGAAAAAAATATTCTAAATGATGAGTAAGTATCATAACGGGTACTAAAATAATGCCATACACCTACTTCATTATTCAGTTACTTATTTATTATCTTTATTCTTAAGAGTAATGATGTAAAAGTGCTTTTTTCCAAATGTTAATTTAGTTCTCTGCAGATGGTAGCCATCTGTTAAATGACAAGTCATTTACAGTATTTGATTAGCACTTCATATAGCTTGGATGGACTTATTGTTACAATATGTAAGTATAGTTATGGAGGTGAAACTTGTTAGCTTTGTTCTTTTCCTGTTGCTGTTACCAAAAAAATGGAAAATTTCAAACCTATCTATTTTTGCCTATCGTCTCCTATATTTGTACATGTTATTTCAAGTTAAAGCCTGACATACGTAAGCCAGCTCACAAGATATTCTTGAGAGAATGAGAGTGCTAGGAACTATTGTTAAATTCCAACACCACTTGTAGCAATTATGAGCGTCCTCATTGTACAGTGTCACCATGTGGATGGACTCTTATGGATGCTTAAGGAAAGCACTGGAAGCTTGAATGAATCTAAGAATCATGGCTTATCAAGTAGAAAACTCCCTCAGGGCTGCAATACTGCTTTGTATACTGATAGCAGCTTACACTGCGGGTCTTTTTTTAAACTAGAAAAAATTTAATATTGCAAATACACCTTAATATTACCATCATAAAGTGATCTTCTTGCCTGAACTGCACACTTCTTTATTTTAATATTTTGATCAATGACAACTAACCCCCATCTGTCCATAAACTAAGCAAGTTCTGATTCATTTCATATTATGTTTTCTTCTAAAGTTTCCTCAAGTTATGCTGCTAAACTTTAATTTGCTGGCCCTGTTTTCATTGTTGTAAAATTACTTTTATTTGTGTGTTTTTAATAAAATTCATTAGGTATCTTGATTTGTGTTTTTTATTTTCAACAGCTAAAAAGTTTGATAATGGCCCCACTACCGAATGCTGAATTAGTTCAGAACTCTTTGCAGTTGTATCGTTACCTGCTTCGATGCTGTAAGCAGCTTCCTGAAGAGAATATTCGTCAGCATTACAGACATGCAGTCAGGCAGGTGAGAAACAGATTTCTTTTCTGTTGGTGGAATTCAGTGTTGTGGGGTGTTTTTTGGTTTTGTTTTTCTCCTACAGGTTGGACCAACTTTTTATAACTCCTGGCACTTAAAAAGTTATTCTTCTGCAAGCATGAAACATTAGTGAATTTGAAGGATTACACTGGGAGCATGTGAAGGAGCATTTCTTTTTGTTTGCTTTGAATCTGAAACCTTCTATTTTCCTTGGCTTTCATCTCTAATTCTTGTGTTAGTCAAGTGAACAATCGTTCCTTACTCACCTAAACACATCTTTTGTGGTAAAACTTACTGGTTCCTTATCAGTCATTTTTTTTAAATTTATATATCCTGCTCCCAATCCCCTCCCTGGCAGGGTAAATCTCATCTAATTGTTCATATGGAAGTAGTTTCATGCCTTTGATTGTATCTGTTGTCCTGTGTCTTTCTGGTTTTAACGTACCAGACAATTTCAGTTGTTGTTCTGAGTTGAAGTTCTCTGGGGTTTTTTTGCTGATGATGTACGAAAGGAGTAAAATACTTCATATGACATTACATTTAACAAGACTTGTTATGGAAATAGCACAGCCAGGTGCTACAATGTATATTTTTACCTTTTCAGAGCAACAGTTTGTTTGCATCAAATATTTTCTTTGAGATTTAAAAGCGATCCTTATTTTGACAACTGTTGCGTTAAGTTGGCTGGTCAGTGTAACACTTTGAATGTTGCAGAGTTTCAAAGTTCATGCCGATGAAGACAATCCTGAGCGAATCCAGCAGATTATTAAGAGAGCCATTGAAGATGCTGACTGGGTCATGAATAAAGTAAGTGCATCAGATTGTCTAAGTTTTGTGCTCTCTCAGTTCAGATCAAAGAAGAAAACATTGCAAAGCAAGTTAGGAACAGCAAACTGTTTCATTGTCCTGGACATTGAAGTGTCTGGGTGAAAGGAAATGCCTAGCCATGAGGGATTTATGATTGTGATAGTTCTTGTTTAAAAATTCTTCTTTGTTGATATAAACTTAAGTGTATTTTTTATAACCAGTGATGCTTTAAGTTGATCTTTGTGTAAGTCTTTGTTTCTGTGAAGAATTATATTAAATTTCAGCAGTGGTGGCTAGTATAACTCTATAATAGAGAAAAAACTACAATATTTTACAAGCCACAGTTTGTTGGTACACATCAGCTGCTTTCCTAACAGGAATCTATCCTCTCTTAGTCAGTTTACATAAACTCCCAGAACGAATTTTTTTTTTCCCCTCAGATCTTGCCTGTGGCTGCACAAATCAGGGTTAGACAACATAGTGGCAAAATTGTGGTAATTGGTTTACTTGTGCCCTAGTTATCAACCAGCAGGTATGCCTCTTCACTATCACAGCACTGAAAGATACCACTCAAACTGGTTTCTTAAATAAAAGAATAAAGATTGTTTACCATTAGGCAGCTGAGAGTCACCTGGGCTTCCTTGGATTTAAATCTGGTTGGGGAGCATGATATGTTAACATGGATTTCTCAGAGTATAGTGAAACAAGTCAAAAGTTCAGATTGCTCTAAATATCTGTGATTTAATTTACTAAATGACTGTTAAGTCCTCTCTGCCAGCCCATGAAATCCAAATGAGAATTGTTACAGGAGCAAGCACAGATTAGTCATAGATTATAAAATTATAGCAGTAGCCAAATCCGAGCAGTTACAGCCTAGTAAATAACTGTCTGTGCCTGAATCTGATTTTATTCTCCCTACAATTATGAAAACCCTCATTCTGATTCTGCTACAGAGATTGTAGTCTGCTTCATTGGAAAACTGTAATTGAACTATGCGAGAGGAGGATTAGATTCACAGTGCCTGCCAAGAAGCATTATTTCATACTGTAGAGGAAAAGCCTATCAAATTGCAATCTAACTTAAAGGAAACTGAGATAATTTTATGTAGATCATGAAGAGGGTTGTAAATCCTTGTCAGTGTGAACTGTTACTTTTAGTTATGTACTCCTTCCCATAAATAATTTTCTTTCTTTTTTCTTTTTTTAGTATAAGAAACAGAAGTAGAAGAGGAATGATGAAGGCAAGAATGTCATTGGTAAACATCCTTAGAGGACTTGCAGTCAAGCCCAGTACTATGTTACAGTTATTGCCTCAAGTTTTCTCTTAGATAATACAAATACAATAATTTATATCTCATTGGGATGTCATGAAGCTAAATTAATATTTCTGAAGCTATTTGAGTCTGTAGATTAAAAGGCACAGTCTAGGTTCAAAGTATTAGCTTGAATAACCACAAACTTTAGCTTAAAGCCCAAACTTGTCTAAGATTTGAGTAACACAGAGAGCTTCTCAGGAAAACTTACAGAGAATAAAAATGTAATGGAGTACAGGTCATTAACAAATAATTAATGCTCTGTCTGTCGTTCATATCTGATGAATTACAGCATCTTATCTGAAAGAACTTAACTAGTATCTGAGCATAAAGGTCTATACTGGGAGCCTGCAAACCTGAGAAATGCTCATTGAGGATCAGAGCAAATTTTTCTTTAGTTGACTGTGGACTAGATTATACTGTTAGGCCTCGATCCACCGTAGCATAGCAGTGTTTGATGCACTTATTGCCTAGGTTATTTGGTGGCAAGGTGGTTCTGATCAATAACAGTGGATTTAAGGTTGTGTAACGTTCTGAAGTAGGGTAGTCTGTTATGTCAGATCACCCTCTGTCAGGACCATAGGTATGTTTTCAGAGTGAAGCAGAGGTATGACCGGAGCACAGGTCTGGTTTTCATCTAGTAGCAGACACAAAAGCATAGGCTACTGAGTGGAGAACTTACATACCCACAAAAACTTTAAGCCCATCTGAAACTTGAACGACAGTATTTTCCACTTGTCTGTCCATGCTACAGGTATATCTTCATTCTACTCTGTAGGCTTGCACTTGAACTAATGGTTGTCTTTTCTTATTTAAAGATAAGTGCCTGTCACCCTAATCTCTAAGCTCTCATGAAAACGGACACCATTCAGACAGGTGTTGTGTGCTGAATGGTACAATCACTGAAATGTGCAATGTTGTACAGATATAAAGGCCTTCACAACTTTTTCCAACATATAATAAATGTCCTTTAAAAATGGGAGTCCATGTCCTTTTTAAAAAGACTGTCTTTTCACTGCCCTAATAGATTTTCATCAGGGAAAGCTCAATAGAAATACTAGCTGTCTTAAATAAAATTGATTTCAGGGTAAAAGAGTTTCCTGTTGAAACAAGACCCTTGCTTTCAGCTGTACTTGGAACTTTTTGCCTCCAGGTGGCAGTGCATGCTGCGATGCCCATCCAAGTCCTGAGTTTTTGGGGTTGGGTTTGTTTTTACTGTTTCCAAATCGTTGAGCTTCCTCACCTGCCAAAACAGAACTCAAGTGCTGAGGCAGATTTCTTTTAGGCTACAGACTTATTTTTTTCATTCAGCCAGGAAAGAAACAAAGAAAATCCTAGCTCAAACTAGTCAAAGAATTTGACAAATGCTATAAAATAAAAGGGGGCCATAAGTTAACGCTTATACCACTAAAGTCTTGTACCAAAAAACGTCCTTTGTCTCTGCTAACCCTAAACCCTCCTCTTCAGGAATTCCTGCCCTCTGTTATTCTTTCCTCTGCCATCACCACTATTGTTCCTCTCTCTAGTCCTGCATCTTTCACATCACCTTATACACCCTCAACTTTTGTTCTTGTTCTACATATTCCTTAATTCTGTTCCCTCTCATCTTATCTCTCTACCCCACTTCTTTCTCTCCCTCAAATCCTTTTCTGACAGGTGCATCACAAGATACTCAGATATTATGGTGGGGCCATCCTTCTGCTTAATTTCAGATAATAAAGCATGAAGATAATAGTTTCTCAACAAAGTAGGTTTAAGTTTTTCTTTTTCATGTGAGGAAAACCACCTGTCTTTCTACTTGAATACTTTTTTTGAAAGTGCAACTGTTCTGATTTAAACTTTCAAAATAATTTGATGCAAGGTAGAACATAGAAAACTTCAGCCCTGGCAGTGGACAAGGAACATCCAGTATGAAACTAAACACTGTAATAAAAAAGCTCAAGTAGATTTGATAGAAGATATCCGAATGTGCTACTTTTAATCAAGAACAGCAAACAGATGACCCATGCTGTACTCCAGTTCTTCTGTATATATTTGGTCTGTAGTATGGACATGCACTGAGCTTTGTATCTGTGCAATAGTGAAAACAATAAGATTCAGTAGGATTAACAGTGTGTGGAAACATACTAATTTCCTGAACTTTAAGTGTAGTGTGCTCAACAACCCTCCATTGCTTTAATTGTCTTGCTTGATGTAGTGTGAGACCTAATATTTTGTTCAATTACTAAATAGGATAATTGCATGTGTCTAAATCATTCTTATATGCCTGTTATTTAATTTATGGATAGTTCAAGAGAGAAAGCACCAAGGAGCTGGAAGGTGCAACCATGGCATGTCTGCAGCTCCAAATGTCTGAGGTGCCAGCTGAGATATGGGAACATCAGACCAAAGGTATGATAGATGTAACTGATATGGTAGGACCAGGATCTGTGAATTTTGGTCTTTGGAAAGTGGTAGAGCATGCAGTTCTTAGTAGGGTGCAGAGGGGGAATTATGGTTGCTGAGGCAGGAAACACCATGACTAAATATTTTGACAGTAGTGATTCAGTTGTAGGGCATGATGAGATGTCAGAGTAATTTTTTTTTTTATACAAACATAATCTGGTTTTCAAAATGACAAACCTTTTAATAGAATGGAAATATAATGTGAAGATAACTTTATTTACTTTGTTAGGGAACAAAAATTTTCTTGGTGGTGGGGAGACACAATGCAAACAACTATTTACTTCCTTGTAATAGTGAAAGTAACCCCAATGTCTAAGATGGGCATATTTCTTTAATGACTGGGCTGAAGAGTCATTCAGCTGCATAGCAGAGGCTTTTGTTTTCAAGACATTATACAAATTCTGTTCTTCAGCAATAATTTGAGAGCAAAGATGTTATATTAGCCCAGATGTAGATGAGAACCTGAACTCTGAAAAGGGATTTAGGCAGAGCTTCAATACTTTCGAACAAAATTATTATCCAGGAAACTTTACTCAGAAGTCATTTAATCCTGGAGTTGCCCTAATTTACCACTCGCTAACCTGTTTGACCTGAGAGTTTATACAGTAAGTTGAGTTATCTTCTTTAGCATCCAGGATCACCTTGGAGCAACTCTCTGCCACCCAGCCTTGCTGAGGCTGAAGAACTGTTCCACCAATGTCTTCATTTGGTGTTAATGTCACTGTGCTAATGATTAGCTGCCAGTGGCTCTAACAGGGCCCGCTGTTGGAAAGATTTACACAGTTGCTGGCATAACTATTCCTGCTGCTCATGGGAACACTTCATTGGTCAGTCTCCTCCGTGATTCTCTGATGGCAGTTGCAAAGAAAATATCAACACCAAATACATCGGTGCATCTGTGTTTCCATCTTCAGTCATGCAGAATCTCTAAAAATAAAGATGCTGGGTGCAAATGAAATAATAGGGGATAAGAGACTGTTGTATACTGTAATTACTATTGCAGACTTTAAAAGAATAAAGCTTACAGTGTCATTAAACTGCTGACGCAACAAAGGATAATGTCAGTAACAAGGGACAAGCCTAGTCTACTGAGAGGGTTTAGTTCCTTTTTACTGGAATGAGGAACCCATTTCTGTGCTTGTATATCATGCCAGTTCTGGTAAGTAATGGACTGTTGACAGGTGTATGCAATAATTGAATGAATGAGGGCCCATCAGAAGGTCATATCAAAGCCCCAGTTTTTGTTGGCCCCACTGATAAGTACTCCTATAATAAGAACTCGGTTACCAGCATCACTTTTGGTGTGGAATAGTATACCTGCCCATTCATTAGCCTGAGGGTTTTCATTGTGTTTACATATGTGTAATACCTAGATTCTGGAAACAACAGTTTTGCAGCTGGTTACTGTAAGACCTTGGGTCAATAACTTCTCCTAAGTACTCCTCTACAATTAGAGGAGTTGAGTGGAATTAACTGTTTAAAGGTTGCATACAGCTGGAAGTGAGATGTCTAGAAAGACTGGAACAATGGCAATTTACTGGTGGGTTAGTTGATGTGGGTTTTTTAGTGTATAGGTTCTTGCTCTTAAGCCCACAGAAAAATGTTAAAGGGCCTACTTTTGGTATTACCAGCCTTGGAGCCTCATGTAGAAGCTTTCCATGTAGTGAAAGTCTTTCCTATTTTTTTTAATTTGTTGATATCAGGTTTTGGTATGGAAAAGACTGTAAATTTGTGGTTTATCTAAAATACAGGATAGTATTCTGCACTTCACATGGTTAAAGAGATGTATCTATTTCTGATCACATTCTTATGTCAGAGGTGTTACTGATTTCAGTTCACTCTTGCCACTGAAAGTCATTTGAGCCCTGTGGGTGCTGAATAGAATACTTCTATCCCAAGCCAGGCTTTGCTTGGCACCATTTGTTAATAATCAAATATTCTTTAAATAATTTTTTTAGATTTAGCACTTTGTAAACTTTTTCACTTGGTTCATTATGTCACAGGCATTGCTTTTTCTTTAGAGACACATGAGCTTAGAAATTTGATGCCAAGCAAAAACAATTCTTCGATGGTGTTTGGCTCATTTTCTGATGTCATAAGGAAGTGATCTTCCTTGTGACAGGCTTCATGCTTGCAAGCTCTTGTCCTGCTGGGGGACTTCAACCACCCCAACATCTGCTGGAAAAGTAGCACGGCAAGCTGTAGGCAATCCAGCAGACTCCTGGAGTGCATTGAGGATAACTTATTAACCCAGGTAATAGACACCCCTACCCAAGGGGATGCAATACTGGACCTGATGGTCACCAATGCAGGTGAGCTCATCAGTGACGTCAAGATTGGAGGCAGCCTAGGCTGCAGTGATCACGCATTGGTGAAGTTCACAGTCCTGAGGGATATGGGACAGGTGAGGAGTATAGTCAGGACCCTAAATTTTAGGAAAGCAAACTTCCAGCTCTTCAAGGAGTTAGGCAGTAGGACCTCTGGGAAACAGTCCTCAGGGACAGGGGAGCAGAACAGAGCTGGCAGATCTTTAAGGATGCTTTCCATAAAGCGTAAGAGCTCTCAGTCCCCAGATGTAGGAAACTGGGCAAGGAAGGGAAGAGACCAGCTTGGCTGAGCTGGGACATGCTGGTCAAACTAAAGAGCAAGAGGGAACTGCATGGGCAGTGGAAGCAGGGATGGGTAACCTGGGAGGAGTATAGGGATGCTGCCTGCTTGTGTAGGGATGGGGTCAGGAAGACCAAGGCATAGCTGGAGCTGAACTTTGCAAGGGATGCAAAGAATAACAAGAGCTTCTACAGGTATGTCAGCCAGAAAAGGCAAGTTAAAGAAAGCTTACCTCCACAGATGAACAAGAACGGTGACCTAATATCAACAGACAAGGAGAAGGCTGAGGTACTCAATAACTTTTTTGCTTCAGTCTTCTCTGGCAACTGCTCTCCTCACCCCTCCTGAGTCAATGGACAACATACTGGGGACCAGGGGGTAAAGCCCCTCCCACTGTAAGGGAAGATCAGGTTCGTGACCACCTGAGGAACCTGAACATATATAAGTCTATGGGACCTGATGAGATGCATCCCAGAGTCCTGAGGGAATTGGCTGATGTAGCTGCCAAGCCACTTTCCATAATATTTGAAAAGTCATGGCAGTCAGGTGAAGTCCCTGGTGACTGGAAGAAGGGAAACATTGCACCCGTTTTTAAAAAGGGTAGAAAGGAGGACCCTGGGAACTACCAACCTGTCAGCCTCACCTCTGTGCCTGGGAAGATCATGGAACAGATCCTCCTAGAATCTATGTTAAAACGCATGGAGGACAGGGAGGTGATTCGAGACAGCCAACGCGGCTTTACCAAGGGCAAGTCCTGCCTGACCAACCTAGTGGCTTTCTATGATGGAGTTACCACATCAGTGGAGAAGGGAAAAGCAATGGATGTCACCTATCTGGACTTCTGTAAAGCCTTTGACACAGTTCCCCCACAACATCCTTCTCTAAAGTGGAGAGATATGGATTTGATGGACTGTTCAGTGGATAAGAAATTGGTTGGATGGTCACATGCAGAGGGTAGTGGTCAGCGGCTCAACGTCCAGATGGAGATTGGTGACAAGTGGTGTCCCTCAGGGGTTTGTGCTGGGACCAGTGCTCTTCAATATTTTCAATGACGTTGACAGTGAGATCGAGTGCACCCTCAGCAAGTTTGTAGATGACACCAAGCTGAGTACGGTTGGCATGCCAAAAGGATGGGATGCCATCCAGAGGGACCTGGACAAGCTGGAGAAATGGGCCTCTGTGAACCTCCTGAGGTTCAACAAGGCCAAGTGCAGGGTCCTACGCTGGGGTTGGGGCAATCCTCGGTTTCAATACAGGCTGGAGGATGATGTGATCTAGAGCAGCCCTGTGGAAAAAGGACTTGGGGGCACTGATGGATGAAAAGCTGGACATGAGCTGACAGTGTGCGCTCACAGCCCAGAAGGCCAACCGTATCCTGGGCCACATCAAAAGAAGCGTGGCCAGTAGGTTGAGGGAGGTGATCCTGCCCCTCTACTCTGCTCTGGTGAGACCCCACCTGCAGTACTGCGTCCAGCTCTGGCGTCCTCAGCGCAAAAAGGACATGGAGCTGTTGGAGAGGGTCCAGAGGAGAGCCACGAAAATGATGCAAGGGCTGGAGCACCTCTCCTATGAGGACAGGCTGAGAGAGTTGGGGTTGTTCAGCCTGGAGAAGAGAAGGCTGCAGGGAGACCTTATAGCAGCCTGCCAGTACTTAAAGGGGGCCTATAGGAAAGACGGGGACAGACTTTTTAGCAAAGCCTGTTGTGACAGGACAAGGAGCAATGGTTTTAAACGAAGGGAGGGCAGATTTAGACTGGATTTCAGAAAGAAATTTTTTACAATGAGGGTGGTGAGGCACTGGCCCAGGTTGCCCAGAGAGGTGGTGGAGGCCCCATCCCTGGCAACATTCAAGGTCAGGTTGGACGGGGCTCTGAGCAACCTGATCTGGTTAAAGCTGTCCCTGCTCTTGCAGGGGGCTTGGACTAGATGACCTGTAAAGGTCCCTTCTGATCCAAAGCATTCTATGATCCTATGATCTTTGCTGCAATACTATAAAGAACAAGTACACACACTGTTTCTGAGAGAAACAAATAATAGTCACTGTGATCTTTTCTTAAGGGAAACAGCTTCTTATTTGTGAATAGCTTTTAACATGGCATTACAAATTGTGCCTTCATATAAAGCTCTGACAAGATGCAAACCAAACAGGCAGCACAGTGGCTGTGAGTCTTAAGATGTTCAATGTCATAATATTCATTCATTATGAGAGTCCTTGACCTTAAAGTGTAAGAACGAATCTTTGGAGCTTTATGCTCCACAATGTAGTGTCCGTCAGCATCATCCAAAATAGCATATGTTTATTTGAAATGTGTGAGTAGTCTCTTTGCAAGAACTGTGTTCTAAAGCAAGTCAGTAACACATGAAAATGGCTTGATGCTGTACTGCGCTGCCCATTTGGTCAGTTGCTTTATACTGCAGCCTTTCCTACTGTTCAGAGGCAGTGTATTTCTTGAGCACGAGCCAGCTGGCACATCTTTCAACTCTTGTATTATTTGATTAATTTATCTTGTACTTCTGTCAAGCCAGGTTTTATGAAATAGTGTTAACTGAAGTATAAAGTAGTCGTCAAGTACTCCTTTCAGCTTGTGATTAATCAGGGCAGACACACTGACTTTTAAAAAAAACCCTGTTCTTTGAAGAATATTTTCTGTTTTCCTCATAATTGTGTTTGATATTTAAAATAGTTTTTAAAAGTTTAGAAGCAGATGGAGGTATCTGTCACTTGCAGCTAAGAGCTTAATGATGTTTGTATTTGTCATTGGTCAGAGAGGTCCCTGACATTGCACACTTAAGCCAGTAGATTATGAAGAGGACAGTCCTGGAACTGCTATTTATTGTCCCTACCTATGAACTGAGAGGCCTAAGAAGTTAATGCCCCTATTCTGTAACTATCAACCTGGGTGCCTTGTCCCCCAGAACACTCTGCCTTCATATTCTGCATTAAGCTGTTTTGAAAATTATGAACTTGATTTTTTTTAATCAGTAACTTCTGAGACAGCTTTGGGTGTTTCACTGTCTCATAAAATATTGTCTTTCAGCTGCTGCCCCACAACATTAGATTGAACTGCCTCATTACCTGTGTGCTTCCTTCTGCCTGGGGTTCAGCTTCATCTGTTTAAAAACTAGTGCACTTTATATCCTTTTATTATTACAGCTTATTTTTTGCACCGTCTTTGGTATCCTTCTTGAAAGAAGTTTAAAAATTATGGTGTTTTGATTAATATTTTGTGCTGTTCTACAGAATGGATTTTAAAAGAAAATTGACAATAAATTCTTGCAACCGATTAGGTTGACTCATGTTCTGCATTAGGTAACATCACACAGGATCTGGGATTTTTCTCAGTCTTACTTTCATTTTCTCAGTAGTTATTTCACCCACAAAGTCAGCTGTATCTCAGATGGTATGAAACAGGGAACAAGGAAAACAGTGTGTTTCAAAACAAATGTCCAACAGAAGTTAGTAGTCTGGAAAATATTACATCATGATGACGGACACAGGCAAAGGCTGTATTTGGTAGAGACACCTCCCTGATACTCATCAATCTGAGGACTGATTTTTCATGCCTAAAAATAGAGTCTTTAGTTTTCCACAGTTGTGCAACTTTCTCTTTCAAGCAGCAAGGGCTGCTTTCTCTTTTATTTTCTGTTTTTTCCTCCTCTTTTTAGAGGTCACAAAATGGTGTGTTCAACAGCAGTTTACAGAATGCAGACATCTGTTGAGCCTAGGAGACTTCTCTACCTGCTCTGTAGAGTTTGTCCTCTCTTAGCTTGGAAGTATCTCACAGAGTAGGTTGCAGCTTTATGGCCAAGATTTTAAAAAGTAATTATCGGATTACTTTTTAGGTACTTAACTTGGGAGACCTTAAAAATTATACTTGGTGATAGTCTTGCATATTTCACTGTGGTGCCATATAACCTCAGGAGAATAAGATCACTTCTCTGGACTCCTATTTCATATTCTGTCTTGTCTGTTTGGATTACATGGAAGGGTCTGTGGTTCACCATCTACATAGTGATGCATACTTGTAACTGCAATTAACAATTGGGTTGTCATGGGCAAGACGAGTAAACAACTTATAGTGGATCTCAATACTGGGGTAGTTTTAAGAACCAATGAGAGCTCTTAACATACCTGATTATCTCACATACTCATTTGCTCCCACTCCCACTGTTGTGTTCACCATCTTCCTTTAGACTGGTGATTTCAGTGCTCGGAGCACCCCTCTGACTGGTCGGGACTCTGTTGGCAAGTAGCAGTAAAATGGTTATTCCCCTACTAGCATGACTCTGAATTAGGAAGGTACTAAGATAGTAATGATCATTTTGCAATTATTTCAGAAGCACAGTTTAAAAATATAGAGATCTACAAATTCTGCTCCCAACTGACGTAATACAGCCTATAGGATTTCATAGTTACACTATACCAAGTCTGGTAATTTCTAATTGATGAAATGCAGTGAAAAGGCATCCAGTGTGTATTATGAAACTTAAGAGATGGAGAGCTAATCCCTGCCTTCTATAACTTGTTTCTTATCCTCAAAGTTAGTTCGTAAGCAAAGGTGCAGGTTTTATAGCTAATGTAATAATTCAAAGAAAGTACGCAATATGAGTGACTTGAATGAAATCCATGTCTGGTTGAGAGAGGAACAGAACCGTAAACTCTTTCATCTAACAAAGACGCTTTGAAAGGAACAGACTGGGTACCATACTGAACCTGTAATCGTCTGACGTTATTGTACTATATGTGTGTGGGATTTTTTTTTATTTACTATTTAGAACGTGTTTTCAATTTTATAAGTATCTGAAAGAAATCACAGATCATAATTATGTAACTTTGCTCTGTAGAACTCTCTAACGCTCTAAGAACCTCTGGAATTCATAGGGACTGTCTGTTAAAAGAAAAGCTGGGAGATATAAATCTTGCCTTTGTCCTCTGTCAAATTCTGTCTTGGTCTATAAGAACAAAGGCATTCTAGATAATTGCTTATCAGGATGTCTACTTTTCGTGCTGTTCATGGGTTCTGAGGCAAAGCCACTGAAATCAAAGGGAAAGACTCCTGTGTATGTCAGTGAGCATTCACCATCTTACGCAATATTTCACTACCTTGAATACTTAGAGAAACCATGCTTAATCATGTTTACCAGAATTAAAAGTGAGACAGTTTTGTTTATCCCGTTTTACAAACCATAGTCTCTGCAGTGGTCCAAATGGTAGGTCCATTCAAGAGGTGGGTCTGATGTTGAGGATGTATTGGCCTTCAGCAAGTCAGCTTGGAGACTGGAAGCAAAAGCATTACTCCTATTTACAACTGCTAAATAAGGGGAAGGCATAAAGAGGATTCTGAAGTTTCTTTGACCACTAATTAGTTGCTTTCATTTCCCTGGCTCATATACTCTTTTGGAAAAGTAAACATTAAAAGTCATGCTGCTGTCTTCTGTGCTGAAGAACTACATTCCCTTTTTCTCGTTTTCAACTTCACCAATATTAAAACCTGCAGTCTATTTAAAAATTAGTGGATGGATTGCTGATCATTACTTTATACTGTGCTCATTTGTGTATATCAGCACTGACCTGGAATACCTCTCTGATGAAAACGATCAGTTATTCTCCATGGTGCGTTCACTTCTGCTAATTAATCAGAGATAGGGTGGTGTGTTTTTTTGCAAAATGATCATCTAACTGGGTAGGAACTGATCTGAGATGAGGAACTTATTACAGAAACCTGCCAAAAACATCCATGAGCTATCATTTCTTAGTTCCTTATCCAGAGCTATCGGATATTGTGTGGGTAGAAACTGTGGGTATATCATTATGTACTTGAGAAGTCATCTTTCCTTGTATGGTCATTCTACCAGATCGAGACATTGTTAACTGTGAGGATTTATCTCTCATCACTGGGAAGTCATTTCAGGATGCCAGTCATCTTTCATACATGCAGATTTGCTCTTCCATTGAAAAGAAATGGGATTTCAAAAGCAGAAATGTGGGAGGAAATCAGCATCAGAAGTGTTATGTTGGGTGGGGGTTTTGACACTTCATGGAAATCCAGGAAATATTGATCCTTGAAAGCCCTACTAGGAGGATGAACAATGTGTTCTTTTGGAGAATTCTCAGATTGTAATTAAGTCTTAGAAGCTGGTACAGGAGAAGAGAGAAGGAAATAACATAGTGGTTTTCAGTCTGTGCTGGTCAGAGAGCTATCTTGAGCTGCTTTAACCTTCCAGTGTTGTAAATTCACAGAAAATTCCCCTTTATATTCCCTTCTGCCAGGTTTCAGATGACTAAGCCAAAACTAATCATCATAAAAACAAGATGAGGCAAGAACATGCTTTTGACCAAAAATCATACCATTTCTGTCACTTAACAGTGAAGTACACAGTCTGCATCAGCTTCTTTTGCTTTGGTGGCTGTGGTCCAAATACCTCTGTACTGCGGTAGCTAGATGAAGCATTTAGACTGCATGAAGTGATTATTTTGCATCTTAACCTATTGGGAATCAAGACAAAAATTGTTATGGATAATAGTAGCACCTGCTCATTAGTCTGTAACAAGCCTTTGGTGTTTGTACTGGGACTGCTTATTATAGATTAAACCCTGTGACTTCATAAAGCCATCCATCACTTTCTAGAATCTGACCTTACTATATATGAACACACACTTTTCCACATCGCTATTTTTTATTTTTAATAAGGGACTTTTCAAACTCCCAAGTGATGTTTCCCCTTCCAAATGCAGCTTCAAAGACTATACTCTCTGTCAGTGTGGTCAAGAATTGTATAAATAAGCAGTATGTTTGCTCGCCAAATGAAAAATAAGCTAAATAGTATGTCCCTGGCCTGGAATTCCTACAGAAAGAGAGTGAGGTAGGAAAAGCAGCGTGATTAGAATATCTGCATCTTTGTTGTGGTTTAACCTGGCAGGCAGCTAAGCACCACACAGCCGTTCGCTCACTTCCCCCTTCAGTGGGATGGGGGAGAGAATTGGGGAGAAAAAAGTAAAATTCAGGGGTTGAGATAAAGACAATTTAATAGGGCAGAAAAGGAAGGGAAAATAATAATAATGATAAAAGAATATACAAAATCAGTGATGCACAATGTAATTGCTCACCACCTGCTGACCAACGCCCAGCCAGTCTCCAAGCAGTGGTTGCCACCCCCTGGCCAACTCTCCCCAGTCTCTATACTGAGCGTGATGTCATATGGTATGGAATAGCCATTTGGCCAGCTTGGGTCAGCTGTCCTGGCTGTGTCCCCTCCCAGCTTCTTGCTGGCAGGGCATGGGAAGCTGAAAAGTCCCTGACTAGTATAAGCACTACTTAGCAACAACTAAAACATCAGTGTGTTATCAACATTATTCTCATGCTAAATCCAAAACACAGCACTGTACCAGCTACTAGGAAGAAAATTAACCCTATCCCAGCCGAAACCAGGAGAATCTTTTACTTCTAGAATATGGTGTCTAGTTTGGGCCTCCAATACAAGAAGAGCAAGTTCAGTGGAGGGCCACCGAGATGACCAGGGCTGGGCCACGTGCCTCATGAGAAGAGGCTGAAGGAACCAGGCTTGTTCAGCCTGGAGAAGACCCAGGAGACCTAATTGCAGCCTTCCAGTGACATTAAGGAAATGGAGCCAGGAGTGGTGCATGGTGAGAAGATGAGAAGCAATGGGCAGAAGCTGAAAGGAGAAGTCCAGACTGGGTATAAGGAGAAACTTTTTCCCGTGAGGACAGTCTAGCAGTAGAGTAGGTTGCACAGATATGTTGTGCAGTCTCCTTCCTTGGAAGTTTTCAAGACCAGGCTGGATCAAGCCCTGAGCAACCTGGTGTGACCTCATAGCTGACCCTGCTTTGAGCAGGAGGTTGGACTAGATGAAATGCTGAGGTCCCTTCCAACCTGCGTTCTCCTATAACCCTGTGCATGATGTAAGTTTCCTTACTGACTTTCATTTCAGTTATGGGAGTTGTTTGAGGCATATTCCATAAATCCCAGCACTATTCAGTGTACCATGTTTCAGCAACTGCCTAAAGTTCACCTACATGTTGGTTTTGCTTGCTAGGCCGTTCCAAATGAGGAAACAGTTGTTTTACTCTGTGGTGGAGAATTAGACAGCGTATGTGTGAACATATTCCTAAAACATACCTTTTGTATGTAACAAAGAGACAAAGCATCAAGGACACAAGTAAGCGTCATGTTTTAACAGCACTGCCTGAGTAGGAGTTTGCAAGTTCAAGACTGCTTCCCTCCTGCTGACTGACAATTTAGGGTTAAGATTTCTCTGATTCATATAATCATCGGATGATCAACAAACAAATGAAAAAAACATAGAAGATGTAGTGAGAAGATACGTTCAGACTGAAGTGTTTAAGATTTGTGATAAGAGAGAAAATTTCCGAAATTAGTCCACAGATTTACTCCATGAATTGGAACTGGCAGCAGATCAGCAGAAGCTTGCTTTCTGGTATGCTCAACAGAGGCTAACGGGGTAAATTGTCTGTGTTTCAATGTATAAGTATTTAGCTGGACTTGCATCTCAAAATCAATGAAAACCGACTAAAAATACTGTGAAGATGCTGAAGAATGTGCTATGGAAATTGTCTTTTTTGGTAGGGGAAGGTAGATAGTTGCTAGTAAAGGAGTTGTAAGCACATTACCACAAACCCTCTAGCACTAGCCTCTTTTCCGAACACTAACAGAGGGAAGGTAATTTCACTCTCACCGGAAGTTTTGAAAATGTGATGTAATTTTCACAGACATTTGAAGTTGTGTAGGCTTAGGCAAGACTGGCCTAACTGTAGTGCTTTACAATAAGTCATTATAAACAACTTCAGCAGTAAAAAGGCTCATAAAGATAAAGCAGAGCCATAAAATTGGCTGAGAAAACACCTGTCTCCATCCAGGAAACAATGGAAAGCAGCTGAACTTATTATGATTTTGTATAGGCTAAGCCATGCTGGCCAGAGTTTGATGCTTGAGCATGCAGAAAAAAAAACTGAGTAGGTAAAGGCTGGTATAAAGGAAAAGTTAGAGACTTACAGGTCAGCAATAAAGATAAGCATGTGAGTTTTATTGAAATTGTTTCAACAGAAACATATGTTTCAAAAACAAAGGAGTGGACAGAGAAATCTTGTAGTTAGGGATGGAAAATTATTTCTGCTTTCTGGCAGAGAGGTCTCATGTACTGTATTTAGCAGGTGAGAGACTGATGTGAGGGGAAATGAACTCATTAACTAGGTGTCCTTCTGTTGCAGGTAGTAGTGGGAGGGAACACTTTTTATTTACTGAGGGCCTGAGGCAAGAAGGCTTCACTACTAATTCTAATTAGGAAAAGAGGACAGATTCCACATGGACTAAAAAATTTAAATTTAGAAGCTGTATAAAACACCCCCATCTCCTTTTCCAAACCCAAGTATACCAGTTTCTATCAATTTTTTCACACTGGCTGTTAGTAGTAGTAAATATTGGTAAATATATCTGGACCCAGAGAATCAAAGAAAATCTTCTATTCCAGAAAGTAGTAGACAGATAGGGGTTTTTTCTTAATTTTTTTTTCTTTTTTTTGGTGTCATACAACTGACATTTGAGATGCTTGTATAATGAATGTCTCTCTCACCAGGCTTTTTGTGGAGGTTATATCACGGTTCGGGGTAGACTGTCAAAAAAACTAAGAAATTTTTAAAACACTTCTGATAAATTTAAGTCTGTCAAACCAGGTTGACCCAAAGAAATATGCATGGTTACAAAAAGGAGTGCTTTGCATTGCACAGGCAATCTGCGAGGATGGATTGTCAACTACTGTAAAATGAGGCTGTGCAGAGCTGGTCTCAGACCAGCTATTTCCAGATCTGACGTTTTCCAGAATATTGCTTCACTAGAGAAGGCTTATTTCTGGGCTTAGCAATAGTGCAAAGCTACAGTCAGGGTAGGTACAAAAGGCTGATTAGTAATGTAGGTACAAAAGGCTGATTAGTAATGTGGTCAGCAGAATGAGATTTAGCATCTCTAGATGCGGGAAATGTTCCTGTGGCTGTTTCCTTCTTGATCTACCTGTGCATTTAATCCCTTTTCTTACCAAATAGATAAGCAGGCTGGGACAGTATTGACATAGAAATATTAGGCAGTTTTTGAGATAAGTTCCCTGCTGGTCATTTAGAAGAAATCAATTAGGGAGAGAAAGATTCCAGAGCCTTGGGTAGAAGTATGACTTGATAGAAAGAAAGACACGGTAAATACGCAGATCAGGTAGCTTGAAATAGTTTCTTTTTATTTGATGTGGACTATTTAGTGGAGCCATTTTAAGATTTTTTTGAGCAAATGACCAAGATGCCCAATGATTCTTTCTCAATGCTCCAGCAGTTGCAATTGCTGCAAACACTGTAAAGAGTTCAGCAGGAGGGCGCCCTCTGTTTTGATAATGAGTTAGCAATGTCTTGTGAATTCATTTTAGCATTCTTCAGCCAACCAACATCACAGACTTTTTATGGAAGGAAAATGTCTCACAATTGCTTCATAAAGAGAGCATGTGGTTCAGTGGCATAAATAAGGAGGCAGTACACTTTCAGAAGACAAAATGATTTATGAGTATGCTCTTATTTTCTCCTGATTTTGTTCCCTTCAAATTCAGCTTCATGATTGTCCCTCAGTGAGTAAATACAGAACTGGATGATGGTCCATCCTTCTCTGGATATCAGAATTGGTCCATGTTCTTCAGAGCCAGAATTTTCAGACTGGGATGCAGTACAACAGTGAATGCAAACACTTGCTTTGGGAATGAAATTCAACCAATGTCTGAACTTGTGCCTAAGACTGATTTCCGTTGACCCAAGTCAAAGAAATGATGGTCAGTATCTTTTCAAAATGTGCACAGCAGCACACAGTATTAACACACCAGTCAGGAAGGCACTCAAATATGGAGATAAGTAGGGTGAGAAATTGAGAAGAATGAGAAACATAGTCTCTGGGTTCAGTACAGGAGGACAAGGAAAATTTTACAGTTCTACACATCAGAGGTTTTGTGGGAAAGGCAGACAGGAGGATTAGTGATGTTTTAGCAGAGAAAACATGCTTTCCAGTTGGTGAGAGCTCCAGAGGTAAAGACCTCAGCACAGTCCCAAAAAGAAAGAGAAAAAGAAATAGCTGTGAACATTGTCATTGCCTATGCTCACAGTGAGTCTAGAGTAACCAAGGGAATGATAATGGAAAGATCATGCCGTGAAGAGAACAAGGGACTTGAAAGCGTGTTTTCTGATTACTTCCTGATATGGATAAGATAATTAATAATTTTCTAATTATTTAACTTCCTATTTCCTTAATCCAGAATGGAGCACTGTTGCTTCTGTTTGCATCTAAGCTTATCCTGAGTGTATATTACATATTTTGGTATTAAGCAAAAATGTGATTTTCATTATTTTAATATTATGCCTATGTGCTTCCAAAACAGAATATGGCAGAAATAGACTGCATTACGTGCAAACTTCAGGCTCTGGGGATTTTGGTGGACTTTGAAACAGACTTAATAATAACCTTTTTCAGAGCTCATTAAACTCTGAAGAAAGAGTCTGTTCATATGTCGTGCAAAGTATGGACTGTATTTTGTAATTATGTTAAGTCTAATGTAAACATGTGAAATCAGTCATTTAGGAGAAAGTTTTGTAAAAGGTAAGAAACAAACCCCCCACGTTTCTGAAACCAGTGGTGGAACACTGGATTAAGAGCCCTCGTCATTGCCCAGACTGACTTTAAACATTTGTTTGGTGTGAATTGCAGGTAAGTTTTCAAGTCCTGATAAGCTGAAGAATGTGATCCACCCTCCATGATAACAGAGACTTACAGCCCCACTGAAGGATTTTATAGAGTGGCTGAATCAACCTCCGGAACTGTATCTCTCTCTATTCAACTTCACAGTTGTTGGAGCAGTTTCTATGGAAGTGCATTGTTTTAATTATATTTCTAGCATATTCCCATGAGAAATAATACAACAATGTATGTTGTAGGCTGTATGTTCCTTCACATTGTGGCTAGGGACTGTGCTGTGAGATCAAAATTTTGTATATGTTTTAGTAATATTTTAATGTATTCAGATGAAAACCAGCACAGAAATGCAGAATGCAGTTATACCATATAAAAATAGTCATTATTTGTTAGGCTGAATTTTAGCTTCTGTTCCCTTTTGATTAAGGTATTTTTAACTTTCAGAACTTAAGTTACTTTTACACTTCAATATTCTGTTCTTCATTTCAGCGCAGAAATTTATGGATTGTTTTTTGAAAACCAGTATTTAAATCTCTTGTATTATCTGACCTTGATTGGAACTTCTGAATCCTGCTGACATCAACCAGTGCTCTGTTACGTAAATTGGAGTTTCTGCCTCGGACCATGCTTTTACGAAATGAGAACACATTTGCAATTCTGTAGTTCACTGTTATTTCTCAAGCATAAAAATCTTTTTGCACATGGTAATCTTAATGCCATCTTTCTTTACATTCAGCTGTGACAAGTATGTATTGCAGGACCAGAGATAACAGACCCTGTTCTATACATTTTCCCTATCCACGTGCCAGCTTTTCCTTATGCTCCAGACAGTGACATCTTCAATAGGCTAAATATAATGAAATTATGTCAAGGACTGTAGGGCACACAGCCCAGCAGACAGCCACACACAGGTTTTTATGCCCAGTCAACTGCCAATTGCTATTTTAATTTTTGCTTTAATCTGCTAGTAGCTAGCCTTTACTGCTGCAGCTGTGGCTGAGGATCCCGCGAGGGAGTCAGTACGTTTCAGAAGTCGCTTCTGCTTGAGACGACGTGCACTCAGGCACAAAGAAATCTGGTTATTGGTTGTCTCATTGCTCTGCCCCTCCTTCACTTCCTTGTCGATGTTTGTAATACGCACACATGGGAATTTTGAAAAGGGTGGCTGATAAGGGGATTTTGTTATTACTGCATTTCTGAATTTGGCCTAAGTCTTACAACTGGCAGACAGGAAGGGATGGGTTTACTGGCACAGCACTGTAAATGTAACCCTATCCTTAACTTTCATTTTCACACTCAGATGTTCACATCGTGAAATTTTCCACTCTGCCCTGTCATCATTTGACATGCAATCTTACACTGCCTAGATCAGGAGATGGTAAAGGAAACATTACGCTTTTCACCCTAAACTGCTGCTTTTAATATACCTTAAATCTGCAGAAACTAAAAAGGAGTCCAGACAGCAGATTTGGGATCCTACTTGTATTTGTGTATTTTAAAGTGCCTAGGCCTGAGTCTTCTATTTTGCTTTTGATAGAAAGTTGTTATCCCCACTTTATAAAGAACATTTCAAACTAATGAAGAAGCCAAGTGAAGAAGATGCAACAGTTAATGGTAAATACATTAAAATCCTTAAAGGTACAGTAAGCAATCAAAATGCTAAACCAAAGAAACAGTTTTGCCATCTTGCAAAGTTTGAGGGAATTATTCAGACTAAACAAATGTTCTTTGGGAAACAAAAAAGCAAACCAGTGTAAAAGATTATTAACAGTAGTCAATATGAGGAGATATTTGGGAACACCTTTTTTAACAGTAGTTATTGGTGTTATTAATTGTATCTTTCTTTGTCAGAAACTACCAGGAGCTTCCAATAAAAACAGTGAATCTATTGAGGTTCCAGAGCATAAAGGCAGGAAGAATTGGTGAGAAGCTCTATTGTTTCATTGTGTAAATCTTCATTTTAAGACATACAGTGTCTGGGAGTTGGCTTGCATGGACCAGCTTTTTTTGTGTGTTTGAGAGTGGAACGTCATAAGGAAAGAAAGTGCCCTTAGAATTATTTTTACTTTTTTTTCACCTTCTAAATTAAATGTAGCAAACTGGTAAAGTTGAAAAAGTACAGAGAGGCTTCCCTGTGGCTCATTGCCCCATCGTACCAGGCATTGGACACAGCACAAAGAGACAATACTTGTCTTAAAAGAACTTTTTAAGTATGTAATACACACTAAAGTGTTGCCAAGGAAATTAAATCTCTTCTAGTTAAATGATAGCAAGCTGGAAAATGTGAATGAAGTCTCATAGCTAGTGGAGAAAACAGCACTTCAGCCTAGAAGAGGGACCGAAAGTGAATGAATGTTCTTAATGGACCAAATGAGTCACGTTAGTTGTACCACAAAGTGGTCATGTGTGAAAGAGGTAGTAAGCATTTTACTGAAAAGCATGAGTCCGTTTCCATGATATAAATGGTCTTTTGTGATCTGACTCCATTTTGAGTGGTTGTCTGACTCTTTGGTGTTTCATCCTAGGTTACTAGGCAGCTTTTTTGCCATGAGTCCTGCCCCTCATACTGACTTGTAATTGTCTTCTGGTGGTTCAAAAATATCTTAGTTACTGCTGATCTTGCTGATGGGGCAGGGAGACGGACCAGGTGCCATGTGGGGGTCCTTTCCAATCCTTTTTTAATGATTATGTGTTACTGGTACTCTAAGGGCCAAATTTCCTGTTCAGCTGGTGAAGTTAATCAAATGGAGTAAAGCAGGAAGCAGAGTACGTTTCCTCAGGAAAAGGACATGCATAAAGAACAGAGCCATCAGTTTGTAAATGCAAGTAGAGTACTTCAGCCTTATCACAGGAGGAGCGTGTGAAGTCTTAACAAATATTCTAAGATGCCAAGTGTTTTTAGGTGCCTGCAATGTTATATTTCAAATTTGTGATGTCATATGCAACATTTCTGAAAGGTTATCATGGAGATATCTCAAATAGTTAGAAAATAGTTAGATTAGTTAGGAAAAGGGAGTTAGAAAAAAATCACTAGTAATTTATGAAAAGTTGGGACAGCTGAACATCATCTCTTTAGGGTTACATGAATTTAGGAAAACCAGCCCTTGTTATCATCAGCTTTGCCTCAATGTAATAGTTCTTTGGAGACTCAAGGTGTCCTGATGTCAGAGGAGCAACCTTACAAACAGAGCTTGTTTTTTAAATGTTTTTAAGAATATAACTTCTTGAGATGATGCAGAATATTGCAGTCAGACAAAGAATGTGACTTGATTTGAATGAAATTGCAGAAAGCTTATGTTGAGGCTACAGAAACAAAACAAAATTTAACTCAAAATGACAGCGTGGTCAGAATGCCATTGAATAGGTCAAACATTCAGCTCTGAAAGGGCACCTCTTTCATCAAAGTTAAGGCAAGAAAGGCAACTAGTTCTTGCATTTTCATACGGCAGAGGCAGAATTGGCTGTGCAAAAACAGGAAATATGTGTGGAATTGGGTTTCTGAGGGAGGAACTTTCCAAGCAGTGTAGAATATTTGTAGGACGAGTGCACAGTGAGCTTGTTTTAGTTAATCTCCGACTCCACCTAAGAAATGAATGGTGGTCTCTTGTTCTTGTTATACAGAGGGAGTTTTATTATTGATTTTGGTGAGTAAAAGGGCAGGTCTGTTTGAAAAACTGGAGTGATTAAGCAGTTCCCTGAATGGCTGCACCTCGGCCAATCCTTTAAACAATTCTCATGAGGAAAGAAGATGTTTCTCCTCCTCTGGTCATTCCAGATCTGATTTTTCATATCCAATCCCTACATAGCCTTTCCTTGATTTCAGCAGTCTCCAAGCACAGGGAAATAAGGAGGCTGAATAATAAAAGCTTAGAAACCATTGGACATAATTGAATTCACTTAAATTTCTACTAAGATATGTTCTTTTTTACAGTAATAGACGTTAAGATTCCTCGTGTTCTGTAGAAAAGAGAGGTCAGATTCAATAAGGAAGGGAAGGATGCAAATAGAATTTTTAAACCCTGGCAAAACAGCAATTGCAAAGAAGAGAGTAACCTTGTTCTTTGAACTCTGAAGTTTTCTTTTGGTTCAAGCACCTTTAATTTGACCCTTGAGATATATTGAGTTGTATTCACACTCAAGCAATTAGAACTGTCTGTATGGTTTGGGAAGAGCTGTCATGGATCAGAAGCAAGGTAGAAATTTGTGGCATGGCATTGGGTCACACAGCTCACACATTCTTTCTGCCTGCTGATTAGATGTCTGGAATATTTTAAACAAAGGGATGTCAAGTGATAATTCAGGTGAGAGGAAGGGCATCACGTAAAAAAAAAAATCTGAGTGTGAACATTCATGAGCAGTGAATGCAAAGAAGCATGGGCTTGATACAGTCAAGCAGATGAATGCTCAAACTACAGAAAACTCAGATCTATTTTTCAAGGATTCATCTCTAGCAACACTGGATGGGATATATACAGGTGTATTCATGCATGAACACATGTACACATAACTTGGTTTACCTCTCAAGTGCTTTACACAAGCACTTCATATTCATTTTTAAATAGAGAAGCAAGACAGAAAAAAGAAGATGCCTTGCCCAAGCTTGTCCAGTAAAAATGTGACAGTTGAAAAGAGAACGGGCGTTTCCTTGTTTCTTGTGCAGCCTTACGCCTTATTTCTGTAGATCTTTGATCAGCACCTGTAAATGTTTCTCTGGTTGTCATTGTAACGATTTTGACCTTGTATTAGTCAGCAGATAAAAGAATTGTCTTTAATCTGAAAACAGTTCTAAACAGTTTCCTTAAAATAGTCATGCATAATATCAATGAACAAGTAACTTGGGCCAAAATCCTTGAGAGTGTTTTGGCATACCACAGCCTTTCTGAGTCTGCAGTTGCCCAGCAGCACTTTGTACTGCATGCCACCGTTGGCTCCGGGATTGCTTGCGGCTTTCAGACAGCAGGCAGAAACCTGATCTTGTAATATGTAAATGACTGCATGTTGTCTAAAATTGAAAATCAGCTCAATAATCCCATCTTCATCATTCAGCTGTCTTTCTGGTATTCACACATACAACATGGTGTGAATAGTTTATACTTCAGGGAGTTGCAGTTTCCTTTCAGTTTTTCTAGCACGTTGGAAAAGCACAAAGGGACAAACCTCACAGGCAGCAACAGATAGAATAGGAAGCTCTGGAGAGGAAGAAATTCTACAAATACTCTGTTGAGAAAGATCCTTTAAAGCTTGATAAAAAATCAGGAAGTAATATATTTATGGTAAACTTAAAATACTTGTCCTTAGTTATAATCACCTGTTTAAATGCTTTACTGGTCCATATCCTAAAGCTCTATGGTTCTGTAAAATTTCTCTTGAAGTTGCTTACTCTCTTTCTGCAGCTGCTAGTTTAATGTATAGGAGAATGGCCATCCAGTGATAAACTCTGTAAGAGTTCTTTCAGGATTTTTTTTAATTTATTTTAACAGTGCCTGCAAGGTTGCAAAAACTGTTCCATGTGATACACTGTCCTTATCACTGAACACATATAGAAATCAAGATTATAGCACACTGTGCAGGAAGGAGGGGATGCTCATAACATCAGGAACTAGTCACTGCTTTCCCTCCTGTCATACACATTATGCAATACTGCAGCGGCACGTCAGCTACGTGCCCTCCAGTTCCAAAAGAAATACAGGATGGTTTGGGATTCCCCTTTTGTCCACTCCGTGTGTAGCCTTACTCTGCTATTTTGCATACATGGTCCTGGGGTATAAAATGCTTTTGCCTAACAGGAGGGATACAGAGCAGAAGAGATTAAAGGAAAGAAACTTTGTCAAAGACGACCATCTCCTAGCAGGTTTGGAAAAATCTCTCCCAAGAGCACGGTAAGACAGCACTGTGTCTAAGTGTTCAGTTTGCCATTCATTTACTGCAGCTCGCAAGTGAAGTAATTGTAGGGCAAACTGTATTTTTTTCCGTATTAGGAGTAAAGTATTGGAATCAGTCTCCTGCACTATTTCCAAGCTGTCTGGCTGCTCTGAAAACTTCATTCCCCTTTCTGCTGATTTAAAGGTTTGTGCATGTAACAGGTAATATTGTAAATGTTATTTAAAGAACCCTGTTGCAGAGAACAAAAAGCAAGCAAGTTCTTACTCTGAATGCCAGTCAATGGAAAATGGGAGCCTTCTCTCTTCTCTCTTTTTTCTTTTTAATTTTTTTCCTTCTTTTTTCTTTTTATTCTTCTTTTTATGTTTTCTTATTTTTTTTATTTTTTCTTCTTTTTCTTTTTTCTTTTTGTGTATTGTTTTTCTGGTTTTTCTGGTTTGTTTTTATTTTTTCCTTTTTTTCCTCTTTTTCTCTTTTCCTTTCTCTCTCTCTTTTTCATTCTCTTTCTCTTTTTCTTTCTTTCTTCCTTTCTTTTCTTTCTTTCTTTGTCTCTCCCTATCCTTTCCTTCTCTCTTTTTCCCATGTGGTTTACAAAAATGTATGGGCACACTGCAGCATTTTTTGTTGCAGAATAGTAATTTAGATTTGTTCCTATTTTGTAACTGTAGAGAAATGCTTGTTACACACTATTTGTTTTACTTGGAGTAGCAGACAAGTCCTAACACCTTACAGTTTCTGCACAGATAGTCGAATGGATTTCTTTTCTTGTGTGATTTTACAGCAGACAGCATCTTGGGAGCCCAGCAATATAAATTTTACTTTTACTGAAAAAGCAATATAAATAACAAAATAATACATAATTTATATTAGGAATATGTGGCAATGTATATTTTCTTTCTTTATCTTTAATTTTTTGGAAACATCAGGTTTTGATTTCTGTTACAAACTAGATTCAAATGCTGAGGCTAATTCTGCTTTACCTAGCAATTTACTAGTTTGCTCTTGTTCTTCTGTCACACCTTCCCTAGCGCAAAAATCCATTTTAGGATCAGAAATAAGCAGAAAACCTATGTTAAAACAAATAGTACTAAACTTCGTACATTCTTACATAAATGCTATATGTTACATTCAAATATGTGCTATGTATATATATCTTACCAAATACAGAATTCAGAATCTCAGAATTCCATTTGTCTCTGGCAGATGAATACATTGCAAAATGTTTTGGTTCATTTACATACCAATTTTTTTTTTCATTACTATGTGAATAACACAGCAACATTTTACATCCCTTTTCCTAGCTAACACATAGTGATGTGAATTAACAGAGCATTTAATAACACTTAACAAACTTTTGAAAAACACAGAACTGAAAAAAACCAAGTGTCAAGACGTGTTTTTCATAGAAGTAAAGCATGCATGTGGTTTTCTTAGACACTGATATTTGCTGTTTCATGCAACTGGGGGACATTTGAAATTGTCTTGCCAGTATTGTAGAGTAAGGCATGGCTGCAGCATTACATGGACAAAGAGAACTGTTAGTTTCAGCATCACTACTCTGAGAGTCAAGCAGTTTTCATTTTGAAAAACAATAAGTTAATTAGATCAGTTAGTCTGGTGAGTTTCTGTGTAATTTTAAAGGGAGTTACCTTCTTAGTTAAAAACTGACCTTGTTGTTTTTTTTCCCCTCCTCAGAAGTGTTCCCACATCACACAAAACAAGATTTCAGCACTGTGAACTAAAATCATAAATAAAGCATACAAAATGTTGTGCCCATGGCAGTTTGTATTCAAACCTCGTACTGCTAAGAACCAGTCCTCTGAAGAGAAGGATATCAATAATAATGTGGAGAAAAATAGGAAGATCCATGGGTAAGATCTTTGTCTGTTAATGGTCTCATAGTTTCTCTTTCATTTGACAAGATACTAAGTGACATGGATTCTGGAGAAACCTGTAATGTGTTTCCAAAGCAATAATATTAACCAAAGAACAGTTGTCCCTGGGGGTCACTGGGTGGTGTCAACTTGGTAAGGTACATTTAAGCTTTTGTGTCTAAGTTATACAGTCATTGAGGAAAAAAATCATCTTGCTTTCTCTTTCATAGTTCTAAATTTATTTGGTGTGTTACGGTGGTTTCATGTATGCTAGGACTTAGGAGGCATGAGTATGCTATAAAAATTAGCAAAGTGATTATTAGTGCTGTAATTAAGTTGGTAAAGTATTTCTGTGATACCATTTGTACAAGACACTGTATAAAATAAATTGCACATGCATATTAAATTTCTCAGTTTTCAGGCTTATTAAACTTATCTCAGTTTTCTATTGCATACCATTTATTTCTCTGCCCATTCCCTACCCTTTCCTGTCTTTGCTCAAAGTAGTTTATATTCAAATATGAAGATAAGTGAAGCTGACTAGTGGAAGTGGGGGATCACAAATGCTCTGCTAGCTAAAACACATCATTGCCCTCTCAAAACTAAGGGTTTTGTTTGGAGTTCGTGCTCTGGATGCCTCTTGGGTGTTTTTGAACGTCTTCTGAAACCTGATATCCAAATTAAAAAGTAGGAGTTCAGAAAGTAAGACTTTATGTGGAAAAAAAAGGAAATTAATATAAAAGTATGTTATTTACTTAATGGATTGAGACTGGACCTAGCTGAAATTTTCACACATTTCCCGGAAGAGTTCAACCTCTTTGTTTAATTCCTCTGAGTATTTTCTGGCCAGAACATAATTGTACAGATGTCCTTTGTTTAGCTTACAGCAATGATACACAACCTTTACCATTCCAGGCTGTATCTGTTGTTTTCCTTCCCACATAGTGATCTGGAAAGGGTGATTGTAGCTTTACTATTGACTTCTAGTCCACTCCACCCCTCACGCTTCTGCGAATGGTTGGCTTATTGACTCAGTACCTCTTTCAGAGACAGCTCTGAGCGTCTCCCTGCTGATGGTGCAGGTAAAACTAACAAAAACTAAGCACATTGCGTTATACTGAATTGTCTTTCTCTCTTTTAAAGCTTAGAAGATGATGATGCCAAATTATATGATCTGAGCAAGAAGCAGATAGAGATGCCGCCTATCATAACTTCAGCAAAGGCCAGTGATGGGAGAGAGGTCTGTTTCGAGCATCATTGTTTGATACTAACAGTTCACACGGGTTGTGCTTACTGCTCAAAACTTCTCAAAGTTCTCATGTGAGGACTAGCTGTGGTTACATGAGGTTAGGACTGCTGTGAGATCTTTGGATGAAAGCTCTTTTCTAAACAAAAACGAGCTTTGGTAAAGACTTAAGGAAAAGAGGTGACCCAGTGGGATTGGAGTGCCTGATTCCTTTATTCACCTTTGAAAACCCAGCCTTTAGTAACAAACATGTCCATTCTCTAAAATTGTCTGGTTCACTGTTTTCGTGAGAACGTGATTATTATATTAAGAGACCTTATTGAAATTAAAAAGGTGTTTGCAGTGGCAGATATTGTTTGGTTATTACAAAAATACATTTTGTTTTGCCCTTTTCATATCAAACTGTGGATTAGGTCTAGTTTTGTACTCAAATGAATAAACACACATGTCGGAGATCACATTTGTACCTAGTTTCTTGAATTTAGTTTGTAGCATTTTAATGGTCAAATAAAATTAAAAATGAAGCTTTAAGATATTTAATAGGTTTGAAGACAGTATGTATCTTTATCTTTTCTCTGTCCAGAACCCCCCCCAAAATGGTGTCAAAGCTTCAAACCAAATATCAAGATGTCCAAGACATATAAAAGTAAGAAACTTGGAAAATGGATCCAGCTTTCTCGACACACTACACCTGACAGCAAAGGAGGTAAGATATGGAAACCTGTACAGTGATTTTTCATAACTTTGAAAAGATACAGAGTGCAACATTGTTTTTTGACATTTTATTGTTTTTCAGGTTATCAACTGCCGGACCAAAGCCTGCCAAGGGGCACTCATGACCCCAAAGGGCCTGGTGAAAGGTACTAGAGATGGGCCAGTTCCATCGGCAGAGCTTTTACCTCAGGCAATAGACTTTATCAAGCAGTACTACAATTCATTTAAAGAGTAAGCCAACTTTACCTTCATTTTTGGTATAAAAGCTCTCTACCTACCTACCTACCTGTCTGTGAGACTGTAGGAGTGTTTGGTTTCTTCACAGCTATCGGTAACTATCCCATTACATAGCATGCGTTCAAAAAATAGATAAGGACTATTAGAAAAGGTAGATAAAACTATTACTGCACTTCATATGCTATATCCGCCAATCCCAGGTCTTGAGAATACAGAAACGAACTCTGTACAGTGCATTTCTCAGCCCCATCCCTTCCGAGTGTGTTACATTATAGTGCGTTTATAATAAGCAGCTTGGTTAGGACTCTCTTGCAGAATGTTACCTTCTGTTTTCCTAACATTGGATGTTAATGGGTTTAGCTCCTACTCAGATCAGTCTTAGACATGAATAATGTGGATAATGCTTTTTGTTTGTGCTGTTCCAAGTATCTTTTCTCTGTATTCTTTTGTTCTCTGTTTTGACGCCCAAGGCTTTAGCCAAAGATTGGAAGGCCAGTCTTTTGCTTCTCAGCCTTGCTCTGTGCTATCATCAACATAAGCTTACTGAGCATGCTGAGAGGGATGCTCTAGCTTCAGAAAAGAGGTTTGTGTTTTCGCAAAAATGGACGTGGTGCAGAGACGTCTTGTTGCAGGAAAAGCTGGAACATCTGGTTGAGGTCCAAGAGTTTGCAGTGACAGATTTTTCACATTACAAGCTTTCAAGTGACAATTCAGTGTTTCTCATCCCATTATAAAACATTATCAGTCTTTCAAAGGGACTCAGCCACATAATGGGCACTTCTTTAGACACTTTGAACTCTTCTACAAAGCTTTCTTCCATCTGAATCTTTCTGAAAGTCCCTGTCTTACAGGCTGTACTCACTTGCCAGTGTATTACATTTGCACATCTCTGGTTCTGCTCATGGCTATTTGATCACATTGATTTACACTATCTTACATGCTTGCCCTTGATCTTTCATCTTGTTGAAAATGTGAAAACTCTCAGACAGTGCAGGCTATTTTCATTCTGTCTGTAAGCCAACAAAACAATTTTTGTCTGTGCTGTGATAAATATTTCCTAATGTTTTGACTTCATTCTCTGTTATCAAACTAAAGAATTTTAGAATTCTCCTCACAAAGGAGTTGCTCAGCACTTCCTTTTAGGAATGAAAATCCTACTTACTTTGCTCAGAAGAGCTGTGTCCCTGTGAAAATAATAGAACTTTGAGAGGACAGTCACTATAATCCTACTTTTGGGCTGAAGCCGGCTTGTTCTCTACTTTTCATTTGCTTATGATTTGACAATTTTTTCCAAACTAATCTAGAAAATCCAAGTTTAAACTGAAAACTTACACAGAAAAGCTTGTGATCAATCCATGTATGTGTTGGGTGGTGAAAGGACAGCTACTTAAATTTCTAGTGTGTTAGTTTCTTCGTTAGGCTAGTAAGCTCTGTCCTTTGCACTCAGTAAGGACAGTTCCTAAATTCTGAAGCCAGGAAAAATTCTCCTCAGCAGTCCTCAGTCAGAGTCCTATGTACTTAACCTTTACCTAGAATACTCCCTGCTTTTTGATAAAAATCTCAGACCCTAGACTGCTGCAACAGATAACAGCTATGCTTTGGGGACAAAAGTGTGGTGCAGTAGAGGGGAGGTGGGGAGCAGATGATGGTGACTTCTCACAGCCGAAGCACAGTGAAATTGCTGACTTCATGAGGTGATGGATGTTTTCATAAAGGATAGAGTATTTTATGTTGACCTGTGTCACATCCAGAGAGTGTAGATTTATAACAGGGACAGGTTTCTCAGTGTTTATCCAAACTTGCCATATCTCAGCCTACATAGGTGCTAATCCGCTCCCTGGAAATCTACCTGCATCCTGGCAGATAAAGTCAGTGATGTAAGTAGAAGTCTTCTCGTGCAAAAGGATGCTCAAAAGCTTTATGACTTCAGCAATGCCTGTGCTCTTCTTGACCCAGAACATAAGAAGAACATCTGCAGTTTAAATCAGTTCTAAGTAATGAAATTGACTGCTTCTTTCCATGGCTGTTTCCTGTTAAAAAGGCCAAAAATAGAAGAACACCTGGACCGACTGGAAACAGTGACCAAGGAGATAGAAACAACAGGAACCTACCATCTGACAAAGGATGAACTGATCTTTGCTGCCAAACAGGCCTGGAGGAATGCGCCTAGGTGTATTGGGAGAATCCAGTGGTCCAATCTCCAGGTAACCTATGAGTCTAGACATTATGGGCCAAACAGTCATCTGCTGTAAATCAGAAGAATGTCCTATACTTTGGTAAAATATGCCAGTTGCTTCAACTGAGGACTACTCCCTGCTGTACTATCATACGATCAACATTTTTTTTGTAGTTCTCTGCTTCATGGTTGAATGAAAACATGTGTAGGAGTGCTAGCATAGGAACCAACTATGTCGTGGAACCAGGTGCATGTCTTGGTCCTTGGAGGAGTGTTACGTGTGAAAATGATGTATATAAAAACAATTAAAATGAACCTTTCCTTGTGGAGCTACAATTAAATTGAGAAATACTGATTTTTCATTTCACTTTTTTCCTTAATCTTTCCTTTCCTTAACTGCATAAGAAAAATAATGACCTTACAGTACTGTTTCAAAAATCAGGTTTTTTCTTTACGTTTCTTTTGGAAACATATAGGTATTTGATGCACGTGATTGTAAAACAGCGAAGGAAATGTTTGAGCATATCTGTTGTCATATTCAGTATGCCACAAACAATGGAAATATAAGGTAGGTCTCTTTAATTTTAATTTTAAACAACAAATATTACATCCAGATCTGGATTCAAAACTCTACATAAGACCTGAAATGGTCTGTCTAAATATTTTGACAACTTGTCTCTGCTCTTAATTCTTCTGGTACTTATATGGTCCTCTTGTGTGTACCATCAATCGTTTTGAAATTTTGTAACCTTCATGGCTGACATTGTAATTCCTCTTTTGTAATTCCTGGGGAAAAGAGATGATTTGAAGATTCAGGGAGGTGGGTAGAGAGGATGAATGATTATATTTCTACCGATGTTTATTTTAGAAATATAAAATAATTGCTGTTGGTAACAATTTATGTCTTAATAATTAGAATGTGTTTGATGTGCTGCTGTGGTGTAACAGGATTTGATTGTCTCTCTGGGCAGATCAGCCATCACTGTCTTCCCCCAGAGGACTGATGGGAAACATGATTTCCGTGTTTGGAACAGCCAGCTCATCCGTTATGCTGGATATCAAATGCCAGATGGGTCTATCGTAGGAGACCCTGCCAGTGTGGAGTTCACACAGGTACAGTTCCAAATACAGAATCATAACTGCTTTCCATCTCACCTAACCTATCTGTCTTTTTTTTTTCTTGCATGTTTATACAGAGTGGGAGGGAAGTGTGGCGGTAAGGAGTGAATGGGATGTTCTGCTCCACAGGTTCTAGGTGCAGGCTGGAGCAATAATTTCTTACAATCCTGGTATAAAAATACTCCCGTCCATCTCGGGGTGATGAGAACAGGGTGAGCTAATGCTTCCCTTAAGTCAGGGACACAATCAGTACTTGAACAACATGTCTCAACATTGTTGGAATGGGAAAGATAGCCTTTATCACTTAGAAGCTACCTCAGCAGGTTTTAGAGCGTTAACATTCTTTTGCTTCAAATCCAAGGGGGGAAACCTAAAGAAACCCAAAATGTACTTTCTTTATTTACAGTTGTGCATTGAGCTTGGGTGGAAGCCGAAATATGGCCGCTTTGATGTAGTTCCACTTGTTCTCCAAGCAAACGGCCAAGACCCAGAAATATTTGAATACCCGCCAGAAATTGTCCTTGAAGTGCCAATAGAGCATCCAAAGTAAGCACACAAGATTCAGATAATTGCGTTTTTGCCTCTGCCTCACCTTGGCAGGTTATTAGCCTGCGCCTGCAGCAGTCATTTTATGAGTTCTTTGTTAGGATGAAATTATGGTAAATTGTCCTGAAAGATAAAATGCCTGTTAGAACCATGAAATGAGATTTAAATTAAGGAGGCCAATAGCAGTTTTGTTGGAAATCTTTTTTTCCCAATCTACATTTCAATCATATTCAGAATTTTAAAAATCATCCTTTCTTATGCCAGTGTAATACACATGGAAAAGATGGTTGCAGTCATAACAAAATGTTTATTGCCTTTCTCTGTTTGTTTCTTCATATTTGCTTTGGGAGTGGCCTGCAGATTGCAGAACTCTGTAATACTGTTCTGCAATTTGTTTAGCTGGCAATTCCCAGTTACCACATTGTAAATGAAAACGGTTATGAGCTTTTGCAGACTTCGTTTCATGGGTCATTCCTTCTAAAGATACTCTTTCTCTTCCTGGACTTTTCTGGTTATCGCCTAAAGGAGGAAAAGACACATAAAGTAATAAATCAAAATGCTTGTTTAACAGGTATGAATGGTTTAAGGAGTTAGATCTGAAGTGGTATGCGCTGCCTGCTGTTGCCAACATGCTTCTTGAGGTGGGAGGCCTGGAATTTACTGGGTGTCCTTTCAATGGCTGGTACATGGGGACAGAGATAGGAGTGCGAGACTTCTGTGATGTGCAGCGATACAACATCCTGAAGGTAATCTTCTGAAGTAGAAATGTGTTGATCTGTGAGGGAATGAACTTGGTGGGTGGAGTGTTTTTGAAAAAGAGACACTATTGGTCTTTGCTGGGATGGGTGTTATATTTATATCACACTAACACTTCCGTGCTAATCTCACACAATATCCTGAATATTGTGGAACATCTTGAATTTCTGCCAAGATTTTGACTGCCAGATTGTATGACTGTTTTTACAGTGTTCTGACAATATCTGTTCCAAATACCTGGCTGGAATGGTGAAACTGCAACTGTAAAAAAAATATAGAAAATGCTGTCCAAAGGGAATTCTTCCCCAGTTTTACCTTGAGTCCTGCTGATTCAGGACTTTTGGTCTCTGACTGTACATTTCTCAGAGGTATATTTATGTCAGCTCCAGTCTGCTGTTGCCAAGGCAGTGGAGTCCTGGTTGTTAGCTGCAGGTCTTGTATCTTGTACCTCAACAGTACAAATTAATAATGATGGCTTATAACCAGATACTGCCACTTTTTAAACCATTTAGTCCAGGAGACAACACTCCCTGCTTCACCAAACTGGAATAGCCTCAAGAACCAGAACTCCGTAATTCAAGTTTACCTCTAATCTCAAGTGTTTCTGCTGCCATCACTTTCCCCAGCATAAGATTGACTCTTCCCCCTTCTGCAATACTTCTTCCTGCATATTAATGCGATGAGGTGGAGAAATCATGAGGTTGAAGTCTCACATAGTAAATTTGCTTTTCCCTTTTCTCTCTCCTTTTCACATGTAGGAGGTAGGAAGAAGAATGGGACTGGAAACAAACAAACTTTCATCATTATGGAAAGACCGAGCTGTTGTAGAGATAAATGTGGCTGTGCTTTATAGCTTCCAAGTAAGTCAACAGGAGTGGTATCTGGAGAGACATTGAATATTGTGTGTCCCTTTTTCCTTTCACTTATAACAGCTTTATACAAATATAGTGCTAGTGGACCAAGCTCAATGGAGGTTATCAATGTAATTCCAATAGAGTTATTCTTGATTTACACCTCGGAAAGTAGAGCAATACATATTTCCTGTTGTTGCCAGAAAAAAATCTCAGGTGAAGGCAGAAGGGAGGGAAAAAGAAAAGGAAGTTAAGGGCAAGATTGTTCATCTTTT
This sequence comes from Ciconia boyciana, assembly GCF_034638445.1. NCBI lineage: Eukaryota > Metazoa > Chordata > Aves > Ciconiiformes > Ciconiidae > Ciconia > Ciconia boyciana. Next base: position 12,028,601 of record NC_132950.1, on the reverse strand, counting down.
TAACACATATGTCTAAGTGACAAAACCTATGTAAAGCCCTTGGATTAGTATCTTTTATTTACAATTACAGTTCATTTAACATATCATATCAATATGAAAGATGGGTAAAAATTAATCAGGGGCTTTTCAGCATGCACTACTAGTGCTGGAGATAGAATGCTGATGTTAAAAAAAAGAAAAAAAGAAAAAAAAAAGGTAAGTAGGAGTCCTTAATCAAAGGTCCACCTCAATCTGTATGTATATAATAATTGCTGATAGTATCCCAGCACTGTATAAAGTCCTTGAAATAGTAATCAAAGCATAAATATTACTTTAACTATATGAGGAAGGAGAGCAGAATGGGCTTTTTAATGTATGTCTGTCTTTTTGCAATTATTCTAGAAACAAAATGTGACTATCATGGATCACCACTCAGCTGCTGAGTCCTTCATGAAATACATGCAGAATGAGTACCGTGTGCGAGGAGGCTGCCCGGCTGACTGGGTGTGGATTGTACCTCCTATGTCAGGGAGCATAACCCCCGTGTTCCACCAGGAGATGTTGAACTATGTCCTCACTCCCTTCTATTACTACCAGGTACACATTATCCAAAAACATACGGTTCTAGTAGACAACTTCAGCAGCGCAGATGATAATATGGGACCTGAAGAAGTCTGAATGAAAAGCCCCGGTTAATGAAAGTTCACTAGAGAGACTCATAACTAGCAGGCAATATCTATTATACTGTGGAAGGTTATGTTAGTTGTGTTGAGTTCTCAGGCTGTCAGTAAAATGCAATTTAATGCTACAGAGACTGATCCCGTATTTGTACACAGTGGATGGTATATACAGATTCTATTCAATCTGGCCCTTTCAAAGATATACAAATTGTGTATTTATTATTTTACATTTCTTACCTGAAGCTTAACTTTTTTTTTTTTTTAAAGGTGGATGCATGGAAGACACATGTCTGGCATGATGAGACCCGGAGGCCAAAGAAAAACAAAATAAAGTTTAGCATCTTGGCAAAGTAAGTTGTTCAAATAAGAGTCTTCATGCTTTTGTCCAACTATTCTATCCTTGTGATGTTTCTGTTCCACGGGTTTTTTTTAATAATTATTACAGTAGGGACCACCTGAATTGTTTGAGTCATAGACTTACCTGTCCACAGTTAGGTAATACTCATATCTAAGATTCTTATTCAGGGTTATCTATAGTGTATTGCTTCTGAACAATCTTCCAAGGTGTCGCGGATGGAGTGAGAGTGGACTTCACTTGTAAGAGAGAAGCAAAAATATACTTTATTGATATAGAATAGGGAGTTAACAAAGTTCAATGTGACAGTTATTTAACAAGATTTGATGGCAAGGTACCCTTGATTATTTACTGCATAGAGGACAGGGTCAGACAAAACTGTCAGGGAGACCCTCCCGTTGAGTCATGAGGTTCAGAAAAGGACTCCCTTGCTTTCTAAACTCCTTCTCCGAGAGGAGTCTAGGTGCGGCTAGATCCAGTCCTAGTCCCAGACTTGGTCAATGGTTTATGTCTAAAGGATTCTATGTGCGCAATCAATCCTTTATATCCCTTAGGTAAGGTTTCAGAGTTTAGCATGCTATTAGTCACTTACCGAGGATCTGTTGCGGCAAGGAAACTCTCAGCCTCGAGGAGTAACCTTGAGAGGCGTCCCTGCTCAAGGGGAGATCCTGGCGTGCAGCCCGCTGCCGTGCAGGAGAGCTCCAAGGGCTCTTGGGCTGCTCCCTATTTGTGGGGGTAAGAGGATTGACTCACAGTCATATTTGCATACTGAGCACAGATTTTAGTTTCTTAGGTGAGCGAACTGCACAATAGCCCTTGGCTATCGTGTTGATATCTGTCTCCTGAATCCACTTTGAGCCGATGCAGCCATCATGACCAGATGCATCCATTAGGACCATCACTGGTGGTTATCACCTGAGCAGGGTTACAGGAGATAAAGGTCGGGGGTGGGGGAAGCACAGCGTCAGACAAGGAAAAGCCATGCTCAAGACCAGTCTTTCCTAGCTTGTTTGTGAATCAATCTGAATTACTGTGTAGCTCTATTAAAAATTATATGTGATTATTATTTTTCCCAGGGCTGTACTCTTTGCATCTTCACTCATGCGACAAACAATGGCAACCAGGTCCAAGGTCACTGTAATCTATGCAACAGAGACTGGGAAATCTGAAACACTAGCCAACAATCTCTGCAGCTTGTTCAATTGTGCCTTCAACACTAAGGTAAGAAAGTGTAAATCATCCGTGTACATGGAGAAAGAAGTTTGACTAGTTTTATCAGCTTCTGCAAGCTTTTTCATTCTCTAAACCTATGTTTTGAATGTCTGGTAAATGTAAATTGGACTAGAACTTTGATTTTGTATTCATTTAGTATAATGCCTTGTAAATTTGGTCAACAGTCATCTGACAATCACAGAGATATCTAATGCTAGTTCTTATGTCTGCTAGCGATTTCTAATGAGTTTTATATCTTCCAGATCCTGTGCATGGATGAATACAACATCCGTGACCTGGAAAAAGAAACCCTTCTTTTAGTGGTTACTAGCACTTTTGGAAATGGAGATTCTCCAAATAACGGAAAGGTAATATTTGCCTCAGAAGTATATATGAGGCTCAACTCAAAAGACTGAGATGAAAGACAACCCCTTCATTTGTCCCGTATACTTGAGTAAGATGGATCAGGGTCTCACTTCTGTTTTAAATCAGAGTATTTTTCTAACCTTAAGTATTTTATGAATTTTTATACAGACCTTGAAGAACTCCTTGCTCACCCTGAAATTGCTGAGAAAAAACATTAGGTAAAAATACTTTGTTATTTGGTTTGCATGTGATTGAGTCCTTTTGCATTTCATTTATAGTCGCATTTCCTTGTAATTTCATTTCATTCATAACATAGTGATCTGCCTTTTATCTCCTTCTGTAGATATGCTGTGTTTGGTTTGGGGTCCAGCATGTATCCAGAGTTCTGTGCCTTTGCTCATGCCATTGACCAAAAACTGGCCCAACTAGGGGCTTTGCGGCTCACTCCAATAGGTGAAGGAGACGAACTCAATGGGCAAGAAGAAGCCTTTCGCACATGGGCAGTCAGTGCATTCAAGGTGACTATATAAATAGTTAGCTCATATTTTAATTCGTTCATTCATGTGTTTTATTTCAGTATTCACTAGCATCCCATAAAAATGGGGGAAATGAAGGAAAATAAGTGTCTGGATTTACATCTGAATTTTGAACTCCCCTCTTTTCTACTGCTTGCCTAAGTTGAAGAGGGAACTGGGCCCCTTTTCTATTATTTTGTTAATATTCACATAAAGTTCCACGAAACCTTTTGGATAGTGGGATGCTCAGTATGAACAAGGTGGTAGCATCAGACATCAGAATTTTTTGAAGTAGATCAGTTTTTTTTCTATACTCGTATAAAAGTGGAAACTTGCTGAACTCACTGAACCTCTGTAACATCACTGAACTCAACAGAATCAATAAACTATAGCAATCTGTGAAATTGATACGTCCACATTACGATTATGACTGCTAAGAATATTTTTTTTACCATGAATAGCCTTATTTTTTTCTTTTTTCTAGACTGCCTGTGACATTTTTAACATCCGTGGGAAAAACAGTATTCAGTTGCCTGATATATATACCTCTGATGAAAGCTGGGATCCTAAGAATTACAGGATAGTGCATGACTCTCAAACCATGGACTTGGCTAAAGGTATTACCTCCCACCTTCCACTTCCTCTGTCCATTTTGCTTCAGATAGGTCTGAACTATAAAGGTTTTCGAGAATTGATATTGGTCCTGCTAGATGACAGAATTCATATAATAAAGTACAGTGGTCAGAGAAAAAAAAAGACATTGTTTTACATTGCATAAATCATTATCTTTTCCAGTGCAGTAACATCAGAACACAAGAACTAGCACACGTTTTGACAGCCCCAGAACAACAGAAGCTGAGATGAACTACTTTTAGTCAGGGAAGGCATGCATATAGGACACACAACTGACTAAAAGTATATCGCATTCTAGGGCGAGCATGGTTCAGTTCTTTTCTGCATATTATTTGAAGACATTTTAAACAAACCTAATCACAAAATTGCCATGACTCATGTCCTCTTTTCTCAACAGCACTTGCAAACATTCATGCCAAGGATATAATTCCCATGAAGCTGAAATTCAGACAGAATCTTCAAAGTTTAAAATCCAGGTATGATACCTCATTCTTTGAATATTGCAATACTACATTTTACTAAAACCTTAAACATCTGAAATACCTAGTTATAAACATCTTCTCCCCACAGTTATTAAGAAATATATATGAACTTTGTACCATCGTTAGTCAAAGTAAATCATTATCACAAGAACACATACAGTCTTAGCTCTGATTTAGATAGGAGCAACTTCCCACTAGAGTCTCTGGGAGTGTAGGGAACTAAGTAACTTTGTGATATGGCCCTTTGATACCTACTAAATGTGGAAGGTCAGGTGTATGGTCCCTCTCCCTTTCTTGGTATGCTACATGCCAGGCAAATGTTTACTTCATTTAGGGGAAAAATTGCCCCGTAACAGAAAAAAAAAAAAAGAAAAAAAAGGAAAAAGTATAGTGCAAGAAGCTGCTGCATTCAGTTGTACTGCAAAGCAAGCTGAGACAAGGCAATACACAAAGAAATACAAAAGGATAATCAGTGCTAACATCTGTCTTAGAAATAGCATCCATTAATAGCTCTCCAGCATCCTCCGGTAGGTCTCTCTCATCCCTCTTCTAAATGCAGTCATCTTATGGGAAGTCCTCTGAGCTGGTTTAAGATGTGAGCTGTTCAGTCTTCAGTAGAGCTGCACTTCCTTTCACTGGCTGATTGCAGGCACATTTATTCGATACTGGACAGATCAGGCAGCACTTCAGCATCTTATTTGTTTTGATACAAGTACTTCACATATCTGGCTATTATTTGTTTAAGTCTCCGTGAAGTACTAAGCTGGTCTGATAATTTGGTAATGAACGCAAGTAAGACCTTGCCAACTGTCACTTCAGATTTATTCCTTTTCTGCGCAATTCAAAGGAAATCCTGTCGACGTTAACCAAGATCTATCTGATCTCTTTTTTTCTATATCTAGTCGTGTTACCATTCTAGTTAAGCTTTCCTGTGAGACTAATCAGGAAGTGCGCTACCTGCCTGGAGAACATATTGGGATTTTCCCAGGCAACCAGACAGAATTAGTCCATGGCCTCATTGCACGTGTCAAGGATGCCCCTCCAGCTGATCAGACTGTCAGACTTGAAACCTGCACTGCTGGTAAGTTGGTTCTCTTTAGACAAAATAACAGAGGCGTTTGACAGATTTCTCTGAAATTCCTGAGAATTTTTATAGACTGAATTTGATTCCACTATCTTTTTCTTAAGTTTCAATAGGATTTTGTTGATGCTTTTAGCTATTCTTATAATTCTTGATTCTGATTTTGCATACTCTGGCAGTCCGTGGTAGCTTCACCAGTGTTCGCAGAGTTATCCTAGGTTGACACTGTTTGTAATTCAGTTGCTAAATTGGCCATAGACTGCAATTAAATTAATCAACAGAGTTTGCTTATTGTTGCTACATATCAGAGTCCTAAAATAGATTTACATGTCACGACCATCTTTTCCATCTTAGTAGGTACAATCTGCTAAATCGTAGGATTCTGACATACAGAAAGATTATTTCCTCAAATGAAAGACTTCTCATTTTAAAGTAGTGTTTTGTTATCATGCAATTCTCTGCATCAGATCCTCCCCTTACAAAAAGTTTGAACCCTCACATTAACCTTTTTTCAGAAGGGCCCTGTGGTCTAGACCTGCTGCACCTAGTCTGAAGTCATATTTTGAAGGACACTGAGTTTTGCAAAGCTCTACAGCTGTCAAATGCCATGGGAATTGCCAAGTGTTCTTTTATTTCCCTCATTTCCAGGTGGCTACTGGACAAGTGACAAAAAGATTCCAGCCTGCACACTCTCCGAGGCTTTGACATACTTCCTTGATATCACTACTCCACCCTCCCAACAACTGCTAAAAAAACTCTCCCAGCTGGTAACAGTGGAAGGAGACAAACAGAGACTGGAAGTTTTATGTCAGGTAAGTGTTAGGGCTAGATTTGTGTTAGAAGTGCTGTATACTGGACCATCTGATGCCCTTTTACTGTGTAGCAAAAGCTTAAGAAATTTTTGTAGTGGTGGTGCTTGATTTTTATCCCTCTGTTTCATGTTCTGTGTGCTTGTAAAACCAACCACAGTGAGAGAAAGAGTGGTCTTGTGGCTCAACTTGGGAGTGGGAATCAAGAGATTTCTTCAGGTCTGATATTTCCCGTGTGGTTCTGCGTGGGTCATTTTGCCTGCCTGTTTCTCTTACCTGCCTCATGGTGTTTTCTGATGATACACCATTAAAAGACCTTACAGTTTGCAGGTGGAGGGGTTGGAGGGGAGCCGGTAGATATTTTTGTCAGAGAATTTGGTACCGTGAGAGTAAGAGAGATGTTGCTTTAAGTAAGCAAAGACTCATAGGTGTGCTAAGTGCTTGCTTCTCCTGCTGGGTTCAGCAAGGCTGGGTTCAGTGGGACCTGGGCCCATACAGTTTTGTGGATATCCCATAGCAGGGGGCTGAGAAACAGATTCTACTTCAGTTTCTACATCCTCACTGAGAGAGCTGGTATCTGAGAAAATTATAGCAGGTATTCTGTACTTCTGTTTTCAAAAATGAAACAATTTCTTGGGAAACCCCAGTATTGGTCTAGGCAAAGTTTTGAGAATTCTCGGTTGATTTGCCTGCATATTTAGTTGAATGTAAAGCAGGAATCTTCTTTATAAGTGACACTTAAAATATCCCTGCTCTCCTGAACTCAGCATGACCTGGTAACATTGTGATGGTGGCCTTTGGCTTTCAGAGCACGGAAGAATACAATAAATGGAAGTTTTACAACAGCCCGAACATCCTGGAGGTCCTGGAGGAGTTTCCTTCTGCTGAGGTCTCAACAGCTTTCTTACTGACTCAGCTGCCATTTCTGAAACCCAGGTACTATTCTGTCAGTTCCTCCTGTGACATGACACCCAGAGAGATTCATCTGACAGTTGCAGTTGTAAACTACAGGACAAGAGGTAATGAATTGTTGTTTTCATTTCTTTCTTATCTCTTACCATTTAATTTTCTTATCATTTAATAAAGATACTTAGGCTGCATTGTGGTTCAGAAAAAAACTGTCTGCCATATGGCATGAAGCATGTGTAACAAAAAGTTTGTATTGTGATATGTGCAGAATAGTATACTGCAGTGGCCATGTTCATACTGTGTCAGAATTTGCTAAAATCCTGCATCATCATCAGTGTATCCTTGTTTTATAAATCATTACTAGGTATACACTTATTTAAAAATTATAATTTCAAGTATAAACTGTGCTTTTTTAAAAAACAGAGAGCTTTTGAATACTGACAGAGGTATTTTCCTTTGCTCTGATTAGATGGACAAGGCCCTTTGCACCATGGAGTTTGCAGCACATGGCTGAATACAATAGCTCTTAATGAAACAGTCCCGTGCTTTATACGCAGGTGAGTGCATGACAGAGAAAAAAAAAAAAAGAAAACAAAAAACAAACAGCAATTCTTAGTTCAGCTTCTTCACTGGTTTTTCTCATTGTTTGCATATGATTTTCAAGTGACTGGTGAGTGCAAGTTGGAATATCTGAGTTTGAGAAGAGAGGGAACTCCCCGTCTTCCAGAGATGAGACCCTTCATGTCTCATGTTGAGTAAAATCATAAATCATTAGAAAATTCTGAAAGAATTCTATTCATATGACACCATCCCCACTGTCAGCATATCCACTATAGAGCAAGTAAAGCTAAGGAAACAAAAAGCAACCGTCACCAAGTTAAGCCCCATTACTGTTTTCAGATTGGTAACTTAGGCTGTGCTGTTCAAAATCATTCAGGAAACTGGCACTGAGAAGTCAGTCATAAACTAATTACCTAATTAACATATTTTTGCATTCTAGTGCTAATGGCTTCCAGCTCCCAGAGGAGCCAACCAAGCCATGCATTCTGATCGGCCCAGGAACAGGAATTGCTCCCTTCAGAAGTTTCTGGCAGCAGCGTCTGTACGACTTGGAAAAGAAAGGTACTTACGGGGATTGCCACAAGGGGGAGGCCGTAACTCGTCCAGCAGCGGGAGGCCTCCTTAGTCCTCCAGACAGAATCTCTACAGGTGGAGACACCCGGAAGCATTGGCCAAGTAAAACCCATAAAGATTTGGCATCCCAAGGCTGATTGAACACTGCACTGAAACAGCTCATCCATCCCACTTGAGACCATTCTGGTGGTCTTGAGGTATTTGGTCACTTGGAGGGAGCAGCCTGTGTGTCCTTGTAAATACTGTACGTTCAGTGACTGCCCCAGGCGCTCACACAGGGGCCACAACGTGGAGAGGAAACGCCTTGGCCTGCCTGTATCGGCCCACTTGGGGAACCTGCTCCAACAGGCGATTCCACATAGTTCTCCAAGGACTCGGGCAGGTTCAGTCCTACTGCAAGACCCTAAAATCAGAAGCTGTCACACACAGACACACACGCTCTGCTTCTCAGGTGTGCAGTGAGAAAGGCTAATGCGAAAGTAGCTGTACAGTAGCTGTACACAACTAGTTACTGTGACAGCAGGGCCCTCCACAGGAACAGTCACAGGAGATAACAGGCTGTACCAGGAAAGATGAAAAACTTTCCAATGTTGGTTTCAGGGATCAAAGGTGGTGACATGACGTTATTGTTTGGCTGCCGGCAGCCAGGCATGGATGACATCTACAAAGAAGAAACTGAGGAAATGAAGAGGAAGGGGGTCCTGAAAGAAGTCTATACAGCTTACTCCAGACAACCTGGGCAAGCTAAAGTAAGGCCAGTTCCTTTGTTCTTTAAGGGTTGCCTCCTTTCAGCATGGTCCCTCAAGTTAAGATTTGGGCTCTGTTTAACAATGTTCTTTACAAAAATGTAGCATTTTGCTTCAGTGTATTGTGAACAAGCGACAAAAGGCCCCGCTCCTTCAAAATAAAGGAGAATCTCACTGTGAACTTCAGTACGAGCAAGCTGTATAAATATAAAACCCTCACTGCCATGTAGAGAGGCATAATAGACATATAATCAAAACTTTAAATGCAAACAGCCTTTGAAACTAGAAGCTGGAACACTTTCAGAAACCTTGAATTTTGCAGGATTTGATTAGCCCATGAGTTAGAAATGTGTTGGCTCTGGCCATTTGTCACCATTTCAATGACACAGTGACCCTGGAAATTAATTTTGCCTAAATGAAATCTTGATTGAAGAAAACAGCAGTGCTTAACCTGTCCTCTTTTTAGCTGTGCTACTCTCCTGGCAAGCTAGGAGACTTTAGCAGTTGTAACTGGTTCTAAAAAAGAAGACTCTTAGTCTGCTCTAGTTCAATCAGGAGACAGGTCTAGCCTCCAAATCTGGGGCTTGCAAAGACAGCATGAAGACATTTTTCTTCTCCTTTGCTGTGGTGCAACACACAGCTGGAATAGATAGGGCATTAGATCAAACCTTACTCCATAGACCCACATTGAATTTAGAAAAGCCAATAGCCAAAGTAGCATGTAAGAAACCTTGTCTAATGATCCTTTTTCTGTTTCTAAGGTCTATGTTCAAGACATTCTTCAAAGCAAGTTGGAGACCAAAGTGTGCAACCTCTTGCATAAGGAGGAAGGGCATTTGTATGTCTGCGGAGATGTACGCATGGCCAAGGATGTTGCTCAGACTTTGAAAGGGATGCTTGCAAAAAAACTAGACCTCAATGAACAGCAGGCAGAGGACTATTTCTTCCAGCTAAAGGTATGCTGTGATATGCAAGGCATTCTTTCCCATCCCACAGCGTTCCAGGATGGGTTACAGAAGTCTTCAAAGTCACACTCGAGATCTTGCGGGCTGCCATGAGCACAAGGAAAAAAGCTTTAAGTGATCAGCTTAGGCCACCCACCGTGATTTAAAACGCATAGTTTCTTTTTGGTTAGGGTGTAAGAGTGACACATCATGTTCTTCTCTTACATCTACCCCTTTCCCCTGTGTCTCCCTTTGGGTCCTGGACATTAGCTTTGCAGTGTGTCTGGAACATCAGGAGTTTGAGACTTGGTTGTACCAGTGGAGGAAAGTGAGTTTAAGAAAGTAGTGGGCCCATCAGTGAAAACACAGTCCCTGGGTCTGCTGGCTTTTTAGGACCCTTTTGTTACCAGAACTTGTCCTGGAGCACGTGTCTGGGGTTCAGATAGGTTCCTTTTATTGGCAGTAACAAAAGTCCACTATCGCAGAACCAATCATACGAATGCGAAAGGCCTTTTAGTTACTTAACAGTCACGTAAGAGGAGCTAGCAGTATTTTATTCATCTCTTGGGCTTCCTTTCTTTTTTTGCAGAGCCAAAAGCGATACCATGAAGATATATTTGGGGCTGTATTCCCACATGAAGTCAAAAGAGGTGTAAGAGCTTTGCAACCTACCAGTCCAAGAACGAATCAACTTATGTTTTAGACAATACTTGCACATTCATTATTTTCAAAAAACAAAGGGGTCAAATCCTCTTTCTTATACATGTTAAATCATACACATGTATATGATTGTAGGATTTGACTTTTAAACCTCAGCCTTAAGAAAAATATTAAATTTAACTTTTATTGCTATTTATTCTGAGACTTCTTTTAATAGATTATCTTAATAGTGAAGATGCAAACTATTTTTTTAATACTGTCTATGCTAGTATAAATCTGCTATTTTTTTGTAAATACAAGGAAAATTTAGAGTTTTTTACTATGTAAGCTAGAACTGAAATGTTTTTGAAATGTACTGTTTGTGAAGTTATTTATCAGATTGTTTTACTGTGCATATTATCTTGACTTTAAAGCAAGTAAATGGATGATTGTGTCACTTGGAAATGTATAGTCACAGGCCTTGTTGAATCTGAGGCAATATTTGCAAATGAGATAATAATATAATGGTTCATAAGTGGAAATACCTGCTGCATACACTTCCAACGTATGTGCGTGAGGAGGCAGTAGTTTTGAATTCTGCTTTGTGTGATTCAGGTACTTGAACCTGACTTGTTGCTGTTACAGAGCCTACGGCAGTAAGGTTCAGAAAATTCAAAAGCACTTTGTACATTTGAATTCCATGCTCTGATTTACTTGATCTGTTTGTAATAAAAGATGCCTTTATATTGAGACAAACATGTTGGTGTGGATTAAATGTACCTCTTTGCTATTGGCTTCAGCCTAAAGAAGCAGGGGTAGGCAAGTTCTCGGGTTCCGGTGAAGTGGGTTTGGGCTCCACCCAACACTCCATTCGTAAGTAAAGAGCCCATCTCCAGGAGTTACGCAGCCTGCCTAGGATTAGTTATGCATTTGTGTTACTGCCAGGAAAGTGTAAATTTGCACCATAGGCTGTGAGATTGGCTTGCAAACTGCAAGGATATAAAATAGCAATGAGAGCAATATATTTTGCCCTAGTTATATTTTGACTTTGGTTCTTTCTATGCCTTGCAGTTATGTCAGAGCTTTTAGTTCTTTCTCTAAAATTACCAGAGCTATATGATCATATTAAAAAAGCTTAAGGTGAGATTTTTCTGTCATCCCTTGTCTCCAGGAGCTGGAACCTGATGAAGGAGGAGTTGAGACTCAGAAGTCAACAGTGCCATGTATGTACAGTGTGTTCACATGTGATTCAGGACAGCCTTAGACGTAAGATCAAAAATACAGCACAGGTGAAAGAATGTGGGCAGTGATGGCAGAGAACAGGAAGGATCAGACAACAGCTACAGAGAGGAAAGCACAGAGGACGTTCCTGGCAAGTCTGCAGTCCTGATGGGCACCTAGTCTATGTACACCACGGGTGTTAGTTCATACTTTGTTTAACTGATGTTTCTGATTTTAGATTTTTGGGGTGGGATGGAAATGGAACAAGGTAATCACACTTCCCATTAAGAAAGTTCTCCATAAGCCCAGACTCACTGTGTCCTAGACTTCAAATGAGTCCAACAAGAGTAGGAAACAGAAGTAGTAAGTTCCATACTTCAGTCCGGAACTTGCAGTTCCGTGCTAATACGCCCCGTGCCCTTTTGGGAGGCGCATCACTGCACAACCCGTTTTCCATGCACATGACTAAATAGGTGAATTTCCTTGCCAGGATGCTTTCTTTGTATCTCAGGTGTATTTTCAAAGTAATAACTTTAAAGCATTACCATAACCCTTTATAAATGCTTGTTTGTGTACTAAAGGACCAGAGTTCACTTTCATTTGGAGGGTCAGAAACTCAGGAAAAAATAAAAGCCATGCTGTTTATACTGAGTTGAGAGCAGACTGGGGTGCCCTTAGATAATGCCGTGTCCTGAAGATGTGAGACACCATTGAAAACTGCCAGCCAGGGAAGCGAGAGCTGTTCCTTCCTGGGCCCCTGACAAGTCAGAGCAAGAGGCACAAGTGTTTGTGCATCAGCTCAGAAGTTGCATGACTTTCCACTTACATATGCTAAGTTGATGAGGCAAGTTTTATGGGGGGACATTTTCATCTTAATTCCACCATTGCAAAAATTTCCCCCTAGCAGAGAGGTGAGAAGGCAGTTAAAGGAAAGGATTAAGAAAAGCAGAGATCTGTTTTAATTCTTTGCGAATTTATTTAAACTGGTCCCAGCTGTAAGCTAACTTCAATTGCAGCACTGATCTGAAGCTGTGTATAATTGCTTTTTCTACAGAAATAAATGAGGAAGATAAAGTGCAGATGTTAAGGTCAGTGGATCATTATTCTATTGCAACATAAAAACCGAAACTTCATTTAAGAAACCAGATACAAAATATACCTTTTAAAATCCTGAAGATGATCAAATAGCCTGTTCCGTGGTTATTAAAGTGTTCATTACAGCCCCGAGCCAGTGAAGGATTTAAGCATGTGCATTACTTCAAGCACATGAGTAATGCTGCTAGAGGTGGAGGAACTATTCTGGGCTAAAAGTTACTGAGATGATTACGCACCTCACTGCTTTGGGACCTGACTGAGAATTACAGATCAACACTTTCTGAAACAATTAGGGGCTTGTTTCATTAACACTTAAGCCCAACTTACATGGCAATAATGGAATTCAGCGTTCAAAACAGGCTGCGTGCCAAGGCACCGAAGCGCAGACCTTGTTCTTAGCCTGGTTCTCTAGCCACTTTTGGTTGTTGGTAAAATTCCCCTGTGCTCTTGGATACAGCGGGTAAATCGGTCCAGCTAAACTGCAGGTCGCCATGGAGTGTTATCAGTCCCCACGCTGGTTGGGTATGTCACTGGGCTTGCGGTACAGGTACGCTGACTGCTGCCCTGTAGCCCATAAATACGTAGGGCTCGGCCATATGAATGTTTCTGAAATTTGTTGAGCAATCTAACATTGATTGATCACAGTAACAGTCTGTATATACTTGTAACCTGGTTTTAAGTAACATCTATTAACTTAAGCTCTTTCTGTGAGGAAAAGGAAAGGAATACGTGGGTAGGATACATGAGTACGTTACTGCGTAGCTGAGGGGTAACAGAAGTTCAAGCCTGGCATTAGGGTAAATGCTGAGATAGCTTAAGTGTCTGCAGCTGAAGTGGCTGCCCAGCCCGCCCGTGTTTCTGCCGTGCTGGCTCTGCTGGGAGCGGGGTCGGAGCGGCCAGGCAGGTGTGGCTGGTCAGCCGCTGCCGAGAGGGCAGTGAGGGACAGCGGTGTGGCAGTGAGGGACAGCAGTGCGGTAGTGAGGGACAGCGGTGCCCCGTGGGGCAGAGCCCTGGAAGACAGCGACTGCATGGTGGTGAGGTGCAAGGCTGACGAGCTCTGGAACAAGGAAGGCAGAATGAGTTCAGGTAGGTGAAAGGCTTTTTTTTTTTTTTTTTTTTTAAATTGAAATCGATGCATTATATTATAGCTGTATGGAAAGGTTCTCCTCCCTGAATGTGTGTTCTGAAATACAGGGGGGTCTGGGTGGGTGGGAGACTTGCCTGCCCCAGTAACCCTGCTGGGAAGCCAGGGTTGGGCCGTGAGGGGAGGGCTTGAACTGCTGCACTGCATGGGCAAGAACGGGCTGAGCTCTGAGAGAGGATCGAAGCGTGATGTGTTGTGTCCAGCTCTCCTAGATCTTGCTTCAGTCAGTTCATTGTAGCCTGATGTATGTATTGTGGGTTGTTATTTGGTGCCTTCTCTGAATGAACCACCATCTCTGTGGCTGCAGGGAGATGTTTCATGTGCCCTGGGCAGGGTGTTGAATAACCAGGAAGGTCCATTAGGGCTGGTAAAATGGTTCCCTCTGGTTTTAAGGCTTAAAATGCAATTGAGTGTTATGCTGCAGCTGTCTGGAGCTACACACGGTCTCTGTTTGTGCTTGAATTTGTCTCTGCTGAGATGTGAATACTGGTTGCTTCAGAAAAAAAGAAGGGGGAGAAGCTTTTGTTGTCTTTCAGAGAAAACAAATTTTTGGACTATGATCAATGAAAGAGAAATATTGTAAAAAGGCTCTTAAAAATCTAAGAATATGGTCTAAAGAGATGGAGTACACTGTATTGTATAAATCATAGCTTTAAAAGTGTTTTTAGGCTTTCAGCAGGAGACAGGTATTTGATTTAAGTTTTTTCTAACAAAATGTGCTTTGACAGACTTCCTAGATGGCTGCTAATGTTAACCGATGTCTTACTGTGATATACAATGGCTCGTCAAGCTGTGCATGGGATCTTGTCCCTAAACCAGTGCCTGGGTCGCAGTAACATCTCCAGTCTGGAGCATATCAAGCTGCTGCGGACTGGGAACCCCACCGGGGCAGTCAAGCTGGTGGTGTCCCTTTGGGGCCACCTTGGAGCACCGGGCATCACAGCAGATCCAAATCTATAAATGGGGAGAGAGCAGTGGGCAATGCCACAGCGAATCTTCTGGGTCAGAGGAAAGTGAAGATTTAATAGGGGAAGCAAGAGGTAGGCAGGGGCTCTGTGGGGCTAATGCATTAAACAGCCTGGCTCGTCTTTGAGACTGCAGCTTTTGCATGGAGCTCTCGCTGTTTTGCTGTGTAGCAGCATAGAAGAGGTTTGATCTGAGCCTTTGCTTTGCAGCTCTGTAAGTGATCCGGTGCCGGTCACGTCACCGAGCGGGTCTTAGGTAAGGCCTGGCGGGCTGTGACTCGCGGTTGTTAGCATGGCAGTTGCCACTTGTTGCTAGAGCAGTTACTAACCTTTGGTTGCTTTGCTGACCCTGCCTCCAGCAGGGCTGGGTATGAAGGGAGAGCAAACTGTTCATGCTTGTCAGGTGTGGGCGGCTTTTACCTGATCTCAGAAAATGCCTGGCTGTTCCCTGAGCATGATGAGTTCCAGTCTTTGTCCTGGTTAACAACTTACCCGCAGATACCACCTGCTCTCCTGGTCGTGAACTTGAAAAATGGCTGAGGGGCTCTCAGTGCTTTAGCTCTTGGGACCTTCAGGCTGTTCCGTCACAGCTGCCTCAGCCCCGAGGGCCGAGCTCTAGGCCCATCCGAAACTGAACGTCACTTTAGAAAGCCTCAAGGCAGCGTAGCGCTGTGCTGAGGGGTCTTGGTGACCGTACGGACTTTGCCAGGGTCAGCTGGTGCAAAAGCGATAATGTAAAATGGCTTTGCTTACTGTGAGGTCCTGCCCTGGGAAGGTGGCACATTGCCTGGGGGACCGCGCTCTTCCTTCCCCCCCAAGTGCTTCAGCAAGGCCTTGTGGACTGCGGTTTTCTGCCCAAACCCTGGGTTTACGTGGAGTGCAATCTCCTCGCTCGCCTTCAGACCAACGAGGAATCTAAACCCACGGAGACACACAATCCTCCTACCAAAGCAAGTAAGACCAATGCTTGCTCCAAGTCCTTGATAGGAATAAAGGCGGTGAGGGGGCGTGGGAGGCACCGCGTGGTTATTTTGGTGGGAGTGAGAACTTGTTTCTGACCGAAGCTGGCAGGGCGACCTAGTGATCAGCGGAGTGCTGCCACGTGCTGCTTGTCTCCGCGGGTCAGCTTGAGCCACTCCGCACGTAGCGACAGCATTAAAGTGCCTCTTGATCTAAGTGCAGTTGCGCAGGGAGCTGCTTCTCTGTAGGCAGGCGCTGCTCGTGTTCCCGTTTGCTGGCTGCCTTCGGGCCAGGTTAGCTGCTGCTCTTCAAGAGGAGAGGTGCCTTGCTTCAGGTAGAGAAGCAGCTGTTGGTGCTTCAGACAACCCAGTTGCGATGGCTTGGATGTAACGATGGCCAGGCAGCTATCAAACTGTTCTTGTTCACGGCTGGTGGAATACAGCCTTTATGCTTGAGGATGGTTTTTTGGTTTTTTGAGTTAAACACCCTTGCCCTTCAAGCTTAATTGAGAATTAAATTCATTATTTCTTATTCCTTATGAAAGACAATAAAGCTCAACTTATATTAAGCTTTTTATTGTTTGCATATGAAAGATCTAGATAAGATGGATGAAATGTAAAATTGCGCTTTTATAATGCCTTGGCCTTTTCCCTGCAGGACAGCACAATGCTGCCCTTATTTTCAGCACAGAGCTGCTTGGCAGCAGTGTAACGTTCCTGGGATTCATCAACGCACTGCGGTGTCACTTCCGCTGAGGAGAGCGAAGCAGCCTGCGCCTCGCTGGCAGAGCTTTTCCCCTGCGCCGTCGGTGAAAAGGTTGTGGCAGGATCCGGGAGGCTCTGGGTGCTCGCGGCGGCTCTGGCAAGGGGCCGGGCAGGTGCCCAGCTCCCTGTCGTGGCACGGGGCCGTGCTGGAGTTGCGTGGTGCAGCAGTGGGTGACAGAGCTGGTAGGTGACCAAACCTGCCAACATTCGCTGCAGCGTGCTGATGCCGGAAGGGAGACTGCGGAGCTCCTGCCGACCTGGGGAGGTGGCGGATGGGATCATGGCGAGACAGGAGGACGCCAGGTCAGGTTTAGGTGCGGGCAGGGCTAACCCCTGGCTGCCGGCCAGGCTGCAGGTGCTGGCGAGTGAGGAGCAAGGAGAGGGAAAGGTGATGGGGGCCTGAGGAACGGCCTGGAGCGGCACGCGAGCAGGAGGCAGCTTCTCAGCATGGTTTAGTGCTTCACTAAAACGGAACTATGGAGTTCTTAAACCATGAAATAACTTGACCCGTCGTATGCAGGAGGGAAAACTTTCTCTGATAATTGCAAAAGGACTCGACGCCTCTTAAACTGGCCTTGTACGTTGGTGCGGGGGGGGCATCCAGGGCCCGGGTGGGAAGGACAGTGGCAATTCCCGGTGGCAGCCAGGAGCGGGCAATCAAATCCCAGGGGAGGGCTCGGGCAGGGGCTGCAGGAAAGCCCCAGGCCTGGCCTCTCCTTTTCTTTTTGATGCGAATTTTTGCAAGAATCCGAGATACAGCAAAGGAAGCGAACAGCCTGGTGCTTCAGCCGGCCACACGCGCTGAAGAAATGGTTTGCCAGCTGTCCTGTAAGTGAAGGCCTCTTACATTTGACTTCTAAGAGGAAACAAAATGAGCCATGCTTGCAGAAAAGACACACGCTTGTAATTTCGTTTGTGGCGGGATGTCGGTGATTGACAGCTTACATAATGGGAAGCAAGCAATGGGCTCAGAGGCCATAAATTAAGAAGTCAATCTAGTGAAAGCAAGCTCTAAGACACAGTGAGGGCTATAGACAAAAGCTGTGATGCAATTTTTTTTAAATCTTATTTTTTTCTTACGTGAGCTAAGCCTGAGACTTCTGTCGCCCTTTGCTTCAGCACGTTATTCCAAGAGCTTCTCCGTTGCAGTAGGACTTCTAGAAACAGGACCACCTTCTGTCACGATAGCTGCTTATTCTTGCCCGCTTCAGAGGAGGGTTTTTAACATGCGCTGCCTCCCACTGTCCCCCCGGTCTGCCGAGCTCGGCAGGGCAGGATGGCTTTGGCACAGCTTCTGCGGCAAGATGCCTGCCAGCCTTGGTGGTGCCCGGGGGGTCTGTGCTCTCCCCTGGGTTTCTGTGTGCGCCACGGAGGGGGCTGCGCAGTGGGGCTGCCCTCGCCCATCGAGGGTCCCACTCTGCTCATTTGCTCCCCAAAGGCTGACCCGTCCGATGTGTATCGCCCCGTGGCTGTCAGGCTCTTGAGCGTGGCAAAGGAAATGGGGAAACGATGGGAAATCCCCTTCTGCTGCTCCACTTCGCTCCACACAAGCGAAGGGCAGGGAGGAGAGGGTGAAGAACCGCAGTGAAAGTGGTGATGGAGCTGGTGACCCTGGGCATCAGCCGACACGTCACGGTAGGACTGTCATCTCTGCCCATCCACTTCTCTCTCTTCCTACACACCTCCCACATTTTCTGGTCTTTTAAATGCATTGCCTTGAGTTCCGAACTTCAAACCACAGTGAGTATCTCCCACTACTTGGAGAAAGGCGTGTTCATCCGGGACTCAGGCCACCGTTTCCTCGAGGGTGAACGCTAACTCGGTGAGAGTGAAAAGGCACGGAGCGCTTCTTTCGGCCTTGTCTCTTGCTTGCAAACTGCCCGACACCATCTGAAAGTCTGCTGTTCTGCGGTGGGGCTTCGCAGCCTCCCAGCATTGCTGCGGCGTGACCTGCTGCACAAAGCGTGACGCTTCAGTGTCCCGCAAATCCTCCAGCACCGGCTGTTCTACAGTGCGCGATGTGTTAGCGGGTCGCTATGGGAATCTGCTCGTGTTTTAATTTGGCTACAAGTAGATGAGGGGGAAAGAGACCAAACCACAATTCTGTAACACTCGCTTTATCCAGAGCAAAGATTTATTCACTGAAAAGATTCCTACATACCCAGAATTCATTAGCATAGAGTGCACTCTTTTTTTTTTTTTTTGCTGGTTGCATAAACTAATACAGAAACTGTTGTTAATACTAACAATTTTTAATTAATTTAATAGCAATTCTGGAAGACACTCAGTTGATAGAAAATATAAAAAAAATTTTTTTACTGTACAAAGTTTACATCACATTTGAAAAGCAAACGTGTCCATTTTCACCATATTACAGACTCCATTTACATTCACTACTGACATGTGGCTTTTGTAGCAGCATTGTACAGCCAGCTTCACATTTACAACTCTAAAGGGTACAGGCTTACTGCGCGCCACGCCCTTCCACCAGCGCAAGGAGACATGAAACAATGCGACCTAACGACTGTCGCTTGGTTTGCAACACATTGAGGGATGAGAGCTCCACTCTCTTCACAGCTCTACGACTCCGCTGCTTTCGGTTGATTTCCATGTGTCTTACACCAGCTGATTAAAACAAAAATTATCCCAGAGACAGTAATCAGTCTCCACTTGCTGATATACCGGGTCCAGCAGGCCGGGTTTTGCTTTCAAGAACAATTTACGGGTGTTAAACACAAAACCAAGGTCAGGTTGAATTAGAATCCTGCATCTTATGCTTAAAGGCAGGGTTTGAAACCCCTCCTGCGCCCTGGACCAGCGCAGGGCCGTATCCCCAGCGGGCAGCACCGGGCAGTGCTCGGCTGGGAGGGATCTCCCCTGTGCGTTCAGCACACTTTCAAGCGCAGCACGAAGGGACGTTGGGTTTTAGGCGAGTGGCCCTGCTGAAACAGGCGAGGAAGCCCTGCCTGAGAGCAGGGGGCAACCCAGCTCTGCGTCTGAAAGTCTGCACAGGCGGTGCTTGAATTATGCCTGGGCAGTCGTAGGAAGGACAAATGGCGATAGTCTTTTTGGGTTTTATTATTTTGTTTTAATCCGGCTGGTCATCCAGTGCTGGCTGTCCTCCTCCTAGCCCGTCATCTTATTAGAAACAAAATTGAGACTTTATTGCTTTCCCAGCGTAGTTCTTGCACGTTTGCACAGCAGCGTCACTGCTGATAAACGGCAAGGAAACACTGTTTGCAGGCTGGCACCTGGTTCCCACAAAGAAGTTCTGGGCATCCCAGCTCTCGGGCCCTGTTTATGCACACAGATGGCAGAACTAAGTAGTGAGGAGCACCCCGAGGCTGCTGCCACCCTCGAACACGGAGTTAGCTGAAGGGCTGTTCAGAACGGCAGGCTACAAAGCAGCCGTTTGCCTCCAGCAGCAGCTTCTGCTCTCCTCTAAGGCAAGACGCGCAGTGAAGCCTACGGAGGGTTTCGGCCGATGGGTTCGTAATATCACTGGTGCGAAGAAGCACGTTTCTCCTCACTTTAGGTTTGTGTTTTGCCGTTGTTATTTAAGCAGTACTTGCTGGGAAAACAACTTCTGCTTAAAACTGCGGACACACAAAATTATTGAGAGAGAACAAACAGTAGCAAGTCTTGAAGAGAACCGTGTGGTGTAGGTTAAATACACAGTGTCTTTGGAGGGGGGGTATTTGCTTTACAAAGGTGGGGGAGAGGAAGGAGGTCAAAAGAGTACCGCAATGCCACGCTTGGCTACCACCAAACCAATTTTTTCTTTTATATCTGAGACACATTTAAAAAGTCATTCTATCAAAATATTTGTAAGAGACCGTAACTGACTCGCACAAAGCAGGAGGGACGCTCTTTGCTCAACAGAACTCAGGAATTCTTTTTGCCACTTCATTTTCTACAAAAGAAGTCAGCCACCTGGGAGTAGCCAAACCGAGCGCCTGTCGCCCTGCCTGCCTTACAGAGGACTTCAGAGCTCCTCTCCCCGCCATCCTCACGTCAAACCCTTGTGATGACGGTGAAAGATGTAGAGGGGGTGTGTAACGTACTAGTGCTGTTGGAGAAACGAAATCTGGTGATTTCCAGGGAGCCCTAATGAACTATCTCCACAAAACAAAGTAGTATAAGGACAAAAGGATCTGAGTGTTCGTTGTTTAATTAGGGTCCTCCCACTGCCCGGGCTGGCAGAAGGCAGAGGAGTATGAACAGGAGGCATGAGGGAGCCTTTCTTAACACTGCTTGCAATTCGTTTGCAAGGGGGATAATGCATCTGCCACCTTAAATGCAGTAATCAGATGTATCTTTATAACCTGCATGTTACATATGGAGGGAGTAGATGGTGGGCTTACAATCAACCTTTGCACAAGTCCTTTGCTGTTAGGTCGAGTCAGATCCTCCAAGCCTTCCTGGCTGCAAGATTTCTGTTGTTCTTAGTTTTCCCCTAAACAACTGCTTTAGTCCTAAATTTTTTAAAACGAACAGCTTGCAAACTTAAATGTGACCAGCTATAGGAGCTGGTAACGCGTGTGTGTGTGGGAATGACCTTGAATCTCTTAACAAGCTCTGTGCATCAAGACCTTCTTGAATGCGTTATTTAGGGATGGCTTTCTCCCTTCTCTTGTCTCTCTCGCCTCTCCCTGCAGCTCTGGAAGATGTCTTTTGTTCTACAAATGAAATGCTGATTGGGGCAGTAAGAGTCAAGTCTGGTTGGTGAGCGTTTTACTTCCAGAAAAGCTGCTAGTTTAGGGGACTAGAACGTGTTGTGCCTCAAACTTCAAAAGAAGAATTAGGTGCCTGGGCGCAGAGCTCTAACAAGTCATGGTTTTATTTTTTTAAAGGCCAGCAGGTCTTAAGCTTCCTGCGGGATGGTATGAGACCAAGCAGCTTTTATTGTGAGCTCTGTGTAGAAGAGCACTTGAGTCTCTAATTGAGGCAGCCTACACAATCAGAAACTCTCCTAGCAGAAGTAGATTTGTACTAATGTAACTTAATTCGAGGTAACCCAGAGCTTGGACCAACCCTGCTGAAACAAACCTCAGAGCTCAATGATTGGTTTGGGCAAATCACAGTGTAACAGATTGATTTTTACCTTAACGAAAGAAAAATACAATGTGGAACTCCAACCCCTTGTGCTAGACGCATTGCCGTTCTGAAACAAGCCGGTTCCATTTCTCTTAGGGAAAACAAATGCTTTGAAGGCAGAAGATAGCTCCTATTTACCGCAGACACGAGAAGGAACTAGAAATAGTTCTTCTTTTTTTCAGTGCTATTTGAGAATGGCTGTAGTTAAACTTGGTTCACTGTTTATTATGTTTAAAAAAATATAGTTCACACAAAAGTATCATGTAAACATTCTTTAAATAACTGCTGGTGCTCAGGCAGAATTCAGACTTTGCAAACAACACAGGGCTGTGAATTGATGGTCGTGCGGCTTTCAGCTGTCGCTGCACCAGTTTCATAGCTTGGAAGATTCAGTGAAGACTTCTGATGCTTTGTGTAAGTAGGCAGACAACGTTATCACAAGACAATTACACACCATGCTATAGCTTTTGATTACTTGGTTCCAGGATTCCCAAGCCAAATCTTTCAAAACGCAGGACAACTTTGCTACTGTTAATGCTGAAAAGAGTGGGGAGGGAGATGAGAAGGGAGGGGAAAGAGTTATTTACTTTTAATCTTTCTTAGAAAGCTACAGTCCTATAAAAGGAACTAAAATGGGTTAGATTCTGATCTCATACAACTTCAGATCACCCAGAAAAGAGGCTTAAGTAATTAAGCAGCAAACACATGAACTTATTCATGCTAATCTCATCAGTGGAAACATACAGCACAAATCTGATTTGCCTCAAATTGGAGAAACAGGAGGCTTTTGTAAGTACCTAAGGTGGGTAGAAGCCCGACACTTGTTTTCAGTGGGCACTTCGTTTCCTTGAGGTAGAAGGGAAGGAAAATATGACTTACAGAATTTTCTTTTTAAGAGAAAGGGGTGTTTTGACAAGGTACATCAATCGGTTTAAAAAAACCCAACAGGACGAACCCAAACCCATTTGCTCCTCTTTATAGACTGTAGCAAGTGCATAAAGATGTCTCTTCCTTCACCCTTAAACCAGTTAGCATAGCTAGAAACATTTTCACTTCAAAATGCCTTCCTACACACACGCACTCAGGTGACGGCAAGGCAGACAGGCCGAATATGCGAGCTCTTGCAGGAGACTTTCTGAGAGAATGAGTAAGTGGGTGTATTTGTCCTCACCGAAGACAGTAGAAACCCCTCTGGTTCTTGACGCATATTCTCCTCTCTCCCTATCCTTTCCCCTCTGAAACAAGGTATTTTTTCAAAATCATGAAAGATTGAAAGTAAAGAATTTCATTTCAGTAAAGAATGGAAAAAGACCTTTTCTAAAAAGGCACATATTTGCTGTGTTACCTGCAATTCTGCAAAGCCCCTAATGTTAAGTCAGACATTTTGCTGAACAGGGGATGTAAACAGAAGCAAATCATAAAATTCAAAGCACTGGATCTGCAAGGGGAGGCGAAGGAGGAACTGAAGGGCACTCTTGCTTTCCTCCTCTTTTACCCAGCATTGTAGCTGATCCCAGCTGACCCGCGTGGGCCAGTTCTGGACACCACTTGTGGCCTGGTCCCCGGTAGGCTAAGGGACTGCAATCTGCTCCAAGCAGAGCAAGGACCATCCTTCCTTCCACTCAAGGACCGCACCAGCTTCATCCAGCCCCTGACAAAACTGACCCTGGCTTCAACGCTGGCTCTGGTCCCAAGGGAGAACCGGCACACTCTGGCCCTTAACTCTTGTTGGTTTGCAGTGCAAGTGGAGTTCAGGCATCGGCTGTGCCTGTGAAAATGTACCCGTTACCTTCAGTCGCAAAGCCACAGTCCAGCACTGAGGATGACAGGCATAACCTCAGACTGCAACTAGGAAACTGCACCCCTCTGCCTCGTGGGACCTGCAGGCAAGTCACGCCCGCTTCAGGAAAACCCCCAACCCGCTGGGCAGGACACACAGCACTCGCTGTTGCTTGCACCTGGTTAGTTAGCAGATCACTAGACCCCTTCCAGGAGGAAGTTACAGCCTGCCGAAATGCTTCAGAAGTGCAAGATGGCCACGTTGTTAGACAGTAACTTCTTGCAGACAGGAGTTGTTATTCAAGCTAACAGCCCACACCAAGCGGAAAAAGGCAGAAAAGGAGAATTCGGATAAAGTGTTGATTATGTCCATGGGTTAATTTCGTGGTTTGTTTTTGCTTTTTTAAATGGAAGGTGATTGTCCAAGTTGCCGGTTAGGATACAACACATGGAAGCATGCAAGGTGGAGCCCGTTATTGCACCAGTAGCTACAACCTACAAAGAAATATGGGAGGGGAGGGAAAAAGACACCATGAGAGTTAGTTTTCAGTTATTTAAAGCAAGCCCTTGAGAACTACATATTATAAAGCTTACACCAGAACAAAGCATGGGGTTAGTGTAATGTTTCTCAAAGGATTTGTCAGAGGGGATGTGAACACTTTAGTCTTTAGTGGGTTTTGAATCTGAGCAGGTCTCTGGCTACATGGCTGCAGAGAGCCTCCCCAGTGTGACTCGAATGGAACGCGGTTTGCAGGGGACAAACAACAACTGAGCTGCCTGTACTTTCATTTCAATGAGCGCTAATTCAGCTGTCAGTGCTGATAATTAATACTGACACTTAAAGTATTTCTCCCCTATTAAATGCTTTGAGCAGAGAAAAAGTATTAATGTATGCAAATTGACATGAACCACTTGTGGGGGTGGAGGGGGGAGTTGGTCCGTCTACCCAGGGAAAAATAATTAGGGTAGCTACTACGCAAGACATCGTTCTGCAGTTCCACAAGCTGTTCAGGAATAACTCCCTATGGAAACACTAATCCAAAATAATCACTTGGCAAATTGCTCTGGAATAGAGCATTCTCATGAACTGACTGCCCAAATGGGAAGCATTACTTCAAGTTCGTTTCCAATGTGATGTTAGAGGACAATGCGGGAGTGCGATTGTCTGCATGGGAATGTGTGGACAGCCTGGGCGCTCAGTCTGCTCTGTGGTGTCTGGTTAGGTAAGTGAAAAGATGTCAAATCAGTCATCAGAGTTAATGATCCAACACAAGTGGATCTTATTGCATAGAGAAATGAGGGCATGAAAGTGTTGACACACAGAACCGTAGTGTTGGAGTACAGTGTGTTTCTGTAGAAAGGAAAAAATATTACCAAAGGACACTGCTGTATCATGCAAATCTCCTGGCAAAAGAATTGTTGTCTTCATAACATAACACGACTTAAATACAACAATCTTCCTTTGAGGCAAGGGAAGATTAGTTTAAAAAATATAGGAGGAAAGGTCACAAGTGAAGCTGGATGACTTGAAGGAATGGATAACGGAAAAGCACATACTCAAGGTAGCTGGGTATAGATCTGGCCAAGGCAAGCTGTGCCTGGAAACAGAGTTTGGTATGCTTTAGGCCAGAAGAGGAAAAAGAATTGTTTCTCTTAAATTATGACTGAAGGACAGATAAGAAGCAGCAATTACATGCAGGTCCCTTTTTTAGCTCAGGTTTTGTTGGTTTCTCTTTAAATTTTTATTTAAAAAAAGCTAGCCAATTGAAGTCACAAGGACTGAAAGTGTAGCTGTGACAGCTCTGCCGGAGTAGTGAGCGTTCAGGGTGCAGAAAGACACCGTGCCTCCCAGCTACGTTCCACAGCACACAGAGGCAGTAACTGATGGTGCAAAGAACAACTGCCAAATGTAAGGCACTCTCAACCCTTTGTTGTACCTTTTTAAAATGAGTGCTGTGACTGTCTAGTGCAAGGGAAAAATACCAGACAGTTCTACTTATCCGTGAGTGAGTAGTAAGTGTTCAGCCTTTGCTGATAATAGTGTCCTTTTGTATAAAGATGAGGCCACAGCCTTGGAGAAGTATTCCACATTTTAAAGTTGTTAGACATCGTAATGTATCGGGGATCCGGCACAAATGTTAGGGAAATTGCACAAGAGACAAATGGTGAAATTTTCAACCAAAACCCCAAACAAGCCACACCCACCAAAGCACAAAATGCCGTGACAGTTGCCAGACAAGCAAACAGAAGCATTTGGTTAGGTATGATAAGGTATTGCAGGAAGATCGTGAAGGGTTATGGGAAAGAAAGGGGTAGATTAAACATCAAAAAAGGAGAAAAAAAGAGAAAATAAATATTAGAGGTTCAGGAGATGAAAATAAAAACTGAGCAAAGTACGTGGTAAATGGGCACTGCTCACAAACATGTCTGATCTCCCCCAGGCTTTGAGAAAAAGCACTGAGGTCACCAAAATGTAACCTTGTGCCTAACAGAAACTCTAAGCGCGTTCCTGAAACGGGGCTGGCTGTCTTTCACTGGGGCTTGCAGGCCCAGCCTGTTAACCCAAGGCTATCGGAGCTACTCAGGGTAACAGCGGTTGGTGGTGGAGATCAGACAACTGACATAAAACTGGTCTGGGGTGGGGCGTTCAGTCTCTTGGCTCCAGAAGTTGTATCTGCTTTGCTTCCGCTTGACTTCGGTAGAAGCGGAACTGGGAACCATCCTTCTCTGAGAGTGACAGGTTATTCATGAGAAGGGAGGCTGAAAGTTTTAGGCCGTGTGGCTTTATGCTAATCCAGTCTGAACTGGAATGAGTTTTATATTCTGGTCTGGTCTGTCATAACAGATGTCGTGTGATGTACAGTCAGGTGTTCTGAGGGGCCTCTTCCAGTTTTGACAGTTTACAGATGCTTGATTGTATGAAACCTTTCATCCCCAATTGCAACACAGAAACTGACTTTGAAAGTACCACAGTCTGACAAGGGTTTATGCTGACTTCTCATGATTTATCTTTCCTTGATCCAGATCTTGACATAATTCCAATTTAGAGATTCAGTTCAAACATTGCAGCTCATTCCTAGCTGTCAGTTTATTGCATCTTCAGGATTTCTAAATCACTCAACACATGATTACCACCTACTTGTTTTTTCCCTAGAAGTCAATTATTCTGAGTCAGGACTAATGCTGCATTTCTTTACCTGCCTGTGCAAACTGGGCACTCTTCCATAAAGAGGAGGAGGGGGGTGGATTTTTTTTCTACATGCTCCTTGAGGAAGGCTACGAACTTAGGACTCTGACAGTTCAGTTTCAAAGGGAAACAGTGGCATGTTCTTTGATCCTTCCCTTCCTCAGTCAGTACCAGCCATAACAGGGGAAATTCTAAACCACTCTGGGGTCAGCGTGGGCCCCTTCCAATACTGTTGGTAGACACTCTCTGAAACCAAACATAAACCTGGATGAGTAATCTACTGAAGGAGGGAGGTGAATATGTTAAAGTAGGAAATTAACTGTCTGGAACACGCAAGTTTAATTGCATAATTTCCTAGTAACTAGAAAAGCAGAACAGCACGCTGCTACTCTCCCTTCAGAGGTTTGACAGCCCCCAGGAAGGCAAAACAAAGCACAGAAATGATCAGTTAGCAAATTCTGAGCGGCATAAATGTTCTTAACAGCAGCAAATACTCACTCAGCAGACTTCCAGAAATGCCCTGGGTGGGAGAGCCGACGATTCAATTTTGGCAGTTTTTCAAGCATATCCATGAGGACAGTGAAGCTAGGTCTCTCACTGAGATCAAATGACCAGCATGCTGAGAGAATTTCCTGCAAAGGATATTTGTGGCTTATTATCTCCACTTAGTTCACAGGTCATCTGTGCAAACCAAGCAACTGATTGAGCACTGTGATTTGTGCGAGCCCAGCCAGAGATACTGTTTAATAGACGTCTTGGACGTTCTTATAATCACACAGTATCCTGCGTACCGGTGGGTGTCCACTTCTATATGACGGTTATGGGCAGAGGCTTAGTCTCTAACCTCGTGTCCTATTCTAATCGGTTCTCTCTCCTGCCCTTTATCTTTAGAGTAAAAAAAATCTCTTCTTTAAGCAGCTCCCTCTTTTCCTGATAAATAGCTATATGGAAGGACTCCTGCAACTGAGGTACTTACATTGACTTCTTTCCCCAAACTAACAGTTGCAAGGACTTGTTTCACTCCTTCACCACTTCCAATCTGCCAGATGAGTGCCTCTGCAGGCTGGTTCTTGAAAGGCCATTCTCTTGCTTGGAGCTCATACCACACAGTCCTGCAACATCAACAGACAAATCAAGCCTTTGCTTGCTCTTAAGAGAAAGACACAAAACCCTGACACTGTTCCAATTTCTTCAGATAAGCTCTGGAAGGTGTATAAGGCTGTGCAGCAAATCCCTCCCACCCCACACACCTCCCGCCCATGACTTTTGTAGTAGGTGAGAAAAATGTGTCCTCGCTGGAATCGTGATCCTGTGAGAAGAGGACCACTGACTCACAAGGCTCAGGTCTGTAACAAATTTCATTCAGTAAGCTGCTGTGGTACTCTTAGGTGTTCCTCTCTTACCCAAAGGCATAGATATCTGCAGCTTTGGAGAAAGGCAGCTTGTCTTCATCTTTCCCAGGGGCCATCTCACGAACAATTTCAGGGGCCAGGTAGCATAACCAGTCATGAGGCAGCTTCAATTCATTCTCCCTCCTGAGTTCAAAAGAAAGAAGTGGTACTGAAACACTACTGCTTCAACCAAGAAGCAGCGTATAGACCCTATCTGTCCTTCCCCTAATACCTTGACTTTATTTACTCAAATGTTTTCGCTGACGTTTCCTTTCTAATTTTCTTTCCATATTAAAAAATACGCATGTGTTAGCCTGACTCTCCAGCTCATTCTTGGGCCTAAAGTTTTCTTTGTTCTGTGTTCTGAGTCTTACTCCATACATAACTTCCTAGCAATGTGCTACGGAAACTGTAAAAAGAACTCTGCCTAAAAAAAAAAAGAAAGAAAACAAAGAAAAAGTGCGTATTCCAAAAATGTGTGTATGTACTAAAGCAATCAACACTCCTCACTTGTACTGTGTAACAATTCACAATGTTTCCCTATTTGATCATTATTTATCATTCTAGAAGTGGACCAAACATTGAAACCTCCACTTACCTTCCTTCCTGAACCACACCCGAAATTCCAAATAATCCAAAGTCAGTGATCACAACTTTCCCATTGTCATAGAAAACGTTCTTGGATTTCAGATCCTTATGCACAATCCCCTTTGCGTGAAGATACCCCATACCCTGGGAAATATATGCAGAAATGTAAACTCTTTATATTATTCACAAGCCTCTAACTCTGGGGATGCTTTGCTTTCTAATACACATTTATTCTCATTACTCCAGCATAAATGATTAATTGTGAAGGGGGACACAGCAGCCATCTGACTTATGCAGGAAGGGGGCAAGGGAAGTCTGCAAGGGAGCAGATCTTAGTTTAGTGCTCAAGCTCTGGATTGCTTTTCATCCTCTGCATAGTAGGGCTGTTGGGAGGGTACTCTTAGTTGAAGCATTAAGCAGCTGTGGACTTCACAGTTCTGAAGAAGTCTGTATGTGTAAGAACAATGAACAACTGACACAAGTTTGCTCACTAAATTCACAGGATATTGCTGCCAGGACAGAAAACAGCAGCTTTAGAAATGCTTCATCAGTTGAGAAATATTGAAAGCAAGCACAGAAAACACTGTGCAAATCTGGGAGAAAATGCCATCTACTTCAGAATGCGTTAACTTAGCTGCAGTTACTAATAAAGAGAAGAGACCAGGAAGGAAACCTGTCCTGCATACCTTTCTTCATTGTTCCCTTTATCTAAATTCTCCCTCCCCAGCCCCTCACTGACAAGCAAAAGCTCTATTTCTCTCCTTACAGGCCCCTAGCTTACTGCCCACTAAATTGGCACTTTTTTTTCAGCCAACTTTGAGTACCTCCTGCTGCAACACCCTGTTGGGCTATTGAGACTTACAGAACCTCTCCAGCTGTGCAGCCTCTGAGCTTTCGCTGGGGCACTGTCCAGAAAGCGGATGTCTCGATTAGCATAACGTACCCTTACCTTAATGATCTCCTGTGCTATCTGCCTGGTTTTGTTAATATCCAGGGATATCTTGGGGTCCCTTACAAACGAGTGAAGCGTCCTTCCTTTGCAGAAGCTACAGGAAAGAGGAACAACAATCCTTAAAAAGGTCTTTAAAATATTGGAGAGAAATAAGAATGTAACACTGGATGTTCAGTTGGTTTTCTTATCATGTTGACAGAATCCCAGCCCTCTTCCACTGCCGAGAACGCCATTCTGAAGAACTCTAAGGACCCAGTTGATGTACATCTGTGTGGGTGTACACATGTACAGGAGACCTATTGTTAAAGCACGCCCAAGGATACGCAACAAATGCTTATCTATTTCTTCAGAGACCCAGTTGTTATACTGCTCTGACATCTGAAGTCCAGTTCTCAAAATTTGAGCACCAGCTTCTGCTGCTGGTGCTACTGGTCACTTAAGCAGGAAACTTCTTTTGGAACTGGCAATTAGAAATGACTGAGTACCTCCTTGCCAGACTATGAGAATGGCATGCCCTTGGCCTTACTTAAATTCAGCCTGCATATGAACATCCCAAAAAGCTTTTATTTAGGGGCTAAATAATCCTCATCTCAACTAAATACAGAAAACGGAATTTTCTCTTCCGTTAGAAGAGAAATAGTAACATTTTTCCCTAATCAGCAAGTGTCCCTAAGAGGAACAGAAAGGAAGAGAGAACTGTTGCATTATCAGCTTCACACATTGGTTTACTGTCACTTTGCTGAATTAGAACCATCTGGAAGTAGAGGGCAGAGGAACAGCCCGTTCCAGATTAATTTTTCTCCTGCTTTTTAAATTTTATTATTTAAGAATTCAAAAATAAAAACAAAATTGCCAAAAAATATTATATGTTCCCTAAAAGGAGACAACCCTAATATCCAAAACTCTGAGCAACACAGACTGCATTTGTGTCTGCCACCTCCTGACTGCAGTGAGAGGCTTATTTTTTATATAAAAAAGAAATATTATCTATCTATACAATATGTATATATTAAAAATAATACTAAGATGCTATATCCTTACCTGGTAATGATTGCTAAATGAGGAGGGTTCATGCATGCTCCCATGAAAAGTACCACGTTCTCATGCCGGGTCTGTCTGTAGTTCATCACCTCCTTTTTAAAGAGCTTGAGATGATCCTGGTTGTTCCCGTCTATCTCCAACAGCCTGATGGCCACTTCCCCATGCCATTTTCCCTTGTAAACCTTCCCCCATCGTCCTTGGCCAATAGGATCCCCCAGTTCAATCTGTTCAAAGGGAATGTCCCATTCTTGCAGGTAGACACTGGTCTGGCTAGGTTTGCGATAAATCATCCCTGGCAAGTGTGGCCGTCTGTTTGGCAAATCTTCCACCTCATCCTCATCATCTTCAGGTTCTGATTTATTAGTCTCTGGTTCTTCCACCTGTTCACAAAAAGAGAAGGGAAACATACGCTGAGAGTCCTATCTGAGGGGCAGAAGCAGGCTACCAGCCAGCCGCAAAGGCTGCTTTGAGAGAACTTCAGGGTGTTGGATGTATGCTTTTGACTACAGCTCTAGAAATATACCTCACAGGACAAAGTCATCTCAGAAGGCTACAAAAAGACATACATCTTCTGTATGCCAGTGCACACAGGTGAAGACAAGAAAGGCTTTATCCCATATAGAGTTAAATTCGTAGAACCAGAACTAACATCTAAGGACTCAGCATCTCTCAGGATCTGGCCTTCAGTGTAGAGCAAAATACTGCAAGACCACTCTAAAAGGAAGGGTCAAGAACCTCTTTGTTCTTCAAGTAAATGTGGGTGGGTTTGGGGTTTTTTTGCGATTACTAAAATTCTCCTGTTAGGGAGAACTGCTCCAAAAATCAGCAAGCTTGATCCAAATTCCAGTAATTTCTGCTGAAATAATCGATTCTGTCTCTATAGGTTTACTCATCCCTACAGAAACCCATTTCAGTGTTCATACTACAAGCCGAACACATGCTTAGGCACTACCAAAATCAGAGTCTTGTGAATAGGTATGGAAAGGCTTTCCTATGCAAAACATTAGCTCATGGTAGATCCTGCAAAGCAAAGCCTGTAAGCATGGGCTTACGTGACCACGGGTAGCACCTACACATGCATTACTTGCAGATTTGAGGTCTGCAGAGCATTTAGACCTCGTAACTCCAGGAGCAGGCCTGCAGCTCTTGTAATATAAAAACAGCTGCACCAAACTGAGTGAGAGAGAAGTTTGAACAATATCTTCTTCGCCCGATTAGAAAAGGTTAAGTATTGTTACAAGTACTTAAATGTTTCAGCCTGGCTACCAGAAACCATGAATTTTCAGTTGAGATCTTTACAGTACAAACAGTTCAGTGGAACCAAGGTAAGGCACAGCTAGTCTACGCTCATAATTCCAGGGCCACAGCTTTTTTATTGCACTTTCAACATGGCATTTCTGATTGTACAAAAGGGCAAACCAGAAAACCTACCTCTGCTTCACATTCAACTCCGTCTGTGTCCGGCTGTTCATGAGCACTAACAAGAGAAGACAGGTTTACAGTGAAAATAATGTTTGCATATCCACCTGAGTTAGAAAAGTGGGCTGCTACATATGCCATTAGTGGAGTGGAAAGAAGCAAATACAGAACAGATCTTGATAGCATTATAGTAGGTCAGAGAAAAATACAATTACTGCTCCACTCAACAGATAAGGACCTTGTAAGCTTACTTTAGCAAATGAGGGACAAAGACTTTCAAGCGATTTTCAATTATTAAGTGGCAGGAATTGATTTGGCAATGGCATGGCTGCTTTATTGTAATGTGTTCCAGTAATGGATACTCCTATTCCTACTACTGAAACACCTTACAGTGGAGAAGCAATTGGGAGTGCTGGCAACGCAGGCTAAAATCTTTTGCATGCCCTACAATGCAGATCCTTAAAAAGATGTTTGCTTGCAGCTAAGCATGTGATGCTCTTTTAATCGTAAAACTCCATAACTTCTATTGCATCGGACCTTTCTCATCTCGGGAATGCACACATAACCATAACTAGATATTAAAGGTGTGGCCTTCTTACTGTCCGATTTAAAGTAAATATCATCTTCAGCTTTATAAAACTGGGAATACCAGTATCACCCTTGCTGACTAAAATTATCCTGTGAGTTCTCAGATTATAAATTCAGTTTTGGTCATAACATAGCGCTTTCAGACTGATCTGAAGATTATCAGGTAAACACTATGCAAATAAAAATTTAAAACTGTACTTACTTAGTGTCTGCAGCTGTTTCTGGAGGCTGTGCTATTTGTGCAGGACTGGGAATTTCTGTGAAAGTAGAAACATTTATGATACATATTTTACACTTTAATCTCCTATAGATTGGAAGTTTTCACATTGCAATAGTGGTAATTTGCTTCCTATTCAGGAATTATAAAGTAAACTCAACCACAGGCAAGATGATTTTATACTTCTTTTAAAACTATGCTCATCCTTCCTAGTACTTACATGCCCGTATATTGACCAAGCCCAGTCTTCTCCCCATTCACCTACTTATCTGTAATGTCTTTCAAGGTCAGACCTTGTCTGTGAACTGCTCACACACCTTCAAGTTGCCTTGGACAATCAGAAATACTTAAATCCTCACAGAACTAAGACGTTTGAATTCATCTATATTGCAGGTCATGTATTCCAACTGCACCTGGTCTGTCTGGTGTCACCAGTGCACAGGAAATTCAGCTTGGGTTGCAAATCCTTCCAAAATTCAGAATAAATACTCTGTACCTGGCATTCTACATCATCAGTTCTCACTTTGGAAGCAAACAAGCTGTTTCTAAGGGTTCATGAACAGCTGACTGAGAAAAGTTTGTATATGCAAATCCACATATGAATAGTGTTACATCATTCTTAAATCCCATAGGCAAAGCGCCTCAATTCATACAGGTGAGGTCAGCATTCCTGAACTGACAGTGTCCATTTATACTAGCTAAGTATATAACCATAGAAGCGAGCCTTTTCAAAGAAAGAACATAGCTGTGTATAGAATCCCACAGCAGAAAGCTACTGTTTTACAGCTGAATATTCAAGTTTCATCTTAGTACATAAATCACATCACTACATGACATTAGGAGAGAGAGGCCGGAATTGTATACTGAGATAAGAGAAAGTTTGAATTGGTTTAGACTGGATTTTTTTTTTTAAAGCAGAATTATTGTTCTTGGGCAGCATGCAGAAGTTTACAAACAAGTTACTTTTTGGCAGCAGAAGCTGGTTAGTAGAATTAAAACAATCAACTCACCTGGGAAGATAAATTGTTGTCTATGCTGAATGTAGTAGGCAGCTTTTTTTTATTTTTATTTTTTTTTTTTAAAAAAAGGACAGCAAAAAAATTACCAGGAGAAAAAAAAAAACAAAACACAAGTTAGACGATCATCAGTAAGTGCCCCATATGCATTCAATGAATTAGTCCCAACTCACTGTTGGGAAACAGATTAGTAGATTATCAGCCTGCTTGAGGGGGTGAATTTGAGCACATGCATTTTTGGAAGACTGTGACAGATGATACTTATCAAATGAAAGCTATGTTACCAATAAGCAAACAGTCTGGTGGGAAAACAGCACATTCAGCCTTCAAGTGGCAGAAGCAAATTTAGAGAACCCAGGAATGCTAAGGCCCAGGCAGACCCAGGTAAAAGCTGGTGTTTCAATGCTCTCTCACATGTCTTCAGCTTTTCAGAGATGCACCCAGAGAAGCTGAAGGTCGTGAGACATCTGCAAGCAATTTTTTTTATTTCAGTGAATTTGAGCACTATGTCCTAATACAAAGTAGTTGCAGTAGAATCCTTGTACTAAACTGGCTCTGCTTCTCCTCCTTTTGAGTAGGCTAAAATAGCAACTTTCACTCAGAGATCAAAAGCTTGATGCAAAATACAGCAATGTTGAAGGCTAGATGTAGCAGCTAGAGAGCAGCATGTGACTTCATTTCCAGATCAAAGGAATTAAATTTATTCTCACTATGTAAATCTTTGCTCTTGTCAGAGATCCTTGCCTCTATCAACTTTGGTAAAGCCTGCACATTTGGGTCCTTAATCTGTAAAGTATGTATGGTAAATTCTTCTCCACCATACGTGTGTGCCAATGGTTTAACAATGAGTGTTGATTGTTGGTTATCTTTCGGAAGGGACTGGTAAAGTAATTCATCCCAGTTCTCATTTTCACATTTTGCTCTAGCAATCAACTTACTCATGATTTAAAGCCACTGGTGACCAAACACAGCAGGCAGCATGCATTTTATAATACAATGAGAAAAGGGAGGAGAAAGAATACGATTTTTTTTTAGTCCTTTTCAAAAAAGGAGAAAATAGAAAGATCGAATCATTTAAGAAAGGTGCCAGCACTCCTTAATAATCTGTCTCCTGCAAAAGCATCTTGTTGATACCGCTTAAACACTTTTAAGAACAGACCATTTTCTTTTATCCGGTAACAAGATACACCTTCACACCTTGCTTAAGACACAACTGTGTTATTCAGAAACCTGCAACTACCTATGAAGTCTTGGTCAGCCTCTGCTTGCATGGAGGCCTTTCTGATCTTGGCAGAGGTCTCCTGAAACAAATAAGTTTACCTGGGAAATTAAATCGTCCATCCCTCTGGCCCATAGGAGAAGGGTTTGGAGGAGGTGTTGCACTGGGAGGGTTGGAAGACTGGAAAGGTGCTGGAGAAGATGGTGTGGATGAGGTTGTAGAAGAAGGATTACTGCTAGAGTCCAGATGATTTATTGCTGGTGGATGCTCCTGCAAAGCAAGGAAAGTCACTCGTGACAAAACAATAAAAAGAAAGAAAGAATTCCTCTCAATGTTTACTGAAATGTTTAGAAAGGAAAGCTGTCCCTAGCCTGGATCATAGCATAGTTTTTCTAAGTGAGCAGGCAGCTGGAGATGTGCACAACCTATGTTTTACAAGGAGAAAATGTCACGTATCAGAGTCTCCTTGCAAAGCGAAAGCTCAAGGTGCCACTCTTGCTCCAACCAGCAAGGTATGCTGCCACCTCTCCTTACTGTAGCTCCTCAGTGACTTACAGACACAAGACTCACTTCAGTCACCATGTACCTTTTTAGTTAGTGCTTTGGGAAGAGTTCCAAATTGTGGTTCTGTTGGTCTGTCTACTGGATTATTGATATCAGAAGGGACAGACTCTGTTCTTCTTATTTTTGTTACTGAAAAACAGGTTGGAGAAGGGAAAAAAAAGCTTTAATCAGACTTTTTATTCTTGTGATACCATCAATTACATTGAAATGCTAAGAACTTGTAGAAAATTACTTACTGGGAAGGAAGGATATTCTACAAGCAGGTGCCTCTTTAGTACATTTGTTGTGACATTTTAATCTGAAAGAGAAACATTACATGTTAAATAGCAACTTGTTCTTTCCCAAAAAGAGGAAGCTTACCCTTAATGTGTAATTCTTATGCTAATCTCAGAGGGAGTTCTGGAATGCTCCAGGCCCCACAGCAGCATGCATTCATATGAAGAATCCTATTATGTGTGTCATTAGGCTAATGAAAGCCACATACATATCTTAGCATCTGATTTATTTTTAATATAGTTACTTTCACTGACTCTCATCCTGTGACACTGAAGCACTAACATCTCAGTGCTCTGGACTAACAATCCAGACAGAGAAGCAAAAACTAAAATCCTCGCTGTTATTTAGGTATCCAACTCCCACTGCAAAACTTGCCCATGATCAGGTAGGAAGCCTGTGGCAGGGAAATAAATTTGGTTCATCTACGTGTCAGGCTACCAACCTAAGTGTAAATTGTGCCAAAGTGTCCCTTTGCCAGTTCAGAAGCTGACTGAAAAAATGATGCCACTGTTAAGAGTGCATCATGTCAAGAGATGTCACTGGCAAACTTTAATGAATCAAATGCAAAGTTCTTCTGAAAAAGATCATCACTGTGTGCTCACCTGCAGTACTTACACTTCACCCCGAACATCATGCTTTTCTGACAGACTTGGCAAATCTGAGATAACCAAGACTTTGTAGAGAACCTAAGTGGAGACAAGTGGGGAAAAATTATCTTAACTGGTGTCTAAAGGAAAATTCACATTTGTAGGTAGTTACAGACAGGCTATACTCCTTTAGCCCTTTCTGAAAAAGGCAAGTGGTGTTGCGGAAAAGACTTCTCACTTTTCTGATCAAAAGCAACTGAAAGAAGGCTGGCACCAACTCTGCTGGCCTCTTGCTAGCTCTCCACTCTTGGAACGGGGCTGAGAGGTGCTCAGAGGTGTCTCAGAGGAGACAGGGTGTGCATGTACACACACCTCTAGAAGGTACTCAAAGCTGCAGCTCAGCAATTACAGATCTGAAGCCTCAGGCAGGCAAAGATATCCAAGTGATACAATATAGTGATACAATATTATTTTCATAAAAAGCCTCAAACTGGAACTGAGCTTCACCTCATGACACAAGCAAGTACTGTGAGAGGGAGCAGCCAGCACACACTCCAAGTGCAGATCCAGTCCATGAGCATGTGCTCCCTATCCGTCGCTGGTGTCCCTCCTCAGGTCAGCAGGACATGTCACCTGGTGCTGGTTATATTCACCTGAACCTCTTTGTAGAACCGGGACCCAATTTATGGTGGGTGGTGGTGGGAGTGTTATCCCTTTTACCAGAAAATTAAGTGGATAGGTTTGTTTGGCATTAGAACTGGCTGGCCCAGTTTTGGTTTGGATTTGCAAAGGGAGGATGCAGGAAGCTACAAGGGAGGAAAAGGGAAATATATGCTCTTTCCACGTAGGGAGGAAGGAGCAGCTTCCCTTTCATTAGGAGCAGTGGAAGTGTTTTAGAAAAGCCATAGTTACACATCTGGCATGCTTGGTCCCATCACCCCATACACAACATTGCTACTGCTGGTACGCTAGTCATTACGGAATCACGAGTCAATTGGCTTTGTAAAAAGGATTTCAAGTGCATATATTAAAAATAAATTAAGCTGAAATACATAGTTAAGGCTTAACTTGGCAAATGAGGCACCCAACCCAACTTCAAACCCATCTTAAGAGTCGTGACTGCTACAAATGCACTAAATCGGATGCTGTCCTGGTCTGACCCCTCAGTTTGTCTCCTTTGTGGCTCCCACAGCATGTGTTGCTTACCTGTGTGTTACAGCTAAACCAAAGTCTCTTCGTACCGTTTGAGGGGATCCTTGGGAGAGTTCTGATGGAAAACAAAAGGATGTTTTAGGGAAGCATTACTCACAAGCGTGCTTACCAGTCTAGACAGAAACAAAGCAATCACTGTCATAGATAAGGACTAGTAGCCATGACACTGTTAGTAGCACAGCTGAGACTGGTTTGCCTTCTGCTATAAAACTACCAGATACTAGTCTTTTATTTGTTTTCATATGGAGGCAACGTAAGGTAAGATTTGGTGGTGGAATCATAATTCTTCCCTCTTTTTCTTAAATCATTATGTTTTACGTTTAGGGATTACAGAAGTCCATCTGATTAGGTCTAGGCCATTAAAACAAAGTTGAAAGTCAGACTTTACTCCCAATTGGTTTACCACGAATACCATCGCCCAGTTTTCATGCAGAGTCAGTAGACTTCAGAATATTCTTTTACACTGAAAATTATTATCTCCATTTTATAGACAGGGCCAGTGTGACCCAGAAGAATAAGAAGATTTATGTGAGATCACTTAGGTAGCTGATAAGTGCAGAAAGGGAGACCTAGACTTCAAAATGCCTGTCCAGTGCTCCTGTGGTTATACCACATAACTTCCTAAAAAATCTCAAATGCTAAGATTCTGGCATATTTCCTGAATTAAATCTATAGCCATATTGCAAATCTGAAGAAAACTCAAATCTGCAAGTATCAACACAGCTTCAAGGCTGGACACTGCCAATGCTTACAAAAAGCCAGTCTCTTTATTTGACCCTAGATGGCACCAGATTCTTTTTTATCATTATTCCAGTGAACTTTTAAAGGCATCTGTGTTCTTCAGCATCTTAGAATAGGCTGGAATGACTAGTTGTTTTTCCAAGGAATACTGCTGATCTAGTGTGGCCACCCAAGTGCACGGTCATCTGAATTAATCATAATACAACAGCTAAGATGGCTGTTAATATCAATTAAGATGGCTAAATCCTTACTGAAGAGTCCTTCTTTTATATAGAAAAGTTTGGAATTGAATAGGACTTAAAAGAGCCTACAGTATAGATTTGAAAACAGACAATATGACTATATGCATAGAAGCACCAAAATTTTTAATTTGAATTTATTCTAATGCCTTTTTTATTTATTGCGTAAATTCTATCACTCTCTACAGAGAAATGCTCAGATTTCTGCTTGCATTTTCATTTTACAATTTTCTTTCTATGCTTTTTCACTTCTGAAGGTAATTCTTGTGATTTTTGTTTTAAAGGGCATTAGATATATGTGTGGTGCTATAATGTCCTTATTTGGACTTTTATACTTTACAAAAAGGTGAGACACTTTCCAAGATGCCCATATCTCTCTACATTAGCTTCCAAGGTTACAGGTTGTGTCTGAGACAGACACACATAGCCACATCGGGATAGCTAAAACACTAAACGGCATTGATACGTTAGTGGATAAAAACACAAGTCCTAGTCCTGTAAGCCATTAAACATGTGAATAGACTCATCAACATCAGAGGAAGCATTCCACATTTAAGGACATGCTGAAGCGCTTCTCAGAAGGTTGCACGCCACTGTCTAATTTCATTACAGAGATACTTGGCAATGAATATCCAAAGATACTAAATGGTTAGCTTTGAAGTTATTTCGAGTACCAAGAGCCATCAATAACAGCTGTCTGAAGTCACAGACAAGCAATTACACCCAAACCCCTTGCTTTAGCCCTTTAAACATCAGTATTCCTTTTCCTTGCTTTTGTCATCTGAAGAAATACCAGGTACAAAAAAGACCATGTAAACACCCTGCAGTTCTCCAGTAGGCCAACTAGGCCAAGCTCCTGCTGAAGTTAACAGAAACTCTGGGATAGAAGGCCCTATTGAGGACCTCCAGAGGTTGCACAGGGATGATCAACAGGTAGTTGACAAGGACAGGTTCTTCTCTCTCAGCAATGAAACGAAGACAGCCCTGTAAAAATCTCTTACCGAACCTAGAGAGAAAAAAAAAAAATTTTAGACATTCATATTCATGTGACAGGATACACACTTTGCTAGAGCAGAAACTCCTTCCTGCAGCGTTTGATGTCAGGTTTACAAACATCTCTGACTTTGCACAGGCTCCTGAAGTTGCTGCCTAGCCAATACTTTCCTGCCTACAAATGGTAGTCTTTGCTGGGTAGAGCTCCAACACCAGCCTGAGTGAAGTGTACAAGAGTGCACCTGAATTTTGGGTTGCAGACGAGAAGTGTTAACGAGGCTGTGCAACTCAGTCAGCTGGCAGGCTGCATGGAAGTGCCTGAATCACAGGAGTGCTACATTTTGCAATTCCTAGCAGACTTAATCAATAGGACCTGGATCACAACAGAACCAGGTTCCTACCACTGAATTTCAAAACAAAGCTGTGCGTTGGCCACAGGTGCTTACTTGCTGTATTTAGACGTTCAGCAATTTGCAGGTTTTAGTATATACTTCATATGCACTCACAGTGTGGGAGAATACTGTACTGCTTACAAGGCTACGCATTTATAGTGAACTCATTCATGTCAATCAGCAGGCAATACCGTACTGCAGCATCAAAAGCACAGCCCTTTGCTGTTAATGCTCATACCCAAAATCTCAGGTCCATTCTGAGCGGGGCTAGTTTCCCTTATATAAAAACATAATTTTGGCAAAAGGTCCTCAGTAGAACAGGCTCTTTGAACTCTTCCAGGTGGTCAAAGAGTTAGGGTAAGTTGTAATGATCCAGTGCCTGCTACAGAATTTGGATGCTGACCTAAGTCTCTGTGATGTTTAGGGACAGCCAGCGTCTTTGGAAGGCACATTTCTTTCCCAGTTTCAACTATTAGTTAAATGTTAGATTAATACCTTCCATCCTACCTACAGGAAAAAAGTGTATCTCAAAGCCTGGATCAGTCCTAAAAAAGGCGTAGCCTAAGACCATTTGTCTTGTTATAGAGCTATAGTTGTCTATACTGTAATAAATGTGTTTTGAAGTTCACACTAGCAGCTAAAATACATCTTAAGATAAAAACATAAAAGGATACCAGCCACCTGAACTGTGAGGAACATTTAAGGACAGAACAGAATTCCAGCACGTGGAATTGGCTACTAGATGCTTGAGAGAAACTGGTGGGATCCTTTAATAGCAGCAGCCATCCCAACCTCCCCAGCAGGTGCAATTTCAAATAAATTCAAATATATTTCAAGTAAATTACACTATTAACAAGCAGGTTTTGTGGTTATCTTAGAATATCCCACTGATACAGATTCTCAGACTACAGTGAAACCACGAGGAGGCAAATGAGCACCAGCTCTTTCACAGAGTCAGAACTGGAGCACTGAATGTCCTTTGGTATGAACACAGCCCACCAGTGCCCGTGGGGAAGGGGAAGTGTCATGCTTACTTTATTGGAGGAACTTCATCTATCCTGTTTCCCAACTGTGATTCATGGGACTTGCTCCTTGTGAGGGTTGGAAAGTTAGGTAGCAGCTGAAAAACCTTCCGGCAAGGGGGAGGAGGAGTCCGTGGTGGCTTCAACTTATGCCGTCTCTTGGCTTGAGGAGTGGCTGGTGGAGTGATAGTGATGCTGTGAGGAGTCCTTGGCGTTAACCTTCCACTGTGTGGGGGGAATGCAAAAGGGTCCAGGAGGTTTTCTGCATAGATAGAAGGTCCATGACTCGAGGCAAGAGAATCTGAAGATGGGATTGTAGATACTGACACAGAACGTGCCTGCTGGCTGTTGCCCTTGGGAAGGTGCAGTACAGAGGGAGTCCATGAGGGCGCAGAGGAGCAG
The DNA here is from genome assembly GCF_034638445.1 of Ciconia boyciana. Classification (NCBI taxonomy): domain Eukaryota; kingdom Metazoa; phylum Chordata; class Aves; order Ciconiiformes; family Ciconiidae; genus Ciconia; species Ciconia boyciana. The sequence continues at coordinate 11,987,046 of NC_132950.1, read as the reverse complement.
GGGGATTCGGTCATGTTTGTAGAGCTGTTCTCTCGGCGTGCCTCAGAAAGATTCATCAGCACATCATCTTTTAACTCCCCACCTGTTCACCAACCGTAGCAATGTTAGCGACTGATTAAAATGAAAAGCCAATGTAGATACACATACCACATCATGCTACTGTAGGCTAGAAGGTGTTTTTTTCCCCCCCTGCTTTGCACCTAGCCAAAGTGCAAGCCTAGTTTCTCCTCCCCTGACACCCATCTAAGACATCAGCTAAAGTAACCTTTAAAACTAGAATGGCAGTAACTACCCTTCTTTCCTATCTGTAGCTACGTATCTCAAAAGCTAAAATCAGGTCCTATGTTCTAAGATGGGCTGAGTTTTAACAGATTGGGGCCCTAATGAAGAATGTGGGAGATGCATACCTACATAAAACAGGCACCCACATCCCACTGCAAGCCTACGTGGATTTGGTGCCAATCTGTTTAGAAAAATCTGTACATCCAACCTGGCACCCTGTTTGCTTTTAGACTGGTCTTTGGTAAAAAGACGAAACTATTTTCTATTAGCCAACAGAACTGCTAAATACCACTTAAATTGAGAAAGGCCATTAGATTGCAAATAAGGTGTATCTAGGAGCTCCTGATACTCTTTTGGCCATTTTTCTCTCTCTCTGGCATGTAACCAGTGCCTAGAACTCACCTGACACCTGGAGTACTGGGGCACTGCTGGTCTATTACAGGCAGCAGCACGCAGCACAGCTGCTGTGTTTGTTCAGACTGTATTAGCTAGAGCTGCACCAGGGTCAGACAGCTGGACAAAAAGGAACGACCACATCCTGCTGGATCACTGGTAGAGCCCAGCGCTGCCTTCTACAATGCCTAGCACTGTAGTTCAGAATGATCCAGTACAGCCTGTAGGCCAATCCTGGGTATAAACGGAAAAAAAGAGTGCAGGCAGCAAAGCAGGAAGGCACAGATTATTGGGATAATTTCAGAGGCTTAATTGATCAGAATAACTCTCTGTCTTAATTTTAAGTATGTCCTTAATGACTTAAATCAAGGTGAATAGTCAAAGCTTCAGGCCCTGATGTCCTATTGACCAGTCAGTGGTTGAAGAGATGATATACCTGGCTTTTTAAAAATGTCATTTCTTTATAAAAAGTGAATGCCATGACTTCTGAACAATGGCTGGTTTTGCCACAGCATGGATGGGAAATATTTGACAGCCCAGGACAAGAAAGATTAGAAAAAAGGAAACATGAAACTGAGCTGTTTGTTGACTTTTCCATTAACTAATCTTTATGATTTGCGAATGGTATGAACTGTCATAATACCAACAGGAAACATCACCTTCCAGTGACAGATTGATAATTGCTACAAAGAAAGATGTGATGCATGTTAGTACCAGTATGCTGTGAGAAATGCTCTCGTACAAACAGATCTTACAGTGCCTTTGAAAGTAGCCTGGGGAAGGTGACGGAAAGACAGTGAAACAGCGCTCTGGGAATCTTGAGTTTGGCTGATCTTAAATAACTTGGTCAGATCTATTTGCCTGCTGAACACAGGCATTTCTAATTACACAGTACCTTTCTTTCCATAATTTCAAGGTAAATCAGGGTTCTTTCTAGCTCTTGAATCTGCTATTGGAATTTGGCTAATGATTCTATCCATTCTAGCAGTCAAAGAAAGATAGCAGGAGGCAAGCGGTTTTAAAGAGAAGTGAATCAATTGGCACACTATGAGCTATGCAGTGATAAAGGGTTGTCGGAGCAATGTTCCTCTCTTCCAAAGCATTGAGCTGAACAATACTCAGGCTTCTGAGCAAAGTAATGCCAAACAGAATTACACCTTCTCTCTGAGCTAGCAATATTTGGGGAGGGGATTACCTGCAAGAAATCTGGTTGTATTTGTTACGTCAAGGATATGTGTACTGAATGATGGAGGATTAATGGAGCATTAGACACAACTCTGAACAGAGAGGGAATAAGGATATAGGCTACTGAGTAGGAGAGGATATTTCTACATACATTTATTTCCATTTATTTATTTGACATGCTGTCAAAACCAAATCCAATCCACAGCTCTAGATGCGTTTGATCACTGCAACTTCATGTACATCCAAGAGCCATAACCTGATACTGGTTACAGAATATACCCAAAGACATTCTCTAGAGGTTTTTGCAGATTGTTTCACATGAAAGGAAGCAGGATGGGGGATGGACTGCCAAGAAACGAATTCCATAGAACAACAAGGCAGCCTGTACCTGATTCAGTCACCTTCCGTAAGCAGCTCAGTGCCCCATTGAGTCTGGAGCACTCCTCATCTCTGGCACCACATCTCTTCATTGTTTCTTTCACCTTTGACTCATTCATTTCTAGTAAGGCATCTAAGGTTAGCTCCTCTGGTATCCTCTGCAGAAAAACAAGATGATACATTTTTTTTTTTTTAATATACATATATAAGTAAGACTGTCACTTGTTATTCTCATGTACTTTAAATAGTGCCACTGTCTCACTGCCTGGTCTGACTCATTAGTTACTCATTTTGGTAGTGCATCTCTCTTAAGGATCACTGGGTCAGTAACAACCATGCGGCAGTGCTCAGCAGTGCTCAACAGCTGCTCGCTCTCCTCCCTACATCACGAGAGACCAGGCGTATGCTCGAGTGTGCTCTGTATCATTAGGATGTTATGGTCGTTCTCTGGTATTTAAGTTAGGATTAGAGGCGACTGAAATATTCTTCTCCCTTGTGGAAAGTTTTCACTCAGTATTTTTGAAAAGCTACTAAAGAAAGCTTAACTTTTTCATTAAAAATAGCAGTCAGAAACAAAACAGGCCTAAAACCTGAAAAAAATGTCAGATAAAGATGTTTGGCTTTTCAGCAGGGAAGTGAAAAGTAAAAACAGTGAGGAAAATTACTTCTTTTGTTAAACAATAATAAATGTTTTGACAGAGAGATAGCGACCTCCTCCTCAAGCAATTTTTCCTTCATTAGAGAACCAGCCTTACCCGTATCTTGCTTGGAAAGATATTTGTGCAGAACTCCTTGTATGTCTTAATACACCAAAGCCCCCAAAGTGATAAGGTTTAGATCAGGCAGACACAAAAGATACAAGAGACTGGAAAGCATGAAATGATCTGGTATTTCCTGACACAGAACTGAGCTGTGTCGCCTCTCTCCTCCCCCATTCAAATGTTTCCAGTGTAAGTCTGCAGCAATTGTGGTTAATAAACAAAACCAGGATATTTAGCCCAGATACCCAGGAATTTCCCTGAAAGTTTTGCCTAAACAAACCTCACTGCTGCCTACTCTCACAATGAGATCACAAATTTCACAATATTTGGCCTCTTTCCTAAAGTTTCAACTCCTGGAATCAAGCTATATAAAAGGGTTTCAACTTTTATTTGAAGGGGAAACTCAGAAGTGTGTCTCACTGTTTGGAGAAACAAAAAGCTTGAAATCCTCTAGATTCTTAAACCCCACTTCCAACTATAAATCTAATTTGAATGTTGTTGAATGTCCTTTAACAATCACATCTTTCTTAATCCATGCCTTTGAGATCTGACGCATGACTTTTGGTTTTAACTGTGACAGCGCTGGGAACAGCCCCAACCTTTGGAGCTTTGTAGGTGGTAACACAAAGAGTAATCACATAGTTTCCATTTTTAGTAACTGTTGCATGGAGCAAAGTAAAAGAATAAATTAAGAAAGGGCAGACGTCTAAGAAATGCATCCTGCATCTTCTGTCACATGCCCTGAACCGGATGAAACACAAAACACAGCTGACTCAAGAAGAGGCCAAGAATTTAAATGAGCAGTAAGCACAAAGCAGGTCCGTAGTAGAGCCAGAGTTCAATGAAGTTTGGGTAAATTTTCTTGTTCTTCTATAATTAATATTAGCAGAACAACAAAAGCACAGATATCCCACTTGACGCTGGGTATTATTACTCATTTTTCTGCACTCCTGCACCACCAAGATGCAGGAGTAAGACTGCCCCATAAAGCTTGTTCCTGAATGACTTCCACTTGGGTAAAATGCAGAAAGCACAAAGACTCTGGTGAAAACACGGTGCAAAATCTGCTCTCCTGGGATTCCTAACCTGATATTACACCCCAAAGGACAGAAAAACCCAGGGGTTCAGATCATCTGAGTTGAAGTCGGAATGCGTTTCCACAACTCAAATATTCCAGCATGAAGCCAGTACAGGTTTGCTCACACAGATCCCCAGCTGAACTGGGCTGATAACAACAGAATTAAACCAAGTCTTTCTTATAGTTAGTTATTTCCCCAGCACCCCCTGAATTCCTCCCCCCTGCATGCAGACGGGCAGCTCACAGAAGCATCTTTGTTCAGCAGTATCACAAGGGCGGTTCTGCAACGCAGGACTCAGCCTCGCAGCGACACAAGCAGCTCTAAAAGGGACAGTGACTGGGGCAAACATGGAGTGAGTTTTAGTGTAATATGGAAGAAAGTTTTCTACACGACCACCGGTGCCCCCTGTGCTCTCGAGCAAGGAAGCTAATGTTTCCCCATTAAGCATAAGAGAAAGCCAATGTCTCTTACAAAAATATTTATCCCATTTCATGCTTTTACACGGTCTTAGAGTAAGCAGGATTACAACGATGTCATTCCTGAATTATCTTGAAACATTTCCTCACCCCCACCACTCCCCACTAAGAAAACAACCCAGATTACATAGCTACTGTTTTAAGCAGCAGCGTCATTCCAGATCCCAGTATAAGCTACCAAGTCACATTACCCAGTATCACCTCACTTCCCTATCCTTAGTATGACACAAATGTAACCAGTAACTTATTAGAGCTATTAGTAAGTCAATCAGTAAAGTGGAAGAGACTAAGATTTCCTCGGGAAAACAAAGGTTTTCCACCACAGCCAGTTCCATAGCCCAGGCTTTAAATGGCCAGCACAAGCAGCTGAAATGCAGGGCCAGCTGGGACAGGGCCGGTCGCAGTTGGGGCACAGTTGGGGATCTGGTTTCTCCAGTGTTGCTCTGTGGCAGGATCCAGAGTGGACAAACACCACTGATCTGCAGCGTTAACACTCAGGGTAGTGACTGGCACAGGGTGGTATCAAGGCTTGGCAGCGAACAATGTTTGGGCTGGCAGAAAAGCTAGTGAGCCACAATGCTTCATAAAAGCAAGTGTGGCATCAGGTACTGAAAAAGGTTCTCCCTGTCCAGTTTCGAGATCACAGGGAAGTCAGTAAAGCAAACCCCAATAAAATAATTTTAAAAACCCCAAAACACAGAGGCTAGAAAGAAAGGGGGAAGTCAGTCTGGTCTGCAAGCCTGTGTCCACTCAAGTCGACAGGATGCAGTCAGGTTCTCTGGTCTGTTCTCCTTTCACAAGGAGGGCAAAGTACAGCAGTTACCTAGGACAGATGACACGGCACGTTTGACAAGACCCTTGTACCCCTCAGTGGAGTAAGAAATGGGCTATTAGGCCTTTGGACTGAAAAAACTGAGCATATACACTGAGTGTGTGCTTCAATTTGTATCAGTAAGGCGGAATTGACTATTTTAACTTACCCCAAATTAGCTCTCCTGGTTGCGCTAGTATTGACAAGGCTTAACTGGGGAATTCCTATTCCCTACTGTAAGAGGCATGTGGAATGGCATCCGGGCTCAGCTCCTGGCTGTAACAGCACACACACTCACTGCTCCCAAGGCACAACTCACAAGCACAAAATTCTTGAGCTCACAACCAGTACAGATGCCCGAGGATGGCAGGGATGGGGTGTTGCAATATTCACGGAGCGGGCCCGGGTCCTGCACAGTGGTGTTCAGAGCCTCACAGGTCCTTCTCGCGTTCCCAGAGGGGAGCACAAAAAATGTTTACTGGCACAGAGAACTTAGCTGTCATCTTTGTCCCATGGCAGCTTGATGCTTAAACACCAGGATTGCCCGTTCTTGCAAGTCCGATGGTGTTTAGTGCTTTTCTTTTTTAAAGATCAAACCTTTGCAATCAGGAAACCCCAGCTTTCACTTTTAATTTTCAAGCCTTCCTGGTTGCAGAGAAAAACCTTGAACACAATTCTTAAAAAATTACAAAACATTCCAAACTATTGAGCTTTTTAGAAGTGTTAGGGCATTTTTTCCCTTTGTCTCATTTGTTTGCAGAACACAATTACTATGGAGGGCTTGATCACCCCTAAGCTGACTGGTTTCACTTCCTTAAGTAGGTCTGTGCTCTACAACTCAATGTGTGGCCTGCCATGAGAAGCTGTAACGGTTCACACAAGGCACAGCTGAGCAGCAAAGGGCAGCCCCAGCTCCTCACTGTGAACTTTGCTCTGCATCCCTAGCACGATCTCACGCAGACACGCACCCTGACAAAGGGTCCAGCGTGCTTCTAGCTTGCCTCCTTTCTGGGCCTGCGTGTAAAGTCCAATCTACTCTTTTGCTCAATAGTTTAATTTTAGAAAGACAGAATAGCAAGTTGTAGGAAAGTATAAGTACAGAAAAGGAGATTATATTTAAACAACCCCAATGACCTTGAGCTGGGAGAGCTCAGACTTTCTGAACCTGCTGCCAGCCCCCATGACACGTGACAAAAGAAATAAGCCTTAAAAGGGGGGAGGGAGGGGAAGTAAGAGGCTTTCTTTAAACAGCCACTCATGTGCTGCACATATGTGGTGGCTTAATATAAAACTGGTCAACCTGATCCCTGTAAGATTGGCCTGATATGATTTAGCTCTGTGTTAGCCCCCCAGCCAATGTGATAATGATGAGGGTCACTAGTTCAGGATGACTCTTAAAGCAGGTTCCATCGCTGCTGATGCTCTGGCTCAGCTACTGAGTTGGGGGGAAGAATGTCCCCTGCGAAGCGCCTTGACAGTGTCCATCTCAGAGGAGCATTTGGTGGGCTCCAACCCCCTCAGTGCAAGTGTGATTCTGGGCCCTTGCAAAGGGGTTACTCCCAATCCTCAGCACTGAGGGTGAGAAATGTGGGTCAACAGACCTCTCTACCTGCTTCTTCATGGGTGCTGTGGCTTTAACAAAATACAGCTTTAAAAAAAAATGCAGCTTAAAGGCTCGCATTAGGGCCAAGCTAAGTACCATCTCCCACCACGCCTTGACTACAGAATGACAGGGGAAGCTGCAAGATATTCAGAGACTACTCTAATAATAAGGTCAGATTAAAAAAAAAAAAAAGAAAGAAAGAGCAGGAGGAGACAGAACCTGCTTTCAATCTTTCAGCACCTCAAAACTGCCAGCAAAATCTAAAGCCTTACTTACCACACATTGCTCAACAGAAGTGATGCTAAAAAGCCCAAACCAGGAAATTATTCCTCTCTACCAACAGGTCAGAGGACTTTTCTACAAAGCCCTCCTGCTTATCAGACATACAGACTGTGCACTTCATGGTACGCATGTTTAAAAGAGAGAAAACTAAACCACAGTGTATCCAAGAAGCCATCCAAAGGTTAGTCTCAATTAGTCAGGGTGAAGAGTTCACAATAGTGTAAGAAGGTCTTTAATCTTGTCTGGTGTCCAACTTAAATCCCTGAAACATGGCAAAAATGCTGGTATCTAACACAGTGGATGGGTTATTTTTGGTAAAGATTCCTCCCTGCAGATAAGCCTACAGAGCTAATGCTGCTGCTAGCACTCTGCAAAATCAGTCTGACCTGCTCCTCAACCTAGTAGACATGGCTCTTCCTATAAAGCCGGACAGTTGTCAAGGCCCCAAATGCCTCCTCTTAAATCAATACATTCCCTCACCAATCATCTTCCTGTAAAGCAGCAGATGCTAGAAGAGAAAGCCCATTACATAAGGTGCTTAAATTCCCACTGACAGCTCTAATCAAAGCATGTAAGGATGCTCTTAAGAACATCGTGTGCCTGCTAGTTGTTATTTTGCTCTGGTTTTCTGGTGTCCAATGAAGGTGGTACTGAAAAATTGTATTATTGAATTTCTGGAGATTTTACGGGCATTCTGGAAAGCCTCTCATGAAATTTCTAGCTTGCATTAAGCTGTGAGCATACACAGGCTACGGTTTCACATAACATCTCCCTCTTCACTGTTTTACCTCTCGCACAACAGGTGGGGTGGAGAGGAGCTGACAGTCTCAGGGCATTCCCATTCAGTTTGCTCTTTGTGGACAGGATAGCTGCTGTCACTTACTATTTTTCTGTGGGAAGACAGATGTAGTGGTTGCAGTGTTTCACTGCAGATCCTGAGGGGTAGCGTGAGCCTCATGCTGACCTCAAGCCATGAACGAGTCACAGTGAACAAGGCTGTGCAAGGGGCACCTGGACCCCTTGGCAGGGGAAGGGAACCCTGGCAGTAGCAGAGAATATTTTCCAAGAGCTGTTTACACTGGGGAGGGGCCTTCAGCTGGAGCATGGTGATGGAGTTTTAGGTCCAGGAAGCCTGCAGGACAGAGTTAATTTGCATACACACAATTAGCACATTCAGGATCTCTGCTATCTAGCAGTCCAGTCAGAGCTTCTGCCACCAGACCCATGGAAATGTCCAGCAAATGGCGAAAGTCCTCATAGTCTGTTCATGTAGATATGCTGACAGAAAAAGATGAGGGGATACAGCTGTGGAAACCTGATAGACTTAAGCAGATCAGCTTCTTCTATTCCCCCAATCAAAGTAAGGATGCACACACATAAACCCCGCACTTTTCCTCCAACAACCAATCAGCACGATCTGCTACAAGCTAGATCACAGTCCAAGCAAGCATAACCATCTGCCATGGTCTCATAGTATCAACCCTATGCCAATGCCTCATCCTCTACAGATTTTCACTGGGGCAGCAGGAGACTCTTAACAGACAATTCTGACTCAAGGCATGAGCCTTTCCTGCTCTGCTCCCCAGTGTGCCAAGCGCTGCTCCTGGCTTGCTCAGAAACCACTCTTGACTGCTTACAAGAAAGTAGGTCTTTGGCATAAATGCTAAATGGGGAATGAGACAAGTTTCATAAGCAAAAAGGAGGTATTACAAAAAAAATATATACATTGGGAGTCAAATACATTCCCCAAATGCAACAGCCGTAAACCAGACCCAACCACAGTACTGTTTCATCTGCTCCCACAGTCTCCCTGGTGGCAAAGTTCGGCTTATAGCCAGCAATCACTAGGGCAGGATTTGCCCCTCCCTGTTCATGACAGTTATCTACGCTAAAAACAGCTTTCCAAACTTGATTGACTGGAACCCCTGCTACATGGTGAGCAGGGCTGGTTCAGACATGTTTCAGAAGATGATAAGGAGATGACTATGTTCTTAAGTTACTTTTTAAGATGGTGATAAGTTATATGTGGGAACAAATATAATAGTGACATTTCTGGGAAGAACAATGGTAAAGACAGAGAGAATCTTTTTCTGTGGTACAGAAAATAAGCCAACAGAGATTTTTTTAATCTCTTTTTTTTTGGTAGACATGCCCCAAGCCCAGAACCTAGTAAGTAGCTCTGCAAGAGACTTCTTCCATAAGCCTAAGAGTGGGGACAGTGCTCTGTTCACATCCTCCTTCCCTCCCACTCCCCCCTCAATTCTTAATTCCAGCTCTCAAGGGGAGCAGGACAATCCAGATCAGTACATTTTTCTAGGTCCATTTTCAGAGCAACTTTTACCCACTGGAGACCACTACATAGCTTAAATACATCTTCTGTCTGCATGGTTCCTTGTCCTGCCTTTTCTAGTTCTCAGTTCAAGTATCTCTTTTTTTTTCCAGTTTCAGTCCACCATTTATGCATCCCAGTTAACCATTTATGCATCATTTATGGTATCAAACTACATGTACACAGTGCTAATGAATCTCTAGGACTCCTAGCCAAAAACAAGGACTCCAGCATTTCCTAGAAAAATACTTTAAAAGAAAGTTACAGAACAATACTAGTCCAGCTCCAAAGCAGAGCCTGCTCCACACTAGCCACCGTTTTCTATGATAAAAATCTGTCTGGCAACTGATTAGAGGAACAATAACAAAGAAACAGAAATAGCACAAGTTGGGGTAGGGGTTCAAAGTTTCCTCACCTCTCAGAATTGTGTATTCACAGAGAGCAAACAGGATCACAAACTCGAACCTTGTATTCACCACCTACCTCCAAGTCTGCTAGGTCCACACAGAACAGCCCTTTCACTCTCCGCAGCACGACCGGCTGACTGTTATCCATGTTCACAGGAGTTTTAGCTGTTGCCCAACGCCATAAACAGTGCATTGTTATGACTATAATCTCTTCCAGAACTAAAGGATTTTACAAGCAGTCATTATTCTTGTTTTAAATATAGGTTTTCAAAGAAAGAAAGGAGCCCGACAACAAGACAGCAATTATAACAGCAAGAGCTTTCAAGCTTCACAATGTCTAGAGCAAGTCACTGAGCAAAAATAGTCTTCACTCTGGACTAGAGGAGTCAGCAGATATTCTAAATTAGAGCCGGTGCTCTATTTCTGACAGGAGAGCCTGGCAGCTTCTGTGCTTCCCTGCATGGCAGCTTTATTTGGGAGAGGACTGGGGGGGATACAGGGGAGCGGGAGAGAGAGAGAGAAAAAGAGCATTGTTTCTCTAACCGCTGAGCTAAAAAACTGCTTGCAATTAGGCTGTTTTTCAAAGGTGTTATGTCACAGATTAGCACAATCTTGAAATACTCCCTCCAGCAACACTAGAAATGCAAAGGGAATCAGAACCATTTAAAAAAGCAAAAAACCATGAACAAACAATGGGCCACAGGAGAGCCCCTCACCTGCACGCACCTCCTGCGTTGTACCTGCTGTTTCTATTTAGACCTCGGAGGTGGACAGGGAAGGGCTGTGTTGCAGCTGTTCTCCAAGACTCTACAGGTGCTTGGCAACTTCTCCAACTAGTTTCAGAGCCTAAAAGTCTCAAGAAGAGAAGACTGTGCCTAACATGAATACACTATCACAACGTTTGTGGGGTTTTCTTTCTCTCTAGCACTTTTTGGAAGCACTAAGAAGGAAACCCAGTATGACTATTTCAGTTTTACAGTGAGCTAACAGTATCTTAGAGATGGGAAGTCATTCCCCAGTGTATCTTGTACAGCAGCCACAGAACCAGGTATGGGACTCAAATGTCCCCGTTTTCATTGTCTGTCTACTCAGCCATCTCTTTAAAGGCTCCCTAACCACTTCTCTCCCCAGTCATGTCACAGGCAGTGTGCATAAAGCCAAGGGAAACCATTATTTACTTCTTAATAACTAACCTATTAAAGCTCCTTCTGTCAGTGATTTCCATTTTGAAAGCATTCAGCTGAATTGCGGTTCACATGCTGTATAAAATCTAAGCAACAGCAGGAATGATCCCATGATACCTGTAACATTTCTGAAACACAACTCATCACAGACAAACATCTCCCCTGCACTGTCTGTTGATGTCCATGCCACAAACACCAACAGTGGCTGCATTGCTATTTTCTAAGCAGTGAAATAACAGTACAAAAAAAATCACTGCGAGAACAGAGCAATTGGTTTATTAGCCCAGCTATTTCCATTTCCCCCAGATTACAGCCTGTCCCAGCATGCCTACTCAAAAATAATTTTAACGACCAAACGGGTGTCGCAGTTCTCCTGTCCAGCTAATATAAATGCTACAGAAGCTGTCTGCAGCTGCATGAAATGGATGCAAAACTTTTAAAAAATAACCATACATTTGGAATCACAGATGAATTTAAATGCTTTGTACACCTCTTATATTTCTGTCCCAGAGAACAGAAGGAACTTAGTTCATTACACTGGTCACTGCTTGGGAGAGGGTAGCAAGAGAGCATGAATAAAAATAATAAATAGTTGGAATATGTTCTCTTCCTGCCTTACACCAAAACCAAATTTGTTCACCCTTTTTAGTGACCACACAAGCGGAAGGGCAGCCTCAACACTGTTTGCTCCCTGAATTAGCAGGATGTGGCAGATTTGAACTGTCCACCTCCCTCCCCCTTCCTCCACCCCTCCTCTTCACCTCTTCCCTTCCCCCAGTTCTGCAGGCATCACAAAGGATTTTAAAAAGAGCTACAAAGACATTCTTTTAGGCTCAGGCAATTCCAGTAACCTTAGAAACCAACAATAGTTGTGAGCCTGGCAGTTTGGCCACAGCAACAGGCTGCTTTTCTGTTCTCTCATTGTCACTGCTGCACCTTAAGCTGCACTACCCAAAACCTTGCTGGGCTGGAAGGCAATGTGCAGCATCACATTCAAAATAAATAGTAGCAAATAAAAGGAACAACTCGGTCCTGAACTCATCCTATTTTACCAGAGTCTGCTCAGTTACATCAGGACCAAGCTGGAATAACTTCCATGAAAATTTGCTGTATTTTTAACTCAGGCAGATCCCTGCTGAAGTCAAAGAAAACCTTTGCCTGTGTAAGGATCAAAGGAAACTGAATGAGAACACTGTGATCTGGCTTGCAGAGCCAAAAATGGCAAAAAGAATGGAAAAAGCCTTTTCTGCTTTGTTTAGCCATCAGTGGACTGAGCTCTACTTATATTGCCATTAACGTTACACTGAACTGAGCTGTCCCCAGTACAGGACAGCATGGGGAAGCCATGCACAGTCCAGACCCAAGGGAACAACCTGATGTCAGTGCTCTGCAGTCCTGGAGTTCCCAGTAACCACCTAAACGCGGCCAGGATTTCAGGCTCCTCTTCCAAAGGAAAAAAAAAAAAAAAAACACAAACAAAAAAACAACCCCCCCAAAAAAGTGTGTCGGAGACAGGAGCTGGGGTCCTTAGCTTATCTGGTCATTTCTGATTCCAGCATAAGTGTCAGAGTATTCTGTGCAGTAAAGAGGCTTCCAGTGATTTGCATGTTAAGAATTAAACTGTAAAGATCAGAAGGAGCCATGGTCTGCGAGCATGAACAGCTGATGCTGGCCACCACACAGACCACCACAGGAGAGTTATTCATTCCATTCTTTTACACTGATGCAATGCTCTTTGGTATCAGTTTGAAGCAGAGACTTTACTCATAGGGGCGTTTGTGTATAAAATGAAAAAACCTCTCTTGTTTATGAGCAAAGACTCCCACCCAGTCAAAATCCACCTGCCCATTACTGGGTTGCAGTCCACTTCATTTTGTAGTCTGAATGCTGTGTGAGGCTACACAGTTTCAAAACCATCAGTCTGGGAAAAACTTGTAAACTCTGACCCCTTTTGCTAGTCTGAGTTTAGAGGGACACAGTGCTATTGGCTATTTTTGGATCTTCACTAATTTATAATTGTGGCATGTATGCTTTTAGAAATAAGAAAACTCTAGGCTGTCACAACTCAACATTTTTGTCCATTTGTTGGATATGTCAGTGCACAAAATTGTAACTCTTGGTCCTTTTTTGGCTAGTGCTGGACACAGAATATAGTATGGTACAGTATTATTATTATCTAAAAGTTAGTAAGTGATTAAGTTATGACGTCATTCTCAGCCCTAGCAGGCAGAAGGAGAGGAGGTCCTGGTAATGCAGGACCTTTGTCTCATACTGAGCAATAGGTGTGAGGTGTTGCTTCAAATGCTACTATGAGAAGGAAGGAGGACAAAGGGAAGGGAGTATTTCAGCACTCTCGTTGGGTGATCACTGCTTTGGGGAGAGAGGAAGCACCCTTTCCACCAAAGGTTCCTCTGTGTACCCACATACTCCCAACCTTGCCTGAAAGTAAGTTCAGGAAGCTAACTTAAACCCAGCAGGCAGCTGGGAATGTCTTGAAAGGGCGGGAAGCTTCTGTGCTGAGGGTTGTCTTCCCCTTACCTGTACAACTTCTTTCCTCACATTGACAATGTCTAACCAGTCATTGAATCTTGGGTAGCTGTTGAGCTCTGCCGTCCTGTCATTCAGGGGCACACTCAGCTTACACTGCCGTTGTCTGTGGATGTAGTCAATCAGTTTCACCTGTTGGGATCCAGAAAGTAAACAGTTAAGTTCCTTGGGATATGTTGTCATCTTCCTGGGCAATGTTTGTACAGCACCTAGCCAAAGGGGATGCTGGTTTGTGAGTGGGGCTCTTTCGTGATACAGAAATGACGTACTCTTACAAGCACTCAGGGAAATTCATACAGGGAAGCACTTCCCTTGCACCGAGCATCTTTATTCTTCAACTTATCAGCAGAAGACAGGACCTTGCCGGGCCCATGCCTGAAGGCCTCTTCTCTAAACTCGTAACAGCAAAAGTTCTGTGCAGAGGCTGGGTGTCACATCAAAATATGAAAGGGCGTCCAAACCATTTGAAACAATTACATTCAGGTTAAAGGTACTGCACACAGACATGCAACTTAATTCGGGATGCTGTGGGTATTGCTGTTCTGACCTACAGGACTATCTGCCCTCTCAGCCATTGTTCCTCTATGTTTATTATATTCTCTTACGCCTGGACTTCATTTGGGCTACAAGATCAGTGAGGCAGGAATAGCGAAAGTACCCAAAGACACTGAGGCCCATTATCTGATGGGCATTTCTATTACAAAATCAACATTAAAAACAATGATCTTAAAAGAACAAAAATTCAGGCAATTGGACTAGATGATCGTTGTACATCATCTATTCTATTCTGAAGTTTTATTCCAAAGCTTTTATCACCTGACCATCTCATGCGAAATGCACTACACAGAAACCTTCACTTCAGACACAGAAAAATAAAACGGCAAGAAAGAATACTATTTGTGCCTTATGTTTGCTTATCAAAAAGAAAACATTCTCAAAAGATTTCTCACTGTGTCACACATTCCCATAGGGCAGACTTAAGCTTCAAAACATTCCTAACAAAACAATGCCTCAAAGCAAGTTAGCTGATCCATGATTTATAAACTAAAACATGTTCTTAGTCAACAAATTTTAGCATTTGGGACAAGATCAGACTACAAATGAAAAGGAAAAAACAAACATGGATTCTTTGACCACTATAATATCTCTCCTCTTAAGCTTCTACCCAAAATATTTTTGGTCTATGTATCCGAATAACGCTATGCATGACTTGTAGGCACAATCTCAGTTATACATGGGAAAGAGAATTAGATCACCTCCTTCCCCACATAAAGGATATGTCAGATATTACAGGGAAAATAGATATTGCATTTGATCTCAACTGAACGACCTCCATATGGAGCACAATACTTCTGATCTGCTCACCAGTTTGGGAGAGCTACTACTTCGTAGTAACTGTCCTAGAGCAAATGCATATTCTTCCTTGGCAATATATGGGAATCACCTGTGTTATTGAAAGGGGAAAATTCTTTCTCCCTCTCATCTTGTTTACTGTGACCCAGTCCTGCAAATGTATAACCATGAGGTTGATCCATGTGCTCTTACACACAACCCTGTTAAATAAGCAAGGCTCTGAAGGGCCATAACAGAACATGCACAGAAACACAGTTAACCATAAACAAGCACTGAGCAGGAGGACCTGTACTTACACAGGGGAACGACACTCTGCTAAGTTATTGCATTGCTAATACTATTCTTCTAAAATGGCTGATGAGACCATGGTTCCAGCTAGCCACAGTTTCTTGGGACTCAAGCCATTGTGGGCCTCAGTTTTTGGCCACAGCTAAAGACCGGTAGTCAAGAGTAGGAAAAGCCCTGAACACCATCCTTGGGATGGGAACAGAATGCAGCAATATTTGACTGAAGTGACCCCACCTCAGCGTTGGAGACCAGCACATCCAGCTGGATGTTTGTGGCTGCAACTTCAAAACTAAGCTATTTCCACGTGAATGGAAGAAGCATATAGATCACTTGCACTGTAGCTGCAGCTGAAGCCAGTGGAAGCCAAGTGGTAGCAGCAACCCCCAACCAAAACGCTACACTGGATGTTTCTTGGAGGTTGGTTGCATTCTAAGCAGCAGAACCACCAGTTCTGTGTAATGAAGAAAGCCAGCAGCTGTTGATAAGGCATTTCTAGCTTGTGCTTTCCTGTAAAGTTAGCTGAGGGTTTTGTTTTATGAGCAATCTGACTCCTCACAGCTATCAGGTATAACAGCAAGTTTGTCTCTGCTCACGCACTTCTGAATTCAGACAGCAGTGTCATGAAGTTTGAGATTTATCAAAAAGGGGGTTAATACAAACAAAAGAGATTCAAACTCTTCAGGCAATCAATACAGAAATGCAAAGCAGTGCCACTCTTAGGAGAGGCCGTTGTGCAATAAAAGGATTGCCATGTCCTAGAAGACTCGGCCATCCCTTTGCATTTACACTCTGACCACCCAGCTGAAACCAGAGGAACCTTTTAACCATAACTTCCTAACGTGGCTTTGGAGCATAAGACCTAAAAGAAATTACCTTGGAAATCCCACTCAATCTTTCTCAGTCTCAGTACCTCTTTTTATAAAAAGGGGATGATAGCACTTCCTTTTTTCCACCCTTTGTCTGCTTTCTCTAGTCAGACCCAATGCTGCAGAGCAGGGCAGGGCAGGCCCCTGCAGGCAGCCATGGTTCTGCCGAAGCCAGCTGGGCTCCGAAGGGGCTGGCGATGGGCTCAGCAGAGGCCTGGGCACCACCGACAGCCACGTTCCCACTCTGCGCCAACTAGAGACGAGTCAGCTCGCTCCCTCAGCATGGTGCCATATGCTAGTGTGACTGTGACTTTTAAACACTGCTGCAGCTCGTTCTGCCTGTACCCGTACTCTTTAAACTTGCTGTCAGCTGTACTCTCCTACACAGTTGCACCTTCAGTTGTACGCACCCCTAAATTAAGATGTCTCAGGAGTATGCGTGCTCTGTTCCTTCAGAGTTAACTCGGCGCAGGCAAGGGGCACCTATGATGTCATTGGCTGGCTTAGTCATGACCTTCTGCTTTCTCACCGTCGTCCATATTTTCCCATAACAGCCTATCCAGCGAGCTCTGCTGTTCATGGTCAGGTCAGAAATGAGCCTGGAGATGCTGTTCCAAGTATTTTCCTGCTAAGTGCTTGGTGTAAATTTTTTCTGCTTCTCATTGTACTTTTTGCCCACCTCACGGCTTGGCTTTGTATCATATACATCCTGACACAGTACAGCCAGCTGGCCCACATTAGATGCGCCCACATTAGCGCGACTCTGCAGATCTACCTAGCCATTACAAATAAGTCTGTGCACAGCTCGGGGGGTAACTCCCATATTAGGGGGAGGAGCTGGAAATACTGTCTCCTATGGTTAAAGCAATTGTTCCACAGTTTAGATTGAATGCTATCATGGCTCTTGACTTTTGCCTATCTGTCCTAAACCTCCTTTTTTAACAGGAAAGACCTACATTCTCATCATTAAGGTTTCATTCCACTCAAGATACTTGGTTCTGCTCTTATGGCCTCCAAATGTATCTCGTTTGCATCCTGGCTTCTTCCCTCAAAAGACATTAGGGAGGAAAGGATTACAGTGAGAAAGTGATGGCTTTGCTGCGGGTAAAGACAGGAACAGGATAGTCAAAGCCTTGGCAAGAGAAATGAGGGGAGCACATTTTGCCCTTCTTCTCAAAGAAGGGGGGATCTTGGCAACCCATGGGCTATAAGAGAGGTTAACCAAGAGCACAGAGTGGGAATGGAGGCAACAGGAGCAACAAAGACGTGGTATGAATAGCGGGGGAAGGTCCCCTAATAAGAGGCAGAAAGAGGAGGTTGCAGGAAGTTTGAGGACTACTCAATAACCCCCAATACGCCAGAAGTCAGCCTACATAAATCAAAAATAGTGCAGCTTCCTGGCTGTGCAATAGATACGCCATGGAAAGGGGAATGAAGACAGAAATCACCCAAGCCTTCTCTTTTTCTGGAGGCCGTTCCAAGCAAGGTTCAATGACTATATGCACTTTGCTATACAAACTGCAACCACAAAATCCAACCAAAGGCAAACAAGTCAGCTGCGCATTTGTAAGCCGCGGTATGTAGAATTCCCAGAGTACTGTGGTATGTTACTGCTCCTTCCCCCAGGTCACCTCACCCCTTCCCCATTCCTGGGCATACCTCAAGGTTGCTGAGCACCTAGGGAAAGAAGCAAGATTGTTTGCAAAGTGATTTTGAAACTGGTACAGCCAGCCATGACAGGCCTCTGTGTAAAAGCAGCAGCTCGGCTCCTCAGTCTGATTGTAATCTGTTATTTTAATGTAGGACCTCCCATCAGGCAAGATTTATTTTCCTGGAGGAAGGATGAGATAACAGCATGCTCTCTAAAGCTAGAGCTCCACACTTAGTTATATGTAACCCTAATTATATGCAAATGCCTTAAAAGTAGCACATGACCCAGTATAAAGCAGGGAACTGCAAGCACTGACAGTGGCAAGAAAAGGTGTGGGAATCTGTTCCAAAAACCACAGCGGAAGGCAAGAAGGACTTAGCATCTATTTATAAACTAAAAAAATCACAAATTAAGTAAAAGAAATTATACAAAAAATGTACGGCCCCACATTATCCTATTACAATCTGCAGTATCATAAGGACGGCATGCTGCTTTGAGGAAGCATATTCTTGAGGTACAGTTACTATTCGTGCATTCCCCACAAAAGTTCTCCTCACCAATTTCAATGTAACACCAGAAGCACCACATTTAATGACTAAGAGAATGGACTTCGGCTCCTCAGCTGCTTCTTCATTGGGAAATAACAAAAATATAATTCTCAAAAATGGAAAAGCAGTCTGACAGCACAGATCTGAGTCTCTTAGATCGCCAAGTCTGGTTTTCCCATGATAACTCCTTCGCGTTTACTTTTCAAGTCCAAATTTGTTTTCCCCTAGTCCTATAAATAGTATATTTGCATTCTCTTCCCACCCTACACGCACCACGCTTCTCCCCTAGGATGAATTTCATTTTGTTATTTCCTGCCCAGACTTTTAACTAAACTACATGGTTTGGCTTTAATAGCTGAGCTGTTGCAAAACCCTTTTCTGAGAATATAATAAAACTTCTGGGTTCAGTGACGCACGTAAAAACCCACAAACAACATGCAGGTCTCCAACCACAAACTAGACAGAGAGATAAAGCCAATAGTAAGCTATTCACTGCCTGCTTGCCAAACGGCACATCCTACTCATCACAAATGGCAAACCCCACAACAGAAGCAGCGATACTTCAACTGCCTTAAACCCACAGAGATGGGAAAGAACAAGAACAGAGACAGGATATGGAGCAGCTGGAGTAAATCGCTGTTTACAGGGTGTGCTGAGTTACAGCCCTCCTTCTCTCTGTCTGGTGTAGCTGATGGCCAGGACACCCAGTTCTCATTTGGTCCAAGAACTGCACATGCTGCAAGGTATGGTCCTGGATGCACATTTATCTCCTCCTTAGAGCACTTTTTAAATTAATATCCCTTTACAGCGTATGTGAGAATCAGGCCCAAGAAGTTTAGGAAAAAGCTGCCAAGCTTGTACTTTTTTATTTATTTATACAAAATAAACAGCAGATCTCTTGAGATACAAGTTTGCCCGTATCCGTGACCTCAAGCCAGCAGTTGGGAGTTTAAACGACCGTGAACAAAAACCAAATACCCACAAGTCCTTCAGTTGCACTGCTGCAGACATGGCACAAGAAAGCAACGGCATCTGTAAAACTAGTTCACTGACACCAGGATGCAAAATTCAGGAGTCCTTGGCAAGCAAGGAGATATTGCAAGGATGAGTTGGAAAAATTCAGTATTCAAACTGTAGCCCAAATATTTCTGACCTCTGGTTAACTGATCAGAAATCACATTCTAACTTAATTTCTCAGAGAATGTTAATAGTTATGGTCCCTTAACCAGAGAAATTAAGTTTCATCCATTTGGGGGTCAACTGTCTCTCAGCTTCTTGTCAATTATGTTTTATTCATTTTTAGAAAAGTGGCATCTTATTCCAGAAGTCATTAACATGCAAGCACATTAAACCTATTGCAACTTTTGCACTTGACCAAAAACTAATCAATCTGAATTCAATGCAATTGATCCAAATAAACGGAGAAAGCAGCAGAGGATAGAAGAGTTTGCATTTTTCTTAAGCCTTCCCTAGCTTATTTTCATGCTTTTAATCCACATATCTTGGAATACCCTATAAACACAGCAAGAATAATTATTTTCAATTCACAAAAAAGGGAAACTGAGGCACAGAATGGAAATTACACATTAAACAACTTGGGGACAGCCAGAGGGACTCTGATAGGGACTCTGCTTTACCAAAGTGCCAGCTGAGATTCCTTCAGAATATCAACAGTCTGAGACCCAGTTTGATTCAGTCACACATTTCACAACCAAATGCCATCTTTTCACATTTTCACAAAACTTACAATGTTCTGCTCACTGATGCCTACAACTTTCCTTGATTCCTTGACTTGAAACATGTGCAATGTTTAGAAGAGGGGTTTTTGCAATACCCAAAACAAACAATTGCCATTATTTAATCAACAAATCGAGCACAGGTTCAAAAGCAGATGGTATTTCTCCTGTCCCAGGAGATGAAATCTCACAGAGTCTGGCAGCACTTGAAAAGACAAGAAATATGAGCTTACACCAATACTTCCGAGCCTACAACCACTCACTGCCTTGCAATTTAACAAGCTGGTGGCTGAAGTTTTGAAAGGATTAAATCAATGTATGACCCAGCTCTTACATGTGGCTAAGAGAAATGCAAATCATCTATCTTCCTTCAGACAGGAATTAATCAGGAAGGAACTCCTCTATTAACCTCCTGCCGAGAACAGGACCCAGAGGGCAAGGGTGTGCTTTCTGAAGCATCAGACAACAGCTACTGCTGTAGCAGGACACTGCACTACCTGGATCAGTATCTCATACAGTGAGGGCGGTTCTGCATTTCTGCCTCCTGAAACAGAAGACAAAACTTGTGATCTCGGGGTTTATCTGCATGGGACACTGAGGAAAGTAAGATGAGTCATTTTAAGGCATCCAGTGAAAGTGGATTCACTTCACACCTTTAGCTGACTCTTATCTATTTTCCCCAGTGCCATTATATAGACAAACCCTAAGTCAGACCAAAAAAAACCTTGAGCAACCTGAGCACTGAAGAGAACATAAAAAGGTCAGAACCTGACTTGCCAAATTTGTCTCTGAAGTCATGCTCGGCAACCATGTGAGAAACCGATAAAGATCTCAACAACCATTCAGAGACTAGCAGCAACGTGAGTGTACTTCAGGACACTTTTTTCAAAGTCATCTGAGTTAAAAAAGAGAAAAAAGTGCAACTGAGTTGATCCACGCAGAGGAAAGAACTAGTGTTTTATTTTTATACAGCACGCTACTCTGTATGCAAGGCTGCTTGCTTTGAGGTATGAAAGCTGAGAGCTGGGGAAGAACCTGTGATCTGAACAAGAGCTCAGAAGGCCCCTGTGCAGATGGCCGGCACAACGCAACAGCACCTTCCTGGCCTCGCCAGTGCAAGGCACGCTCAGTGGCTCACTCGTAAGTACAGCCCAGCAATGAGGGTAACTGTTTGGCACTTTGGAGATAGGTTGTCACTATCCACTCTGCCTCAGATTCCCGTCTTTGAAATGGCCATAAGAACAGACCTTCTTTCATGGGTTTTGGAAAGATGATCACAACAGAGCTAACAAGTCACCTGGATACCACAGTAACAGGGAGAGAATACCAAACTGGAGGAAAGTAGCAAACACCAAAGCAGTAGAAATGCTGGTTGATTTCTCCAGTTAGGACTGAAATGCAGCAGTGCTAAGAGTGTCCAGAGCAGAACCTTCTCTGGTATGCAGTAATCAAAGCAATCACAGTTTGTGACCAGAGTGCTGTTGAGCCTGAACACTTACCTGGGGCCAGAGGTGACCCAAAGAAATATACCAGGACAAAGTGCCCAACCAGAGGAGACAAGAATAAGGCTGAAGAATCGTTACGCGGAAAAAGTGCTGAGGTTTTCTTGCTCTGTCCTGCAGACTGTGCAGAGCCAGCAGCAGATGGATGGAGGATCACAAGACATAGCTTCTAGTCTCAGCTCTGCCAGGGATCTGCAGACACAGGGCAAGCCACTTCATGCGTGCCTGCAAGGCCCGCTGTTCAGTCAACCATCCTCCGCAGTTCTGATTCAACGTAATGGTCTGCAATACCCTTCAACTAGCAACAAATCAACTGTCTTTGCAGCTCCTGTACACCACACAACCCAACACCACACAACCCAACGCTGAGCTGTTCCTTCTGTGAATTTAAGCTTTAAGCAGCTGACTCATTTGAATGCCCCCCGGCTATCTGAATTGTTATCATCATCTGATCACAGCATCACCAAGCAGCAACTGAAGTCTCAGAAATTCTCATTTCCCCTCTGTGTTCAGAGGACTAGCTTGCTGCACGTATAGGTATAAAGATACCTTATAACAATGTGGACTGTTCCTTTTCCAGCACAGGGAGAACTAAACCAATGCCTGGTTTTGACTGGTTTAAAACCAAATCTGCGTGGTGAAATGGAGAGAGTGGGTCTGTACCCTTGTAACGTGACATAAGCTCATTTTGCAGTGAAAACTCATCCAAACCTGTTTGTGGAACATTTCGTTCGACCACACAGAAAACCATCCTTCCCATCTGTGCTTTCATTAGGAACACTCAGATGATGCAGGATTCAGCTGGAGAGTCTTATAATCTCACAAACTTCAAAGCTACCTTGAATCCAGCATGGCATTCAAACACCTCTTTTCAAGGCAAGCACAAAAGCTACACAGGAGCAAAATGCACAACGCAAAATAAGAAGAAAAGATGCAAAACACATTTCAAGGAATTATTTGTATCCTAAAAAATTAGGTCACTCAATTTCTTACCCACATGGCTTTGCGCTCAAAAACAACTTAACTGAATCCACTAAAGGAGGACATTTGGACATGTATCTTCACCATCCATATATGAGTAGGGCTAAGCTAGCAGATAAAACATTACAAAGAAATATCTGGTAGCAGATTCCTTTGTTTATTTGAGACGGTATCTGAGAAAAGGAGCTTGCATACATGTCAGACACTGACTTGCAGTCTGTGGAATTCACATTTGCTTACTTGAACCCAGCTCACTCAGCCAGGAAGCGTGGCAGAGTGAGCAGGACTCCTGCCTGAGATGTGAGGCCTGGCTTCAGCTAACAGTAGCCAGAGTACTCACTTCCTTGGGTCTGTTTCCTATCCACCTCTCCATTGATTATACAAGTGCAGTCAAAGCCACCAGGTATGTAGGTTACTGCTATGCCGGACCACAGGCACAGACCCCTTTGAAAAGACAGCTTGCCAAACAGTGCCGCTGCTTTGAATGCCAAAAAACAACTTACGAACATTAACATACTCACAATACCCCATGTGGTAGCACCTTATTAAAAATAAGAAAGAGGAAGAAGGATTAAAAATAGTTTGCACAAAGTCAAGGAGCAGTTCTAAAAACAGGTCATGAAAGACCTAACTTTCAGTCCTCTGATCTAACCACTGGATCATGGCAGCACTGACTGCGATGGAGCTTCTAAAAAGCAGAGGAAATCAGAATGATGACATGGATGGGACCAAGCACTCTGAGTGACAGCCGCACGCTGGGGTACCACTCTGCAGGTTGCAGCATGCCACAGCAAGCGAGCCCTGCTAGCTCACATCAGCTGAGGATCTATGCATGGCATTTCGATGCCAGCCTTACTTGCAGCAGGTTCCGCACAGAAACAACTGACAGCCTGCTACTTCTGCAGAACCTGGGTGTCTGGGCTGGCTTAAGGACTTTTGGTTTTGCTTATAAAAGAAAAGGAAATAGTTTCTCAATGCATTGCTAAACAAACCCTGCAAAACAGGACCCAGCACAAGCCAGCAGAAAAGGGTACAGACAAGGTATGCTCTGGGGGAGGAGGGGAAAATAAAAAGCCTTAAGAGAAATTAGTAAATAAAAGCACAGAGAAGTAGAGAGATAGGGAGAGATGGAACACCAGATGGATGGATTTTCCTTTGAACCTTCAGTCATGCCTGAGGCTGACACAATAGCCACTGCCCAAACACTACAGTATGTTATTTCTGCTTTGTCAGATGATGCAGACAGCATCATTTCTGGGTCACTTGGAGGCCACATACAACCCCTTTTCTCTCCCCTCCTTTCTTTTTCACAATCCCAGTGACTGAGAGCTATAAACACTCAGTTGAGGCCTCCCCAGCTAAGAGTGGAAGTATGAAACTGCACAATCAAGTAGTTCCCTGTGCCTGATAACATGATTCTCTTCAAAGATTTCATCCTAGGGAGGCATCCAAGCCTAATGCAGCTGCAGGAACAGTCCTCTGCTTAAACATCAAAGATTTCACACCCACTGCACACTAAAAATGAAAGCCCTCCCCCTTCCTTTTTAACCTGAGGACATGCAACTGCAACAGAAGGATTGAGAGTGCTCTGCAAGACTAAGAACTGTACTTACCATTTTGCTGAGCACAACCCTGCTGCTGCCACATCAGATCTGCAGCTCAACCTCCTCTCAGCTCAGACTTCTCTCCAGCACCCACCTAGCTGCTTTAGCTCAGCCATGCTCCATTAGGTTTAACTGTATTTCCATATGGAGCACAGGAAGACTAATACTTCCCCCTGCACAAAGCGGATACTGAAGGATATCATTACTCCAGACTGACCTACAGACCCGTTAAGGTTTCCCATCCACGCACAAAATTAGTGCATGTGCCATTTAGCAGGCTTATGGATTTACCCTGCTATGAAGAATACTTCTGTACAAGCACAGCACAACTCCTCAAATCTCAACCAGCTCAAACAAATTGGGTGACCATCTGGAATAGTATCAGCACCAGTCCGGAACCTGGTCCTCAACAGCTAAGGCTTCCCAAAGCCTAGTTCAACAGAGTCTTGGCCCTCAACCAAGGTCTTTAACAATAACTTAACAAGCATCTGTCAGAAATGGACTAGACAGAGCTACTCATGCCTTTGGCAAGACAGCAAAAAGGATCTCCTGAGATCCCTTCCAGTGATTCTACATTGGCTGAGACACTGACTCGCATCATAACAGCACTGAAAGAAATCTGGAGATCCTCAAGAAATCAAAGACTTCCACCTCCCTGCCCCAAACAAATACCAGCCCTGAACAAATCTTTCTTGACAGCTGGGGAAACCTAGACTCAGATCCCCCTTCTCCTTCCTATTTCTTGCACACTCCTAAGCAAACCACTGCAGGCCAGATCTCCTGCAGACTTCAACAGCAAGTTAGGAGCTTACATACTTTGATGGTTCCGCATCTTATACTCTTCAAGCCTCAGTTGCTGCTTTGTTAGAGCATACACAGTGCTACCCTACTTCATTGAGCTGGGGAAAAGGGAGGAGTTCATCAGGTGCTCAGATCCTAATACAACACAGGCTTCTCTAAGTATTGCAGATAAACAATTACTTGTCCAATTTATCTGCTGTAGCCCGTAAAGTTATACAGAGATGAATGCAGCCCAGAGATAACACTAATGCTATGCTTCTCCCTGTAACGATAACTGTTCAGTGTCTTGGCAAATCCATTGTATCGCTCCTCCCATAAAGAAAACAACTGCCCCAAATCCCCTGCTGGTTTTACAATGACTGCAGCCAGAAAGCAGCAAGTGACAGGGAGAAAGATTACAAAAGGTTCATAATCTGAAGAGGAAACACCAGGTCATGTTTTGGGGATACAGGCTGTGTTACAACCCATGGATGTCTCTCTAAAATTCAAAACTTAAAGTGCCTTTAATGTCTTCCATCATTTTTATGATTGCACTGATCATTCTCACACATCTGTAAAAGAACTCTCAAGTATATTTGACTGTATGGTGGGGGAGGTGGGAATAAAGAAACCAACAACCTGTGCATGTGTAAACTTGCAGCACAAATAAAGAAGTAGAGTTTACAGCAAAAAAAATAAAGCCAGACATTTCCTTCAGCAAGGTCAGGAAGGGAATGACTAATTCTAGGTCCCCGTCGTATTCTTGCATTTCCCTTTCCTCTTCATTGCAAGCCTCATCCTGCAAGGGACTGAGCACCCACAGCTCTCATCAGAAGACAGTGAGGGACCGAGGGGCAATACCTTGCATGTCTAGCTTGAAAGCTCCCAGTACTGTCTGAAGGAACTGAGAGGTCTCTGAAGGAACTGAGCTCCTTTAATGAAGCCGTTTACTGCCCAGGATGCTGTCCCTAATCCCAAAGGTTTTTTTTCACATTTCTCTTCCCCTTACCTTCCCAACCACCTCCCTCACATCCGACACATTGCTATTTCTGAAGCCTCAATAAAATGAAATACATTCACCAACCTCCTGTCTCTTCCATTCCCTCAGGTACTGGCTGGGGAATGAGACAGATTAGCAGCTTGTTCTCTGCAGCACTTGGACTTATTAGCAGACCAAGGGAAGGAAACAAAACACAACAAAATCAAATCCTCTGCCCGTTTGACTCAATTACTTGGGCACTTCAAGAGTTCCACCCTCCCCTCCTCCCTCTGACACACACACTTCCCCAGACTGCTGCTGGGCTGGACTTTGGGGAAGAGGTTTATACAGAAAAAGTTTAAGTCTATGTAGAAGCAGGTTGCAGGTCCTAGAGCTGAAGACATGATGTCTCTGCACCCTGGGAAATCTTAGCTAAGAAACCTTATTCTCTGAAATCCTCCAAATTATTAGCTTTCCGCTAGAAAGAATGGAGCTATTTTGGCAAGGACTGGGGTCACATTTCTCTTTTCGCAGGCACTGCGTGAGAAAGCTGCCATGGCTCACTGCTCACATTTTGTTTTTCCAAAAATCTCTTTGGGGCTTTCTCCTACTGGTTAACATTTGCCTATAGCAACCACATGGGGTTTCAACCATTACTTTAAGTACAAATATAGTGTTTACAGTGGAGACACCTGAATCCAGATTCCCACTCCACAAAAGGACATTTTTTCTTTGTGACTCTGAGACTTTCCTCTAAACCATATTGTGCCCACTTAGAAAGTGGAGGAAAAGATAGTTGCTGACCTAGTAATAGTTGTATGAGGAAAAATACACAGGAGACTGATAAGCAACAATTGGCCATACAACAGACAGTACTGCAACAGCTATTTGGCATCACACAACAGCCTGGGAAGATTTTAATCAACACTTGAAAAATGATCACACACACAAAGACAACAAGCTCCAAGTTTAGCATCTTCAAGCCAGATACAATATCCATTACTTTTGTGAATTTCCACAGAAACTCCACACAGCAGATTTGTCTCTGTACCTAGTCAGAAATGGAGATGGGGTTTTTTGGTTGTTTTTTCTTTCTTTGTTTTTGTTTGTTTAAGAGAAGTGTATTGCAACAAACAGTTTGTTAAAACCAAGACTTTTCCATGAAAGCAATTTAGGTAAGTTTCTCATTTTCAACACATTCTATGGAAACAAATCAAAGTTCTCAAAACATCTTTTTCTAATAAAAAACTGCATTTAAAAAGACTTCACTTCTGCATTAAATGTATAATGAAAGGAAATGTGCCAGTGCAGGATCAGAATTTAAGCATTTTGCGTGTGTCCAAAAATTATTTTATGCAGAATTTGTGAAAAAACTGAGCCTAACTTTTCACTCCAATGGGCGACTGGAAAAAGGCCTTTGGAGCAGGAAAGTTCTCACATTTGCCATCACTTCCACTCAGAACTCCTGATCACCCCAAGATTCAGAAAACAATCCCAGAGCATCAGCCTGTAGCAACGTTTCTACAAAGCTATTTATACACTTGCTCTCCTTCAATCCACTCATCTGCTGAGCTTTGCAATTTTTTTACATCTTGCACTTTTCACGCTATCCAGTCTCCTTGGGAAACATTCTTCAACATACTACTTCATCACCCCTTTTGCATTACATATGCTTAGTTATATCCTTTTTGTCTTAAAGTGTCTCCTCTGAGTATCTACTGGAATAAATTCAGCATCCTCTGGGGTTCAGGATTTCTGCTCAATCTCTGATGCAGTCATCCGAGCAAGAGGAGGGACTCTGCTGAGTGACAGTGACCAGAAACGAGAAAAAAAACATGCCTGCTTATGAGAAAATAAAAAGCCGTTGTAACAAGCCTGTATGCTATTTTGTAATGGAAATACTCCGCTCCTAAGGAGCAGGGGAAAGACAAAGGGATTCTATGTTGTATTTTTTTGCCTACGAACTGACAGTTCTGAGTGCTGGATACAAATTCATTCCTTAAGCTTTAAGATTTTTCACTGTGGCCAACCAACTCTTCATAGTTATACAAAGATCACTCATGTTTTTTTCAGACTCCTTTCATTTACAGTATTTCATCTTGATCTTTCCAAAAGGAACACAAATAAGTTGGGCATTACTGAAAATACTAACTTCCCTAGGATGCTTTTGAAAACTAAAACACCCCACCTGTACAATGGAAGACTCTAAATGCCATTGGTATTCTACTACTGCACCTCCTGCTAGGTGTGATATAAAACACTGCTGGTAGTAATTTTCCATACAGCACTCCTCCAGAGTAACAAGGCCAGAAATACAGTGAAGGCCTACAAATGTTTCAGGGATCCAGCAGTGCTGCAGACAGCTTCTTACCTATCTCATAGGCACAAAGTCAGCGCCCACATACAGCTTTCCTGATATTTGGTTCAGATGGTAGTTTGAAAATAGAGCAAAGCAGCTCTCCTTCCAAAGCTCAGCTGTTCTGAGGATCTCCACAGATACAAAACTTACATCTGCTCAGCCATCACGTGATGAGTGAACAAAACAGCAGGATTCCCTAAGTATCAGCAGTCTTTCTTTGGTACGCAGCTTCTGAATCCAAAATGGCTTAAAACAAAAAACTTTCTACCTCCATCTTTTCTTCATAGTCTTATTACTCTTTTGTGTTTTGGCAAAGGGAATTTATAAATTCAACTAGATTGTTTACAGTATAATCTTGAAAGTGCAAATAATGAGCAGCAGACTATTATTAGCTTTCCAGCTGTGACCCAATTCAAAAAATACTGATGTTATCTGAAACGATTTCCCAGATTCACTGATTTCCCAGAATGCTGGATTAGGTCCTGTTTGTGCTGTCTGTTACCCTAACAGTACAGTTGACATTAGAGCCTTGTGCGTGGTTACATTAGAAACACAGGCACTTGGTAGCTCAAGACAAGCAATTCGGCTGGCCAACCTGGTCCTCAGCCTGGTGTTTCATGTTCTGGAGTCCATTTCCATAGCCTGCCTGCAAAAAACCCAGCATGCCGAATCTTGTCTCTACAACATTGCCACTGCCAGTCATTTTCTTCAATTGATAAGAGAAAGAGAGAGGACTGAGCACAGTCACCCCAAAATAGGAACTATCTGCCTGTAATTCCTACTAGCAGTCACCCTAAAATAGCATTATTCACTACCTTGAGGACTTCCCTGCCCTCCTTCTTTTCGATTACTCAGCAGACATTCTTCAATCAGTTCTTAAATCAGTTGTTACTCAGCTTTTAAATGCACCTGCCAAAACCCCATTTCACAGGGCACGCATCCACCCACTGAACTCAGCAAGGCAGTTACTGCTACCCCCTTGCTTAAGTGAGAAAGAGCATGGCATTTTAAGTGAGCCTCTCTACTTTAAACTGTACCACAGCATCAGATACAGCAGTGCTCCTTTATGTGGTTGAACAACTACCCGTTCATTCCCCTATCACAAGCTGAAATCTGTAAGGGCAGGATTCCCAAAAATTCCATTACTGAGTTGCTTCTGAGGTCTGCTGCAGCAAAAAAAGGCAAATCTACCCCCATGAAAGAAAATACTATTTCTAAAAAAGCCAGTTCTTAAAAATTCAAGTGTGCCATGTATGTTACAATCACCAGTGCCAAGACTCTGTGTTCTGTTCTCATGATGCAATAAGCAGAGTTTCCTCCAAACTACTGCTACCAGCACTATTTCCACTGAAACTTCTCAGCAAAAAGCAGTGGATTGATTCTTTGAATGCATTTGAATATCCTTGGAGGAGAACAGGTGAGGAGCCATATAAAAGAGGGAAAAAGACAAAAACCTATTGACATAAAAGCTTTTATTTCTTTATGTAAAGATGTTTGTACTGCCAACAGTTGTAAGTCTAAGAATAATTTAGCATCACACAGCTGGACAGACTTCAGCTCCTGGGCGTAGATTCTCTACTGCTGTATGCCTCCCTTATCCATCATGCACTTTTCTATCCTAGCATATAATACTCCAGTAACATTTCTCCAGAGCAACTAAGAGATATACAGCTATAAAAGCTTTGGGCTCTGGACTATAACTGGATTCTAAATATGTAACCCATTCAGGAAGAAAAAAAGTCTTAAAGTATTTTTTATTTACACCGTACTTGATATAAAATATTCCCCACCACTCCATATTAACATTTGTCTCTAAGAGATCAGATGTTTACAATCAGAAGATTTTTACACACTGAATCAAAATACACAAGCATGCCGCTAATAGACATTGGCCTTCCATGGTTTCCCAAAGAATACTCATCTCAAATGCATAAGTATTAGTACAGGGGTGGAGGCTTCTGTGTTGTGGGGGTGGGTGGTTGGTTTTTTTTTTTGCTTCTTGCAGTGAAAATGGAGGAGGGAGATGGGTGAGAAAACCACGTGGTTTTGGTTTTTTTTTTAAATATGTCAACTATAGGAAATTGCTTAACTGGGATGTGGCAACTTGCCACATTCTGTGGAAGTGTCTTTGAAAACAGCAGAACAGCTTTATCTTAACAAGCTGCTATGAGACTGCATTTTGGGATTGTCAGAAAGAGCAAAATACACTAAAACCTGCTCTGTTCAAACTGCTTTGAACATATAAAGCAAACTTCCTTGTTTCAGATTTTAGGAGGAAAAAAGAGAAACTGTGGTATGTTCTGCCATGCAGTGGGGATCAGAGTTTTTCAGTTTGCTCATCAATTTTAGAGAATGCTTCCAGAGCACTATGAACAATGCACTGAGGCACAAAAATACAGGAATGAAAAATCTGTGCAAGCGTAACTGAGATTCAGCTGCCAAGTAGAAAGTGGCTCACCCACCGCTCAGCTCTAGAAAAGACTCCTAAAACAATTCAGAAATACAATTGAGTCAATGGATTGTATGAGTTTTCTTTATCTTTCCTCTAGGGCTGGGTATGTCATTAGTAAGTGGGAATCATACTGAGTTTGCTTCCCTGGTCAGCTCTCTTTCCTTCTCAGAAAATAAACATGTAAACCCACACCACTTATCTTTCCAATTCCCTCTCTTTCTGCAGTCCCATGTGTCCTCAGGTTAGCCTTTCTGCTGTCTCAAAATCAGACACACTACAGTCTCAGGCATACTTCTGTGAAGTGTAGTTGACTTATAAGTGAGAAGACAATGTAAGGGAACAGCCAGCCCAGCCCCCAAGGTCTAAGACATGCCTCCCACCAGGCAAGTATCCCCAAACCAACCCCCACGCACCATGGTGAGTAAGCACATCTCACAATTAGGCTACAGTACTTCCAACACAGAAATTCCAATTATGCCTGAGGTATCCTCAGCTGAAGAATCACTTCTCCAAAACACTCGTGATTTCCTAGTGTAGAAGTACTCACACTCCTAGTATATTCACTTAACTCTACTGTTTGCAGAAAGCTAAAGAATTGTGAGATTTAACGCAGTTTGAGAAATTTACTTCTATGCAATTAGGAACAAGGGACAACAGCATTCTGGATAGCCAATCACCCAAAAACACAGGAGGGATTTCCCTGCAGTGGATTACAGGTAGAAAATCCTCTCTGAAACCCCAGGCCCATCCCAGTGAAGGAGTCAGTGTTACTGTAATGAGAATGAAGGACTAGTTGAAGAAGTTTGGGTTTAATGTGTGAAGAAGTTTGGGTTTAATGTGTGATGTGGGAAAATGCTATGAAGCAGAAGAATGGTGTTGCAGAAAGGCTTTATTTATTGCCTTTTTCCTGATTTTGTTTTGAAGTTACTGAGGTGAGCTATGTGCATAAGCTCTACTGTTTTACTCTGCTATAAAACTGCTGTTCAGTTGCTGGGTTTCTTTGACTGTGTGTTGAATGAGGTTTTGTACTGGACTAGGAAGGAAGGAGAACTACTCCCCCTGCTATTCTGCAGGGACATGAACAGAAAGTGAGGCAACAGGAAGAGTAGGAGTCACCTCTACAGAGACAAAGCAGGATGTGACCTCTGTTCCCTAAATAGGGCACAAATGGTCAGATCATGATATCCAAGCTCGTGTCTCCCTAAAGGAAAGACTATAGCAAGGACCAAAGTGAAGCTGTTAATCTTGGGTTAGAAACTATGAATTTAATGATACCAGTGGTGCTTTGTAGGAGGAACTTAATTAACTGCAAAGAACTTAAATTTGTGACCATTCTGATGGACTTTTGCTAAACAAAGCTTAAACACTCTAGTACTTTATGGAGCCTCAACTCTGCTAAACTTTGATCTTACAAAGTATTGCTGCTGCTCCTACCCGAGAGCATCCAGCTCCTGCAGCCTTGGTGCTCTGCTCACATAGGACAGTGTCTGGAAACCTGCGTGACCTGTTTGCCCAGCTCAGAGGAAACCCTTCCCCACTCAGGCTGTGCTGCCCTATTAAACTTTGCCTTTGAATTTAACTGCCTATGACACTGGTTTGTTTCCATGAGCTGCCTGACCCCCTGTTTCCCATGGCAGCATACAGATTACTAGCTAGAACAAGGCAATGAGAGTCAATTACCATAAGGTAGTCTCATCTCTAAGTACAGATACTGAGCTGTACAAAGTGTCTTTTCAGCCTCAAATCTGAAAAACTGCTCTATTACCATGCAGCAAGGTACAGTTGAGGGATGTTTTACTGCTAGTAGCCACGCACCCTTACTAACTCAGTGCTCCCGTGCTGGCTATAGTAACAATCGGATTACTGTTGTTGGGACTGTGCAAACACCAAAGATGGTACGCCAGCGCTAGAAGTTCATACACTGAGGGCAGTGATTCACGTAGTTCAGCCTCTTTAATCTCCAGTCTAGGAGACCATGCCAACAACTTCTGAACACGCTTGCCTTCAAAGCCAGAGCCTTGGGTGATCTTGCCTATGAAGGATTTCTAGTAGTATCCTAGATAATAAGGAAAAAAAGCATTGCAGTTAAGATGACTAGCTTGGTTCGTGGTAGCTAGGATGACTGAACTCCAGAGTAGCTACACCCACATACCATAACAGGGTTGTGACGGCAGGTGTAATTGCTCAGGCCATTAAAGTCAGAATAGCCACATCTGCTAGGGCCATTGAAGTCTGACCCCCAACCTAGCAAGGTAATTCTGCTTATGTTTTATTCAGCTATGCCCTAGCTCAGAAGTTCAAACACATACTGAGGCAAAGCTAAGAACTGTACTCAATACATCTCTAGAGACTAAAAAGGGAAGCTTCCACTGCTGTTTTAGAGCTTAGTGCTCCTTGCATACCTCTTCTACTGGAAGGGATCTTACTTAGTTTAGTATGGATGACTGTTGAACCAGCTTCTTGCAGTGCTTCAACTCTAGCTTGCTTTTCCTGTTTAGCTGAAACGCTTGTGTATGAAGCTAAGTAAAACTGACCTAGAGTTTGTTTATGCTTTCAAAGGGTATATGTTCTGTGCTGGAAATGAGTACCTCTAACCAGACTGACTCTGTACTACAATAATAACTGGAAATGAACTCTGGACCATCGGCTCCCAGCCACTCTGGGTTAGATCATGTTGCATAAATAATAGCCAAGTCTGGGGGAGGGGAACACTTTCAGCGACACAGAGCAACCTGCCTTCTGCTGCAAAGACAAACACTCTTCTAGCAGCTGCACAAAGCTTCAGACCAGTGATGATATACATGAAACCAACAAACGCAGCAATGGGAGAAAGATAGAGGAAAAAGCTTTTGGGTTACACAGCAGCTGAAAGGAAGGGACAAGGCTATAAAGCCAACTACTATACCATTTCACTTGAGCTTGAACCTTGAGACTACCAGATAACCTGTCGGGAGTTTGCTTCAGACACCTGATCCAGATAAGCAATGCTAAGGCTCCATTTGTCTCAAACATGCCATCTGTAATAGCCATGCCAATGTGAGAATTACAACTGCACTTTTATTGCACTAAGCCCCTTCCTATCCCAACTTCCACATTGTCCTGTCTCCCAAATCCTAAGTAACATCAGGACTACAAGCACTTTCTCTGAAATGTGTCTGCCCTAGCTACTTGCCAAGAGAGGTTAGAAAAACCATGGCTAGTAGCAATGCTCTCATGAATAGGTGGACTGCTTTCAGTTCCTTTCAACTGAGACTGTAACATGCTCAGCTTTCACTTACAAACATTTAAAAACTCCCTTCTTGTCTTTGGTCATTCTGTAGAATGAGGAAGGATAAAAGAGCATGGGTTGAGTGTAGGCAGGGGAGGAATTGTAGAGTACACAACTTCTCACCCCAATTGTTCATTCTGAGGAGCCTTTCAAAACATGCTGACACGTCCAGTGTATCTACACAATAAGATTGTAAATTAGTCTTTTCCTTCACAAAAGGCTAATGACAAATGATGATCTCCAGCGAGATACAATGACCTGCTAAGTTGTCTATTGGTCTCTTGGGGGGTTTCCAGGACCTCCCTAAACATCATTTCCTAAAGTCCTAAAGTCAAACATCTGCACTTATCCACTGAAAGAATGCATGGCTTGGGTAATGATAAGAGTCACTCTCCTACATGCTATTCTTGATTCCTAACTATACTAATAGTTCATTATCAGCCTCAGAAAAAGGTCCAAGCTCTTAAAAATGCAGAGAAAGACCTTAGAGTAATTGGACTTTAAAGCATTCCCGTAATCATTTCAGTGGCAGAGATTTTAAAGCTAGGTGTGAACAAATGAAATCTTTATACAAACAGTGAATATTATTTAGGTCATGGGTAGCAGTAGTTGCATGTTACGGGGGCACGGATGAGAGCATCATGCAAGAAATTTCTTGCCACATATATGGCTCAAAAGGAAGAAACACAAATAAGAGTTGGTTCTGGATGCTATGAAGGGGCTGAAAGAGCTAGAGCAGCAAAGCTGATATACAGGCAGAGGAACAAGGAAGAAAGCAATAAAGGAGGGTCAAGAGCAAGACACAGGCTTTGAAAGGTGAAACAGCTCTGATGGTATACTATCATTGTCAAGGTATTATGCCAATTTACTGTGGTATTGGCCTTATATGTGATGCAAGAAACATAAGTTAGAAGCCCTTGTCACATGGTCTTGTAATCTTGGTAAACAGTCCTTTGTCATTGTGCAGTGGCGTGCAGAAGTAGTCAGTTGCAACTTTTGATCTGGAAGCATCAGCCTTTCGAGCACAGGACACTTTTTGTATAAATGATTAAAGTTTTTTATAGGTTGGAGACCAGCAATGGCAGAATAGCTGGAAACAGGACTCCGACAATCATTATATTCTCCTTCAAGCCCAGTTTTAAATATCGTGTAAGATAACTACATCAAATTTTGTACTTGGTTGTGCAACTACGAAGTCTGGACAATTTCTGCATCAACTTTTATAGATCAGGTGCATAGGGTAAGTCAACCCAGGATTTTTTTCTTTACCATGCATATGGGAGAAATAAAATCAGGGTAAATTCACTGGCCTGATGTCAGATATGGCCTTCCATTGTGTATCAAATATCCTTTCTCCATACACTGAGTTGAGATTTGCGCTTCAAAATAAAGGCATATTACTGTCCTCTGTTCTGGATCAGACCACAAAGCTTCCACTGAGCTGTGCTTCTCTACCTCAGCACTTGATGAATCCAACAAGTGAAGCAAGGCACCACCAAGAACCTGCAAAACTATTCCTTTAAATCCTGCACTGGAAGGAATTTGACAGAAGCAAGAAAGACAAACATCTTCAAAAGTACTTAGTAATTTTCCAATAATGAATGGAACTTGAGTTGCATCTACAGCCTGCACACTAAGCACTAAAAACACACCCAAACTTATGCTCATTGTAAACACCAAATAAGCATAACAAATACCTGGAATAACGTTTCCATAGGTGACTGTTCTGTAACACTGATTATATATCTTCAAACTGCATTTTACTTCAGAGGCTATGTAAACAATGAATGGAAGACGGTTATTACTGTAAACTTACAGGTATACTTGGGTGGAGGCAGCCTGGTATCCTCCCATGCTGGGGTTTTCTCACAAAGAATGTGAGCTGAACTGGAAAAAAAGTAATGTTGCTGAAACAAGTATCCAGTAAGATGAAAGAAGAAGGGATATCTTAATAGCTGTTAAATTTTCACCACCTTAAGGGACAGGTGAAATAAGGCAGAGAAAGAATCCTTCTGTATTCTAAAAATATCCACTTTCTCAGTTTGTTATCCTTTGCTATTTGAGTGTTGGTTTTTACCATCTTGCCCATTCAAAAAACACTCACTTTACATCAGACCAACTCTGAAGACAGTACAACAGCACTTTTGTTTAAGTAGCTGGAGCTTCAAGTGAGGGTCAAGGCCACACTGTTGAAGGTATTCAACCTTGAAAGGCACTTATAAAAGAAGTGAGCCAGCAGAGACTAGAGCTAAATTCAGCTCTTACTCTAGTTTTAAACTGCTTCAACTCCTTTGTTTTCAGCACAGTCACATCCAGTTTCTACTATTGTAAAGGAAAGTGGGCTCACATAACCCGACATTCGTCTGATGTCAACTGGATAACCCTAAGGAACACAAGCGGGGTCCGAAGTTAAAGCCAGCTGTAGTCTTGGCTACAGAGATGTCACTTATGTGATACCTTTAGCAGACCAAGTGTTCCATCAAGTGATACGGCTGTAAATAATTTACCAGCAACCCCATAGCACTTGATTAAAACCTACTGAAAGAAGATCTAATTAAATTGTCTCTGAAAGAACAGATAATGATATGATGACTGTGTAAAGGGCAGATGGCAAGTAGAAGCTCATCAGAACATGAGAAAATAATTTAGAAAAAGGTACCTTTATCTGTATTGAGTTGTGGTGATCTCCACCTGTCTGCTGCTGGCTGTTCTGGAGGTCATTCCTTCATTCTGCCTTTGGGCATCTGAAGTGACAGCAAGAGTACTGGCTGTCCTCATGAGTGGCATTTGGCACCTGTAGAGTAAGTACCTAATCTCTTAGGCAACCAGGTTAGAAAGTGTTTACTGCATCTTTTAGTGATGAGCAGCAGACAGCAGGTAAAGTTAGGAACTGCATGAGTCATAGAACTGGCAGTCTTTCTTATGAAGGCTGTATGGAGGACTGTTGGTAGCAATCAAGCCATTAATGAGTACAGTACTTGGTGGCCAATACTATACAACTTTGCAAGGCCATTAGTTTTAAATCTGTGTATCTGCTGTACTGTGAAAGATGTGTCTTGTGGATTAAAGAATAGTTGG
Organism: Ciconia boyciana; assembly: GCF_034638445.1. NCBI lineage: Eukaryota > Metazoa > Chordata > Aves > Ciconiiformes > Ciconiidae > Ciconia > Ciconia boyciana. Next base: position 11,949,884 of record NC_132950.1, on the reverse strand, counting down.
AAAATACAGGAACACAGTAACTACCTTGCTGCAAATCTTATGTGCTTTAAGATAAAGGAACAACAGCTCACAGCAGATGTTCTCCATGCCTTTCAGCCTTTGAAGAAAAGAGTTATTTCTTACCTCACACCTAAGAACAGACATGTACATAAACCTAACATCAGGGAGTTAAGTATAAATCTACAGTAGCCCCAAAGTTCAAATGCATATCACCCAGTTCAAGGTTTTGCTTGGAAACTAAGAACTTACTGAAGAAAATACAGACCTTTGTACTCTGTAGAATGAAGTACAATTCATAAGAAGGGCATGAACCACGTGTACGCTGCTTTAACTGGAACTGTGTTTCCAGTAAGGTAGACCCAGAAAATAGGGCATTTCTTTTCCATCAGCTGAAGGGCAGCCCAGGGTAGAATCAAGGCTCATCTCTAAAAGATGTGCCTCTCTTCTCCTTCTCATGTCTGAGTGAGTTTCACTGCTTAGCTGTCTCAGCTGCCATTAAAGAGGAGAGATGTTATAATCTTAATAAATACAGACATGTATTTAGCATGTTACAGACTACTGCAGACTGCACTACTGGTATGTCACAATGCAGGCCCTAAATCCTATTCTACAAATAGGTCAAACTTGGACAGCCAGGCAGCAGCAGACATGCTGTGGATTTTCAGAAGAGATAAATACTCTGGCCTAGAAGTCATGCTTATTTCTGGATGGGATAAATTGATACACACCTCCAGGTTGGGTCCCTGTCACTGGGCACAGTAAAACTGAGCTGATTTTTTGAGTAGCAGAACAAAGTTATGGTAAACAGAGGGATTGAGCTGAGTGCAGAAGGTTGAGTGGAAACTGTTCCAATATAATCCTCAATACTTTTAAAAAATTTAGCAGTGCAGACACCCAGAAGAATAGCTCTTGCCCATATAAGCCCACATTAGAGGGTGCAATAACCAGAATAAATCATCCCTTCCTCATACAGAGTTCATGCCAGCCCTCAGCCACAAATGCATATTTATAGCCCAATTTGCCAGCACCTGGAAACCGGTTTCTTTTAAGGATATATTGCTAACTACCTTCCCCATTCCCCAACAGCAAAGGCATAAACAAAAATGGAAATGAAAGCAACATTAAAAGATATTAAAATCAAAATTTGGCAGGTACCCAACCACACCATTTCTAGACAGATTTGGAAGACAGCCCTTCAAGTGGACAATAGTCATTAAGGAAAGAGATTTTTCCAGTCATTCACTTGGGAGTTAGCTGCTGCACATGCAACTGCAATGGCAGGGGCACTGTGATCCCCAAATTATGAGAGGCCAAACAGGAAATGCTTCCTGCTTTGGGGTCAGACCCTTAGCTAAAGCAAATAGGTCCTATTTCACATGAATCTACATGAAATCCTCACATGAAAAGGATTTGAAGCCTCTTCAGTGAAAGTGTGTGTTGTGTCACCAGTATGATGGGTGAAGGAGGGGTGCTCTGATCGTATTAAGTGCCATTGTTCTCATTTTACAAAAAAAAATCTTCCTATACCCCAGCAATTGCCCAAGTGACTTAGAAAGCCCATGAGAACTGAACCATCCCTCCTGAGAGGGGACACTAGCCACTGGATCAACCTGCCACTTTCTGCCCATCTCTCACTCAGCCTCAGATTTTAAGCTGTGAAAGGTCTCCCCATTGTTTTGCAACCTCAGAAGACAGACAACATAACTCTTCCACTAGTTGCAGAAATTACTGTTCAGCTTAGTCTCTGAGCTTGTCTATCCCAGTTCGGGTAAGAGAATCTGTTGCTCAGAGACAGGCTTTCAAAGTAATTAAGCTTGATTCTGGTGCAACTACATGAGATCAAAGCAAAGCAATTGCCATGTTATCCACACTGATCTCACAGAAGCTGCAATCTATTTGCAGTCAGTTACGTTGGGATTGGGTACATGCTGGTTTTTGTTAAGGGTAAAATTGTTAGACTATCTCACACTTTGAAAACAAACACTGCAAAACTCAACCCTCTCCTGGGTGTTTCTCACAACTGCTGCTGCGCAAGTTAACTTGTAAAGTACCTTTCCCAGTATGCCTATCATTTAAGGACAGGAAGGTCATGCACTTTAGAAAGTCTTATCCTTAGACAACTCAGCAGCCATCTGCACAGCAGCATGGAAACCATACTACATTCTCTCGTGAACAGAAGGCGCTTTGGACTACTTAATATGCCAATACTGCAAAAAGAGGCGGTACCAGGACTTCTTAGAGGAAAAACTCTCAAAATATTTTTTTCCCAAATAAATAAGCCTTTCTTACTGATAAATTTCAAAATCCCTCACCCATTTTCTCCAATTTTCCCCATGTCCTTTGCCCCAAAGTTTGAGGCCAGATAAATCTCAGAGCCAGAGCTATTTGCATTAAGGGGCTGAAGGCTCAGCATTTAGAAGAACTCTAAAGAATTCTAGCAATGCGGAGACTTGCAGTGCTCGCCGATACTATTCCCACACCACTGAGGCTTTGTCAGGAAAGTTGATAAAGGCCATGCTGCTAACCCACCCTGCAAAATACAGTTTGAATATGGAGACTTTATTCTTTGCAGTACAAAGGGGCCATGCCTAGCATGGAAGAGACTTCACACCAGGCTCCTCGTCAGGAATACAGGAAGATGGAAAGGGCTGAGCCAGCCTATTTATGTAGAGGATCCACGAGGAGTGAAGGGGAGGCGCAGGGATCACACCATGCGTTTCCTCATGTGTTTCCCCTTCCCCCCTGCGCGTTGGTTTTACAGCTGCAGGAAAGATCAAGCTAGAACTGTGCAAAATTGCTGAGTCAGGCTATCGCTGTGGGGCCTCAGAGAGGCTGTCCGCAACACTCAAGCCAGAGGACAAAGCCTTGTGATAAGGCAGAAAGCTGAGCAGCTGGAAAGACACTGCAGAGTAGAGACAGTCAAGGGGTATGATGCACCCACAGCAGGCACAAGCAGGATTCCCTAGGCTGAAGGTACATAGTGCAGCCCTGCCAGGGAAAGGCAAGAACCACAAGCATTTTGCATTAAGAGAACTGGAAAGAGGATGCAGGTTAACCCTAGTAGAAGGATTTAGCTAGTCCTGGCTAAGTTAGCACAACAAAGGTGGCCAGAAATGAGCATGGGTGTTTCTGTGAGCTCCCCAGCAGCCTGCTCAAAGCTCTCCTGACATACAGCAGCAGTCTCTAACAATAAGAACGATGCCCCAAAACGCGCCTCAGGCAGTTAGGAGGTCTCTGTTGCCACAGTGTTCAGGCTCCCGCATCACGCACACTTCCAGTCTGTCTGGAAAGGGGCCTGCCTTTACCCCTGCAAGGAAGAGCCAGCATTCTGGTCAGAACTTCAGCTGCCTTAATCAGATGTTGAAGTCAGTGAGGCGAGGGGATAAAAAAACTGGCCTCTGGAGCTAGACAGGTAGCAGGCATTTTACACCCCTTCTCTTCTCAAAGACCTGTACGTAAGGAGTGTGTTAACCCTGAACTCTCTGGGCAAGAGCATTCACAACAGTGGGTGGTCAGCATGTTTCAGAGCTCTTACTGCTCAATTCCTGCAGGACCAGGCATGCTGTCACAGACACCTGAGCCACGAGCACTGGTTGATGCCTCCTCTCCTCAGTCTCTCACTCCCCATTCCAAACAGCTCCTAGTTGCTCCACTGCATCACAAAGTTGACCACCACTGCACGATCAAAGCAATTTCTGTATGCAGCTTTAAGAAGGAATATTTCGTAGTTGTCAGCTCTGCATTCTCTTCCCTGTGCTGCCACGAAAAACTGGGTGCCTCAAAGCCAGATGTTAAGTCTCTCTCAACTCAGCCTTCTCGGCACAACAGTTCAAAAGGACACTGAAAAATCTGTTAGTAAAATGCTACAGGCAGGATCTGCCCCTTCATTAAGGAACTCGGCAAAGGCAGTTCGACTCAACTACAGGGAGGAGCTGCAAGGAGCACTCTAACACTACCATGGACTTCAGCTAAGAGCAGTGCTGCATCACCACTGCATTGCTGCTGCCAAAGTATTCATTTCTCACTCAAATGAAGGGATAGACGCTACTACCTTCAATTTGAAATCTTATGTTGCGAGGTGTCCATTATCTTCAAAGCTCTTTGCCTCAGACCACAAACTAGTTATTCTTGGCAACTGAGGTAATTTGAATAATACAGTAGAAAAAAACAAGGAAAGAACACATCAGTGGAACTGGAGCATGCCTTGGCAGCAGAATAGTGTTGTAGGTTTAGTTTCCTTAAGAATCAAAAACTAAATATTAGTGTCACCCCAGTAGAAGTATTCAGCTAGCTCTTGCTAAGTTAGCTATGCCTCCAGTTATAGCTTGGCAGATGATAACTGATAAGGCCCATTTGGTTAGATGCAAATAGGTAATTACTGATACAGAGGTGCATTCAACATCATTATAAAAGACATCTCCTACAAATGCGGTCTCAGCACAAATCCAGCCAGTGTTTCAGTGCAGTAGCTAAAGACCCGGGCTTACAGCAGCTCTCCTTTCTCCCTCCAAACCTTTGTTTCCACAGACTCCACTCAAGTTACTGGCCATGATTGCAAATGGTCCAGGAATTTCGGGTGCACTGAGAGGTGTCCCACAGAAACTCTGCCTCATTATACCCATACAAAATGCCACCAATACCTCAGTGTGTAAGTCAGGCCTGTAGCAGTCAGCCAGTGGTTCTACAAATATTATGCTTGACCCACAAAGCAAGACCAAACCAGTTTTAACACACATAATATCCTGGCTTAATACAAATGGGGTTGACAAGCCCTTTGATATCTACTCTGGGGTTTCTCTCAGCTTAGTTGTGTGAGCAAATGCTAAAAGCCTTTGGTGTTTGTGCTCCCCTTGGCTTACTTCAACACTATGATATCCTTCCTCTTCCCGAGTGCTTACAGGCACCCTTGTGTTTCAAAGGAGAAAATAATAATTAAAAAAAAAAAGAAACCTTTCTTTTTCCAAAGGGAGCAGGTTGAAGGCCTGTGCAAATCTCCCCAAACAGATCAGTCTCCTGGTAACAATACCTGTGTATTTTAGTCAGTTGTTTCCTTAAAACAAGGGAGAATAGACAAGGGCATAGCTTCCAGAACTCACTAAAATCAGGGGAAAAAAACCACCGCATATGATCTGCACTAAGAGAGTCTGATACTACTAGCTGGTGCTGGTCTGAGACACTCAGAACTGTCTCTATAGAAATTGTGGGACAGTAAAGTTAAAAGTCTTCATAAGAAACGTTTTACTTTGTGGAAAGTTTCGGTTTTGGTCAGAAAGACAAAAGGCCCATAAACTGAAATGTTCTCCTTGGCAGATGAAGAACAGTTTTTAAGCGGGAGACGTCTAAAAAAGTCAGGAAGCTTTAAGCAACAAAAACTTACTACTTCTGCTTATTTCAGTGGAGCTATGCAACTGTATCCTAAAGCAGGATTTAGTCCTCTAGCTTACTCTAAAGGTAAAAAGAAGAAAACACTGCTCTAGAAGATTAAAATTGTTGCTAGAAAATTCTCCATGCTTTAAGGATGGGTAGAGAAACAGGTGTGGAGAGGTCTCCTAGAGCACTATAAGGCAGCCTAAGGGGGACCGACACACACCTTCCAGTAACCGTACTTACTGACAGATCCATTTACCTCCCCTATCCAGTATCTTTTAGTGGTGATGCCTGGTTGAAGTTCTCAATCTGTAAAACATATTAATTCTTTCTTCTTTCCAGTTTATTCAGCATCATTAATAACTAAAAATAAAACCTCACACTGGAATCTGCAAGCCTCAACAATAGTCCACACACACAGGAGCAATGAGAAGCTCAAGACTTCCTTTCTAAATTTAGATTGCTTCAAACAGAAGTGAAAGTTCTTTGATAAATCAACAAAGCCATGTTTTAGAAGCACATAAGGAGAGCAGAACTGGGCAGGAAAACGCTTGTCTCTGCACTGTCAAACTGACTTGCAAAAGACTTCTGAAGATCTTCAGGGACCCAGACCCGAGGCTCCTAGCTGCATTCCAAAAACTGTGGTCAATTACCTGTGGGCAGTGTCGGACCAGACCAGACCAGAGCCTGGGTCTGCTGCATCCCAGTGTCATGTTAATCACTGCTCTAAAGAGGACCTCACAGCTTCTGCTATTACAGCTCTTCCATTTGGGATAACTAATAATCATGTCAGAGGCACTCTGTAGCCCCTGATCAAAACATGATTCCTTATTCTATTGATTAAGTGTCCCGTGATTCTTCTCTGCTTCCCCAAGGTGCGCACAGTACAAATTAGATCTTCTTTTAGGCAGAAAAGGAATGACAGAGACCTAGCCTCTGTTCACTTTAGAATACACTCCTGAGAGAAAAGACAGCTATATTTTAACTTTAAATCCAAATTTAAAAGTACCAAAAGCAAGATGGAGGCAGCGGGTCCAATTCTGCCCACAGAACCCTGAAAGCAGACAGGGAATGGCTAATGGACATGAAGCAGCTTCATTGCAACTGTTCTCCAAGTTACACCAGCAAACATCCAGGGAGGTTCTGGGGTATTTGTATATTTGTAATTCCATTTACACTGACATTAAAAGAATAACTACTGTTCAACTACCTTCTGGACAATCCCTGCCCTAACTTAGGGCAAGATAGCGTTTCCCTGTAGACATGTGCAAACACGGCATAGCCCCAGTGGTGAGTCTCAGCAGACTTGGAATTAGTCCTTTAAAAAGTAGAGCATCAAGATAGATTCTCGCTACTGAAATTTAAAACTAGGACATCCTGGTCAGTGGCTTGTTTTGCACTGTGATGGGCCAGGGCACCCTTTATGTCTATCTAAGGGGAGGGTTCAGAAAACAACACACTCACAGGAAAAATTTCAAGGCAATGACAAGGAGTCACCAATCGTATTCTTAGATAAGAACCCCTACAATGGGGTTCAGCCCCAGCCCTCAGCACTGTCCCTCCAACCACCTCCCCAAGAATAACCAGAAGAAACACATGAAACTCCTTGTTTTCTCCTTTTAGGAAAATCACTGCTAAAAAAAAAAAAAACCAAAACACACAACAGGAAGCTGTCTCTTTTTTTCCTCTCATTCATTAAAGCATGGAAAGTGTATTTGAGTCACAGCCACCTAACCACACATTCGGCATGCACCATCTGTTACACCCCCTTCCCCGAATCACTTTTGGCTGACCAAAAGTGTTGCTAGTCAAGCTACAAAATTCACAGCCCATATTTAGGTGGGGAGAGTTCTACTGAAAAGCTGGCTGCTTTTACCTGCCATTGTGGCTTTACTTTGTAGGAAACAAGTAATTTTAGGTATCTTGAATGATAGCCTGAATAACACCTGAAAAGGCTCAAACAGAGCAAAAGCAAGTAAATATTCTGGCTTTGGGTTCCGTTTTAGTCTTTTCCACACTAACACTAATATCTTTCTGCTATCATGTGCTTTGCCCACTATGCCAAATATCACAGTCTCTCTGCTAGGCTAAACTTGTACACTTCTGCAGCAAGCTGCAAGCTATTTCCATCTAGTATCTCTCCCCACAGCCCCTTTTAAAAAAAAAAAACAAAACAAACAAAAAAAACACACCACCAAAAAAACCCAAAACCCACAATCTCTTCTTGGAAGCAAAAACACTAGCCAGCTCCTCACCTCCTGTGCACTTGCATAACCACATTGATTTCAACAGCAATTTAAAGCACTACCGTACAGGTCACGTTGCCAGTTGAACAGTCTTGAGCTCAGGTGTGTAAGTCCAATGAGATTTGCATCTTCCATCTACCTACAGCCCCAATAGCTCAGACTGAAGATACACGTGCTGCACTTAGAGAAAGATGAACAAAAGGCATCTATTATCACACTGGGCTGTGATACACACATGCCTGGAGATATTAGGGACTAAGGTAAGGTTTGAGTTTCCACCTCAGGAATGCTCCAGGGTTCAGTATAAACAGCTCGTGCAAAAAGCAGGTTTACAACATAGACAGTGAGCTCAGACAGAGCTAGCAACCATCAACTAGCACAGGTTCAAGTGAACACTACAGCTGCATCGATGATTACTTCATGTTCCTTGGAGTGTGTACAGTGGGAGTACAGCTGGGCTCGGACATGCCTCTGGGATCTGTAGGTGGCTGCAGCTCTGTGCAGCTCTGGCTTAAGGCAAAAAGACACATCTGACCACCTGTACACTTTGGTGGTTCTCAGTTGTCCTCCCACCTTATCAGCAATACGGAGTTTCTCTAGTTTAACTTGGGACTGATCCTGTCCTAGATTCTGGGGGCATGGACTACAACCCACCACCTGCCCTCCCCCGAGCTATGCCAATAAGGAATAGCTGCAGTCAAAGCCAAGCCAGATTGCCAAACTGTTTCTTAGTTGCGCGGAGCTAGTCTTTGACTAGGTTCAGACTCCCACCAAGAAGCAGGAGTGCCCACGACACTTCTATGCACAACTGCTCACAAGTTATCTCTTGGAAGAACTACCCATTTCTTTTGGGACAGGTGTGTTTCCAGACTCAAAGAGTCTGTTCCCCCTATTTACTGTGCTGCTGGTAGCGTCAACTGTGTGGGATTACTCCACGGGAGCGAGAAATGAGCAGGGAGGGAAGTCTCTAAGAGATGTCTGAGTCAGTATCTCTGGCTGGTGTCATCTATACATCATTCTGTGCCTTTCACCACAGCAGTAATCTAGCCAATACATTCTCCAACCCCCAAAACAGTGAGAGATAGCCAGGCTTGCTTTCATTACAATTTTCCTTTTAGTTAAAAAAAAAAATATTCCCTGTGGGCTGAAAATAAGGATAAGAAATTTTAGCCTTAAAAGAAAGGTGAGGGTTTATCCCTCAAGCATCTGAAAGATTACATGGTCTATGCTGGAAATATCATTTTAAGCATAACTATTGCCTAAACAATTTGGTGTGTCACATGACTTCTTTTGTTAAGTGTTCCTATTTATGAACAAGAACAGGTGATAAATATGTGTACCACCATGCTGACTCATAGCTGTAAATTTGTCACTAGTATGCAGCTGTAACACTAATCGGGGTTTTCCTGGTGTAAAATGCAGTTAATAGCTAGCATTTGAACTTGAGTAGCAGACCAAGTTCTGCTCAGGTGGTATCTGTGTAAGCTTGGTTAAATCCATGAGTTTAGCTAGATACAGCTGAGATTCAAGGCTACTTCACTGATTAGATCAATTCTGAACATACAATAAACATCAGAAATCGTATGCAGAGACTGAGGGTTGTCTGGCACGACAGGCTGTGGGTTCCCGTTAGTGTGTGTAGGCATGTACATACAGAGGTCTCAGCTCCAGACTCTGCTGAATTCTTATTGGAATTCAGCTGCTGAAAGGTTCTCCAGGCTGACTCTGCATGAAGATGAGCAGGAATAATTCTGTTTTAACATAATCCAGTGACCACACAAGCAGTCTTAGAGAGACAAAGGCAGCACAAAGCCTTACTCTGATAGTTCCTTTCTTGCTTCCCAATCAGTGCATCGTAGAATCCAACCCAAGGCAAGAAGTACATACAGACCTTGACAGAAAAGTGAAGAGAGGCCCTTGTCATATCTTCATCTTGATGATAATCTACTCATCAGAGCTTGTTCTGGAAACTCCAGGTAAGTTAAAACACCACTGCTGACTTTTTGTGTCAATATCTGTACAAAATCAGTAGTAGGAGATGAGCTAAATTCCATTACAATGTGCAAATTCTGATCATATACAGAGACACATTGTCACAAAGAAAAGATGATGTCTACAGACTTGTCAATAATATATGGTTCTCCCTCTTTCCAAGTCAAACAGAATCTCTGTTGAAGCCTATCTTATACAAACAAGTGCACAAATTCAGGAAAAAAGAGAATCCCCTACAAAAAAGAAGACACCTTCAAGAAAAACAAATGTGTTGCATATATGCAAAAAGTAAGATGAAGTAAGAGACTTTCTTCTTCTCTTACATAAGACCTACTGGAAAAGGAAGTCTTTTCAGCTGAACAAGGCTCATAAACATGTGGCTACAGGTTGCAGTTTGGCCTGAAAAATTCACTACTCCCACTACTTCCAATTTACAAACACAAAGTCTTCCTTTCCTTATGCGTACCACATGCCCAACTTCCAGTCTGCAAGTTTGGACGATTACAACTCCTCTTCCTCTCCTCTCATGCCTCCTCCCATTTTCAAAGCATTTGTTTCTGCTTAGAGATTGCTTGTTAAGAGATAAGCCTTTTCTAGCCAAATTGCCAAATGAATCAAGATAATGCCAAAGCAAGTTCAAACATATTTAATCCACAGGTATCATTCAGCCAATAGGAAAGACTGATTTGTGGAGTAGTAGACTTACTTATTTGTGACACAGCACAGCTGGAGTCAGGCTTTCTGATCTGGTGTTATATTTTCTGGAGGTGCTGAACAGAAGACATTCCTGAGGAAGAAGTCAAAGTGATCTTTGTACATGGGGCCAAGAGTGTCTCTATCACAGACATAGTCCAGCCAAAGAGCAATGAGGACAGTTTTTCTTAAAGAGCAGGCAGATCTTAGTAATCCGTGCCCCACCCTGACACTCCCACCATAACCAGTTTGGAGGCAGCTTCCATGCCAGAAACACTGCAGTTAGCTCTTATGATGCAAGAACCAAGGTAGAAAGAAAATACATCTGCAATCTAAATACACTCTAGGTCTCAGTTCAGCCTGGTCCTGCCTCATCTGTGCTGCAGTTAAAAGTGGGGGGGGGGGAATAAAAGGTGTCCCACTTAGTATAGTAATTCCCACAGCCATGCTGTTTCCAGCAGAAGAGATTGAGAAACCATAGGAACCTTCCCTGCAGCCAGCACATAGGACTATATTCTCCTTACCACCAGACTGGCTTGAGCTGCAGTGTTAGAAGTTTCATGTGCTTCACTACAGATGTCAAGTCTAGTCCCTTTATCAGCTTCTTAGTCAGAGAAATGAATCCAGAAAGATATTGCTTTTACAAAGAAATATGGCTAAAAATAACATGCTTCTAACTTTGCAAAATCAATTTAAAAGTCATGCAAGGGATTAGCATAGGGACAGAGTTAAAGACTGACGGAGTTGTTTCTTTCCAAGGATGCTTGAAGCAACACTAAGATGCTCACCACATGGCAAGGCATTTTTTGCTCTCTTATGCATGGGTTAAAATTACCATTATTTTCCATTTCAGTTTTGTAGTCGACTTAAGAATTGAGTAAAACTGCCAGGACAGAACTGAAAGCAAGTCATATACCAAAGCGTTGGGTAAAAAGAAAAAACACTCAAGCACTGATTCGGCAGAACATATAAAACTTCTAAAAAAATACAAGACCTTGTGGCATCAGAGAACCTATTCTGCTAATAACCAAACTAACACAATCTACTTTCCACTACAGGGAAACTCCCTGCCCTTCTAAGAAATGGCCTTCCTACAGGTGAAACAGGGTCAGCTCATGTAGCACATCTACATTCAAAACATTATTTGCAAGCAATTCCCATAGCCCTTTCTTTCCACCCCTTTTTTCTGTATTACAGAAAGTTCTCCTTGCACTCATTTGAGCTACCATGAGTGCTTATCTTTACCTGTCAAGTCCCCGTTTGAAATCTTTATCTACCATGTGCTTTATTTTGAGAAGACCTTATAAACAAGAGGAATGAGGAAGGACTTAAAGCATTTCAGCAAATTGGGAGGGACATAAGCATGCACTCAAATACCTTTAGTTAGGTTGATGTTCTTGACTTTGAAACACACACACATTATGAAACGTGGTGTACATGACAGCTATCTAAGCTGTGAACAGGCACAGAGGGAAGTGGTGCCAAAAGGACCAAGCTAGTACATCTAGTGTAAAAAATGAAGTTACACAAGCATTTAAATGAATTTGCACTGGTGTTTTAAGCTATTGATCCCATTCACATTACAACTACTTTCATAACTTTACTTCAGGGCTGTGCTAACCTTGGGATTAGAAATGGCAATGAGCACGCAGTGCTGTCTGACCTGCGCTGGTATAGAGTTTAGAGAGGCACCTCCACCTGACAGCATTCACCCCCATGCATCAGTGGTCTGAGCGCCTGCCATTCACCGATATGAAGACTGCGTTGAAGGAGATATCTCTTCACCTGTTAAGTTAATAGTTTTGACACCAAAACTAGACATTACAGAACTTTCAGAGATATATGAGCTATATACAAATCATATTACGGAAGCTTCCCTGGCTTTTTGTCCCTTTGAATAAAACCAAAAAGTGAGATCAATAAACTGATTTTGACTTAGCATATTGGACTGTCTTCAAATCACACATGTGCAGCCTCACATTTGGCCTCAGGAGCTACTTCTTCAACTTCCAGAGTCAAGTCCCCTCCCTTCCCAAACTAGTACTTCCTGTTTCCAGTTTGCTGCTTTTATCTATATCATGTTTTATCATTTCCTTGTGGCTTTGCTACACAGTTTACCAGTTATACTTATGCAGCTAAGTTTTCATAACTCTTTTTCCATGAAAAAGTTTCTGCACAAGAACAGAAGACGTGTAGATTCAAATCCAAAGCACAGACGAGGCTTGCAGGCCCAGCAACCATGTCGCTAGTAGCCACTAATCACGATCCACAGGGCCATTTGGTGACTCGTCAAGGCCACCCAGAGAACCACAGCAGGCACTGGAGATGTCCGAGCTCCTAGCTTCTGGTTAAACTACTGACTCTTGAGGAGTTGCCTACAGTCTGCACTGAGCTGCGCACCATAGTCAAACCATCAGTAACGCTGGCGCTCTGCAATATCAGAGCACCTGTCTCTACTGGTACGAGCTGATAGGCAAATGCATATGACCACACATGCATTTCTGACACATTAACCAAGGCACAGTAGTTACACCACGTAATGCCACAGGCAGGCCACCTGGTACTTGGGACAACGCTGCAGCCCACCACGCTCTGGTGCGCCATGGGAAGTGACAACCTGGGGAGTAATCACAGACCCTCATCTCCTACAGTCTGGTTCTCTGCTCTGCATCTGCAGACAAACCCACAGCGGACTGGCGCAGCGAGTTAAGCACAAGACTGGGGCTATGCTTGACAACATGCATGTTGGTACAGGCAACTGAACAGAGCAGAGGGCACAGAGTCTACATCCATGCCCATAGCTTCACGTCTCGGCAGAGATCCAGTACTTGGTTGAATTCCCAGAGAAATCATATACTGGACCGTGCATCAAACAATTTTTTCAACTAAGATTTTTTTCTGGTCATAAATTTTATGATCATCAGTGAATGTGGGACCCATTCGTTTAAGCAGATAAACATTTAAGAGGCACGCATGCACACACTCAACAACTATCACTAGAAACAGCCTTTGTTTCTTTAAGAAGAACCTGAAGATGATAGCAGGCCTTTATCCTTTGTGAATAAAGGTTTCCTTTTAGAACAGGTCCACCAGAAAAATACTGATGATTATTTTCCGAAATGATGCTGATTGACAGTGAGCATTAAAAAGGCCGTCAGTAGGGTTGCCAAAAGCTTACATAAATATTGTTTTATAAAGAATAGCCTTTTGAAAGCTATTTGGAGGTGGCAGAAGGAAAAAGAGTGTGACAAATTTGAAAAAACCAAACCAAAACACCCCACAAAACAAAACAAACAAACAAAACTACAAAAAAGGCAGAGGAAAAGAGAAGGAAGAACGATAGATTTCCAAGAGGTTGTGCCAAAAGCTACCTACCACCTATTGTTTCACCATTTTTTTCCCAAGCTTCATTGCTCATGTGATGGATGCAGCATACACGTTTGTTACAGTTACACTGTTGTAATGATCTTTCTTCCTAAAGGCCCAATGCTCTAGCCCACAGCCTCCAGTACCAGACTAGGGAAAGAAGGGAGCAGGGCAGGGGGGGATTGTTTACTCTGCTTAGAGCAACGCTACCTGCACACAAGGTAAAAGGAAATGTTATTTAAGTATCTAAAGGTCAAACAAACCAAGCAAAAATAAGTCTACATTCCTCTTCTAAATACTTATGCAGACTCGTGTACAGATTCAGCCCTTCTTTGAAAGCATTACAACAGCACATGTTTTGTGCTTAAAGAGTTTCATACAATCTTTCTAAACGGCAAAACATCTCTCCAACCCGGACCGGGATGCTGTTTGTCAGCCACACCAACGGAGTGAAAAGGAGGATCAGATTAGATCAGTGAAACCGAGCCAGGGATAGAGAGACAGGCCTGGAGTAGAGGGCGGGAACCATCAGAAGCAAACACCAAAGACCTGAGGGAAAACGTGAGTCTATCCAGCTTCCCAGGACAGGCGATGTGGCGACCCACCTTCTGCTAGGGAGCCTCAAGTCACCTCTGGTCCCCACCTCACATCCCATCTACCTTCACAGTGACATCAGGAGCCCGGCTACAGGCCCCAGGGCAGCGCAGAGGGGCGGCGGGCGCCGGAGCACGACCGCACGCAGCTCCCACTCCCCGCGAACCCGTCCGACAGCCCCGGGCGCCCCACACCCGCCCCGGGCCGCGGCACCCACGGGCCTGCCCAGCGGTTCCCCCGCACCTGTCCTCCCCCGCCCGCTCCCCGGGCGCACCCTCTCCTCTCCTTTAGCACCACGCTCCGCGGGACGCCGTTCTAGCGGCGGAGGGCTGGGGGGCGGGGGGGACCCTGCCACGGCCAGCCTGGCCCCACAGCCCGGCTGGGGAGGGGACCGACCCCCCTGTTGACAGGGCTGCAGCGGGGCTGGGGACTCCTACCCCCCTTCCCTTCCACGTACACCCCCACACCCCGTCCTGCCCGGGGGAGAAGGGAGGGAGGGAGGGAGGGAGGGAGGGGGTGCCTCACGGCCGCGGCACCGGTGAGGGCGCGCGGCTCCCGGTGCTGAGGGGAAAGGGCGCCGGGGGAGGGGGCAGGCCCCGGCGACCCCTGCGAGGGGCAGGCCTCGGCCCCCAGCTCTGAAGAACAGGCACCCTGGGGGGCGGTAACGGGGCTCCCCTCCGGCCCCACCGCGGCTGCCGAGCCCCGTACCTCCAGGGTGCGGATCTCCTGCTGGGTGAGGTCGTTGGACGCGGCGCACTTCGTGCGGAGCCCGCGCAGGTTGGAGAGCGAGATGTCGATGAGGTCCTGCAGCAGCCCGCACTGCTGCAGCGTGCTCCGCACGGCCGGCAAGCCCCGCGCTGCCGCGCCTGCCCGGGGCCCCGCGCCGCCGCCGGCCGCCGCCTCGCCACCGCTCCGCTCCTTCCTCTCCAGCATGCCGGCGGCTCGCAGGGCAGCCGCTCTATCCATTCCTCGGCATCAGGGAGGCCGGGGATGAGAGGCGGTGGCGAGGGGAGCAGCAGGGAGGGAGGGCGGGCAGCCGGCGGTTCGCTCCGCCCCGCCTCTCCTCTCCGGGCAATTACCGCGCATTAACATGCACGCCGGCGAGGCACCGCGGGCGCGGCCGGCCCGCGCAGGCAGCGGCTGCTCCGCGAGGGGGCGCGGCGGCCGCTCCGCCGCCCCGCCTCAGCGTCTCCCTCCGCCCCCCTCAGCGCCCGCCTCAGCCCCTCGGCGCCCGCCTCAGCCCCTCACCGCCCCCCTCGGCGCCCGCCTCAGCCTCCGACCCAGCCTCTCACCGCCCTCTCAGCCCGCCTCAGCCTTCCCGCAGGTATGTCGGGACTTGTAGCTCGCCCTAGAGGAGCCCCCAGCGCCGTCTGCTGAAGCAAAAGGGTCAGGGGCAGTGCTAGGCCTGGCCAACCCATCTGGAGGTGTGAAAGCCCGGCTGGCAGGTGCAGCCTCTTGCTGTGGGCAAGGGGTCCAGCCAAGCCCCTTGCGCCTCTTGGTGCTGGATGGAGTGCTGTGCACAACACGGTGAGATGAGCCCGTCTGTGTGTCTGCAGACATTAAATGCCACGAGGACCTGAAAGTCTGGAGGTTAAACTGTGTCAAAATGGCGTTGCATATTTTCAGTGCCATCCCACAGAAGCTCCTTGTGCGCTTCTGGATGGGGTGGTCTGCCGCGGCCGTGGCACAGCCAGAGCCGTTGGGGCTGGAGTCTGTGGTGCGGTGTGTGCAGTTACAGAGTTGACACTGGTGATGGCTGTGCCATTACGCCGGCACAAACCAAATGCTAGCTATAAACAAGTCACTTACTAAGGCCATAGAGAGTTTTCCTAAATAGCCTTTTCCAAATGTTCTATAAATCAATCAGGTACATGTTTTATTTGACATAAACATTTACTTAGTAAAGAATAAATGCAGGTCTAGTACATGAAGTGGGCATTATTATAAACATCTTTTAGGGAATATAAACTCTTGAGTGCAATAGTCATGTGAGTTCATTAATATCATGAGTAGGAGAGAACTTTATTACGGCCTCGTGGAACCACTGTGGTTTCAGCTTTCACAGTGGAAATGCTAGAAAAATGGTACAGGTAACTGCATTACAGATGCATTTGGTTGCATATCCTAACTGTCTGATGCACTGGCACAGAATGGAGATGTCAGTGCAGGAACCACACATCTCCCAATTATTGGAAGAATTAGGATTGTTCATCTGACGTGAGGGATCCAGAAAGGCAATTTGGTTGCATCTTGCTGACAGAAGAAGAAAACCTCCTTAATTTGGACTAGATTGACACCAGGTTTTAAAAGCTAAATCACATCTGAGCCACATGTGGCAATACAGAAGAGAGTTTTATGCAAAAAAAAAGGGGGAAACAGTATGAATATAGGACCTGAGGCAGTGGAGCAGGGCAAATCAGCTGACACTGAGCTGTTTTTCTCATGGTTAGATGGATACTGGTATCCACATTAGTTTGTGTGCATTTGCATAGAGTAGCGTGGCATATGCTGTTTAGTAATTTTCTTAAGAATGTGGGTCAGGTTAAGTATTTGATTTCATTGTCATTATTCACATGCTATAAATTTCGTATGCACTAAGGGCTTTGCTGGATTAGAGTTTAATTAGTTTGCCATCTGATGAGTGCTGTGGCTTTGGGAAAGTAACTCATTTTGCTTATTACCTCCATATTTCTGACCTTGTGAAAAAGTCTTTATCTACCCCCTCTCCTTTTAGGAGCACTGGAAGTTTAGCACTGGAAATTTTAGTTTGTAAAACTCTGACAGACTGAAATCCTCAGATACAGGTGACCGTGGAACTGGGAAATATTATTAACAGGGACATTATTCTTGTAGACATTCTCTGTATACCCACCTGAGAACATGCATTTGCTAATAGACAAGAAACTGAGTGTATTGCATAAGAAAGCAAACTAGGAAAATTGTGGGCTGTGCATCACAAGATACTTGGCATTCTCTGCAAGTGTTTGTGTACCGAGTTGGGAGTGCCGGCCTCATTAAGTGGCTACCATAAGTGGGCAGCATTCCAGTCCCAGCATACAAGACTGCCCTTCGGGCCTGCGTGGAAAAATGTGCTGACTAAACACTCCATACGTGCCATGCATTCATGTCCCTGCTCAGCATTGCTCGCTGTCTCACATGTTCGTGAGGCTGTCACATTCACAGGAGAAATGGGGAATCTCTGAGTGCTCTTCTGTGGAAGCAGATTACATGCAAGTGAGCTGCTCTCATTCTAGCTAGCTGCTTTGACTCCGGTAGCAAGGCTGAAAGAAGAGGCAGAGCCACACGCACTGAACCACAGGGGAACCATTGTCTTGTGCCGAGATGAACCCAGGGCTGTGTTAGCACAGGACTGCAACCTTGGGAATCTCACAGAGTTGCAGCCTGCGTCACCCAGGGTGACCACTGAACAGATGCGATGCTGAGGTACCAGGAGCAGACATTTGTGAACATGGGGGTGGGGAGGGAGTGTGATTTTTGTGATTTCATGGATGAGGCCAGCAGGGTTTCACAGGGAGTGTATCCCTTTTTCCAGACCCACAAAACCAGCCGTGACAGAGCCACTCCATATACTGTTCTTATGATGGGACACAGATTCTATTAAACTGTCACACACATCTATGTTAGGGTCTTTATTTAATTCCTTAAACACGCTGTGTTTCATCTGAGATCTGTATTGAGAATGTATATTGGAGAATGCAGCTCAGAATGGGGGAAAAAAATGACTACAATTTCATTAGCATTTGTGCCCAGTGAGCAGTATTTCCCAGCATCTTGCATCTTGTACAGACAATTTAAAATTCTACCATGTTGATCCTGTTGTGATTTTTTCACAGTCTTTGCCTTGAAAACAAAGATACAGAAAGAAATGGAAGGAAAGCATGTCGATTGGCAACTAAATTGGTTGCTGTTTCACCACAGACTTTGTGTGTAATCTTGATAATTTAAGTTGTCTGGAATCACAGCTCTCTGTCTATAAGAAAAGAGGGATAAAATCACTGCTTTATCAGAGGTTTTGAAAAGAGAAATGCAGTGGCTGGGCAATGCTAGAAGGACCATGTGAGCACACTGAATGAGCTGTTTTGCCCAGAGATTCAGGAAAGTAACATTTTTCATGCCGTACATTATACATTTATTGATGCACTTGTTAGGACTTTTTATTGAAGGTACAGTGTATGTGTGGTAGACATAAGAACTACATTCTGTAGAGGAAAACAACCACTTTTTTCTTGAATCAAGGGAACCACAAACACATTGTGTACTTAATTCCTATGTGAAGTGTACAGTGGCCTTTTTTGCATATCAAAAAACAATAGTTTTGAAGACAAAAATGAAATGTGGAATGCCTAAACTGGATCAGAGAAAACTGTTAAGTCCTTGGTTAAGCCACTGGCCTATGAACTGAAAGGATTTCTCTTCCCCACTGCCCCCCATATCTCTTGCCCACACAGACCAAGTTCTCTGGGGCAAGAATTTTCTGTTGCTAACTGCCACAATAAAGTCCTAACCTTGCTAATAGCCTCTAGGAAGTCCTGCCCTATAGACCATATCAAGGGTCTTCAGCTCAGTAACATAAGCTCACTGGAGAAAAGCAAAGACCTTTTTCTTTTTTTTCCTAAAGAAAGAAAAGCACTGATGCATTTCACATGCTGCTTTTATGAAAAGCTTCTATTACCTTTTTAGCTAGCTTGCCCCAATTTCATTCAGCTATCACAACACTGAATTTAGATGATGAGACTGAATTACTCTATTTGATGTGTTTAACACATAATAGAAACCTGTTTCAAGAAAATGCAGTGTTGGGATTTGACGAGCTGAAATGTTAGGTGTTTCAGATAAAAGAAGCCTTTATTATCGATGATTTTCCCCTCAAAGGCTTCCTCCTACACAGACAGTAAGAGTATTCCTTTCTCATTGCAGTGCAGCACAGTAATACACAGTAGTTCTGGCATGCTTGTCTGCTGTGAAGTTGAGAAACTTAAGTCCTATTTTTAGACATGCAGGTGGATATTCTTTTTAGGATACACAGAGAAAGTGAAGATGGTAAGATGGTGGTCATGGGACAAATCCTCACCATTTTCCCCAGTTTAAATGTCTCCATTCCCTGCAACTGAGCCAAACCAGTTCATACCAGTTTAAGATTTGGCCTGCACCTTTAAGAAAACTTTTAGTGTAGGTCCACTTCTTCCACAGACTTTTCCTGCTCAGCTGCCCATTTGGTGAGCCTCATGCACAAATTACAGTAGAGGCCACCTTGAGCAGGCGAAACACCCACTCCTTTCTGTCTGCTTATTTTTTCCTTCTTTTCTATCACTTGTCATCAGAGAACCCAGGAATTTAATAGGAGTCTTCTGACAGTTAAAATGGCAAGGTCAAAAGCAAGGGATGGAACAGCAAATCCACAGGTTTGACAGTAGTATATACCATTGAGACATGGAAAGATACAGGAAACTGAACTGTATGCTGAGAATAATGGAGGAAGAGATGTGAAAAGTTACTGTTGTTCTTAAAAAACATTTTCATGTGTGGGGAAAAACCATTGTGCTTGGGCAATCTAAGAGAAACAATTCTTGCTCCACAAACGGAGGACAAAAGAAACTAGCTGTGTAGCTACACTCAGTGTTTTCTGTAGACAGGTCAGAAGAAAGGAACTTCAAAATGGGGCTGAAAGGAGGATCATTGGAGTGATGTGTTCATCTTATAAGACCTCACCTTCTGGAGTCATGTGAGTAAGCAAGAATTGCAACTGTTACAGCAACCAAAAACTTTCTAGTTTTAAGAAAGCTTGAATATACAAATTTTAATAGTCTATAAAACAAATAAAAACCTTAACTTTTCTTTTTAGAAAAATCTCATGGGTTTTGCAGTCTTGCTTTAGCATTAGCTGTATGGCAATAATGCTGCCTTTTCTCTGCTATTTATCACCAGTCTCTTCTGTTTAGATTAGAAACTGTTTGGGGCAGGAAGTGTCTTTTACTCTCTGCTTGCACAGCAATGCCTGAATCTCAGCTAGAAGCCTCTAAGCTCTGCTGTAATGTAAATACTAAATAAACGATAGTCACAGAGGACTTAGCCCCCACCCCACTTGGAGGCCTGCCAGTCTGCGGGGTTTGTTCTAGCAGCAGACATGCCAACAGTGAAAAGTGACAAATTTTGTTGGCAAAAGATACTCATAGGTCTAACAAGGATAAGAAACACCCGCCTCTAGAAACAGAGGCTTATGTCTCTCCGAGGGTAAACACACCCAAGATTGACTCATGCTGGCATAATCCCCTTGTGCAATTTCTATATTGGCATTAGATGTGTGTGAGGCAAAAAGACAAATATTTGGTTAATAGAACAACACAGGGATAATAAAAAATAATTAGGCAGCTTTACCTCTCAAAACACTGCAGCAGGTGAGCTGCTGCTCTTCCCCTCAGACAGGCATAGCCATCCCTGCTAGCAGAGCTTCCTCATGTTTGTTTTTTCTGCAGCAAAATAACCAGTTTATTTGGTTAAATGTTGTAAGACTAAAAATAATAAATAAATAAATAAATAATACCCGGTAGCCCACAGTCTGGTGAGGGAGAGGGTATATACTGTGGTGGAAAAAGCAGGCTTGTATTCCACAAGAGAGCTTTGTCAAGTGTATTGCATAAGGAGATTACAGCCCTGAGTCTGAAACCCGGCTGAAGGTTTTAGTTGTTTTTGCCGCTACCTCTGTCATTAGCATGCTACTGAACTGCATCACAACAGCCCCTCTTTCATCTGTGTGAAAAAAGTCTCAAGGTCCATCATTACATTTTTCAGAGCTGTTACCCCACAGGGCTATTAGCTTCATTCCCGCAAGCCCTTTCTTGTTGTTGTTTTAAATAAAGGGAAAGGAGTTGGACAGGTTAATCATCTGTTCACTTTATACCCTGTGCTCTTGGATTTGTTTGATGTGACAGGCCTCTAGAAAGGACATGAGTCCAGATTCTGCTGTGCACGCCCTGTGTAAGGCTTGTCCTGTACTTGGGGTTTTGGCAATGTAGTTACGTTGATTAGCAAAATGAGAAAGAACTCCTCACACCCCTGTGTGCCATACTTCTGTCAGCAAAACTCTGACTCAATGCCAGTTTTGCTGGCAAAAGGAAAAGAACCCAAACTTTACCTGATGCAGCCTCTTTTGTGTGGAGAGCGATTTTACCACCAGTTCTCATACTGTTCTGTGGGAGGCCTCATTTCCAGTTCTGCAACCCTTCTTCCACATCTGTATGTGCAATGCCTCAGAAGTGGGGTGGCCGCATACATTTCTCAAGCAATTCATTATGTCTCTCCTCACATACCGAGCAAGAAGGCTGTCCTGGGATCAGCAGGGCCTGCTGGATAATCCACATCCCTTTCCATGGGAGGAGCAGGGCCACAGAGACCGCTAGATCCAACATCCGCATTCTTCCCAAGATTCATCTGCACATTTGATGTAGTTGTGCCCCTCCATTGTGCATGGTGGGACCTGGGAGGAGCTATTGCCATCTTCCACTTGTGAAATACCTGTGAAGTTTCTTTCCCTTAAGCATTCTTGTGCACATGTCTTGTAGCTCTCAATTATGTAGTCATCTCTGGGGAGAGCCTGGATAGACTTACATCTCTGTTTTAGAAGAGCTGCAAGAATCCCGCAGTAGACAGAAATGGAAGGAGCTGGCTTTCACAGCTTTCTAAAAGTTGAGACACTGTAAAACAGGCTGGGCCAAATTATATTAATGGAGGATCAGTCCAAATGCATCCGATTGGCATTGCCTGTTGAGTTCCTTCATAGGAGGTGGAATTCTGCAAGCAACTGCCTGTGCGTTCTGGTGTTCCTCCCGGCCTCACAGCCTGCTCCTGCTCTGCTGAGTCAGGCTCTTGGAGACTAGGTCTATGAAAAGCCTGCGATAGTCTAAAGGAAACTTGCAACATTATTATGAATATTTAAAAACTCAAACCTGTCCCCTGCAAAAAACTGGCTCAGCTGTAAGTCATTACAGTCATGATAATAGAAAGGACATTTTATTCACCTATCAATCACGCTAGCTCTTCATGAGTTGAGAATTAATCTGCAGAAGGAAAAGCAAACACAGATCTTTTGTTCCTTCCGATTCAATGTCCTTTGAAATCAGTGTCTTCCCAGTCAGTAAGTTTTGGATTAGGTCCTCATTCTGCCTTCCTTTCCCCTGTCCCTACAGTACCATGAAAATTCAGGCTGTTTCTCTTTACTTCCTTCCTCTTCATAAAATGTCTAGTAATCAGCCATCTGGTGTCCAAGATGCCTTGAGTATTAGGGCATTTCCTTTATCCAGGGGAGGCTTCTGAGAAGAAAGATAAATGTGTTCATGACCCATCCCTGCTGTGTGCTGATTAGGGTCTGGCATTTTTTCTTTGTTCACAATGATTACTGTAGCGCTAAGTTGTTTGGTAGAGAAACATATTTAAAGGGAGAATCTTAGTTTCTGGCCTAGCAGATTTAATGACATTACTTAACTATTCTTAATTAGAATTTTGTATAACAATATAATACCTGTAGTATATGTTAAAGACAGAGTGGGATTTTGAATGGAAGAGGCAAAGGGCGATCTATAGAAAATACTGTATGGCCTGAAGAACTGCAGTCTGGATTCATTCTCATTTTAATTCTGGCTAACAGTGGCACCCTCTTTTTCAGAACTAAAAAACTTAACCCTTTCCTTTCATTCCGTACGGCAGACTAGTAGCCAGAGACGCAAAGCTGCAATATAAACTGTGTGCAGGGCTCTGTTCAAGTCAGTGACAGTCCCTGGGGAACAGCGGTTCTGTGTACCATGCTGTATAAAACCGGGTCAGGTCTCAAGGTAGCCAATGCACTGAGATTCAAGTTTAAGAGGAAAATACTGAAGGGCACAGAGAGACTGTGACAGAGCATCCACTGGACCATTGCATTTTTTTTAAACAAAGCCTGGAAGGAGAGTGCAATTCAGACTAAAATGAAAACAAAAGCAGCAGGAAGAATCTGCCATTTTAGCTCTTAGGTAGAAGGCAAATAAAAGAACTACCCCTTTTATTCTATGATGACTTGTAGGCCAAATTCTTGACATAAAGGAGGTTTGTGTCTTGATTTGTGAGCCCATGGGAGTTGCAAATTTTTTGTTGCCTTGACTGTGGTAGCATGAAGAGATGCCAGTAAGGTACTGTTCATATTCACAGAATTATATTCCCTTCCCGTTCAGGTGTTGACAGTCACTAGACGTTTCTACCAGGAGTCTTCACTTGATAGTATGTTTATAAATAGTAAACAGTCCTGGCTGAACAGGAGTTTGTCAGGTGAAAGAGAAGTAAGAAGAGACGTCCTTAAAATACCTTTAGGCAGTTTCTGTACACCTTAGTTCCCAGCAAACAAATATTTATAACTTTTTTTTTCTTCTTTTGAAAGTCACCTTTAAGGGCATGTACTATCCAAATCCCTGCTTGAACTCTACATACAGTTCAGACTGTGGATTATGGCAGTCATACCATATTTAAGCTATTTGGTGCATCCGTGAATAAACCAGCTAATAGCGTATATTAACATGAGTGCAAGAAGTAGTCAGATAGCCTAAACTTTCTGTGCAAGACTATGCACAACTTCGTTTAAATGGAAACATTTGTCTCAGTGCAAAGAGCAGGGCTTCATGCATATACTTAACTTGTCACACAGCAGGTAGTCGCTGCCCAAACTACTCACCAAGCACAAATGTACATGCAGATAAATCTTTTTCTGATGGTGCTACAGAAAATAGTGAACCACATATTCTGCATTCTACTCAAACACAGTAAAAGTCTGTATAAAATCCTATAGGCATAATTTTTACATTAACATATGACTTAAGTTTCTCATTTTGAAAGCATACCATGGTAGAAATGCTCTCCATTTTGTTTCTGTGGTTATAATGTATGATATTCCTAAACATGTAATCATGATAGTTGGAATAAAGTCTCATAGAATAGACCATTTCAGACAAATAGAGGCAGTTTAAAACCATACACTGAGAAGGCTGATTTTTTATCCCTTTGGTGTCAAAAAGCCTTTGAGCTGTTTGTGCTAACACTTTTACTAACCTTTTCCTGCGATGGGCACTAGCAGACACTGTTAGTCAGTTATATTTATGGTTGGTCATTTTAAGTGCTTCATGGTCCTGCTTCAGTGCTATGGAACATTCTGGGGAGGCAGGATGGATAAGCTCTAGACAATCTGAAATCCTGAGCTGTAAAACTGAGATGCATAGTGTTAAGTTGTAGCTCCTGATACTGGCCCTGACTCAGCCAAGATTTTTAAACACAAGTTGTCGTGCTAACATCAGGCTTGGAGATACACTTCTGTGTCTTGCTGAATCAGGGCACATACATAACAAGGTGATTTAGAAATCCAGCTCTGAACTGATTCTCATTTTGCAGTGGTCAGACTTTTATTTCTGAGCTGCATTCTATGGCTTTGGTCCAGTGTGGGCACGCTGCAGTCCCACTGCAATCTCAGTATTGCAGTCCTGCTCTTCTGCCTGCTTCCCAGCAGAGCAGAGCATAGCCTGCTGATGAGGCTCATACAGATACCTGGGATGGGTGGCATTGCTCTGATTTTAGAAAAATCTCCTTAGACAGAAAGTGCTAGAAAGCACAGCCTGTCTCACTCCCCTATTTCTGTCAGTAGCTGCTAGTGTGCTAGGGCTCATCTGCCCCAGTTCTGCACAAATGCACACTCTAATCTTGCTGATAATGCCTGGAAAGAGAATGGTCATGGCCAGTTCTTGTCAGCATTTGAATTCAGTCTCTTGGTTTTCTGCTAACTCTTCTTCCTCAGTTTCCATCATAATCATTGACTTTCTCAATAACACCATCTCTGGAAATGGTTTGCACCGGAAGCAAGATAAGCAGAACATGAATGCTAGCAGGAGCTGAGCCAAAGTTTTGAAAATTCTGGCTCTCGCCCCACAGCATCAAATAGGAAGCCCTTTGCATTCATGGCAGAAAAATGTACAGGAAAGGACAAAGTAAACCCTTACCACTTTCCCTCATATTTGAGTATAGTTTTACCTGGTCCAGCAGCTCGCATGTTTCTTTACCTCTGCTCTCACTGCAAAGTCAAAGAATTCAGCCAGCTGAGAAGCAGTCAGCTGGCCTTGGCTACTGCCTGCTTCTGCAGTTCACAAGGTAGAAGTCCCCATTGTTTTCTGATGGGGAATATCGCCTGACAAGACCTGAGCACTTGATCACAATAAGGACAGAGGTCTCGATGCAGGAAAGTGTTTTTATTTTTATTACTTTGCATAAGCATAGAGTTAATTTTAAGTCCATACTGAAGTGCTACAGCAGTCAATATGACAGAAACGTTTACATAGAAGTCAAGTTAGTATCTGATTTTAATTGCTACTGCCCAGGCTTTGCCTAAGCACGCTTTCATGTGCTGCCTTGGAAAGGAACGCAAACCAGCACAGGTATAAGTATTTTGCTAAATCAGAGATTGTTGTAGTGTATCTGTCTTCTCACTCTGGATTGTCTCACTCCATTCATGGAAGAAAGGTGGGAGAAACCCAGCTTTTGCCATTGGAATGATCCCTGTGCACCCCAAACTGTAAGTTATTTTCATTAGAAGAAAAGAGTGAGTTGAAAAAGCTAACACAGAAGACTTCATACTTCCATAGGGCACTGATCTTTTCAGTGTGTCTGTAAGTAGCTGTGTAGGTCCAATTCAAACCAGGGGAGAAACTCCCCTTGACTTCAATTAGTTCATGGTCAAGTTCTGAGCAGAAGCCACAAGGCTGAATGACATGCTTATCACTAAATAGCAGATGATTCACAGCTTCTGACTGAGAAGTCAGGAATTCTAACTGTGGGTCCTGAAATTGGTGCCACTTTATTTTCTGAGCATACTAACAGGGGAGAGGCAAATGTCTCTGAAGGCAAAAACTTGTAAAATAACATAGAAAAGAATTATCTTAAAAAAATAAAGCTTTTCCGTGTCTGCCATGTGGTATGTCCTACAGGAGCTTGGACACTCATCTGAAGGATGAGAGAGAACTTTTAGTCTTAGCTTGATCATCATGAAGAGGCAGTTGGAAAGTTGAATCTGTCTGTACTTGGGGGTGACAACCAGTTTACACAGACCTTTGCCTCTCTGGAATGCTGTCTCTCGTCATACGCACCGATAACAAACCCCCAGTGTCAGGAAGTAATACTAGCACATCCTCTTTGCAAAGCTATTGAAAACAACAGGGAGGAATTTGTTTCTGACTGAAGCGGAGTGACACCAGTCCTACAACAACCATCTGCATACCTCTCCTGCTTCCTTCCTTGTTGTTATTCTCAACTCTTTTTATAGCCAATATATTTCCAAACATGCCGCAAGAGATTCTGAGTTGCCAGCTTTTGCAGTTTCTAGTCACTTGCATTAGACTAATGCAAGATATTTGCAGCAGCCCTCCCCACATATAATTTACCAATACAACTGGATTCGCCCAAAGCATAACACTAAGCCATGAGGGGAAAGTGGCAGAGTACAAGGAATCAAACAGGTCAGCTACCTGGACTAAAGAACCAGTGGTGTCTCTCACATCTCAGGTGCTCATGTTTCCACCATTTGATGCAGTTTTCTGTTTGTTCTTTGCTCAAATCCATCCCCCTCTTCCCTATGAATAGAATCGTAGTTAGAGGGAAGGGAGATGTTGGCACAAAGCAGCATGTTGTGTTTCTTTCCCATGGGAAAGTCCTGTTCGATAAAAATTGAAAAGGGCTTTCAAAAAGAACAGATTCATCTTGGTAAATCTGTCTCCTCTTCAAGCCAGAATACGTTTTTATGCTCTGAAGAACTAAGGGAAATATTCTGAAACTTTATTTAGGCAGTGCAAAGAAAGAGCCCATAACTGTAGCTTGCGGTTTATTGGGAGTACGTGTTTCCGCTACTTTGGCTTCCAGTCAGTATAATCATAATTTCAGAAACCATTTCAAGGAAGGGAACGATGACCCTGTGGTTGAGACATTGAGACTGGACCAGTCTGGTTCAGTTCCTGGCTCTTTCAGAAAGTATAGCCATGGGCAAATAATCTAATCTGTATGCCTCCCCCATGAAGTAGAGATGATAATGTTTCCTCTGTCTGACATGTCTATTTAAACCATATAGAGCACTTAGAATTTAAAATTACAAGGATGAAAAGGGTAGATGTGATCCACATCTGTCCTTCCCAGAATCCTTTTCAAAAGGTCAGATTTTGCCCGTTAGAATGGGCATAATAAAAAATAATTCCATTGGTTTAGTGGAGTTACTCCACATATTCATTGAGCTAAATGAAGTCAGAACTTACAATACTAGATCTAAGTGCTTCATGTTGTTTCTTCTTCTTTGATGGGATTGCAGTCATAGCTATTTGAAACAGAATGTCTCCAGCTCCCATCCATCCATGAACCTCTTTTCAGTTTCAACCTGTTAGCTCTGTAGTTCTGCACCATCTCTGAGATTTGCAGACTCCTCCAAATTCAAAAGCATGGTTCAGTTGTACTGCCTTGCCTATCTTTTACTAAGGCATGAAACAAAAAAGCTCCCCTCAAACCATAAACACTGTAATTTACCCTAAACTATTCACATTTAAAATAGGAAATCTGAAATATCAAAACCACAAGCATTCAAGTGTTTCCATGAAGGATAATCAGGATGTTGGACTTGCTAATAATTTTACGTAGGTGTTCAAGCTATGAAAGAACCCATATGGTCCTTTTCAGTTCTGTATTTTTGTTAAAAAGTGATATCTCTGTAGAATTTCAGCAGTTGTTGGCTGTCCTAGATGTCTTCAAAATAGCATGTGCTGTTCACCTATGCTGTGAGGCTAGGAGAATTTTAGCCCAGCCGATGCTCCCTGTACTTTCTCTGCATCCTGACCCCTCCATACCCTTCAAACTGGGGAAGTTTCACAGTCAGAAGGGCTGTTACAGGAATTTGCCCAGCTCCCCTTACCAGCCTTGGCCCATCTGGAAAACAGCAGAACTGGAACTGCAAACGTCTTTCTGCTCACAGCTTTCCCTCTCTCACATGCCCCAGAGCTACACAATGGGAGAGCTGTTCAGAATATCACAGTGGAGTTTTGCCTACAGCTCTATGCTGAGCAGATACAGCCATCTGCAAAGAATTCACATTTCAAGACATGCCGGTTCCAATGTATGTGAAAATCACAACTAGTCAGCAGGAATGGATGCAGTCTGCATTGCTAAACGCTTGGGTGCACTCATATAATTCAATGTTGTGAACTCCCTCTTCTCAGACAATGTGTTTTAGATATTGACTGCACAGAAGGTCAGCTTGTGCTAGAAAAACAACAGGCTGCTTTGCTTAGTACAGCAGTATAGAGGAGGCTGGGAATAGGCTATGACAGGAGACATTTAGCCTTGTTAATTGTTGTTACTGTGATGTGGTCTAAGCATTTCAACCTAGCTTTTAGCAGTCCAAACTTAATGCGCTTTTTTTTTCATACAGTGATGTGTAGAGCGACTAATCCAGATTGGCTTCTGATTACATTAGTCATTACATAGACAGTTCTCACTCCAAACCACTGACTGTCTAAGCGCATGAGACATGCAGGTAGGAGGTGGACTGTGCACCAGAACATGGCGCAGGGGTGCATGAACTTCTGTTCTGTATGATATGCTGCCTGTCCTTATGAAAATACTGGGTAGATCAAGGCAGCTTGTGTAACTCCCTAATAAAGTATTTATTGATTTCAAGCAAATTTCATAGAAGGGTGGAGATATTAGAGATAATTAAATCCCTACCTGTTTGGGGAAGATAATCTTTTGATGGAAGTGCTAGGCTGTAGCATGAACTCACTACTGATTAGACACCGAAGACAAGTTCTCATTCATGTCCTACCCATAAGAAACACTTTGTTTGGAGCATGCAGTTAACCACAAAATCCAAATTGCTTTTTGCTCACAGAATTACTTGACATCTGAAAGGTTACGCACAGGCAGCCCAACTAATCATATTAGGCCACATGATCATTCAGAGGTAAACTGGAAATGAATGGCTGTCCCCTCTTCTGCTTGTTCCTTGAATCAAGTTGTCCAGGCTCTTGCATTCGGCACAAGCTGACATTCCCAAACAGAGTAGCTTTGCTCCCAGGGAAGCGGTTGGGAATTACGGAAGGGAAGAAAAATTAAAGTTATGCATCAGCAGCTGAGCTGAGAAAAGAACACAGGGTTTTGTCTGCACCTTGAGCAAGTGAAAAATAACCATGTGGACTGCAGTGTATGGGGTAGCTGCATAGATGTTAGGGACTTGTCTGCCGTATAGAATACTCCCAAGGGTCTAAGGTTCTAAGTATACATGTTTTTTTTCTAAATGGATGCAGTTAGAATGACACAGCCTTCCCTCACTCGGGACACAAGAAAAGCAGAAGAAAAAGTGATTAATTAAGGCATAATTCATTTTTCTCTTCTGCTATCACTATTCTGTGAGACCGATAAAGCAATGCATTAGAAAGGGACATAAACCGTGCTGCCAGGGAAACCCGACTTTTGTTCTTGTTTTGTTGCTTCCTTTAATCCTATATACGGCATTCCTGCTGAGAGCAGACTGGGAGAAGCTTGTGAATAATGGAGAGGCATAACACTTAGGAAAGTCATTGCAATGCGCATCTGCTGCACAGAGTATTTTTAGTTAACCCTTTCTTTTTAATAGGTGCTTCAAAGTTATATACATTGTGGCAATTACGTGCAGAGAAATCAAAAAGATACCACAACAACGAGTACTAAGAATACCAGGAGATGCAGAAATAGTAAATACCTGCTAGGGTTTTTTTTCCCCAGGGTATCTATTTTCTAGGATGAAGCCACAGTTGTAAACATGTTAAGACTGCCTTTTTTTTTCTTTGGAGAGATGAGAAATGCTATCTAACTTGTGTGATGTAGGGAGAACGCTGCCTGAGCAGTCCATCACCTCAACCCCCTATAACACCACCCTTCTAGAAGATACATTTTCTTTACACACTTATCAGGAGACACAGATGCCCTGATCAATTCAGTTAAAATATTGCAGGCAACAGAAGAAACACAAATATATTAGGTACTTCCTTGATGGCAGGTGTGGTGGTGGGGATGAAGAGTGGAAAGCAGTACGGAAAAACAAACTGAAAAATAACAGGGCATGGAGCCCTGTGCACGTCCATCTGCAGGGGAAAGAAAAAAAGCTCAGCAAATGATGAGAATTACCAATTCAGATGCTTACAAACCAGCTGTAATTGCTTATCTTCAATGCTCAGTTAAACTGCCTGTATCAGGGGGGATGCTGGGAGAGTTTGTAGTTGGAGGTCAGTCTGATTTGTCTTGGTGCTCACTGTAAGCCCTACCAAGGTGCAAGGCAGGTTTAGTAAGTGTTGCAGTTACCTGTAGGGGAGGATGCACCCCTCATGGTCAAGTGCAGTTCAAGTACTAGGACTGCCTCTTCCAGCATGTTTTAAAGAAGCAAAATCTATAATATAGAAAGGTGAAGAAAAGAGAGAACTCCTTAAAGAGAATGGGGCCCTGATGATAGAGGCTGGTTTTGGAGGCAGTGCACTCTCTGGAGATTACAGCATGGCATTAGGAGAGGAATGCAGTCCTGGCTTGCCTTCTGATTGTATGTGATACGTAGCTTTGGGCATATCTCACAGGTAATCTTGTGATCTCCTTGTAAACTGGGGCTGATAAAAATTACCTAACTATCTCTTTCACACGGTTTTTGAAAAGGTTGATTATTTAATTAGGAGTAATTTATCATGATGACTCCTATTTAGAGGAGTTTTTCAGAGGTCCTAATAGGCTAGGCCCTAAACTGACTTTAGAGACAAATGTTGTTCAAAGCCTTGCAGGACCCAGGAAAGAAAGGAAGGAAAGCTAGTTGTCTGTCTTAAGCTGTGGGTTACTGGCAGAACTGAAAGTGGACTGCAACTGTTTCATCTGGTAGCCTGGGAAATCCTCTCTAAGTGTGAAGGAATATAAGGAATTGTTGACCCTGAAAATCAGGAAACAGACCGGACTGGCTCATTGCCCACGTGACTGTGGGCACTCCCTTCTGATTATTACTTGGGACCGTGATAGCAAAGAACAGGAATGTAGTCAGGGTATCAATGGAGAAGGCTCTGACCTGGGCTGTCCAGGAGATTTGTGCTGGATGGTCAGAACAGCTCCCTTCTGTTCTTAAGAACTGCAAAAACTTAGATGAAAAGCGGTGTAGCATGCTACAACTCTGACACAAGCTTTATATGCACATAGAAACAATTGTTTGTAGGTCAGCTCTTTATACCAGTTTTGTGATTTTAAATTATTTGGCAAAGAGGAAAAAAACCCAAGTGATTGGACACACATCAAATCCACCTGACCTGGGCTGTGGTATATATGATTCAGTTGAAAAGTTCTAAGCTTTAGAAATAATGGTCCTTGGCACTCTGCTAGCGTTCACCGAGTCAGCTGATTCCATGTTAGGGCAGGTAAATAAGTATCAGCCTGCATTTCAGAGAGTGGGGAAGTGAGGAAGTGCAGTGACCTCTACACAGCTGAATCATAGGGATCAGAACCTGCTGAATGAATCCTGTATTTCTGGCTAAAACTTTCTCTCCAGCCTGCAGTACTATTCCATTCTTATAACTGAAACTGAGTACCTTTTATCTTTGACAAATCCTGGACTCCGTGCTTATTTACTTCAGCACACAGAAGGTGAAGGACTCTCTTCCCATGTATCTTGCTGTAAGCTCACAGAATCAGTGTTTTCCAGGGCTGATACAGAGTTGGATCCATTTTCATCATGTAAGAATCCTGGTTCCCAGATTGTGTGTCACAGACATCTTTGACAGAGAAGCATTAGCCATTTAAGAATCTGCCCAGGCTTCAACCCTCTCCGCAGGAGTACTGGGGAAAGGCTGAGTTATTGCGGCAGGGGGGGTGTGCCAGCTCACACATGGAAGCGAGACTTGCAAATTCAGGCTGGGAGTCCCAAGAGCAGTACAGATTCCACAACCACTTGTGGAAGCAGCCGTGATCACTGTACTTTCACACACACACAGAACACCCTCAGAGAACTTTCATATGAAGAGGGGGATAAACAAAAAGCCACTAGCAAAAAGAGACAACAAAAGCCTCCAGGAGACAGTCATCTTATCTGCAGTTTGCACTCAAATAACCTAAAATGGCTGCTTATCTGTAGCAACAACGGAGCTCTTACGGATTTAAAAGTGGAAAAAAAAAAAACCAACCCTGAAGAGCTTATCAAGTTACTTAGGTAAATATTCCGCAGTGATGTCACAAAGGGAGTAAATGATGAGATCATAGGGAAAATGCAGTCCTTTTCTGTCACTGGGTATGAAGGATCTTGTCTGCTAAACTCAGATGAAAATTTGAAATATTGACATGTTTGGGATATTCAGGGCTGGGACCTTAACTGTTTGCCACTTGGAGTTTGCAGTAAAAGGTTCAACAATTTTCATGCAAAATAGGGCTATTTAAAGATGCTGGGATAAAAATGTGTAAACACTTCTGTTCTGTAAGAAGAGTTGCAGAACAGATGCTCACTATCTATGGAGGGTGCTAAACATGAAGCATTGATGTTGCAGATAAGAGCAGTGCTTATTTCCTGTTCCCTATGGGCTTGATCCAGTGTATCCTGAAGTCTTGAAAAGGCTCCCAATTGACTTGTCTTTAAACTATCACTCTTTCTGCCAGCACCAGACAGGGTTCTTTAACCCATTCTCCCTGTATTGCATGAAGAGCACCCTCCAGCAAGCCAGGGAGGGACAGACACACTGAATTTATTAGAAGCTAAAGAATATGGTCACACCTCAAACTCTCAGCTGTTTTATAGGGCTGGTTTCCCCCACACCAACCCCTTATTTCCCTGCTGGAGCGAGCACTTGTCAACCAGGAGGGAAGCGAGTTATCTGTGTGATTAATTGTCAGAGAAGTGAGTGTGATGTGTCCTGAGAAGGTGGTCTTGGGTGGATTATTTTGCTTCCTAATGCATTCAGATGCACAGGTAAGGAGAGTAGTCAGGACAATGTCCCACTTTCACTGGGACTGTAGTATGTATTCTGAAAAGCAGTGAGTATGAGCCCCTAAACCCCATTTACATCTCTGCGAATTTTATGAGAGCCTTTGTTTATTGCTATGGCAAACCCAAGGACAGAAATGTGTCTGAGCTAGGGTGGGTCACGTATACGTATACGTCTATGTCAGTGTTAGTGTTGCTGTGCAGGTGGCAGCCCTTCCTGCAAGCTCAGCTCTGCACACCTGGATTCTGCCTTCCTAGGCACGAAGGCCAGAGCTTACCCGCAGCCACGGAGGCTTCATCAGCTCTCTCAGGGCTAAGCAATATACGTGGCTTTTAGTGACATCCCCTGTGCCTCGAGGTGACACAACAGGGAGAAAACAGCTACCCAATGACATTGCGCAATTCTGCATTTTCTCCCAGTCTGGGAAATTACTTAAGTAAGAAATGGAGCTGGTTGGGCCACTGTGTTTATTGCTACTGGTTTTGGCGTACAGCCACTACCCAGATGAGCCAAGTCCCTCCGGGCCGTAAATCCCCTTCTCTCCTCCCTTGCACAGTGGCGTAGTCTCTCTCTGGTGCCACAGGCTCTCCAGCACAGCAGCAGCAATGCCAGATGGTCCCGAAGCAGAAGAAGGATTCATAACAGGATTCAGGGTATCCCCGTAACGCTGCATAGATATAACTGGAAACTATGCAGCAGGGGCTGCGCTTTGTCCCTTGTCCCCCTCGCAAATCTCCCCTGCCCCCCACCCCCAGCAAAGAAAGGCGTTTGCCTTGGCTGCAGCGGGGCTTCTTCCCAAGGCTCTGGTGCCCTCTGCAGCCGGGCGAGCCGGGCCGCTGCCAGCGGGGAGAGGGCTGCCGGGCACGGCCGGGCTTCGCGGCGCCCGGCAGCGTCCCCCGCCGGCGTGCGGGCAGCAGCCGCGGCGCTGGGCGGCACGGCGGGGCTCGGAGCTCCCCGAGGGGAACTGCAGGCAATCGCAGGAAATGAAAAAATGCCATCCTGCCGGCAGACAGCTGTTTTCATTAGATTAACTTAACACGCTGGTGTTCCGGGTGTCTGAGGCCGCCGCCTGCGAGAAAGGGAGTCGTGCAGCCACGGAGAGTTTCCATGCGTGTGTGTGCACACGGGGCTAGAGGGTGAGGAGGGACGTGCTTCCTTCTTCCCCTGATAGTCTGTGCTTTCTCTATCCCCATCCGTGAATTCTGTAAAATACAACCTAGAGATCCCCCTCTGTGCTTTAACTGAGCCACGTGCAGGACAGATAAAGGACCTGCTTTCTTTAAATGTACATAAATCAAGAGCAGGCCTCTTGCAACCTCTGGAATAACAGCAACGGAAATAAGCTGAGAGTCAGACCTCTTCTGCTCCCTGTCTTCTTGCCCCTTGTGTCCAAGTGCTGTTTCATGTGCAAGGAATCCTTACAGTGTGGGCAAATGCAAGCTGCTCTCCCCACATCCAGGCCCTCTACTTACACAAGCTTCTTGCATCTCCTGTGGACCTTTTATGAACCTAAATATTCTTTGCTTCATCGTGCCATGCATTTATTCGTATTTTTGCTGTAGGAGCCTCAGTCAGGGGCTGCCTCCCCACTGTTGGAGTCACTAGGGACTATAGTTAGGGACAGCTCTAGAATAAGAAAACCATTCTTGTCCCAAACATTTACAGTCCATCTGTGTGTGTGTGTGTTTATAAAATAGCAGAGGTGTGTATACTTTTATATGTATATATATATATAAAAGTCTTGGGAGCAAGAGACTCCAGGGTGCTTAAGAAGATGGAGCAAATCAGCAGTAGTCTTAACAGACTCACTGCATAAATCATTGTCAAATCTACTTTCTTCTCAGCACTGCTTGTGAGAGCATACAGTTTCTCTTGTCGTGGGCATGATGAAATATGATGCATTCCAGGTGATTTGGATCAGTCTGAAGGGAATGGTACCTACCCCTCCACCTACCCATTCCATCCCTACCAATAGCTGAAATGTGGAGGTAACTGTGAGGGGTGACCTCAGATCATCTCCACTACAGTAACAATCTCTAAGTTACTCACTCGCATGTCCTGATGAAATATTTTTTCAGGTGTCTGTTTTAGTGGTTTGAGTCTTATCACTGGAGTCCCATGCTGTAATGTATTCTCTGTTGGAGAGCTTTGGTTTCAGATCTTTCCCTTCTTTGTTTCCTGTGTTAAAGTTGTTATTTTTTTAAAAACAGTTATTCTAAAATCATTGCTAATGTCCTGCATAAGCAATATCCCACTTTCCTCAAAGGTACAGTTGCCAATAGAAGTTGACTTTGATGTTCTTGGCACAGCTTTTCCCTCAGCCCCTGATGTGTAGGTCTTAGCATCTCTGGTCAGGAAAAGGAGCTCCTGGCGGTGGCTGTTGCTTAAGCACAGGTGTTGGGCGAGCTCAGAGGAAGAGGATGTTGGACCCCTTGGGCCCAGCTCAGAGCTTTGAAGTCATTTCAGGCTGGTGGCCAGCTGTAAGCTCGTTTACAACTCAGTGGGTTCATCAGAAGTCTGTTTCTAGCAGGCAGATGTGTCACTCAGCAACCACAATGGACACTTATCTTGTGGACAGAGCCCCCAGTCACTTTCGGCATCCCTCCTTTCTTGGGGGGGTTAAGGGGTCTGTGGCACCCCCATAGGATCCTGTAGTGTAACACCCTCTGTGCCCGTGGTAGGGAATCCTGATGTAAAGATTCTTCCTGAAGTGAGCTCTGAACATTTTCCTTGACTCAGTGCCTCTGGGGAGCCTCAGTCTGAGCAAAACATTCCTACGTCTTCTGTCAGAAGCACAGAGACAATTAAAATAAATCCTGCTGCTAGTGATGATTTCAAAGGAGGTAAAAATAAATAGGGAAAACCAAACAAGACACAGGAAAGGCGCTTTATGGTGACAAAGCATCCTAACACAGAGACCCTAAAATCAGGGGTGTTTATGTATGTGTGTTGAGGCAATTTCAGAAAGAGATTTGGCTCCCTGTGGAAGTCACTGGCTCAGTGTAACTGGATTTGGCTTTGTGTACACATTGAGAATTCCCTTACAATTTTTTTGAACACAGATAAGATCTAATATTTTGCCACAACATCAAAAGTTGGCCACTATGACCAGAAACACTGTTGAATCCAAACAGAAGCAAGGAAAGTAGTGATGCCAACTTTATTGGGTTGGATTTTCCTCAGCTGGCCTTTTGGCACCCAAGAAAAAGACAGATTTTCTGTAGGGCTCAGCACCTGGGGGTGCATCTGTACTGAGCTCAGTGGCTAAGCAGTCATCGAGCTGCAACTGCTGGAACCCTGGGGTATGTGGAGCACATCCTTTCAGCTGGACCAAGGTCACTAGGCAGTTAAAAGCAAAACAGCACTTGGCAAGCTCATTGCTGGGAGGGGAACCCCGCAGCCAACAAGAGGCCAGGTATTTCATTGCAAACTAAAACTTCAGGGCAGTTTTGCCACCCAAGATCACTGACCCTGCTTAGCCATGAGGAGATTTTGTGCCCTGTAATCCCACATTGATCT
Organism: Ciconia boyciana; assembly: GCF_034638445.1. Classification (NCBI taxonomy): domain Eukaryota; kingdom Metazoa; phylum Chordata; class Aves; order Ciconiiformes; family Ciconiidae; genus Ciconia; species Ciconia boyciana. Next base: position 11,913,079 of record NC_132950.1, on the reverse strand, counting down.
GGATTACTTTTTTATTTAAAGAAACTGACCTCCAGCAGCCACACCAGGTCTCTCTGGCCCAGCAATTGAGTCCTGAGCGTAAGTAAAGACACAAAAGTTGTAACTCAAAAAAAATGGTGGTGACCAATATTGGGCCTCAATTAAAAGGCCAAGGAAAACCAGAGAGCATTACCTTACATAGATCTTAACATTTTACTGGTAGATTAGGTAGTTTAACAAGTCTCATTAATTCTGTTTCTTAATTAATAATGTAAGGGTTACCAAGTAATCGTCACATTTGCTAAGAAATAAGGCACTGTTAAAATTCTGGCTTCTCATTACTAGCAGCCAGCCCCATTTATTTTGTTTTTAAAGAAAGAATACACACCTCCATAATGCAAGTATTAACCAAAGACACAGGAAACCTATGTTTACATCTCTGATGTGATACAGACTTCATGTGTGTCTTCGGGTAAGTTCCCCAGCTTCTGTGTGTTTCAAATGTACCCCAGAACTTCTCTGCCTCCCAAAGATACCATGATGTAGAAGTAGGTGATGCTTAGATGCCTTATTAATGAGGCCATGATAGTCATACTACATGCAGAAGTAAATAAAAGTTAAGAATATGAAAGGCACAGTAGGTGCTCAGGCACTGTTTGCCCTGACTTGCAGTGCATGTCACGCAAGTCACACAAAGTCCCCTTCCTCTGTAAGTACCACTCTCATGCATTTTCCTAAACATTTTCCCATGCCCTTGCTAATTTTAGCCTCTATACTCCACTGAAAAGGTCTTGTTGGCATCCTCAGGTATTTCATGTGACTCTGTAAACTCAAGCAATGCTCACTTAACTGTCTTCATCTTTATAACAGAAACAAGTCCTAAAAGACCCACTGTTAAACTTCCAGTTTATTCTTCTTCCTAAAAATAATCCTTGGATTGCATGTGGGCTAGAGACATGATTTCATACCTGCTATTCCTGGAACTTCTTTCCTGACTATGAGCGCCGCCCGGTTATAACCCTTCCTAAATGCACTTCCTTAAGGAGACTTCTAAAAGATAAATGATGAGTGTGATGTTGCAAGCCTGAGGGTGCTTTGTCAACACAGAAGAGGCTCTTTGTCCCCATGTGTGAGTGTGATAACCACTGAGCAAAACACAGCATTATTGATACAGGTATTCCAAGAGACCCTGCATTCCTTCCACACCTATTTTACATCTGCCTCCTCACACTGCCAGTGTTTCCTATTACTCCTTTCTTATCAGAGTTGTAATGTAGTAGCCCCATGCCTGTAAGTTTGGGAAACAGCTGTTCACATCCATGCCACCCGATTAGAAAAAAATACATTTAAAAATATAGTCCTCATGTTGAATGAGAATAATTCTTCCATTTTATGCCTCTGGGAGTTATAAGCCCACTGAAATACTTCGTACTAACAGCAAAGATAGGCTGCTTGGGCTGTATTGGAGGGCGGTACCTCTAAGGAGCACAAGGACTGTGGAGATGTGATAGTTCTGAACAAAAAGATGGTGCTCTGCTCTTTTCCTTGACCTTCTGCCATACTGTACTGTTGGGGGTGTGTCTACCCAATCCTGATCGCATCTATGTTCAGCATAGACATTTCAGCATTAGATCAGGTCAGAATAGTGCCATAGTGCCTGGTTTACTTCAGATAAAATGTGAAAGAAGTGGTGACATTACTGGTTATTAAAAAAAAACCCCAAAACTCTTGACTTTTTCTGATAGAAGTAAACATCCTTGCCCCCTGTTACTGGCCAGATTGCCATTGCTCATCCCTGGAAAGTGTTTGATACTGAAATCTAAGTGATGGTATCCTTTAAAAAGCAACAAAAATGTTATTCCTATAGCAGCTATTGGAAAGTTACCCTGATGGTACGGAGAGGGATGGTGTCTGCATATGAGATCTAGTCCTGATCTACAGACCTTGCCTTTGTCACCTGAGTAACTCAGCCCCTCATATTCATCTGCCTGGTCTCGTAATCTCACAGTGTTAACAGTGTTTTCACTTAAAAGCCCCATTTCCTGGAGTCATGTGGTTTCATGTAAACCTCAGCTTTCACTTTAATAACAAAAAATAAGTAAATTCTTCATGACTTCAGAAAAAAGAATAAAAGAAGCTTGCAGGTATGACTGCGTGGGTCCCAGTAGAAGGCAATAAAGAACACAATTTTATTTAATTATTTTCAAGTTAGCTTCCTATCACTTTTCAGATGTTTGAATGCATGTATTTAACGGGTCATATATAAGGTAATGGGACAGTATTGGGAACTGAGGCTCCAAGATGTTAAGGCTACAGGAAACAGGAAGCTGATTGCAGAGATGGAAGTGGAATTCATCTTAAGTGCATCTTAAATCCAGCTTTCTCACAGCTGCCTTGCTGGAGAAGGAACTGTTAACTTTGTAGCAGTGGAAGACCTTATTTGCAAGAGTTGGGTTGGGGATGGTGAGCAAAACAGAACATTAAGATGTTAAAGTTGCAACAAAACCTCAATTCTTTAACAAAATGTCATCTATGTGTGACAGAGGAACAAAGTTGTTAGGAAGCTGGAAGCCTATGAAGTGGTGATTGATGGCTTCATTGTGTTTGGGACAATTTCAGAAAGCAATTCCTCAATACTTGCTGGAAGAGCAGTTTTTCCACTCTTACTTAGGCCAGGAGCCAGACTGGTCTTTCCCAGAAGTGATGAAAATAAGCAGCTTTAGCTGGAACTCTCCTGACGCTTTCCAGCAAAAGGAGTCTTCCAATACAGCCCCACCAAACAAAAGCATGGTTGTTCGCAGGCCCATAAAAATACTGCTTGCAGATGTCAAGTGAGCAACTTTAAAAGAGGAAACCAAGTTTTGATAGATGCCAGTCTCTAGTCACCATCAGGCTGCTGTCACGCTCTGATGATTCATACACAAAGTGTATCAAGAAAGGCCTAGAAAGCTGTGCATAATGTGTAATTTCCTTCCTCTCCGAGGGCAGCAGTTCACATGTGGCCCAACTGACCTTTAGTCTCAGAAGGGGTGAGATGCTAAAGAGCTGAGAGAGGTGTGTGTTCAGGAAAAGAAAGCATTGAAGTCTTACATTTATTTGGTTTTCTGGGACTGCTTGTGTTTCATGTATTGGTTCTTTGCAAATTAAACAGGGGAAACAAAAGAAGTCGGAGTTTTGTCTCCCGGCCTTGGCAGAACTCTTTCATACTCGATGCTGTTGCTTACAGTTGCTGTTGCTAACTTGCAGTTTACAAGAAGCCAGGACACTAATGGAACAGAAAATCCCACACAGCTCATTTTCTTTCTCTAAGGCTGACAAATCCTATCTGCAGCAGGATGCAAATGGCTGTTATGATGCAGAGTGGAGCTGTTGCAGGAGTTGTACCTCCAAACCCAGGCCAAACTGCAAATCCCCGTGCAAACACACCCTTGTGGTTTTATTACCTGCTAAAGACCTACTTTCTCCACTCTGACCTCAGTCTCTACCTTTGTGCATAAACATGAGGAGGTCACCAGTGAACATCAGGATCTTCTCCCAGGAGCCTGCAGAGGTGAGCAAGCACACTTGCTTGGGGAACCAATTCTGCAGCTGACTTCCCAGTCCCCATCCAGAACTGCCCTGCCTCAAATTATAGTTAAAGACAGTAGCGGTACAAAGGAACCACAGGGTCCTGCAACAACATTAATGTTAACAGCTCTGGAGTTACTGAAAAGCCACTGGGATAGGAGTTGGTTGCACCCTCTCATGATCCCCTGTCGGCCTCCATTCCCCACATGTCCTCAGACTGCCTGAGAGACTGGAATTTTTGCCCCTTCAGCTGGTCTATATGAGAATCCCTTTGCTGTCAGCACAGCCTCACAATACCTTTTGAAGAAAGCCAGTATTATAACCATTGCAACTACTGAAAAATTAAGTTTTACTTCGGGAGGTAAAGCTTGTAGGAGTCAGGAATACATTCCAGGATCTGGTCCCATGGCAGCTGACACCAAGCACATCGGATAGAGAATAGCAGACATTTGCTAACACCAGGATGCTGTATTTTTGGCCACACTTCTATTGTTTGCAAGCGATTTCTGCAGTTATAGAGCAGGTGGCACCTTGAAGCTTGACAACACAGAGTTCACCATTTTTTCAGAACTATGAGCCAAGGGGACGTACCTGGAAGGCAGCAGCTCCCTTCAGTTTCCATCAAAGAGCCCATTTCCATTTCACACCAGGTGAGCAATAGCGTGTGTCACCCAGCAGAGAGCACTGCAGACCCAGAAAGGGTTCTGGTCTGGGGAGAAGACAAGTTCTCACAAATTGATCATAACAATTTTTAACTGGGTTTTTTTTGTTTTGTTTTTTTAAAGGGGATTTCTTCTCCTTCCTTCCTCATGCCTTTTTTTCCCGGCAAATTAATACAGCAAGAAGTCAAACCAATCCCAGCTTTTCAGGGGAAGTTGAACGGATCACAGCCAAGGTCACATGTGAAAGTAAAAACTCATCAGGAAACACACAGGGTCAGAGCTGGGTGTAGGGCTGCCAGCCCGGCTCATCTAAAGTGTGAGGGTCAATATAAAATGCTGAGCCTATCTTTAAAGAGCATGTGGCCTTAAAAATAACATGATCCAGGTACCTTGGTACCTCTTGATTTTGGTACAGAAATAATTAGAGATCATGTTCTCAAACATTTCTCTAGAAATATAACAAAATTTTGCTCCTCTTGCTTTTAGACAAGATTCAGCTCAGATCATTTTGCTCTGGAAATCGAGCTTTTAAGAGCATCGATACTTGGTGTAAAATCACAAGACTAGTGTTTTGAAAGAGCAGAGAAAATCAAGCCAGCAGCAAAGCTACATCTGTGATGAATGAAGTAAAATCTCTGGAGTGGTCCCTGTAGACTGACTTTAAAGAACTGTATTTACATTTGATATTTGTTCTGAGGTGCAAGACAGGCATGTGCCAAAGGTACTGTCTTACAGCATCAGGGAGGAAAATAAAATTCTGAGGTTGGCCATGGCTTTCCTTGGACTCCCTTTCTGTGCCTCATTTATTTACTTACATGTAAGTGAGGGATTATGTTCTCTGTTCACAGCTTTGTCTCTTGTCTGTTTAACTTAGGAGTTCTTTGGAGTAGAGAGAATTGTTTATTAAAGGTTTGGATGCTACTGTGTTGCACAATTGAAGATAATTCAAAAATTTACAGATTTCCATAAACATTCTGAATGCTATTATCCTTACATTTGTCCATATGTGCTACTGACTTACATTTTGATTAAGTATGATTTGAGATAATTGGTTACTCAAAATACTGGTTTATTTCTGAATAATAAGCAGTTAATAGCATCTGCTGTTGAAGCCAAGAACTATTATAGATTCAAGAAAAAAACTAGACTAAAAAAAACATCAACACCACATTTCGTATGAATTACTAGACAGAACTGATACTAAAAAGAGGAAACCGTTCTCTACACATCACGTTGCACAAAACATCCTCCCAGCTGAATATAAGGATCTCTGTTGAGGGGAATCTGGATTCTGGTGCTGGCTTAGCTTTCTTGGGCAAAGAACTCCATAGGAAAAGGGTAATTTAAGGAGTTCTACATCCACACAGATGGACATCTTGAATTCATTTCTTTTGGAGTCTACTGCCAGAGATCTGGCCTGTGTACCATTCTGTGGACAGTAGCGGTTTTGTTTAAATCAAGCCCTCCAGGTCTGATTATGCAGATTAGCTGCAAAGAGACCCTTCCTCGCCAAGTACAGGGCTGTCCGTGCAATGTGTATTGCACTGCAGCAGTGAATATTAAGTCAGGGCACGTTGTTTTCTGACATTTAGTGGCTCAAGCCCTTATCACAAGAGGGTCACATCAGAAGATGCAACACTTGTCTTGGCTGAATGCCATCCTGGCAGCTCTTCACAAACACAACCCTGTAAGCAGGTCAGTCCACTTGCAGTTTCTCTAATGTCTCATGAGCCAGTGGACACAGTAAATAAACCTTGTGAAGCCAAGTGGTCTTTGTACCTTCCCCTGGGACACCGCAGTAAACGCCCACACAGTTGCCGCCTCTCCAGAAACAAGATTACCATGCCAATTACAGCACAAGTACCGAGCTTTTCTCAGGCTCAGGTAATAAACCTCGGTGGTCAGCTGGGCATCACCGTGTTTGAGTTACACACAGACACACAAGGATGGAGGCACTCATCCCCATGTCAGTCCGTGTTATAGCACAATCAATATATCAAACTTCCCTTTCCTTATTGCAAGTCTTTCTTCGCTATGAATATGACTCATTAGGATCTGGTCATTTGTTGATCAGATTAGTGTCATGATGTACTCCGTTTAGCTAGATTTTCATTCATGATGTTGTGTTGGAGTATGGTCAGGAGAGGGTTCTCTAGGCAGTAGATCAAACTCACCTACAATAGCACTGAGATCAGAGAAATGGCATGAGCAAATTGCAGGCCAGATTTAGTGCTGATTTATAGCAACAACAGAAAAAATGTGCCCCCTGCCTAATTCTTGTTTGTTCCCCTGAGTGTGCTGATTGTAGTTGCTTCACTTGATTAATAGGACTGAATGAACAGTGCCTTTGGAGTCAGTGTCAAGAAAATCACTTGGCACATTAGAAACCTCCCTTTGATGCCAGATGGCCTATAGCCCTTCTAGGATGTCTTGCTGTTTTGCAGACATGTTGCTGAGGTCTGTAGGCATGGGGTAGTTTCTCAGCTGCCCCCGTTCCTGAAGGGATCCTTATTTTAGAAATGCCAAAGGCATAACAAAAACCAGAACAGCTCTCTGGACTGGGACAGCAGCAAACAGATATCTCAGTCTTGTGACATGCCACATCAGGATCAAAGTTCTTCTCAGACTAAGTCTTCTCACTACTGTTATCTCCAGTGGACCTTGGATTTTTTTTTTCTTTCCCCTCATGCAATTAAGATGAAGCAATATTTCTTTTTTAAATCTTTCCTCTGGACGTGTTTCTTCTGCTGTGACCACAAGGAGCTAGTCAATAATTAATAGTACCATCAAAACATACCCTAATGGCTCCTGTGCACCTGCACAGGAAGATGTGAATTTACACTGCTAATAGCGTACGCCAATATATTTTTTCCATATAATTTCAATTTAATTTTTCCATCCTGGTATTTATTCTGGTACAAGATGCTTTTTTGCAATTGATGTTATATAATTTGAAAGCAGATTAAGATAGTCTTCCCAAAGAGGTGCTTGTCTTTTGGAGTAGGAGGTAACAGAGAAGGAAGTAGCATCGGTAAAATCCTAGTGGTTTAGTTACACTGGTGTAGTTAAAAAGGAAACATGTTTCCACAGGTCATTGACTGAGCTTTCTGGTTTGCCATGTATACATAGCACAATGGGATTTCTGTGGCCTAATGTAATACAAAAAAGCCATAAAAAGAAGCAGAAAAAATTTGCTTATTCTAATAGAGCAGTAAATGACACCATATATATACAATTTGCTTTTATAATTCACCCTTAAAGAATGTTTCTAGTCTAGTTGCTGAATTAGTATTTATCCATCTGTCTCTTAAACTCTGACGTTTATTGACAAAATGAAAATGAACTTAACGCTTCTCTTGGATTGCATGACTATTTCTCCAATTAATTTTATCTGTAGTGAACTTCTGATCTGAGTAATACAAATGCAGTCTTAGCGAGCGATGCTTTTAAATTGAATCATATCCATCCAAGCAGCTATTTCTGCCCTTAAGCTTTCAAGAGATTAAGGGTGAATTCAAAGTAGAGACCAGTTGGCATGCCAAAACCACTGTTTTTCTGCAGAGCGTACAAGGTTTGGAAAGCTTATAGACGTGAGAAAGCACAGATAAATGTCAGTTCAGATTTTAAAGGGGTGGAAAGTAAGGAAAAATTCCTATGTCTGTCTTTCAGAAACACACGTGACAGCTTTCCTCTCCAGCTTTAAATACTCCTAAACTCCTGTCTTTGATTATAATTTCTAATGTGCCTCCTTGAAAACGCTAGTTTGTACCTTGCAATGGGAGCATAGTTCTGCACAGCATATCATAATTTATAGCAGTATAATACACATTTGTTCGTGATGATGAATGGGATCCATAGGGCACACTTGCATGACTAATACTATTCATTTCAGTGGGACTCAGGCCAGGTCTGCTCTTTGCCAGTGCAGCCCTCAGTCAGAGTTTCTTCCCAAAGTAACAGTTCATCAATAACTCTCCCCTTGTACTTTGCAATTTCAGAAATTTCTGAGCACCAGCATTGCAACACTACTTTTTGCCTCAGCTCTTCTGCACTCTTAACTTCTTCAGCATTATATAGCTCCTATGTAGCAACTAAACTCATAGCATCAGTGCCTAAATGTCATCCAAGCCTTTGTGACCTTTCTGAGTTTAAAAAAAAAAATTATGTATGCATTTTACCCATACCAAGTCCCTGTGATTTTTGCCAGACTGAAAATCATGCTTATGGCTTTGCCAGTTCAGAGGACAGACTGAAAAATGCATTTATTTTATGTACTTTTTTAGAAAGTGGATTTGAAACCCAACAGTCCTGTAATTATTCATTTTGAGTAGTCCCAGCTCTGAATGTACAGACCTGTTCTTTCACTATTCATTTTAGATTTTGAAACCACCACAGCTTTGAAATATTAGTTACTGCAGGTTTTAAATAATTTGTAATGCACAAAAATGCATTCCTTTACTGGAATCTCACTTCATGTGTTATAGCAACAAATCTTTTTTGTTTTGTTTTTTAAGAGTTCAGTTTTCATAACTTCTTGACAGTAGGAACGTTACTCAATTAGCCAGAAAGCAGATCTCCTTTTCTCTCCTAGAGATCAAATGAAACAGGTGCCCCACACCTGTGTTACACACAGTGTAACAGCAATCAAGACCTGTTCCATATCTGCATTTACAGTATAGACAAAGCATGTCTCAGGATGTTATTCGCTATTCACTTATGCCTTTGGTGGGCTGACTTTAGCAGCTTTTGCTGGAAAATGCTGACTTCAGGGACAGCTCAAGGAAGATGTTAACCCAACTTCTAAACTAATTCTGGATTTGTGCTTAGTGCAGTTTCGCACTCAGAATGACTTCTATCCCCTAGAGCTCTGCCTGCTCAGTGTCTTTCAGTTACTCGTCTTCCCCACCAAGGCACTCAGCAGCAGTTCAGGGAGACTTCACGAGCTTTACAGGAGAATGCAGAGCTTTATTGAATTAAATACTCCGACTATCTCATGAAACCCTATGTTGCTGGATGGCAGGGGAAAGAAGAAGTGTGCTTAGGACTCATTTTTTGCCTTCAATTCTGTGCATTAGACAGCAAAAATATCCCAGCACTCTCATAACTACACACAATCTTGTGCTTCTATCTTCCTTAGCTATCATTAGAAAGTAGTGCCATTCTGTGTTGAGTTTAGAAGCACCAGGGAAAGCAGATACACACATACGAAGGGCTGCAATGAGACAAATTCACCTGCAGGTTTTTCTGCTTATATTACCTTCTTTTCCATGTACACAGAGAACCATACAGGCAGGAACTGTAGTTGGTTTTCATGCGAGTGGAAAGCCGTCCTTGACTGCACAGATATAACCTAAAGTTGTGTTGTCACTTAGACACCCGAAGAAGTGTGAAGTACTCTCCGATTAAATGAGCAGAAGTTCCTCATCTAGTGTGCAGGGGGCAAATTGAGCTATCTTTAATGTTTGTGTAGTTTGTGTAGACTAAGAAGTGAGGTCAGAGAGAGATGAGATTATGATTTCTGTCATGTAACCCCGGCCTAGCAACTCTAATATAAAAGCCCATAAATATATATTTTTCTCCTTGATGCAACAAAGAACTCAACCATCTGGAATAAGAGTGAGCATTCAGGATCTTCTCATCTCATGTTAGAAATAAATAATATCTGCCCCAGAACTTCTGTCTGGAATTCAACTAGCTATACAAGGCATAACCTTGCTGATAACTTATATTGTTATAATGACTTAAGCCAAGTTACTGATTACTTATCTGAAGTTTACACTGGCTTTCTTTTTGTTCTAGTACATCAATAATTAAAGCTGTTCTGAAATAGCTTACTGCAGCTGGATTTGTGTGCTGTGTGGAGTGGTGTTTATAAAACAAAATTATCCTTGTGCAGAAGCCAGCATCACACGTAAAACCCGTTTGCCTTACTCAGGTGGTTCCAATCTGAAATAATTACTTGGATAAACAGTTTCTGACACCTTTACCAGATTTCCCGTGGGATCTTACATAACCTTGGTCCTTTATGAGAATATTGTAATATGTAAGGAAAAGAGGTCATGGGATTCATCCGCCCTACTTCTGAACTGTTCCAATGGAAGACCTCATTCAGTATTAAAAAAATAAATCACACAAAATACATAGCAGTGTTATTCAGTCTCTCCCTAAGTGATTCAACTAAAATATCGTATATGAATGTGGAAAGTAAATATTGTTTTCAGAGCATTTCCAGAGAAATAACTTCCTTCTGACTGAAGCTCCAGTTTTCTCTAGGACTTGCTTCTCCCTGATGCAGAGTTTCAGACAGCCACTGCAGGCCAGTTTTTTAGGCAGAGGCTAGTCTGTCCCCTGGGCTCCCAGGGCAGGCAGTCACTGGGGACCGGTTTGCAAAGTGTCCCTGCATCTTTAAGCATTCCTTCACCCTGCCCCTTGTCTGAAGGCCAGACAGGATGGCCTTGAGGGGATGGAGCTAGCAGGAAGCTATGTAGAGCTGGATTTTCAGATGAAAATCTGCTTAGCTCCGTAGTATTTACACCATGAGAATCCAACATAATAATTTTAGTGCCTGTGTGAAAGATGCTTTGGCATTTAAAGCACAGACTTTTCCAGGGCAGCAGAATATGGGATTTACCTTGGAAACGAGAGGAGTGCATTGTCTGAAATGCTCCTTCCTGCTTCCTCTCTGTGGTTACTCTCGGTCACAGCTGCTTGTTAAGGGCTGGGCTGTAATAGCATCGGTCTGCCCAGCCTGCTGCAGCCCTTGCTGCGCTGGCCAGGGCTCACCCCCAAAGCAGAGAGCACCCAGCTCCACACAAGTCCCATCCTGGAACGTGGGACAGGGGTTTTATTGTTAGCTCAGATTGCCTTTTTTTTTTTGCCTTTTTTCCTTCTTCTTCTCCCTGACAACTGTTACTTAAGAACAGCTGGGAGGGAATTGATACCAGCCTGGGATAGGTTTAATTACAGTCAAGTCCAAGTTCTGTCCTCCTGAGGAAACTCCTTCCCTACACGTTTAATCCTTCAGTTCCTCCCTCCCAGCGTTCTTTGGGGAAAGAGTTTCCTGGGGAGTACCCCATTTTGTGTCCTACATGAGTGCTGCTCCTCCTCAGATGCTGCTTCTGCTTCTCTGCTGACTGCCTGCTGGTACCCAGTGATTCCCTAGACCAGGCTGCCTGCCACAGCTCCTCTGCCTGTAAGTCATTTGTGGGTTTCTTGTTCATCTGGAAATGTTAATATCAAAGTTATAACAGCAGTTTCACTCCTCAAAGTTTGTGCTGCTCAGGCATCCAGGTCTGTCAGAAAGTGCTACTGTGAGCAAATGGAAGGGAGGATAAATATGCACTGATCAAAAATGAGTCTTTTACTGTTAGGTTCCCAGAAGAACAGTAGACATCTCTCTGCAAAGTATAACTGGTTATGACCCAAAGGCCCTTGAGTCTTGTGGTGCTACAAGGAACACCAGCAGCTTTGTAACTCCTCTGTCATGGCACTTCTCAACCAGGTTTAATGTCCTCAAGTCACAGTGCCACACAGCTTCTATTTCAGTTAGTCTCAGCTAATGAGGTGTGTCTTCCCTGATATACTAGGGTGAGCCTCAGGAATATCTTGAGTTAGTTGTGTAGTGATAGTCTAGAAAAATCCTCAGGGGTACCCCTCCTTCCCACAGCTGCAAAGTGCGGACATGAACATCTCTAACACTTAGGCGTATCTGGACCAAGCAGTTAAGCCCCATCTGAGCTTCTTGGGATGCTGCGTCCCTCTCCCTGGTTGCCCTACAGAGAAGGTACTGTGCTTTGAGAGGTTATTTCTGTATCTCTGGGAGAATCTGCATGCCTGGCCTTATTGATGGGCTCGGATTTGTACAATGGTCAGAACTGGAAACTCCTGGAGGATGTTGGGGATTAATCTGTTGTGAGCCTCACCTTGTGGTATCCCACCATAGCAGACAGAGGCTTGTATATGTTTTAAATTATTATAAATACCCTCACTAATGAGGTAAGCTTGTGTACTTAGTCTAAAATTATCCTTTATGTCCTGGGAAAAAGGTTAGAACAAACGGAATAACTGATACAGGCAGAGCTAGGAGAAGCAGGCTGAGACTTTGTGGAGGTGGTTTCCTTTTGGAATAGCTGGGACACAGTGTTCAGAGTTGGTGAAGAGGGGGGAAGCAGGGATGTTGTTTTCTTCCTCCACTTCCATAAATCACAGCTTTTAGTGAACGCAACCTGCGGGGACCCTTCAATAAGCCTCTCCTATAAGACTCCACACTTAAGTCATACTTGATAATTCCAGGACTGGAACTGTGATCTTGCAGAAATAGGCACTTGGCAAGCATAGCTTTTAGCTCAGTTCCTGGAGGTGCTTAAGCAAGCACGTTTCCAGCTCATACATGCTTATAATACTTTCATGCCTTTTGAGAAAGCTCTGTAAGCATCTGTCTGGTAGCACAAACCATGTCTTAAGCTCAGCCTTGAATACTGTGCTGATAAGCATGGCAAAATGAAAAGCATTAGCTGTATGCTGTAGACAAAGAGGGACAGGTAAATATAAAATAGAGTCAGTAGCAGGCTAGCCTCTACCAGTGGAACACTTTGTTTATAGAGAAAACAAACAGGATTACAATATTTCTGTTATTTTCTTGTTTGTACTGTGGCAGCCACAAGAAGTCCTGGTTATAGACCAAGACTCAAGTGTGCTAGGTGTGATACGAACGTGGGGCGGGGAAGAAATCCAGAGACCATACAGCTTGAAAAGCAAAGTGTTCTAAAACGAAAAAAAAATATCTCTCAAAGTTGGCAACGTTTATGAAAGGAATTTTATTCTGGATCATCTTGGACTCCTGATCACCTTTTCTTAATTTTCCTACAACTCTATGTAGTGCCTAGTGCAACAGAGCCATCATTCTTGCCTGTGCTTCGGAGGTGCTTCTGCAGTATAAGCAAGCACGTATGAGCCAAATTTATATTTGGAAACAGATCTGGGCCTTTCCTTCAGCTCGGGGACACCTGAGTCTGCCAACTCAGGGCTTGAGGCATAGGTGTCCTAGAAAACAGAGTCAAGTATCCTGGTGATACTGAGGCTTTACTGTGCTCAGGCACAGAGGAATGGAGCAGAGTAGTAAATACTCCATGTAGTACAACATCCTGCCCCCAACAGAAACATCTGTTCTATATTGCCGCATGGATTAATAAACAATAACACCCAAAAAACCACTCAACCTTTCTAATACCAGTGCTCAGCCACAGAGTAAATGACCAAATTCCTCCTCAGTGAATTAGAAATTTCCACTTTCCTCTTGCCTATTGTGACTACCTCTGTCTATTGCTTTTCTGTCGTTAACATGCTTTCCTTTTTAAAAAGGCTTCCGACCCAGTGATTCTCAATTATTTATTTGTGTCTTTCTGTCTTCCCTTGCTTTATATTTCTGCTCCTGTCAGGAAATTTTGCAAGCTGTTGCATCATCCCTTTTTCCTGTCAATTGTCTTTGCTGCCTACCCTGGTGAGGCTGTGCTTGCAATAGCTGGATAACGCAAGCAGCATGTCAGCGTATTGCAGGACTAGCTCTGCTTCCGGCTCCCTCGACTGAGTTCCTGTCGACTTTCTTGACTTTAATACCCAGAGCATGCTTCAGTAGAGGATTGCAAAAGGATTTATAGATGTTAATTAAAATCACCACAGAAGTACTTGCCATGCAGAATATGTTTCTAGATGGCTGTGAACAGATCTAAAACCGCTTCTGCTCAGCCCCAGCTAAACAGTACACCAACAACACAAAGGTGCTACTTTGCTCAGTTCAGTTTTTCTCTTTATGAGCTGTTTTTAACTAGGCCAGACTGTTTGCAGCATGGTAACAACAGCAAAGCATACGTCAGTCCACAAACCTCTTCTACCCATCTTAATAACATTCTGGAGGTGCACTTTATTCCCTTCGCTCCTGAGTGTACACTGAATGGTAATGGCCCCAGCAAATTTTCTGCATGTTGTTCCAAGGTTGTAGGATAATTATTTCCTTTATTGGGCAGAGCTGTTAAGTACGTACTTTAAAATCACAGCTGTCTGTATCCATCTGCTTAATCTTTGCTGATACAGTGATATTGGTAACCACTTGCTTTTTGGTTTGGGGTCTCTGGGAAGGGCTACTGCTGCCTTGGGACAAACTTCCCAGCAGAGAGTGCGGAACGGAGCACACAGTGCTCAAACTGATGTACTGAGTGACTGCATTTAGAGGCAGCACGTGTTTATAAATTAGGAAGCTCCCTTGCAGAAAACTTCATGCTGGCTGCTATTCTTCACTCATGTCTGCATTCAAGTTGAGATGCAATGTTCTGGGGGACACAGAATTTGCCAGTTCTTCCTTCAACTGGACAATGTGTGAGAAGCCTTGTCTTAATCATACATATATTTAGAACAAAAAGAGGGAAATACTTGCTTCAATTAGGTGCAATATTTTTATTAAAAATATTGTGCCAAATGAGTGAGTCATTAAGCAGCATGGCGACACATACACTTTCTATTTCCTTGCAAGCTGGGTTTTAATTCCTGAGGAAGTTGTGTCCCATTGGCTTTGTTCTGTAGTACTCCTTGAAAAGTGGAAAGCTGATTTATGGTGTTTGGAAACGGTATTTGGGGAAATCTTCCTGGAGAGTAGGCCTGGGCATCTGGGCTGAGCTTTCTGGAAGAGAAGTTTGCTTGCTTGCTGTCCTCGTTTCAGCTGGGATAGGGTTAATTTTCTTCCTAGTAGCTGGTACAGTGCTGTGTTTTGGATTTAGTATGAGAATAATATTGATAGCACACTGATGTTTTAGTTGTTGCTGAGCAGTGCTTATACTAGTCAAGGACTTTTCAGCTTCCCATGCTCTGCCAGGTGCACGAGAAGCTGGGAGGGGGCACAGCCAAGATAGTTGATCTGAACTGACCGAAGGGCTGTCCCATACCGTATGATGCCACGCCCAGTATATAAACTGGGGGGAGTTGGCCGGGGGGCAGCAATCACTGCGTGGGGATGGGCTGGGTGTCGGTTGGTGGGTGGTGAACGGTTGCAGCACTTGGTCGTCTGTCCGTCATCTTCCCCCCCCCCCCCCATTTTGTTCCTCTCTCCCTCTCGTTATTTTCCTTTTCATTACAATTTATTACCATTATTTTTTTTTTCTTTTTCACAATTATTAAAGTGTTCTTATCTCAACCCATGAGTCGTCTTACTTTTGCTCTTCTGGTTCTCTCCCTCATCCCACCGGGGCGGGAGCGTGAGTGAGCAGCTGGGTGGTGCTTAGTTGCCGACTGAAGCTAAACCACTATGCTTGCTATTGGCGGTTGTCTCTTTTCTTTTGTATATGTGCAAATAAAGTAAGTTACATTGAAAATAGACTGAAATACCATGTTACTTCTCTTTCACCGAATCTAACGTGCAAGTGTTGCCACTTCACAGTGGTGTAGCAATATAGGCAGAGCAGCAGGGATATTTACAGTCTTCTCAGGCTAAGGCCTGCTGGGCTGTGCTCAGTAAGCATTCTTTCTGCCCTGTCACAGACTTGCACTTCACCCAACAAGGACATGATCAGAAAATACATCTGCCAGTGAGACCAGATTGTTGAAGCAGAAAAGTGCCTTTGCAAGTCCAAGAGATTCTAGGCTCTTAAAATGCTAATACATGCCCGAGAATGAAAGAACTTATTTCATTATACTTATTTTATATAGTAGCTAAGCTGGTGGAACTCAGGAAGGCATTTAGCATGGTCCATACAAAAAGTAAAAAGCTGTGTTACTTGATCAAATGGGGTTGGATGGAAACTCCTTTTCATTTTTGGCAGATAAGCAGGGTTGCACATCTTCCTTCCCTACTAACTTCAGTCTGTGATTTGCCATATGGAAAGTTCGTGCAAACACAAAGTGAGTGAGTTACCAAAGGTTGCAAAGCCATGTGTCATGGTCACTAGACAATTTTAACTGTACTGGACTTGATTGGGCTGTGATGATTCAGCATCTGGCCTTGTCCAGATTGACCTTGTCCTCTTGTCCAAATAAACAAATACATTTGGGTTTTTTCTAGTATATTAACAGATTTGCGCAAACAGGGCATCATCAAAAGGATGCCTTCTCTGCATAGCACCCTTGCCAGCTTGTTTGATGGGATGACTTGAGTCTGATTGATAGTTCTGGAGAGCTTTTGCTCATAGGCAGTAAATTAATGAGTAACAGTTCTTGTCAGTCCTCTCTTTTCCAGTTTCACCTCTCCTCCTCAGAGTTCTTCACCACTCTGCCAGTGCTGGAGGTGCAGGGTCTGCTCTTTCTGGGCAGGCACTACTGGGATGGGAAGAGCACAAAGCTGTTCTGCCATTTGTTGGAGTGAGGGAGGGGAGAACAGTGCTTCTGCCCAGATGTGAGGCTTCCTGTTGCTCTGTCTCCCACCCATCATCATGAGGATATAATCTTACAGGGAGTTACTTCTCATCCCTAAGCAAAAGCTGCTGTACTCTGAGAGGACCTGCAGCCTGTCTCATACCTGTCACCCACCCAGGCACTGGGGTAGTTGGCAATTCTGTAGCACGGTTAATTTGTAACAAGCCCCTGGCCCTGCAAGGAAAAGAATTTGGGTCCCCTGATGGCAAGTTGCAAAATCCCTACCTGCTACATCCTATGAATTATGTAATACTTGATACAACAAAGAAGGGGCTTACCAAAACAGTACTCTGGAAGAGCAAGGGAGTGAAGAGCTATGTTCAGTGCATCCAGTTTTACAGCCTGTGGCCGCCATGGATGTATGGTGCAGTCAGAACTCCATTTCCTACATTCTGCACCATGCAGGAGCAGGGAAACACTTACATCACATATGCTTTTGACCTTTGCCCATATAAAAGGTTTGAAGATCTTGCCGTAGCTCCCTGCAGTAAGTCTCACCAGGATTAGTGTACTGTGGTCCTGAAAAGGAAAACTATAGAGAGTCCTGCAGTAGCAGATTCCCACTACAACTGTCGCAGGCAGATAGTGTTGATAAATCAGTCACCAGATGCAGTATCAGGAAACTTTTATACAAGTTTTTAATAAAAAATTCAACAAAAAAATATATATAATCAGGCATTTTATGCAATGCATACATTCTTTATATCTGCAGGTACAGATAAATAACAGAAGGCAAAACCAAGTATTTTGCTTATCTTTGGCCATTAACCAATAATCACCCCCGAAGAGATATTATAGGGTTAAAGAGTAATAAACTGAGTCTGTAAATTTCTTTCATTACAGACAAAGTATCAGGCAATAATACAGTAGTTAGATTTTTGGAAATGTAAGGAAATATTTCTTTAATACTGCCCAATACTGAAATTTAACCTGGTTTGCTGCTATGGCATTTAAGGCCTCCTTTAGCTGACACACAGGCACCCTTCCTGGGTTTACATTAGATATACTCCAACCCTTACCTTAACCTACTTCCCTTTGCCACACATTGCTCTAAAAAGCCACGCTGTACCTCTTCATGAAATGAACTAGCATGAATTCTTATCTGTGGATCAGTTTCCTGAACCCCAACCAATGTACATACATACAGAGAGTTAAGCTTCCTTAAGTCAATATTTTTTCTAACTCAGTGTCCCAGAATAATAGCTATCCTTCCACTTTACAGCACAGATGCATCTGATGGCTCTACCAAAGCAATATATACATGATACACATTAAAAATCATAAAAGCAATTTTTGAAGGTACATTGATAACATGTAGCAGCTTATGTCTATATATGTACATGTTTTCACAGTTATATTTTAGAAAATTGAGAACATCAGGAATACTTCTACTGTGTTTTCTATAAATATTAAAAATTTACCTGTCAGGCATTTTGACAAAATAGTATTTAGGTTATCACTTTAAATAGCTCTTGAAAACCTGTAGAGTTTTAAGCTTAAAGGCTGTAAAGTTTGAGGATTCTTTAAAGTGTTTAGCTAGTTTCAGCAGCTGGGCCACCTGCCAGTTTGATTTTTTTTTTTTTTTAAATTCAAATCTGGTAACAAAGGAACTCCACCACTTTTGAAGGGATAGGCAAGTTCTTGACTTGGCTGGTGGGCATCACTCTTCGAATTGCCATGCGACATAGGTGTTGGAGACTGGAAACTTGTCTTGGAGTTGCCCAGAAGTACACGCTGCCATCCTGTGTCCTGCGCAAAAAAAAAAAAAAACAAACACAAAACCCACCAGAATTATCCCACTTGAATGATTTCAACTCAGTACAAATTCTCACATACATTGCTAGTTAGGAGGAATGTACTCTCGACTTCCTGTTGCTTAGTTCTAGCTGTTCCAGACTCATCTACACTAAATG
The DNA here is from genome assembly GCF_034638445.1 of Ciconia boyciana. Lineage (NCBI taxonomy): Eukaryota > Metazoa > Chordata > Aves > Ciconiiformes > Ciconiidae > Ciconia > Ciconia boyciana. The sequence goes on along the minus strand of NC_132950.1, from coordinate 11,894,562 downwards.
CCCGTTCTTTTAAGCTATAGAAGCACAATAGGCAACTTGCTGATTTTCTATGTGACAGGGCTGAGCTGATCTTCCAACAGCTATTGAGTATACCACCTGAAACAGAATAAATGCCCTTGATTATCTAATGGTCTTTTTCCAGTCCACGTTTGTGGGTCTGTCTTTTATTTATTCTCAAAGATAAGAAATGAGTTTATCAGCTTCTTGATTTTACTGCTATTCCAGGCATGTTTAAACAAATAGTGCCAGAAGTAAAACAAAGTCAGAAGCATCAAGTCGCAAGCCACAACTGAAGATTTTTAGAACACTTGGCCACTGTTTTCAACCTTTTGTGTTACCTTATTTTTTCAGGAAGAAAAAAAGTATATACTTGCCCTGCAGCTAGAACACTGCCGTCAGTAGAAAAAGTACAGCAGAGCCCATTGTTCAGAGGTGCAACTTGTACAGGGTATTCTTCATCAATTCTCCAGAATCTTACCATTCTGAAAAGGGAAGAACAAAGTAGTAAGTTATCAGAGTAGACATTTAATTCTGCCTGATATTTTCTCTGATGCTGCACAACAAACTAGTCTGAAGCAGAGCTCAGGGAATTTTTATAAACATTTTAATATGTGTAAAAGGTGTTTCAGATTTGCCTGAAATGCTGTGACTTCTTCATTCCTGATACATACCTTGATCTGTACTACTTCAACCATTTTAACTCTGCCAATTAAAATAAAAGATTGCCTTCAGCAGCAGAAAGCAATAACCTGAACTATAGATTTAGACAATCTATCTCTTAAGTGTCCCCCTGTACTTGGCACTGGTGAGGCCGCACCTCGAATGCTGTGTGCAGTTTGGGGCCCCTCACTCCAAGAGAGACACTGAGGGGCTGGAGCGTGTCCAGAGAAGGTCAACGGAGCTGGGGAAGGGTCTGGAGCACAAGGCTGATGGGGAGCGGCTGAGGGACCTGGGGTTGTTCAGCCTGGAGAAAAGAAGGCTGAGGGGAGACCTCATCACTCTCTACAACTCCCTGAAAGGAGGCTGTAGCGAGGTGGGGGTCGGTCTCTTCTCCCAGGTAGCAAGCCATAGGATGAGAGGAAATGGCCTCAAGTTGCGCCAGGGGAGGTTTAGACTGGGTATTAAGAAAAATTTCTTCACTGAAAGGGTTATCAAGCACTGGAACAGGCTGCCCAAGGAAGTGGTGGAGTCACCGTCCCTGGAGGTATTTAAAAGCCATGGAGATGTGGTGCTTAGGGACATGGTTTGCCAAGTGGTGGACCTGGCAGTGCTGGGTTAACGGTTGGACTCGATGTTCTTAAAGGTCTTTTCCAACCTAAATGATTCTATGATTCTACGGTTCTATATGCTAGGAAATCCCAACAATGCTTGTCTAAACTAAAAAAACCTAAAACCCTCCTGTAGATAGTTTAATACCTTTGCTGTCATCTTGAGAAAGCATTCTTCATATTCTTAAAATATAGTTCTTCAAAATACTATTTGCAGTGTTAGCAGTAGTTGAGTTCGAGGTCACAATACTCTTTTTTACTTTGGAATCTACTACTATACAAAAGACTTACCTGCATTATTAACCCCATTTACATTTTTCACTGTTTACAACCCCACTTTTTCTGTTTTCAGCTGTTACACACTTCAGTTATTCAGATCATCTACTCTTTACATGACTAGTTATTTCTACATTCAGAATGAACATTAACATATACCAGATAACTCATCTACTTTTACCAAGACCATTAGAAGTAATTTCTAAGTTAAAAAAATAGCTGACAGTATTTAAAAGTTTATAGGAAGAATTAGAGGAGTCTAACAAACCTTTCCTCATACTTACTTATCATCAGCAAGGCTTGCAATATGTAGTCCATCGTGACTAAAAGATACTGATCTGACCCATCGGTCATTTGCACCTCCAGCAAATATTGGAGTAGGAGGGGGAAAGAGATGCCTGAAGATAGAGAGAGACACTTAGCGAACAGCATAATGTTTAAGAGCTACGGAAGTGTTTCCTTCAGCCATGACTAGCAAAGCTGAGGAAGACAAACTGGATTGAACATTTAACTACAAAATCAGGAGTGGAGTTTGAATTACTGTATCTTTTGTAGTACTGAACACTTCAGCTTTGTGGAAGATGGTTAAATTAGTACACATTAAAATATCAGTGCTTTAAATTCTTTCTCAGATAGAATAATAATCTCCACTGCTCTGCCACTTTAGGATTTCCATCAGCCACTGCTAAGGTTTTTCCCAAGTCTAATTATCAGTTAAATACACAAACGCATTCGTTTTCAGTAGTCATCTTCACTCTAGGAGAAAGTTTCCAGATTTGACTGCTTTACTTACCCAAATTCCATAAGGATAACTCCAATATGTGGATCCCAGACATAGACTCGAGTATCATAAGATGCAGTAGCCAGTAAAGCTCCATCAGGAGAAAACTCACAAGCTACAACATCATTGTGATGTCCTTCAAGTTTCCGTATCATGGAGTATTTATCCATATCCCAGAGAAAAACCTGCAATTAAATAAGCTAATGTTATAGCTCTGCTCAGAGGTGCAATGAAACATTTACTTTTTTTTTTTTTAAGTATAGCTGCTAGTCTTATTTAGGATTATATTAAAATCAAGCATTATGAATTACTACAATTAAGAAATATGCTCAGTGTCATACTCAGATTAAATCAAGTTTTTTAAAAATAATTAAAGCAGACATGCAAGTTCTAACTCAAGTTTGTTAAATGTTATTAACAAAATAAGCCAAAATATAAGATAAAGGCAACACAATTTAACCATGTAGCTTACTGGTTTACAATGTATTACAAAACTATTTTATTAAAATATGCAGAAATAAATAGGGTTAAACTCTACAGTCCCCTCTTTTCAGTAACTACCAAAATTTTAAGAAATATACAGACAGAAAATGTAAGGTTAACATATTGTTACTCCAGTGGCATCCCTTTGAGTTTAAGATCACTTGTTTACAATTGGCTTGGATCACCAACGTCAGCCTAGGAAGAGAAACAGATACTGCAAGCAAAAAGAATTTTCACAGCCAAAAGTTATGTCTTTGGCAAAACAACAGGGAAGTCTAACCACATTATTAGAAAGAATTTATGCATTTTAAATCAAGTCAACAATAAAAACCATCATTAATATTACAGTTTACCCGGCTAATTGCATATTGTATTATAAAAATTGACAAAAGATTATAGTATTCTGGGATTTTACATGCAGTTGTACATTATATATAATCAAAATAAAGACTGTGCAGAATTACTTAATAGGAACCATCTACGTACTGCAGCATAATTTTATCGAAAATGTAAGTCTTTAGCATAAGATGTTATGTCCCTAAAAGAGCTCATTAGGGTCCTTGATTTTTCCCCTGACTCAGTTTTACTGCACAGACCAAATACTGACATCTTGGATAAATTTATATGCTAGACCAAAGCAAACATAGCCTTAGTGCCTCACATACTTCCTAAAACTGAACCATTTTACAATCAGGTATACACGTGTTGACCAATTTCGCTAAGGAGACCCCAACAGTCCATAAAACTGGAAACTAAGTTTTAGGAGTCAGTGTGTTTCACTGCTGTGAAAATTATTAAAAAAAAAAAAGAAAGAAAGAAAGCAGAAAGTGGACATCAACCAGCACCTGCGTACGTACAGTACACCTTGCAGTCGAATGCAAGGTTACTTCGTCCTACGGTAAAGTTCGCCCCCAGCCTGGTAGCCAGAGATGCCACTCTTTCTGCCCAGGTAACACCATTGTGCTCCTGTGTGAGTGGTGCCAGCTTAACCTCAATCACACCAATATTGCTGCCACCACCTGTGACAGGGAAAGCAAGAAGCTTATGGAAAACACATAGCCTAAAGATATCAATGTATACATCCACATCTGCTCTATTTAAAGAAAAAACAAAACCCAGACCTCAACTATCCTCTATCAAATCTGCACTGATAATTTAAAGTATAAAATGCATTTGAACAGTCATCCATATAAAGTGCTATCCTATGACTGAATTGTGCTTTTTTACTCAGCATCACTAGGCGTCATTAAAGTACCTACAAAGCCCCTGTAACTAGACTGAATTCCTCTTTCTGTTTTATCCTAATTCTTCAGTGCTAAGAAAAGCAGCTTATGTTATACGTGCTTTACCTGCACTGCTTTCAGTTCTCTAGCAGGGCATTACAATATGGATGAAAACAAAACCAGTATGCTGTCCTTCATTCTAGATCTTTTAGACATGAGTGCCATTTGTATTGGAAAACATGTAGAAACATTTTTGTTCAGCGGGAGATACCATGACTGTCTCAGACTTTGAAAAGTCCTTTTCATTGAGCAGGAAATAGAAAGGATAAAATCAATAACAAAATAGTTTTATGCATTAATCTAAGTATCTTTTAACACTGGAAGCTTTAGTCATCTTTGGTTTTATACTACAAACACGTGCAGATGTGTAGAACTATTTCTCAAAGAATGCTTACAGCTTCTTCAACTAAAAGCAGTGCAAGTTCAATTCATAAATCAGTGTCTCAATGCACCATTTGCTAGTTTAATTTCATGCACTTTTACATCATCATAAAACATTAGAAGTTCATGACACCGAGCAAAGGCTTAATGTTACTTAGATTTAAAATGATTATGCACACAATTCAGTAGATTTAATGAACAAGAAACTCTGACACATACTGCTTTACTAGCTCCAACAGAACAGAGAATAGAGGAGTCTGGAGAGAATGCACAACCATATACCCAGTTCTGATGTCCTCTCAACACTTTCATCATATTTCCTAAAAAGAAAGACATTCCTGTAAGAATTCATTAAATATTACAAATTCAAACTGAAAAGCTTTTCCAAATTAGTTCTTCCCTTATAAAATTTTATACTGTTTTTCCAAACAACATCTTGCAGAGGCATTCTACACAGAAATAAAAATTCTGTCGTGCAGCCTCTAAATCCTATGTCCCTATTCAAAAAGGTCACTCATGCACTCTTTTGACTTAACCCAATACCAGCTTATACCTTTAGGGTGCATATAGATAAAGAATGTCAAGAGAGCATACAGAGTAAGTGACTAATAGAACAAAATTAATTTTTTAAGAAATCCTGATCTGAGTTTCTAGCAATAAAAGAGGAGAGTACGTGGATATTTTCTCTTATGCATTACAGCAGATAAAACTTAAAATGCATACCATCATCTTTCAGGTCCCACACTCTCAGTGTTTTGTCTCTGGACGCAGACACTAAAATCAGGCTGCCATCTGGGGCAAAGGTTAAATCTCTAACCACTTCTGTATGGTCCATCAGGTTAAGGAGGAGTTTTCCTGTTATGTGAAAACACCACAATTTAAAATGAAGGACTGTATTTTTATTCAGATCAAATGCTTTATGGATACAAATACAGAATACAAAATTATAGCATGTAAAGCCAAATTTTCTTTGTAGAAATGCTCCCTACAGTAAGAAGCATGCGTATCCTTTTAGACTCTTCTGTATGGAGAAGCAATTTCCTGAAAAGCTAGTAAATCTATACACTAAAACCATATGCCTCAGAAATAAGGCAAGACTTGTCTTTTGACAGACATCTCTGTTCTAAGCTTAAATTTACAAGATAACAACAAATTACTCAATAGTCATTAGTTTCATTTTTTTTAAAGCTGAGAAGTTCTCTCCCAACCTAGCAGCTGTGCTACCAGCTAAACTGAGATTCCCTAATTTAAGACTCAGTCTCTTGTCGTTTGAACAATTATTTACTCTAAAAAAAAATAAAAGGCCATCATCAACATAATCCTTCCCCATACTCAAGAACAGAGAGCAACTTCCTGTTTTGAAAGTTTCCTTTGTTTGAAAGTAATTAAAACTACAATCCAGCGGAAGACTTTAGAGTAAACAACCAATATACACAAAGTCAATCACATACTTCACTATTCTGCAGCAACAAGGCTGCAGAATGGTCTTCCATCACTTACACCTCAAAGCATGACCTGAGTCTGTTCCTTCCTCTAGCAGTATTTGAACGTTTCTAGTTGCAGGAGTTCATGTATTTTTTAGATTACTTAATTTGTATTCAAGGTTCAGGTCCCAATTAAAATTCTGTAAGCAATTCATTCTGTGTATTAATGATGTTACTACTGCATAAAGTGCCAACTTCCTCTCACATACTCTACCTGTATATACATCCCATATCTTGATGCGCCCATTGTTCAAGCCTGTTGCAAGTAGAAGCTGGTCTTGCCCAAATTTGAACCGGTGCCATTCTATATTCACACAGCGGCTCTGCTTCTCAGGCACTGAAGACCCAAAAGCAAGGCTCCAGACGATATCACCACAGTCTATGATATGTTCACAAGGCTTATTTTTCTGACCACTGTCGCTATTCTGCCTTGGAAGTCTTGTACTGATAGAATTTGCAACATTCTTTGTGCCATGCAACAAGCTGCAAAACAAACAAAAAGTACAAAAAATAGCATAAAGTGTCTTGAAAAATAAATAGAACAAAAAAGTCTTTAAGATGTAATGAAATCTGTGAGTTGCCATAACGTATGTTTTGGAGGCCCATAACGATGCATTTTTACTTTCAAATTATAAAAGCAGCTTTTTCTTATAACTGTCAAAAATTACTAACACCTGGAAACCTTCTTACACAATATAATACTAATACTTTTGTACACGTTTTTACCTCTGCAGAGAGCAATATATCAACTTAACCCACTGTGAAAAACAACATTTTTAAAGTATTTACAGAAAAACGAGTTACAGAAATTTCTTAAGACTTTCTGCTAAATGAGCAAGAAGTTCCCTGCAATTCACTTACATGTGTTAAATACTGGGAAGAGATACCGAGGCCAGCATATGAATACCAATTAACCCACCAGCAGAAACAGAAAAAAAAAAAGGGGGGAGAGGTGGGATTCGCTGGGAGGGGAAATGTAACCAGCTACAAAAATGCAACTGCTGGTTACTGTCTTCATTAACGCAACCTGCAAGTGAGAAGAAACGTGTCTTTTGGAACTGAACTTGCATTCTAATAGGAACAATAAGGAAAGAGGTTCGCTTTTAAGTAAATCCCTAAAAGGTAAAACCAAATAGCTTTCTGATAGGAAATGTAAAAGTCCAGATCTGCTTGAGTCTTTAAATTTCCTTTTCATTCTAACTTCCTCTTATTTTAGAGTATCTGAATCAATTAATAAATCACTCCTCCATAGCCTTTGTGAGGTTGCAATGCAGTTATTTCTCTCACTGGCCACAGAGAAAGAGATAAAACAATAGCTGTTACTTTAAAGAATTTCTCTTTCCCAAAGATGTCAAAGCCTAAAAAGCCAATACATGCGTTTTAATCTATTAAAAGCTATCTCCTATTTTGAAATTCTTAAGTTTTTCAGGTGAATTAAAAGCCATATGGTTTTGTCTTACAAGTTATTAAGGCACTGAGACCAGGGGACCAGCTTCACTATGCGATGCCCTTGTGACCAAGCAAAGTAAGATCCATCGGGAGCAAATGCAACAGTCCAGTTTTCACGTCCACACTTCTTGTCAAAAGGAGAAGTTGGGGCTAAGAGTTCTCCTACAGTGCGTGATCGTGCTAAAAAGAAAACAGAGAGGAAATTCCATTTTTTTTAAAAAGTCAGCATATTCTAAAAGGTTACAAGGGAACCAGGCAATATGTTAGTTATTTTGCTTTTATTTCATGACATTTAAAGTAATCTGGGAAGGTGTCTTATTGTCACTGTATAACCAATCAAAGGACTAAGCCTCAGCTGCAAAAGAGATTTGAGCCACTAAAGAGGAACAGCTTCGTGTTAAAATGTCCTAGATCATATGAGTAATACCACATCTCGATATCAGAAGCAGAACTCAAATTAAAAATTTACTGAAACCAGCTATTACTTCACTTATTGTAACTATAGCTGTAGAGACAGCAGTAGAACTATGCTCCGACTTGACCTAATACTTTGGTGTTTATCAAGTAAGATGCCCAGTAATTTATTTTTTTTTTACCTTTAAAGAAAAATGAGAGTACACTTGCACAGTTCAATATCCTGCCCTCCTTCAGAAAAAATAAATTAAGCAACACCCAGAGGAAACAAGTTAGCACTGTGCGATGCGATCAGATCAGTTGCTTCTTTTTGCCCCGCTTTACAATGTAACTGCATGTACCACGCTGTCTTTCTGCAACCCAGGCTGGGGGTGCCGGCCCAGAGCTTGAGAGCCCTTACCCATGCCGCCCACCACGCTTATTTGTCGGACGCGGATATCGGCGACAGGACTAAGTCCGTAGCGGGCAGCCGCCCGGGTGCCAGGGTGAAGCGAACGCTGCCGCAGGGAGCGGGCCCTGGCCTCACCGCCTCCCCTCGCAGGCCGCGGCCCCGGGGACCCGCCATGGCAGGCGGGCCCTGCCGCCGCCCCCGCGCCTTCCCCGGGCAGCACCCACTTACTTTGCAGGTCTGGGAAGAAAGGGTCAGCGACTGTGAAAGGAACGATGTCACCTAAATGCTATTTAACAAGATTTTGCCCGTTAATGGCAGGAAGCAGCTTCAGCCGAAGGAAGCCTCTTTGAATAATGCATTTTGGTTAGTTTAAAACGGGCGGTGTAACCGACAGCCATCCCACTCTCAAACCCAGGAGGACCGAGGCGGTTTTCTCCCCCCAAAGAGAGGAGCTGCTGCTGCGGCGGCGGCGTATAACGAGGTCGGGAGGGAAGCGGCCGAGCGGAAGGCACTTGCGTCCCGCTCCGCGGAGCAGCCGTGCGCCCGCGCCCTGACGCGGCCCCAGCCGCCCCCCGCCCGCAGAGCCGGTGGCTCCCGCAGCACCTCCGCCACCCCGAAGGGCCGAGCGCGGAACCAGCCCCGCTCACGGACGGCGTTAACCCCAGCCGCGCCCCGCAGCGGCCGCCCTCCCGGCCCGGCCGCCCCAGGCCCGAGCCGAGCCAGCCCCGCTGCCCCGGCCGCGCCCGCCCCTCACCGATGAGCTTCTCGTTAACACTCAGGGGAAAGCTGGCCATCTACGGGGACGCCCTTCGGACCGGCTCGGGACCTGCAACGGAGCGAGAGCGACGGCCGCTCGCCGGAGACGCAGGGACTGGGACAAAATGGCGGCGGCGGCGCGGGGTGTAGCGTGGGGCGGGGAGGCGGCGGCCTCGCCCCGCTGCCGGGGCCGCGCCCTCCCTCGCTCCTCCCGCGGGCCGACGGGGCCTCCGGGCGGGGGGTAGGGGGGCCGCCGGCAAAGCCGCTTTGGCCCGCACGTCCCCAGGGAGCCGATCTTCTCCCCCTGCCCTTCCTCCTAGCCTGCCCTTCCGCGCCTTCACCCTTAATTCGATTTCTGTTCCTCGGCCGTGCCGGTGCTCTCATCCCGTTGTGCCGTCGTACGCCTCTTCACTGCGCTCCAGCGCTCTGGTTCTCGACGTCCGGCAGCGCGGCCCCGGTGCCTCGTCCTTTCCGCCCGCGCTGCCTGGGCACCTCCTGGCTTCCCCCATCGCCTTGGCTCTCCCTGCCCTATGGAGCTTGGCCCCGTCCACCCTGCAAAATGCAGCGTTATGTTCCTAGAGATGGTCAAAACACACGGTCTGATAAGAACCCAGCCTTTGCTGTAAAATACCCTCTGGGACATGCTTAAAATACACCCCGTTCCTGTTGTGTCTGGGGGAAGAATGGTACACAGCAACGCGGTAGCCAGATTTGGGCTGCGGTGCCGTCCTGGCAGGTTCTGCCATTACAGCCCATTTTAGCAACATCTTCCAATCCTGTCTATGCCAAAAGATGAGTCACGTTTTAATTATACTAAGGGACTAAGTCTGTAGTAACCTGGCTCCCTCAAAATATGGGGGTTCACAGTACAGAGAAGAACCGTAGTGACTCAGGGGAGACCTCATCGCTCTCTACAACTCCCTGAAAGGAGGTTGTAGCGAGGGGGGGTCGGTCTCTTCTCCCAGGTAAGAAGTGATAGGATGAGAGGAAATGGCCTCAAGTTGTGCCAGGGGAGGTTTAGACTGGGTATTAGGAAATTTTACTTCACCGAAAGGGTTGTCAAGCACTGGAACAGGCTGCCCAGGGAAGTGGTGGAGTCACCGTCCCTGGAGGTATTTAAAAGACATTTGGATGAGGTGCTTAGGGACATGGTGTAGTGGTGGACTTGGTAGTGTTAGGTTTACGGTTGGACTTGATGATCTTAAAGGTCTTTTCCAACCTATAGGATTCTGTGATTCTGTGACTCCCCCAGTATTGCAATCAAAAGGCTTTTTATAGCTGCTGTTGTGGGGATGTACTGATGAGGTTGTGTCGATAAACTGCAGAGTCCTCAAATGGGATAAGAAATGTTCTTATGTTGCTTAAATGCCCAACGAGCAGCAGTTAACATTCCTGCCGCAGTGAGTTAGATAGAGGTTGTCTCCATTATCTGTTAAGCCAGGTTGTGACATCCTTGATGTCTGTTTGACCATGAGACTGCAAGGCAACACATAAACAAAAAAATATGCGAAAGCTTATATGACTGCATTGCGGAATGTGTGTAGGACAGTGACGTGTGCACTTGATTTCATCTTCTCTAATCAGGGGCTGGAAAACTCTTGGGATTTTCCTACTCTTTGATGTTTATTTCTAAACGTGTATAGTGCAACATCTAAATCCAGCAAGATCTGGTTTACGATAAGGTTTTGCATTTACTGTTAAAGTTAATGGAGTTGTCCAAAAACAGCTTGGAGAAAGAGACCCTGAGGCCTCCTCGTTCTCTGCGTGATTTTGTATTAACATCTGTGTATGTCCCTATCTCCTTCCCTTCCTTTTCCTCTTTCTTTCTCCTTTTGCGTATCTAACTTCTGCCCCTCTTCTAAGGCGAGGTGACTCCTTCCTTGTTCTCTCTTTGGACTTCAGAAAAGCATGTATCAGGATAATTAACTGCAGATAATAACTATGATTTCATTGCAAAGTAGTGGCCTCGCTGGTAGATGCACTGAAATAGCTGTATGGATTAGCTATTCAGCTGTAGCAACATCCAGAAATTACCCTTATGTAAGCAAGGCCAGTGAAGCATTTTTTAAATCATGTGCTGAGACAATGTCAAAGAAAGGAGCAGGAAGAAGTTTTGAATATGTTTGGTGTCCCAAACACTACCATGGATTAACACTGGTTTGTATAAACTCTCTTACCACATCACAGCACTAATTTGAGACAGTACTTTTTAGTAGCATAATCTTGTTCCTGCTCTATCAGTCCTCTGCTGCCTGCAGATGGAAAAGCCCTAAGCAGCTATCTTCACTTAATCCCTCAACAGCTCCTTATAACAAGGCAGATTTGTAGCCAGTGAATATTGTGAAATGCTGCTTTGGAGTTACTCATAAGTTGTGAATGTTTGAAGCAGGCCACCTCATAGCTGAGACGACTCACTTTGTAAGATTTCTCCTGAGGGTCTGAGCCTCACATACAGCCAGAATAAGGTTGGGTTCTGTTTGCTTACCTTGGGGGGCTGTTATAGCCAGGGAATGATAGCAGTTGAGTTACGCAGCTTTGTAGGAGTGTTACCACGTTGCTGGCTTTCTTGCTAGTTTTTTTTTTTAAAGCAGCAAATTATTTGGCAATTTATTATTTCTTTAAGTCTCTGTATTTCTGCAAGTACTGCTCCAATAGCTGGTTTTTCTTCCTTAGTGTGCTTTCTGCTCATTAATGTAATAGATTTGAGGGCCAGAAGAGATGATTAGCTCATTTAGTCTGGTCTTTGTGTAACAGAGGAATATAATTTAATCTAATTTAATGCACCTTCAAACAGTGAAGATTTCCAGCAGTTACACTGTTGTTCAGCCTTTACAACACTGGAGTCCAAATGCCAGTCTTTGAACTTCCCAGTCCACGTTTCATGTGTTATGGACACAAAGGCAAATTGTGGTATGTAAAGTTCCAGGTTTTTGCAAGCTTATTAGTAATTGTTTGGTGTCACAGGCTGTCCTGGAGACATTACTAGCACCTTCTTTTTTCATGCCTGGCTGGAAGGGCTGTTGTCTCACGTCTGAAGCCAGAGTAGAAGAGGTGGGAAGCTGAGTTCTGTCTGCATGTTACCAATTCAGCCATTCTGGTCAGTAAAACGTATGTTTCTAAAACTCAGATGAAACTTGAGGAGATAAAGAATCCACACTTCCCTTTCTTGGCACCCTTGTCATGTTTATTTTCCCCATAAGTGAACCAAACTGGATGATTTTTCAGATGATTTTTACTGTGCTTCACTGGTGAGGCATAGCTGTGGAATCAAGGGTGGCACCAGGCTGCATACCCCACACGGTCACATGCTGCAAGGGCCTGCAAGGCTGCGTGAATGACTCAAGGCTGATTTATGTGTTTTCCATTATCTTCCTTTATGGATGCAGCTGCCAAGTCTGCACAGTGCTGTTCAGCTGGGAAGCTAATAAACTCAGTGCCATCTTTCTCCATCAAGACTTTATACACTGCAATAAGCTTTCACAAATGAAAGGACTTTTGTTGTCTGCCTGTCTTGAAAATACTTTCCAAGATCCAGGTTACAGAGCTTTTCCCCAGGCTGCTGAAGCACCAGGATCTACCTTATTTAACATTCTTGTATTCTGACATGGCGAATCTAGTTACACCCGTTTCATTTGTTTTTTCTTCTCTGATTTTTTTAACTGATTTGTGATCGTATGCTTCTTAATCAGCTTTGTTGTGTATCCCAAATAAGGGACTGTGCTGGTTTGGGTACTGTTTTCTCTTTGTATTCCTTTGTAATATTATCTGGGGTTTGTAAAATGAGCTTAGGTGTTGCCACATGCATTTCCTGTCTTCTAGCTACTTGCAAGACTCTCAGCAGTGTGCTTGCTGTGCTTCATTTCCATTGCTGTGGCTTCCTGCTGGAAGGCTTCCACCACTGAAAGGCTGTTCATTCTGATTTATGAATCCTAGCACAGATCAGCAGTGAATTTAGATCACAGTTTCTGTCCAAGTTCTGCTTATTGTGCAGTTCCCCATTCAGCTTGCACAAGCCACCCCAACAAGGTTATTCTCCTCAGGGACCACTGAGGCTATCGGTTTCTATTAGTTGTGCTTGTTTGGGTTGGACAGACAGACCTCTGGAAGTTAGATCAGCACAGTAAGTGTAAAATACATAGCAAAGTACTAGAAAAGCCCATGGTGCCTTTTCAGGCCCTCAAGTTATGTCCTCCCTCTTCACAGTTGTCATTCTATAAAGCACTCCTGACAGACGTAAGGGAACAATTCAGGCCAGTCACACTAAGACCAAGGTAGCTGATCTGTGCAATAGTGCATGCATCTTGGTCATTTGGCTATCATTAAAAATTACGCTATTTATAGTCTACACTGTTAATAATTCACAAGCTCCTGTTTGTTTTGAGTAGCCTCCTTGGGACAGAGAAAGTTCAGCATGAGTTTGTGGAGGCAAAAGAGAAGGTGAAAGGAAAAAGCCAAATGGAAGAAAGAAAAAGAGGGCAGAGGGTTGAAGAGAAAAAGGGATTGTAGTGAAGAGAATGGTGAGTGGCGGAGAAGTTGTGCTGGTCAGAGAGAAGAAAGCGCCATCAAAGTCCCAAAATAGATTAGCTGCCGTCATTGCCACAGTGCACACTGGAAAACTCAGCACCGACTGTCTAATGATTCCAGGGGCCTGGGGAAGCAGCAAAAGCTTGAACCTCTCCCTTGAGAGGCCGAGTAGGTATAGCCCTTACAGATATCACTGAGAACCGCATCTGCCAACTGCAATCTTGCTGGAAGGGTTACCCTATAAGTACAGACCTACACTGGGAGAATTGCAGTCTATCCTACATGACTTTCTGTTCAGCCTTTCTTGCAGCAATTGTCACTGCCAGGTGCCGTCTCTGTCCTCAGCAGAGTACAGGAGCTAGGAGTGTAATGAGCTCTTACGTGGCTGTGAGAGGAAGGTGCCTTGTGCTCAGCATGTGCAGGCTGTAGTGGTAATCCTTAAGAGGAAAAAAGGTAAAGAAGGATGGATTATTGACCTGTGAGAGAATGTAACAAAGGTCCGACTCAAACAAAAAGATATTTTCAAAAGCACTGAGAGTTGTGTGCTCAGTGCTTATTGAATTACTATGGGAATTGAGCGAAAAAATTCCTTTTCTCTTTTTCAAAGAGAAAACTTTGAAAAGCTTTAGGCCAAAATAGAGGGTTAATGGACTTTCTAAGCAGTGATCAAATAGCCCTAAAGTTCAGCAGAAGGTGAAGGTGGTCCAAGTGACGGCCCCACAAGTTGAAGGGTTAAAAAAACTTGACATAAAAGTAAAGCAACACCCCAGCCCTGCAAGAAACTGTTAAGAGTGTATGAGACCTTGTGTACTAGGCTTTGCAATTTCATATACCATAAATATTTTTTTAAAACTCTAAGCAGTCCTTGCCCCTCTCAATCTCTCCCTGCCATCCTTGCTATAGTGTATTCCTTGCTGTGAAATGCTGCTGTGACTGGCACAGTTTCAGCTGTTACTTCATTTCATGCACATGTTGTTATTTGCCTGGTGACTACAAGTAATAATGGCACAGTTCAGCTGCTTAGTATGGGACTTCTGGCCCTGAAGACTTTGCAGTCTAAATAGACAGGACAAACAATGGTTGGGAGGGGAAGCGGGGAGACGAGGCCACTTTCTCAGGGTCATCATGGAGCAGCCAGGAGCATAGTCTTCTGCTTTTCCCACAGGCATCTCATGCACTAGGCGAGACTGCCTCCCTTGATGTAGTTCTGAGCTGTCATTTCTCTGTCCCCTTCCCTGCCATTGCTCTGTAGCTTATTCACCATTGCTTATAATGGAAATTACAATTAGTTTTCTGTAGATGGTCATACATTGATGCATGTCTGGTACCTAAGGGGTTAACCTGTAAAGGTTTCCTAAAAGACTATGCTGTGGAAAAATTGCACAGATGGAATATCCGAGATAGACTACAGTAATTTTTTCCCTGCATTCTTTTGGTCTCTTTGGGATTTTATCATTTTTGGACCACAGCTTTGGGTATAATAAATAGAGCAGATGGCTTAGTGCGAGTGGTGAATTCAGTGCTTTCGTGATGAGTGGCTGCACGGGAATAACGGAGACAGAGGTTGGGGTTTAAGCCATTTAGGTTCAAAACCATTCCTTCTTTGTAAGCTAGCCATGGGTACCTTGTAAGCGAGCTGCTTTCAGAAACATCTGCTAAATTTACCCACTGAAGTTACAAGAGCTGTTAGCTCAGATGGCTGAAGGTCATTCTGAGAGTTTTGAACTTGAACTGTCCTAAACAAGGACAGTAGAAAAGGGGCCCTGTATTACAAAGAAAGCAAGTCAGCCTCGCTTGAGTTCCCTGTATCCACACCCTAATATATGTCAGCATAATCTCAAATATCACTGACCTCTACCACACAGCTATTTCACTTCTTTAAAAAATCCTTTCTGAAGCATACTAGTTTTATGTGTTCCTCTTCAGCCTGCATTTTCTCCGAACTGAGCTGCCAATAACTTCAATTTGTCTGAAGGCATTCAGGCTCCTTGCAGGAGGAGCGTGATGCCTGCCAGGCGCAGGCACTCAGTCTGCAGTGTTTCTGTGTGATTTGAAATGACATTCTTTTCCACTGTGCAGTGAAAATTGTTACTGAGCTGTTTTGTATTCCTTTGGCTTCAATTCCCTCACTCCGCTCTGTAATTATTTCTGATTGTTTACACTGGTGCGAAACACCAAGTCTCTCATTATAACCAGGGTTAAAAACATTGTTCTAATTGGTTCATTAAAATCAGGGAGGATACAAGGCCTTGTGGCCAAAGCACGGGATGTAGAATCAGAAGAGCTAGCTTCTATTCCTAACTTTGCTACCTGCTTCCTAGGTGAGTTTGGATAAGTCATTAAGCCCAGACTTAAAGCAAACTTAAATATAACCAACTCAGTTCAGGAATGGTAACATAGTGCTCCGAGACAGAGGTGCTAAGTCCTGTGAGAACTGCAAAATATTAAAATTGAATACTGAATTATTTTGTGGATCAGTTTCTTTTCTACCCTCTAGATTTAGGAGCCTCCTACGTCTAAGCAAAATGTACCATGAGGGAATAATATAAATTAAGGCAGAGGTGTTAAACAATAGAAAATCAGGCCTGGTGACATACTGGCATTCAGGCAGGGTGAGGATGGGGACAGCGCCCTTCAGCAATCACTATGTGCCATTTGACCGAATGTGGAGACGTTTCTCGACAGAAATTCCTGCCAATGCTCGATAGGGTTTGAGCGAAGGTCCAGTCCTGGCCTGCTTCCTGTTGAATGCGCATAAAAGAAATTCAAAGCTTCAGAATAGGCCTCTTCTCTCCTGCCATCTCCTCCCGCCACAAAGCAGCATAGGCAGGCAGCCCAGGAGCTGTTTGAGAGATGATGCCTCTTGGCTCTCTTGCCTTTGCCAGCACAGCTGCAGACTCCAGGCAGATGTGGCTTAGCTCTTGTTTGGCTGCTGAGAGCTATACTTCAGTCCCCTCTGTTTTTTGTTCGTTTTGCAAACTTGCTCCCCTTCCTTCCCCAAGATGCCAGATTCCTAATTTGACTTTCATCTTCAGGGCACCAAGGTCTGGCTGGCAGGGCTGATCAAACGGCTCTCAGCACAGCAGTGCTGTCAGATGAGGCAGACCCACCTTGTGAGAACATTCATTTCACTTTGATATGGAGGCGGAGGATCTATCCAGCTGATGTTCTGGTCTGCAACAAGCCCTGTCTGCCAGATTTACAGTAACCTTTCTTGGACTGCTTATTCTTCTGTCCTGCTTTTCGTTCCCTGCTCCTGATAAGTGCAGCGCAGTTAAATATTCCAGCCAGAGCCTGCTGGGGAGGAGAAGCTGGGGCAGAGGCCCTGGGCGGGCAGGCAAGGCAAGGCGATGAGGAAGCAGAGCGTGTCTCTGCAGCCCTCGCTTCAGCAGCGTGCTTGCACTTGGGGTCGGCTCTGAGGCAGAGACTGTTCTTGTCCTGGCTCCTCAGCGGCACGCACCATCCTGAAGGGAAAGCACCCCGGAGTATTTGGTACATACAAGCTAGAAGAGCTGAATGTCCCAGTGGGCAACAAGCTGCACCTTTCAAAGCAAAAGTGCTGCCTCCACATGTGCTAAGGGGATGTGTACTCTCTTCTGCCTGGTGCGATCATGCATTAGCCGAAAAGGGCTGGGATTGGGAAGCTGATGCGAGACCAGAGGAATGCCAAAGCAGTCACATAACAAGTCAGAATAAGGGCTATGTCCTGGCTAACTCTGAGTCTAACAGATAACAAGATAGCAGGGAATATTCTGAATCGTTCCAGACCCACACACTTTTGTGTAAATGTGAAATAGCCTTCCTTTTTTTTTTTTTAAATATCTGATCTGAGGCAGAAACGCACAGTGACTTATGCTAACCTAGGTGTAGTCAGTAATAAACTGCTGAACATGTTTACAATAGGAAGAATACTTTTTGCTTTTTATGAAATCTGTGTTTTGGCATTGGACTAGCAGGATTATGCAAACAGAGGGAAAATCAATTGCATGAAGGGTGTCACTGTAAATTTCAATAAATTGTCTATAAATTCCATTTATAGAACAGCAAGTTGAGTTTAATAGGAAAAATGAAATGGATAGACTACCTACATTCTGTAAAGCAGGTCAATAAAACAATGGGAACAGAAAAAGTCAGCATGTTGGGGAATTACAGGGTTGTGTCTGACAGCTTCTGCCTGGAAACAGACAAGGCTGCATTCCTGCTGCGGCCGAGTTGGGAAAGAGCAGGTTGCTTATAGATAAAGAGTGTTTGCTTACAGATCAGAGATGGGCCCGAGCTGATGTGGAACTGAGCCTGAAAATATTTGGGTGGTTTGTATCCAAGTTGCTACAGGGAACATAGGCAGAGGGCTACAGAAAAGGTGAAGAATTTGAGAGAAATGGAGGTTCTTCGAAGGTGGAGGTTGGACAAGATAATTTCTTAAGACCTCTTCTAGCCCCCATTTTTGATGGGTTGTAAAAATGTTGGAAATAGGTATAGGAGTGAAGGGAGAAAATGAGAACTCGCTTATTTGCAATGCAGCCTTTTACGTTACACTGAAAATGCACACCTGGGTTTGCCCACTGCATACAGAGTAAGAGTGGTGTAAAGGAGTCTTAAAGTAAATATTAGATGATTAACTTGAATAAATAGTAGTGTAAAGACAGATATCAAGGCAAACAAAAGTAATGCCCTAGGAGCAAATTTCTTTGTTAGGAAGCACGTATACCTCTCACTGCTTTTAGGAAGATTCCCACAAACACATCTGCCACTCAGAGGGCAGAATTTCTCCAGGCAAGCATATGAAGAATAAAATACAGGTGGAGTTACTAAAGGTAACTAGTGACATTTGAGTAAAAGTAATATTCTCGGTTATATCACTGACTCAGAACTCACATTACTGATAGACATTTATAATCTTGAATCAAAGCATGACAGGGGAAGAAGAAGGAAAAATAGGTTGGGGAACAGGAATTGGGCAAGATTATAAAAACAAGGTTTTGTATAAAATCTGGCAATGGTTTGGGAGAGTTTATTACCAAACATGACCCTGGTTTGTTGTAACTTTTTTGCGAGAGGTTGTTACTCATTTTCACAGTAGCAGGAATGTCCAGCAGGGCAATCTCTTGGTGTCTTTGCAGTTTGAAGAGAAAGCCATAAGGAAAGGTATAGTGAAGAACTGGGGTAACGTTTAAAAGCTGAAGAAAAAAGAAGGAAGGAGATATAAGCAGCAAAGATTTCAAACAAATGAGCAAAGGTCCGTTAATAACCAGAGATAGAAACAGTGTTTAGAAAGTGTTTAGAACAGGTTTGTCTAGTTCCTTTCATAGGAATGGGTTAACAGAGCTTCCTTCTCACTGTATGTTTTATCCTTTCTTGCAAACATTGCATTCTGCGGGCTACCTAAGGAGCTCTTGGCCTACAGAACGTCAGTATGGGGTAACACCACTTCTACAGACACATAGTAGTGTAGTTTTAAGAAAAGCTAGCCATGTCGAGCCTTCCAGTAATGTCATCTTCTGCAGTTCTGGCTCCCCCACCGGATTTCTGTTCACTTTATCCAAATTTCTGTAATGTGGCAGTTGAGCAGTGTCATTTGACCTCTTAGCTAGATCTAGTGGTAGTCTGCAGACAGTTTTCTATGATTGTAAGTAAAGCAATCTGGGAAGGAGACGTAGTTAAAACACTACAGACTCATACTGCAAGTAGAGCTGTAATCATGTAAAAGTACCTTATGTGGGCATAGCCCATTCCTGTAAATTAAAGAAATAAGCTATAGCAACACAGACACAGCTATCCTGTTTAACTGCCTCCACACTGAAAGCTTTGTTTCATTATATCTGTTTCTAAACAGACCTGAATACAGAGGCACCAGGACTGTGACTGCTGTAATTTGCCTCCCGCATTACTTTTTTCCCCACGGAAGCGTCATGTCTGGCTCTGTGATCAGCCAGACAGGGTCACTCCAGTGAATCTGATGGCTTTTAAGGGGAGGACCTGCTCTCTGCATTAATGTAATTGCAGGTTATTTGTGAGATTCCTTCCATGTCTTACTTCCTGAAGGCCTGGCACAGAAATCCGGTTTTGTAATTTGAGTACTAAAGAGCGGCTGGATGTAATTATGTGCTCCATTATTCCAGCAGCCTCTGTAGCACGAAAAGTAAAAGCTCAGTGTTGCCATTAGTACTGAAAATACACAAGTTGGTACATAATAACTATCTTGCGCAAGCAGTGTAGCGGGCAGTGTGTACACAGGTATGACTGCAAGTTTAACTAGGGTCTATTTTGTACTGTTTATAAATGTTTCCCAAAAGAGGCTGATGAGATTTCTAGTTATACGCTCATTCTATCTCTCCTGAAGTCACAGACTGTGCAGAAAATGTATAATAAATAAGCCTTGACAGTAGCAATAGGTTCCCCACTAAAGCAAAGCAGGATTTGGGGGGGAGCATAATCTACCTTTTTCTCAGATGTCATTTTGATGACCATAAACAGGGGGAATGAGATGTACGTGCTCAGACCTACAGCCAGATTGATCGGCTGCAAAACAAATCTAATTGTGGCTGAACATTTTGTCTCACAGCAGCTGCATGCTGCCTCTTCAGCTCTGTGAATGGTCTGGTCACTGGAGTTTTGAACGGGAAAAGGCTGCTGTTAAATAAAGACACAGGAAAGAGAGTATTCTTGCAAGACCTGAAATGTAAGCCTATATCCAGACATGAACAGGAAGTACATAGCCTAATTCAGTAACGCACTGTACGTTAAAAATATGCATTGTAGAATTTGGGCTATAAACGCTGCTCTTCAGCCAGACATCCTGTGCTATGATGGTAATAACAGTTTGTACTCCCACAAACAGAAAATTATTACAGTAAAGATTTAAAGCTCACAACAGCTTTGACTACTGGTTATTATTAGCATTGTTTTATAGATGAATACACAAATTCAGACTGAAGATCAAGGATTTACCAAAGTTTGTATGGAATAGTCTATAGAAGAACTAAAACTCCTCCAGAGCCAGAGTCCAGTACTTCAACCTAGGTACTATCCTTTTGTCCCTACTGAGGCTGACGGCCGGAGCTTCACACACAGGGTCCTGAATGATGTGGGTTCTGGATGCTCTCAGGAGACCTCCTTAGTTGGCACTTAACTTCAGAATCCACGTGTAGGGCACGCGCTGGTTGTGAAACAGTAACTCCCTCATGAAGGCAGCAAACATCAGTAATGGTCCTGCAAAATAGCCCTGCATGGGGCCAGCTGTAAGCATCAGCGCGGCATATTGTTGGCCAGGGTAATGCAGATGGACACGGACTGTGTTTCCTCTGTCTTCTTTGCTAATGCGCAAGTTTCTGATAGCCAGGCTGGCTCCTGGCCCTCCTGCTGGGTGGGGACGGGGGATGTGACCACGGCTGTTCTGGGAGGTGGCCTGTCTGGGCAGCTGCAGTAATCTCCCCAGGTCTTGCCTTCTCAGCTAAGACCTGTTTGTCTACTGCATGGGCACCTGTTCAGTCAGGCAAAACCTGTGCTATGTGACAGGCCCAATGTCACTCGAGAAATGGCAAAGCATCAGCTGCAGATGTGCAGAAGAGCAGCCTTGGCAAGAGGAGGGGATTCCGTCATATGCTGCCGCTTCACTGGAAACAGAAACCAGGGCTTTGGATGAGCTGGTCCCGCAGCTGGAGTGGTAGAATCGATGCAGGACATCATGCCATGGCATCATGTGATGGGGCCTCGTCGGGCATCGATGCAACGTCATGCGGTATAAACATCCTGTGCCACCAAACACAGTTTACAGTGCAATTAGAAGGCTGATGGCAGCGTTTGTAGGGATACACAAGGCAGTGTTCTCAGGTAACATGGCAATATGAGGGTAGATCTTCATGATATAGTACCTTCCATTGCTATAGTAATAAATAAAAAATGGGTAAACTCACTTTTTGTTGCTACAGTGTCCAAATTAAAAGCTAATTAAAACTAGTGTTTATCCTCACTTATGCTGCTAAGCTCCAAGCCTACATTCTTCTAGAGACAATTCAGCTGTTCTCTGAGGATCTGGTGAAGAGACAGTTTTCTAGCAGGAAGGGCACTGATCTGGCAGCCAGGAGACGGGCATTGTACTCACGGCTGTGTTACTGACTTGCTGCCTGACCACTGAGTCAGTCATACCAGCTTTCCGTGCTTCTCTTTGCCCTCTTGACTTTTGCCTGTTTCGTCTTTTAAGGTTGCAAGGAAGGGATTGCTTTTTAACCTGTATTTGTACAGCACCTAATATAAAGGGATCTAGGTTTCAGAGGGAGTCCTTACAAGCTACTGCAATGCAAACAGCACGTTGTATAGTAAAGCGCTGTGTTACACAACTTTGGTGTAAGGGTGATGAAGCCGCCGCGTGGAGGCTGGGCAGACTTACTCATGCTCCATGTATGTCTGTGCAGCTTCTAATCTTTAAACTGCAATTAGAATCTCTTCCATGCTAGTGCAATAAAGCCTTCTATCTCACAAGGCAGCTCAATCAATGCCCTTTTGGTCTCTATTTGAAGGTTGTACTACCATGACTGTGTCAAGAAAGGGTGTAATTTTTTTTTTAACTTAGATGAATATGCCAGTGAAAGTTCTGATAAAGATACAGCTACACAGCTGTAAAAGTGCACAGGACTGCATAATATTTTTGCTTTTCAGAATAGAAATAGACTTTTATAGCGGTGTAACTATTTCTGTATATGGAAGGAAAAGATGAACTGACCACTTCAATTCTGCCAGTCTAACACAGCAAAATATTTTAAGTGCAATTCCATTACAGGATTAAGCTGGGGGAAGCTCATGTGCTTCACAGGTGTAACCTTGTCTTTTCCTTTCCTTTCTTACTGAGCTAGGAAGTATTTTTCCCTCTTGCCTTCTCCCTCCTTTCTTTTGGAGCTGGCTTTTCCTGTCATACTACATACTCTCGAAAGAGTTTGGCATGTTTCCCTGCCCTTTGCAGCTTTGGAATGCTTTCTTCCTGTTTCTCAATCCCTGTTACAACTGCAAGTAAGACAGAGGTGGTGTCTTTGTGTCACTGCTGCTTTTAAGTCACATGATGATATTTAGGATATCTGTGGACCTGCAGTACTGCAACACTACACCCATAATGAAAAAAAGATTACAAAAATGCAAAATGGGTTAATGAGTGCCCAGATCCTTAAAGGGTCAGGTTCAAGTTTAGGGCAACAATAGCTACTAGTGGCCAGTAGTTTGATTCTCCAACGTTTTCATTGCCCATGTGGCCAGATAATTAAAAAAAATTATAAGAGAAGAAAGACTGGACCTATGCTTGGATACCAGCCGAGAGTTCACCAGCAAAGTGCCAATGTAAACATGGTGTTCACAAGAGGGCCATGGCTCTGGGGCCTTCACAGTGCCAGGTATGCTGTTGCTTTAAGGATTAAAAACAATTAGATGCCTGCTGTTCTCAGAAACAAGAAACACCCCTTAACATGTCCAACAGGTCCTTCCTACTATCCTTTTTCTTTGTGGCTTTGTCTATACAAAAGAAAAGATGGTAGAAGGTGATACCATAGACCTCTGTGTTGCTTCCAAGAGTTTACGTAAGGCTTTACTATGAGGTAGCAGGCAGTCAGTTAATTATTACTTTAGACTGAGTTCTTGACATTAGTGCCAGTCAGGTCACGATTTGCCATTGATAAAAGCATTGCGCAGTGCCAAGTATAGCAATGCTTCAAAGACAGTAGCAAAAATAGAACCCCGGTTGCTTAGCAAGTATCTGTAAATTTAGCAAATACCCATGTATTTATCTATCTACCTATCTATCTATATATAACCCAGGTAAAGGATGACCCTCAAGTCTAATTAATTTCAGTGGGGTTAAAATTTACTTTCCTATGTTTCTCCTTACGGATTTTCAAATAGTAGTACTGTTACTTTTCTGTTACTTTCCTAGGTAAGCTTCATTCTCAATTTTCAGCTCCATTTAACAGCAGCTCTAAGACACGGCAACTGACGACTCCATGCTGTTCAGCATTATTTGGAAGCCCAGTAAGCCAGCATGTATTGTAGCCACAGGGCAGTGCCATATACCATCCATTCAAACTGCTTGATGTCTATTTCAAATAAGCTTTTTTTAAATTTTATTTTAGAAAAGCTTGTGTGGGCTTAAGCAGCAGTTGAAATTAAATAGGGCAGCAAAAGCTAATAGCATGACTCATGGGAAGGAAATAGAGCAGCAGTTGGTAAAAACTGTTCGGTAACAAAGAGTCTTTATATTCATAAATTCATACGGGCTAACACAAGGCTTACAAAAAGGTTGTTTAAGAAGCAGAAAACTAAATTCCGGTCTTGAGATTCTCCCAGTTCTTAAAGACTTCTCTTTCCATTAGACACTTTCCCTCTTCAGTCCCTCTTGTACACCTGATTACTTAAGAGGAGAGAGGAGGAAAAAAAGGCAATCTTTGGTGAATGGGCTGGTCCAGTGGCATTTCTGCATGCTGTACAAGTATCTGTGTTTAAAGTAAGTTAAAATAACAGTACAGACACACCAACTGTGAATTTATGCAGATCTTTGCTAAACCATTGACTCATACCTGTAGAAGTAAATCATATGTTTCTGACACCAGCCATTTTGTCGTCACTGAATTGAGCAGGAGCGCGGTATGAATGCTGTTGTGTCAGCAGAGCCTAGACCTTGGATGCTGCAACAAAAGACATACTTTATCGATGTGCTGATGTTACTGAATCCAAATCCTGGCTCTGAGACAATGTGATTATAATCTAAAATCAGCTGATCTAACTGAGAAATAATTCCACTGAAGTTAACAGAAATTACACAGGGTTTTATATAGTGTCAGGGGAGAAAAGTATCAGACCCAGTCTTTTATTGTGCAAGTTGAGACTGGTTTTAATTTCACAGTTCATCTGAGTGATGGGCATTCATCTGTGACTTGTTGGGTAGGTTTGTTTGGGTGTGAGTAGCCTTTGACACAGCTGATCACGAGGCACTAGAAAGCTTTACGAAGACAAGCACTCAGGCAAATATAATACGATTTTGCGAAGCATCCTGCCTGCTGAAGTAAGGATAAGGCATTACCCAGAAGGAGCAGTGCCTACAGTGGAAATGCTGCAGGTTACACCCTGCAGAATGCAGAGTAGATGGAGACTGTAAGCAAGCTGAAAGGAGAGTGAATGTGCATCGTCCAGCAAAAAACAGGCAGGAAGAGCTTACATGTTCCCAGGTGGGCCATGCTGCGGGAGGAGGTACCCTTAGCAGGCTAGCTGGCTTTGCTACCAAGTGAGAGAGGTGTGCAAATGTTAACAGATTTTGCTTAAAAGGCGTCATACAATAATGCTGGCAGGTTTAAGAGGGATGTTCTTAGATGGACACACATAATGCTTGAGAATAGGAACATGCCTTGCATGAGTCAGTGGGTGAATTTACTAAACATGCAGGAATATCCAGTTTCTGGGAAGGGCTGGAAAGGTGCTGGATGCTCTGGCAAGAGCAATGGTCAGAAAAAGTCTTTATGTGAGGTCTACCGTATGTTACGATTTGCATTCAGGTAATAAGACCTAGTGCATTGCTGCAGAATTCAGAGAATTCGCTCTAAATGGGGATGGAGCATAAGATGTCCTTAGGGATACTCACAAACAACAGGAGAGCAGTGAACAGCAAAGGCAAAAGGCCGCTGGAAAAAAACAAAACAGATAAGAAGGAACATGTACCATTTAGTGTCTCCTAATGAAACAGAGTCAGGGCCCCAAACAGAAATTCACAGACTGGAAAACCAAGACTGCTTTCCCTGGGGAGCAGTTTGCTGAGCAGTTAAAAGGTCCCAAGCCACAGACACAGTAACAACAAAGATAACGAGTATCATTGGTCCTTACACCGAGATGACCATACGCTATAGCCACCCAAAGCTTTGGCTAGAGGCAGCTGTCACACCTTGCAGTAGCACACAGCAATATGAGGTACAGCTAAAGATTAAAAACAGAAAAAACAATCACAGCACAACCAAGAGAAGGAGGTCAAAGTTTGTGTTATTTATAGCAGCATCCACTATAGGGAGTTAATGGGGAGTTAATCTGTACCTTCCCAGTAACAGAGCTGTGATATCTGCAATATTCTTGATTTGTTATGAAGGAGAAAAACAACACTGATGTGTTTCAGTGCCATTAGGAAGTAAAGTACGATCACTTCACCTGGAAGACTGACTCTAATGAAAACACCTTACAGTGGAAGAGCGCAGGAGGTTCACGGCTGGCCTGCAGCTCTTACCACATTTTTGTCTCTCCTGGTCTCATCCCAGTCACACTCCACACCTCCAGCTTGCTTTCTGTGACTAAAAATACTGCCCTTTCTATATATCACCCAGAAAAGAAGCCAGCAAATATCAGTCAGTATTAAAGTCACAAGGTCTATCTGGTCTTCCTCTCCTGTGAAATCTCTCCTCTTTTTGACCCCTGTTGTATGATAAACGAATAAGGAAACAATTTCAGGGAGAGGAAGTGATAACCTTGAATTATCCTTTGGGGCAATGTGATAATCTAGGCTGAGCTGATTAGTCATCCGGAACAATTAAAATATTGCTTTATAATATTTAAGTAACTTAATCTCTGCATATGACTGTAATATCTGGGAAAGGCATTGCTTGCTAGGGGAAGAAAAAAATAGATACACAAAATTATCTCATTCCTCTGAAGTTTTTAGAACCTAAACACATACACTGGGAGAGATTGTGATCAAACAAACTTCAGCTAGGATTTGACAAAGAGCTTCATTTATACCTCTAAGGCAAAATGGCAGACACTAACTTAATAGGTCTTTATCCATTTCCAGTGCATGGCATAAGCCTCAGTTTCAGAAAATATTCTGTTCCATTAAGTTCCTTTAGAATATCTGAGCTCTTATGTTGTCTTGATAATGGACTATTTCTTTGTATCAGATCAAGTATCGGGGATTAAACTCCTGGTGTTTTGCATCCAAATGAGATTTCTACTGGAACAGAAATATTTAGAAATTGATTGTGTGAAACAATGTGCTACAGTTTTAATTATCCTTTGCTGATTAGACTTTCCGGGATAAAAGTTCTAGTGTGAATGCTTTGTACAGAATCTCTAATTTCTCTAAAGTATAATCCATCATTCTGTGATTACCATTAATCTAGTCAGATCATTTGCTTGCTCTGCTCATATTTAACAGATCCTATTGCAGTCAGGGAGGAACTGGGAAGCAGAGAATGCAAAGAAAATACATGGCTTAATCTTTCAGAAAAAGTTTTTTCACATTTTGAAATCTATCCAGCACATGTCAGATAAGTCAATAAGATACACGTCATGGAAAGAATACAAAACCACCGCTCATTTATCAAACAGAAAGCAATACGGACTATTTTCCTCTCTAGTTAGTGCAAACTTCAGGGATTTTAGTGGCCTCTAATGCCCTCTAATGGACAAATCTGTTGGAGCAATGGCCTCGTAGAGGCCGTGCAAAAGGGGGTGAGACAATCGAGCACCTCAATGGAGAAAGAGCTGCAGCACTGCCAGTGGGGCTGCACAGCTCTCATGGGGAGCCTGCCAGCTCTTAGATTAAAACCCATGTTTAAGGGGTTTGTAGCTTAGAAATACTAAGTCACCTCTTACCAAAAGCTTGGCAGATCCTTTCCTTCCTCCCTTCCTTCCTCATTTACTTAAGTTTGTTTGTTTAGCTTCACTTAAGAACAGTAGGAAAATATTTTTGACGCTGATCCCAGATTTGGCACATTTCCTCCAGAATGATACCCCATCCATCAGGAATTGAAACCAAACACGTGCCTTACAGAGGAATGCCTCCATAAGCGATGGTAGGTTTCTCGACCAAAGCTGATAAACAGAAGCTAAAAAGTATCACTTAGCGTATTTGAGCCACTGCTGGAGTGTTTGACAAATGCTGGTGAAAACGAGAAAGTGGGACGGGAGGAATGAAGAGGAGAAATCGAAGTATGACACAGAGACTTCAGTGAGTAGGAGGAAAAAAAGATAGGTTAATAAATAAATAATTTGAGTTGAAAATACAAAGTAGAGCAAAGCAAAAGATAAAGATGTAGGAGGGGAAAAAAAATCCATATTCTCTGGCAAGAAGCCAAGAGAAGTGTCACCTCCAAGAGCCAGTTCAGGCATAGCAAGAGAGAGGCCCAGATCTCCTGAGTAAATTGTAGGTGATATCTAGAAATTAACTGAATCTTATAGGGTAAAACACATCAGAAAGAAAGGAAATGCTTAAGGACTTCTAGCTTTAAAAGGAATTTTATTGGAAGCTGTGTTGTTAAGTGATGCTATCGAACAACATAGGATCAGCACCTTTACTCTGCAGTAAAGGACAAAGCGAGTGAGTTGAGAATCAGTGTGGGGTTTACTACAGATCTGGCCAGGTCATTTTCTCTGTGTGCCTCGACTTTCTCGTCTGCTTCCCCATCCCCTTACTCAGGCAAAAAGCAGAAGTGCCAGAATACCTCCAAGGAAGTGATTCAAGTGATATTTTTTGGCTTGACCAGAAATGTCGGTGTCTGGAAATTCCATGAGAGGGACTGTTCCCACATAGATAAATTTCCAACTTGTAGTTCTAGTGGCTTGGCTCTTCAGGTTTTAGTAGGTCTAAACCTATGCTGAGAGGGAATAGAGGACATAGCAGGGACTTTCCTCTTACGCGTGACTCCTACCACTAGTGCCACTTTTGACAGCCACAATGGGAAATTTTTAGTGAGGAAAAACCATTGGCATTCACACTAAAGCCTGACAAAACTTTGTGGATGCCTTAGGCTGCAATTTCTTATTTTTGTTTACAGATAAGCTTAAGGAAGTGCGTTAAGAAGCTCTTGCTAAAGCGTCTTTAAAAAATCCACCAAAATAACCAAGAAGCATGAGATTGTCAAGAGCTGCTAAAGAAATGGTACCACAGTTATCTGGAGCTAGGGAACTTGGAATGATTTATCTTCAAATAATATCTAACTAGCAGTTATAAACTGTCATGTATCTGCCTGTTGGAGGGCAAGATCATGTGGGTTTTCATGCATCCAACAGACAGGGTCTACCACAAAAATTAATAGTAGAGATACTGTGTTTTTTTCTAGGACAGCAGATGACTTCTAGGGTAGTGGGTCCCAGGGCACTTAGTACTGAACCTAGGAAGAAGAGGAAACAATTAAAAGGGAGAAGAGAGCATTGGGAAAGGACGATCTTGACCAAATACTGGCTGGAATTTTCCAAAGAGTTTGGGGGAAACACTATGAGAATTTCCAACATCGCCCTTCAAGCTCTGAAGTTTCCCCTCGTCTAAAATCTGGGAATACTGCAGCAAGTCATGTTTGCTTTTAGGGAACAGATTTGCTTTGGGAAAAACACTATGAGAAACAGGAAGAAGCACTGTTTGTTTTGTTTAGTAAATTCTGAAGGGAAGAAATAGCTTGTCTTTTTCTCCCTAAGTCAAGAGCTCCCAAGAGGCTTCTCTCTCAGCTAATCTTATCACCCCCGATTTCTTTCTGGCTTTTTGAGACATGTTTTTCATAAGCATATCAGTAAGCTGAAGCCCTTTCCTGCCCCCTACATGAATTATCATTGTTTAGATTTTGGCAGAATGTAGAGATCCCTATGAAGATTGTGGCTGTATTGCCTTAAGTGGATATTATTCCTGCCCGATTGCTATGGGTTACTTAGAGGTCAAATACATAAACAGTTGAAAAAGGAGATTTGACAAACTCGTAGAGGAAGGGCCCAGCAGGGGTGGTTCGGCCTCCAGCAATCCCAGAGCTGCTGTCTGCTGGGAACGGGAAAGGTGTGCCAGGGGAGGGAGTGCTCTGCTGGCACTGCTGTGCTGCGTAGGCACTGTCCGGCAGCAGAGCGGGAGGCTTGCTGGGCAGAGCGGGTCACTTCTGAGGCATGCCCTCTTATCTACCGTCAGCTAGTTCACGCCAGCGAGGAAGGCGAGGACGAGATAAAGCTGGTTGACTTTGCCTGCACGTGGAGGAGGGACCGTTCACGCATCCCTGCCAGCGGCAGGTGCTGGTCAAGGACGAGCAGCGATCCCATCCCCAGCCAAGACAGCGTTGGCAGAGAGCGTACGTCTGGGGCCTGAGCGAGGCCTCGCTCCACACAGTTTTAGGCTGGTTTTAAGGCTGACGTGTCAGCCAGTGAGACCCCTTCCAGACAGAGCTGAGCTGGCCGCAGGTGTTCTAATTTCCAGCTGTTTGTCGCTGCCCTTCTGCCAAATGCTATTGCTCCCACTTCTCTGCCAGCCCGGGGACCGCTGGAGGAGTTACGGAACATGAGAAGGGATGAGACCTAGCCCTCAGGGGTTTTTTTAATCATAAGCTAATGAACAATTCTAGGTAAGATCTTTGCTCCACTGAATTGATTGAGTGCTTTGTGTTCATTTCTGCTTTTATACTCTCTGTGACAAAGCCTTTTCTGTCAGTCCAAACAGTTTCTGGGTGTGTAGTGGAGCGAACCAGACTGTCATCTCAGGGAACTCGGTGTTGGCCCTGCTCCCAGATACCCTGCGCCCCTGTACGGGGAAGAAAGCCCATAGGAGCTGGAAGTCTCGGAGAACAGCCCCCGAGCCTCATCCTGTTTTCCAGAGTTCGAAGTAACCATTTACCTGTTCAAGGGGAATGTTGGGGAGAATAACAAATGCTTATAAAATGATGCGGTGATACAAACTACTCTTTTGCTGACGTGGCTATTGGCTGAGCCTTTCTTTGTGCTCAGACATACAAATACGATCAGAAAAGGCTCCAGGGACCAGCTTCATTTGCCATCCCACTCAGTTAAGATTTTGGTAATTAAGCAATATATACACATACCGTGTAGGTTTGATTTGGATATGAGTATTACAACCAATACATTAGAAGTCTTTTCTAGAACATAAGACAACATCTAGTTTTAAAAATCTTTTTGAAACAGATTAATGCTGACCATTATAATGCACTCTAATGCAAAGGAATCAATAGCCTTTACACCACAGATAGTTTATTGTACACAGCAAATGAATAATACAGAATTCAGTGCACTTAACAGCCCAATATTAGACTTCATAATTTGTATAAATCAGAATGCTTTTTGCATTTCCTGAAAGATAGTACCACAAGTTGTACAGACGGAGAACTACTATTTATTCCTCAACCAATTAATTGTTTTTTTCTTAAATAAAATATTTGCAATCGATTTTCATGTTTTTATAAAACATCTGCCTCTTCAAATATTTGCTATGAACCAAGTTCCTGAATTTGTTGCTAGAATGCAATGGAATTGTTCATACTGTAAATCTGAATTACAGAAATTTCATTGTTCGTTATTTACAGGGAAAGTTACCTCAGAATATATTTCATATTGCTATTGCTGGTAATAATTAATACGTGTTACGATAATAGCAAGAGCCTCCAAGTCAAACCAAGGCCCCTGTTGGGTGGAGTAACAGAAGGAAAGTCCGTTTTATTTTCCAGTTCTTCTCTATGCATTTGACAATTTTAAATCCTACCTTCAAGAGGTCTTACCTCAAGTTGCATCTTTCTTTATATTGTCAGAATTTTGACTCTAGCATGAAAGGACATTATTTTGTGCTTCTGTCTACCTAGAAGGAAAACAAATTAACGTTCCCAAGAAGGAAACTGGAAGGGGATGTTTATTTGTCTTGTTATCCGCATATCCTACTTTTCTGAGTCACAAAGAGTAAACAATTGGCTGGGCGCTCTATAACTAGGCTGGGGAAGGATTTTTGTGTGCTGCATTACGTATTTTTAGTTACTGCTGGAGTTCTGCAGTGAAGCCTTCAGATGTAACAGAAGCGGTAAAACTAATTTATAAAAATAATCATCTTTTTTTATTTAAAAGGTAAAATACAGCTGTACATTCCAGTCTGCGTATAATATAAAAATTGTAGATCATCTGTCAAGCACAGTGGCTTTGAAATGGCCACTGCAATTTGAGTAAAGTAAGCATCTGCCAACTGTCTTGTCTTTCTGCCAAGAGAAGGCGTAAATCGTCATGTAAAATCCTACCGAAACTTTAGACCAGTGCACGCCTCAAGTTTGCAGAGGCGAAACACTCCCTTGTCATCTGTGGTCCAAGGCTAGAAATTCGGTTTACAATCACTTACTAAGTAATTTCAAGGGAGACTTTTAAAACAACCTTCTATTGTGAGGAGTAGTTTACACTACTGCAGTACTTTTTAACTTGTGAGGGCTTTTTGCCCTTCTCTCTCCCTGGCTCTGCAGGGTGAGCAACGGGCAGTGTTTACCCGGGGTAGGGCCGGAGGGAAACTGCCCCTCGCCCGCTTTCCTACGGGCAGCCCCGCGGGCAAACGCCGTCCTTTGCTGTGTGCGCGGAGAGGAGCCACCGCGCCCGGCCCGCTCCCGCGCTACCCCAGGGACAGCCGCCAGGCCCGGCAGCTCCTTCTGACGGCCACCCGACCCGCACCGGCTGGGAGACGGGAGGATGGGCCGCAGGACTCAGCCTCAGGCCGGCTCCTGGCACCGGCTGTACGAGCAGCGCTCCTCCTTGCCGCGGCCGGGGAGCGGCTGCCGGTCCGGCGGCACCGAAGCTCGGGGGAAAGGCCGCAGGCGGCGGGTGCAGCCGGAGGCGCCTCCCGGGCTCCCCTCCGGAGGCGAGGCTGCCCGGGGAGAACCGCGAGCCCAGGCCAAGCCGCCCCTCGCCCGGACCAGCCGCTCCCCAACACTCTCAGGGGCCAGAGACGAGACCCGGCGACCCGTCGGGTTCCCGGCCCGTGCCCCCGGGGCAGCGCAGGCCAGCGGGCAGGGCAGGGCAGGGCAGGGCGGTGCCACGCCTGCGGGGCGCCGGGCTCCCTCCCCGCACACACCGAGCGCCGCGGCGCGCACGGGCAGCACCGGGGAGGAGCCGGACGGGCACGGGCAGCCCCGGGCCCGGGCCAGGCCGCCGGTGGCGGCGGCGACCGGGCTGGCAGACGGCCGCGCCCGGGGGGGGGCCGCTACCCCGGCCCTCGCAAAGCCCCGCCCCGGCGGCCGGCGCATGCGCCACGCCCCCTCGCCGCCTCCCGCTTGGCCCCGCTGCGGCGCAGGCGCAGGCGCGGCGCCGGCCGGGCGGGGGCGGGGGGGCGCAGGCGCAGCGCGGCCCCTCCCCGCAGGCGCGCAGGCGCGCAGGCGCGTTGCGTCCCCGCGGCCGCGCAGGCGCCGCCCGCCGCCGCCTGTGTCTCGGCGCTCCCCCTGGCGCGGCGGCCGCGGCGCTGCTGCTCGGGCGGGCGGGGGCGGCCTGGGCTCCCGCTTCCGGTGTGGTGTCATGGCGGGCCCTGGGCGCTGATGGCTGCGGGGAGCTGAGGGCCCCGGAGCGCGCCAGGGATACGGAGACCCTCCCCTCGCCCGGCGCCTCTCCTGCCGCCCTCCCTGCGGGGATCCGCCCCCCTCCCTGGCCGGGCAGGCGGGGGGACATGGCGGCCCACAAGCCGGTGGAGTGGGTGCAGGCCGTGGTGAACCGCTTCGATGAGCAGGTAGCGGGGGCGGCCGTGAGGAGGGGCGGCGGCGCGGCTGCCCCCGCCGCGCTGGGCTGGGGCCGGCGGGGGAGCAGGAGCGGCGCGGGGGATGCCGGCGCCGCGGGGAGGGCTGGGCGGGCCGCTGCCGGAGGTGAGGGGCCTCTGCGGGCCGGCGGCTGGGGGCGCGGGCCGCTGCGGGCGGGGAGGGGGCGAGCGGCGGGGGAGGCTGCCCCGGGGCGGAGGCGGCGGGTGGGAGCGCTGCCTCCGGCCTTCTCCCCCGCCGCCGGCTTCCTGGCCATGCCGGGGGGGCCGAGGGAGCTGGGACCCCAGCGCCCGGCTCGGCGGCGGGTCCCCGCTCAGCCCCGGCCGGGGGCGGCGGCTCGCTGCGCCCATTGTGCTGGGCAGGGTGGCTGGGTGGGGCCGGGTGCCGCTTGCCGGTCTGTTATCCCTTCCAGCCGACCTGATGCTTCCCACCTATTTCTGGAGGGGGGATCCCAGTCTCGGTGGTGGAGTGGCTGCCCCTGTGCCAGTCTGCTCAAGGTGCAGTGGCGTATCAGTCAGTTCTGTGCAGGGAGCGGGGGGTGAGATGCCTGGTTCCTCCTCGCTTCTGCTCCCTCACCTCTTCCAAAAGTGTGTTTGCTTTTCGTAGACATTCCTGTGAAATCTGCTTCTTCGCTTTACATCATCTTGTTCATCAGAAGGGAGGTAAAGCCTCAAGAATGAGTTTAAGAGGACTACATGAAACTGCTCAGGCAATGCTACCTTGTTCCCCATAGCATAACGGTGGATGTCAGTGGGACATTCCATCCACATCACTGGGAGCACGGCTGTATGGGATGAAGAGGGTTTTTTAGCCGAGGTTGTTAGTGATAGATATTTACTCCTCTTCATGAAAGTCAGTGCTAGTAGTTTGGAGAAGGATTTTCTGAATGGAAGGAAGAGGGATTTGTTGGCCTTAGACTCTGTATTTCGCTGATCCACATGCAGAAACTGCTTACTGGGATTAGGTGGCGTGACTTTCTCAGTGGGGCTAAGCTTAGTGCTTAGACTGTGCATTTTTACTCCCAAGATGCTTTCCTGACATGTAAGTGTGAGCTCAGTTCAGGCTGAATGATCAGTTTCTGTGTTGTCTGTCTCTTTTTGCTAGACTGCGCATACAGCCTTTGTGTCACACAAGACACAGCTCTGTGAGACCTTCGTCAGTGTCACATCTATCAAAAACATTAAGCTGGTTCTATAGATTGAATTTTGTTCACCTGCCTTAAGATCATATGACCCTCCCAGTGATGCTTGGCTTTTAACAACCTGCAGAAAGATTGTGGCCTGGTTGAATAAAAATAAGCTGTTGCTTTTTACATTTATATTAAAGCTGCTGTAAGTGAAGTTTATTTAAAAAAGGAAAATATCAAACTTTGTCTTTTGACATTAAAATGATGCAGATTTTTCCAATACATTTCAGGCATATTTGCATAGTTAACTTACCCCCCCCCCCTTATCTTGAGTCATAGATGATTTTTTCCATAAGCTTAAAAAGCATGGTACTGATTATGCTCCCAATAATGAAAGAAAATGTTTCTTTGTGTACTGGTGTTAAAAGGCCCTAGGCTTTGTCGTTTGCTTTGTTATGTATATTGTGGAATTGAGCTTGCCAACATCTGTTAGGAGTTAAGAACTTCATCTTTTTAAACAGAATTATTTTTCTGTACATTTTATGGGATGATTACAGATAGGTGTATGGGAGGAATCCCCTCCTGATAGGGAGAAAGCTGTTCTGATATTTTGAGATGATAAAATATTGGCGTTGCGGGGATAATATACATCAAATACGGTATTGCCTGTTGTAGTCATAGTGTAGCTTGCATGGTAGGTGCTATTTACAAAATTTTGAGTAGTTTATTGCATATTTTTGTTTAACCATGGCATTCTTTTTTTATTATTGTATCATCGAGTGAATGGAGCAGTGAAGCAAGGATGAGACATTCATCTCTACTTTTTTGTGAGAAGTCTTGTCTCTAATTTATTAATTTCAACTCAGGGTTCTCAGTTTTGTTTGTTTGCTTTTAATACCTCATTTCCTCTGCCTTGCCTGGTCTGACAGTGATCTTCACGGTGGAAAGGTGACTGTTCTTAACTGGATACCCAAATGCCAGTTTGTTGCGACACCATCACTACTGCTAAATGCATTGTCAATCAGTGGTGATATTTATGTGGTTCTTGTAACTCCTTACGTTTGTGTCATTTTGGGTAGTCATGTGGTTATTAAGTTATCTACTTGTTACATTTTAGACTGCTCATTTGAGCATCAAGTTCATACTTCGTAAAAATGTACTGAATGTATGCACACGATTTTAGTGGTGATAATGCATTTTTGAGTTTTTGCATGCTGTGTCTGCCCTTCCAAATGCAGGACCTCTTGATTCAGCACTGAGGGAGCCACTACTTACTATATCATCGGTTTGTTTGAATAAGGAAGGAGAGCTCGTGTTTGTTGTGGGTTGTTTTAGTTTTGGGTTGGTTTTTTTTCTGCAGGGGAGAAGACAAAATTTTCAAGGTTTCTTCCTTCCTTTACAAAGGAGGAAAATGTAACCATCTTTCACCAACACTTATAGATGTAGACAGGCTTTTCATTCATCTGCTAAGTGCTTGGATTCATTTTAAGACAGATGAAACAACAAACTGAGAGAATGCTAATCTGTATTGAAAACAAGAAAAATCAGTGCAAACCAGTCTGTTCTTGTCTACTCTTGTTTATTGTTATAAATGCTGCTTTAACCAAAATCTGCTTTTGTGTGTACAATTCTGTGGGCCTAAAATGACTGGCAAGCAGAGTTTGATGAATTAACCAATGACTGGCTCACTGAATAAATTTTTCAAATGTGCTGCCAGTCTTGCCCAGCTGCGCTCACTTCTGCGACTACAACTGCTGCCATGCACTCTTCTTGGAGCTACCCTTGAAGACTGGGGGAAGGTTTCAGCTGGTGCAAAAGAAGCTGTTAATGTGATCTCGCCTCACATGTACCATCTCTTATATAGCGCATCTGAAATCTCTTGACTGATTTTGTATGTAGTACTAGTTGTTATATTTTTCAAAACTTTCAGTGGTCAGGATAGAATTAGGCTGACCTAATTCAAGAGGCTAGGCTATGTTTTCATAAAATTCTCTGTGATTTCAGCCATAATCAGGTCTTTGTAAAATAAAATTATCTCCTTTTTCCTATGGAAATGTTCATGTACAATTTTATGTACTGTATTTTTATAGTATTTTTAAATGTGTTACAAGCTGAAATCATGGGAAAGCTGATGCAGTAGTGAAGTAGTTCTAAGCACAGTCAGAGAAGCCTTACTGCCTAAACCATTTAAATCTTGACTGTTTTAAAACTATCAGATGTAATAAAAGGTATTAATCCTGTATAAACTTGTGGTGACTTAAGTGATTATAATATGCTTTAAAGAAAGAAGCCCTTTATTATGTGGATTATAGTTTAGGCTCCCTATTTGTAGTTTGAGATATGATTGCTTTCAGTTAAAGTTTTTGTAAAAACTGAAAGCCAGTAGGAATATTCCATTCTTCCTTTCATTAAAAGGCATTAAATTAAAGCAAATATTCCCTCCTCCTGTTGATTCTCTCTGCAGCATTTGAAATCTGTACAGAATCAGAGACCTGAAAAAGCACTGGCTGCAAGTACCAGCTTTGTGTTTGTCATTGCTGTTTTTCATCTTGGCTTGTTAAGAAATCACTAATAAGATGTCTTTTAAAGTATTTCATGTGAGTTCTGCTGACTGTGCTCCCCAAGTAAAACGGTATCTTTGCTGTAAGGTCAGGCTGGTCTATGCAGAATATGGAACTTTTTTCCACAACTACTCTGTCTGAAACAGATTTCCACAGGAGCTAAGAACCGAGACGGACTATAACACTGCTCTTCAGCACAAAGTGTGCTATTTCATCTTTCTCTAACATAAACCTGAAGCAGCTTTGATCTTATTTTTCTAAAATAGTGTGTGTAATGTATTTCAAAACGAAGTGCTATACTGCACACAGATGGTGTCCTAAAGA
This sequence comes from Ciconia boyciana, assembly GCF_034638445.1. Classification (NCBI taxonomy): domain Eukaryota; kingdom Metazoa; phylum Chordata; class Aves; order Ciconiiformes; family Ciconiidae; genus Ciconia; species Ciconia boyciana. Next base: position 11,857,580 of record NC_132950.1, on the reverse strand, counting down.
ATAGATAAAGGAATGGCCCACGTGCAACAGATGTTACCTGAGCCCATTAATGAGCTGCTGAAAAGCACCGAGATGATTTGATGATCCTTCCTTATTTAACACAGCAGTTTGTGTTAACAGTGTGGGTAAATATCCGTTTGTTCACAGTACCAACTTTTAGTTAACCTTTTGACAATATTATTTTTTTAGAGTAACCTTTATAAGATATTTTCAGAGTTCTGTTTTCTTCTGAAGGCTTAGTTGTGAGGTTCTTTTACTAAATAATGCCTGTTTAGAAGGTGATGCAGTGCATGTTTATAGCTGGGAGGAAGATGCCTGTTGATTTTTAAAGATATTTGTATCTGGTTCTGACAGTACTGATGCTGAGGAGAGTGGCGCTTTGTGTATTTTCTGTCTCTCACCAGTACATCTGTGTGTTACAGCCTACTGAAGAACCAAGAAATTACTTGAAAGGGAAAAGCTAGGTAGATTTCTATGCTGTTAAGGATAGCACTGGGGATTTTTTTCTAGATGTTATGTCTGTTACTTTCTCCTGAATCTGAATGAAAGGCACAAGGCTCAGATGCATTCAGACATCTCAAGCTGCTTACTGAAAATGGTGAGCCCATTACAGACGAATGGAGAATTTCCTTCCCTGAGGTGGATCCCCTGGCATGGCCTCCCGCCTTCCCCTCTCCAACGGCAATTTAGACCTCGGTGCTTTTCGTGAGGTGGAGGTAGTGGAGGCAGCAAGAGGGCTCTGCGGTCTGCCACCACTCTGAAGTTGAATCTTGAAAGTGCTGAATTGCAGAGTACCTGTGCATGGTTGGGTAGTGACTGCTGTCTGTATTAAGAGGTTTGTCAGGACAGTGATTTCAACAGCTGTCACTTTGAATCCTGTGGCAGGCTAGGTTTATCAGTCAGATTTTGAATTCATAATGTTCTGCAAAGTTGTATCTTGCACAAAAAAGTTGAAATAGTGACTTTGTTTGAAGTGATAAAGCACTTGCACTTGCTCCATAACCTCTGAAAATAAGAACATTAAATACAGTCTTTTACTAAATAGAGGTGATTAAACTTTGTGTTCATTAATTACAGGTGATAAAGAACAATCCATGGCTTAATGTTAGCTTTTCTCAACAGACTGAGTGGAGTATCTTAGACATTGAAGCCTATTAGTTGTTAGTTTCAAATCAGTGTCCATGTACATTTAGCAAAAGATTGTACCTTATGGCATCAGACTAGAGGATACCTGAAACAGGTGCTAATCTCTTCTACAGACATGGAAAGCACCCGTTTTTCTTAATAATTAACATCTATGATCAAAGGAGGTTGAACATTTTTGCGTAAAAGTACATCAGTCTCTAAACTGAGGCCACTTCCACTTACTTAAAGTTTCAAAGCCAGTAATATTTTATAATTTGACTGTAAAGACCTTGTTAAGAATGCACATTAAATCTTTTTTTCTTTTTTCCTCTGGAATAGCCAAGTGCTTGCCTCTCTTTAAATTTTAAATTGGCAAAGTTATTGTCTCACAAGTCTGAAGAGACTGAAACGCTTTTATCTCCAGAAACAGATAGGTAAGACTGATTAGGCCTAGGAAGACCTTTGCATTTTCTCTCTTCAGCAGGATTACAGACCTCCTGGATATCATTGTAGACAGAAAATTGACCAGACGACTTGTGGCTGCCAGACACCGTTGTAGAATGGTTAATAACGTATGCTTAGGGGCAGTAATTTTTCAGATGCCAAACCTGTGTGTTGAAAAAGCTTCTGAAGCACTGTTTTAGTATTATTTTCTAAGATCATAGAATCATCGAATCATTTAGGTTGGAAAGGACCTTTAAGAACATCGAGTCCAACCGTTACTCTAACACTGCCAAGTCCACCACTAAACCATGTCCCGAAGCACCACATCTCCACGTCTTTTAAATACCTCCAGGGATGGTGACTCAAGCATTTCCCTGGGCAGCCTGTTCCAATGCTTGACAACCACTTCAGTGAAGAAATTGTTCCTAATACCCAGTCTAAACCTCCCCTGGCGCAACTTGAGGCCATTTCCTCTCATCCTATGGCTTGTTACCTGGGAGAAGAGACTGACCCCCACCTCGCTACAGCCTCCTGTCAGGCAGTTGCAGAGAGCGATGAGGTCTCCCCTCAGCCTCCTTTTCTCCAGGTCCCTCAGCCGCTCCCCATCAGCCTTGTGCTCCAGACCCTTCCCCAGCTCCGTTGCCCTTCTCTGGACACGCTCCAGCCCCTCAGTGTCTCTCTTGGAGTGAGGGGCCCAACACTGCACACAGCATTCGAGGTGCGGCCTCACCAGTGCCGAGTACAGGGGCACGATCACTGCCCTCGTCCTGCTGGCCACGCTATTGCTGATACAAGCCAGGATGCTGTTGGCCTTCTTGGCCACCTAGGCTCACTGCCGGCTCATATTCAGCCGGCTGTTGACCAACACCCTCAGCCACTTTCCAGCCACTCTTCCCCAAGCCTGTAGCGCTGCATGGGGTTGTTGTGACCCAAGTGCAGGACCCGGCACTGAGCCTGGTTGAACCTTGTACCATTGGCCTCAGCCCATGGATCCAGCCTGTCCAGGTCCCTCTGCAGAGCCTTCCTACCCTCCAGCAGATCAACACTCCCGCCCAGCTTGGTGTCATCTGCAAACTGACTGAGGGTGCACCCGATCCCCTCGTCCAGATCATTGATACAGATATTAAACAGAACCGGCCCCAGTACTGAGTCCTGGGGGACACCCCTTGTGACCAGCCGCCAACTGGAGTAAACTCCATTCACCACCACTCTTTGGGCCTGGCCATCCAGCCAGTTTTTTACCCAGTGAAGAGTACACCCATCCAAGCCATGAGCAGCCAGTTTCTCCAGGAGAATGCTGTGGAAAACGGTGCCAAAAGTTTTACAAAAGTCTAGATAGACAACATCCACAGTCTTTCCCTCATCCACTAAATGGGCCACCTTGTCGTAGAAGGAGATCAGGTTATCCAAGCAGGACCTGCCTTTCCTAAAGCCATGCTGACTGGGCCTGATCACCTGGTTGTCCTGTATGTGCTGCACGATGGCACTCAAGATGATCTGCTCCATAACCTTCCCTGGCACTGAGGTGCTAGCAGCTGACCATGTGCAATGATTCTGTGTATCTGTGAGTTGGCCTAGTCACATTTTTTGTCTTAAATGATATTATTTTTCAATAATATTTCTGATCCGTGATTTAATTTACATTTTTCATGAAGATGGAAGAATTTAACTTTACTTTGGCAAGTTGAGAGAGGAATGTGCATCTTTTGGGTAATAAATATTGATTTAAAAAATAAATATCTTTTAATAGCCAGTAATTCAGCTGGATTAGTCTTAACAGTCCTGCCTTCTTGAGGGTATGTGGTTCAGATCTCTATTTCTAGGGTTTATCTGTTGTATGCCTTTTGGAAATGTAAAGAATAATAATCTTACGTGTTCTGTGTTGCTTTTGCTCCTACTAATAGTGCTTTGTTATCTCTTTGCATTTAGTAAACCTTGTGAGAATGGTTCAGCTTCAATGTTGTATCAGTAGCAGATTTGGGAGAAGCTGTAGATAGGTCAGCAGGGCTTCTTAAATTGAAGTCAGAAATGCATTTCTAGAAACAAAGTTTGACTTAAACTGTCTATGTGGTCAAAAGATGTGTTTTAACAACTAGGGAGCTTGCATGGCTGGTGTAAGCTGGTGGATACTTTGATGCTTCATCTTACAGATTTGCTTTTCTAGTTGTTTCAGCAATACCTGATATACAAGATGACTTGTATCCTGAATTCAGGATGCACTGGGTCTTGTACTGTATTATTGCAACTGTCAGGCTCAGCTACTTAATGGCTTTTCCTTGTCTTTTGCAGCAACATTCCTTTTTAATTGATCTTAAAAGGTTTAAAATTTGATAGTTGGAAAGATTCCAGATTTCATCTACCTATTTTGCCTTTGTCCGCTGCATAAAATAAGGCAAATTATAGACCAAAATGTCGTTGTTCCCTGTCCTCTGTAGCTTATTTGACACCTTAACAAGACATAGTCAAACTGGATTAGAGAGCGAGGGTATACGGCAGCATGCCTCAGTGTGGGTTGTACGTGCACCAGTGTAGTTACAAGGTTGTTGACTATTGCTTCCTATTTCAACGGTGAAAATAGCTGAATTAGAGTGGTGGGCTATCCCTTTGCTAAACTGGGATGAGTTCAAAATGGTGCATGTGTTCATAGTTTGAACCTCCAGTTATATTTAAGCTTTGTGCTTTACTTTCTATTTATAATTCAAATAAAAGCTATACAGGAAACTGTTTGTGTCAGTTTTTCTTTTTTCTAAAATAAAATCAAAGGCAATGAAAGTAAAATTTCAACTTTTTTTTCTTTTTTTTCTTCTTTTTTTCTTGTAATGTTTAGATTGATAGATACTTGTGTAGAAGTGAAATAGTTTCTTTTTGGTCACTCAACACTGGCACTGCATTCTGTTCGGGGACATATAATGCTCCAGCATGTCAGAGTGCACAAAGGAAATAGCTGAGAAATTAAAAAACCAAAACAACAGTGCTAATATTTCCTTTTTATATAGTTTCCCATTTGAAATGGTAGTATAAAAAGCAGTTTTATTTCTAGGTGACCTTGTTGTAGTGGCTGTTGTGGCAGGAAGCTCCAGAAGTGAGTAATACGATGTTTCTATAGCATGGAAGCATACAGAACTAGATCTATGACACAATTTCTTTGAGAGGCACTTCTGAAGTGTTTTATCACTCAGTGGTATTGAGCTTTTCTGCCGTTGTCAGCATGGAGACTTGAAAATTCAAATAAAAAGTACTAGTAATGGTGAAATTTTAAATTAAATCTATCTGTCTTCCACTAATGACTTCCGAAAATGTATTGTAAAAATAACATCCAACAATGAAAACAAAGCTTGAGTCATAAATGCTGTTTGTTCTGCTTTTTCCAGTTTTAACACAAACACATTGAAATGCATCGCACTGTTTTAAAGCATTACAATCTGAACACTTGCAGAAGAATTACAAAATGAAGTGGAAATTACCTTCAGTGCCCTCTGGAACTTGTTGCTATAGGAGGCTGTGCAGGCGAAAAGCATCAGGCCTTCTTACGGAGGGGTTGTCCCTTAGTGTGGTTCCCTGGGTGCAACACTTGGTGCCAGAGCTCCCAGAGCCACCGTTTGAATCCAAAGCCAGCGTTCCTCACGGACCTTTCTGTTGCTGTTGGGTCTTTGGGGTGATCTAGCATGGCAGTTCCGTAATTTTTTTAATTAAGAGTTAACCGTTCTCTTAGGAAAAAAGCAGCCAATTTCCATTGTGATCCTGGTCTGTGGTACCAAAAGAGCTGATTTAAAACCCAAACCAAACCACAGTTTATATGGAGAGGAAATTACACTTGGGCATAAAAACTAGATAGTATATTAAAGAGGTCGATTTCCCTACTAATGGAAGATATCAATGTTAAGTAGACTGCATTTAATGATGCAGTCAAAACTGTTGAGAAAAAATGTTCCAAGTTTGGGGTTTTTAAATACAATTCATCTAGGATTTTAAATATGGGCATTTAAACTTTTATCAGCAAAGATAGTAATGTTAAATGGTTGGCAGAGATGTTCATGACTGCTGACAGCAGTTTAACTGGATGACAGTATGGAAAGTACCCTCACCAAGTCTGCAGAGGCCCCCAACCTGGAAGGTCGCTCTTTAAGCATTTTGCAGCTGTAAAGCTGATTGTAATTCCTTCTTTTAACCGCTCTTAAATTCTCTCTCTCTCTTTTTTTTTAAAGGTACCCTTTCTAATGCAAAATTATTGCATCGTGGCATTTCCTTTGAGCTATCAACATCTTTCAGAATACATGTTTATCAAGAATTCCAGTCAAAATTTGTTAAAACTTGTAGTAGCAATTACAGTTTGTATAGATAGTGAATTTCTAGGTCACGCTTTAAAATGCAAGTGGCACATGGGAGTTGTAAAAAGAGGTGATAATACTGATTCCTTTTTTGTTTCCACATTTGTTTGCTTTTTAAACATATAAATACTCAGTAAAATGAATTTTTCTGAAGAATCACTGCTCACATTTTCATGTGGTGGTTCATAACGGGCCGACTCCAGTGAGGAGCGTGCAGGGGAAGTGAGTGCATGCTTGGGAAGTGACTTGTTTGTGACCCTTGAAGAATTTGGGTACAGCATGAAACAAAGTGCCTAGTGTTCGCACAGTAGGAGAAACATCTCAGTTTTGTGCAGTCACTCTGAGTCTTATCCTTCCTGGAAAAGATGCATTTCAAGTCTAATTTTTACCACTGGATGTTGGGCAAGTGTAGGTGATGTGGGGCTCACAAGTTGTGTTTGGCTCGCAAATGCTCGAAGCATGTTGAGGCTGAGACTTCATCACCTGGCTAGCGGCGGGGTGTGTTTGTGTGGGGACCCCTGAGTAACCCAAGTCCTTAGGGCCTGCGGAGGCTGCCGGTGGTGGTTTCTCCTGAGACTCAGTTGTACCTCTTGGCCAGTTCTGTCCTGTGAAGGAGTAGAGGACACGCATGGGATCACTGTTACCACCTTCCAACTCACCTGCTTTGTGAGCTACTGTGATTTTACCTCCTCTCAGGTTTCAAGATGCAGTTTTTTTCTTGCAGGTACTAACCTTGTGAAGATTTTTGGTAGTTAATGAGCCAATTTTTGAAATAAACTTTTCTGTTCTATGTTCTCATAGATAGAGCAGAATTCTATCTTACATTTTTCCACTCCTTTTGATTGCTTTGACATTTGGTTTGTAGAAAATTTATCACAACATAGAGGTTTAGTTTCAATTCAGAGAAAGGAATAGGTGAACTTCAGTGTTTTGTTTTACAGATAACTAATAGAAAGATTAATGTAGAGAAAATGAAATAATGTGTTTCTAGTTGTCTCTTGTAGAATGTTTTTCAAGGTTGTTTCTGGTGTCTCAAAAATTTTTAACCTGTCTTTAAAGATGTAACTTTCAATGTAAAAAAGCTTATAATGCTTATGTCTCTTTGTAGCTTCCAATAAAGGCTGGCCAGCAGAATACCCACACCAAAGTCAGTACGGAGCACAACAAGGAATGTCTCATAAACATTTCCAAGTACAAGTTTTCCCTGGTCATCAGTGGTCTCACTAATATCTTAAAAAATGTTAATAACATGGTAAGTTTTCTAATTTTGGGTTGTTGGGTGATTTTTCAAAATGGTTGGGTTTTGTTCACATTATACAATCTGCAGAGAGTCACTTGAAATTTAGTCAGATTGTTACTTGCCTTTCACACTTAATTTTTTTCTTTTAGTCCTCATGTGCTAAAGTTCACCAACAGCACTGAGCCTTGTTACGTATAAAGGCGATGAGATAGTCGTGGCAGAGCAATGTAAAGGTGGTGATTAAGGGGAATCTGCTGTTAGGCATGGGAATGGTCTGTAGCTGGGAAGGCATGTGGCTAGCTAAGGACTGGGTACATAAAGGTACCTAAGACTACATTGGGTCTCTGAGCAACGGTTAGATACCAGTAGAATGCGCTACTGGTTAGAAGGTGGGGGAGGATGTTTTCCATTGCATGGAAAGGTGCTTCAGTGAGCTAGGGAAGTGGTGCTAGCAAAGTCTATAGAGGAGGAATGCAGCAGGGCAAAGGAGCTGCTGAGCAGCAGCACTGGGAGGTTGGCTTTTTTTCCCCTCATCTGTCCTGTCAGAGCATGACCTGCCAGGAATCATTTTGGGAAAGGAAGAAGGGAAAAAGAAGGGAAAAGGATTTAAAACTTAGGCTATTTGAATTTTCCAGCCTGTTTGGATGTTTTAGCATTTGTGTGTGTGTGTGTGTGTATGTGTGTATATATAACATATATATCTATTTTAACAACCAGATGAATTTCAGTCAGAACCTTGTAAGAAAAATCTTTGAAAACAATCTCTTGTCTAATACTGCCACTATAGATTCAAACCTCCAAAGGGATACCTCACTAGTCAGTAAGAACAGTGAATGAAAAATGTGTGGGAGTGACACACAGCTCTTCCATTTACTGTTTGATATGAATCACAGCCTCTCATTAAACCACTTAATGTTGATACTGGAGGACAGTACTCTGGTGTGAAGGGATGAGATTCAAGGTGATTTTTCTACGAGTTCCCAAAGAGAAAACTTCAGAGCCAGGTGTCTTAGTAGTTGGTTTCCTTCTGCATACTGGTTTTTGTTCTGCCTCCAAGGGAACCATAAAATGATTCCTGAAATCCGTCAAAATATTTGACTCATCAGCATAACTAAAACTGTCTTTTAAAATAGACCTCAGTGGAACCAAAGAGAAGAGAAACCTAGAAAGAAAATAAATTAATGTGGATGTCCGTAGTGTGTTGACTCTAGAAAAATAACTATTACCATTAAGTTGGGTAAATGGAAAGTTTAGGAATCCTTTATGAAGAGAAAGATGCAGTGTGATTTTTTTTCATGAAGGTCTGGTTTTGGATTTGTGTTGAGAAAAGTTTAGTTCATTGAGTTTTGAAGCCGTATGGTTTGTAATCACGTGGAATCTCCACAAACAGGTAACAGAACTGGCCAAACTCTAGCAGTACTTTTTAAAAATGGTTTTAGTAAGATAGTTTACTGTGAGCTCTTTTGGATGTCAGTTGTATAGAGATGTGCATCTGCTAAAACACTACAAAGGATTGATAAAATCGGAAAATAGGTTGCTCCACTGCTAGGGATTTTAGGCTGCTTAAGGCTACTTATAATCCCTTTTGAGAGAGAATTTCTTTTAATTAAACTCCATAGGCATGAAAGAATGTGTTGATGTGTAAGGTGATTATCTGATGAATGGGAAAACTATAGAGTTAAAACAAGTTTCTGTATATGATATATAGATTTTGAGAGGAAAGACCTAGCTAAAAATGTCAATTAAAAAATTCAACATTTGCTTTGCACTTAACATTTTTTATGTTTGATGGACTGAGGTACTGTACGAATCAGTAATATTTTTGAAGGATTTCTAGAGCTGAACAAAACAGACCAATAGACTGGCGTAATGGTCTTATGTTTAGAAAAAAGTCTTGAGGGTTTGCACTCTGCTGAAACTTAGGCTTAGTTGAGTTAACCTCTTATGTGGTTTAAAATATGACTTCCTTTGGGTGACTTCTACGTGTGTTCCGTGTGTAGGCAGTAGTACCAATATATTTTTGGCTAAATCTTTTCTACTTTATTTTGCTATGTTGATATTGCTGGAACTAGTCACTATTGTTGGCAGTAAAATTGGGTGCTAGCTTAAACACCTAATGGAATTCTGCCTTCGTCCTGTATCTGAAGTGTGGCATCTTTTTGGAAGGTCTCATGTTTCTTCCTGTGGTCTGTGCTAAATTTTGCAACACTCTAATAAGCTTGTTGATATGGATTTGTTGTAACATCAGTTCTGTTAAGATGTTGGCAATGGAATACGTAATTGGAAAAGAATCAGCAGTAATCAATACCAAAATAGTTTCTGAAAAGGTATAACCTTCATTTCTGAATAAATTATAGGCCTGATGAAGGTAAGGGGCTGCAGTGTACCTCCAGTCTTACTTTGCAGTAACTGTTTGTTCCTTATTAGATTTGGCATTGCAGACTGGACAAAGATATTTCTTCAGCAATGAGGTTTTAATTCCTATTTTAGTCTAATTTTTGCTGGCTTTATTTCTAAACTCAAAACCAGAGCAGTAAAGGAGCCATAACTTACTGTGCCACTTTGCTACATTACTTTAATGCGTTACAAGTCAAATTTCTGTGTCTCAGATGAATCCATATCCTTTCTGCTTCTAGAGAATATTTGGAGAAACTGCTGAAAAGAATTTATATCTATCTCAGCTGATTATCTTGGATACACTGGAAAAATGTCTGGCAGGGGTGAGTAGGCTTGCGTAAGCAATTGCTAAGTTGGAATCGAATGAGTTAGTACAAGTCAAATGCTTGTGTATCTATTATTACTGGTACTAAAGTTAAAACTCATCTGATTTAGAGCAAAGTAGGATTAATGTCATTTAAAAAATACTAAAACTTCCTATAAATGCAAGTAGGTGATATAATTGATAAATTAAGAATTGGTGGGGTGCTTTTTTCTTGCCTAGAATTAGTGGGATTTTTTTAGCTAAACAGATTCAAGTAAACTTTTGAATTTGTCCTTCCCACTACTCAACTAATTTGTGGAGTTATAAATAATGATTTTCTTTTAATACTTTGTTAAAAAGAATTGCAGACAGCTGTACTCAGAGACATGTGTGAACTGGAGTAAGGGAAGACACAAACCCAAATGAAGAATTAGATGTGGTTATGAAGCTTTGCTAGATTTTTATAAGCTTTGAATGCTTGTGGCATATTCTGCTCAGCATTTTTTGAATAGATGCATGAAAACACTCCCCTCCCACAATTTAAACCAAAAAAGTAATGGGATAGTAAATCATCTTAAAAGTAGCAGATAATTCAGTGCAAGTATTTTAAGTTTTATGCTAGTAAGCTTTCTGCATACAGTATTGATTTTTCTTTCAATTCCTTAAAACTGTCATTTGGCAAGGTAGTTTTTTCATGTACTTGTATATACAGCAGAAACTTTGCTATCACTATTCTAAAGATTACTTTTGCAGGTGTTTCCTAGGTTACATTAGTTAACCATGTCCAAACTTCCACTGGGAGTCCAGTCCTGAGGTTTCCAGTCAGAGCTGTGCTGCAAGGCAGTTTGCTATTACCTTTGGGATGTAAACGGTTGTACAACTTACTGTGCTAAACTGTATAATTGCAAAGCCAAACTTCACTGTGAGCAAAATTTGCAATGGTTTATTCCTTTAACAAGAAAGGAATTTTTTTTTTAAAGCTGTATTCCTGGATGAATGTCATGAAATCATCTAAGCTCTTTGCTGTTTCCCTGCAACAGTTTTTGAAGGTTCTTTCTTTATAAGGTAATGACCTTACTATGGTTAGATTTGTCAAGCAGCATATCTTATAGTACAGTACTAAAACAGTCTGAATGATTGTGGATTCTTCTAAATTCACAAAAGATCCAGGTAAATACATTTTCCAGAATAATTTCAGCTTTTACGGCTGAGGCAAATACCTCTTTTTGGCACTTTTTGTGTCTTTGATGCAGTGAGTCAAAAAAACCGTTTTAACTTCGGAAATTAATTCTTTTAAAATATTTCTTATATGCATATTGTTTGAAACGTTAGTGGTTTTTTTCCTGATAGATGATATTTGAGCAGCCTAAAATTGTGCTGAATACTTCTTGCTTTGTCAATTCAAATGAGAGCAAGTTGAGCCAGTATATGTTTAATAAGACTGAGCCAAAGTTCTATACAAAGAGCGTTGTGTTCTGTGATATCTTCAGACGTATTTCTTGCTCGCTGTTCTTGCTCAATGTTTCATCAAGTTCTCATGGCAACAGGACTCAGGTCAACTAAGTGGGAGTCTCTGAAACTTCCCAATTCCCTATGGTAAATTCATTGGTAGAATTTTAGAAAGCTTTAATGCTGACCCTTCTGTTAAAACTTGCTCTTAGTAGAGCAAAGTTTCACTTTGAATTCTTTAGTAAATAGTTTCCTTATGTCTCATACTGTGCAAACTGGCAAAAATTAGATTTTTCTTTTGCAGGAGAGTTAAGCCATTTTTGACTCATACAGAGCAATCCCAGGCAAGAGCAAGGGAGAAGCACCTCTTTTTCAGTTCATTTTTTAATATAAAATATTTGCTGTCAAAATATAGTGGTTAGAATACTCCCCAACAGAGAAGTAAGGGTGGGTCTTTGCCCTCTGAGCTTCCATTCAAACCGAGATAGTTAATGCTCTACTGCTAATACTTTACACAGATCAACAGAGTGCATTCATCAAAACAGAAATGTGTTTTACTTCAAAAACTAGGGTGATCTTTTGCTTGATACTTGATGACATTGACCAACTTGGTGTCCTACATATTTTGGAGACTTAACTGAAAATGTAAGATGGTTTGAATGATATGGGTTCTTGTTCAAATGGAAAGGAGCCTTTTCTGTGTAGGCTACTTACACTATGGTCAGTGGTAGCCTGCAGGCAGAATTAGGAGTTCAGATTCAAGTCCTGTGCCTACTAGTGGCAGATGCTCCTTTTTTTTGCCTCCAAACCTACAAAACGGAATTTCATGAAATACTGAATGTTTATTTTTAGCAACCAAAGGATACCATGCGACTAGACGAGACTATGCTGGTAAAACAGTTGCTGCCAGAAATCTGCCACTTCATCCACACTTACCGTGAAGGGAACCAGCATGCAGCTGAACTACGAAATTCTGCCTCTGGGGTTCTTTTTTCTCTTAGCTGCAATAACTTTAATGCGGTGTTCAGCCGCATTTCCACCAGGTAGGTGTTTTTCAGTAGCCTAACTTAGTGTATTAGAAGATCTACTAAATACCGGTGTCAAGAACATTGTCATGAATTGTAGTCTTTCTGATTTCAGAAAAGTTAACTGTTTAAATGATATTTAACAAGATAGTTCTTAAGTGAAACTCCCTCTACCTTTCAAAATTTTACTTATGTTTCAGGTTACAAAACGAACCTGTTTCGTATCCATTCTAGGTTACTGCCAGCATATTTTCTGTGAGCTGCATTTATTGCTTTTTTAATGTGCTTTCGTAAGTACAAGTCAAATGCTGTTGTCGAGTGAAAGTAATGATAACTCAGCTGAATAAGTTGAGTAAGTTCTTGTGGGTGCAAGATGTTTTGGAAAAAAAAAGGATGTTGAAGATAATGGGTTGTATCCATTTACTTATGAATTTAGAATGCAAAATTTCTGATTGTCTACAGCTCTGTTGGAGCCCCCAGGCTGTTTTCCTTCCTAATTTTTCCTGCTTGAAGGCTTTTATGTTAAATCTATCTTATGCCTGAAGGGGACAAAACACCTGGACTGTTTGTTGGTTGTTGGAAAAGACCTATTTGTCTTCTGACTGACTTGAGTTTCACAGCACATTTACTGTAAAAATAACTGTCCTTTCTGCTAGTCTAAGTGAGAAGAGAGATAGGCCCAAAGTTTCCATCTATTCTTTGCTCTTTTTGCCCTGTTCCGGGTCTTTCTGATGCTTCAGCATTTGCCAATTCACTAGAGTTCTGTATTAAGCTTTTTATTACTGAAATACTTTGATGTTTTTTGAAAGTTGCTTGAAGTAGCTTAGTTCTTATCACACATTGTTACAGCTAACATCATCCCATATCTATTAGAAGTGGAGCTTGGGCAGCCTTAGGTGTTTGCGTAGCAACGAGTGTGCCAATTTAATTGAAACAAAGATATATATATATTCCTTATAATGTCAAAACAATTCCATTCCGACATTTTGAAAAATATTTGCATTTTAGAAATCAATCTAAAATTATTTAATGATTTGAAATTTTAAGTATTTTAAAAACTTTTACAGAGCCCTTAATAACTTCTGTTTCAAGACTGTAGACTTGGCAGCTAGCATGGAGGATGTGGTTTTACTCAATAGGTTGATTATGTTTTGTTGCTTATAGAAATGGAAACAATTTCTTTTGCTCCTTTTATAGGAAGTATTTTTCAGTTGAAATTTTTTTACAGTCTTCGAATCTAGTCCACGGTTCTATATTTATTCATCTGTCTGTAGCATGGTTTAGTTCTCAAGGTCCAAATCCCTTCTTACCATCCATTTGAGCTGGAACGTAGTGCTTTTTCCCTAACCTGTTTTTCACTTCAGGATGGCTTGTACATAAATAGTTAAATATTTGACCAGTTGTTGCTGATCTCCACAGGGGTCAGCTTGCCGACAGTTAGCATTGCTGCTCTTTTGACCTGTGCTTCCTGTTTAGGCATATTTCTAGGCCTTGTACAGCAGCTGGGGGATTTTTGGCACGAAGAGCGCAGCAGTGGGGACCTTCCCATTCCCAGCGAGGGCTGTTAAGTTTCCCTGGCGCTGAAGAAATGAAGAACTGCTTTTGTGTGTAGTACTAGAAATCACATTCCGTGTCTAAAACACATCTGTAGCTTTGGAACAAGACATGGCAGTCTTTAGTTTGGAGAACATACGATTTAGTTATTAGTGGCTTAGTATCTGACGAGATGTTTAGTAAATCATCTAATAAAAAATTGTGAAAGGATGCCATTGTGTTTAAAATGGTGTGATTAAACCTCATCCTGTTTCTTTGGGCCAGAAAAACATGGACCTTCTTTAGCTTACAAAGAGTGGTTGCAGCTCACTTCAGTGATATTAAGTACCATCAGTGCTTTACTCTTGAGAAATTAGCAGGGGCAAAACTTGCTGTTAAGGAGCAGTAGTCTAAAGGTGTCATGATTCCACGAATTTAATATTTAGATGAAAAGATGACAAGATTACTGCTACAGTATGGTAGATAACAGAAGGATTTAGGCAAATCTTGGGCATAAACAGACTATCACCAGATGGTATTGCTATCTTGTAAGACTCTTCACTAGTATTTCTAGAGCCATTTTCAGTATGAGTATGGAATAAGACTATAATATTAACTCTTAATCATGCAATCATGTCTTAATCATGTCTTTCATTTCTAAACGTGGAAAAGTTTATCTGAGGAGATAGTATTATATGAGGAGATCATATAATATTCCCCTGCTGTTCAAATGTATAGATCATAGGTATGTGTTCATACCTATCTGACATAATCTGATTGAGAAGTTAGTTTACTTTGCATATTTTTAGATTACAGGAACTGACTGTTTGTTCAGAAGATAATGCTGACGTTCATGATATTGAACTTTTACAGTACATCAGTGTGGATTGTTCGAAACTAAAACGACTCTTGCAAGGTATGATTTGAGCCAGTGTTTTGAAATATTTTTACCTGAATATGGCTAGTTAGAGATGACACAATGGTATTGATGTGTATATCTTTTTATTGCTGTGTTTTACTCCAAATAGTCAAATATTTACCAAAATATTTAAAAATACTTAAGTAGCATAAAGACATTGGTTTAAAAATTGCTTTGCGCTTCACATGTCTTTTATAATCTGTGTTGCTTTTTAGAACCAAGTTTCTTTTCTAAATGCAGAAATGTTTTACCTTTACAGAGACTGTATTCAAGTTTAAAGCCCTTAAGAAAGTAGCTCAGTTAGCTGTTATCAACAGTCTTGAAAAGGTAAGTATTTTAATATCTATCTTCTGTTTCATTGCTTATTTGCAGACTTTATCTAATTTAGGAATAGTTGCAATTCAGTAATTTACTGTAAAATATATGTTGGTGCATCTCCAGTGCATATATGTTTTGCAAGAAATGTCAAGTGATTAGAAGTAAGAGTAAAATCTCTCTTCATTTAAATACATAATTCAGAAAAAGTATTTTTAAGCTCTGGAATGTAAAGATGTTTTGCATTATCTGCAGGCATTTTGGAACTGGGTGGAAAACTATCCTGATGAATTCACAAAGCTGTATCAAACACCACAGACTGATATGGCTGGTAAGGCGTAACAAATGACATAGTGTTCAAAAGTTGGTTTCTCAGACATCCCCACATTCACTTGCATTTTGTGCCCTCTTTGCTTCTTGTGCAGCCTGCTAATAAGAAACAATTTCCGTCAACCTTTGTCAGGGCAGGCAAGGATATATTGCTATCTCTTTTCTCTCCTGACTTACCTTTTAAAGACATTCATTTTGTGGTTCACAACACAAAGAAATAAGACCCAAAAGATGGAAACTCTTTAAATATATATTTTTCATGTTGAAAGAGGAAAAAAAAACTTAAGAAAACATCACCTGTATTTGTCTCTAGTCAAAAAGAGAGGAAAATTTATATTTTCAGGTAAACCGTGTCTTTAACTAGGTTGAGACCATTTTATCCTCAGTAATGTGCAAAACAGAACTTTTTTCTGTGTAGGTGGAGCTATCTCTCTGCTCTTTTATACCTATTCTTTACCTTTTCATAATTAAAATTGGTATTGAACTTGGGTTATATTTTATGCAGATTGTGCAGAGAAGTTGTTTGACTTAGTGGATGGCTTTGCTGAAAGCACAAAACGTAAAGCAGCAGTTTGGCCACTGCAAATCATACTCCTGGTCCTGTGTCCAGAGATAATCCAAGATATAGCAAAGGATGTGGTAGAGGAAACTAAAATGAACAAGGTAAGAGAAGAAAAGTATCTGAATTCTGGTTCTGATTTCTAGAGGATGCTTGTCTTTGCTTATTCTATATTTCAGGTAGATTTTACTTTGTCTTTCCTGCCTAAAAAGCACATTACGATTCCATATGTAAATTTCTGCACCCTTTTTAAGTTCTCACCTAACATGTGTTCTTTCACTGACAATAATTCATACAGATAGTATGTCCCAAACAATGTTATTTCAGAACTTTTACATCTCCTTGGAGATTTGAATCCTAGTGTTGTGATTTCCCCTGCCTCCACCAGTAGCAAACGTAGCATTGCTTCTAGCTGGCCGATACTGTACTGATCAAGGTTTCTGCAGCATGTGTACTGTGTGTTCCATAACTGCAGTACCTGTAGCAGATGTTGAAATTGATGTGGCTGCAAACATTGTGGTTAAGAGTAAACAACCATCTATCTTTGTGCCATTCCGTTTGCCCTAGATCGTTCAAAATTAATCTCTTTAATAAACATAACGTTTCTCCAGAATGCTGCATCAAGTTGTTTTTTGCAATACCAGTATCCATGATTTCTGATCAGAAGATGCAATGTTGTTTGTTTTTAATATTTAAGGATCTAAAAACCCTGACCACAGATTGCCAAAGCTCTGGTTATAACTATTCCTGATTTGAATTCTGCAGAAACTGTTTCTGGACAATCTCAGGAAAGCACTTGCAGGCCACAGTGGGAGCAGACAGCTGACTGAAAGTGCTGCTATTGCTTGTGTTAAACTGTGCAAAGCATCTACCTACA
Source organism: Ciconia boyciana (assembly GCF_034638445.1). Classification (NCBI taxonomy): domain Eukaryota; kingdom Metazoa; phylum Chordata; class Aves; order Ciconiiformes; family Ciconiidae; genus Ciconia; species Ciconia boyciana. The sequence goes on along the minus strand of NC_132950.1, from coordinate 11,840,735 downwards.
TCAACTGGGAAGATAATTCCGTCATTTTCCTACTAGTGCAGTCCATGGTAGTAGATCTTAAGGTAAAAATGTCTGTTTCCTAATTGCAATGAAGAAATTTGAATTTTAAAATGCTGAAATAACCTTTGAATTTCTCCTTAACTGAATACCATAGTGTTTTTCAGTGGAAAGTTTTGTATTGAAAATAGACAAGAATAATCTCGGTACCTGATTTGTATATTTATATTTTTTCAAATATATAGAATTTGCTGTTTAATCCAAGCAAACCTTTTTCAAGAGGCAATCAAAATGCAGATGTAGACCTTATGATTGACTGCTTAGTTTCCTGCTTCCGCATTAACCCTCATAATAACCAACACTTTAAGGTGAGAACACTACTTACTGGTAAGTCATTCTCCACATACTGTTGATGACCTGTCAATTGTAAAAGGCATGCTAACAGCAGCTGGAAGCTCATAAATAAGTTCAACTGTATAAATATCCCTTAGTAATAAATCCCTGCATGTTTTTATAAATCTTTTCTTAGCTGGTCGGACTTTCTCATGTTTAGATTTGACAGCTTTGTCAATTTAACACAAAGGCTCCAGTATGTTATTCAGTGTGATAAGAAAGATGGCAAAGAAAAAGATGTTCCTAAGTGGCTTTTATGTATTTTTATTGTAGATCTGCTTGGCACAGAATTCCCCATCAACATTTCATTATGTACTGGTAAATTCGCTCCACCGAATAATCACAAATGTAAGTTCTGAAAGTATTTAATCAGCCCGGCAATCTGTGGCTTCTATTCAGATCAATATCTGCTTATTGTATGCAATTTGAATAGCAGACCAAATCTTGTTGCCTGTATCCATGCAGCAAGAGTTGCTTGCTGATAAGGAAGGACATACAAATCTTTGTTCACGCTGTCCGCCAGTTGGATTGCCAGTTTGAGAGCTTGTATTCCAGTATAAAATTCCAATACAAATGTTTTAATACCCTCTGATGTAGGATGACAAATGAATCTTATGTTCTCTGGTTTTATAATAGGTAGTGCTTTATTGACACGTGAAAAACACTCTCAGGACATTCATCGTTACACCACCTTTTACTGCTTCTAGTATATTGACATGGGAACTTAGGGGAAGAGCTGGCCTCATGGCTTTGCTCAGGGATTTGATCCAGTATGAATTCAAATAGTGTAAAAATGTAGTAAAAGCTGAGTGCCAAAAATATTTTGAAAGTTTGTGCATCAACAAACCCTGAAAGTTTGTTAATCTTCAATGTGTTATTGTACTTTAAGTCACTAAAATACGATTTTAATTTTTATACTGTTCAGAAATACTGTCCTGATCAGTATGGAAATAGAATCAGTCTGTGTTGAGCAACCATTCTTACTTAATTTACATCACATTTTCTATTAAATTTATCCCAACTTCGTAATGAAAACACTAAAAAAAAAAGTATTAGGCACTGACAAATAGGGGAGAAAATGCTACTGTAGATGTGCTGGTGTATTTCTGGTGGAGTAATACAGCTTTTCAGATGTTAACAAGCACTTAAAATACCAATTTTCCATTTTGTTTAGTGTATCGCAATGAATTGAGTGCACATTGTTTGTTCTGAAGTATTATTTACTAGCATTCAGTATCCTGAAATCTACCATGGTTTCCTGCATTCATGGTTTCAGAGTTTGTGCTTGTTCAGAAAGAAGAGCAATATAGTAAGCAGCTAAGTTGGAAGTATTGCTTCTGTTACAACTCATTTAAATATTATGAGTTTTATGGTGAGAATGGAAAATTAACATATCAGTAATACCGTGTAAAATACTCATGTGTAAAGGTTAGTTATACCACAGCTTTTGTAACTTTTAGAGGTATAAAATAAATCATAACCTAACTTGTATGTTACCAGTTTACCGTTTCAGCATTTCTGTGTTTTCATTCTAGTCTGCGTTGGACTGGTGGCCCAAGATCGATGCTGTGTACTGCCATTCCATGGAGCTTCGCAGCATGTTCAGTGAGACGCTTCATAAAGCTATTCAAGGCTGCGGGGCACATCCAGCAATTCGCATGACTCCGGTAAGACTTCTAAAGAAGCTGTTAAAACAAACCTGTTGTTTTTCCTGTGTCTCCGTTCCATTCCAACTTTTTTATTCATTAACTTTAGACTGGAAACTAGAGGGGGGAAGAACATTGCAATCCAAAAAGCAACAGAGAGCCCTACATGCTCTGTAAACCTTGCAGGTTTTGGTGTATCGACTAACTGTTTCTAGTCAGTTAGTGATGTATGTTTCTAAGTTCTCATGCTGCTCTTAAACTGGCAACGTAGAAGTATTTCTTCTGTAACCGTCTTCTGTGGCTAACTGTTCATTTTAAGCTTTCTTGCTGTGTGAATCGCTAGGTAATATGTCCATTGTTGTTTAATCTGAAAAAGAAAATCATTCTGTATGTGAAGATAATTTCTGAGAACTGCAATGCTTTTACCATGATTGGCATGAGTACCTCTTCATTTGTCTTGCTTGCTTTCTGTTGAGCAAGTTGACTGTTTGGTCTTGGTGACAGCAACAAAGTAAAAGATTTTTCAACCATTATGAAATAAAGTCAATATTCTTGACTGTCTTGGAAAAAATGACGAGTAAAATGACATAGAGTAAATTCAAATTTGTAGTTCATCCAGCTTTTTTTAGTAAGTTCACATGCAGCTGTGTTGCCTTTCTTCTGAACTTTCCATTTAGGACTTCTGATGTGTCAAGTGAACTTGGTTGGTTGTTTTAGAAGGCCTAAAATGATACATGAAAATATTCCTATTGGGCTTCTCAGATGAAAGCAAATGATCAAAATACCTGTAGTTGAAAGCTACATCATGTTTAACTTGCTTTTTACATGTATATATTCATCTGTTGAGAAAATAGCAGGGGTGTTGTAATGGCAACTCTGACATTGATTGGTGGTGCTTTGTCTTCTGCTTCTTATTTTCCGTTCTTATTGGCTGCTGTCGCTCACATGGTCAGATGCCAACCAGTCACTGTTTTGCATGGCAGTGGGCCTCTGTTGCTGTAAGTATGACCCATTGTAACTACCGCAGAAAAGCCTTTCCTTACTCTGACTTTTCTGTGCATAGTTACCACTGCAGTCACTTCATCTGGGGTACGAGAGGTAGCATGTTTTACGTGAGAATGTAGGACCGGAGGAGACCTCTTCAGCACTCTGCTTGGCAATTGCAAGGCAGTCCCTTTCACAACCAGTTGAGCTCCTTCCTAGAAGGAAAGGCTTTTTGTTGGTTCTGTTCTTTTCCTTCTGCCCCGTACATTTCCATCACGATGCTCTTCCAGAATCTCCCCGCTCTGGTGGTTAGAACTGTTTTCTAATTTCCAGCCTAAACTTACTTACTTATCCCCATGTGTTCTTGTTCCAGTGTTGTCTGTTAGCTTCAAACCGGTGTTTATCCCCTTGATGTATTTGCAGAGAGCAGTCACGTCCCTGTCTTTGTTTACTGATAGTCTTTAGTTTTGATTGTGTGAAGTAAATAAATCCCTTCACAGAAAGGAATCAGCTTCTTTTGCCATATGCCTCTTCTCAGAATTCCCTTAACTGTAGCAAACTAAAGTTTAGCACAGAATTGGTTACCTCTACCAGTGTGGTACCAATTTCTTGATCAGATGCTTTTTTATGTGGTCGAATTAATTCTGTATATTTTCACACTAACTATTTAGAAAAATAGCATGAGGTTCTAATTTCTTGTGGAATTTAATTATACAATGTCATGTCTCTTCTTCAGTTACCTTGAGGATGATTTCAAGCTAGGGGTTTTTTTGTTCAAAACTTGTAAGTTTAGTGAAAATGAAAAACAAGTTCATGTTATTGTTTGAGATCTTTGCAAATAATAAACTAGACAAAATAGTTTAAAAAGCTGAGTTTCTGAAGAGTGTTGTTTCTGTCTTGTGTTGAATATCCACAATGGCAGGTTTTTTGTCCATGTTACTGTCTCATAACTATTTTGGTAGCTGTAAGCAAAAACACTAGTTTAATCCCTGCTGAGATAACATTAGAATTAATGAAAATATAAATTCCGTAAACTTATTGGAGAGAGATGAAAATCTTTTGTCTATGGACGTAACTGGGGACCAATTAACGCAAGTTCACATTTTTAAAATATTTATATTTATATATGTGTGTGTGTATATATATGAACACCCACACACATACAGTATTTTTCACAGACTTTAGTATGCATCCAGATTATTTTTGTTGAGATGAAGAAACTGCAGTTGATTGCCATACAACAGGGTGGTTCACTTTGGAGGGTTGTGCACGCTGTAGGATTTAAGCATAAACTCATTTTTTGAAATCCTTACAACCAGTACAATCCATATACACTTATTTCACAGCCAGCACTGTGTACTTGTTAAATGTATTGGTCATATTGCTACCTGGATTCTGTTGTGTGAACAGCAGTGGTAGGATATGATACAGTTCACACTGGATTCAAACCAGAATACCTTATGTGAACTCTCAATACATATCTTAAAATGTCCTCCATTTCACATGAGGAAGTTGACTGGTACAGAAGTAGTTTACTGATTTTTCAGATGAAGCTAGATTTTTTTTTTTTAAGTGATGCACTGTGTACCTTGTGAAAACTGAAAGGTGCATTTTTCAGAGGCTGTACAGATAAAAATGCTATCAACTGGACTGTGGTTATGGCAGAAAATAAAGATAACATTTTGCCTTTGGAAAAAAATTCCCTATCCTTGCATGTATTCAAGCTTACTTGGAAACATTTATTTTTATTTCTTTCTCAGACCAGAGAAAATCTCTCTAAATTCTTATTAGTCCTTTTATCCATTTTTCTTTTGCCACAGTTTCTTACGCAAAAACTTCTCTTATGTCCACATGCAACTCACTAAATTCTTAAGTAAACTTTAAAGATATAATAAAGTGATGTCATATACATACGTAAAAGAGGATTTTTAAGTAGAAGCCTATGCGACTAGAGTTGAGCGAATTTAATACACTTTTAAACTTCTTCATGAATTATAGATTATAAAAGCAATACACTTGATGAGATGTTTAGTTATAACCACTACGTAGACTACCTTACTGACAATGACTGTGATTTTTCCTTCCATCAGAGTCTTACATTTAAGGAGAAAATGACAAGCCTTAAATTTAAAGAAAAACCTACTGATTTGGAAACCAGAAGCTACAAGTTCTTGCTGTTATCCTTGGTAAAACTGATCCATGCTGATCCAAAGCTTTTGCTGTGTGTAAGTATATCATACTATCCATTCATAGTAAAATTTACTTGTGAAGCTACTAAATGAATAAAAATTAAAAACATAAACCTGGTATCTAGGTTACTTCCCTACTCATTCTTTTCTCTGGTTATAATGCTTCTGTTCTTTCAAAGGAAAAAGACAAAACCAAACAGAAACTGTAAGAAATTTTACAGAACCAGAGCAACACAATGAAAGGGAGCATAAAGCTCTGTGACTCTGAAGGGGGCATGGGAGAAGGAGAGAGAAGTAGAAGAAAACTAAAATAAGGCGGTGGGAAATTAGTAATTTCAATGAGTAGAAAGACAGATGCACTCTTAGATCTTCCGTTTTCTTAGGTCTGTTTATTGCTTAATTTAAAAATATTTCAATTCTGTCAAAGATATGATATGCAAGGGGTATCATAGCTTAAAAAGAAATGAGGTGCTCTCTTAAAGATCCAGAAATCCCCCTAGTCTAATTACAGGAATGCCGCTATATCAGTCAGTAACCGGGTCAGTCATTAAAAAGTTTTACAACTTAAACTTGCTTTCCTTTTTGCTATTTAGAATCCAAGGAAACAAGGGCCTGAGACGCAAGGTAGCACGGCTGAATTAATTACAGGCCTTGTACAACTTGTTCCGCAATCCAGCATGCCAGATATAGCGCAAGAAGCCATGGAGGTAAGGGGTAAATGTTCTCTGTGCCAAATGATTAGTACACAGACAAATCAAGGCTTTTGCAGAAGCTCTGAAGCATTGATTAGCTGTGAAGTTCTGTGTCTTAGAGTTTGGTCTCTATTGATCTTTTTCTAAATGTCTCCTGCACTGAAAGTTTTACAGGAGAGGCCTATAAGAAAATTTGAAAAAAACAATTCATTCTGCCTCTTGTGACCACCCTGCACCTCTTAATAGGGTTTGTTCATCCCTGGTGTTGATCAAATACAGTTTGACAGTTCCTTTGTTCCATCTTTGCAGAGAGCACCATTAAGCTTGCCCTTTCTCTGCTATGTTTTCTAAATGGCTGTGAGAAAAATGCCTAACGCAGTGGCTGGTCCTGTATTCTGTTGTGAATCAGAGGAGGTTGTATGTGTGGGTGGGGTGGATTGGATACTTTAAGGCTACTGAAATCTTCTTCCCGCCAGCTTTGACTGAAGAAGCTAGCGAATCACCAAAGTTCTGATTTTTAGCCTTTCCATGCAAAGTTGCTGATTCTGTGACTTTGCCAGTTCAGTTGTGACATTTGTATGTTTTTCACTGCAGTGGGTCTCCAGAGCGCTTCATGTACAATGAAAGCAGGCTTCAGCTTCTCCTTGTGCATAATGGAACAGAAAGATTTATTTTTTTTAATCCATGGTACCCGTTATATTATCCTGCATTCTTTAGATTCCCATTCTAAAAGGTGCGCTGTAGAGCGTGTGCTTCATTGACACCGTTCGTGTTTTAGGTTTTCACAGGTAGCCTGAAAAAAGGATTAACTATATCTATATGCTATTAAGCTTTACATAAATAGTTGAATTTTAGTAGGTAAACTAAGGCTTTTTTGTTAAACCTTGCCTCAACAGGAATTGCCACAAATAGTACCAATATAATACTACCTGTTGATATAGGAAATATATATTTCTTGGTAGTTTAATGGTAGAATTCAAGAATATTTCTTGTATAAAAATAATCCTTTTTCAGTGTGAAAGTCTCTGAGAAAGTTTCTATTGGGTGGTAATATCCTTACAGTCATTTACAGGAACTTAGAGATTGAAAAGTTTTGGCTGTTAGGTAATTTAATTTCAGTGTACTGTTCAATCTTGATTCTTTATTGATCTTAATCCCTAATCTACCTGACTATTGTCTTAACTAGCTGAGGATTGGCCTCTCATGTCTGTTTTTGACTAGTAGGGTACTAAAGAAGTTCTGGAATATTTGTTTAAAATAGGAAGCATTTGAAATAAAGCATTTTAAATATTGTTGGAGAACGATATGGATTGTTTTTTTTAAAATGCCATTTCTAGTAGCAATCCCTTTGCAGCAAACTTTTTTTTAATTTGTGAGAAAAAATAGCTAAGACGTTTTCCTCACTTCTGTCTTTAACTTGTATTTTCACCAAAGTGAAAATTTATTTGCCTGCATATCAGACAACCCCAAGTAATAGCTGACTTTAGAGGAGGTTTTGTTTGCTATAGTTGTTTGGTATAATTAAGGATAAACAACTTCTAATTAATAATTTTCTGTTTGTTTATAGCCTTTGACCAGTTTAATTTTTATCAGATACATATTTCTTCTGAAAGTTGTCTTCAGCTAATTTATAAGTAGTTGATTTTTGAGATTTTTGTAGTTAATCTGACTAAATTGAAAGCAGAGATTAACGTTTTGGCCATAGTTCACCAGTATGTTCTTAGATATGGTCAGAACCTATTCTTATCCAAGTTTGTGCTTGTGCAGGGAATGGTTACAAAGAGCAAGTATTTGCCTGTCCTGACTTGGCGAAGAGCTTGAACTACAGAGATTTTGTTGTTGCCACTAGAAGTTTATATCTGTAGGATTGGTTGCATTCATTTTTTTGCAGCTGGACATTAAGTAAATATTAAAGACAAACCCCGTCTTTTAAAGACGTTGTGCCTGTGTGTCTAGTATGGATTTGTATGGAAATACAAGGTAAAACCTCTAGGTTTGGATTATAAATATGTAATAAAGACTAAATTGAAATACTTTTAATGCAGACTAACAATGAACTCTTGTTCTTCCAAATAAAATGCTTTTTATATCTTTTGTCGTTTTTAAAACAATGTAATTACTATGTGCTTGCACCTATTTCTCTGCCTATGCTGAGGTACTTTGTAAATTTCTGCCTTTAAGTGCAACTACTTTGTTTTGAATTTAGGCCTTGCTAGTTCTTCACCAGTTAGACAGCATTGACTTGTGGAATCCCGATGCACCTATAGAAACGTTCTGGGAAATTAGGTACATAAGTTAACTTTTCTAAATTAGAGAAATAGCTGTTTTGATTTGTCTTCTCTTTGAAATAGCTGTGAATGTTTTGGGAAACCTATGCAACATTGGCATGAATCTGCAGTCAAAATTATTATGTGTTCATGAAAACACTTTATCTTCCTTATACTATACGAATTTAACAAAAATATAACAAATGTTTTGCTGGCTTTCTTAATGCCTCTCTTCAGCCTGATGTTAAGGTGTAGAAATGATCGTTAGTTTGAAAAGTTAGAGACTTTTCCACCTCGTTCAAATGTTTACTACTTGTTTAAATTCTGTTTTATCTTTTTGGGGCTGAGGGAGGGTAATGCTAAGCAATTCTAGTAGTGTGGATTTGCTAATCTTGACTCTGAAGCCCTCACCTTCAGAAGAAGGTAGTAGTTTGCCCTGACCTGGGGTCTCCATTTGTCTTTCCTGTGTATTTAAAGAATTTTTATTCATTAAAGTCATCTTGCTTTTTATAACTTCACAGCAGCTGTTGCGATTGATTTCTTGGAGAATATTAAGGGAAATGAAGTTCCAAAAAAGTCAGAATTACACAAAATGCTAAAATAGGAATCTGTAAACTCAGATTTCTAAAAATGCATGAGCTAAACAATTTCAAAAATAAATATTTGGTGATCTAATCTGAATTGGTACAGATGTTTGTTTTAGAAGAAAGGGAACGACAGTCTAGGAGGAACACTCTTACCAGCATCAACAAATTGGCCTGCATGACTGCTAAATATGGCTCAAGGGGCTTGTTATGGGTAGGTTTGGGGCTGAGCCCTACCTAGATGGGCAATAACTGAAACTCATTACTGTAATTTCTAAGAGTCGAAATGAGTTTGTGGTCTGTTCGGGCTGGGGGAAAAACCCATTAAAATTGACACTAATTTGGACCCTTTGGCAGTTTTAACAGAGAGTGTGAGGCCTGAATGGATATGAAGAAGGAACATCCCTAGATGTGTTCCTTCCAGAACAGAGTTGAGACACGTTATCAGAGCAGTGTAGGTAAACTTGTACTGCCACTGTCTGTGCTGTATCTGTTCTGTGGATAAATGGAGGACTTCTGAATCGACAGCCCTGGAGTCTGGACTTCTAACAAGTACCCAAATTGCTTAACTTCCTCTAGGGAACTAAAAAGGCCAGCTGGGCGGTGGGAAGGGTCAGAGGGGAGCTTGTCATTTAAAGTACACACCTATATCATATCTATTATACATTTTAAAAGATGGTGATAGTGTATGTATAGGATATTCATGCTAATTGCCTATTTCTATGTGAAATGTAGTAATATCTTCAAAAATTTTGTTACTAGATTATAAAGCTAATGCTGAATTTCATTTTGCCGCAGTTCACAAATGCTTTTTTATATCTGCAAGAAACTAACTAGTCATCAGATGCTCAGCAGTACAGAAATCCTCAAGTGGCTGCGAGAGATTCTCATCTGTAGGAATAAATTTCTTCTAAAAAACAAAGTAAGTAAATGCTAACATCTGTCTGTTAGGATCATTAAAATGAATTGCTCTCTGTTTTGTCACTCCTTTTATTTACCAGGCTATTTTTATGATTGGAAGAGGTTTAATAGCTACACCTACACTTTCTGTTTTCTGATTTCCTCTCTGCTGAGAGACGGTGCTTTGTGAGGCACCCTTGATTAGAATTGTTAACCAAAGTTAGGTTTAGGATTTTTTTTTTTTTATTTGAGCTACACAGGTTGTCTTACTTGCCTGGAAAATGTATGTTTTGCAGAAACCTGGTGCCTGATACCTATTTGCCTAATACAAAGGGAAATAGTCCACAAGGTGAGGAAAAGGGAAAGTTAGTTTTGGTAAAATATACTTCTTCATGGATGAAATAAAAATTTCTTTTTGGATCTCATGTTCATGTGAGTCCTAGAATTCTGACTTGCTTCTTTCCGCTAATCTCAAGAGACTTTTTCCATGCCAAACACACATTGTAATGCTATACTTGCTAGAATTAAAACCAGACTTGCTATGCTACTTTTTGAATTAAAGATCTACTAGAAAAAATAGAGAGTTTCTTTTTTTCCTATCTGACCTGAAAGTAGCTGTGCTAACATGAGAAGGATACTATCTTATGTGTAGTACCTAGCATGCTTAAAAAGTCCTCTTTCAGCAAGAGGATTTTTATCTTTAAGTGACGTTTTTCTTCTCTTTTCAACTTTTTGTCTGTGTTGATGCTGAGTAGTAGGCTTTTTCCTTTGGTATCTCCAGTTTAACATGTATTTGTAAAATACAATCTCACGTATTGCAGCTGAACACCTTAGGCATTCTGGCTTTCTGTGAATTCAGGAAGACTTTTACATTTGGCCTCTAAGTGGAAATCAACTGTCCTTTAAATAGAGAGTATGCTTAATAGTATCGTTCTCCTTCCGGTTAAGAAGTAATTAGTTGTTTTTAAAAATCTCTTTCCTCTTAGTGCTGAGAGGATGTTCATTAATATCAGGATCAAAAAAGATAATAGTTGTTATTAGAGCTCTGCTTCACAATCTCAGTTCCTGCTTTTCTGATCTAATATAAAATGTGTAGAATAAAATGTACAGTACTCCTGAGCTTGGCTTCTTTAGACTTAATGACATCTAAATTATGATTGTATTTACGTTAGTATGTATTCTGTGGAGTAGAACCAAGAAGCCTATAGGGCTTTTGGGAGGGTCCAAGAAAGGGAGGAAAAGGCATCATTTTGTGCTTACCTCAAGGTGATGTTTTTTGAAGATGACTCTCCAGATAATTTCTTAAGGGGAAATATCATTCTAAGATATCATTAATATGGGTAACTTTATAAAGCCCTGAGAACATCGGTGTGAAAAGTACTGTGTAAATGTTGAAGAGCTTTTTACCTTCCTGAAATCTATCCTCTTTACCCTTTTTAAAAAATGAACTGATTTATTATTTTTCTTCCCTCTCTTTATAGCAATCAGATAGGAGTTCCTGCCACTTTCTCCTCCTTTATGATGTCTCTGGAGGTGGAACTAGTCAAATTTCTCTTGACCATGAAGAGATGATACGCTGTGCTCCAGCAGCTACCCTCAGGAAAGGGAAAGGGAATTCTTCCATGGTAAGTAATATATGATGATAATTCTTTGTAACACTTGGGGAGAAGAACCTGTGTGCAAGTAGAAATTAAATTACTTTGAGGGTAACTTTAAAAAATAAAATTAATTAATTCTGAGGAGGAAAAGACATCTGTATCCTACATAATGTATGTATCTAATATGCTGCTTAATAATGATGTTTCAGAATTTAAGAAGTCACACCTTTTTCAAGTTAAAATGTTGGTGAATATTTTTTTTTCTTAGGATTGCACATAGCATCCCTACATATTAGTCTATTGTTAATAAATCTGAAATCTCACTTTTTAAAGTATCGCATGCAGTTTGACTGTACTGTGAAGGATCATAAAATCAAGCATTTCAGTAAGGTATACCCTTTGACAGACAAGTTTCTCAAGCCTAGTTTTGCTATTAGATCTAGCTGCGGGAAAAAAATGAAGAAGATATTTAGAATCATCGAATTGTTTAGGTTGGAAAGGACCTTTAAGATCATCGAGTCCAACCGTTAACCCAACACTGCCAAGTCCACCACTACACCATGTCCCGAAGCACCACATCTCCACGGCTTTTCAGTACCCCCAGGGCTGGTGACTCCACCACTTCCCTGGGCAGCCTCTTCCAGTGCTTGACAACCCTTTCGGTGAAGGAATTTTTCCTAATACCCAGTCTAAACCTCCCCTGGCGCAACTTGAGGCCATTTCCTCTCATCCTATCGCTTGTTACCTGGGAGAAGAGACTGACCCCCACCTCTCTACAGCCTCCTTTCAGGCAGTTGTAGAGACCGATGAGGTCTCCCCTCAGCCTCCTTTTCTCCAGGCTGAACAACCCCAGGTCCCTCAGCTGCTCCCCATCAGCCTTGTGCTCCAGACCCTTCCCCAGCTCCGTTGCCCTTCTCTGGACACGCTCCAGCCCCTCAATGTCTCTCTTGGAGTGAGGGGCCCAACACTGAACACAGCATTCGAGGTGCGGCCTCACCAGTGCCGAGTACAGGGGGACGATCACTGCCCTCGTCCTGCTGGCCACGCTATTGCTGATACAAGCCAGGATGCTTGTATCAGCATCAGAACACCTTTTATGAGCCAAAACTTTAATTCTGTTTTTTAATGTACACTTTTCCAGTATCAGTAAGTTTTTCCTAAGTACATGGCTGTCCTTATGAAAGAAGCAGGTTCTTATCCGCTGTGTTTGTGCAACAGCATGTAAGAGCTCTGATCTTGTTTAGGATTGCTTATTCCTACTGGAATAAAAGCAGGTTTAAAGAACAATTTAGATAAGGCTGAATTTTAATAGAATTGCCATATTCATAAGCAATATTACCAAATTTGGAATTCTCTGTTTACCAAGGAAAGTACAGCAGGATGCAGCGGAACACCAATTTGTCGCCAAGCCCAAACAAAGTTGGAAGTTGCCTTATACATGTTTTTGTGGAGCCCGGATATTGAGGCAGTCCTTGTTGCAATGTCCTGTTTCCGTCACCTCTGTGAGGAAGCTGATATCAGATGTGGAGTAGATGAAGTCTCAGTGCATAATTTTTTGCCAAACTACAATACTTTCATGGAGTTTGCATCTGTTAGCAATATGATGTCAACAGGTAAGAATCATGAATCTGTAAAATACCTTTCTACCTGTATAATAAGACTATTATTTGTGTTTGAGTTCTTTAAACAGGTTGAGATTCTTGAGTTGATTGCTACTCCTGCTTTCACTGAAATATCTTAATCATCGGAATTGCTAGAAAGAGTAGCGAATTTGGGTGACTGGAGTTCATGAGGATTTTAAAGTGTAACAAGAAGAATCCTTTTCTAAACACTTTAAGGGGATATATTCCTCTGTTCATTTAATAATTACTTTCAAGGATCTCGTATTAGATGTAGGTGGGTTTTCAAAAAACTTAGTTAAATGTTCTGTGCTCCTTTGTAGGGAGAGCAGCTCTTCAGAAAAGAGTGATGGCGTTATTAAGACGCATTGAACATCCCACTGCAGGCAACACAGAGGTAAACTTTCTTCTGAATTCATATACTCTTTGCATGCATAGTTTTTTGAAAACAGAAAATACTGTTGCTACAAGTAGTTTTGAAGTTAAATCTTGATATATCTTATTTTAGGCCTGGGAGGATACACATGCAAAATGGGAACAAGCTACAAAACTAATCCTTAACTATCCAAAGACCAAAATGGAAGATGGGCAGGTGACTATGAATTTTTCCATAGGTTCAACCCTTAGAAATTCAAAATAACTATTTAAGCTTATTTATTTTAAGGAATTGAATTTTAATCTAGAAAATGAGTTTTGTAGGCAGACTTAAGCTCCATGAAAGTATTCCAGAAAAATAATGGTAATCAGTTGTCCACTATGCTTACTAAGAGACCAAGAAGTAATTTGACTTAAATTGCTGCAAGGGAGATGGAGGCTGAGCTTAAAAATTAAAAAGAAATTGAAAAAAAGAATAGTGAAAACTGGAATACTACTAGAGAAATTATGAAATCCCTTTCACTGGAAGTTTTTAAACAAGCGGCTGGCTATCGTGATTTAATACGCTTTATCCTGGTGCAGAGCAGGGAATTGACTAGGCAACCCCCTTCAGTCCTTTTTAGCCTTGCTTTTTCAACTTCTCCAAAAACAGTGCCCCTGTATAGATTTCTGCTCATACTATCACAGTAAACTATAAAAGGTGAATCTTAGAAAGTTCTTGAGACTGGAATTGTAAGTGGTAGGATGTGTTACGGAATACTTTAAGACTCTGATCTCTCTCCGTTAGTTATGTTTAATTAAAGAGATTTCACCTTCAGCCATTCTTTTTCAGGTTACTGAAAGTCTTCATAAGACAATTGTTAAGAGACGAATGTCGCATGTTAGTGGGGGAGGCTCCATAGACTTGTCTGACACAGATTCTCTTCAGGAGTGGATCAACATGACGGGGTTCTTATGTGCCCTTGGAGGAGTGTGCCTACAGCATCGTAGTAACGCAGGATTAGCAACCTACAGTCCACCGATGGGCCCTGTCAATGAGCGTAAGGGCTCCATGATATCTATGGTGTCCACTGAGGGAAATGCAGAGACTCCTGTTAGCAAATTCATCGATCGATTATTGACTCTGATGGTCTGTAACCATGAGAAAGTGGGACTTCAGATACGGACTAATATTAAAGATCTGGTGGGTCTGGAGTTGAGTCCAGCACTTTATCCAATGCTGTTTAACAAATTGAAGAATACCATCAGCAAGTTTTTTGATTCTCAAGGACAGGTAAAGTGTTGATATATTCCTTCACATTTGTCTCTTAATAAAAAGCATCTGTCTTGTCTTTCACATAGGTGATTGAAATTGATACCTGTTCGGTTTTTGTACAAAAAACCTGCAAGCATTGTGATTGTATTTGACAACGTGCATTAATAATTACTGTATTTGTGATTCCAGGCTGTATTTAACGTGAAGTAATTGAAAACATTATTGAATTCTTAGAGTACGGAATCTGTGAGAATGTTATCAGAATCATTATGGCTGGTAGTATTGACATATTTAATCTTGACATATATTGGAATTCTTTTGGCTAGGTGATACTAGAAAAATGCTTGTCCATTAGATTTTTTGAAATGTTGCAGTATATTTGATAAATACCCTTTTTTTTATGTGTGTCTAAAGAATTAAGACCAGCAATTTTCTTACTGTAGGTTTTGTTAACTGAGACCAACACACAATTTGTAGAGCAAACCATTGCTATAATGAAGAATTTGCTTGACAATCATACAGAAGGGAGTTCAGAACATCTTGGACAAGCTAGTATTGAGACAATGATGCTAAATCTGGTTAGGTAAGAAATCCTGTTGACCTTCCTATACAAAGTAATATGTTAATAAGTGAGGTAGACCCTTCTAGTTTATATCTTTTCTGCTTGCATCTGTGGAGAAGCAGCAGCTGATTTTCTGATCCTCCTCCTTACGGTTCTGACAACTTCCGTAATCGTGGAGATCATTTATACTGTAGCATAAAGTACGCTGATGGAGGGTGACTTTTTTTTTTTTTTGTAAAGAACTAACCGTTCCATAACTTGGCCCCATTCTTGCAAGCATTCCTGGTTTCTCTTCTGTACAATGGCGTTAGTGGTTAACAACCAGCTGAAGGGCAGATTTATGTTCAATTTTATACTAATAGAAAACTTCTTTGGCTAGAAGAAATTTGTGCTGGTCTTCAGCTGATATAGGGGCTGGCTTGCTCACTTGGAAAATAAAAAAAGGTAGCCCAAACACTTGATAATCCATTATGCAAGTCTGCTGGGTCAGCCAGTGTGTAGGTTCCAGCATGGAGCTGAAAAGATTTGCCAGATGTGTGGGCCTTGCAGTATGAAGTATTTAATCAATCTTTTTCTTTTTTCTTCAGGTATGTGCGTGTGCTTGGAAATTTGGTACATGCAATTCAAATAAAAACTAAGCTATGCCAGTTAGTAGAAGTAATGATGGAGAGGAGAGATGACCTTTCATTTTGCCAAGAAATGAAATTTCGGTAAGCATTATGTTATATAACTTCTAGGATAGTGTAATGTGGACAAGTGTAATTTTGTTTGGTTACATGTTTAAAAAAATAAACCAAAAACTGTCTCTCATCAATATTCCTGATATAGGGATAGTACTCCTATCTTTGTCTTCAGAATAATTTAGAGGCTGGTGCTGCATTCAATTTTTATTTTGATTGTAGGGATATTAAACACATGTAAAAATTTTGTTTGTGATACAGACTGGAGTATTACTTGGTGTAATAAAATTAGCTCAGTTCATCTTCAGTGTGTGGTGGTTCAAATAGTTCTTACACTGAATTTGTAATCATTAAGAATGATGCCAACAGTAGTAAGTGTGTTTGGGGGAAGGGTTGTTAAAAAAACCCAAAACAACAAAGCTAAAGCAGTGTATCTATATGTAACAGGAACAAAATGGTGGAATATTTGACAGACTGGGTTATGGGAACATCTAATCAAGCAACAGATGAGGATGTGAAATGCTTGACAAGGTAAGAAAGATTACTGTTGAACTGTTGCTAAAGTTGCTAACTGTTCCAGGTGGCATTTGATATCCACAGATGATCTGGCTTGTGTGCACTTCCTTTAGCAGTAGTAATTTTAAGGAACAGACAAAAATTGAAACTTAAGTTTTGGTGAGCAACAAGAGAATTACATTTAATGCGTGGTCGTAACATGGCTCTTGAGGTGGTGGTTTGTGAGGGTTTTTTGTTTGGTTTTTTTTGTTTGCTTGTTTGTTTGGGTTTTTTTTTGGGGGGGGGGTTGGTGGTTTTTTTGGTTTTGTTTTTTTTAAATTTACTGAATTTATTTAATTCCTTTGAATACCTTTTCTGATTTTAGCATTAGGCTTGAACATTTTATTTGTTAGAGCTATAACTTCATATGATGCATTCTGAAGAATAAAATCATCAAACATTATAGTGTTGAATTTATACTTAACTCGTTTTTTTAGTGACAAATTTGCTTTGCAGTTGCTGTCCTTAGTAGATATATTGCTTGAACCTGTACCACAAAAATGTAATAGCTTTTTTCCTGATAGGCAGAACTTTACTAGAGTAACTTTTTTTTTTTAAAGCTTCTTTTCACCTGCAGTTAGATATATAAGGAAAAGGGACGTGGTACTGGATGGGAAAATTATCAAGGGGAAGGAGAGACTAATTCTGCTGAACTGATTCACAGCTTCTTAAAACTTAATTTTTCAGAGATTTGGACCAAGCGAGTATGGAAGCAGTGGTCTCTCTTCTTGCTGGGCTTCCGCTACAGCCTGAAGAAGGAGATGGTGTTGAGTTGATGGAAGCGAAATCTCAGTTATTTCTTAAGTAAATAGTGACTTTTAACTATTTTTCTATACCAAGACTCTAAGTAGATGCACCATATGACTTTTATTACAAACTGTGTTTTTTCTTCTAGCAGAAATAATTTTATTATCCAAACAGAAATTACCTCTTATATATCCCATTTCACAAATCTCTACCTCCTAGGTTTATGGAAATATTTTCATTTAGAAAATAATTATAAAATTTGGCTTTGTTTCTGCTTAATGCACTTGTATGCTTAATTCATGGGAGTGATTAGCTTGCTTTGATAT
Organism: Ciconia boyciana; assembly: GCF_034638445.1. NCBI lineage: Eukaryota > Metazoa > Chordata > Aves > Ciconiiformes > Ciconiidae > Ciconia > Ciconia boyciana. The sequence goes on along the minus strand of NC_132950.1, from coordinate 11,823,366 downwards.
TATATTTTTATCCATGAAACTTAAAATCTCTTTCAAGACATCTGCTTGTAAAGGCACACCTGTGAAATTCCCTTTCTTGGTTTGAGAAAATTTGCATACAAATTGTAGGACAGTGCCTTCTGGTTGTTACAACACATTTGAAAGTTTGGACTGTGCTACAAGAAGGATTACTTGGGGCAGCTACGAGATTTTTTTGGGAGGCTTATTGTCTGTTTTGCTACTGTATGCAAATCTTTTCAGATAGTTGCCTTTGCAGAATCTGTTTTACTTATCCAAATCTTTTTCTTTTTCTTTAGATATTTCACACTGTTTATGAACCTTCTGAATGACTGTAGCGAAGTTGAAGATGAAAGTGCACAAACAGGTGGCAGGAAACGTGGAATGTCTCGAAGGCTAGCTTCGCTACGGCACTGCACTGTTCTTGCTATGTCAAATTTACTCAATGCAAATGTGGACAGCGGTCTTATGCATTCAATAGGTAAAGTAGTTAGAGATAACTGTGCATAAATGAATACATAATGAAGACATTGGTATTTCATTTATTTTTACATCTTCCTCAGTAGTTCTGGGTTTTTTTAATCAGGCTTGGGCTATCATAAAGACCTCCAAACAAGAGCTACGTTTATGGAAGTCCTCACCAAAATTCTGCAGCAGGGAACAGAATTTGATACGTTAGCAGAAACAGTGCTAGCAGATCGGTTTGAGAGATTGGTGGAGTTGGTTACAATGATGGGTGATCAGGGGGAGCTTCCTATTGCTATGGCTTTAGCCAATGTGGTGCCTTGTTCTCAGTGGGTAAGTCGATTCATGCATTTTATTTCCTATGTTTTTGAAAATACTAAGATTTGAAATAAAAATTAATGCAAACATTAAGGGTGTAACGACAGTCTGCTAAAGAGAGATTAGACCTACCGTTCATCATAGCTAGCCTTTCCTAGTATATTCTTGAAAAGCGTACTGAATCTAGTTGTCAGAGATCTTGATTATAAACTGCATTTTTATGGTAAATTTTTAGTTAAGATCTAGGATTCATTTTATATACAGTTATTGTAATAAATGTATCTGTTTGGGCTGGTTATTTATTACAGATGGTGTGTGCTGTAATGCACACAAACAGAACTGTATTTGCTCCTCTAGATTTTAGCAAGATGAATTGGGCTTTGTAATACAGCAGAATAACTGCTTATCTATCCGGACTAAGCATTATGAGTTTGTATGACTGGATATCATGAGGCAGATTTTTAGACAAGCAATAGCATAAGAAAGATGTAAAGAGAGATTGTGTATGCTTAATTTGATATTTACATGCAAGACTCCATAGCAAATTTAAAGCGTTACTACGAACTGGTTGGTGGTTTTTTTGTAATTCTTTTTATCGTACTTGCTTTGACTCACTGCTAGTCAGATTAACATTTCGTTGCTTCTTTTAAGGATGAGCTAGCTCGTGTCCTGGTCACACTCTTTGATTCCCGGCACTTGCTCTACCAGCTACTCTGGAATATGTTTTCAAAGGAAGTTGAACTAGCAGATTCCATGCAGACACTCTTCCGAGGAAACAGCTTAGCCAGTAAAATAATGACTTTCTGTTTTAAGGTATATTACCTAATCTTTCTCTCTGCTACAGATCACTTCAATAACAGGAAAAATTTAGTAATATAAAAATACAAAACTACTAGTCTATGGTGTTAGGCACTTGAGTAACTGGATTAGATGAAAATAGTACTGAGTTGCCTTTGGATCTCAGCTTAAGTTAGTCTCAGCTCTCACTTCTGTTAAGTTTAAGGAGTTTCGCTTTTAATGTTTTAACATTTGATGAACTAATGGTTGTAGGTCTCTTATGCTCAGGCCAACTAAAAAATACAAATCCTCCTCGAACTAACTTTTTGCCCGGACTTCATGACTCAACCAGTTAGGCTTAAGCTTACAGTTACTCCTCTTGAAAGTTTCCATGGCAATAAATGTTTCATTTTGCCTAGTCTGTATATTCTGCATTGTAAAGAAGAATACTGGTTGCAGTAACAAAAACATTTGCAAGATTTGTAGATTTCAACAGAGATTACTAGTTATTTAGAAAACATAACTTACTTGATACAAACAGCTAAATATTTGTAAAAGTTTTAGTTATCTTGAAGTCCTTTCCTAAGTAATCCTCAGTTGTAGTAGGGCTCTTTAAACTTCTGACTAGCTTAGTTATATGAGTGATTCTGGGGCTAGTACCAGCTTGAAGACTGTTGCTGATAGTCATTTTGTAACAGGCAATTTAAAGATGGAGAGACAAACTCGGAGGTCTTGTTTATGTTTCCATTTCAGTTTAAAAAGTTGTGTAATACTGTACAAACAGAGATGGGGTGTTTGAGTCACTGTGCTCTAAGAAAGAATCCCATCTGATTATTGCGGTTATTAAAGTGGCCTGTAGTTTTCTCTAAATTGGAAATTAATTAAAATACTTGCAGAAATTGATCACAGATATGTTTCAGAAGTGAGACTGTAATATAGAAGCACCAATTTTACAGAAATCTGGCTTATGCCAAAACAAATCAAATGTTTTCAGGCTCTTTTAACACTTGGAGAATTTTGGAGTGTTCCTGTGAAGTGCCATGTTAATCTGGCCACCTATTCTGATTTTCTTTCTACACAGGTATATGGTGCTACGTATTTGCAGAAGCTTTTGGAACCTTTATTAAGGACTGTGATCACATCCTCTGAATGGCAGCATGTTAGCTTTGAGGTGGATCCAACAAGGTTTGAGATTCACGGGGGGGAGCAAATGTATTTATTTGTAAACATGATTCCCAGTCATTGTAAATATAACAGAATTCCTTTTTCCTTGTTGCAAATGTTTTTCTCATACTTTCATACTTTTCCACTCCTCACTTTACCAGACACATTACTTACATCTGCAATCCTTATACCCAGGGAGAATTGTACAGAGCTGTCCAGCACAGCGAGATGAGTTTTGCTGCATGTCCTCTAAGCCCTGAGAGAGTAAGGAAGATAGAGAGCTCTTGCAGGACCTCTTCTACTTGCTACTTCATACTTTTATGTAGGCCACTAACGTGGGTATTTCCAGTAGTACCAGAAAGCATCTGCTTTAGGTCATTGAATTAATTACAGAAGCAAGATGGAATGTGTGCATGTTGTGTGTAATTTTTTCGCTTTAATTTCTCTTATATCACTTCAAGACTTGGATTTAGTAACTGTTGTTCAGTCCTTTGAATTACCTCTAACTCTCAGAAAAACTTTAAGTATTCATCTTTTAAGTAGCTTACCACAAGATAGGCCTTCTTTTTAACAGTTTAACTCTCAAATATCTGTGTCTACCTCAAAAATTCCTTTCAGAGAAAGAGTCAAACTGATAATGCAATTATCAGTTGGAATTATGTGTGCATGTCTTTGTATGGAATGGTGTGAGAGAATCCCACTTATAGCCGTCTGTTTATTACTGAGTTTTAAATGACCTTATATTTGTAACTTACATGGTTTAAAATATCGATGGAAACTTTTGTGTAAAAGATCATAAATATTTCTGTAAGATTTCTATTTACCCTGGCAAATAAGGTTACTACGAAACATACAAGTACAGCTAGTATCATTTACTTGATTGCCGGTCATACATTTATGGGTCTGTTTCAGGCTGGAGCCTACAGAAAGCCTTGAAGAGAACCAGCGGAGTCTCTTGCAAATGACAGAAAAATTTTTTCATGCAATCATTAACTCTTCTTCGGAGTTCCCACCACAACTTCGCAGTGTGTGCCATTGTTTATACCAGGTATGCCTGCAATGGTTGCCTGCCCCTCAGCCTTGGGCTTTGTTTTTATAATTCTAGCAGGTTGGAGCTTGGTCCAGTAGTGGGTGCGCAGTGGGCATTTCTTAAAGACTGTTTGCAGGCATTTGTTAAATAACAGGAATCTAAATGTAAGGACTGAATGGTGTTTTAAGACTTGGGTTGGCAATCAAGAGGAGACTAAACATTATTTTTTTAAGGAGTTGAATCACAGCTAAGAACTCACACCTAATAAGGCAGCAATAATCTCTGCTTTAGCATCTCTATGGGAGACTAAAGATTAACTAGGGAGGTAATGGTTACACTTGCTTGTATCAGTTTATCATATGGGCCGTCTATAGGGAAGGCAGCAAAAGGGAAAAATAAAAAAAAAAAAATCACTGCTGGGTTGAGAGAATGCAAAACTGTGTTTTGAATATAGAAACAGTGTACTTGTTTACTTTTTATTTCTAATTGATCCTGTATAAAGTTAATTAATTATCTAAAAGTCTTATGGATCACGCCTTTGATAAACCTTAACGTAGGGAATAAAATAGCTACTTGTGCAGTTACTGACTCTAGATAGTTCTCTGCATAAAAATAGAGGCAATTTCTTCAAGAGCATTTTTCTCTGAAGTAAATTTTTCCAAAAATTGTCTATGAAATGTATTATTCAGGTCATTGCTCCAGGAATATTATTTAGTCGTCCATTACAGCTGGGCACAATCTTATACGTTTTGTCTTTGATAGAGAAGCAGGTTAAAAAGGGTGTAAGATGCTCATAAGAAAAAACCTGTATGGTCTTCAGTGGGACCACAGTAGTTACAAATCCTAAATTTTAGAAACTGTGGATTGAAGCTGAGTATAATGGAAGGAAATAGACGTATCGAATGCTGTTGGCTGTGTTTGGTAGAGAATTGTTTGTGGTTATAGATGCTTCCCTAAAGAAGATCATTTGCAGTTGACGTCAAGACACTGCATCGTTCAGGCTTTATTCTGATCACACTCGGTGTCATGACTCGTAATCGCATCCTGAAAGCAGGAGTCTCTAGGTTGCTGTGGACAACTGTAAGGAAAGGCATTAACTTGTACTGGGGAAGAGGTCCACTGGCATATGATTTGGTAGATAACTTTAGCCTTGTAACTGGGATGCTGCAGATGCTCTGTACTTTTGAGGATGATAGGTTCTTGTATTTGAGAGGCAGAATGACAACAGGAATACATTTTGGTCTACGAAGTAAAGTATCTTCCACCTGCCACAGGCAACACATTCTGACGAGGTACTGTTCCCTGTCAGAGGCGTGGAGGATGTTATTGTATGCAAAGGGCTGCTGTACTTCGATTAAGTGGCTGACCAAACATTTTGCAAACAGAGTATTGAGAAATTCAGCAGGTAAATAGGAGGAAGAGAACCTGGAAGAGACAGATAAATGTATTTATAGAGTTCTTTTAATGAGGCAAATTACAGAGACTGACTTCTATTTGTGGCTAAAACTTTAGTGCTGTCACACAAACCTTGGAAAGAAATCAAGCTAGGACCAGCCTCTTCTTGCTTGTTTCTGGTATCGTTTAGAAATGATGCTTAAAGAGAAGACACCTTCCTGAGTGGTGCACTGTCCTCTGTAGAGTAAGTTCTATAGTGGCACCCTCCCGGCCGCCTCCCGTACCTGCATTCCCCAGCTTCCGCCCCGACTCCTCTGCGCTGTCCCGTTCCTGCTGCTCTCTATAGCAGCTCAGCAGCAGGCTGCTGAGCCCAGTGTGCTTGTAGGTCTCTCTCTTGCTCTTTGTGTGTTTTTGGTGGATTTAGCTACTGCTAAAAATGCCAGTGGGGGATACTCCTGCTGCCCTCAGGGCTCATAGGAAATACAAATTCCAGTCCTGTTGGAGGACTGTCACAGAAGAGCTGTGCATGGCAGAATATTTGAGCTGTGGTCTCAGTTAAGTGGTCTGGACGAGCTATTTTTGGCCTTTCAACCATGGAGTCTGTATCTCAGGTCTAAAGTAAAGCAAGGAAAATAGATTTTCTGAGCTGTGCGAACTAATTATGAGTAATAAAAAATTCTACGCAGAGTAGTCTAGCCATATTTTTACAGTGAATGCTGTATTAATAAATGCAACTACAAAAAACAGAACTTGGAAGTGAGAAACAGTGAGTTGTACGGTGCGGCTGTTGTGGATCTTGGGTTGTTATTGTGAGCTGTTGGAATGAGTTAGGTGTGCAAATGATGTGCCTTTGCTTCTGCTGTAACAACTTGTATAAATGGCTTCTGAAGTCATCGGTTTCTCTTTCCGACAGTGGTTGTATTGAGGTTGGTGGGGAGTGGTTTGGGGTTTGGTTTTATGTTTGTTTGTTTTGAATTGGGAAATGAGGGCGGCAAGTTGGTTTCCGTCAAGTTCAAATGGCCAGCCTCACAGGCGCTGGCTGGGAGTACACTTGGGTGTTACTGAAAATGTCACACGCAGCCTTGGTTGTTGCTTCTGTTACTTGATGTTACATTGTCCCACATCTTTTCCTAGAATTGCTTTTATATGCTGTTACTAGGATGGATCAGATTTATTTCCATTTCAGTGATGTGTTGCTAGAAATTATTTCTGTGCAAACCATTTTTAATTCCTACATGAAATGGAATTACTAAAACGTACTCACCAGTGGGCAGTGCCAGAGATTCTTCTATGGAAGCATATCAAATCTATTGGCTTTATTCTCGCCTTTACTTTTTTTTTTTTTTTGGTAACAAGGGTAATTTGTTCCTGAAGGAGACGATTTACTGGCAAATACACAAGTGGTATTAACTGATACTCAGCTTCAACGTTTACTATTTTCACTGTTTCTAGTCACACATATATTTGTGTACAAATGTGTGCTCATCACAAATAGTGTAATAATTAATTCTGTACTTCCAAATTCCAGAGAGTTTTGAAGAGTTTGGCCTTTATCTGAAAGAAAAACAATTAAAATCTGAATTTTTTTTGGTATTAATCTGTTTTTATCGTAAGAACCCAATAGGTGATTTTTATAAGGTAACTTCATTTTTTATAAGGTGAATGTGTTTCATCCCAAGCAATAGTGTAATAGTAAATGAGACTGAATTTTGCAGTGTCTTTTTATGCTTAGAGTTTTAAAGTAAATCTGTGTGCAAAAAATACTCATCAGGTGTGTTCTGTAAATGATTTGTAGACAGTTTTAATCAATGTAGCAACATTATGGAAACGGTGTATTTAGTTGGATATTGGGGTCTACGCTGGCTGGCGTTTCTGTTACCAGAACAGAGCCCTGATAAGTGTTTTCATCTGGAAACATCCCATAATGAGTTATCGTGACAGGTTCACCCTTGCTCCTTTTCAGGTAATGTATGTTCAGGAGTGTTATGTGGTCACGAACAAGCCTGATCAAAGTAACTCATACAAAGAATTTGTGCTGGCTATTTCATAAAAACCACCCAAACATATGTGATTTTTCTTAATAGAGAGAGATGGAAATTTTACTTTCTTTAAATGCAGCAGCCTGATGCATAGAGTATGAATATGACTGCTTCAGAAGCTAACTCTGTAGAAATGACACAAAGCCAGAAATTTGGCAGAGGCACCATTGGTTAAATATTAATAGGTCTTGCACAAATTTGAACTATTTAAATTTAGCTTGGTTAGCAGAATAGCTTTTACTGACTGTCACATTCTTTTTTGCTTTTTACTCTGTCATATTCTTAAGTTGTAGAAATTCTCTTCCAGTTCCAGTTTGTGTGATACTCTAAAGATTGAACAGTTGGTGCATGCTTGCTCTCAAACTGCTAAATATTGCTAGCTTTCTATGGATACAGCTCCAGGTGTTGCTTGCTGTTGGGCTTCTCAGTGATGCTAATTTACTGTCACAGCTAATGTGAAGGATGTAGGATTGAGCTCCAAGACCAAAATTGCCCTCTCTGCAGGGGAGCAGCGCACAAGGCCGATGTTCTGTAGCTTTGCTCTAATCCTGATGGGCAGTATGAGCGAATGCGATGGCTCTTGGTGGGTCCCTTTGCATTTAAATGCAATGCAGAAATAAGCACAATCAAGTCCGATCCCTTGATTTGGAAATCTATAACAAATTAATGTAGACCCGCTGGCTTTTTTCTTCCTCTTTCCACAGAGTGTTTTATGGCAGTGTTTAGCTATTAAAGTAGTAATAACCATGATGATTCACAGATCTAACTAAATTGAAGGACACACAGAGAAACATTGGGAAGATTTAAAACTCTAAATTTATTTTAAAAGTAATATGTATTTCAAAGGTATACCACTTTACTATTAAAATTATTTGGGGATGGTGAAATACATTTGAAAGCTGAATATACCATTTAATGCCCAATATTGTATATCATGAGCACATTAATGCGGTTTGACTTTTAATCTAGCCAGAAATAGTAGAAATGATTGAAACGCAACATTTGCTTGTTTTGTATTTAGTGCTTTGTAAATAAGATGTAATAAAACTGTGGAATAAAAACTCCATCATCAGTCTTTAGTTTATATATTTCATTTTCTGTTGGTTATGTTTGTTACATTTTACTGTGTAATTTATGTACAAGTCAACATTGGTTTTTTGTTGCTGTATGTAGTTGGTGCTGTGACTTGTTTGTGCTCATCTCTGTTCTGTAGGCAACTTGCCACTCTCTACTGAATAAAGCTACCGTAAAAGAAAAAAAGGAAAACAAAAAATCAGTAAGTTTGGAGACCTTTTTATTAGCCATTTCTTTCAAAGCACAACAGAAATCTTTTGCTGTTTGTTCAAAACATCTTCACTTCAGTCTATTTGACCTCACTGTAAAATCATTCTACTAATTCTGGCACAAAATAGCTTTCATTTCAATTAACACTGGAATTAAGTTATATTTAAAATATTCTCTGTGTGCCTATTTGAGTAAACAAAAGACATTTTAACATTACTGCTTAGTATTTAATACTCTGATTCTTCTACCCTTGCCACCATCTTCAAATTAAAAAAAATGCAGAAGAAAAATGTTTTCTTTGGTTTTGGGGAAAATCTGAGTCTGTTTAGTTGTTTTAACACTTTGGTTGATAACTTGACTTCAGCTTGCATCCTGGGGGAAGAACAATTAATATATATGGGTTACTGAAAAGAAAAGAGGCTTATATGACTTGTTTCTGATGTATTTTCTTTTGTTTGCCTTGTGACTAAGCAATAAAATTTAGCACTTGTATTGATTTACCGAGAAAAGCAGATTTCCCATTTTAAGTAACTTGCTGTGTTAAAGAGTTTAGATATGTATATTGTGAGAGAGTGGTGTCATTAAAAGTTAAGATTTACCCTTTTCTTTGACAGTGACCTCAAAATATAAAGTATGAATAAAACAGAGGCAGAATGAAAATTGAGGCTTTTATTAAATATTCCCTTATTTTTTGCTGTAACTGAGCAGAATAGTAATCATGTTTAAATGCAAATCTGTGTGCAAACTAGTATTTTACAAAAAAATGCTATCAGTAATTCCATCACAAGGAAACTGAATGAAGCTGGTACTGAAGCAAAGTGATTCTTGATACATTATGTATGTACTAATGGCTTTATCTGTTTTAAGAAGCATGATTTGAGATTGCACTAGTTATGTTTTGAAGTATTTTAGTAAAATGGGGTTTGTTTGGTTTTTATTTATTTTAAACAATATAACTTAAAATACAAAGCTTGCTAATTTTATTCCGTGAAAAGGTAGAATCTGACTTGTTTTGATTAACCGTTGTTACTCGTAAGAAAATATACATACAGATATTGAATCTTTATAGAACCTCATGTAGCATATTTAAGAACTTTGTTTTTGTCAGAGAGCTTTATCTGTAACTTTTCCGAGTTAAATGAAAGATACCTAGAGAACAGACTATCCTCTTAGTAATACGTAGTTGATTTCCTGAAAAGGAGATTTCTTTTTTCTTAGAACGTTTTCAGAAATTTTTTTTTTCTAGATAGGCAAGAACAATATTTAAAATCTGTAGTTCTTCTAGCAAATTCCTGCAAAGTGATTTTGGACAGTGTATGTACAGGCAGGGAAGTACACTGGCCACTCAGCTCTGGCTCATTCTGTCTTTCCTCCTTTGGCACATCTCTTGAGATGTGATGGTTCTGAAGAGTATTTCTACAAATACCTCCTTCCCACAAATTTAAAATTACTTCTGAAACTTTACAGCATAAGTCTTATTGCTGGAGAGGCTCTCGTGATCAATAGTGAAATTATAAATACACAAATAAAAGACCCACTCATTGAAAAAGAATTACCTGTATTTGATGGGAAGACTGTGCACACCTGAGTATGAACATATGGCATTTGTCTGCTTCACTGTCAGTGGCAGGGTCCTGGAATGAAGTGGTCAGTAACTCTGAAATACACCTTCTTGTCTTTGTCCAATAGCTCTTGTAGCAATTTCACCCTAGCAAGAAAGTGTTACGAAAGCTGAAGGAAAGCTAGCTAGTGTCTGATAGCCCCGCGCCCCTTACTCGCTTCCCTCGAGTTCCTGATTGTCCCGCAATGCAAGACCTGTCAAGGCAAGAGAGTCCTACGCAAATGTACTGAGCTTGATCGGTATGGAAAGAATGCTTAAAGTTGGATTACCACACAAGGCTTTTCTCAGCTTGCTTTCCCTTTTCTGTAATGCAAAAATGTTCTTTATAATTCTTAACTTCGTAGGTTGTTAGTCAGCGATTTCCTCAGAACAGCATTGGAGCGGTTGGAAGCGCGATGTTCCTTCGGTTCATCAATCCTGCGATCGTCTCCCCTTACGAGGCAGGGATTTTAGATAAAAAGCCTCCACCAAGAATTGAAAGGGGATTGAAACTGATGTCAAAGGTGAATCAATAAATATTTTTATTTGGCCATATTGTATGTTCTACCTTATTTAGTTCTGTTCTTTGACTAGTATGAGAAAACTTAGGTAAACTTGTAGGTTTTTGTAGCAACCATCATGTTTTATTTAAAGTGCAGTTTCCTTACTATGTTTATACATCATGACGTTAATGTTCTATCTCACAGCAGTGTAAGTGTGGGGAACAGTCCGTATGGAAAAAAACACTTTGCCAAAATGATGTATAAGATAACAGAATGCCTTCTGGCTCTTCACTTGGACTTCTATCCTTATTTGAAAACAAAGAAACCAATGTTACTTTCAGCACAGTGAGAATAATGGCAGCCAGATATTGATTAAGTTCATACTAGTGCTAAAGAAGTGATTTTTCCTATCTTTAATCTCATTGGTATTATTTCCTGTAAAAATTAAAAAAAGGTTTGATAATGGCATACAAATTCTGTGGTCTGTGCGTATTATCAATTTTAAATGTTGAGAAATTACAGTTTTCTTTAAATAGGCACATGCTATTGCTTTTACATGTCTGTATAATTTCCAGAAGAAATAGTTAACATTTAATAAATGGTGGTTTTGAAAGATGCTTTATTTTCCTGGTCTAAACCCGAATAAAGTTCATAAATAAGGGAACTTGTTTTCTAGTATTTAAAAGTATGTGCAAGAAAATATTTTGAAAGTGGACATATTTTGAATTAGTTGGCTTGTTGGCCTTTTATTGTCTTGAGGCTTCACAACAAGTTAAAATGAATATTTCTGACAGTGAAGTTACGCTGACTACTGTAACAGCTAATACATTAAACCTTTATGTGTCTTTACCATCTTTTTATTATTTAGATACTTCAGAGTATTGCCAACCATGTCCTGTTTACAAAAGAAGAACACATGCGGCCTTTTAATGATTTTGTAAAAAGCAATTTTGATGCAGCACGAAGGTAGGCCCTTTGGAAACTTGCACAAAGTCTGTGTCGTGTAAAGAGTAAGCGGAGAATGTTCTTGTAGCCTTTTAATTTACATTGAGTCTACTTGGCAGATTTCCCTCACACGCTTATGGTTATTACTTGTTTCGAACTCTAGGTTTTTCCTTGATATTGCGTCTGATTGCCCAGCTAGCGACACTGTCAATCACAGCCTGTCTTTCATCAGTGACGGCAATGTTCTTGCTTTGCACCGGTTGCTGTGGAACAATCAGGAGAAAATTGGCCAGTACCTTTCCAGCAACAGGTAAGACCGCAGAAATATTATGAAGAAGGGAGTTGCTGATGGAAAATGAATATTTGAAAATACTTTCAGATGTTTTTGTTATTATTACAGAGAAGAATATAATGGCTGAAAAATCTTACATTTGGAAACTTTTGTCTTATTGTCTTATTGACAAGCCATTATTGGGAACATGCCGAACATCTTTGCTGCCCACTTTACTGCCAGCCTTTGTGCAAATGTATAGTTGTCTTATCTTTTGTAAAAATTGTTCTATGTGTAACAAACATTTTTCTTATTTCTTCGTTGAACACTTTTTTTTTTTTTTCCAATTTTAAAAAAGAAAATCCAGCCTGTTCAAGGTAAGGAAGGGTAGTGGGCAAAAAAATAGGAAATGCTGAGTAAAGAAGGACTTTGCTTTTAAGTAATATGTTGTTTCTAGGGACCACAAGGCTGTTGGCAGACGACCTTTTGACAAGATGGCTACTCTTCTTGCCTATCTCGGTCCTCCGGAGCACAAACCCGTGGCAGATACCCACTGGTCCAGTTTAAATCTCACTAGTTCCAAATTTGAAGAATTTATGACAAGGTAATGCGATTATCGTGGGGGGACACACAGTGTGGGTTTCTAGACTTTTAGCATGTCAGGCAATATAAGTAGTTACTAAGACTCCAGCTTTTGTTTTGAAGGGGAGTTTGAAAAGCTGGGTCTACATATACCTTTTAGGTTTCTGAGTAGATTTTAATTTCAAAACTTAAACTGAGAACCGGAGACGACAGTAATGTTTGTGATTTAACAAAGGTTCAGGATTGTGTGAACTCAATACTTTTGTTTAAAGATGCAAATAAAGAGGGTTTGGGATTATTTTTTTTCTTTTTTTTGTAAGGCAGTTGTGAAAAGTTGATGTCAATGTACTGGTTTTTAGGCATCAGGTACATGAAAAAGAGGAGTTCAAAGCACTGAAAACATTAAATATTTTCTACCAAGCTGGGACATCAAAAGCTGGCAATCCTGTTTTCTACTACATCGCTCGGCGGTAAGGAATCTTTCACCTTCCCTGTCTGAAATAAACATGTAAAATCAGAAGTATCAAGTGTATATAAGAAAGGGACACCAACTTTGTAACAAACAAGAATCTGAAAATAGCTTATTTGTCAAATTTTGGTGACAGTATTTTTTAATTTAATTGTTTCCTAAATCAGAATTTTCATAGTTTTTCCACCCAGGAGTATGTGAATATCTGTGGAAAAATACCTAAAATTTTAAATACATTTTATTAATTTTTCACTGTCTCAAGTAAACTACATCTACACCACATTACTGTTAACCCTTTATCAGTGATTTTAGCATCTTCGTTTTCTGAAGTATAAAATGAGTAACAAGCTAAAACATGGGATAAAATTTCTCAAAACGGTCCCTGTATCCCATTTTAAAAGAGTAATACAAGTATTTAGAAGTTTCGCACATAGTCAAGACCACGATGTTGCTTCAGTTTCACCATTAGGTTCTAAGTGACAGTAATACCATGTTTTTGGAAATGGTTGAGATCTATGGAAATATCACTAAAGTAATAACAAAAGCAGATGTTGACGGGTGAACTTTGCAAAAGACTGTGTTTTTCCAGTAAGGCAAACTTTTGAAAGTTTTAAGTCTTCCCTAGAAGATAGTGATGCATAACGACGAGTAACATATCCTGCAGTATTGAAAATTTGGGAAGAATATCTCAAGATCAATATTAGTCAGTTTATGGTCAAATAAGTCACAATTCTCTCTCTTTAAAAAAAAAAAAAAAACACAACCAAACCCTAGTAGTTTTATTTAAATTCATCTTTGCAGTCATAAAGCTGCAGCTAAAGTAAGACTATAACTGAAACGATATTTCTATCTAGTTATTAAGTAACTGCACTATAAAATCCATGGAGGACAGCATGTTCAAAACAGTTCCGTAGTAATTACGCTCATTACTAAAAGTCATTCTTAGTCTTTTTAAGAAAAGGAAAATCATTGTGCTCACAACCAAGTGCAATCAAAGACGGAACTGTAAAGACAAGATTAGAACTGTTGTACCTTTTCTCTGTGCTGTATTGTTGGTGCCTTTGCTTTTGGTAATGGTGTTGCTGGTGAGGCGTGGGCTGGCAGCAGTGGGACTGCTGGTTTTGGCACTGGCGGGGTGCGTGGTGGTGCTGCCGAGGTCTGTGAAGTTCTCACTAGCACTCGTCGTGGTAGTGAGAGTCCTGATGTCAGTGTGGCACTTTGGATGCTGGCAGATCCTGTATGGGTGTTCATGGTCGGATTATTGCTGATGCGTTTTGTGGCAGGGGGGCTCTTGGTTTTGCTTCTGCTGCTGTTGCCAATATGGTTTTTGCTGGTGCTGCAGGTGGTAGCCGAGTTCATGCTGGTGGAGCTGCCTGTGGCACCAGTGCTGGTAGAGTTCATGTTGTTGCTTTGGCTCTTCCTGGTGCTTCTGTTGCTGTGGGGTGCTTGTTTGTGATGCCCGTGGGGTGGCTGCTGCACCACTGGGGTGCTTGCTTGTGGTGCCCTTGCTGCTGATGTGCTTTTCTGTGGCATGGTTAGGAATGGTTGTGGTCCCTGGGGAGCTCTTGCTTGAGCTGCTTGTTGGGGTCAGACTGGGAAAGAGAACTTTTGATGGTGGTGCCAATGCTGCTGTCCATGGTGTGCTCCTTGCTGGAAGGGGCACTGCTGCTCATGGTGCCAATGGTGGCAGTTTCACTGATGGTGCCGCTTCCGGCAAAAAGTATTGTCATGATCTGAGGAGGCGTCATCAGTGGTGAACCTTTTGCAGACCCTTTCAGTTCATGTAAGAACATGAAAACAAGCAGCGGAAGCCACTTCTTTAGCAGTATCTTCTGTTTGTATTCAACAATTTAAATAAATAGTCAATACACATTTGCAAACAAGGCATTCTTCGAATTTACATATTTCTAATGAAAATCATACCCAACTGGCATGTAAGATTTTTTCAAGTAATTTTATTAATTTTCATCATTTTTCATTGTTTTCAGTACTGCTTTTTGCTCTGTAGATTGCGTTACAAACTTACTTTCCTAGAAAATCTGTGCTCTATTATACTGTGTGACTTTTCTCATTTCCCCTCAGAAATTTTCAAAATTTCCAAATTTTCAAATAAGGGACGGTTTTAATGATTGGAAGATTTTATTGTTTTACCACTGGATAATAAACATACCTTATTCCAAATTCAGGTTGGAGGCTAAAATAATGAGCAAACTTTGAAGAACCTTTCCAAATATAACCTCTCAGTTGGTAGTTGAATTCTGCTACTTAAATGTGGTTTCCTAGCCAGAATGCAGTTAGAGATCCAACAAATGAATATATCTGTTCACATTTCTTTTATTATGTTTTTGATTTTCAGAGCAACAAACAAACAAAACTTCTGTTCAGTATCAATGTGGAAGGTAAAATAAATTTCAAAACTGTTTCCTTCTTCTGGAATTTTGTACAGGCATGCCAAAGGGGTTTTTATGCTTTAAAAAAACCAACACAAAACACTTGCTTTCAAGCTGGTAATGCAGGGAGTAAATGCTTACATTCTCTTGAATTTGTTGCTGTGAAAGTTCTCAAACACTTGCTTCGCTGCTAGCTCTTAGGAAGACTTTCTGTGTAAGGCAGTCCGAAGGTGGAAGAAAAAAGAAAGTGTAATATGGCTGATACCGTTTGGAAATAACTGTGGTGTGAATGAGAGTGAAGTGCCCATGCTTTTTGTCTGTTCTACACTTGTAAGCTCCTGCTAATCAAAGGAATGCTAAAAAACACAAAGAAAGTCTCATTCCATAGAAGTAGGTAAGAAAACAAAAATTATCTGAACTTTTTTCCAATGATTTATAGCTCTGAAATAGAATCTATGAGAGAACATTGATCTAAGTCAGCCTTTAGCTTTCCTTTCCTTTTGCTTGGGAAATTGCCTTCCTTTAACTTGACCCCTTTTCTGCATTTTCAACACCCTTGACTCTTTGGATGGAGTGGAAGAAAACAAGATGAGTAGTACCACTTATCTTCTGTCCTAATTTTCCATCCTCAAAAGCCATACCACACTTCTCTGCCCTCTTTAAGGTCTTTGAGTCACCTTTAAGCCTGTTGTGTTGGCTGAAGTGGGCCTTTATAAAATCTTGTATGAAACTTCAGTTTGCAGTATAAATGGCCATGTAAGTTTCTAACAGTAATTTACTAGTATTAAATTAGGTTATTGTGTGTATCTTTCACATTTTACAACAACAGGGTTGAGAAGAGGGATATCTGCTGGAAATTTTCCTTTTGGAATATTAGTGATCATTGTTGAAACAAAACCAAAATCATTTTATTTTCAGTGAAACATGTGTCTGCATATCTAGCATCTAATGCTGTTTTCTGCTTTTCAGAAAACGTTGAGCAGCACGTGGCTTGTAGAGTGACTTTACTGGGATATCTGAATGTTCCATGTAATTCTGTACTCGGAACAGATTTATTGAATCTTAAGTTTGAGCATTGCATTTATCCTAGGCAGTAGAAAAAACATTAGTGATGCCTTAAAGATTCAGAGGGGATACAGAGTTGACAGTAAAGTTGAGTGTATACAGTGCCGAAACTGAAATTAGTTTGCCTGTCTTCCATTTGTTCATAAGTTCAATTTTTCCTAGAGATTCTTGAAACTAAATCTGCACACAAAGTTTCACAAGTTTAACTAAGGACACACTCTTACATGTTGCATTGTGTAGGGGACTAATTCATTGTGAACACTTACAATTACATATCCTTGGATTATAAGTTTTGCTAAAGTTGATTTTTGCATAGGCTTAAAAAAGGATATGTACTTATGGACAGCATGTGTCAGCTTAAATAAATGTTTTTTAAAAAGCATGTTGACTGCTTTGGACAACATAACTATGCAGTTGAATGTCCGTAGAATTTTGAAGAATATATAATGTATTATGTTCAGACCCTTTCTAAACTAGTTGTACTGCTGTCACGAGAAAAGACTGATCATGAAAATTCAGGAATAAAAATGGATGTTTGGAAACTCAATTTTTCTCCCAGTTGTTGTGTTTATTCACTGTTGTAATCAAGTAAGCTCGGTAAGTTGTCAGACTGTTGCAAATTAGAAGGATCAGCTGGAGTCATTTTATCTCCCCACTCCCACCTGCATTTCCCTTCCTCCCCTGGATTCCATCAGAGTAATTTCAGAACCTTTCTCTGAGACTCATGCAAGTCTGTATCACGAGACAAAATACCTTCTCTTTAGGATAAAAAAAAAAGTAGACTATAAACTTTCAGGAATACTTCAACTTTGTAAGACACGTTGTCCTTTTCTAAGGCAAACACTGGGGGGTGGTGTTCCCCCCACATCTGTCATGAGTTATGTTGTATATACAACAACCAAAATATTCATATATTAAATTAATATTAAAAGTGCTGTTGTATCTTCATATGGTTAATTTTAGTATGAGTGAGCTTGTTCAAATGAGATTTCTTCTTCCTTTCTTCAGGTGAGATGTGTAGTGGACACAAGTAGATATTTGAAGGGAACTCTGAATGCTTGGTAGCTTAATTTGGAGTAGGACGATGGTATTTCAGTGTCTGCTTCAGTAAGTGTGGTACCTTTTGCATGCTCAACAGAAGGACTTAATTGAAGTTTAATGAGAAAAGGGATGTTCACTAGTTCTCTTCAGAACTAAACTGGTGTTTTTCACTCTGATCTGGATTGTTTTTCTTTGTAAGGCACTTACACAACAGCGTTAGGAAGCCTTGTGGGAAAGGATTATTTGGAGCATCTGTGCTAAACTGAACTCGTGCTGTAGGCGAAAGGCATTCACCACCGAAGGTCCCGCTGCTCCTGTAAGGAGGATTTTGTTGCAGTTAAAGACTGCGGGGCCCGGTGTGATCGTAGAGGCACGCACGTGTGCTCCTGCTTGGAGTAGAGCCAACATGAGCAGTTCATGAACCTGCAGGGCTAACTGACAGAAAGGGGTATCCCCAAGGGAAGCTTTTTTTTTTTTTAAAGCAAGATCTCAGAGGTTTAAGCCCCTTCCGTACACAAAGTTAGAAGAGAAAGTCTTTTGAATTCACTTTTAAAAATTCTCTGTGTTTGCTTGCCACGTTTTTCTCCTCCAGTTTTTCCATTAGATACTGTCTTATTTCATGTCAAGTAAAATAAAATGCCTACGTTGTTATCCTATCCTGTTCAGACAAGAAATTAGGCATACAAATGCCAAGAATAGTGATAACCCATCTTCAAAAAGTTTACTCTGTCTGGCAGTGATCCAAGGCATCCTTATGTATTCTGTGAAGACTTGACATGCAGTGTGTTTTCTTCATTTCCGGAGCAAGAAATGGTTTTTTCATCTGTAAAGAAAGAATTTCTGGAAATAAACTGATACAAAAGTGTGCAACACATGCTTGCTAGGCATAGATCACTTACCTACCTTTTCTTTAATAGTCGAAAAATAAAATCATCCACAGCTGGCTAACCTAATAGCAGTGTTGTTATCTGTAAGGAAGTTAACAGGCATAGTGATTACGACTTACTAATGAGTTCATGTGGAAGTGATCTCAGCAAAAATATGTTACTGTTTAAATGCTACAGACTACTTCAATATTTTGAGCTGAGGCCAGCAAACTGTTTATATAAATCTGTCAGAAATGAAAATGGCCTAGTAGTTATTTGTGCTTATTTCAGTATTTGAAACCTTGACGTTTTACTGTTAGCTGATCCAAGGTGCAGTCATATTTTAAGTGTGCTGTTAGAATGTTGGTGAGTAGTAGGAGAGTAATTATCGGTGCATGTTTTTACAGGCATTTGGAGAGGTATTATTGATACATAATGATCCTGTCCCTTCAGCACTGTGAGGTTTGCGTCTCATGCTGTGCAGCAGAGTACATGAAAAGGAGGCAGCAGAGAGCTTCAGCCTTAAGTAGTTGTTCAAAATTATTGTTTACTGAGGATGAGGTAAAGTTAACATACAATATCTGTGTGAGATACCTATAAATATTTCTTGGGACTACATATAGCTAGAGAAATATATAATTCTCACACGAACACTGATATCTGCAGAGAGGCTGGGGAACTGATTAACCACTCCTTGGAACTTGATTGTACACATCCAAGAATCCAAGAATGAAGCTGGTGAGATGTTTACAAAAATATCTACTCTGACATTGAAATGGGCTACAGTATCATTCACTTTTAAGTATAGCTACTACTTACCACTTGTCGTGAGCGAAGCATACTGTAAGCTAAAAGAATAGTGATAATAACTGTTCATTATGGGGCTGAATTCTGCACAATATCTAATCAAGTGCAGGTGAATCTGCTTTTCATAGTTATGCATAAGGGCTATTGATGAGAACTATGAGATTTTATGACCGATATCTTCATGCCCTTTACTTGCAAATGATTCAACTTTTTCTGCTTGCTTCCTTATCTGAAGAAGTATATGATCATTAGCATCATCAAATACTGATTGTGATTTGGGTATGCGATACGCCTTGGAAAAAGGTGCCAGCTCAGTGGGTGACTGTTTGTACACAGATGTTCGAGAGTAAACCTTTCCAAGCCTGGACAAGCCAGTAATGGGCCCTAATAAAGCTAGTACATAAATAATAAAGCAGGATGCCACTTGTTTATCGTGTCAGTAGCTACTGAGTGTTACTATAGTAATCACAGTGTTGTTCTGTTACGGATGTATATTGAAATTTGGCTGTGAAACATGTCCAAAAGAGAATTTGCCTGTTGAGACAACAGATGTAAAAATTGAAAAAGGAGAACATTAAATAGAAAGCACTGCAAAGTACTTTTAAATTATCCGCTTACTAGTAGCTGATCACACACTGAGATAACACAACTTTAGAAACCCAAAATGCCCAAAATAAGTTAGGTCATCTTCATCTTTCTGAATGTTCTTGTATTAACTAGTAGCTGTTCAGACAGTATAAAATTCCTAGAATGGGAACTCTTTAGTTTTGTGTATCTCACTACTATGTATGTAATTCCATTTACATCCTTATGAAACTTTAAAATACATATTCTGTGTGTAGCTCTGCATTTTAAGTTGTTTTACTTGGCAAAGTAGTATGGATAGCTGTGACCTTTTATTTAGTAACTGATGCTTAAGGATTGTTGAGTTCAGCAGAAGGGAGTGGAGGACTAAAAATAGAGCTTGAACATCAGACAATAGTGGAAGTGAATCCTCTTTCGTAACCGGCCATCTGAGAGACGTTTGGAGGGAAGCGTTTGTGCAGGTTTGGTGTTTGTCCAATGCTGCTTTCTGATCTGGTCGTCCCACCCAGCTGGTGGCTTCAACAGCCAGCAAGCCCTCTGCTGTGGAATTGGGCTCTTGGGTGAAAAGAGACTAAATACGAAGGAGCTCCAGAATGGCCCCTGATCTCTTGCAGATCTACTGTTCTTCAGTCTGACAAGAACAGAGACGATTTCCCTAGTTTTGTGATACTGAACTCTGCAGACATTCTGAAGTTTTAATCATTGACTGAGTTACCTGACAGTTTAACAATCTGAAAAGTTGTCTTCAATAAAATAGCTTTATAAACTGTGTCCCAGGGATTTTTGAACAAACACACACCTCAGTTCCTCAAAGGAAGACGAAAAATCACTGCTAAACCATAGTGATGGTGGTACAAGTCAGATATGCGTTCCTGCGTTGCATAAAGGGGGGATAAGGAGCAGATTTCTGTACATTTTATCCAGGTACAGGATACTTAATGAAAATATTGTTATACTTTGACATAAGCCTTGCTACTAGCTGGAATATTGCTTGCCTTTACCTCCCTTTTTATTGCTTGCTTTCTCTTCAGCAGCTACGTAATTCTTCAGTTTTTCCTGTGAGGCTGCCTTTTCAAACCTGCCGGGGGGGGCTTTGCTCTGGAATGGTGCTCTGACATCTTTTCTGCTGATAGGGATGTGGCTAAGTGGTGCTTCTGTGGGGTGTTTGTCTTGTGGTTCTGAGCCAGCTGTCTTTTTTTAAGGTGTGAAATGTGGAAAGACTGTTTAGATCGGTGCTGCCAGGATGTTTGAGGGCTTGCAGCAGGCTGGGGAGTTTTTTTGGTTTGGATTTTGGTGTTTTGGGTTTTTTTGGTAGTTTGAGATCTTGTTGCTAGGGCATTGTTGAGTCATTTTACTGATATATCTGGATCAGTTTATATCCTTCTTGTGCTGTGAAATTTAATTCCTTCTGTCATTTTTCTTCACATTTTGTTTCCTGGGCAACAACCTGACTTCTGAAGCCAGTGCTCTTCTGTTTTTAATCTCTACACTGTTACTAAAATGATCAATAAATCAATAAATATTGATCCTGAAGTACTGCCATTAAGTTTTAAAGCTGATCCCAAACTAATTAATAGGAATACAAACCTCTGAGTTATTGCTTCAGACTGCAGATATCCCTACAGCAATTTTAACCTTTCAAAAGCAAGCATGTTTCTACTACAAGGTGTGCTAGACCTTTTTTGGGTGTTTTGAATATTGTCCTGAAACGCTAAATTGTTATTTTGGAGAAAATAATTTCTCTGAGAAGAGATTATTTTATATTTATCATGGACTGAATGACCAGCGTGTTTAAAACAACACAGACATGCTGTCGCCTTCGCATCCATGCCTATCAGTTTTATTTCAATTTGACTGCACTGTTGCCAAGCAACAAGTGCACGACTCCCACATTTGCCTGCCTACTCACTGCTCCATTATCAACTCATTTGTATTCCAGAAAAATACAAGGAAACCTAAATTTCAGTCTGCTTTATTGAAAGCAGTCTAAGAAGCCCTCTTGCTTGTACCTACCACCGGCAAGGTTTGGACAGAGAGCGTAGCCCTAGAACTTGGGAGTGCCATCGCACTTTCATACCTATCCGTGATTTTTTTGTTTCTTAGCTTCCCAATCCTGTCCATGTATTTGGAAAACCCCACAACCCCATTTCCACTTCCAGGCTTTTATCAGCAAGCTTAAGGCTGGGTAGCAAGTCATTCAGTATGGGGACTTGCAATTTGCCCTGACCAACTTCTGGAAGACAGTATTTTTCAGAGTCGCTGTTCACTGAATAGTCTCATTACGGGTGAAACGTTCTCAGAGCATTTAAAGTTGATTCCTTGTAGGGTTTTTGCATGCAACAGAATTTGGCATCCTGTATTGAATTGTTCAGCAAAGACGTGTAGTATTTCATGTGATTTCCTCAACTCAAGGCAGTTCAGTCATAGCACCTCATTTTGCAATCTCTGTCCTACCTTGCAAGCTAAGCTGCTTTAAACTGTGTGGGACAAAACCATACGAATGAGATAATTCTAGGAAATACCTAGTTCTGAACATGGTAAGTAGGTTGATACTGTTTTAGCATCAGTCAGTACTTGGCAAATACATCGACTGTCCAAAGAGAGCAGCAGGTAGTGACACTTTTTTAATACTGATCCTAGTTAGTGGAATTTATCAGTTCATGCCAGATTATTTAACCTGGGGAAAATACATGGAACTTGTGTGAGTGGGCAACTCTTTCAGACTGCTGGTAGCCACTTTGTATAATGAAGCACATCTGCTGGCCATTGGAGGTACCATATACATACTGCTTATGGTCTAGGTTGTCTAAACTTTGACTTGGATAACTAATTCTTGTCTACCTAAAATGTGTATGAAATGTCAGTCTTTGGTTTGGGGTTTGGGTTTTTTTAAAGTTTTCTGTCGTATTAAACATGGAGAGTCTTTTTTTGAGAGGGAGAAAGAGCTACCTTTTTCTAGTGGATAGAGATATGCCTCAGGTGTTTGCAAGTTCTAAAGGGTATGGGGAAGGGTAGACCCTATGTTTCTATTATCTCATCAGCTTATTCATAAGCAATATTAGGGATACATCAGTATCAAAACAATATAATTTGATTTAACCGTAATTCTCCCCCATAAGACATGAAGATTGAGCCAAATGTCTGCTTGAAATGGGTCTGTATAATAAAATGTTATCTATTCATTGATATTACTATGCTTATTTGAAAAGAAGCTCTGTCACTAATTCAGTTCAATACAAACGTAACTTTATTTTTACTTAAATGCCAATGAAATAACTGTACAAATTCATTGTGTAACATTTACTGTTAGAAATTAAAACACATTTCTGGTTATAGAAATACTGCTCACAATTGGAAAGTTGTGATTTCTCTTATACCAGTGGTTGTAAATGGTCTACAGCCCTCATTGACACCTAGGAGAAATAGGTAGAGGACTCCAGTCTCAGTAGTGAGGTTTTCTGGGTTTTGCAGCACCTTCATGCTACAATAACTGGAAATTAAATGGCCTGAAATGAATGGAAAACATTGTATAAAGATTTGTAATATTACGTGAATAATACTTTTTCAATGAACTTGTTCTTCAGTTTTCATTTCATGCTGTTTGCAAAACTTCATCTGTAGTATATCAAGTGCCTTTGCCACATAATTATTTTCCTAGAGTGGACAGAACCATGCGTGCAACTATTTCTACTCGCTGATGGTGCAGATGTCAAGGAGAATAGCGTTCATGCTCATCCTTATAAAGCAAGGATTTGGGCATGTTCAATGCCATGGACTGAATTATTTTTTAAGTCACAGGATTCAAGGATTGTTTCAATGAGAACTTGACAACCAATTGCTTAATTGATTTGTTACATAGCTCGCGTTAGAAATTGGCTGATATTTCATTTTACTGATCAGAAACTAGTAGTTTGATACAGGCTGATTTGTGATATCCTTTTAAGCATAATATATTAACATTTCAGATTTTTGGATGTCACTTGAAATAAAGTTAAGGAGTTCCATTTCATTAATTTGTGTAGAAAACTCCTTGTCGTTGGAGAGTGTCATGGCATTGAACATCTTGTGTTTTCCTCTACTTTTATCCTTTTATTTATTTATTTATTTAAATATGCAGAGTGAGAAATAACTTGCCTGCAGTCTCTAAGTCAAGACATAGCAAAAAGAGATATCAGCCCTTACCACTTTTCCCATGCTGAAGTTGGACCGTGTTGCCTTCTCAGTTTACACCCTCTTAGCAGACATCATGGCATTGTCATATTTAATTCCTAAACTGGAAACTGTTGTTCTTCATATTTAAAATATCCTAATACATATGAAGCAAACATAGATATACATGCTAGCAATTTTTCTCAGGAATAACGTCTGATTAGTGAAACAGCTACGTTTAGTTCCTTTATTTTTTCCCTCCCTTTTGCATGTCGTCATAACTTACAAAGAATCTGTGCTGCTATATTACAAGAATTGCTCACTGGCAAGTCAAGCAAGACAATGCAGATATGATACAGGCCTTCTATTTTTTTCCAGTTGTTTCATGACAAAATCATACATAAAATCAGTACTTAAAATTCTGATGTTTTATTCTGTGCAAGTAAAATTAAAAATCTAAATACAAAATAAGCACATTTTTAAAAACAAAATCATAGGTTAGTTTTACTCAATTAAGACATATTAAAATAAGTAGCAGCTTAGTATCAAGACATTAGTGTGCACTTCTTTAATTAAGAACTGTTATTTTCTTTAGATCAGAGTCAGAACTTTGAGTTTCTTGTATTTTGATTCATTATTTGACCTGGATGTCTTAACTCCGGCTATGTATCACAGGAATACACTCGGTGATTTTCACAAGATACAAGCCCTTAGCCAATAAACATTGCCAGTGCATTAAGCATTACAACATAAAACAAATACATCTCACAGATACTTGCTTTGGAGGGCACGTGAGTATTCAAAATATTTGTAGTGGATTCCTCTTTCCTTAAGGTAGCAGTTGTGCTCTGAGGCATTTTGGAGTAGTTTGTTGGCATTCCACTGGTGATACTTAAAGTCATGGGAGTAGTGGAAGATCCTGTTGAACGAGTCAGGCTCGAGTTCACCTCCGTTGAATCTTGGATGTGGATTGTGTGTGTGGCTGCTGCTTCTTGAGAGCTAACCTTCCTAGTTGTCAGATCTTCTGGGTAGAGGAGTAGGGGTCGGTCTGTGCTCGTAAACAGCACAGTTTGGCTTAAGGTCGCCAAGGTAGAAACTTCCTTAGCTTTAAATTGTTTATGCATTTTTGTCATTTTGGTTGGTTCAGTTGCCACTGGAGAAGTAGCTTTGTCTGCTGCCTTCATTCCTTTAATCATGAGGCTGGGGTCTATAACTGCGGGAGCCGCTGAAGTTGATGTGGCATTCAGCCAAAGCACGGATTGATTGGCACAGGGAGCCCCTATAACACTGGCAGCTGTTCCCTGCACCCATTTAAGCAAATACGGGATGTTTTGTTTATCGCCGCAGGACCACGGGTTGTTGTATAGTGTTACTACTTGCAGCTGAAAGAGCTGGTCAAAAGCTTTGTCAGGAATGTACGTGAACTTGTTGTTGTGCAGGTAGAGGCTTGTAAGGTGTTGTAGTCTCACCAGTGTTCCTGGAAGTATCTGGGACAAGAAGTTGTTGGATAGATCCACCGTCTCTATGTTGTAGGGCATATTGGTTGGAACTGTCCAAAGTTTGTTGCAACTGAGATTGAGAAACTTGAGACTGCTCAGTGTGTTGTTGATCAGAACAGCTCTTTCCACCATGTTCCTGGAAACATCGAGCACTTTAAGATTCCACTGGTAAGCTGTATCAAGTTTCTGAAGAACTTTAATGTTGTTGTTTATGGCATATAATTCCCATAAGGACTTGGGCAGATGAGCAGGAACATTCTTGAGCCAATTATTTGAAATATCAAGGGTCCTCAAATTGGTGAATCTCGTTAGCTGATGATCGAGATCTACGAACTGGTTAAAGGACAGATTTAAATATGTAATGTTGTCTTGAAGTCCATGTGGCAGTATAGTTAAGTTTCTGCCTGAACAGTCCACATTCCTGTCATTTCCTGAGCATGTACAGTTAGAAGGACAGACACCCAAACCAGTGGGTATGAAAAACAGAAGGACCAGCAGACAGGTAGATGTATTCAATATCTGGTATTCCATTGTTCCCTGGAAATAAATATACCAAAATGACATCCTTTAAATCCCTGTAATATATTTTATTTCTTTGTAAGGGTTGTCTTTGCAATGACCACTTGCAGGAGAAATTAAGTAAAAATATCAATAAACCCCTTTGTGGCATGGTCCTTTTTAGAATTGTTCAAGAGAGACTTTACAAAGCATCCCTTCATAGACTGTCATGTTGTCTGGCAGAATGAGACTTGTTTTTTCATCTCCCTTTCCCCCTCAAGCTCAAATGAGGGCTTTCTTCCGAAAATGCAAGTCTCTTCCAAATGTTATACAATGTCTGCTTCTTGTTTTTAGTGATTTCAAGCCTATATTATGTTTGGGATAATGTGTTCTTTTATACAGGATGAAAAAATGGCTGTCAACTGGATCTGCTTTACAAATCTCTGCAGCAATGTAGCAGTCCCCCCCATACATGCATGCTATTTGCTTAAGTAGAATTGGTTAAAATACATCTTAAATTGTTAGGAATTCAGTTGGAAACCCAAATTCCATGTTCATGCTAACATGCACGTTATTATTTTTCCTTATTATAGTGTTAATTACATTCTCAAAGCTGGTAACACATGTTTGAAAGCTGAATTAATGTTAGTAAGAAATCTCTGACACTGCAGCAAATTTCTGGTGCAAGCATCTGTCATCAACTAATAATTTCGTTCTTATTTCTGTTTCTAATTTTGTAGTAGGTTTTTGTGATTAAAAACAAAAAACACAAACTTACCGTAATCTCTTCTGCAATATCAGCACATCATTTCTGTGAAAGATTTAAGCTTAGAGGTCGTCTCGTTCTAGAGAGTAGCTACAGTTGCCGTCTGTGGATTGTGCTTGCCTCTTCAGCTGCATCGTATTGCTGCTAGCTGGGCTCTGCAACCACCTGATCTGCACTACATTGGAGGACTGCAGAGCTGTCGTTGGTGCTGACTCAAATTTATTGCAAAGCGAGCATATTCAATAAAATAGTTGGTTTTTATAATTTGAATCGGTTAACTTCTCCATAGCTATACTTTATGCTATGTTAATGCATCAAAACATAGCATGTAAGATTGCCTACATAAAGAGTACCCAGTGAAATTTCTGTAGGCTATTTTAGCTTAAGCTATGATTCCATTTAAGTGTTCCTATTTAAAAAGTCGTGTTAAGTTGTGTTCTTTTTTTACCTTCAATTAACCTCTTCTCCTGTAATAAAGGTTAATGTTAATTTAGGCTTCCTATCTTAAGCTTTTTTAAGCTATGCTGCCAGAATATCTTTTCACAATTTTAAAATGTTCAGTTTTCTACTCCTCAGATCAGGCTATCCCTATATTGTAAGGTATAATATAGCTCAGCTTGTAGGATTTTACAGATTTCTATAGGAAATCTTTATCTCAATTTCTCCAAACAATATGGTAAGAGTGGGTATAGTTTATAATGCTGTTAATTTTAACATGGCATAATGCAACAAGCCTTAAAAAAAATCTTTGCATAATTGAAATGCTATTCTTAGGCATACACAATCATACAGCTTATATAAATGGTAAGAAAAAATTGTAAATACCTTTTCCAATGTCCACTGTATGCACAGCAGCCTAGAATTGCATTTGCATAACTTATGACTTCAATTTTTAGTGGTAACGTAAAGATTTTGAAGTTTATTGGTATAATATATGCAAACAAGTGCTCTGTGCAACATCCACAAATATATTTCCTCCGCAAGCAAACTCAAAACTACAAACTCTTTGCCATTTTGCAGAGATGTCATGGAAAGCTAGCTTCAGGATCTAGCAGCTTCCTTCTGTAAATCTAAACATTCAATACTAGTAAAAAAAAAATAAATAATAAATTCACCTCTGAGGCCACCCTCCTACTTCTCACTAAAAAGTTGGCTTATCAAAATGCATGGTTTTAGACAGGACGGTGAGCTTCCCTTGTACTCAGGGCCCAGAAGAGAACCTGTAAAACACTTAGTCACCTTGAGTTAAAAGGAATCTGGTACCCGCGCAACATTAAATTAATTTTTAAAGTTTATATTAATAATACGGAGTGCATTCTGCAGCTGCTGCTTCAGAGGAAGAAATTAGTGGATGTGCACAACTATATTTCTGCTAATAATTTGCCTGGGTGTTCTGCAAGCTGTTTCTATTTTATCCATAAAAATCCAAAGTATCTAGGTAAAAGGAAGCCTTTTTGTACTTGTTCTTCAAGCGTTCGGAGCCATTTCAGCTTTTGAGCGACCACTGTATTAACTGTTTACTCGCGCTGTTCTCTGCTTTACCAAGCAATAGGGTGAAGTGACTGGAGGTTTTACACCAGTAAACTTTTTGGCAAGATTTGATCTAAAGGAAATGTCATTGCTCTTAGTAAAGAACAACTGATGGCTGTGAGGAGGATTCGTGTCAGATACCTGTAATCCAGGGTTGCCAAGTTGTTACCCAGTCATATGCAGAAAATGGGCCTTCGTATGAAAGGCAATGTGTATGCGTGTCGAGGCGTTCAGACTGTGTTTTGAATTCGAAGCCTTGTATCTAAGCAAATACTCAGTTGTGCTTTAAGTGACCAAAACATCTTTGAATTAGAAAGCTTTATTAAAATTACCTGGAATTCATTGCATTCGCTTATACAGGCTAGTAGAACAAACAATTTTTAGAAGCTCTGAGTACCTCTAAAGCTGTACTGTTTCTTGAAAGCTCTGTGTCTACGTGTATGTTACATATATGTGTATCCTTACACACAAAGGTATGCATACTCTGTTTTCTGTAGTCTCCAAAATCTGGAATCACTCCTTACAGATAGCTAGTGGGCACAATTCGTATTGTATTTTGAAATGATTTGCTTCAGGCAGAAGCAGGTTGTGCCCTTTGTGAAAGCTGAAGTTAAGAAACACTGGGGAAATGCCTATGCTGTGGTCTCACTGTTCTTGCCTGCATCAACTTCTCCTTTTTTCAGTTACTTGAAGACTACTTCATTTAAGAAAAACGTATGCTGGAAATCAATTTGGGCAGTCTACAAAGGGTGCTCTGGCTGTGGCAGCTGGGGCAGTGGTTCATGAGCCTCTTGAATAAGGGACTCGGGTGGCGGGGGCAGTTGTTCCTCTGTTTCTGAGTGGAATTCCTGGTGCTTGCTGAGATCTGAACTGTGATCCTCCCTGGGTTCCCTGAGCCAGTCAGGTGGAGGTGGCAGATCTGGGGGGTCGGGTAAAGCCGCAGGCTGAGGGCAGGAGTCGTGGGCACAGCTTGCTGCTTCTGAGGGGGGAGCTGGAGAAGATGCCTGCGTGCTGGGAGCTGGAGTAGTGGCTACAGAGGGGTCCGCTACCGGTGGAGGCAGCTGGCCGCTTTCGTTCCTGGTAGTGCTGCCGGGCGGCTCCTCTGATGCAGTGGGGTCCTGCTGTATGTTTGTGTCTTGTTTCAATTTCCAGGGCAACATAAATAAAACTGATGAACGTTTGGTAGCCTGGTCAGAGTCCATAAAGACATCTGGTGTGTCTCCATCTGCAAATGGAGAACGACCTGCCCAATTTGAATCAACTAGAACCGGCCTCTTGCAGCAATTCCACAGCACAATTGTAATAATAGCCGTTATCATACTAACCAAAACAATGCCAATTATCAGTGCTGCTATCCAGCTCCCATCGCCAGGTTCTGCGTACGCTTTGGGGAACTGAGGTGGTGGTGTAACAGTCAGTGCTCTTCCAGATTTCTGTAAAGTTGCTTGCAATTGATACAGAGGAGCTTTGACTTCTGTTGGACTCCTGATACTGGCATAGGCATTTCTTTTATTCATGGAAATGTTTTGAGGTATTGCTGTAGAAAGTGATTTCCAGAGTTCTCCGTAGAAGAGAAACAGTATTACTTGGTTGCTGGCCATTTTCCTGCAGCCTCTTTAAATACGTCCTCTCCTATAGCAGGAATGAAGTAGAACATATTAACTCGAAAACTGCATTTGTTGTGTAGTTACACTTTACTGACACCAGACAATTTTATGTTATACTGTAGCAGTAAAATAATATTCGACTCTATGTTTAAAATTTCATGTCTGTTCCCATTTGCATAATAAGCAGGTTTGTCTCTGACTTTACAAACAACAGGCAGATTTTCGACATTATTGACCATTCTAATTAAGTGACTTTGAAGAGAATGTCTTGGTTATTATTACCTTTTTTCACCTTATTGGAAAAAGGCATCAGCAGAGAACTCCTAAGAGTGTTTCAAAATAACATTTCTCAATCATGTAAATGGTTGTGGACCTGGAACATAATGTGAAAGACTCGCGGCAGTAGTGACAAAGAGGAGCGTCACGAGTAAAGAAAATGGTCTTGTTTTGATGGATATAAGCCGAGACCTAAGTAAAAGGCTCTTTACAGTTCTCTTGAACTTTTATTTCCTGTTCTTGCCTCTCTTCAGCAGTTAAGGGTAGAGCGTAATAATTGTTAAAAAGTTTCCAAATAGTGATGCTGTAATGGAACAGCATTCTAATGTTAAACTGTTTTTATAAATACATTCCTGCATGTGGAACACTTTTTGTAAGAACAAGATTGTGTTAATGTTAAGTTGTTGGCATGAAACAGATTTCCCCCCCCCCCACTGTTTAGAGCTGGTCTCTGAATGTCTCTGTATGAAACAAATCATAAAATACATCCAAATCATAAAATACATCCACTACATAGTGTTTTTATCTGAAGCTGCTTTCATGCAATTTGAGCTAATTTATTAGTTACTATAATGCTAGTCATGTGAAGCTGTTCCTGGGAAATTAATATGTGTAAATCTTTGTGGGTTTACAAATATGCAAAATTAAATTTCAGATGCAGCAGTGTAAACACCTATGAGTAGTAAATTAATGCTTCTTGAGAACATTATGATCTAAACTCTGTAAGGTTTATAACAGGTAAAAATGATTCAATTTAACTTTCTTCTGCTCCCCTCTTTTCAAAATATAGTCAAATAATACTTAGATGGAGAGTTCGTGATAGTTCGTAGTAACAATGTCAAACAACATCTGTTTGAAACCCTGATACCTTTAAGATACAGACATTCAACAAGAGCTCTAAGCTGGGACATGCACAGTGCTGTACACAGTGCAGTTCCATTTCAAACCAAATCATACAAATATTAAGCCTTTCTGTCTTGAAGTTGATTCTTACCTGCACATTGATCTTCTATCAAGCAAGCATCGTCTTTTTTGTTTGAAGCCTTAGGAAGACAGACCGTGTGCTGGAAGTCAGGCAGCTTAAAATGGCTCGTTTCATGTTGAAGTAGGTTTCTGCAGCTGAAGAGGAAGTTTACCAGCGCTTGCTGCAGGAAGTGTCAAGAGCAGGGAGATTACAAAGAGCTTTATCTCAGAGTTCGCGTCCTCTACGAGCAAACTGCTCAGCTCTCTCATTTTTATAAAAACTCAGATATTTACATGCTTGTGGCTTTTGTCCAGTGTGTGCCTATTATGTAGAAATTCATTAATACTTGTTTGCCTGTCTCTGTTGAAAACAGTTATAGTTACTTCTGTGTGAGTCAAAAATTACACAAGTTTGGGCTGTATTTGAATGTTACGGATTCAATTTTGGGGAGTGGGTTTGGTGTGCTGTCGTGATTATTAGTGGAAAAGCAACCTCAGGTTCCTTACCGTGAGTCATAGAAAGCTATCTGATCACAGGATGCTGGCTTGCTTATCCATCTTCATTTGTGTAGTTGCATTAAAAGGCAGATAACTACAGATTTCACCCTGCTCCTGCCCCCTACTCGCTCTGTTATTTTTGTGTCTGGACAACCTTGGTACCTGCTGCTGTCATTAGTGGGGGGCTGTGCTCTCTGAGCAGCTCTTTTCCCACTGTCTGTCTTTGTCCATACCATTTAGTGTAACCCAAAGTACTTTCTTTTGTCTCCTTGAGCATTTTTGCCTAGAAAGGCTGCCTGGCAAAAAGAAACCCGCACAAATATGTCCTCGTGGCATTTTGCAAGGGTGTTCTGCTAGTGCCAAGTAGCTACTGCCAGATCCTTCTGCAGCTTCTTCATCTCCTCCTGCTTTCCCTGTTCTGCCTCTTTTCTGATAGCACTAGTTCTCTTTTTCAGACTCTCCCTACTCCTGCAGCAAACGCAAATCCTGATCCCATACTCACATTATAACTCATAGTTTCTTGTCCGATTCCTTCATCTCATCACCATTCTCTTCAACCCTCATAGCCTCCACCTGTCTTTTGCCACAGTTCCCACCTCATTGACAGTTCTTTTTCCTTCCTGTTTTTCCTTCTACTGGTATGATCCTGATTCTTTCCTTTTTTGCCTGCTTTTTTCATGACACTGCCAGTTTACCCCTTTAATCTCCTGCCTACTAACAACTTACTGTATTCCTGTATGCAGGCTGGCTAACTCTCTTAGAGATTCATTCTCCTGTTTTCGTTCTGTTACCTTCCTAGCTGTGAGCAGTTTTACACCAGGTTAGATTCCCACCTTTGCTATCAAGGATTCTTTTTTTAGTACTTGCACAGCCTCTGCTGTTGCCTCTTGTGCTCATGGTCATTTTGGGGAAGGAGAAGGTAACTGCAATGCAGCATCCCCCAACCCTGCCCTTTCGCGCTCTGTCACCAACGTGAGATGTTCTCAGCTCATCTCCCCTCAGTACGAGGTTGTCATCACCGATCTGTCACAGTTTGCCCTTACTCTTCTGGCCTTTCTCCTCATGTTTTAGAAATGCCTGACATGATCCCCTGTCCTCCCATTCTACTTGTGTGTTGTGTTGCACCTCCTCCCTTTGAGCGCTAAGGTCTGAATATGTGGTTTATGGTAGGTTCACTGGAATTTGCCCTGTAGTTGTTTTGTGGGTTTGTTTTGGGTTGTGTTTGGTTCTCCCCCCCCCCCCCATCTCCAATGAACTTATTTTCTAATGACTCCCAGTTCTGGGCCAAGCTTGCAGACTCCTTCCAACTTTCTCTTCTTCACTGCACAAACCACCTTTGACATGGGCAGTTGCATTTTTTTGCGATCTTGCGCTCTCTTGGCTTCCATGGTACTGTCATCTTGCTTCTCTCTTGCTCCTTTACCTCCCCTTTCAGGTAAGTTTATGGGTGGTGTAATGGAAGGTGAATTGGGGATTCAGTCTTATGTCCTGATTCTTTCAAACTCATACAACTGTTTCTTGTGTCAAAAATGTTTATTACAGATGCACAGGATGTTTAGAGCTTCGTCATTATGCAGTTTTAGCACTTGTAACCATGGTGCCACGGATCTTCTTTAACCCAAGAAGTAGCCTGTGAAAAGCTTCTCATGTTTCCTTGAAATAACAAAGCTCTGTTGTAGTGAGACCAGACACAGACATCTCCCCAGAAATATGGGAAAACCAGGTCTCTATGAGAATAAGGAAACTAGAAATTGTGGTGGTTTTGAAGAAATTTTTGGCATGTTCTAATTGGTTGTTTTAGGACAAAGTGGAGCGTGTTTCTGTGATGCAAGAAATCACAGCTAGTCATCAGAGAAGACCTTTACTGACCTTCAGCAAATGTTATAGGAATATAATATTCCAACATGCCTTGTGTAATATTTTTTGTAATATTTTGACTTGGAGAAATAGTATCACATAAGTCAAGTTATTTAAAAACTGATGTTGCTAGTTTATTGGAGATAACAAATTGAAACAGTTCCCATATTCTAACATATCATACAAACTTCATATATTCA
Organism: Ciconia boyciana; assembly: GCF_034638445.1. Taxonomy (NCBI): domain Eukaryota; kingdom Metazoa; phylum Chordata; class Aves; order Ciconiiformes; family Ciconiidae; genus Ciconia; species Ciconia boyciana. The sequence goes on along the minus strand of NC_132950.1, from coordinate 11,789,930 downwards.
TACACAAAGTTGAAACACAATAAATATGATTCAAATCTCAATCTGGTTCAAAAGCAATTAAGCTGGTTTAAGAAGTTCTTGATGGAAAAACCTGAAGGGGCATTTTGAGAGGGACTAGTTCCTGATTCAGTAATTGCATCAAAGGTGAGACTGAATTATGGTTCTCTTAAAAAAGCAACTTGGTTATACCTGTGGAGCACCTTATGGTATGGTCTGTTTACTAGACTAACAGTCCTTTCTTTTTTTTCCCCTAATGATCTTTGAGAATGGGCAGACTTCTGTCCTTTTATTTTATCCCGTTCAGCTCCTATCACCATGATTTCTGGTCCGAGGACAAAAACCGGTCTCGACACTATTTATAGAAAGCTATTTCACACAGTCTTATGCCCTTCTAGATCTACAAGTTGCTACAGCATTTCCACTATCACAAAAGGAAAAACCCTAAGATCTAAATTTAGCTTTCCTGTGTTAAAATTCATGTTGTTACCTGAAAGCTAAGTTTTTGCCTTATATTAATGACGTAGAAAAGGCAAAAGATGAGTTTTTACTTGAGTATGAATTAAATCTCAACAACAAAATTGGTTAAAATGGGTTTGTTTGACTTTGATGGTTCCTTGTTTTCCTGTTTGTTATCTGTTTCCTTAGTGAGTTTCTCAGTAGTTTCATCTTCGATTTTCCTTTGGATCGCAGCATCTCTCCCTGATATTAAGTCTTGCATTATCAAGTCTGTTCCAGTTGTCTCCTTAGGCATCCTCTGCCAGGTTCCTGCTGCAGTTGGCCATAAACTGTTAGTTGCCAGAATATCACCATTGCTCCTGGGCCTACGTTTTCCTTGCTTAGTTTTTTTGAGATAGGACATTTTGTTTGCTACTATGACTGTCGACAGAAATAAGAAGGTGCAGATAAGCACAAGTACTGCTATTACAATGAAGCAAATCAGTATGAGAGACTTACTGTCTGCACATGTTTCTTTTGTCATTGTACTCTTGGGTTTGCTGGTATTCCTAGGGCCTCCAGTGGCAGAAACAGCCCTTCTGGCAGGGGAAGATGTTGGATTTTGGGCCATTGTTGAAGATAAGGATTGCAGGGTACTTGTCCGCATTTCAGAAGTAGTCGTTTTGCTGTTGAAATTGGTGCTTAGAGGAGAGTTTGTGTTGGCTTCTGTTATGTTCTGGCTTCCACTTGGGTTTTGGCTGATAGGATTCCAGGTTTCATATGTAACCCTAGGATAATAGGTAGGGTTTGCACTTGTTTGCAAACATAAAGAAAAGATTATCACGACAGGGAAGGCGAAATGCGGTTTACTATGTCTCTTTGTCTTCATCTTCCTATTTGGTCACCTGCAAAAATACAAATCATGGTATTAGTTTAGCAAATGCTGGTTCTTAGAGGTTTGAATTTGACTTCTCAGGGAATAGTAGGCAGCAGCCTTTTTGATGAAAAACTGTGTAACTTGACCTCATTTTTAGTGGATGTGGGAGGAAGAGTTCAAGTACTTGGAATTCGGAAAGAATAGGTTGTCTCAAACTTCTGACAGTTTGAGGTTTATAGGAAATATATGAAGACTAAAAAAGAACATGGAGCAAAGAGAGAAAGGAGGGTGTTTCCTACTAACTACTCAGTGATGTAGAGGCAGACGCTGTGGTAGTTCCCCCTTTGGTAGTTCCTCCTCTTTAAAGCTGGCTATATTACAACTGCAGGTTCATCACTTCTGCTTTTACACAGTGAAAGGAGAAACCCATGTCGAGTTTACAGATTGCTGCTTCTTACTTTCCTGTATTGCCCTGAATGTGGGAAATGGAACCATGCTTGTAAAGATGGTCAAGTGAAAAACTTTAATCTAAGATGTTCCCGTAAGTGACAGCAGTAGCTTCTTTGAATTGTTTATGTTTCTTAGCACAGCTGTCTGGAGTATTTCATAAATGCCTAGGAAAATTGTTGTTCCCTAATTTTTCTGCTTCATTGTACAAAAGGCTATTTAGCACAAATGTACTTCTCACAAATTTTTCTCACAAACATGCTACAGATTGTGACATTTCCTTTAAAACGCCTGAGATAATTATGCAAATGATATTACCATTAGTATGTTCTGGTTCACATTTGTGTAGTATTCAAATTTGTACCTGTTGAATTTGTCTGGAGGGCAGGAAACTGATCTTTAGGTCAGGCTGATACTAAGATAATAACCTCAAAGTAATAGCGACAAATCAGACAAGCAGTGAACCACTTCGCTGCTGCTGCTTCGTCCAGTTTGCACGTGTGAGACACGTTCAGAGTTTAAGGCTTATTGTCCAGTCCAGTGTCTCTCTTTCACCTCCCTCTATTAACAGAACAAAATGCTTCCTTTGGACGTTACAGACACCATTTGGTTCAGATATAAATACTACAGAGAATGACCAAAAGTAACAGTGCTATTTTTATAAATACGTTTGGTCTTGAAGCTATTACTTTAAAGGTAACAAAGCATGTTTGTATGTTTGTAAGATTAGGTAATTTTGAAATATTCCAGACAATGTTTACTTTTATCATAGTCAAAAGCTAGCGTGCCTACCACAGAACTTAATGTGTTGGCTCCCAAAAATCAGAGGGGGGAACTTGCCTATCTTGCAAGATCCAGATGGCAGTCCCTCGTCTTGCTGAAGACCTCCAGGAAAACGAAAGGAGTGATATGCCTGGTCTGTAAACAGGGACCAAACTATGGGTGTCTCTCCTCACACGACAAAGGAGCAGCAAAACATACATGTGTCTTTCACTTTGCAGTTCACCCGTAACATAAAATTAGACTCTGTTCTGAGATGGAGCCTCACTGTTAAGTTTGAACTAGACACTGTCTTAGTAGTCACCTACAGCTCAGGTAGAATTTTTATCTTTATATGGGAAAGGTTGCCTCGAGGTTGCCTCGTAGCATACTTCAAAAAGGAAAAAAGCAAAACCAGTAAAGCCTTTTTTTGGGAAACAAAACAGCATTTCACATGAAGTTTCTGCATGACATGCAGAACTGAGATGTGTTTGCTGGAACAGATTTACTCCGACATTTAATGTTACAGGCTGAGAGTTGCAACTCTCTGCCTGCCTGCTCCCTCCAAGAATACAGCCAGTCCAGTGTTAATTGTAGCGTTCTGGACCAGATGTGCTTTTCTTAAACAAACTGATGTTGTTAAGGGCTTCGCTTAAAATCATGAGAGCAAAGGAACTGATCATTAAAGAGCTGGTTTTTTCCTTTTTAGTTCAACCCTTTGTGCCTAGGTATTGATAGGGTCTTCTCTCAGTACACAGGGAGATCTGCAATACTTAGGAACAGCAGAGCTAAGCAGCGACTGTCACTGTTAATTCTTTGGAGTCTGATTATGAACAAACTTTAACATTACTAAAAATACACTTATATCAGCTTCCTTAATTGAGTTGGAGGTAATATTTTTACAGATTACTATTTTTGAGTTACTTGAGCTTCTTTAAGCACTTTTGCATAAGATTTTCTACAAAATCTAAGAAACTTTGAAGTGGAACTTAGAATAGGAGAAGGAAAATGTGTACTTACCTTGCCAAGATGTAGTCAAAAGAAAATCGGTGTTTCAGATATTTAGTCCTTTAACAATAAAATTTCTTTGTGCATATATTTGCTCTTAGGATGGAAATGACCATTAACGTAAAGCACGTAGATTTAGACAATGCTGGTATTTTTTAAGCAAATCTGTAACTGAAGTTATATGTCGTTTAAGTGGAGAACTAAAACCACAGAGATGACACACTTCCTTTCTGTAACAACTATACCATGACACGTTAGAGGGGGAAAAACACCAGCTTGCCCAAATTAGCTCTCAGAACAACAGGAAGTAACACAGGGAAGAAAAAAGTATTTTTGGTAGACAAATATTCTCCGTTCATGAAATTTATCTCCTCAGTTATCCTACGCTCAGGTGGTTTACCTCAAATGTTATCAAGAGCAGTGTCCCAATACACTCAAAACTACATACGTGCTTGGAGCATTTATTAGCTCTTTCTGTAGCCTGTTGGTTTGCCTTGAAGGAGCTGAGTTAAGGCTAGCTTGAAACAGAGATAGGTATTTAAAAGTACCTTAGATGTTCATGAGCTACTGTTGAGTTTGATTTTTAATTAACTCTTTCTAGTAGAATTTTGTCTGCTGTGCTAACTCTGGAGACTTGGTTTAGGCAGATGTGCTGTCCAGTCTCATAAAATTCAGAGAATGATTAAACGAGAACAAAAGGTCCTTAATATTTATATATTGTCTGAATGTTTTTCTGGAAAGAGTTATTTTGTAGACAGATCATCTGCACTACTCAGAGGACTGATCATTCTTAGAAGCACTCCACCAAGTGTTAGTGTGCTGCAGTATACAGCAAATGAAATGAGTTTGATACCCTTTGCAAAAGTTGGTATGTGGATGCTTAATTAGTCCTAATTATGACTTCTGCAATAAATGTATTTTTCCACATATGGAACTAGATATAATTTGAACCTCTAGAGAGGTTAAAAAGTTAGTTTGAGGGACTTACACTCTACTTTTATTTTTAAAGAAACTCTAAGCTCTTTTCATGTAATCCAGTTTTGATCCAGTTGATGCACTGTTGCTCTCTAGCATGGATTTTATTTTTCCTTTTAGTTGAATAAACCTCCTGTCTGTCTGGAGGTTGCTTGGCTGTGGTAGGTTGCGTGGCACTTCAAAATGAAGTTGAGTTAAATCCCAAGTCAAGCTTCATCATACTGGGCGCTAAACTTGGTTGGAGTGTGAGCCATGACAGAATAGCAACAGATGCCTTTAGGCTGTAGCGGCCAGTCCGGTGTCATTGCTTTGGATTGGTGGTATTTTTAGAACTATGTGAAAGATCAGTCTGGCTTAGTGTAGTAGTAGCATGTGTAATACACCACTCAAATGTTTGTAATGGGGATCTACAATGCAAACCCAACAATGTCTGTCTTGTTTTCTTACAGATTCAAGACTGGTCAGATCAACGGAGATTTATTAATATACCACGTACTATTAACTCTGAAGCCATACTATGCAAAGCCATATGAAATTGTAGTGGACCTCACACACGCTGGCCCCAGTAATCGCTTTAAAACAGACTTTCTTTCTAAATGGTTTGTAGTTTTTCCAGGCTTTGCTTATGAAAATGTCTCAGCAGTTTTTATTTATAACTGTAACTCTTGGGTCAGAGAATACACCAAATACCATGAAAGGCTCTTGACAGGTTTGAAAGGAAGCAAAAGGCTTATTTTCATAGACTCTCCAGGGAAACTGGCAGAGCACATCGAACACGACCAGCAGAAACTCCCAGCAGCTACCTTGGCTTTGGAGGAGGACTTGAAAGTATTTCACAATGCTCTCAAACTGGCTCATAAAGACACCAAAGTTTCTATTAAAGTAAGTCCTTTTAATGCTGTTCCTAGTGAATGGTTATATTTTTATAAGGATTTGAATATGATTTTACTGTCTCTTAATTCTCCTCTCCTGTCTTGAGGAGAAATCACAGCTTATTGGTATGACTCGTCAGGAAGTATAAGATTTCATACATTTATCTTTATAAAATCAGAGGTGTCAGACTTCTCTCTCTTTGTATGGTTAACAATAGGTGCTGAACCAGTTCTCTGTTCTCTTTCTAAGGTTGGGTCGACAGCTGTGCAAGTGACGTCAGCAGAACGAACAAGAGTCCTGGGACAAACAGTGTTTTTAAATGATATATACTATGCTTCTGAAATTGAGGAAATATGTCTTGTTGATGAGAACCAGTTTACCTTAACCATTGCCAACCAAGGCACACCACTCACCTTCATGCATCAGGAGTGTGAAGCCATCGTTAGGTCCATCATTCATATACGGACACGGTGGGAGCTGTCGCAACCAGACTCCATCCCACAGCATACTAAAATTCGTCCAAAGGATGTCCCTGGAACACTACTGAACATAGCGCTGCTCAACCTGGGAAGCTCAGACCCCAGTTTGCGGTACATATCTTTTAAATTAATATCAACTTTGGTAAAAAATGTGAATTCTTTTCAAGGTTTTCTTAGTGTTAGCAAATCTCTCTTGAACAAAACAATTTTTCTTTCACCGCAACTCAATAAAATGTACTTTTTAACATAAAGAAAGATTGGGTTTTCTGTAGGTGAAGAAAGGCATACCTACTGTCGGTAGCTGAAGGCGTATAGGAAGCTTCATTTCTCTTTATAAGGAGAAATACTTACGCTTTGCAATATACGTTTATTATGTACATTGGATTTTCATGGTATTGAACTTCTTGTTAAATAACCTGGGAGCTGTACTTCTCAGAGCAGACTCTTGGATCTTGTTGGAAAGGGCTGCCGCAGACTGGGTGCTGGCTCAGTGGCAGCCTCGGGGCCCTTGGCAGGCTCTCTCCCAGCAGCTCAGGTGCGCCTGGAAATATTGAGAATTTCCTGGAACTGAAAGCTGTTCTGAGAAGTCCAGTACAAAGTCCTTCAAGCATACTCTTTAACTTCATCCAAAATTGTTTAAAGCAAGTGAAGAAGTAATTTCTTTCATTTCTCCCAGGCAAGTGTTGTTGTCTCTGAATCTTAACTGGTGCAGGGGAAAAGTTCAAGATTTAAATGTAATCTCCTATATAGCAGTATTGATTTGATTTTTAAAATGTCAGTACTACTACTGTGATGCCTTGGTGTAATGCGTATATTTTAAAATGTGCAAGAAGACTATTACAAGTCATGTTGCTTGCTTTGTTACAGGTCTGCTGCCTATAATCTTCTATGTGCCTTAACCTGTACCTTTAATTTAAAGATTGAGGGCCAGTTACTGGAAACTTCAGGTCTGTGTATTCCTGCCAACAACACGCTATTTATTGTATCTATTAGTAAGACTCTTGCAGCTAATGAACCACACCTTACCTTAGAGTTCTTGGAAGAGTGTATTTCTGGATTTAGCAAATCTAGTAAGTAACACTAGTATTCCTTAATGCTAACCATGAATTTGGAAAGACTTAAATTGGTAGCTGTCTAGCATAGCCAACGAAGGTTCCTCATGTTACTAAGTCACAATAAGTTTAAATTGCAAATGCTTCTTAGAGCTGTTTTAGCTGTTTTCAAGATTATCCATTTATATCTGTTTCTTAATAATCAAGTCGTGCAATACTCTGAAGGCAGGCAGTTTCACAAACTGGAATGGCATCTGTTGGAGCAAAAACATTACTTCTCACATTTGAATGTGCCCTTTCCTTTCTCATGAAGTAGATTTAAAAAAAAAAAGGGCAACTGCCTTTTAAACTTTGAAATTAATGTTAAAACAAGTTTTACTAGACATCTCATTCATTTAGAGGATTGAGTTCATTCAGAGAGATCACAATAGAAATTATTTTTTTCATATCACTGTTGATAGCTTTGTACAGTGAGTACTTTGGATAGATCTCTATCAGGCTGTTACTAATTCACCAGAAATATAGGCTATTGCAGAACAAAAATCAAAATTTGGGGTCCATGATAGAGAAGGTTTGAACTCTAGAATATATATACACAGAAGAGTTACAGGGTTCTTTAGTCATATCAATATTAATCTTTTCAGATTGATTATATCTCTCAATTGTAAATCTGGTTCGGTTGCGCTACTTTTGTCACCCTTTTTTTCCAGGCATAATACAGCTCTGACTTTACTGTTGGAAGCTGTTTAGAATACATTCTCAAGATTAAAAAGAAATTATCTTAAGTAGTCCCACCTAATACTGAACGTACACATCTTTATGTCATATCTCTTAATAAGACATTAAAATGGCAACATCTCCTTGCCAGATTCCTACAGATGTTTCTTGGATGTCATTATTAGAGTGTGTTTCTTTTTGAAGCTTGTCTGTTTGCCCAGTATTATTTGCTCAGCTCTGATAGTAATTATTTGAGACAATAAAACTGAAAGGAAAAGTGCTCACAAATAATTATTTACTTCTAAATAGAGACCGGTGCTGATTCTGTGTTACAAAGTGAATTTTTATTTCAGGTATTGAACTGAAACATCTTTGTCTGGAGTATATGACTCCCTGGCTGTCCAATCTGGTCCGATTCTGTAAACACAATGATGATGCTAAGCGCCAGCGAGTCACTGCTATTCTGGATAAGCTAATAACAATGACAATAAATGAAAAACAGATGTATCCTTCCATTCAAGCTAAGATATGGGGAAGTCTTGGACAGGTACAAATTCTGCATAATTTATTGCAATTTGTTTATAAGGAGATTATAGAGTCTTTAACCACGTAAATGTTAATGCAGGAAAATAAAATGTATCTTGACATGACCTAAGTATATTAGCTGTATGGAGAGTAGTGTGCAAGTTCTTCTGAAGTTTCCCTTCTATAAAATACTTCATAAAATCATTAATGAACTCTGGCTTCTAGGAATGCGTTCCTGGCCCCCACTGAAAATTGAAAATTAAAAATCTTTGGTATTAGTAACAATTATTTCATCAAAACCCCTGAATGTGTGGGTACTGAATGGAAAACAAAGTACTAGCATTCAGAGGTGTATTAGGCATGTGGCATTGAAAGAACTCTTCCTTCTTTTTTTCTGTTTGCACTTTTAAAACAGAAGCATTTTGATTACAATTAATAGCATATCAATCCTCTTGTTGATCATTAGCTTAACACTTAGCCAAATTCTGTCCTCATCCTTCCCGCAAAGTAAAGAAAATGAAAAAAATAAAGCTGACGTCATATATGCCATTCGTGAAGGAGGTGTCTAGACAAACAAGACCAGCTTTACTTCCCGTGGCCAGGCTTGCTCACAAGCTTGGTATCAACTTCCTCCTTGTCATACTATTTTTATTTTTTTTAACCGTCATTCGAACTGATGCAGCCCACCATCACAAAGTTACTCTTGGAGAATGCGGGAGAACTGTCAAATGGATGCATGAGTGTATTTTCTTGCTTGGTCCAGTTGGCCAAAAACAAAATTAAAAAACCCAATCAATGTATTTTGAAAGCTTAAATCACATTGAGAGCAATATGACTGTTATGTCCAGTATGAAAGTCTGTCAACAGGTAAATGTGTAGAAGACAAAATTAAAAAATTAAATATTCCACAGCAGTCAGTGGAAATTTTATCAATGACTTAGTTGACCCAGAATTTCTACCAATTTTCATAATATAACGAGAGCTGCATTTGAAGCAATAGTGAAATGGCATTAATCTGAGCCAGCATGGTACGTTGAGAGTTCTCTGTGCACTTGGACAGATTTGATTCTTACCTGCATATATTAAATGTCTTTTTTTTTTTTTTTTTTTTGTATGTGAGAAGAAACTTGTTTTTCTTGTAGCTGTATTCATACCTGGCTAGTGCTCTAAGCAAAATCTTTGACGGATGAGATCTTGCTTATTTTCTTGGAAGTATGTTTTTTCCCCCACTTCAAATCCAGTTTCTTCTTACTAGGTTCAGCATTTTATGAGTAGTCATACTTTAAAATGGAAAATAAAATAAAAATAATACAAACTAAATTATAGTTTCTCCACAGTTCTGAAGCACTTCGATCTGGAGTAAAACCTGCTGGAATTAATCTTTATACTTCTAATATTTACATTAGACTTTTTTCCAAAAGGATAACAAATTACTAAAACTGATGCTTCAATTTATGGTAGTTATGCATCTTCAACTAAAAAAAATGAATGATTGCTTATTTCAAAGGTGGTTTACTATGGGAAAATAAAGTTAATCTGACTGATAAAAAAGAGTTGTTTTTTTTTCTCTAACAGATAACAGATCTCCTTGATGTAGTGCTGGACAGTTTCATCAAAACTAGTGCCACGGGGGGCTTAGGCTCCATAAAAGCTGAGGTTATGGCAGACACAGCTGTAGCGCTTGCTTCCGGAAATGTAAAATTGGTTTCAAGCAAAGTGAGTTCCCTCTTTGCCTTAATTTCCTTTTATATAATAATTTCAATTTATATAATAACGGGATACTGAGATGCTTTCTGATACCTCAGTACAGGCAATAATGCAAAAACCATGATAAAATAGGTTCCAAGCAATAGAATAATTCCAGTGTTAAATTGTAACGGTTTTTACTGAAATTTTGAGCTGTGCTCTCCGTCTGAGTAAAACAAAATGGTTGCTCTCTCTTCAGGTGATTGGAAGGATGTGTAAAATAATCGACAAGACTTGTCTGTCTCCAACTCCTACGCTGGAACAGCACCTGATGTGGGACGATATTGCCATTCTAGCACGTTACATGCTGATGCTCTCCTTTAACAACTCCCTGGACGTGGCAGCACATCTCCCCTACCTCTTTCACGTAGTTACTTTATTGGTGGCCACTGGTCCCCTTTCTCTCAGAGCTTCCACTCATGGTCTCGTCATCAACATCATTCACTCTCTTTGCACTTGCTCACAGCTTCACTTTAGTGGTGAGTTTTTTTCAGATTTTCAATTAAGCTGATTGCTCCTTAGTTTGTTTAAGAAATATTTGAGTTCTCTTTCTCTCTTTAAACTATTCTGAGAGTTTGAAAATACCATGTTGTAATTCAGCTTGCATACAAATCAGAATGACGATATGATCTACAGCAAATGAGTATGGATTTAAAAAAATGACTGTCTGGTGTAGAGCAGGTGCATAATGTAAATTGTTCGTATAACAGGTTTTAGAAGAAAGTACCAGTAAGTTACTGTAATGCAGAGAAAGGAGAAAATACGTCTGTGCTAAAACTGGCTGATGTGCATCTTTGGTTGCATAATGTGGTAACAAAAATATCAATTACATAAGGGAATTGTGAAACTGTACTGTTAAAACAGGTATTTTGCATACTGCTGTATTTTAGCAGTCCTAAAATAATTGGTATTAGCAAATATGTAGCTGTCACTTCTTACCACAGAAGAACAGTATAAAACCAGGCTAGATTTTGTGCAGGAAAAAATTAAAAGTTTATGTAATCTTGTCTTTTTTAAGTATCTGAAAGCTCATTTTATATCTACCTATATTGACAGAGTGAATGTGTGAATACGCACACACACACATACATATATATGTATAAAGAAAATCTTTCCTTTGACGCACAGAGGGAAAGGCAAGCCTTCCTGTTTAAACAATGAATTTGAAGTACACTGAAATGAAATGGAAGTTCAGAATTGTAAAAGTATTCAGTGCTAGTAGCAGGGCCATCATTTTCTTCTGATTTAAGTGGCTTTCTTCATTTTAGTGCCAGAGCCAAAAGCAGAATTTGATTGCAGTTTGAACTTACAGTACTGTTGGTATTTCAAAGCAGGAACTCTCCAGGTTTCCATTTTCTGAACCAATGTGAGGAGCAGTCTCACAGAACCACATCTTTAAACAAGTTTGTTTCTACCTGTTTTTAGAATACCTCTCCCTGGTGTCTGGTTTCAACAGTCTGTGCAACAGACCACGGTTCTTGTGGCGTTCTCTGGGAGAAGTAGCAAAGAAAACAGTATTGGAGTGTGCCAAGTGACTTATAGGATGATTATCTACTTCTGTATTCATGGGAGGGGGAGCCTAAGAGTGTTGAAAATACGGATTGGATTTCAGCAGTTTAAATTTAATATGTACAAATTTTTCAACAGAGGAGACCAAGCAAGTTTTAAGGCTGAGCTTGACTGAGTTCTCTCTGCCCAAATTTTATTTGCTGTTTGGAATCAGCAAAGTGAAATCAGCTGCAGTCATAGCATTCCGATCCAGCTACCGAGACAGGTCGTTTTCACCTGGTTCCTATGAAAGGGAGACTTTTGCACTGACTTCGTTGGAAACTGTTACTGAAGCTTTGTTGGAGATCATGGAGGTATGTGGTTCAAAACAAATTATCCATAAGGGAAAATGGCACTGCTTATGCTTTCTACAGGCAAGCAGTGTAGTGAGAGATACCTTCCATGATGTGGTAATAAATAGTTAAGTAGCTGACTTCTGAGAACTAAAATAACTGCACATTCTGAATTTTAAAAAGAGTTTTTCTTAATGTTACATGTATTCAAACAATATAATTCTTTGTAGGCTTGTATGAGGGATATTCCAACGTGCAAGTGGCTGGACCAGTGGACTGAACTAGCTCAAAAGTATGTCGTAGATCTCAAAACATAACCCCTGCCTGCCCACGTAGTATATTTAGAATTCTCAGCTTCTCCTTATACAGCCTATTTGTTGAATATTTGTTTAATACAGTGTACTCTGTTTCTTCACAGGTTTGCATTCCAATATAACCCATCCCTGCAACCAAGAGCACTTGTTGTCTTTGGCTGTATAAGTAAACGTGTGTCTCACGGACAAATAAAACAAATAATCAGAATTCTTAGCAAGGTAATGGACTCATATACCTTAAATCGATTTGGTGGCAATAAGTTTTGTCAGTGCTGCGACTTCTAGAGTAACAATAGTTTTCAATATTGAGTTTAAAATTTGAGACGCTGAGATTAATCCAGAAGTCAATATTTAAATAAATGCAAAATTTTTGGTTAAGGCATTTAGCTGCATGCACATGATTCACAACTTCCTTTTTTTTTAAAGAAAGTTAATAATCTAATGTGTTATAAGTGAACACAATAAAGAGCAGGGCATTTGTATAAGAAAACTTTGAAACAGACTGCCTAGCTTGGTAGTGACGTTCCAGATTTTCTGAAGAAGGTTGTGTTCCATGGCAAGTAAACAGTGTGCTAAACACGTTTCCTTTAAGCATTTAATTAGAGTTTTATGGGCATAAACTTTAACTGAACAGCATCTGAATTGTAAGAGCTACTCTCTCATTCTTGCACCCTGTCCTGCACCCTTACTTTTGTAATACACATTGTGCAATTGCTTTCAGCAATACATAGATCACGTCTGTGTAAATCTCCATTTGTAAAAGTCCTTGAGAATTGGTTTAAAATGCACTCAAGCTTTGTAAACTGAGAGCAACAATTATTTAGAGCTTTGATCTTCTTTTTACAAAGCAAAATCTAATTATGGTTGGTTTTTAATTACTCTTTTTTTCCTACAAAAAGGGACTTGAGAGCTGTTTAAAAGGCCCTGATAATTACAATAGCCAAGTTCTAATAGAAGCTACAGTTATAGCACTCACCAAGCTGCAGCCTCTCCTTAATAAGGTAAACAACTGGATTTTTAGAGTAAACAGAGAACATATTTTGTAAATGAAAATTATAATTATGGGTATAATCTCAAAAATGTACGTAAGTGTTGTGGTATCTGAAGTTCACACTTCACTGCTATGACTCATGCTTGAAAGTGCTACATATGGGAAATACGTCACAGATGTTTGTATGTGGGACCTGTGCAAAGGCTTTAAAAATGCTTTAGAATGTACTGTTCTGCTTCATCAAACTGGGCCATAGCAATATAGGCAAAGACCGTGCTACAGGCTGTCTTAATTCTTTCCAAAAGATTTTCAGTCTTGGCTTTCAAATGTTTGATTTTTAATACATGCTTTTCAGATCATGGCTTGTAATAAATGTTAGTCTTACCTGATTCGGTATTAAGGTAGCCATCTGTATGTTACTTTCATGTTCATTATTTGATCAGCATACTGATGGGTATGCCATTAATGAAGAGCCTCATATATTTACTGTTAGTAAATAAAACTTGTTCCTAGAAAAATCTGCTGCTTAAGAGACCCAGAGCCTGTTGAATGCCAATTCTTCCTGCATGCTTTTTTGATTTGGAGAATAAATTGCCTGGCCAGTTATATGTGCAGAACTGCGATCCATTTTCAACGTGTGCTCTCAAATTGATAACAAAAGACACATTTCAGTCTGGTGTAGGGCGATATGTGTCTGACATTTTTGTGAGCAAGGGAAGGAATATAAGAGAGAAGGAATGGCTTCAGGGGAGGTGAAAGGCTTGAAATTCATTTGCTTTCTACTATTCACCTGTTAAGTGCATTAAGACTACAGGTTCAGATGTACATCTCTGTTGATGGAATGGATGTCGTTGAGGACAGAACCTGCTACAGGAAGGATAGTAACGCATATACAAAACCACGCGTCAGTCTTACTTGTCTTTGACTTACAGGAACTGACTTGAAAGTGAAATTGTGGCTTTCTCTTTTTGCTTCCAGGACTCTCCTATGCACAAGGCCCTCTTCTGGGTAGCTATGGCGGTGCTGCAGCTAGATGAGGTAAACCTGTACTCAGCAGGTACAGCACTACTTGAACAGAATCTGCATACCTTGGATAGCCTCCGAGTATTCAACGATAAGGTAAGCTGTTAGCAATCAGCTGGGACAAACCCTTAGTTTATGTAAGCAGTTAGATCTGTTAAAAAAGAAAAAAAATCTCCTTGTCCTCGTGGACAGTAGTTAAGCAACTAAAACGGAAATTTGCATTAGAAATGGTTTCACTTGCGTAATATCAACAGTAAAATGAAGGTGTAGAGATGAAGCTCTTCCTATTCTGTTCTAAACTGGCACAGAAATGTATAGACGTGCTCTAATCAAGAGTGCGTTTGCTATTGTCATGTAAACTCTTAAAATTACTGTTTTGTCACTTTTTTAAAAAAAAAAAAACAAACAACTTGAGATATGATGAGTAACTTTCGATGAGGTACTCCTGTATTTTATTTTTTCTGGGTCAGAGCCCAGAAGAGGTGTTTATGGAGATCAGGAGGCCACTCGAATGGCACTGCAAGCAGATGGATCATTTTGTTGGGCTAAATTTCAACTCCAACTTTAACTTTGCACTAGTGGGACACCTCCTGAAAGGTAAGAATGCATATTGCTGTTCATTTTAGGTGACCACTCTTAGTTCAGAAATAAAAACAGGTCCAAGGAAAAAGGGGAAAAAATGGGTGGTGGATTTTAAGTACCTTGGATCACAGAATAGATGCAGAATTAAATGTTCTTTGACTAAAGGACTTTGCCAGGTTTCCCACAGACATGTTCGTTACTACCTCCTCCAAGAACGCTGTCTTTCGCTGTGTGTTTGCCTGTGTTCAGGCTCGCTGTTTCTTTTAGAAGATTGATTTGTGAGATCATAGATATAATATATGCACAGACATTTGAAATTATGTGATTTGGGGGGGGGAGGGACAGAAGAAACTAGTCTTGAATGTGCAATTTCTGTTAGCATTGTGCTTCCTCACCCTTTACATGAAGTTTCCTGAGAACATGCTGAAAAATATTTATAAATCTTTTCAAAATATGAATGCTTCATAAATATGCATTAAAATTAAATACAATATTTGGTTTCTTAACCTCATTTCTTAGGGTATAGGCATCCTTCTCCTACCACGGTAGCAAGAACAGTAAGGATTTTACATACACTACTAGCTCTGGTTAACAAACATAGGAACTGTGACAAGTTTGAGGTGAACACCCAGAGCGTGGCTTACCTAGCAGGTAAAATTAAACAAACAAACATTCTTTTAAATTTGTGCTAACTGAAAAGGAATGAACTATTGTGGGAATTCTTATGGTTTTAGGTTGATAAAACATAAAGGAAACTTGTAACTGGAGGTGGACAAGAGTCTGGGCTAGGCTGGGGTACATCAATTAAAGCTTTTTGTGGACCGAAGGCTTGCCAGCACAGGAACTACTGTGCATCTTTGAAAATACTTCAGGGAGGCTGATGAAGGTTTCTTGGTTTAAGTGCGTGCCTTAGAACATTCAAATTTCTAGTGGTCTAGACATAGAAATTGTGACCATGTGAGGGCTAATGTTTAAATCATGTAATTGTAACTGGATGGGGAATATAATTCTTTTTGAATGACCTACTTTTAATCTGTACATTTCAGTAAGGTGTAATTACATCTCAATGGTCTTTTTTATGCTAAATAAGAAAATTAAATTGATGGAATATTGCTTACATTCTTCAATGTATTCCTACCATGGAAAACTTATGTTAGCTTTCTTTGAATTTTTAGCTTTGCTGACAGTATCTGAGGAAGTTCGAAGTCGCTGCAGCCTAAAACATAGGAAGTCTCTCTTGTTGACAGACGTTTCAATGGAAAATGTTCCTATGGATACATATCCCATACATCACAGTGACACTAGCTATAGGTTGGTTGTCTAACTTTTAGATAAGTTATCCAAATTTTGATGTCTGTTTACTTTAGTAAGTTATCTAAAGGTAACCTGTGGTATACTGAAAACTGAAACCCACATTCATAAAGCTCAGTTAATGTTCGGTTATTGGTTCCAGACCAATATGCTACTTATACTGTGATCAGGAGTCACAGAGAAATTTGGTTATCGAATTCCTGTAGATGTAATTTTGAGATCTGTAAAGCTATTTCAGAGCTTAACTGCTTTGGAGGTTCTTAAACTCTTTGCTAACCTCTTTCTACAAGACCTAATTTCACCTCATTTTTCACTTACATTTTAGAATAAAGTTTAGTTTGTCCTTTTAAGAGCTTCCAGGCATGTACTAAGTAATCACTCGGTCCATGTCATTGGAAAATCTTGACACCGTATAGCTTGTCTATAAGCAGCCACAGAGATAAGCTAAGAAATCAACCTAGAAGTGACACGGAGAGCCAGTTTCTCTCAATAGGGAGCACTTCACTCAGTATCGTGCTCTTTTTAGCATCCAGTACGGAGTAGCTGATTATTAAATATCTTTCATCTTGCCTCATAGGCTGATTTGCTTGTGTTCTTTTCATTGCTTTATTTTTTATCTCTTGATCATTACATTCATATCAGATTGTTAGTTATCACTAGCTCAGACATTTTTGCAAGCAAAGTAATTACTATTTCTTAATATGTATTTTTGGGAGATTAACCTGTTAGGAAAGGTGGGTTTAATAAAGGATAGTTTGGCTAGTTGAAAAATTTATGCCTAAATGTGCACAGTTTTAAAGATTTTCTTAATTTAATTTCTCTGCACTTTCAGGACACTAAAGGAAAATCAACCATGGTCATCACCAAAGGGGTCAGACAGACATCTGGCTGCCAGTTACCCGACAGTGGGACAGATAAGCCCTCGAACACGAAAATCCATGAGTTTGGATATGGGGCAGCCTTCACAAGCGAACACTAAAAAGCTTCTAGGTTATTAAGATAACTCATTTACTAATTTGTCTACAGAATACTTCAGGAAGTGTTACTGGAGAAAAATTATACTTGTATTTATTCTGACTTTTAAGAGCTTATTCCTGATTCAGAGGAATATATGCAGTTTCTACAGAATACAAATTAGAGAACACTGTACAGTTAAAAGAGGACTAACTCAGTTCTTTTGATCACAAGGGGGGAAGCAAGAGTGACACTCAAAATGTGCATGTTGAAGTGGAGAAAAAAGAAAAAAAAAAGGGAAAGGAAAAAAGATATTCCAGATACTAAAGAGTCATAGTGCTAATTTTCTGCCACCAGCCCTCTTTCAGCAAAACCAAGAAGCTGAATTACCTTAGCTTAGCTCCTATATTGAATACTGTATCTTACACTAGAAGAGATGGTCCCAAAACATTTTAGATGTTTTGGAAGCAATCTGATTTTTATTCATGGCTTCTCAGTGCATCACGTTTACAAGCAAAGTCTTAATATCAGAGAAACAAGATGAGTTGCTTTGCATAACTTGTGGTTACCCTTTTACGTTACACAGTATATATGGAAGGAGAGGGGCATTTCTTTCATTACAACCTTATTACTGCTTCCTTTTCAGTAATCACATTTTGGCATGTTTATTCGATGTGATGTGTTGACCAGGAAACCATAGCATGCCCACAGCTTACATATTTAAATAAATTGCATGCTTTCCTCATATGTATTGTGAAGCATTTTGGAAACTGTGATGGAGAGCGGCATGGTGTGATCGTATTTTCTCTACCATCCCTGAAAATGGTGAAAATGTCCCCAGATTCCTATCAATACATTCTAGATAGGAGAGTAGCTTGGTCAGAAAATCAGAAATAGTTAGAATATGGATTTAGGTTTAATGTTTTTAATTGCCTGATAAATTGTTTTTAGGTACAAGGAAAAGTTTTGACCATTTGATATCGGACACAAAGGCTCCTAAAAGGCAAGACATGGAATCTGGAATCACAACGCCTCCCAAAATGAGGAGAGTAGCCGAAAATGATTATGAAATGGGTGAGAAACAGGACTAACATTTTAAGAATAATACTAATTATAAATGCTTTGTATATATATACAAAGGATTCTTTCTAAATTCAATGTTTATTTGCCTAGGTTACTACAAGGTAAGGGAGAAAATACCTTTCTTAACAGTGGCTTCTGGAGAGTAGAGTCTTCCATATCACTGGCAACTGAGGTTTGAATTAGAGTTGCTCAGTTTGCAGATGCAGAATAAGGGGCAGCTCTAAAGTACTGCATACAGGAGTGAAATGAAATACATAAGATTTGGCTTTTTATAAGTTAATCAGTCCTAGCCGCAAATTTCTGCAGGAGATGGAACGTGACCTAATGCCTAGAATGCCTCTCTTCATCTTCTCCCACATCTGCTTCCTGTGCCCCCACCCCCAATTGCAATGCAAGACCAGGGTTCTTCTGTTGTATCCGATGTCAGTCTGCTGCCTGACCCTGAATATGGTACTTACCACCCCTGGGCCTGTATTTCACTGAACAGGAAATTGGGGTTATTGTTTGCCATTTGGTAATACATCCCATGTAGTGGTCTAGCGCTGCTAAGTATTACAGCGTAGTTGTTGCTTTTCTACCTTATGAAAAGGCTGGTGAACTCTGAAGTTTGCGTATGACTGAATTTGTTGTGCAAGAGCTCATTCTATTTTGGTTTGGGTTTATTTTGCTTTGGATGAGTTGCTCTTTTTTATCTGGCAGAAACCCAGAGAATATCACCGCAGCAACACCCACATCTTCGAAAAGTTTCTGTTTCTGAGTCAAATGTCCTCCTAGATGAAGAAGTTCTGACTGACCCAAAAATTCAAGCACTGCTGCTTACAGTTCTTGTAAGCCTTCTTTCTGTGTATTGTCTGTTATTTTCTGATAGTCTTTTATCTTCCAAAGAAGCATACATGTTCCTTGCAGTGTTTCTAAATTCATATGGATCAGAATCACTGTGATGTGCAAGTCTATTCTTTTGTTGCCGTTCTTCAAACTTTCTAGGAATCGCTTTTGGAAATGTATTGAAATGCACTTTGAGAGCAAATACTGAATTTTCATTATTCTGTATTGTTTTGTAGAACATGTCCAACAATTGTCCCTTTTTCCTGGCAGATTTTTATCACAAACTAATTGTATACAATAAAAGGACATTAATATATTATACTTTAAAAGTTAAGCAGTGAAAATTGTGGAATCCCAGCATAATTCAGTTTAAAAATGATTAACTAGTAGTATAGGTACAGTATGATAGTGCTTTCTTCAGATGCACCAATACATTTACCATTCCTGATATAGTTCAGAAAGACTCAGTTGCCCACTTTTGTCAAAAACTGACTAGCTAATTTTTTTGCCAAAACAGAAGCTATTACCAACTGGTTTTATTGTTTCCCACGTACACGTAAAATAACTTGATTCCATGTCGAAAGAGGACATAAATTAACCTTTTGTAATGCCGCTTTCTGCTATTCAGAAATCTTAAAACGTTAAACTACAACAACAATTAAAACCCATAACTACTCAAATTAAAGTAGAAGCATGCTAATTTAATCCTTTATGTTATGACAGGCAACATTAGTGAAGTACACTACTGACGAGTTTGACCAGCGGATTCTGTATGAGTACTTAGCAGAAGCCAGTGTTGTCTTCCCAAAGGTCTTTCCTGTTGTGTAAGTATTGAAAACTCTGTTTATGATGACTCTGTGCTTGGCCCTTCCTGTAAAAGGTCTCCGGACCAGGACAAGCACGTGTGAGGTGCTTACTCATTGGTAGGTTACTGGCTGCAATCTCTCCGTGGCTTGTTGAAGCGAATGTCCATAGCAATTCGGGAATCGTGCATTTTCCCTATGTTAAGTGAATATAATGTTCTTACTAGAATAGGCATCCTCAGATACCACGGCCACAGATGGTCCTCAAAAGCACTCTTCAGCGTCAGCTTTTCAGGCAGGTTGGCAGAGCGTGGGAGAACTCTGTGTCGCTGTTGCTAGGGAGCCTGTCTGTACAGCCATCAGCTTCTTCCAAAAGCTTTCGGCATCACTGCTGCCATTACTCTAGTCTAGTGACTTAGCGTGGCTGTATCGCTTATTTGATACTGCAGAGAATCAAATTACATTTTAATATGTTCCTGTAGCTTTCTATACAAGTCAATATATACTGTCTCTTAAGTGTTATTTTCACTCCAGTCAGACTCAGGTTTTTTAATTAGTACCCCAAGTGCATATCAAAACTGATTTAAAGCATAGTTCAAGATACTCTTTGGATGTATTTCTTTAGATATCAGTTAAAAATAGTATTCGCTGGAGTCAATATATGTAAGAGAAACCCAATTATCAGAAATTAACATGAGTAGACTTTTAAAACTGACCCATGCATGATTTAGAAATAATGCTACCTTTTTCTGGCTTTATAAAGTAATGGCCAAAGTACAGACAAGTTCCATGAGCTATTGAAACCACAATTGTAAGTAACTGGCGTTTGTATTTAAAAAAAAAACCACGCGTGAGTTCTGCAAGGGAGCTCAAATGAGACGGTGCCCTCACGAGTTTAAAAAACTGCTTTGAAATTCCAGCTCTGACATGTACACAAATCCAGTGAATAATTTTTTGGTTGAAAATAATTAAGATATTTGCAATTTGAAGTCCTAGGTAGATGCTTTAATGGGTTATATTGTTAGTACAGTTTTTGGAAAGTGTTACGCATCATAAGAGTCCTCACTGAACATATATAGGAATTGTTTTGTACTTCTAAAATGACGGAGATTTTGAAAATCCTGCTGTTTGCTAAAGCCAGTTGGGAACTGCAGATTTATTTTATTTAATGAACAAAAAATAAGCCCCTTCTCTTTTCTTCAGGCATAATTTATTGGATTCCAAGATCAATACCCTTTTATCGCTGTGCCAGGATCCAAATTTGTTGAATCCAATTCATGGGATTGTTCAGAGTGTTGTCTACCATGAAGAGTCTCCACCCCAATACCAGACTTCTTATCTACAGAGTAAATATTTTTCCATTTTTTTAAGAACTGCTGCATTTTAAGTCAGATTTACTACTGAAAATGTTTCAGACTTATTGCAACCCTAATAGAATAGTCAGTCAGTCTTTTGTGGCATCTCTCCAACTTCATACACCCTAGTAAAAGTAAGAGTTTGCATATTAAAAAAACCAAACCTGCTGACATGAATATTAAAACTGCTTGCTGCAGTTGTGCACCAAATATTAAAAGTATTACACCATCTACATGAGTAAAAAGAAGTTGAAACTCAGTACTCTGTTTCCACTAACCAGTTTAAAGAAAAGACAAAACATGAATGGTGGCGATAAACGATGGGGTTTAAGTTAACCGTGTAAGTTCGGGGTTGATTTAATTATTGGTAAATTCCATACAGTAACGTTTGTTTTTCAGTGCCCAAGTTCACTTTCATGTTGCACTTGAAGACTTAAAACCTAAATATTTTTTTATGGTCCTTAATCACAAACTTTCCAGGAAGATCCATAAGAAACAGATGACAGTTGAGAATAACTTAAAAGTTGACCTAATTTTTAAAATGAGATGTGTATTCACATGCTAAATCTACCTTTTAAAATATCATCAAGAATTTCTTGCATGACAGTTCTGAGATGTTGAGGTTTTTACAACTTATATACAAATTAAAATGCCATAATTTTATCTTAGACATGGTTTGGACAACATTTAGCGTTGCGTCTCCCAATCAAAATATTTCATTTCCGTGCCTAAGTAAATCCAAGTGATGTACTATGTGTACTTCCGAGTTGTTTTCTGCCAGTTGAGAACTGTGCTTTTGTGGTAACATTCAATTTGTTGTTGTAGGTTTTGGATTTAACGGGTTATGGAGATTTGCTGGCCCATTTTCTAAGGTAAGAACAGCACACTATGTATACGTTCATGAGTGTTTTGCCTTCGTTTTCTGTATAAAGCACATTGGTGCTCCAGGAAAGATGCAGATAAATGACAAGTCGTAGAATTTATATGAGCAAGTCAGTAATACAAGGCTCACTTCTATAGCTAAACCAGTTTTTGAGCCTGCATCAGATATTTGATAGACTCGGTAAGGTCAAATTACCAAAGCTGGGTAAAAGCAGTCAGGTGTGTAAATGCACCTTTTTACTGCTCCCAGGTTCACGAAGGGGCCTTGGACGTACAGTGTCATTCAGAAAGTCTTTAGTTTATTACATGTATCTTACAGCGTAAGGGATTAATTTGATAGGAATGATAATTCCATAAGGATAAATTTTATGTTACAGCAGAACAAATAAATCGATCACTGACCATCTGTACTGCCATTTGTTCCCTCTAGTCATCGTAACAAGAACTAGACGAGCGGAGTAGGCAGCGTTCTGGATGTTAGGCTTTGGGGGCATAGGCAGTGCTTTTAATAACAAGGTAGGTTCAGGTAGCTGTGGCAGGTCACCTCGTGAATGAAACGGCCCCTCTTTTCTGACTTTGTGCTTCCACACACTACTGAAATTACACCTACAAGTGGTCTTTAATGTGTGCATTTAGATTAATCTGGGAAAGACCACAAATCAGTTTTTACAGATACTCACTTCAAATGCTTTTTCAAATTTTCATGCAAACCCGCTGTGATATTAGAGTGAGTTCTGGGGCAAAGCTCATACTGACAGAAAAGTAGGAAGAAAAGAACCAATCTTTTTTTCCCCCCCCTCACCCACAGCAAACACAAATCCCAGACTATGCTGAGCTCATAGTGAAGTTTCTTGATGCCTTGATTGACACGTATTTGCCTGGAATTGATGAGGAAACCAGTGAAGAATCTCTCCTGACACCCACGTCTCCATATCCTCCCGCAGTGCAGAGCCAACTTAGCATTACTGCTAACCTTAACCTTTCCAATTCCATGACCTCGCTCGCAACTTCCCAGCACTCCCCAGGTCAGTAGCTGTTCCGGTACTACCCAGGTAAGGGAAATGTATTGAGTTTGCTGGGTCTGTAGCCAAACGCTCAGTCTCGTCGTCTCTTTGGATGTGTTTATGCATCAAACATCATTGCATTCTTGAGTCAAATGAATATTAAACTGTTTGCTAAGCTATTACACTGGTATTTCAGATGTTGGATTTTGTCCAGCACAAAAGCTGTCTTCCAAGTCACTATACGTGAAGGAAATAGCATTAAGTGCATCAGAACAAACAGCAGCTGCATCTTAATATGGAATATACGCAACAGTGGAGCCTTGAAATTAATAAATATAAGTATATAATCATGATATTTTGCAAGGAGAATAATACCTGTCTGGGCACTACAGGGTAGCACACATTAGGAAAAATAATCCAGAATGGTGCCGTGGAAGAGTGTGTCTGGGCTGACTCAGTTTCAATTGACTATATGATCTAAGGCCAATGCTCATATAGGCAGCATCATACGGAGGCCATACTCTCCCTTGAAGAAAACAAGTATTCATGTAGATACCTTGGGAATATTGGGTCAGTTCAGACTATTGTATTGCCAGAAATATGCTGATGATAAAATGAAGGTGTTCAAGAAGAGAACAGTCATTAACGGCACTAAATGGATAAAAACACAAAATTCCTTCTGGCTTGGGAGAGGGGAATTACAGGGAGATGCAGAGGTTAAATTTAACAGCATAGGCTTTCAGGGCGAGAAATGAAAAAAGAGAGTAAAAATTATTCAGTATAGCAGATGAAGCATAAGTTGGAGGAAATCAAATAGGAAGAAAATGGAATTTATGTCAAAGAAATCTGCACGAAGACTCTTCCTGACGTGATTTTGGATTAGTGTCTCGTATATTGAGGAAATTATTTACTCTTCTTTGTCGTAAAAATGATGCTATGTGATATTTCTCAAACGATGATTTAACTCTTGCAGTTCTGAACACTGAAGTCAATCAACCTTTTATTTCTGCTTTGTTTCTAACCTTGATGGAAGGCTAGAAACTACTCGTATTTAGGTATAATATTTACAGAGGTGGTTTGGTTTTTTCACTCTCTTGTTGTTTGCTGCTTTCTGCTAGCCCCGAAATAAGCTCTACTGAGTTGTACTTAGCTCTATTCAAGAAATCTGGCCTTCCAGATTACCAGATTGCTCACAGATGCTATGCGTGTTTTTTGTTGACTATGATGAGTATTGCAGAGGTGAAGCATGTGCAGGGGTGCAGCAGAGGTAAGACAGTGCTCTGTGTTTGCATAATTTGGGAATAGTGATTTCTTTTTTTTATTTCATGCAGTGAAAAGTGATTACAACTTGCTTTTTGTCGAGTATGAGAAGCCAACTTAAATTGTTTCAATCTGGGGAGATCACCATCTTGATATCCTGGTGCTGTGTTCTAGAACTGTGTTTTAAGATGCCTGTCAGTCTAAATAGACTCAAAACTGGATTTGCTTTCCAGTTTCCTGCCAATTCAAGATGATTTGTTACATTAAATAACATTATCCCAAGTGAGGAGAGAAAGTGTGAAGCATATTTTCCACAGTTGTGACCTCTTTCTCACTATTTTATTAATAGCACTGCTTAGCCTAAAGGAGGCAGTTGTTGCCATCGTCCCTTGTTTTGTATTCTTGCCCGAGAAGGACTAAAAGGGCATTGGCCTGAAAGGGATGCGCTGGTGCCGTCCTGGAATCCCACTTGATTCGAGTAATAAGAATGGGTAAAAGCTGAGTTTGAAGAAGTTCTAGAGACCACTGTTTTACTTAACATTTCACAATGTCCATTATACCTTATGAATATATAATGCAGCCCCTGTATTATATTGTCATGGAATTCATCCTGTATATAGAAATATTTCTGTGTAAAAACTCCTAATAGAGTGCAGGGACAGATAACAACCAAGATTATGGAAAAGAAAAGTGGTTTGATAGAAACTTTCTTATTTAACATGCAGCTAAGAATTACCTGTAATATTAGAACAGGGAGGAGGATAAAGTTAAAGGGGAAAAAGGGAAAAAAATAGACCTTGCTGTCAGTGTGAAAATAAGTACATTATGGGCAGCATCTTTCCGTTTAGAATGTAGAATTGGTAGCAACTCCAGCAGTTCTGTTTGCAAGGATGAAGTGACGGTGCAGGATTAGGCTCTCTGCTAGTGACAGAAGCTTTTTGCTACGTAAATGTCTTCCTTCCTTACGCCTCACTTTCTGTCCTTCTTCCTTTGTTAGCTAAGAGGAAGGGATTAATCCAGCTCTTCAGAAATTCCTTTCAAGTGTTCTATGAACAGATGGCTTTTATCAAGCGCTGGTTAAGAGCCCACCTCCACAAATGGAGTCAGGAGCTAGTGAACCTGATACATGATTCAGGATACTAGTGAGTCGTCGCAGTGCATTTATGACACTCTGTGCGTGGCTTGCTTGGAAATTAAATTTGAAAGACTGATATGAAGGCCAGGAGGTTACTAAGGGTTCCATTGTCGTGTAACCGGACTGGAGGTATCTTTATCAAGAATCAGCCTTTATAGCCTTTCCAGCTTCATTCTAGCAATTTGACTACAAAGACTTGGGGTTTGAACAGGAGATCTCCAGCTTTCTCCAGCTGTAGACCAGGACATGGAGCTTTTCATTTTGCTCCTTAATCCCATGTTTATTACATTGCTCCACTTCGATCCACGTACGGTTTCACTAGTTTAAACTGCTATGTTAACCAGCGCAACTTTGCATAAAGCATGCTTTGCTTTTTAAGCTGTTTAATTGTATTAAAAATTTAATTGGTCTTCTGGCACTTTATACAGCTCCATAGCTGCATACATGAATTTTGCATTCTCGTTAACTGTGCCTAGAGGCGTGTGATGGCGTTGTCATCGCTGTGCACGTTTACACTGTAGAGACAGGAGCGAGGGAGTAAGCAGTGAAAGACTAATATCTGCCAAGATAAAAATCATTGGTGAAAGAATTATAGAATATGAAGGTGGGCCACAGCATTTCTTGAAACAGCAAGGCAGCTATGGGACTAATAAGGGATGCAGATCTATCGTCCACTTACTCTGATTTGAGAACTACTGAACAAGAAAATCAAGTATTTAGCAGTGCTGAGTTACTTCACCACACTGAGCTGAAGAAACAGTTTCAGCCAAGGGAGTTGTTTATTATGGTTACAAATATATTGAGTTGCAGATACATGAAAAATTATTTTCTTGCATCTGGAAACAACTAGGCGAGATCATTGTTTATAAATGTTTTGTCTGTCATCATCTCTTCTCCTTTCCCTTCCCCTTGTCATGGACATTATTCACTTACGTTTTTTCTTTCATTCTGTGTCTGTGAAGCTTCTCTGCCTTGCTCTAAATCTGCAGTTTTCATGCAGCTTCCTCATCAAGGTACACTCTACTTTCATCATATTTGCACGAAATACTGCTTGATCTGCTTTAGGGTTGGGCTTGTGGCATGAGAAGGGGTTTACTGATCCTTTTGACACGGGAATGGCTTCAGTTAAGTGCTAAGCTGTTGCTTTTCTTGTGTGATGCTAATAATACCCGGTGATAGAGCAGGCACAGAAAGTCAGTCACATCCTTAAGAATAAGATAAATTTGGCCATAGAGAAGTGGATGCTTGGTATGTGAAATTACTCTGCTGCAGGTATTAAGCTAAAATGAAGAACTGTTTCATGTGAGCTCTTTAGATTCATAGGAAGTCAGCTTTAACTTCAGTTACGCACCACCGGAAAACGGGCACGAGTTCTTTGGACTAAGTTGCAGCGGACAGAAGCTCAATAAAATGGGTACTGAACACCATTTGATTTCTGCTTCTATATGGAGAAATAAGAAAAAGCTGCAGGAGAGTTTTTTAGCTCGCACCCATGGGTTGCTTCCTGTTCTTATCGTAGTTTGTTGTTTTTGTAAGCTCACACCCACAGAAGGAGAGGAAGGACGATGTCCCCTGCAGCCAGCTTCTGGCTGGCGTTTTGAAATTGTCCCTATACATGTGTGAAATGTGGAGTATATTCTTTAGTCTTGCTAATGCCAATGAGAATCAATTTCTTATAGGAATGAGACATAACTGTGGGAGATGTCACTTATAGTAACAGGATTTTGTTCTAACCTTTTTATTCACTGTCAGACATCCTAATTTTTGCTGCTGATTGTACTTTTAGCCTCTTGCTTAAAAACACCCTTCCTGCTATTCATTCCAATGCTGCACATGTACTGTAAGTGTTGAGAGTGTTGCTAAACACGTGTCAAACATACTCATTTTGTTGCAGAAATAATGTGACAGCTACGCTAAGATATTGCTACAGGAATGATTAACTCACAGTAGCATCAGCATAAAAGTAATAATTGATTGGAAGCATGTCTGCGTTAAACACAAGTCTCAGCTTTTATATCTTCAAGTTACTGACTGTGTCCAAAGCTGTTAGAGTAACGGCTCATAACCCAAGGCTTTCATGGGCTGTCGTCACGGCAGCATGAAGTGTACAGTAAAGCAGTTCATTTTTGAGGTTTGTTTGATGTTAGTCTTTTAGCAAAACATCATAGAGTTACCTTGTCCTGCAGAGAACACCCAAAGCTTCTCAGAAAAGTAGATGCGCTGGGGTGTAAAGCCTGTCCGGCTTCATCCTCATCTTGCACTCCGTCAGCCTCCTCCTGCCTTCGGTGGGGCTGAACTTGCGCAACAGCAGTTCTTGTGAAGATTTCCAGACTTACCTGGAAACGTACCTGTTCTCTGTGTGTTTCCTGTTAACACCCTGCTTAGAAAACTGTTTCTTTAGTTGTCCTTGTTAAAAGTTAATTGGTGATTCCTTTTTTTTTTTTTTAAATCTCAATTTGCCAGGGTTTAAATCATTATAATTGGTGTCTACACTTTGACGCTTAACTCTTCAGGTGAATACCTGCATCACTTCTATTTCTGCTGTATGCAAAATAAGCCAGCTAAGCCTTTCATTCCTCCTGGCAAGGAGACCGAGTCCTCCAAACATTGATTTGTACGTTACGTATTTTTATTGATCTTTATTTGTGAGCCAAGATTGCAGTGTTGGGGAGAATTTTAGGTACTTGAATACACACAAATGCCCTCTGGTAGCAAGAATCAGCCTCTGCCATTGCAGCAGAATGCTGCAGGTTCAGAAATGAACCTTCCTCACTCTGCCATTCCCCTGTTAAATAGCAGTCATTGATTTTTGGCTGGAAGAAGCCCACAGATTTGACAGTCTGTCGATTCTTCCTCCTAGAGAATGCAAAAGGCAGAAGAGACTTGGGTCAAACTCCTTCATTTGCTCAGTCCTCTCAAAACTAGAGCCAGAAAGGGCTCGTGGCCCAGAAGACTTCAGTGTTTTCAGTGGGTACGGATGCTGGTATGAATGCTTCGAGGACGTAGGGGAACCCTTCATCTGCCGTGTGGACATTTATGTACGCTATTGCCCATATTAAGTACAATTCCTATTTCTGTTTTAAGAGCTGAGGAGGTGAACTCAGTGAACAGTTCATACCCCATCTCTTTTCATGGTGTTGTAGGAAAGTAGCGTAGACTGAAACGGATCAGCCAGCGCCCATAGGCCAAAGTGTTTTGTCTTTTATCGTTGGAAACAGATTAAACTAATGGCAAATTCATTCTGCAACTTGGGGGGAGGGGGAGAAAAAGATTATTTGAACGAGTCAAGTTAAAGTGTGGTAAGCTGTGTGTGGGTGAGTGCGTAGGTCTGCGTGAGCAGGCATCGCGCTTCAGCCTGTGGAGGTGTTCTATCTGGTCGAAGTCCAGGCGCTCGCTGAACACGGGGTCACACATCTGATCCTGGAAAAATTAGGTTTCATGCTACCGTACTGCAGTGAAATAGCTGTATCAGGCTTGTCATTTGTGAGACGCCATCGACAGTAAGATTGTGTTACTTCTGGCTAAAATAGTGTTCTGGGCCTGGCGGGGGTAGAGTTGGTTTTCTTCGTAGCAGCTGGCCGGGGGCCGTGTTTTAGACTGTGACCAACCGGTGCTGAGCAGGGTCTGCGCCGGGCAGGGCCTGCTCTGATCCGCACTCAGACCCCGTGAATGGCCGGGGGTGGGCAGTGGGCTGGAGGGGACCCCGCCGGGCAGGTGACCCCAGCTCACCCAAGAGTTACTGCGTGCCAGAGAGCGTGACGCTCGGCGAGAAAAGGGGGAGAGAGGGGCGTGGGGAGCTGGCCGTCGTCCGCCTGGGGCCTGGCTGGGCACTGCGCTACCCACGGGGTGCTGAGCAATTGCCTTTGCATCACTTGTGTTGTTTTGCTGTCTGTCTTCTTCCACAAATCCCTCACTTAACTGGACTTTCTATTTCATTTTAATCAGGACACCCAGGTTTTCTTGCTTTTACTCTTCCTTTCCTCTCCCCGTGTCCCACTGGGGTGGAGGGGAATGAGCGAGTGGCTGTGTGGTGCTTACCTGCCTACGGGGTTAAGCGAAGAGTATTAATAGTACACAAATAATAATATTAATGCTACACAAATCAGAATAGTAGTAGTACTACACAAACAGTATTTTATTCTTTTTTAAAATACGTCATGACCAGGTTCCGCAGCGCTTTCCCAGGCAGGCGGCACTGCTGCTGGTTTGTGTTGCCAAACGCCGTTTCGAACGAAGGGCCCCTTGCCAGCATGGCAGAATTCGGGGGTGTTTGGTCGGCGGCGTGCCCCCTCCTCCGCCAGGCTCTTCCCACCAGCGCGGGCGGGTCCCCTGCGCCTCGCCCGGCCCCGCGGCCCGGCCCCTCCGCCCGGCCCGGCCCCTCCGCCCGGCCCGGCCCGGCCCCTCCGCTCCGCCCCGCCCCTCCGCCCGCTCCCGCCGCGGGGCCGGGGGTGCCGGGGCCGCGCTCGGGCCCGGCGCTGCCGGCGGGCGCCCCCTGGCGGGCGGCGGGCGGCGCGGCTGACCCGGCCCCGTCCTTGTCTTTCCGCAGGGATCGACAAGGAGAACGTGGAGCTCTCGCCCACCGCCGGCCACGCCAACAGCGGGAGGATGCGCCACGGCTCCGCGAGCCAAGTGCAAAAGCAGCGAAGTGCCGGCAGTTTCAAACGTCACAGCATCAAAAAGATTGTGTGACTGTTTCTTTTTAGTTGGGTTTTTTTGTTTTTTTTTTCTTTTCGGAAACTGACTGACACACGCGGGACTCTCGCGGAGGGCCCCCCGCCAGTTGCGATGCTGCACTTAACTTTTAACGTTCCCATCCTGTCAGCCGTGTTGCCAGATGATCAACTCTCGAAACATTGCCTGAATTTTAATGCCTTCATTTCTTTTCTTCCGGTCTTGGTTTGAGCCAGTGTTTCAGAACCGCTCACATAGATCCTGACGGACTTTGTAGCCGAAGGAGGTGTGGAGTTCTTTAACACTGCAGAACCGCTTCTTGTCCAAACACGAAAGCCATTTCCCGCAGACGGTCCTACCTTGCTTCTGTGTCTGCCTTGTTTGTTTCTTCTCTAAAGGAAAGTGCTAATCCTTGATCCTGTTTGCACACTTCTCGAGGTGGTGGCTTTATGAGCCGGGGGAATTTACTGTAATCCTGGTTTTAATTCAGACCTGTAAGATTTTTAGCTGTGGACTTTTTTTTACCATGCTTAGAAGAAACTTACGATAGCCGCAGGACAATGAGCTTGAGCAGAAGTGGTGGATTAGATTAAATTTCTAGTAATTAGCAATAAATTTGAGAGGACAGAGGCTGCATGAGTCTCTCTCATTCCCCAGACCATAGCTTCACATACTTGGACTGTATATGGACCAGACTGGACAAACTGGCTTTTTTCCAAAGCAAATTTTTTTTTTTGCTGTACGTTACCTGCACTAAGAAAGGTCGCATAGTGGAAGGGAAATCACCGAGAACTGACTAGTGTGCTGTCATTGTAGCAGTGGTGCAAAGTTATTGCTTCTTTCTTCCATTTAGCATATACTTTAGTTTTGCCCTTCCCAACAGCACCCACCTTCGAGAAATTCCTGGCAGAATAACCAGTGGGGTATGGAGGGGAAAATTTAACAGATCAGCTTCCAGCTCTGGGAGATGGTGTTTGGCAAAGCTGCTTTTGTGCTGCCCAAGCAGCGATCTAAAAACAGCACTGTTTGCTTAAGGTACATGAATTTAAAAATAACTGACACTGTGTCAAGTCCAGGTTACGTGTGAATGTTTGCAGTGCAATTCCTGGTGTCCCGACAGACATCTGCAGTCACACCTGTCTTGCAGAACTTCCGAGGGGTTTTAGCTGGCAAGGGCTCGTACCCGGGGGTTACGCAAAACTGAAGTTGCCGTCACTGTGAAAGACTTGTCAGCTGCAGTCGCGTACCAGCGATGGACGACTGCGAGAACATGCTGCTATGTGATGACGTGTAGAGGTGCAGCGCCGGGTGCCGCGGATGCTGCCTGCACGGGCCGCGGCCCTGCAGAGCGGTCGATCTCGGAGGCGAGCAGAAGTCCTGACAGAAGGGTGCTCGTCCGGGTGCTCACTGGAGGGCCGAGCAGATCTCCTGCTGAAGAACAGTCAGACTTCCCAGTTTCAGATCCCTGTTGTGTGTTAGAAATTAACGATCTATAAGTGGCTTTAAAGGAAAAAAGTATATCCACTATATAAAATAAAATCCTCTAGTGCAATTTTGTTAGTGGCTTTCAGTAAATCAAACTCCACAGCTAAATTATTAGAGAATGGTACAATTAAGTGTTCAGATTCTATTGATATAGCACATAATTCACATGTATCCACACAGTAACAATGTAACATTTATGTAAATAAAAATACCTTTATTGTATTGAGTCATAAAATAACAATTTAATTTCTTTAATTTGTTTACAGTCCTGGAAAAACTATGAACACAAACTTAATATGCAAATAGTTTGCCAAAACAAGATGAAAACTTAGAATTAGCAGTCTTGAAGTAGATGCGTTGGAAAATACGAAGACTCGTGCAATTAACCAAATTTCTTTATCCTTGGCCGTGTAGGAGCTGCAGTAAAATGTGGTTTCTGAACTGATGCAGAACTGTGAAAGGGATTGTGAGGCTGGAACCGAACGTAGGGATAGGGCAGTGACTCGCGCCACGTCCTGGGCCGCGAGGCGTGTAAAACTTTGGGAGTCACTGATCAATAAACCGCTCTCCTCTCCTACATCGCATTGCCAAGAGCCACCTTCAGCATCACCGCCAGCTGGCACCTGGCGCTACTGAAGCAAGCTACTTCCAGCCCTTTCCGCTTTGCTGAAGACAATGAATTGTAGAAGCCTGAAGATTTGTAGGTAGGAGAAAAAAGAATCTCTTGTAAAGGTAATTTGCTGTTAGAAAAATGCAGCTTTCAGTTGTTTCTGCTACGAGCAGATTTTCTTTAAACAAATAGTAATTCCAGATGAACTACCACATCGGTCTTGTTTTGACTGGGTGTGTTTGAGAGCAACTCTTTCAATATTTGCATTGCCTATATCTAGAGAAGTGTCCCTAAATTAGAATTAATGCATTCTTTGAAATACATACAGTGTGAAATCCAGATGGACAGTGATTAAAATTACCTTTCATGTGAGAACTAGAACTACTCCAGGCTCTCAGTCCCAGCTGAAAAAACCTGATATCTTCATAAAGTAAGTCAACAAAATTTAATTTATTCTGTTTCCTGGAAGGAGAGGGAGTGATGTAATGTTTTCACGGAACGGTTCAGTGAAAGGACCTGAACTTTCTTAGAGCAGGGGTGTCAAACGTGTTGGGTAACGGGGGCTGAATTTGGGTGTAAGGACAGTCGCTGGCCAAGGCTTAATTCAGGATCACACGTGCCCCGATACACAGGAAAGTCACCTCCTAGTACCAGCAGTTGGGAAGCTTGTGCTTAGCTCCAGGGTGAAGACATGGCCTTTCTTTAATGATTAAAATTCTGTTAGTAATTAGTTGTTCAGTGCCTTACTGTCACATTCATCACTTAGCCTGCTCCCTCCAACAGCCATTGCTGTTATTTTGCCTCTTTGTTTTCTTTCTCACATCCTTCCTTACTTGTTCCCTCTCCTGTTTGGAACGTTCTCCATCCTGCTCCGTTTTGTTCCTGTGAGCACCGCTCTCGGGTCCCAGCCCAGCCTGCTTCCATTCCCTCCTCATCCCGTTACTCCATCTGTGCTTGTAGTGATCCGCAGGTAGTCGCTGGTGATGATGTGGGCTTGAAACCTGATCTAACGAGCGCGAGACAGGTCTAAGAGTTCCGACCCTTGAGCTGCTGTTCCAGGCAGCCTGCAGACCACTGGGCAGTCACTGCTGCATGGGCTGCTGCAGCTGTGGAGTCTGCGTACTTTGAAATGAAAACTTAGATGCAGAAAAATCTGCTTTTAACATGTGGACCATATAACTACGTCATGGGGACTGTATGTTTGACACCCCTGTTTTAGAACACATTATCCATTACGCACTAACTACAGTGAAGTACTGTAAAGATGATTACCATTTTGTTTGTGTTTGTATTTTCCCTGACTTAAAGATAATTCAGTAGTATTTGAATAGTGCATAACCTACCTGTTAATTATGCCAATGTTTCTGCTTTAATGTGCATGAGGTTTCCAAGAACAGGAAACATTTCAAATAAGTATTGTGGACTGAGCACCTGGGAGCGTTCCAGTGCTCCATTCCTAACTGGGTTGTAGGTTTTAGGGCTTTTTCTGTTTCATTCTAAGGTTAATTTTTTTTCAAACGTAATGACGCACGTCTTCTTATTGTTATGCAACAAACTTACCACAGAACATCACTTTTAGTGTTGGTCCCACCATTTTTTTTTAATGCAGTATATTCACCTGTAAATAGTTTTTGTGTAAAATTTGACAGAAAAGTATATTTACTACACTGTAAATACATGTGACAATATATTGTATTATTTTGCTTTTTTTGTAAAGCAGTTAGTTGCTGTATATGTATAACATACAAATTTGATTATTCTAGTGTTAGTAACTGTTAACTACTACTACTACTCCTTCCTGCTGTTGCGTTACGTCATTTAAAAAAAAAAGCTGTGTACTATAAACTTACACTGTGTATGATACCTTACTATTTCCATTTGGGCCTCAACTTGGAAACCGTTTCCTTGATCCACAATCCTGTTCATATTGTAAGCAAGCGTGCGACAGCTGGCAAGAGCCCTGCTGATTCAAACGCAGTTGGTAACTGTAGGTAAAAATGGTAGAAACCTGGTTTCAGATAACTGTTATTCACCCCATTTCCCCCTCATGTATGTACTTTCCCTCTTTTTTTTGAAGTAAAATGTAAATTCAACCTGCTTCACGTGGTTTGAAGGTCATTCACTTGTGCTGTGGGACGACGGTGGTGTATTCTGAAATCCTTTTTCTGTTTCCTGTGACAGTGAGATGTGGATGGGTCCTTCGGGTCTGACCCAGGGGCCTCACTGCAGCAGGCGCTGGATCCAGCCCTAGTCCCAGACCTGAAAACCCACTTTCTCTGGGGAAAATTAGAATCAAGTTGAAATCCAGTGGCTCGGATTTGTCTTTCCAGAATGGTGCTTCTCTGTGTGTGATCTTGCACGGTTCTAAATAATGGCAGAACTGATGGCCTGTGGATAACGGAGGACAGAATTTGGACAGAATAAAGCCCATTGTCATGAATTTCATGTCATTTCAATAAGATTATCATAATTGAATAATAAATCAGAATATTTCTTTTTAAAATGTAAATTTAATATTTTAATAAAACAGCTGCTTGGTCTTTAAAGAACATGTCAGTATAATTTGTCTATTTGAGCTTTTCTAGCTTAGAAGCTTGAAGTTTCAACTGTCAGGCAACTTTTATGACAAATGATTAATCAAATCTATTTTTCTTTTAGGGGAATATATTACTTTCCTATTAAAAATGTATAAGTACTTATATTCTGGCTTTGTGAATCGTAAAAGGATGTAAAAACACATTAAAGCGTGACTGCATTGACTTCTTCTGAGACATCTTACTGTTCCTGCATACTAAACGTACCATTAGGCCTGCTGAGTTGAAAATACAGACAGGCGGGCGTATGGGCCAGGTGACTCAGGGCAGTGCTCCCGCTGCCAGTAGGGGCTGCATGAATGGAAGGGCCGCAGTTTCCAAATTGTTAAATTTCAGGAGCAATTTTCTTTACCTTAGAGGAAATGTTCCTTAATCCTAAACCAGAAATAGCAGCACTGACTGGAGTGGGGAGCCATACGGGAGGTGTTTCCTGAACAACACGTACTGAACCACTGCTGCTAAAAACCTTTCTGAAGTTCCTCTTTTGGACAGCTGAGCTTCCGTGCTCCTGGAGATCACAAAATACACTGTAGCCACAGTGAGGGAAGGAAAGGAGAAAGAACTTTATTTTAGTTATGTCTTTATGCAGTTGGAAAAACTATATTTAGGGAAAAAATTGCACCCTTGGAGCAAAAGCAGTTCTGTCTTAGGAAACAGCTTCAGAATCCCTGCCCAGCTGATGCTGCTAAAATATTTTACAAAGGAAAAAAATAGGCAAAGTAAAAATTCAGAACTTTCTTGATGCGGGGGTATAAGTTCTGTTCTAGAGTTAAGTACTGCAAAACTGTACAAGGAGGAAGAGAAAGGAAGTTGTTATTCATGGGCAACATGACTGACCCATAATGTGAGTGGCTAATTCCTAATTATTAAGCTGTCTCTCTGACTGGCATAAATATTTCCAAATACCTCTGACTTGGAATAACAAGTCTTCACAATATTCATATTTTATATATCCCAGAAGTTTCACACTAAACTTGTAATTCCCTTAATAGGAGGCTTTCTTAAGCACACCAAAAAACTGCAAAGAAACATGTACAAACATTAAAACTAAAAGCCTTTTCCCAAGGTGGTGGGATGCTGACCTGAGGGGAAACCGTGGCATGAATCTTGGGATAGAATCATAGAACGATTAAGGTTGGAAAACACCTCTAGGATCATCGAGTCCAACCATCAACCCAACACCTCCCTGCCTACTAAACCATGTCCTGAAGTGCCAAACCTACACGTTTTTTTAAACTCCAGGGATGGTGACTCCACCACCTCTCTGGGCAGCCTCTTCCAGTGCTTCACCACCCCTTCAGTAAATAAATTCTTCCTAATACCAAGTCTAAACCTCTCCTGACGCAACCTGAGGCCCTTTCCTCTTGTCCTATTGCTAGTTACTTGGGAGAAGCAACTGACCCCCACCTCTCTACACCCTCCTGTCAGGCAGTTGTAGAGAGCGATGAGGTCTCCCCTCAGCCTCCTTTTCTCCAGGCTGAACAACCCCAGGTCCCTCAGCCGCTCCCCATCAGCCTTGTGCTCCAGACCCTTCCCCAGCTCCGTTGCCCTTCTCTGGACACGCTCCAGCCCCTCAGTGTCTCTCCTGTAGTGAGGGGCCCGAAACAATGCAATATTCGAGGTGTGGCCTCACCAGTGCTGAGTACAGGGGGACGATCACTGCCCTAGTCCTGCTGGCCACGCTATTTCTGATACAAGCCAGGATGCTGTTGGCCTTCTTGGCCACCTGGGCCAGATGAATTTGGTACCTCTGAATGTCAACATCACTGCTAGGATTAGCCTCATCCCAGGCTGCTTCACAACTGCGAGCAGCTGCCTTAAACTGTATCAGATCCTAAGGGAAATTGCTGCCCTGTCCGTGGCAGCGAGCTGCTGCGAGGGTGGGGTGAGAGAAGCGTGTCCTGTTCTTCCCTGCAGCGGGCTGACCCCAGAATGGCTTGGAGCCACCTGTGACGGTGACCAAATGCTGTCATGGGTTAACGGCTGCTACAGCTACACAAACACCCACATGCACGAGATAGGGTGAAATGTGGTCCCTTACATCCTGCCATAGGATTGAATTCTACTGCAAGTTTGTCACTTCTGCAATTGTCAAATGCTTTTTATTTTTCTACCCTCCCCTTAGGCCCATCTGGATAGGAAAGGTGGACAGAGAACACATGAACATAAATATAATGTGGCTAGTCCCTCAGTGTCACAGAACTAAAAACTAAAGCCAACTTCTTGTAGCGTTGAAGAGTACTACTGACCGTTCCATTTCAGAGCAATGCTAGTCCTTTCCCACTACTAAAGTTCTTGCTTTATAGGTGTGAATCCTTTGTGTCTCGGAACATTGGTTTCTTCAGTTGACTGCTGCTATGTTTAACAAGCTCTCAAATGAAAATAAATCCCAGGGTTGTGTGGGTGGAGAGTGTAGAATATCTCCTGTGATGTGACTTGTTAAAACAAGTATGGGTTTGTTCTTCAAAGCAGTAATGAAAAAAAGTCCAATGACTGCATCTTTAGGGATATTCAAATTATAGTGCTATAAATAGCGATGACTAGCTAACTGTATGTTAAAGAAAAATCCCACTGAACTATTAAATTGTATTTTAATTTTTTTTCTCATAGCATACTGTTCTTCAGAAAAACTAGAAATATCTGTTCCGCTGCTTCTACCCCCAGTTAGCGTACTTAGAGAATGACATCTGCCCAGGAGATCCGGGTGCTCAGTAGGACACGTTGCGTAAACCGAAGAAGACCTGGTCATCCAGACCTCCTCCACGGCCTGTGAAGACACAGGTAAAGGAAATGGCTGGGTCCAGAAGAGGTGGATCAGGGACAGGCCTGACTGGGAGTGAGTTTTCCAAGCCCTAGGTTACCAACTGCTTCCTGAGCCTACTGATGTTTAAGATACAAGATGCCAGGCGGGGGGGGCAGTGGGTGCCTCTGCCTCACCTCTTCTGGGCTCCATTCCCTTTGCCCTAATTTGCTTTCTATGAAGTTCCTCCACGTGCTGGCTGTGCTCCCCAGCTCCTTGCAGTATCAGCCATTGGGGTTTTTTTCCCCTTTCTTGGTGATTCCCTTTCCCTTTACTAACTGCCCCCTGCCCCTCCTGGAGCTCACCGCGAGACAGCCGTTCTCATTGCTGAGAGGTCTGGAGCACATGTAGTGCAGTATCAGGCAAGTAGAAGAGGAGGCTTTCAGCTTTCCTCCCAGTGGTAGCACATGCAAAGAGGGTGCAATGAAAAGTTCTGCGTAGCGTGAGAGAGACCCACCCAACTGTCTATGAACAGGCATGACTGAACACGGGCCAGAGACAGTGCAGAAACAGTGGCTCTGAGCCAAAGAAGAGGCTGGTTCAGAGCAACGCAAAACATACAAAGGCTTAAAGGCCCCATGATACAAACACAAGTGAGGCCACTGGGGTGGCTGAGGCAGCACAACAAAACAAGGGAAGGAACTTCTGCATTTGCCCAAAACACTTGGCATCTAAGTCTCCATGCAGTAGGGATCAAAGAGCAAAGGCTGCCTCTGTGTTGCTGAATCCTGCTGTACGTTGAATTACTCACGTCAAGAGATGCACACGGAAAGGGGAGAAGAGGCCATCACCAGCTCTGTGTACTCTGTCTTTCCGAAGGCTGCACTGGATCTTGTCCTGCAGGGCTGATTCTCCTCTGCTCTCCCTCCAGCCAGGCCCATCCTTGTTTTTAACTCCTGGTCTCATGCAGTTCCTGAAAGAGGGAAAAATTACTGCTACTCCCTCCATCAGCTGCAGGGCAAATGCAGCTGCGCTGCTCTGAGCAAGTCCTGCACAGAGGCAGGCACAGCTCTCGGAAGCAGCCCAGCCTCTCGCCCACGGCAGCTCTCTACCTGCTGTTGGGAGAGGAGGGCTCTGCCGTGGCTGCGGAGCGGGACACTAGCAGCACTGTCGTGCTTGGCACACACCCCTTGCTGCTGACAAAAGCAACAGAAGAGAGCAGTTAACAGACGGACGAAGCCAGGCTCGTGCCGAGCGCAAGGAACCGGCTGTAGCACTCTGAGGACTGGATCAAAGACCCTGCAAAGCAATTCAGCCAGTACACCTCTGTGGGCCTTCATTTTCCGGTTCTGTTTGAGATGTTAATGGGTATACCTGTAATTTGCAGCAAAGGCACAGATAAAAAAAGGCAAGAATAAATTGGCCTCGAGGATGCTGACATACCTTACCTGTTCTTTTCTCCTTTTCAGTAATCCTTTTACTTTGTATGGTGCAAATTTTTCTTGCTGGGAACATTTGTTTGCTTTTTAAATCATCGTGAAAATTGAACTAGCAGGATAGAAAACTGTTTCCCACTCATGAAAAATTCAGAGACATGAACTGCTTCTGTAAGAATAATGCGACTTGTCAGACACGGAAGCAGTTAATTGTTCTGTTAGCAGTGTTTGTTTTATCTGACATCAGTTTAATTCCATTATTACTCGATAGAATATATTCTTCTTTTCACAATAGTAAAGCTTATGGACTTTGACTGCTATAAGAGCTCAGCTACGCACTGCACACAGAGCAAGACACCGGTTTTGTCCCAAGAGCTTGAAGTGTTTATAGTCACCGTCTGTGTCTGAGACAGGCTTTGTGACCTCGGACAAATCTCTCAACATCTTACGACCAGGCATCATAAACGCCTGAATTGCCCAACTGTAACAGTCAAGGATAGCCGTCAGTTGGTGGAATTCTTAACAGACAAACTTCTGAGAGCTTCAGATTAGAGACATTAAAAGGGCAAAGTCTTAGCATGTTGTATTTTTTCCGCTTCATGTGTGGCGTACTTTGTAGTCTTTAAGCAGATATTTATTATTAATTTCTCACTGCTCTAAACAAAAAGATTGAGGCAAATCAGGAACTTTTCACAGAAAAATACTTACACAAACTAGTAATTTAGGAAGGACAATACTGCTCAAACACGATTCTGTGATTTTTCCAGGTTACTCATTTACACTCTCTAATGTACGAACTGCTTGCTGCATACATGTGTAAATAAACAACTGAGCAGATTTAACTCCAGCCAGCCTGGTTAGTCAGGCCAATAAAACCACCCTGGTGTCCCGCTGTTAAGGTGTTTACAACAGAAGATTTCCTGCATCGTGACATAGCGTAGAGCATGCTGTTTACAGCCAGGCAAGCTCATAGGAATGGAAAAGGCTCTGCAGAATGAAAGACTTGGTTACTGGAGAAAGGAAGGAGGCTAATTTTGGAGTAATCTATTGTGGATGAAAAGCAAGATAGGGCTTTCACAGGTGCGGAGGCTGTAAGGAGACTGATGCTGCTCTACACTCCTGCAGCTCCCACTGGTTACCACCAGGAATTATTCTGGTTTATAGTCTCACTTCTCCTTGCTCTGCTGTTCCCTGCTACCTCTTCTTGCCCCAAAGCACGCCTGCATGAGCCATCTCTCCCTGGCCTATTTCTTCCCTCTGACTTTGCCTCCAAGTTTCCAAAAGATAGAAAAGGAGCCTAAGTTGTTCTGTTGGGAAATCCAGAGCCATCTGTGTTACCACAAAGACAGCTCCAGTGACAAACCAAGAACAGTTTCCTCTCCGTTGCACACAACGCAGAACCAAATCCTGAAAAAGCGCAGGTACAGCAGCGTCCCAGGGGCCACCCCAGTGCCCAGACGCAGCAGGTGCCCTCTGATGTGCAGCAGAAGCGAATACCGTGCCAGGCTGCATAGGAAGGAGAAGCATCCAGAAAAAGCTGACTCCTGTGACTGTGCCTTTCCACGCAACCGTGCTGGATTATTTGGAGAGAGGATACACCACTCCCAAACTGCTTTTCCCATACAGACTCAGCGTGGAGGCCAAACTCCTCCCCTCCTGGATGTTAACAGTGTCATTAACACAGAAAATAACAATGATCCCCCATAAAGGTCAGCGCAGAACGTTTCCCAAGACATGGCTGCTTCTCAGATTGCTCCAGCCACACCCCATATCCTTCTCCTCTTTCATACCAGTCTGCTGTGCAAACTCCCAAGCTCCTTAGAATAACTACAACTCTTTCCCACAGTCTCCTCCAAGTGACTCGCCCAGAGCCACCCTCAAAGCTACTGTCAAACAAGCCCCTACGCCCCAAAGAGCGCTCCAGCACCAGCAACGACAAGCCACGCTTTTCTCCTGCATATGCCCCCCAAAGCCTCAGAGATTCCTTGGGACACTGAAATCATTTAAACACCAAATTTTCTTTAAGGATGCAAAAAGCTCTCAGGGGGGAAACATCGCAAGTATTTAACAGTAAAATGTAAACAAAAGTCTCCATTAATTCCAACTTTGTGCTACTGCAGCTAAGCAGTAACCCTGCCCGAACACAGATTTTCGTTCCTCATTCTGGCTCAGCCTTGGCAGACAGCAGCTCCAACCCCACATTGCTGCAGCTGCTGGCTAATACGTTTGCTTACTGTCTA
Organism: Ciconia boyciana; assembly: GCF_034638445.1. Lineage (NCBI taxonomy): Eukaryota > Metazoa > Chordata > Aves > Ciconiiformes > Ciconiidae > Ciconia > Ciconia boyciana. The sequence continues at coordinate 11,748,898 of NC_132950.1, read as the reverse complement.
GCATTTCGTCACCAGCTAAGCACTGGCGGCATTTGTCTATAACTTTGTATAAAGCACAGATCCACCTCTGTTTACTCGTTTGAAGAGCACGGTGGAAGCTAGCAGTGTCTGGCTGTGTTAGGAGACAATCAAGAGCTTTGGCTCCGGGGCTGCGATGAGCCTGATGACGAGCCAGCAGAGAACAGGGCTGAGCGGTTGGAGTGGATGAGGGTGCTCAGATGCAGCCTTTATGAGAGGAAAAAGGAGCGAAGAGCCATTCCTAGCCCTTTGAAGAGGTGAATCAGATACCCGAGGACTGGCCGAAGCAGAAGACACAGCAGGTCCTGCCAGTAAGAGAGGAGGCAGCTCGCCACCTCGCAGGAGCCTCGGGGCAAAGCGCCGCGACCAGACAGGCCGGGCGGCTGTGAGAGGGCAGGAAGCGCTCGCCACGCCGCCGGGCTGGAGGGGGACCCCGCGGGGCTGCGCCACGCCAGCAAGTGGGAAACCCTCTATTACAGCAGCTCCCGGGCTGCTGGCAGAGGCCCAGCCTGTCGCCTGGCGAGGCGCCGGGCTGCTCCCCGCCCGGGGATGAGGGACGCCACAGGAGCCGGCCCAGCCGCCGCCGCCGCGACCAGGGCTGACTGGGCCTCGGCGGCACCTCTCCCTCCGCGCCGGGGCAGAGGGGACCCCTCTGGGCCGAATCCCCGCGAGGAAGGGAGGGAAGAAGGGAGGGAAGAAGGGAGGGATGGAGGCGGCGGCGGGCCGAGCTCCCGCCCTGCGCCCCGGCAACAAGAACGAACACAAACCCCGACGCGGCCGAGCCGCTCCCCTCAGGTACGGCCGCGGGAGACGCACGGGAGTGCGCAGGCGCAGCCCTGGGGAGGCGGGGTCTCGCGGGACGCGGCGCTCTCGCGAGAGGGGCGTGGCGGGCGGGCGGGGCGGCGGGAGCCGCTGCATGTCCCAGCCCGGCGGCCCGGCCGGGCTGCACGTGGGCTTGGCGCGGGGGGCGGCGGGCGGGACCGGGACCGGGACCTGCACCTGCTCCGGGCACCGGCGCGGGAGGGCGGCGCCGCCACGCCGGACCGTCCGTAAGTACCGCCGTGGGCCGTCGCCCGAGCCCTGGGGGAGCGGTGGGGCCCGCCGCCCCGGGCTGTCAGCCGGCCAGCTCCCCTCAGCGCAGCGCCGCGGGTCTGGCGGGGCCGCCGCTCCCGGCTGGGGGGCCGCGGGGCGGGGGGGTGCTGGCCGCGCCGCCCTCCCCGCTGGCTGCCGCTCGTTAGGCCGTGGCCGCGGCGGGAGTGGTCCCGCACGGCCCGGCCGCGCCGCTGCGCCCAAGGTCGGCGCCGCCGCGCTCGGACCCCGGCCCGGAGGTCACCCCCGGCGCTCGGCGGGGCCGTGGGGCGGCCGGCGCGGGGCGGGGCGCGGAGCGGAGCGGGGGCTGCCCGCGGGCACGGCGGAGGCTCCGCCGGCGTCGCCGCTCGGGGCCGCGGGCCGGGCTGTGCCGGTGCCCGGCGGGGAGCTGAGCGCGGCTGCGGGCGAGGGCTGCGGCGCCGCCGGAGCCTGGCAGCGGGGCGGGAAGGCTCTCTCCGCGAAGTGAGTGGCAGTTCCGAGTCCCTCGGTGTTTGCCGTGTGCTTTGCTACTCGTTTCCCGCTCGACAATAGCAAAGTCGGTTAGTGCGTTCGTGAGAGAATCAGCTGCGCGGGCCGAAGGGCTCGTGTGAGTTGGTATTAAACGTGACTCATTCCCGCTGCAAACCCGGCTGCAGCTACTTAGAAACGAAAGCAAGGGGTGACATAAGTGTTGCAGACTTGGTAGTGAAGATTAAGGATGCCTTGTGTTGTCTCTTGTATGTCTGGCGTGGCAAGGCTTGCTTGTGTTATGGTAATAGCCGATAGAAACTGTTATTAGCAAACTTTTCATATATTGCAGTGAATTCTATTTGTTTGTAAGCCAGCATGGAATATAGCCAGGAGCAGAGGAATTAAATTATATTGCTACTGAGGAAGTCATGTTTCAGTAGCCTTGCTTTCCTGGAGGAATCCTTGTTTTTTGACTACTTTTCTTTTTTTCTTCTTCTTCCTCCTCCTTGAAGCAAATAAGATCTAAGTTACTCGTGTTCCAGAATTGGGCAACTTGATCTATGTCTGGCTAAGTCCTTTATCGCAGTCCAGTAAGTTATACCATGAAGCAGGGAACGCAAATGAACAGGCATCTATCTCAGTAAGGGAATCCTTTTCATGAAAGTTATCTGTGATAGTAGCAAAAAACAGCAACAAAAGCTGTGTTTGACCACAGTCTGTCTGTTAGGGAAGAGTTAGGGGCTGCGGAATGGAAGTTGTTCTGACTCTCTGTGCTTGCAGGTCACAGTTGTGCTAGCACCTGCCGAGTGTTATCCGAGCCTCTGTGGACTTTGTCTCAGGTGAAAGGAGATGGCTTGTTGCTGAGGGACGTAGTAGCAGGAGATGGTAACTTTTTCTACTGTTTGCTTTGCACCCGTGACTGACCTGCTGAGTTACAGCCCTACGGGTGTGCGCGGTATAGCCAAGGAAGAGCACGTGGCGTGCTGGAGCGCGGCACGCTGCTCGTGAGGGAGGTATGGCTTTTTCTTGGTAGCACATGGAGCAGACCAGAGCTGTCAGAGCAACTGAGCTGAGCTTGCTCCTCTGTGGGGGGTCACTGTGTGACCCAGTTCAAGTCACTTAACCTCTTCGTTCTTTAATGAGCTTCCTCTGTAAAGGGTGAAATACTGTGCAGGCATCTGCTGAGCTGCTGTACCTGTCGTCTAGTAATCTCAATGTACCTGTGATTCTGGAAGAGGATAGCACAGCTTTACTGCATGTGTCCTGGTGGCACAGTTTAGTTCTTGATTAATTGGTTTGCTCGCATGTGCTGCCTGGTGCACTGAAGGAGGTGACAGCCTTTTAGTAAGTTAAAAGGAGCAAGAAGCCTGTAGAACTTGAGCTGTGCTTGAAGCTTGCTAGAATCCACCTTCTTATTGCATCACCTGCTGTGCTGGTACCACTCACCTGAGAGTCCCCTAGCTTCTGTTTCAGTGTTTCATTGAGCTCCTGAAGCACTTTTAAAAGCTCTCAATGGACACCAGTGCTGGGGGATTTAGGCAGGTGAATCTCACCATGATTGTAACAGTATCTTCTACAACAGGGCTATGGGCTGGTTGCTCTCAGATGTGAGAGAAGGGATACTGTTCTGCTTGGAGGGTCTGCAGGAACCCAGTCGTTGTGTGTTCTGGTAGCTGCTTCTTACTTGGGTGCGCTCTCCCGAGTCGCACCGAGTTTAGATACCCGTCCTAGGAACCAGATTCCTTCTTAAAGATCTCTGGAGATGCTTTGAGATACCAATACTGAAAACTGTCAGCTGCCTAGAAGGCCTTGGCTTTAACCTAGACATGCCACAATGCCTGAAATTAGACAACAGGAATTCCCCTCGCCACCCAGGGTGTGAGATGAAGATACCTGCAGCTCAGATCCACCACGGTACGTAGGTTGCCGGTTCCTGCCGATTCTCTTGGGAGTTAACTGTGACAGGAGTTTGTTTGAGGATTGCAGCCAGAGCTGTTCAGAGCCAGAAGCAGCTGATTTGCTACTTTGAGAGTCTTGTGTGCATTTTGAAAACATTGCAGGCTGACTTCAGGGGTATTTGAGAGCAAGTATACTTTTGCAGTTGTAGAGTTATCTGAAGAGCATAACGCTTTAAAAGCAACATACCCCACTTATCTATGGCTCTCATTTTTCATGTGCACTTAACTGATGTGAAAAAATTATTTAAGGTATTTCTAGTGTCCGGGGAGACTGTAACAAGATCAGGGCTGGTATCCCAGGTGCCCTTAGCAACATCTAGAAGTAATAAAAAACATTAATTAAAACATTAATTACTTTTAATTGTCTAATGTTTCAGATCTAATGACTAGCCCTTTTAAAATCCTGATTTCTAACTACCGCGCTTCTGTGGAACTCTTAATGCAAATGGCTGGTTAAACTTCATGAAGTGCTGATTAACTTCAGGCAGCCACTTTCAGATACTTGGAAGAAGCTATTTTATTCAGCGGGTGCTTAATATTTCCTGGAGATTAAGGCTGTTGAGTTTGCTTCCATGGGGATTGCTGAAGGTGGTATGTTTGCATGTCTCTCACTGCTTTTGCAAATGATCTCTCTTCAGCTGGTTTACTGTGGGTTTTTTATTGTCCACTACATGGTTCTGTTTAACTTTGCCGCTTCTGTGTTTGGTACCCTGGCTGGAAGCTGCCTCTGAATTTATGGACCCTGTACATTACTATTAGCAGAGTTGAATATTTCATAAAAGATCATTTAAAATCACTCTTCAGCAAACAAATCACTGCTTGTAGACCTGAAGAGTCCTGATTGCCTTTGACCTCTGCTGCCACCTGGCAATGAGGACGAGAAACTTACCATGTGCTATGGCTGATTTTGACTCCCTGTGTATAAATAGCAGCGGTTCCTGGCAAAAGCTCATGATCTGCATGTGCCTCTTGTATCGGGGGCGTTAGCTTTGCTTAGGGATAACTCTGTGAACTGGAAACCTGAAGTCTCTGGAACAAAGATTGGAGCAGGTATCCCCATAAATTTTAGGCCTGTGACCCTGCAGTTTCCCCTTCCTTAAAGAGGAGCTTCTTTTGTCTTGAGCTTGGACTTGTATTCCATTTCTTCTTGAAATGCAGGGTTAGGAAGATTTTTTTTTTGTTTTCAGGGGTGCAGGAAAGAAATTTGCACATCACTTCCCTAAAATATTTCAAGTTGAATGGAATATAGTCCTGCTTGGTAAAGAGAATGGGCTCTCATCTCTCAAGTTGGAATACCTATTTTCTATTCCTTGTGTTTCCTCCAACTTGATATGACTGTAGGAAGGTCACTTAATTATTTTCCAGAATTTCAGAAAAAATACATCCAATACTTAGCATTTTGTGTTTGCTTCTACACCAATGAAGCTAATGCAGCCCTTGCTATGGGCAACATAGTGTAGTGTCCACTACAGGTGCAGCTTATAAATTAAAATTTAAAAGCAACCAGCTAAGTCAAATGCCTGGCATCTGTATCAATTTCTGTCTTGGCTTTGCTTTTTAAAAAAAGGACTACGAAAGCTGAGGAAAGGAGCCAGCCTGCAATCTTTGGGGAAGCCTTTCTGTGTAGGAGAACAGCCCCCAGCGTAGTTTGGGCGAGGGCTTGTAGGTGCGGCTGTAATACGGCTCAAAGTGAAGCATGTCTCTCTGATTAGGTCTCAAGTATGTTGCATAACTTCTTGTAGCAAGCTTGTTAATGCACACAAGTTATCTTCCTGCTTGTTCAGTCTAAATGACTCTTAGTGAAGCCTTTGCTGTTCCTTCCTGGCATAGATGAATATAGAGTGCCTTTTTCACAAATGTTTGATATCCTTCCTCTCTGTGTGCTTCTGCGACTCGCTCTCGGCAAGCCAAGCCCCGGGCATGAGGCTTCCAACTGAACAACATTGCTTTTTGCCTTTCTGTTTCGGTCTCGTCCAGCTTTTGTTTTGAGAAGCTGTTTATCAAGGTCTGGTTGCTGTGCGCAGTAAGCCTCTGGTGAGCAGGTCTCGATGCTGTTCCCCAGATACCTGTTTGGTCTCAGTGCTGTCTCTTAAGCGGTATCAGTGTGTTGTGGTGTAAACCTCACCATTCTGTCTCCTTGAAAATTCGTGTCTGTTTTTTGTCTTGTGTGCAGAGTATATTGGAAGCCTTTGGTTAGTTTAGTCTCTGCTCCTGAGTGTTGTGTGTGCCTGTTGTGTGGAAATTGATACGGATGCCAGGCAATTGACTTAGCTGGTTGCTTTTAAATTTTAATTTATAAGCTGCACCTGTAGTGGACACTACACTATGTTGCCCATAGCAAGGGCTGCATTAGCTTCATTGGTGTAGAAGCAAACACAAAATGCTAAGTATTGGATGTATTTTTTCTGAAATTCTGGAAAATAATTTGTTCTATTCTCCAACCTGGATGAAAATGCAGAAGGAATGAAAGATGATAAAACCTGCATTTGGGGGAAATGTTTGGAATGTGTTGATAGATTATTAAGGTAATAAAAGCTGTTTGCCTGTACCATGGGGGACTGACTCTCTTTAGTCTTCTATGAAAAATGCTTTTTAAAAGGGTTGAATCTGGACTGGTAGGTGTGTCAAGGAGGAAAGAAACTGGTCAGGGAGAATCCCAACAACAGATGCATTAGCCTCTTGGCTTAAGAAGTGATGTTCGTTCCCTGGTCAGGGATACCTCTGCACAGAGCGGGTTAGTCTGAATCGGAGGACTTTCTCTGCACTTTAAAGCCGGGTGATAATAGGAAGGTCATGTGGCCTCTGGCTTATGTGCTAAACTCTTTTGGCTAGCTTGAAGAAGCAGAACATTAGGTCTGGCTCTGTTTTTGGAGTGGACTCCAGAACTGGCAAAAAAAGCCTCCACCAGATTTTGAGCAATAACCGAGAAAGATAAAGGTAGTACTGGTGAAGTGGTGCCTGAAGTTTTCTTCTGTATCTGAGATGCCTTTCTGGCAAAGTGGTGAAAATTGATCTTGTGTTCCTCTGTAACAGAGGATTCACAGGGAGATGCTAGCTCGGTTGAGGAAGCTATAAATAATGAAACAATTGGAGCAGGAAAGTAATAAGATACAAAGTGCAGTAAGGAGCTTGATAATCTGATAGGGTTAATGTTAATTACAAAGTGTAACCTGTGGCTTATTGCATAGCAGGAGTGATCAGCTCAGGGCCTTGCATTAAGCCATCCGGCGGTGCAGGTGGCAAGGGTTGGTGGTTGTATATATATGAGCCTCTTGGTGATTTCCAAAAAATCTGTAAGAACTCCCTACAGTTTGGCTAGGCTGATACTTTTATTGTAAACCTCCGCTTTCCAGTGCGTAAACAGAAACTGTTCCGAGTCCTGCTTTGGCCTAGAAGTGATACCGCTGGAGCTGCGGAGCTGCGCTGGGCCACTATTTGGCTCGTGAGTGGGAGAAAATACACAGAGGCAGTGACTGAAAAGTGAAATATTAAAAAAGCCTGGGCCATCCGTGTAGCAGCTTCAGCTGCAAAGGAGGGGAGTGAACTATTGTAGGAACATCAGTGGAGCTGATTACACTGCAAGCAGTTTTTATCTTAGAGATAAAAGACAGCCTGGTGTTGGTGGTGTTTCTTGTTCCAGAGCTCTACTTTAGCTCTACAACAACCAGCTTTTTCAGCCTTTTAATTATGTCATAATTTATCCCTCTGCAAATACGACTGTTGGTTCTTAAATATTTTAAGGTTGTGGAGTGGCTTCATTAGTAGTTTTCATTCACAGAGGAGACTTATTCATGAGCTCTGTAGCCCATGTTAACTGGGCTGTGAAAAGGTGGTATTGCTGAAGGGGTATCTCTCGCCGTTCTTGTCTTTCAGTGTCGGTGTTTGAAGCAGAAATTGCTGCAGAACACTAATTTTATTTAAGTATAGAGAAACTTTCCTGGTCGCTTCTTTTAAAAAGAAGTGCCATCCAGTGTGAGATCTTGCTTCCCTGGCTCCTACCTGTCTTTGGATGTTTGTAGCTACCGAGTCATGTCTTCTGAGCTCTCGCCCCCGGGTGGTGGTTGTGATGGTGGTACACCAGGCTGGCCTGGGAGAAGAGCGTGCGAAAGGCTGCAAAATCTTGTGGCCAACTGACACGCCGGTGACCAGGAGCGTGTGATGCGTGGGCTTGCAGCCCGGTGACACGGCAGGCCGCTGTGACCTCACAGATCCGCCCTGTAAGGTCAGCCTCTCTGATGCGAACCTGTGCGGGTAGAAAACCTCGTTGCTCTCCGGTTTGAACCGTACTCCAGAACTGCCTTCGGCAGGACCTGGAAGAAGCAGGTGGTCCCTCCGTTGTGGGCTGCCTGCTTCCATCATCTTCTTTGAAAAACAAAGAAGCTGCAGTTTAGATATTGCAATACCATGTTCACCAATGGTCAATGCACCTTTCAATGAAAACCAGCCTTACAGCAGTGGTAGTCAAGTACATCTTTCTATGTTTCTGTGCAGTAGTTTCTCTTATTTTAATCTTAATGCTTTTAAAGAATCTTAACTAGTTCTTTTAGGTTTTTGTCAACTCCTGTTCTTATGTCTCCTATAAGGCATAGCATGTGCTTCTAGTTATTTTTAGCGTGGAAAAATTTTAGGAGCCCACGTGGTCCCATTTAGTTTTAACTGTGCCAGCCTTGTCCAGTTCTTTCACCCATTTTCCCGAGTGCTGTATCACTAACTATAGGGTTCGTAGGGAGGCATCCTGGTCTTGCTGTTGAAGCTACATTTCCAATTTAGCTGCCTGCTTGTTTGCTCTGTGATCCTTCAGGACGGTCTTTAATTCCAGCCTTGATTTCCACTGCTTTCAGGGTCTGGAAGTGTAACCTCTCAAGTGCTGGGGCAGGAGGGGAGCGGAGGAGGCAGGGACCGGCAGCACCGTAGGGTACATCCCTGCAGAGCATGGGGGCTCAGGCACTTGGGAGTTGTCCTTGTCTCTCTTCTTGTAGAGGCTTGAAGCAGCTTGCCCCCAGAGCAGACCTCCTTGTGCGTAGAAAGCCCTGAAAATCTGGAGTGAGTGCTTGCTGAACTCTCCTCTTGGACCTTGAGAATGAATTATCTGGCTTCTCAGTGAACCTCGTGCTGCAAACATTTCTGACCTTATAAGGATGTGTATGCTGAAGCATTGTTTGTCCTGGCTAGAGAAACAAGGTGGCTTAAAACTGCTCTGGGACCCTAATGCAAACAAGTAGAGTAAGTTGACTGTCCTTGGGTTTGTTTTTTTAAGGTAGGCAAGTGTGTGCGTTCATTCTTGTCCTCATCTCCCTGATCTTTACCAGGAGTTTTCCATAAATCAAGTCAGGATACAGATTTGGAGAGCTGACTGACCCCTACTCTCCCCTTGGTGTCTTAATCCCATCCTGACCTCCCGTGGGGATTATTTAGCAAGTTGGAAAAGTCTCATGTCCTAGCCGCGGCTCTCCGGCCATGCCTTGATATAAGGTGTGACATTTAGACCGGATTCCCGACATGCCAGAAGGAAGTGGAAGTGGCTGGTGGTGCGGGGCGAGCCCGTACAGTGCATGAGCTCTGCACTAGCTCAGCTCTATTTTTGGTGCGGGACTGCGTGGGGCCCTGCACGTTGGGAAACGGCACTGGGGCATCCAGCGTTTCACACTGGTTCTGGTTTTTGCAAGCTGATCGTCTCCGGTCCAAAGCCTCTGGAGCTGCTGTGCTTCCCCAGCTGGCTCCTCCTGCCCGGGGAGCGCAAGGGCTGTCGGGCCAGGCTCCCTCCAGCCTGGCAGTGTTTAGGGCCATGTGATTTGACAAGTTGCCATTTTCTGTTCTGCTGCTGGCAGGAAAATCCCAGGCTTTCTTCCCCCCATGTGTTTAAACGATCCCATTGCCCCTGCAGTCCTGAGCTGGCTGTCAAATTGGCAGTGGAGAGAGGGTTTTGCTGCTCTTAAACGTGGTGGGAAATGCATGGGGGCTTTAGGAGCAGTCCTGTGGAGGGAATGAAAGAGAAGTATGTGCTGCATCTTACAACCGTTCAGTTGAGCAGGTTAAAAATCAGCCATCTTCTAGGCATGGCATAAAAAGCAATGTTGTGACCAGCATGTCAAAATCAGGCCACCAAAGCCTTCCTGTCACGTTTGTGTGAGGAGCTGTTTGTTGGTGTTAGCTGTCCCCTAGCCAACCCAGTGCTCTAGGATGTCTGCTGGCATCTCGTGCAGAGCCACTGCCTTTTATCCCATTGTAGTTGATGGAAGGATGTGGAATTCCCATTTAACACGATCAGCACTTGCAGTATAGCACATATGCTGCACTATAATGTGTGTAGTATAATGCAGCTCTTGCTAAAACCAGTCAAACTAAAAACATGAAGTTAAATGAGCTTTGCAAGGAGCAGTCAGCTAATCCACCGGTCCCCACTGATCTAAATATCATAGAAGAGTGAAGATCTTTATTTTAAATGATATTAATGTTTAAAGTGACTCTTAGAACTGTTTTGTCTGCCAGGCTTTGGGACAGGGCTGTCCCTCTGGGGCATCCTGCTGCTGTCCTCCTGCGCTGCAGAATTGTGTGGGACTATTGTTTGTACAGTTGGTGCAACTTAATAGGGAATCGGGTAATAATAGGGCTGTCTGTTTAATCAGGAAAGCTTGCTGGGAATGGACTTGTGAGCTACTTTAATTTGAGTTTGTGGTACGCCTGTGAGACAGCTTGTAGGGTGGTTCTGCATTAATTACAACAACTTAAGCGGACAGCAGATGAGCAGTCGCGGTGGCTCACAATGTGCCGTTGTGCTGTAGAGCATAAATGTGAACCTTTTGTCTTGGGAATCTACAGGCTTCACCCTTTCCACTTACCAAGTTCCAAAAACCAAATGTCCAAATTATTCCATAGGTTTGTTGGTGTTTTGATTCCAAATCTCGGGTGTTGCTGTTAACCAAAAGTCCACCCCCAGCAGTGAGCCTTGCTACCTGCTGTATAAAGCCAGCTGGAAGTAACTTTGATTTAGAAGAGATCAGATGCGAATGTCCAGTGAACACAGACTCAAGTTTTCTGTGTAGAACAACGTAAATACCTCAGTCGTGATATACTGGAGATGTTACTGGATTTCTTAAATCATGTCTGCAGCTGACCTTTCATTTGGGATTCAGCAAGAAATTTTCTAGTCCCTGTTTTTGCCATTCATTTATTTACTTGCCCCAGTCGTTAGGGCTCTGCAGCAAGTATGGAAGCAAGGCTGGCGTCCAGGCTAGCTTGGATAAAGCTGTGTGTGTGCTCCTGTGGGATGGGAGGGTGTGGCTGGAGGAGGTGAGAGCTCTGGAGCAAATATTAAATTATCTGAGGCTTGGATGCTCGGTTTGAGCCTGAGGGAGGCATGTTTTTGTCCCCCAGCTAGAATGTAATCAGCTCCTTCGGAAAATCGGGGCCCCGAAGGAGAGTTGTGTTTGGAAGCCATGGTCAGAATGCTTACTCTGATAACAATTTTTTTTTTTCCGGTTGAGACAGACTAAGCATAGTTGATGTACTGACTTGAATGTCTTCTCTTGTCTAAGAAATATTATGCTTCTAAAGAGGAACTAGATAATACTCTTTTCCAGTGGGTGGTTCCCATTTCTAGGACTTTGCTATCTCCTGAAAACAATCTTTATTTTTGTTGCTCATTGGCAAAAGTCTTGAGGCCTGTTTGGCGGAAAGTCTGTCCTGTGTAAGCATTGTCAGACACGCGGAGTTTTGCTTTAATTCCTGCTCGGTGAAAATATAAACTGTAAGCGCTTGGCAGCGAGGCTGTTTTGGGGACGTGGGTAACTGTTTAGCTTTGTGTTCCAGCTGTAGGCTTGCCTTAAGGCAAAGGAGAGGCATGTCGGCCCTGCCTCGTGTAACCCAGGCGGGGCTGGGACGTGGAGGAGCGTGACTGGGACCGAGCCTCGTGGGGTCCAGGCAGGGAAGGGCTCTCACGCTTCCTAGCGTAAGAGCGGCAGCTTTCAGCTCTCGAAAGTCAGAGGAGCAGCAGCTGTCAATGTAGTAAATTTAGATGTAGAGCAAACTTTGGAGCTGGATTCCAAAGTAGTAGTGTCTCTATCCAGGCTGCTTTTGCTAGACAAATACCGCTGTTATAAGGGTGTTATAGCATATTTCTCATCCTCACTACTGCAAAATCTTTTAGAGGGACTTCTGTTTATTGCGAGATGCTTGCTTCATCAGGCTGTAGTTGCTCGTGGTTTAGGAATTGCTGTGTGCATAAAAGTAAATGGAGTAGCTGTGTGTTGCTGTTTAGCTCCTCCTTAACTGCAGACTTCAGTCATGTGCCTGCGCCCCGGCCTCTTGCAAAGCTGCGCATGAGAACCCTTGCAAAGCCCTTCACCTTCAGTGAGTTATGTTTGAGAGAAGCGTGTGTTGTCAACCTATGAAACTCTCGGGAATGTGATGCCGCCTTTCAAGCAGAGAACCGAGTCGTCCTGCAGTGTGTCAGTCTGTGTCTTGGCATGCTCGTGGTACAGCTGTGGTGTGAACCCAGCCTGATGCTGGAGAAACTTGCAGCGCTGTCCTTGTGTGTAAGTACTGACCTGCAAAGGTGAGACAGGCGAAAGAAGGTGAAATTGTTTTAAGTGTAAAGGTGAGGTAAGGTGAAATGGATGAATATAATGGTGAGAAATGTCCAGATGTCCCTAGTCTTGGGTATGGATCTTGTTCTGTGGTCTGCCGGTAGAGCAGAGATGTGAATTTAAAGAGCGGCTGGAAAACAAGCCTGTTCATGCTAATAGAAATACCTCAAGGCATTTATGAAACTTTAGCCTTCCTTCCCTGTGACTATTTTAACATGGTTTCTGTTTCTCCTTCTAGATATAATTGCTGAGGCTCTGTAAAATGGCTTTACGCTTCCGCTATGTCATCCCATATGCCATACCTGGACTGCTGGCACTTCTTGGCTGCTGGTGGATCTATTCCCATAGAAAAAAGCATGCAAGCTATCACGACAAACAAGCAATAGCCACCGAAGAGCAGCAGGAAGAAGTGCCAGACAATGACTCATCACCCAAAACAGAAGCATGTGTTCCTCGAAGACTGCCTCTCTCCTCGGAAGAGGAATGCCCAGAGAATGAAACCTCAACCTCGCTGCTGTCAGCAGGGTCGACGACGCCCTCTCTTCTGTGTCAAACTCATGAGAGGCTAGATGTCTCACAGGACCTTCCAGACCTGTCAGTAACGACAATTCAGCCCAGCACCCTTGAGGACGACAGTGAAAAACTAGAAACAATAGGATCTCAAGATGAAAGCAGTGTCCCTGCTTGCGTTTCTCTCCCTCTGATCTCGGAGAGCGCAGAGCGTCACAGCAGTGCTGCAGTGAGCCTTATGCAGGATTCAAGCTCTAGTGCAAACCAAGATCAGTGGCTGTCAGCATCAGCGATGCTGATGCAAAAGTCTTTGGGAATCATGGAGATCAGCAATGCAGAGCAGTCGCATGATTCTTCATTTGAGCCCCCTAAGGAAAGCCAGATGCCAGAAATTGTGCTATCGGATACTGGCTCTGTGACAGCCCTTTGCTTGAGATTGGAGAAGGAAGCCAATACCCCACAAACCTTTCTCAATAATGAAGTTGAAGCTGTATCAAGTCACAAGGATTCTGCAGTGAGCATGTTACCGGATAGTTTGGAGTCTGCCTGTTTGGAGCAGTCCAGGGAAGAAGAGATGTCCAAGTCAGTTGCCAGTACTGTACCTGTGTGTCAGGAGGAGGACACACAGCCCAAAGGAGATAAATTGGAAAGAGAGAAGATTGGACGAGTGAGTTTGGACAAGGAAGAAGTTGAGAAAATTGAGCAAGTAGCAATACAGATCATTTCCAAGGTCATTTTGGCAGCAACTGAGGAAGTGCGCTCTGGTTCTGCAAGTGATGTGTCCACTCGGGTCTGCCAGGCTGCTGCCAGCAGAGTTGAGACACCTCTGGAGACAGCAAGTATTGTTCCCTCTGATCAGATGCTGGCAGAGGAAGCTACAGTAGCTGATGAGAACATTGCTGTGAAGAGCGATGCTGCGGTACTGACATCCCTGCAGACAGAGGAACAGGATCAGAGTGTGACAGGTTCCAGCTGTTTAACACCAGGCTGTTTATCCAGCCCTGTTCAGAGAGACAAAAAAGACCGTCGGGTGAAGAACCGTGTGCGCAGTGAGGAGGTGCTGTCTGGTCCTGCGAGTGATGTGTCCACTCGGATCTGCCAGGCTGCTGCCAGCTGTGTTGAGAGACCTCTGAAGACGACAAGTATTGTTCCCTCTGATCAGATGCTGGCGGAGGAAGCTATGGTAGCCAACGTGAACGCTGCTGCGAAGGGTGATGCTGCGGTACTGACATCCCCGCAGACAGAGGAACAGGATCAGAGTGTGACAGGTTCCAGCTCTTTAACACCAGGCTGTTTATCCAGCCCTGTTCAGAGAAACAAAAAAGACCGTCGGGTGAAGAACCGTGCCCACAGTGAGGAGGTGCTGTCTGGTCCTGCGAGTGATGTGTCCGCTCGGATCTGCCAGGCTGCTGCTAGCAGAGTTGAGACACCTCTGGAGACGACAAGTATTGTTCCCTCTGATCAGATGCTGGCGGAGGAAGCTACGGTAGCTGATAACACTGCTGCGAAGAGCGATGCTGCGGTACTGACATCCCCGCAGACAGAGGAAAAAGATCAGAGCGTGACAGGTTCCAGCTCTTTAACACAAGGCCGTTTATCCAGCCCTGTTCAGAGAAACAAAAAAGACCGTCGGGTGAAGAACCGTGCACGCAGTGAGGAGGTGCTGTCTGGTCCTGCGAGTGATGTGTCCGCTCGGATCTGCCAGGCTGCTGCCAGCTGTATTGAGAGACCTCTGGAGACGACAAGTATTGTTTCCTCTGATCAGATGCTGGCAAAGGAAGCTACAGTAGCTGATAACACTGCTGCAAATAGCGATGCTGCGGTACTGACGTCCCCGCAGACAGAGGAACAGGATCAGAGTGTGACAGGTTCCAGCTCTTTAACACCAGGCTGTTTATCCAGCCCTGTTCAGAGAGACAAAAAAGACCGTCGGGTGAAGAACCGTGCCCACAGTGAGGAGGTGCTGTCTGGTCCTGCGAGTGTGTCCACTCGGATCTGCCAGGCTGCTGCCAGCTGTGTTGAGAGACCTCTGGAGACGACAAGTATTGTTCCCTCTGATCAGATGCTGGCGGAGGAAGCTACGGTAGCCAACGTGAACGCTGCTGCGAAGAGCGATGCTGCGGTACTGACATCCCCGCAGACAGAGGAACAGGATCAGAGTGTGACAGGTTCCAGCTGTTTAAGACATGGCCGTTTATCCAGCCCTGTTCAGGGAGACAAAAAAGACTGTCGGGTGAAGAACCGTGCCCACAGTGAGTCCCAAGGAGTTGATCGGACTCCTGTGGAAAACCATGCAGGGTCACTGGACAAGTCGCCTTTGGTTATGGAGGGCTCTGGGTGCAGCACATACGCATCTGAAGGCGAGACGAGTGCGGAGGACTCATTGCAGAGCACAATGCTGTCTGTCGCATCTAGCCAGTGTTTGGACTCACTGAGCATATCTGCAACCCAAGACATGTCTGCTGAGCAGAGCTCAGTACTGAGTGAGAAACCTCCTATTCTGAAGCTACCTGAAGACAGCAAAGTGCCATACAGTAACGGGATACTGAAAGAGGATGGCCCAGACTTGTGTCATGGGTGTAGCAGGGCAGCAGGGATGGATGGAGATCACTTAGGAGGTAACGGATTTGAAAATCCTCCTACAAAAACGTGGTGAACCAGTGTTTTATGTGCTGTAACCCTTCTGCTTCAGAACATGTTCAGATAAATCCCCTTCATGTTTAACTTCCCCAGTAGATGAATATTTAGCCCTCTTGTGCAGGGGGGTATGCATTTGCTCTCAGAATTCCCATCTCTGTAGGATCCAGTGTTAGCTGGGTGATCTTCAGGCTGTACCGCAAAGGGGTGAACAGGCTGGTCCCCTTTCAGCACAAAGCCTATTGTCTAAAGCTAAGCACGTGCTTGAGTAGCCCAGTGAAACGGACCACGTCTGGCTGTAGGCCAGGCTGCTGAACACCTTGCTGGTTTGAGACCTGCTAATGCAAATGGTTTCTGCTCCCGTTGGGGCAGCCTCTAGTAAGCACTGGGTTCTTATCTGTGTTCATGGGCTGCTGCTGAAAGGAAGCTGTAAGGCAGGTTTCTGAGGTGCTGCTGGATGAACCAGGGATGTGCTGTGATGAATTGTGATAAAATCAGTTGGTTGCAGACCAATTACCCTGAAGCCTTTTTGCTTGGAAGGGTAGGTGCACGCCAAGAAATCCCAATGGGGAGCAATGTTCAAGGAGTTCCTCCATCTGTCTCTGTGTTGCTTTTGCCTTCTAGATCCTAGATGGTGTGTGCCTGGCAGAATACAAAGCTGTCTGAGCAAATGTTAACCTGTGTGACCTGGGGGATGGATGTTAAAATCCTTTATAGGACCCTGTGGTGCCATCAGTCCTTAATGACAGTATGTCTTTTGTAATTGCTACAAAGTAGTTGGAACGCTGCTTGTTGCAAGACATGGGGATTGAGTTTGCCAACAATTAAGGATTAAACCCACAAAATGTTTTCACTAGTGAGAGTAACCATAGGAAGAAGATGGTTTTGCCTTGATGTGAATGCTGGTGTGACAAGAAGGTACGAGAGTGTGTTGTGGAGCCTGGTGATGACAAGGGCTGAAAGCTCTGCACTGAGACAGCTCAAGGGTAGGGAGAGGGGGTATAGCAGGTAAAGTTGATAATGTGGCTATGTTGGGTAAGAGGTCCTACACTTGACCTTCACACTCAGGCTGTGAGACTTAAATCCTCATCCTTGTCTAGGAAGTCTATGGCAAACTGCTGCACTGTTTGCCTTTGACTTTCTAGGCATCTGTGCTGTCCTACTAGTTAAGATATGGCAAATGTGAAGCAGCTGTTGGGTTTATTTTTCTCTTTGGTCTTGCACTGGATGGTCTGAATACTTGCAAGCAAGTGAGGATCTTCATGCTTCTGCTTGTTAATCTGGAGGAAGGATCAGCCTTGTGTTACACTGACTGTATCTGGGATCTGACTGGGAGGAAGCTGTTTGAGTTTGTCCCCTTCCCAAGTAGAATTGTTCCTGGTATTGGCTCGTGGTTTGGGAACAAAACATAGCTCAGCTCTGGCACCTTATTTCTTCAAGCATATGACAAATTTGGGCAAGAGGCAATCCCCTACCACAGCTAGAAGTGGGCACACGTGGCACTCAGGTCACTGTGCAACGCCCGTTGGGGCAGGAACGTAATGTCAGTGCAAAGAGCAGATGAACAGGTTGCATGTCCCTCCCCGCATGCTGAACTCCCTGTGAAGAGCCCTGTTTAAGCCATGGGGAAAATGCAAAATACATCGCTTCAGCAGCAGCTCAGTGTTGACGTTAGCATAGCTCTCACTCAGCTGGTAACTTTGACTTACAGCGTCTTGTCTCTCTTGCTGTGTAAGGTGGCACCATGTTTGAAGGAGTCCTGCTGAACTCGGGCCTCCTTCTGTTGCATTCCCAGAGATGTGCAGGTTTTTCTCCAGGAATAAAAGGAAACTTTCAGTAGGCTATGTGTGACGGGACTTTACCCTTTCTGAAATACTGGAGAACCTGATGCAGGAACATCCCAACTGAATGCATAGGAAGAGCTCAACGTAACCTCTCTATGAAATTATATATTTTCATGGCCTTGTGCCTGGTAGCTGGATTGTGTGGGTTGTCTGAATGCTGACACGTGTGCATGTCTTGTAGGTTCGGATATAAATAGCATGGATTTTGTGGACAGTGGCTGTGCCATGAGGAAGACAGTGACTCGCCAGAACTCTAAGCTAGGAAGAGAATCCAGCAAGTCCGACTTCATTATCTGGGAAATAGAGGTCCCAAAGGTAACCAGTTGCTGGTCTGCTCACACATCCTGCCCTGCCCTACATAGCCTTCTTCTGGTTCTTCCAGTCTGGTACTGGCTCAGTGCCATCCCAGGGAGATCAACAACAAATCAACGAGGATTTAAGCATTTAGCTCCCATTAGGACTCAACAGGAGTGAAGAGTCAGTAGACAACTGTAAGCAGGAGGCATGTCAGGGCTACGCCCAGGGTAATGCTGGTTGTTGGACCCATTATTCCTCATTATCTTCCACCCCAGTCTGTTAGTCTGATGCTTTGAAAGCATTCAGAAGACTTTGAGGGTACACAGTTATTAGTAGCAGGTGATGAATTTCTTTCTTTCCACTGTGTAGGAGGGTTACCTTTCAACTGCCTGTCCAAACCCTTCCTCAAGCTGAATGCTCATCTGAGCTATTCTGTGGAGCTGCTGTGTCTCTGTCTTTATAGTGAGCTTTCTTTTGGGTTGAGAGGGAGACTGTGTTTTTTAGGACTATGTTCATACCTTCTTCCCTGCTTCGTATGTGCAAAATCACCTCTGGCTGTCCTGCACAGCATTGCTCTTGGAGTTCTGCTGCTCAGCAGACCCAAATACTGACAGCCAGTAGCGTGAGACAGCAGCTCCCGGCAGGATAAGCATGCTGCCTTGAGTGCTTGGATGCTGTGAGCCCAGTGAAGACATGTAACACGCATTTTAATGGATCAGTAAAACACAGGCTAAGGAAGCAGTTCTACAGCAGAAAAATACGTTTCAGTGGTTAGTGAAGACAGGCTGTCACTTTTCTTAAAGTAGTTAACTTTATATTGTAGAGGATTATCCATACTGACTTGGGCCCAACACTTCCGCTTTGGTATCTGGTCTCTGACAGTATGTGGTGGCAGATGCCAGTGGAAGAGTAGAAGTGACAGGGCTTGCACAGACATATCTTCATCACCCTGCACGGCTGTCCAGGGACTCTGTAGTCTAATGGGCATGATAGCCTGGCTTACTCTCCTATGAATTTGTCTACTCCCTTTCTAATCTAATTAACTTGTTTAAAAATTGCTAAAACTTGGTATTTCATATCTGAATGAAAAATGCATGTAGCATGCTTTAAAAAAAAAAAGTGGTGGGAGATTAGGAAGACAGAGTAGCCTTTACCAGGCCTGGTTTTGTCCCATGTGTGGTTGTGTCATTCTACAAGATATGAAGATGGATCTATCCAGGTGAGCTGTGCTTACTGATCTGTACCTACCTTGACTTATCACAGCGCAGCTGAACTCTGCACTGGTCCAGCATTGCCTTATATTTATCCTGCCTGGCGCTATGCTACAGGAACTGAGAATGTGAGTGAAATAAGCCACGGAGAACAATGGTGTTTGATCTGTGTTTCTCTTCCTGACTCTTTCTTTCTTGTCTTTCATAAAGGAATTAGTTGGCCGCTTGATCGGAAAGCAAGGAAGATACATGACCTTCTTGAGGCAAGCGTCTGGTGCCAAAATTTATGTCTCAACACTACCTTATTTCCGTGACTCCCAAGTCTGTCACATCGAAGGTAGGTGGAATGTCTCTTTATTCATGGTCTAATATGTAGCTTGGGGGCCTTAATTAGATGGGCAAGGGATTTAAACAGATTTAGTGGCTTCATGAGTCCAGTGCTTTACAAAAACTTTCTGTTCAGTGCTATTACAGTAGGGGTGTATGCCAAGTGGCCTGTGCCTTGGCATGTGAACCCTCTATTCTAGAGGTGAGAATGCATTTTAACATCTTTGGCTGCTGTAGTTTGACCAACACCTTTTGCAGGATCACGTCAGGCTTGAAGGAGGAACTATGGTATGCGTATCGGCAAATGCAGTCTTGACTGTGAAGGTTTTGTGGCTGAAATTGTGGCTGAAAGATAACTGCCAGTGAATTGGGTTCGTACTGGAGGCTAAAGCTGTTGAAACTGAGGCCTGGCAGTCTGAGTTGCTCATGTTGGTCTCATACCAAGTGACATGGCCAACCTATTAAAACTTAAGTTGTTGATGTAGTGCAGAAGGCTTCTGGTAGCTATACTGCTTCATGTGGTGGGGCTGTCCTCAGCATATCTGTGCTACAGACTTTCTGTGGGATTTTTGTCTTCCAGGCTCCTCGCATCAAGTAGAAAAAGTACTGAGCCTGATTGGCAAGAAGTTCAAAGAGCTGTGTCTCACCAACATCTACGCTCTACCTCCACCAACACCACTGACGCTTCATTCCCTCCTTATGACTGCCTGGGTAAGTCCCAGCTTGCTGGCTGTGCTGATGTCAGGCTGGAAGGCTGTTGGTGGTCGCTGCTGTTGTAGTATGCTATATCCATGTGGCTGGATCACAGATGCCCTCAAAAACAGTTTGGTTTTGTGTGGCTATCTGTTATCCAGCTTGTGTAACTGTTACAGATCAGATTTATCTACCTTTTCTTCCACTACTGTTTCCATTCTGCCTGAGCTGAGAAATGTAGAATCATTTAGGTGGGAAAAGACTTTTAACATGGAGTCCAACCGTTACCCTAACACAGCCAAGTCCACCACTAAACCATGTCCCGAAGCACCACATCTCCACGGCTTTTAAATACCTCTAGGGATGGTGACTCCACCACTTCCCTGGGCAGCCTGTTCCAATGCTTGATAACCCTTTCGGTGAAGGAATTTTTCTTAATACCCAGTCTA
This sequence comes from Ciconia boyciana, assembly GCF_034638445.1. Classification (NCBI taxonomy): domain Eukaryota; kingdom Metazoa; phylum Chordata; class Aves; order Ciconiiformes; family Ciconiidae; genus Ciconia; species Ciconia boyciana. Next base: position 11,728,830 of record NC_132950.1, on the reverse strand, counting down.
AACCTCCCCTGGCGCAACTTGAGGCCATTTCCTCTCATCCTATGGCTTGCTACCTGGGAGAAGAGACCGACCCCACCTCTCTACAACCTCCCTTCAGGCAGTTGTAGAGAGCGATGAGGTCTCCCCTCAGCCTCCTTTTCTCCAGGCTGAACACCCCCAGGTCCCTCAGCCGCTCCCCATCAGCCTTGTGCTCCAGACCCTTCCCCAGCTCCGTTGCCCTTCTCTGGACACGCTCCAGCCCCTCAATGTCTCTCTTGGAGTGAGGGGCCCAACACTGCACACAGCATTTGAGGTGCGGCCTCACCAGTGCTGAGTACAGGGGCACGATCACTGCCCTAGTCCTGCTGGCCACCCTATTGCTGATACAAGCCAGGATGCTGTTGGCCTTCTTTGGCCACCTGGGCACACTGCTGGCTCGTATCTGGTTAATCTCGGAGTTGCACATCTGGCCGGGTAGGCTTTTACCTACAGACTAGATGTTTGCCTAAGGAAATAACACCTCAGTCTGGAGCAGAGTCGATTGTCTGCCCCCTCTGCTTAAGGGCCAATTGCTGTGAGGTCAAAATGCCGCACTGCTCTGTTGCCATTACTGGTATTGTCCCTAAATCCTGAAGCTGGTCTTCTCAAAATGGTTCGCTTCCTTATGGTATTTAATTACACTTAAAGGAGGTTTTCACGTCAGTGTTTCCCAGAGGAGTTTTCAGGCTGCTTCTGCTATATGGATACTTTAAAACATTTCTTTGCTTACGTTGGGCATCTTGAATCTATGAAGTAACTGTGCACATAACTGTCTCCATATATGTGAAGACAGGCTTTGTTCTGGAGAAGTGAATTTATGCTGGGAAATTAAAGGCATTTTAGATGTATTCCGAGCACAGTAATGCTCAGAAGCTGCCCAACACAATGGCTCTCTAGCAGCCAGGGCAAATTACTTTGAAAATGAAACCTCTGTGACAAATCTTGGACAATCCCTCTGAAGATTACCTTGATGTTTAAAAACCCCGTGGGCAGGGAATCCTTGCAAGGTGCACTGTGTTGATAGTGCAGCATGACTTGCCCTGCATCATTTCTGACTCTGCTCACTGATCTCTTGGGTAAAAAAGTCTTCCAGCTGCTCTGTGCCGATAGTCTTTTTGTGTAGAAGATGGCCCCACCCCGAGTCTGATTTCCTTTAGAACAGCATGGAGTAACAGTGAGTAGCTTTCTGCTCCTGATCCAAAGCAGCCTTTGGAAGTGAAATACCAGAGTGCCAGGGCTTTTCCACCCGTGGCTGTAAGCCTCAGGAGTGGCTGGTGGAACATGGAGTTGCTGTGAACGAAGCTTGTGTTGCAATGAACACTAATGAGAATTTATTTCCTCCACGCGACAGCTGTTCCTCCCAGATGGAGTCACCGTAGAGGTGGTCGTGGCAAACCAAGTCGATGCAGGGCACATGTTTCTACAGCAGCATACGCACCCCACGTTCCATGTCCTGCGTAGCCTGGACCAGCAGATGTATGCCTGCTATTCTCAACCTGAAATTCCAACCCTGCCAACTCCAGTGGAAGGCAAGTAACTTGGTGGCTCACAAATTGTTCAGTTGAGAAACTTCTTCTAGGGTCGTGCAAAAGCCTGATGCCCCCAAGTTAGGCTTGGGAAGCTTCCCAGTGGATGAGAATGTGATAGTTCACTTGTCACTTCATCTTTTTTTAAGCTGCTGCCAGAGTACAGATGTTGCTCTACTCTTCCTTACCCCACTCATCCCTGGAGTATCTCCCCAGCCACTTAGTTGCATGTTGAAATTCAGAACGAGATAAAGTCTGTCTCAGTTTTTCTAATAAACTTGGCATCTGGTGTATTTTTGCTGACAAAGTGTGGAACTAATCCCAGATCTTCATAGCATCACTGTCTGCACACGGTGTAAAGTGGAGGGTGCATCACGTGGAAGGGGTTATTAGCATTACATGGCTTTCCTTTTTGGAGACAGACCTCGCTGTTAGTGACCAAAGGCTGGGAGGCAGCTGGATACCTGGGTAGAACAGCATGGTAGCGGCAGACAGAGACTTGAGAGTAAAACCCACCTCTCCTGTGTCCCAGCTGCAGGCCTTGTCTGATGGGGGTATAGGTGGTGTTGAAAGAAGATGGAAGCAGCATAGGAAATGCTGTTGATTCTCAGACAGATAACTGTGCAGCTCTACTGTCTGAAGTGCTGATTTCTGGAAATCCACTTATACTGAGCCTTTCTTCTCTGTACTCTTTTATGTTTTGCAGTTGGTATTATATGCGCGGCTCCAGGCCTGGATGGGGCATGGTTACGGGCTCAAGTTATCAGCTACTTCGAAGAGACCAGTGAAGTGGAGCTCAGATACGTGGACTATGGAGGATACGACAAAGTGAAGATCGATACACTCAGACAAATCAGGTCTCTAGCTCCTCTTCCATGGCCTGAGGCCATATCTGGCTTGAATCGTCATCAGAGGCATCCATATCGTTTGAATTGCTTATAGGTTTTTCCGTAGCTGAAGCGGGAAATAGTAGAAAGGTTTGTCTCAGCAGTGGGTACGGATTCCTTGGGAGCACAGCAAGCTCTTGCAGGGCTTTTTTGAAGGGGAGGGGAGAGGAAATTGCAACTTCTGCCACTTCAGCATGGAAGCTGAGCAAAAGGATGCCTTCAGGAGGCCCCAAAGTGCAGTTAATTGAAGAGCTAGGAATAAGATTCAGATTCGCTATGTCCCAGCCCCATTGGCTGGGAGAGCTCTATCAGATGAGGGTTTTCTTACACAAGGCCATTAAATACTTGATTGTGCCCCAGAGATGGGAGAGAAGCCGTACAGCCTCCATTATGGAGGTGGGTTTTGCTTGGAGCCCAGTCCAACTTGGCACGTTAATCAGACAATTTATTGCTGCTGCTTAGATTGCTGGGAGAATAGTCTGATTTTTTTTTTTGACTGTCATCAGTTTTAAACTGAATTCCTGTTAGAGCAATTGATTAATCAATGTCACCTTAAAGAATACAAGAGTAACTCAAAGCCATGTTCTTATTCTGATTGATTCTCTTTTCTTTAAGGTCTGATTTTTTATCACTACCTTTCCAAGGAGCAGAAGTTTTACTAGACAACGTGGTGCCACTTCCAGGTAATGGAGCTCTCGAGATGTACCGTTGGTGCTCTTCTGCAGGTTTAAATGGATGCCAACTGTGTACAAGCGATGATTCTGTCTAAACTTTCTCCTTCCTATTGCAAGCACAGCCTCTGACGTGGCTAGAGCAAGGGTGGGAGAAATTGTATTTTATTCTTCTGAGTGTGCTAGCCTAGCATAACCTGTCAGACTCCAGGGGAAAGATGATAAATGTCTAGGCTTTTTTCCGCACGGAGGAGAGAATGAATTACTTTCCTAAACAGCAAGTTGGCAGGGCTGGCAGGGTATAGGTGAAGTAGTTGTAACTACTCTGCCTTCTTCTGTCATAGAGTAGCTGTAAATGCAAACTTAGTTTTTAATCTGCTAGACAAATATCTGACGCATTCCTACTAAAATGACTGATGCGTATAGTTCTGTGTTCAAAAGACTACCCTCCAAGCACTGGAAGAATGTCAGTCACTACCTAGAAATGCTTTCTAGTTTGCTTTTTTTTCCTTTTCTAGTGGTGGTAGAGATGCATGTTGTATTGGTGTCTAAAAAGCTGCCCTGCTGGGTGCAGAAGGGGTGGCTGTAGGAGCTCGGGGTCAGGCCAAGTTTCACCACTGGGGTTTGTGGCTGGCAGGACTCCAGAGGTACAGGCCCTGCCAAGACTGTAGATGGATGGCAAGGTTTAAGCTGCTAGCAGAAGTCAGTGTTTTGCATGTTCCCTGAGGTAGTCGACCTCCTTCAGTCGAACCCCTTCATGTAAGGAGTTCACTTGCTGCTGGAGATGGTCTCCGGGTGGGGAGCACAAAGGAGAAACTCTACTTTGCAGCAATTTGGTAGGAAATAAGCAACTTTCCTCCAAAATGAAAACACTTATGTCCAGTCTGCAGTGTAGATTGTAACTGTATTGCCTGGGACACAAGGGTTTCCTGCTGCGTTACGGGTGCGGAGTTAGCAACAGTACCCACGTAAGCTGTGCAGGCTGAGAGATTTGAGCTGCCAGCGCTTGCAGAGTGCATTTGGCCCCGTTCGGGTGCCAGCCAGCCTGCGGTACAAATGCTTTTAAGTTCCCGTGTACAGTATTGCATGCTCTGCAGGGCCAGGAAAGTCCTGAGGCCCCTGAGCTTAGTTTATTAAGAATCAAAATACTAATGGCAGCTCAAAGGTACTGCAGAAGTATACTTTCCTGTCTTTTAAAGCCTCCTAATTCATCAGCCACTTATGTTCACATTAACTTAGCTAGTGGCTTTAGAAAGCACTTCATCCTTCCCTTCAGCAACACAGCAGGCATAATACTTGTGTGATCTCCAGCTTAATAGACTGGTTTCAGCAAATGCCTACAGCAACAGTAGGTGAGGATTCTCTGGCCTAACTTATGTAGGAGGTCAAACAAGATTAGCTTAATAGTCCCTTCTGGCCTTCAAAGCCTGTGAATATCTCATTTGTTTTCTCCTGCTCTTTTCTTTCCAAAGATGAGGATCACTTTTCATCCGAAGCTGATGCTGCTGTTAGTGAGATGACCAGAGGCGCAGTCCTCGTGGCGCAGGTACATGAGAGCTGTCTGGAAAAGTCGTGTTGCTGATTTGACTGCTGCTGTTATCCTCTCTGCCCCCCAGCGTACTGTGTGTGTTAAAATCAAAAACAAAGGCAGAGCCTGTAAGCCTGGCTGCTGGGCAGGGTTCTTGTTGAGAAATCTTGGTGCCGAGAACTTCCTCGTGTAGCATCAGCACCGCTCAGGACTGCGTGGCTGGGAAGGGATGAGCGTTCCCTCTCGTTACCGATGCGGGCAGGGAGAAAGGGCACCTGAATGGGCTGACAGAGCGAGCACAAAGCGGCCTCTTGTCCAGCGGATCAAGTAGTCACCTGGGTCTGCACTGCTTTGCCAGTCTCAGCTGTCTTGACAACACTGCTGTCTGGGGTCTGGCCTCTGTCTGGCCCAGTAAGGCTTCTGGCATTGTCCCAAAGGCTTCTGCATGCAGTGCCTGATCTCAGTGAAGAGGCCCTTACCTCTCTTGAAGTGCTCCCGATAGTGGCTGTCACTATCCACCTAAGTTAATTGGGACGAGTGGGAAGCTGATAGCATTTGTGATGCTCAGTCTCAGCTTCCTTCGGTTTAACGCAGTGCTCAAATGCATCGCTAATTCTAGCAAGGGCATGGATTTGAGTGACTAGAGCAAACTTGCCGGCAGGGTGTCCCAGCTGCCTGGTGGCGGTAGCTACATTTCCTCTAGCCTACACGTAAGTCCAAGTATGGAGTATCTGATGTGCAGTGAATGATGCTAGCCTTGCATCCTCCATGGCTCAGACCAGAACTGCCGCTCGCTAATGTTTCTCTGTTTCCAGGTCACAAATTATGACGGTGCAACAGGTCTGCCACTGATACAGCTGTGGAACTTGATGGGAGATGAGGTGTGTATGTTGACATACCTATTTTTTCAGCACTGTTAGAGTTGATGATTATGCAGACTTTTTAGTATTGATCAGGAACTTGCTGATGTTTCTTGCTAGTGGTTTGTTCACCTTTCTACTTTTTTTTTCACCTCCCTTTAGGTGGTGTCAGTGAACAGAACTCTGGTGGAAAGAGGATTTGCTCAGTGGCTCGACTACTAGCAATGTCCTAGATGCCTCAACAGCTCTTACCGCAGAGAAAAACAAAAGAAGAAATCTTGTTTTGCACTGTTACAATTTGGTTTGGCAACCTCTCAAGGGACTTGTTTACACCTGAGTGCGGAGTTTTGTGGTCCATTGAAACTCGTTTTGCTCAACTGTTACCATTTCACTAGAAACACATACCTCATCTCAGTGAAGGGCGGGGTGTTAAAAGCCATAATGACAAATACTGTAGCTTTAAAGCAAAAAATCCTCCCTGGCCTCTACTCAAAAGTTGAATGGAAAAAACGGTAAAACCCTGGGGCTTGCTTGAAGCTAGCAAATGCCTCTGAAACATTAACTGTGGCTGCATTTTTGTCCAAGATGTATAATGCCCCATGAACTCAGTGTCTGCTTTTCCTAAAAGTTACATTGGTTGTCCTTTTTTAACAGGCTCTGCCTATGAAATTAATGAATGTTATTAAGGAATTTAATGTTCAGTTATGGATTTTTCTATATTGTGCCACTAACCTGCACAAACAACATTCATCTTGTGTCTTCCTTACGCCAGGAGGTAAATGAATTGCATTCGTTGCACTTACTGTGGCACATGTCTCACTGCAGTCATGCTTTTTAGGCTTGATATGCTTAAGGAAGAAAGCTGCTCTGTGCAGACGCTTGAAGTGCAGGATATGTTACCACTACAATTTTTGCTCTGAAATGTTATGTATTTAAAAAAAGAACTGATTGCCAAGCCCAATTGTAGTTTGTATTTTTCTAGCTGTGCAAGTCTGTAAATATATATTAAAAAATTGTAATATTTTGTACAAGAAAAACACTGGAAACAAAGGGAACTTTACAGAAACTTTTTCACACCAAAATGTCCTATGTAGGTAGAACTGGTTTGGAGTGCATTAGGGTAGCTGACATATTTGGAGCATCTGAATGTTGGGAGTGTTTCAGCTCTGCTGTATACAGGATTAGTATTCCCTTAGATTGCTGTCTGGTTTGAATTGTGATCACTGCATTCTTTGCTATGTTGCTGTACAGATCTGTTTAAAAGAAAAAAAGTAACAACTTGGCATTAATATTGCAGTGGTGTGCTCTCAATTTTTTTTTGCTCCTTTTTAGATTTCTATTACATATTTAAAATTTTTCTCAAGTAATTTAAGCTGACTTAATACTCTTAAACACATGCCCTCTAATGTATATCATTTTAGATATGTATTGAGCTGGGGTTTATTGCTGGCAGAGAAGATACTTGCCAGGAAAATGTTGATGTAGTTAGTCCTCAGAAGTTTTTTCAGGTGGATTCAAGGATGTCCTTACATCCTATGAGCTAACATGTCAGTGCATCACACATTTGGATAGTTGCCTACAAAAGCATTTGGTCCAATCTCTTCTGATATGGTATAGTTATATCCTTTTTTTTTTGAGTTCTCCTATTCGGTGCTTATGACTTAATGTTCATGTTTGCAATAACATCCAATGAAAACTAAATTTGGTAACTCAGTTAAATCTATAAAACATATATCCTCTTGGATTGTTTCTTTCCATTTCAATTAAAGCTCGAATTTTAAGCCATCTTAATCAATCTGTGATGACTAAGAGCCTTCATTTCCTGACCTCTTGTGATGTAGGGCTGGGAACGGTGCTCAATGGGATAAGCAGGTGAGATAAGAACCTGATGGCTTTTCAACAGATGCAGAAAGGTCAAGCTTCAAATCTCCTGGGGTTCCTTTTACTTCCAGATGAAAACTGGGTTTATTTTTATGATGAATTACTTATTAGAAAGCCTTCGTCTGAGCACTGGTACTCAAGGCTGTTGAAACTGTTATATATTTGTGGAATTAATTTACACTCTGGACTCAGGATGTCCCTTTTGTCACACTTGTGTGTTGAAAAGTGAAACTGGGGAGTCTGTTTCTATTGTGCAGGCTATAAAATCTCCTCTTTAAAATGCTGGCAGCTTTGTTGTTCAAGCCAAGCAGTGCAATGATGTGAATTGGTGTCCTAGTGAAGAGTTTGTCCATACCCCCTGCTATTGGAGCACCTTGCGACTGGGCAAGTCTGTTCGTGCAGTAGGATGTGCTCACACTCTCGGCATGGAAAAGAAGCGAAGGCAGGGGCTGGACTGGCTGAGCTAGGGCCGCACAGAACAAGGTGCGTTAAACTCAAGGTACTGCCTTTGTGCTCTGTAGGTGCGTACGCATGCACACGCAGTTGTTCAGGGTTCCAGATATCAGTCTTCCTGATCCCAAGGACTAAAACCAATCCACTGGGTTCATTGCAGAATATATGCACAACCTGTAGATGCTCTGGACTACAACTTGGTGCCTCTTAGGCAAGTGATAGGCGAAGAATAAAACATCGGGATTTTTGGTGGGGGAGTAGTGGGGTTGGAAGTTAGCAAAGTTCGACAATGTCCTTTCTTCTTGCTTCTCACCCCAGGAAGAGGGTTTCACTTCACAGGGTTTCTCAGTCCTTGCTAGCCTTCAGTATCTGCTGAGGGAAGGCTTTCACCATCAGGCATGATCTCCAGGTAGAAATTTGGTAGCTGGCTTCTTGCACTGTGGGCGGTTAACGAGTTATTGATACCCTGAGCGTGGTGTGCTGAGCTGTGCGTGCACAGCAGCTCTCGCCGCTCTTGCAGGCAGCCTGTGTGAATTTGCTGTTTCAAATTGCCTGCCGGTCGTCTCTTTCCCTGGACAGAGTTTCTGGCTAAGGGGAGGAAAAAAGCTGCCATGTAGCTGTGGAGGAGGTTTTCTGTCCTTCAGCTCCGTAACCCGAGTGGTTCAGCAGCTCAGCATGCCCTACCGCGTACCCTCCCTGCTAGGTGAGGTCTCCCCTAGTTCAGCCAGTTCTGTTGGGCAGGAGCCAACCTCTTGTGGAGGGCTTGCGTTTCAGCCTTAAGGCAGTGACCTTGTAGCGCTCTCCTGCCAGTGCCGGCGTGGTGGTGGACAGGCTGGAGATGAAGGGTCAAGAGAAAATGAAGAACCCTGCGCTCTGGTGTCGGTCTGGTGCGGGTGTGTGCAGTGCCCGGAGGAGTTCACTTGCATTTCTTCTTAATTTGTCTCCAGGGCTTTTTCTTTGCTCAGGGAAGGTTTATCCCCTGGGGCTAGACTGACACTGGGACAGAGAATGACAAACTGTCGGTGGTTGTGCGAGGAGAGAATGGTTGCTGCTTTCTCTGGCTGCAGCCTTGCCAGAACGCGGGACTATAAATAATAAAAGCGGGGAAGCGGCTGGGCTGGGGCTTTGCTTGCTGTGGTGAGCTGCTTCCAGAGAAGGTGCAGCTCCGCACCAGGCGGACAATGCAGCCCTCCCTCTCGGGAAGGCGGCAGTCCCTCACGAGCGTTGTACTGTGTGCGGGTTCGGTCTTAACCCTTCTCCGCCTCGCACCAGTGCTCTTCTGACTCATCGTGTACAGGCTATTTTTTATCTCTGAAGCTGGTCCCAGTGCTGGAGGCTTGCTGAGCAGGTGGAACGGAGCTGTTGTCATCTCTGTGGGACGCAGGAGCAGGGTGGCTGCAATCCAGGAGCCTTGCTTACCGAATGTCAAAGTAGAAGAGGAAGAATATAATTCTGACTGACAGTCCTGAGGTGGTGGCACCATCCCAAGGGAGTGCAGACGCTGCAGTCTTAGGGTTTGGAAGGAAGAGGGTCTCCCTTGGCTCTATTCCCATATCCCGAGAGCTTTCCAAGATACAGTCCATGGTCATCAAACAAGTGCATGTTACTTTGGAAGTGGTGGTTTTGTTTTTTTTTTCCTTAGGAGCTTAGAGTAGCCCTGGACTTCTTAGTCTGCGCTCATGGGGATGAACGTGTTACTTGTTCATGACAAAGTTTAGCTCCTCTTTATGTTGGTGTTTTCCCTCACTTTGTGAGGTGTCCAAGTCAGGAATCCGCAGCAGCTGCTGGCGGCTGGTGTGGGGAGCTCTCCCGGCCTCTGCTCTGTGTCCCTTGGTTTCCCCTGGCTCTGCAATATGGAAGGACATTCTGTTCCCTATTTGTGTTGCAAGCTGCCTTTTTTTTAAGCTGTAGTAAATAGAACATTGTAGGGTGAGATCAAGCAAAATAAGGAGGTGCTGGCAAGTAACAAACAGGCATCCCTTCTTTCTTTAAAATCAAAAGTCTCAGCCTGTAGAGATACATTAATTGCTTCAGTAGTACCCCAGAGGCATGGGGGGGGTTGGTTGGTTTGTTTATTTTTTTTTTTTACGTTATTGACAAGGGTGAATGGCTTCGCTGAGACAGGAGGAGGTGAATACGGACTGCTTGGAAAAGAGCAGGGGGAAAGGCACAGCTCAAAAAAGGAACAGGGGAGGTTGAAACAAGTTCTGTATTTGCATCCTTTCTGAGATGCAGTGGTGGTGCTTTGTGCCCCGTCAGACCTGGGGAGCATACCTGGGGCGGGTTTTGAAGGGGTCGCGCTGCTCGGAATACCATCCGCATCCCCAAAGCGGCTGTATAATTCTTGGCTGCAGACCTGAGGTTGAGCATACGTGCATCGGAGCTGAGCTGTCCCACGGGGTTGGTTTGACTGAAGCCATTCAAAGGGGCTTTCCCCTTTGAAAAGTGGTAATTTTATTACAGGTAAAATGAATGAGGTCTCTGGAGATGCCTGATTTATAACTTCTGCCTGGAGAGCTTCCCGCCGGCTGCGAGGCACGCTCCGGCGTTCCCCCGCCAAGCAGCCCCTGGAAGCGCAGAGCTCCCCTCTCCGGGCTCGTCCCTGGGATGAGGGGTGCTTCCTCCGAGGCTTCCTCACCCCCCAGCCTCTGTCCCCGTCCTCCTGCCCTGGGCAGCTGAGCGGGGCTCGTCCCTGGGGCAAGCGGCACCCCCCTGCCAGACCCTCTGGAGCACCAGGGCCGGTCCTGGGGCGAAGCCCTGAGCTGATTTTCCTTTAGCCCTGAGCTGATTTTCCTTTGGCGCGTCCACTCAAAGGCTCCTCAGTGAGGGAGGAGGGGAGGAGCGAAGAGGGTGTTTTTGGAGCAGATGGAGAATAATGGTGCCCCTGTCTGACACCGACACTTGAGCCGCCGACACAAGGAGCGCTTCAGCTCCTTACCTCTCGCAGCCACGCGTGCAGCCTGCTCACGGCACGACAGGGAACCTGGCTCTGCGGTTCCGTGGTGGAAACTGCATTGGCAGTGGGTTTTTCCTGAAAAGAAAAAAAAAAATCAGACGCAAACTTTATTTTGACTTTCATTCTACTGCGTCACACAAATCTATCAGGTCCTGTTTGATGCTGTCCCTAGGAAGCCTGCGTGTCGGAGGCTGCTGAGCTAGAATTAAAGAACATGTGTCTTGCATTTAGTTGATTGCCTCAGGGGCTGTGTTCTGGCTTCAGTCACCTCTGCTTCCTCTCCCCTTCCATCCCCACCCCCTTCAAAAGAAAAACCAGCAACACTGCAAAGCAAGAGGAAAAAAATCCGGCTGCACTGAGCGAGAGGGGGGATGATGGCACCTGGGAGAGAGCCTCGGGGCTCGGGCTTTTTGCCAGGGGAAATGTGAACGGTTCTTGCAAGTGCCGGGTGCTGGGGCTCTGCCGTGTGAGACCGGACATCACAGCCCGTCGGACCGAAGGTCTGCCTGTCCCGTACCCGCTCTGGCAGTCCAGGTAATTTGGGCAAAAGGTACAAAAGATGGATCCCCTACAGAGCAGTTTTGCCCCGACACACTCCCAGTTCCCAGCTATGAGCAATGCAGGGACTCTGAGCCAAACGCTGCACGCAGCGTTGCACTTAATAGACACGTATAAACTACCCCTGGTGAATTTGTGTAATGGCGTTTGGAGTCCATTTGTCCTTCTGACCTTCACAACATCCTGTGGCAATATGTCCCACAACTTAATTATGTGTGAGTGAAAAAAGTGCTTCCTGTTTGTTTTCTAAATTGCCCGAAAGCATCCCTGGCTAATCCATCATCCTGATACCGCGGAAAGGTGAGTAATGGCCCCTGCGCTGGCTTGTCTATACTGCCTGCGAGTTTATAGACTTCTCTTCTGTAACTTGTCTCAGTTCCAGGCTGAAGCGTCCGAGGTCTATTTAGCTCCTTAGGTGGGAGCTGGTGGGTACCACACATCCTCCCTGCTGCCCAGCCCTGGACCTTCTCTAGCCCTACAGTGCCTTTTCTGAGGTGAACGCGTGCCAGAAGCTTTCCTCCTTTTGCTGAATCAAGACCGTAGAAGAGCTGCTGCCGATTCCCAGGTGTGTGTTTTGGTGCCTAAAAACAGGGTCAGATGTTTATGACGGTATTCTCCACCCTCGCGGAGGGCAGGAGGAGACGACAGGAGTTGTGCTGTAGCTGGGACTGCACTGAGGTTTCAACCTGAGCTGGCAGAGGGGAGATGGGACCGAAGGGACTCGCTGGTTTGTGCAGTTGATGTCCCAGCTTCAAAACTCTGTGTTGTGTTTGTGATTTTTTTTTTTTTGTACCTGAACTCTGCAGTTTGTATTCAAGAACGCTGATGAGATGTTTCATGCTGTTCCAGGTGAGGTGCCCTCCTTTCTGGAAAACAGCACTTTCAAAGTCATTTGTGGATCTGGGTTCTCTCCTGTGTGTTGTCTGGGTCTAGAGTGTCTGTGTCTCTCTCCGAGTGCACCTAAACCACTTTTCTGGCCCTCTCAAGAAACGCTCTTTTGTTTGTGGCTGCAGATAGCAACGCCAGCATCTCCTGATTATATCCCGTTCCCCTGCTAAGCTCTGCATAGGACTGCGGGAGCAGCTGACCCTAAGGTTGCTATAGGCACCTAGACCCTCGCTGGAAGCGAGTGCCCAGAGAAGATGACAAAATCCCATTAGGAAATACGTCAGATCTTTCCCCATTTCCTGCGTGCTCGCGCTGCCCTAGAGCGGGTCCCCACACACGGGCAGAGCACGTGGCCGAGGCGCCGGGCTGAGCTCAGGCCAGCTGGCTCCTGCGCTTGGGCTCTGCCCTCCCGCACAGATCCCTCTCCAGGAGCCAGTTTCCTCTCTGCCTGACGCCTTTCCTTCGCTTAACACTGCCGGGTAGTCCTCGCCAGACAGCACGGGGTCTGACGGCGTCCAGAGCTCTGCTGACTTGCCGCCTCTGCGAGCAACGCACGCGCTGCTCCCCTCTTCCTGCCACAGGCAGCACGGAGCGAAACGAAGGGTGGGTAACAGAGGGACGTTACCATTCGCAGGAGAGCAGACAGAGGTCCCTCGGCTGCCCCACGGCCGCCCAGCGTGCCTGCTGGTGCTTCCTGCTGCCTCCAGCCCCTTCCAGCCTCCCCTTCTTCCTCAGCTGTCCTGTCCCCGGTGCGGAGGGGACGCTCGGGAGGGACATCGGGGAACCTCAAGAGACACGTGTGCTCCGCTGGAAGGATTGTTTTGTCGGAGCGGGAAAGAAGTGTTTGGCTGCCCCATCAAGTCCACAGCTCTATCATTCTACTACATTGCTAGGCGATAAAGTAGGATCGCTCTCCTACCAGGGCAGGCAATGTGGCTGCACTTCTGCGGCGTAAACCAGCGCGTCGTATGCAGGTACGTGGCGAGGAATGGCAGCACGAAGCGCTGCAGGTGTCCAGTCCTGCCCCCAGACACTTGCTGAGGCCAGAAAAACAACCACAAATGGGTGAGGAAAGAGTCATCGTGGAGAAAAGTTGGTTTGGGGTTGGTGTTTTGTTTTCTTTTTTGTACCTGCCCTGCCCCTTTTCACATCCCCCAGGTCCCGTTCCTTCCCCAGGAGACCACCGGCGTTTGGGGCTGATATCAAGCACGCAGACAGGGCCCACTCAGCTCCCACGCAAAGCTGGAGCGAGCGGAGCGTGAGCAAGCGGAGCGTGAGCGAGCGGAGCGTGCGGCTCGGTGCCTGTCCCATAGTCCAGGCGCTGGGAGCAGCAGATGGCACTCCAGCATAAGCTGAGCACCGCGCGGCCGGTCAGCCAGCCCGGGTTATTCTTGCCTGAATAGTGCAAAAGAAGCGTAGCTATTCAGGCTCCCAGTCCTTGAAGGAAGACGTATAATCTTGAGCCATAAGATGCGTCTATAGGACCTTGATTTACATGCTTTGGATGTTCCTCTCTGCTCGCAGGTCCAGATTGTATCTCTGCTTGTGCAGATTTGTCCTTACACAGTGTCTGGACTTGAGATGATAAAGAAAAAGCGTTACTTTTCACTTGCAGAGGCTGACCCCTAATTTGCTTGGATTTTTTTTCTGGGATTGTGGCGTGCCTTTCTGCACAGAGCTACAGTGCACAGAAGCAAGATTTTTTTTTTTCAAATCAGTTTTTTTTTTTCCCCTTAGCCAAAATGAAGCGAGCTCATTGTTCTCACACTGAAAAATAGACTTGTAGATGTGGATACTGCAAAACACAGTTAGTGTGCTTTTTACAAAGAGGCAACAAGCTGGACAAGTACGAATGAGTCAGGAAAAAAATGTTCCTGTTGGGATGCTGCAAATATAGTGCATGAAGGTGGTTTTATTTTGTTTAATTAGCAATAAATTCAAACCTTATTCTCGTATTTCCAAGCCCATTTGTGTTTTAGAGACAGATCACAACCTGAACGTGTAGCATTACTCTGACATAGACAAAACCAGCACTTTCAGGAGCCTTTTGTAGGCGAATGATGCCATATATCACGACTGTATTCTTACTTTGTTTTTTAAGACCCAACAAAAACAATTCAAACCTGTTCTCATCACCGAGGGAGGAGGGAATAAGGACTCGCAGGAGCCAAGTTCTGCCTCTCCCTGTTTTTCCGAGAAGCCCCGTGCTCGGGCACCGTGAGCCAGGCAGGACTGCTGCCTGCCGTGGCCGCGCTGCCTGCGAGTCGAGCGGCACGGTGCTGCCCCGGGTAAGCAGAGGGAAGGTTGACCTTAGAGACCCGTCATACAAGTGAAGGCTCAGACATTGCTGTATAACGTCGTGTGGAGCAAATGAAGGCAGTGGTGCCGTGCTGGCCTCTCCCGGCTGCTGCCTCAGCCCAGGATTTTAAATGCATGCTGCATATTGACCGTAACTGCGGTCACTTTTGCATTTGGAAGTATATTTTGGCACCTGATAAAAACAGCGCGATCCCAGGGCCCTCTCCTTTTCCTTTTCTTCCTCCTTCCGAAGACAGCGAGGGCCGTGTACATCTGCCCAGGCAGACCTTGTGAGCTTTGTGTTAACAGGCACAGAGTGTGGCAAACGGGAGGATAAACCGTCTTGCAAAATAAGAAGTCTGGCCCTTGCACAGACCTGAGTCAGAACGTGGGAACCCGTGGTGATGTTCATGCAGACACAAGTATCTGAGGGCTCTTTTTACCTCCTGTAGTGCTCTATGCTGCTCCAGTCCCCGTGAGTTTCTAATTGTCCTCCCTTAGTTGCCTTTGCTTAATGTAAACTGGTATTCTCGCAGGGGACGGTCCCCTCGGTGTCCCAGTGCTGTTGCTGCCACTTGCAGGGTTGTCGCTGCACCGCAGGGCTGGCAGGTTGCAAGGACAGCTGAGCTTTCAAGCACACAAGCCCCGACCCCAGATTCGGACCACGCTTGTCCTCCTCTGGACCCTTGGGACTTGCCAGCGGCAGCTGAGACGGGACGAGACCCCCGGCGCTGTGCGGGCCCCGGCAGCCGCCGTTCCTGGCTCTGCTGTTGCTTGGGTTCTGACCTTGAGCAGGACACCTGGGTTGGGTTTGCCCAGGAATGGTGAAGAAGCACTTGCCCTGTTGCCTGCTGAACTTGCCAGCCTCAGGCCGTATGTGCCTGGACTCCCCCCGTATTGAAAATGGGGAGAAAAACCCCTACTTCTGAGCCCCCAGCTCTATCATGTGTGAGACCCATACAAATACATGGATTTTTGTTAGCAGCTTGACCTCTTGGGCAGTGTTCGTGCTCTGCAGTGAAGAGGTGCCCTCTTTCTTCCACTTGTCTGACTCCTGTGTAATAGAAGGGCTAAATGCTTATTACTTTTTTGTAGCCTTTTCCAGTTGCCAATCAAACGTCTCTCGTTTGGGGTTTGGTTTTGTTTCTTTGTTGCTGTGACTATGCAGGATGCTCTATCTCGCTGTAATTACTGTTCCATCATTGTCTTGGCATGAAAACATCTGCTGTCTCTCTGCGATCTCCACTTCTCCCATTTCTTTTGAGAATTTCATGGATCATGATGACCTTCTATTTTCCATAACATCTCATGCATCTCAGTGTACACAGCTGTTTCTCTTGCGTTCCCCTGTCTCTCCATCTACCTCTTTTTTTCCTATCAGCATCTCCAATGCATTCAGAATTTCGGCTCATCTGCTTATCAAATCAATATCTCACTTGCCATCTCCTCTGCATCGCAACCACTGTAAACACAGCACCTTTGCACCTAACCGCCCGGGCTGTTTTCTCCTCAGAGCGCAATTTGTCTTCCAGCTTCTGTGGAAAGGCTTTGTTCTTCTCATTTAACATTTTAAAGTTAATTTTCTCAGCCTTTTTATTTTGATTATGTTGTACTCTCTGGCTGTCTGGGTTTGAGGTCCATCCGTGCAGCCGCTCCTCTCGAGCGGGCGGGCAGCGATGTGCTGCAGGATGGATGGAGGATGTTGCCATTCAAGGTGACGCTGCTGCTGGCTGCTAGTGACAAACTACAGCAAAGTTAGAGCGTGGCGAGGAGAGGAGCTGGGCGGTGCGCGGGGCTGGAGGGCGAGGGCTGGCGCCGCTCTGCAGAGGCAGCGAGGGGGCTGGCAAAATACGGGCTCGAGTGCTGGTTTTGTGTGACCTTGTTTAAAGAGCATGGGGTCCGTGAGCATGATGAACAGAGATACTTCAGGTTTTATTCCATTCTGGCACCTTTTATTACTAGGACTTTACCGGTATGCCTAGTCTCCTAAAAAATATTAATAAAAAAAAAATCAGTCCTATATCTGCTGCAGATGGACTAATAAAACTCTCAAGTATGACAGGACCTTAAATCTCTTTGCTTTGTTCCCCGTCTGGAAGACGTGCGTCCCAGTTCTCCGCCTCCCGCTCCCGCGTCTCGCCTGTCTCCCTGCCGCGCTCCCGCCGGCAGGACCCCCCTCCCGCTGCTCCTCCGTACAGCTCCCGGCACAGCAGCCACCCAGCCTGGCCCAGGGCGCCAGAGGATGCTGTAGCAAAACTAATCCCAAGAATATGAAAGGCGCATGGTTTTGTATTTATTTTATTCACCCTCAACCCATGGGCTTTATACATCTGAGCTAGGAATGTCCTATTCTTGAAAGGCTCTGCAGAAGTTTGGCACCTGGAAGGCGTGACTGAGAAATGGCTCTCTATATGTTGACAGAGAAGAGGGGTGTTGGTAGAGAGCAGAAGGCAGGGGGAGGTTAATAAATCATGCAATAACTTCTTAGATGGACGGAAATAACACTGTGCGTACATCATAGTCTTTTCCTCTTTCAGGACTATAGCTGTTTATGCAGAGATGGCTTGCATGCTTTTTTATACAGATATGCATTATATGTGGGTACTTGTATATCAGTAAGGCTGTAAAATCATAGATTAAGGGATCTACTCATCCAAAAAGAGTTATGTGGCTGTCAGAGTGCATAATGACTACCTGATTCGGAGGAAAAACGCTCCTATGAAGATGCAAAGCAACGTGTTGGGTAAAGATTCAGCGCTCTGTGTCGTTGCCCAGGCAAAGCTGCCAGCGCATTACTGACGGTCTTGGAAAGTCCTGGCAAAAGTGACCGGCTGCTCGTAGGAAGGTGAGTGACGGGAACAGTTACACGATTTGAGAGCGGGATTTGGGTGACCAACCCAAATGCTGAGAGGGCAGTTTAACCAACTGTCCGACGTCCTGCAGCTCCTGCAGGAGTCTTTGCTCCTGTCTCTGATGCAAGACACCGGGTTAGGCACGCTGCAGCAGGCGCAGGTAGGGCAAGTCCTACAAACCCAAAACTCAGTTGGGAGCCAGGTTACCTGTGCACTACCCAATGCTTCATCCTACCTTCGGTTTTGCTCTTGAACCGGCTAACGGGCTCCCGTGCAAGCGGACGCCTGCGTGGCAGGATGGCTGCGCTCGCCCAGACCCAGCTGGAATTACCTGTAAGCAGACAGAGCTGCAACTGCCTTCCTTCGCGTGGAGGGATGCTGCGGTGCGGGTGGCACCTCCGGTGCTTCGGAGGCTCCTCGGGAGGTTAACGCCAGCCAGCGTGTAACACGGGACGCTGCTCGGCTTGCTGGCAAAACCAGGTGTCTTCCACAAAGAAGCTGCTGGAGCTGGTTTCTGCCCTCACCTCCTCCACGGCTGTGCTACCCGTTTCTTAGGCAAACTGCTTAACCGCTCTGTGCCTCTGTTAAATGGGTGCAATGATAGCGGGCACCTTTTGCTGGTGCTTTTGTCTCTGTAAAGGAAAAAATGCTGCAGAAAAGCACAGCAGCAGCCTAGCTCCAAAACGGGGCTCAGGTGTTGGGCCAAGTGTTGATCTGGCATGGGCCAAACCAGAGCAAAACAAACGGCAATCGAACAGGGAATAAACGTTATAGGAAATAATCTCCGTCACTTAATGTACTCCAATGACTTTGAAATAACTGGCTATTTCCTGGGCGTATCCAGATGAGCTAAAGAGCGTTCTCCCTGTTCCCTTTTGTATACTTGTGGTCTTTTAGAGCCCTGATCGTCCACTTCTCCCTCCCCCTTTACCTCTTGGGTCCCCCCTCCCCCAAATTTCTACTGGAGTTTGTATTTTTCCCCCAACACTGTCTCAGAAGAATCACAAATGTGTAATATGTGTCCCAACGCTTGTATTTTAATAGCATGAAGCAAACCACATCAGCACAGGCAATTTCACATTCAACACATTATTGCTATTTAAAGCGCAGAGGTATAAAAATGATTGGCAATCCAGCTCTCCCAGAAATCGCAGGCTTCTGCTGGCTGCCAGATTGTGATTTTTTTAATATTGGCTGCTCTGTGCAGTCGTTCCCTCACCTTTGACTTGCAGATTTCCCGACGTTGAAATAGCAAAATCATTTTTGGTTGTAACAGGCACATTGCTTGCTGCTGAAAAGAAGTCATTATCATTAAATATATACATGTGTGTATATACACAGGCACATCGACACATACAGCGCTGCGTGGCTGGTCAGTTTTTCCAGCTGAGCAAGGTTTTGCATTCCCCCAGCTTTGCAAATGCGTTTCACCTGAGCTTCTGGGTTTCGGAGGGGTGTGGGGGGGGCAGGTGAGATATTGTTTTGCCTCTCTGTTATCGTTATGGAAGAGGGAGGGCAAGCGGGCTTCATCCCGGCGATGGTGATATATGAGGGCTCGTGATTTCCTTTTTCTCAGGGCTGTAATAGAGATCTCTCACTGAGCCAAAAGGTGTTAGTTGTGTCAGTGCTGTTTACATAAATATGTTGCTCTGGGTTAATGTACAGTGTGATTAAAGACTAGACCTTTATGAATTTCTGTTTAAGGCAACCTTACCCTGGTTACATTAAGTATGAAGTGACAAAAAAATAGCCTTTCTTACAAGAAAATAAGACTCTGTCTTTACTGGAAATAATGGCCCTGGAGGTTTTTTATGTATGCCATATAAAATCTAGTGAACACAACACAGGCGGGCAGTTTTTTTCCTGATGTTGCTTTCTGAGGCCTCTACTCCATGCCCTGCCGCAGGGTGTCCTGTAGCTGGTTGTATGGAGGAAGGCAGGAACATCCTCATCCTCACCTCTGCTCAAGGAGCTTTGCAGGGAGAGGGAGCCGCTGCAGTCTGCTGGGGCAGATGGCGGAGCTCTCGGGGCACGCCTCGCCCTTTACACCGCCGTCTTCCTCGCGCAGAGCGATGGCACCGCGGGGGAAGAGCCGGTTGCGGTGGCGTGGTCCAGGCTGGGACGAGGGCGATGCCGTGGGGAAGGCGGCAGGGACGGCTCTGCCAGGTCGGCCTTGCTGGGGGTCAACAGCGTGGTGCGGGAACAACAGGGCTTCTGCCTCCCTTTCCCTCACAGCAGGATCAAACCTCTGCTCTTCGCTGGGAAGATTTGCCTGAAGAGCGGTGTTGCTCCGGTCCCGGTGACTTTCCCGGGGTGCCCGTGGAGGGGAGTCCCTGCCTCCCACGAGCAGTTTGCTCGCAGCAGCCGTGCTCGCTGCCCGGCGGGGATGTCTGCCACCGGAGAGCTGTAACAGAGCTAACTCACTTAGCACAGTGACACTGAACAGCGGCCTTTCTCTTTTCTAAAAATACCTCTTCCCTCTTGTTCCCCACAAGCAGTGCAGGAGACAGCGCGCCGCATCCGCCGGCTCCAGGGGAGATTTACTCACCCGCTGCCGAAGCCCCGTCCCTGCCCACGGCTCTCAGTTCCCAAGCACCTCGCCGTCCCTCTCTGCGCTGGGCCACGCTTGCCGGAGCCGTTCGTGCTGTGGTTATCGGCACCGGGACGTGTGAGTGGCTCCCGCCCCGCACCCCTCGCCCCGAGTTGCCTTTCTGAGGCTGGGCGAGCTCTTCCCGCTTGCTGCCGGCCCCGGCACCTCTGCACGTTGCAGTGCCGGTTGCTGTCTTAATGCTCGTTGTGCTGGTCTTGTTAAAGCAACGAATCGTTGGTGCGACCAGCGCTGCTGTCTGCGCTCTGACCTGCCGGCCGTGCTGGGGGCTCGTCTGCCGGGGGCGGCGAAGCAGGCAGGGCGTGCGGCTGGGGCTCGCCGTCGAGGGCTGTGCCGGGGCTGCGGGGAGAGCTGCGAGCTCCGGTCGGCCTCTGGGCCGGGAAAGGGGAAACCTTTCAGGTGATCTTGGAGAAATCTTGGTACCTTGCAAAGAGGCGGACCACGCAAAGCCCTGGCAAAAGGCTGCCTTTGGAGCCAGGGAGCCGGCGGCAGCGCTTTGTCACCATATTTACACTTCTACCAGCCCAACGTGAAGCATTTGGCTCTCCTCCACTTGCGGAAGGGATTAGCTACTTCATAACATCCAGACAAGATAATCTCTCCAATTTTGCCTGGAAGAAGTCCCTGACAAAGAGCAGCAAAGCTACAATAACGCCAGATGAAACAGTAATTGAGTTTGCCTTCTTATGACTTTCTCGGCTTAGTTTGTGTTGGTTTTAATTTTATTTTTTTGTTGTTGTTGATACGGAACAGCTAAATACTGTCTCTGTATTGATTCAAATCAGCAGTGTTATATCTATGGTAAACTGCAGCGATACGAGGAGGTGAGCAAAAAGGGGAGGGAGGAGTAACTGCAAAAAGTTTTTAAAACTTCCACGCATTTTAAAAAAGGAAAAGACTTTAAAAGAGATAAATCTTTGGTGATTGTTACTGCCCATCACCTGCTCCTTCGAATGACTTGTATTAGCAGTGGGATTGTAATCGTACTTGTGTCAAACAGATGCACGGGGCTGTCGCACAGGGCTGCCAAAGAGGGAAGGGACGCGCCACGGTCCTCGTGCCGGTGCCGAAGCCCTTCGCTGCCCAGAGCCGCTCGGCTGCGTGGGGAGGGGTAGCCCTGGTGCAGGAAACTGGAGGAATAACGCTCAAGACAGAAAGGAAGCAAGTCAGCAAGATGAAATGTGACTTCCCTGATGCCTCTCAATGTTTAAAAGGCAGCGCCTGAAACAGAATTGAGGACTTCAGCCTCTAGACTACGGTTCCTCTCCTTCACGCGGTATTTCCAGGACTTTTTTTCCAGCCCTGATGTGACAATACAGTAAATCCGGATGGAAAGTGCTCAGATATAAACTCATCATCCTGATCCACCATGTATTCAAAATATTTTGAAGGGTCTATTATGTATCAGATGGTTTTCTCTTTTATGTCAGGCTGGGTACCATCCATCCCCGTGCCGCTATAACTGTGTGTGCGCGGTGTGCTCCGACCACAGGAAAATGGATGCAAAGAGAAATGGATTGGCAGGGACACGCCAAAATCCCTACTCTTTTTCAGTCTCCAGTAACTCCCTGTGCTGGGCTGGAAATTCAGAGGAGGGCGAGAAACTCTCAGGGGAAACATGGGATATTTGGGCAGTTGCAACCAGGGTTAAAAAACAAAGGCAGAGATCAGAGAAGGTTATGAGCACTAAGGCTTCAGGGCTTTCTCCCCTAAGGTAAGGAATTGTGTGCCTCTATGGGCAGCGTTACTCCACGGCTGCCCGCTGAACCTCCCACACAGGACAGAGCCGAGCGGATCCCTGTCCTCACCTGCGGTGGCAGCTCCCGCATTTCCCTCTGGTCCATCCCCCTGTGCGATGGGGGGCAATGTCTGCAATGGGTCTCAGAGATGCACTGTACTAAAATGAAAGCAAAAAGGATTAAAAAAATCAAAGAACTTGGGAAACAACTCTCTCTTTAGCTTTTGGAGACATTTAGTCCTGCTGTATTTATCCCTCTGGCCACCAAGGAGGTGACTCAAACGCAGTAAGCCGCCCCTCGCTTTCATGGCAAAAAGCTTTGTGCGCTTTGCTGATCTGATAGCTACACTGACAAGCGCTACACACCGCAGGAGGACTGCGTTTGAAGGGAAAGGTTCGGAAATTTGTCTCCAAAATAGTGTGATGGGCTGCTGTGACTAAACTTTCAAGTCGGATTTCTTCATCAGATTATATTTAAAGTAGTCTGCTGAGTAGCTTTGTTGTTGCCTGTTTACCTGGATGATGGTTTTATGAGGAATCCCACGGACACCTGGAAGCACGCGGAGAGCCCTCGGTGGTTGCAACGCTTCCTCCGCACAGGCGAGGAAGATGTTTCCAGCAAGACAGAGTCGTGCTGAGGTTTGCTCCCAAAGAGAGACCAGCAGCAGGAATGGGGGCTGTCCCGTGCTTTATTTGGTGTCTTTCAAAGCAGATGCAGAACAGAGAGCAGCACTGCGGGGCTGTCCCTGGCCCAGCCCCACCACCGCTCGGCGGGAGCTCCAGCGACGTCTCTGCGCCAGGGGGAGAGGGGAGAGGAGCAAAGCCCTGGCGAGGGAGGAGGCACTGGGGTGATGCTCGCCCTTCCCGTCTGCGGCGTCCCCTCGGCCTGGGCCTGGGCTCTCCTGCCCGTGCTGCCTGCTCAGGGCTGCTCCAGGGGTGAGGGGGGTTCAGGCCAGGCAGGTGTCGTTGGGGGCTGGTGGGGAGCTCCCGCGTCGGGGCAGACCTGCTATTGTGGAAGAGGTGAAAGACATGACGCCGGTCTCTCTCGTTCCTCTGTCCTATACACACGGGCGGTCGTGAGCTTAAATACCCCACTGTATCCGCGCTCAGGTTGCTGGGTTATTCCAGATAACAACATTGGGAATCTTGAGCAAAAGCCTGCTGGCTTAAACGTGGAAACCGAGGCACGTGGGCTCAGACGATGCAAACTGACCTCCTCCTCGGTCCTTTGTGGGGAGTGTTTCCCACCAGCTAAGTACCACCGGAGGCTTTGCGATGGTCCGTGGGAAACACAGCACAAGGAGTTTGGCGTCTGGGTGGGGAATCTGGGTATAAATTAACCCTAGGCTTGTAAGTTTTTCTAAATCTTGGCTTCAACCTACTTTTGGCAGCTGGGGGGTCTGAGGACATTTGTGGGGCTGCAATCCCTGCAACACTTGTTCTTTGGGTAAACTTCAGACATAACTCATCTGGACTGCCAGCATATGCAGTGTGAAATGTGAAGAAGCCCTAGGGGGTTTCCATTGGCTTCAGTTTGTCCCTAAAATCGTTTTCACCTTTTGAGAGCATGGTACGGTGAAGCCTGTGGAGCATTCTCCAGGAATGGCAGCTGTTCTCCAGAGAGCTGCAAATGGTCCCGCTGGTCCCAGCTGGGTACCCAAAAGGAAATAAAACCGAGTTTCAAGATAAACAGTGCAAGTTTCCAAAAGTCTTTGGAAATAATAAATTAAAATGTACTGGCTGTCCTGAACGTGTTCTTGCTGGTGGACGTTCGGGTGGTGAGAGGCTAACGTTATGTGACGAGTAATGCATCACTGGAGCAATGCTGCTCTGATGATGCATTACACTAATACATCTTGAGAGCAACAGAGTTTTAATGATGTATTACTCCAAAATGGCCTCAGTCAGGAAGAACAAGTCCAGGAGACTCTGTCCACCCCACCTAAGTACTGCGCAATTTTTCCAAGTTTTTTTTCTTTTCCTTGAAAGAGCGTCCTGATAAGAAATAGCGTGACGAGTAGCCGCCGAGGATCCTGGTGGGCCTGCAGGCGTGGTTCGCAAAGGATGCGGAGATTTTGATTTGGAAAGGCGAAGCTGAAATGCTCTCAAGTGCCAGCTAAGCAAATGTCACCCTCTGGAGTGCCGCCGCGCGTTTAGCCTCAGCCTCCCCAAGCAGCCTTGCACCAGCTCTGCTGGAAACGCCGCCGCCTCGGGTCTGTGCGCGGCTGGTGGCTCAGCCCAGCGAGCCCCGAACTCAGACAGCACCTGGTCCTGCAAAATCGGGCAAGCAATGTCGCATACAGGAGATGTTTGCTAGTACCGTGTTATCCCACCGATATTTTAAGGATAACGTATGAGCCTGCCATCAATCTCGGTCTCCAAGCAAAACATGTCATTCTTATTTCCTTTCTCTGCTCGCTAAGTAATAGCCATGTGTATTTTTAAAGGGATTGTCCTTTGGATTCTTTTTATTTGTCATCTAGTATCAAAGCTCTAAAGGTCACGTTTTTCAAGTTCTTCCATTGGAGCTTCAAAGACTATACATTTACTTTAAACAAGAAGAAAAGAAAAAAACCCAGCAATTTTAGAAAACCACTCCATACCCAGGGACTCGGGAAAGCTCTAAATATCACCGCCAAAGCTCGATGTTCCCAGCTCAGCTTAAGAGCAGCTTGATTTTCCTTAGCTATAACCAGTTTGTAAGTGTATTTACACTTATATGTTGCACATTTTTAGTTGTGCCTGTTCAAAAACAAGCTACCAAAACCAAATGTTAAATTCCCAGTTCTTATTTCAGTTAGTTAAATGTACAACTAACCCCGTGCCAGCCAGGCTTAAACTAATTCAGAAAAGCTTGCACAGAAAATCCCGTGGCCGACCTGGGTTTGAATCACTTTCGCTTCGGTAAGTGCAGCTCTGCAGACCTGGCCTGAAGCTGATTCTCCAGCTCCTCGCCCGGGGTCCGCGTGCTGCTGGGCTGGCGGACGGGGCGGGCATGGTCTGCGTCGGGGTAAATACACAGTCCTGTTCCGGCTGAATTAGGGCATGCATGTGTGTGGAAAAAAAGGTCGCACCCAATCTGGCACAACGTCTGCCGAGACACAGTCGTGCACACACAGTGCTTTGGACTAACTGTAACTGGGCAGAGTGGGTTTTGTACTGGTTTGGTTTTTTGAGGCACGGGGCTGTAGCGTTTCTGACCCAACACTGGGAGCTCTCAACCTGGCTCCCACATTTGTAGCTGAACTGATTTAAGATCGGTTTTAAAAATCTCCCTCTCCCAGGGCGCAGCAGCCAGGGTCCCGGCTCG
Source organism: Ciconia boyciana (assembly GCF_034638445.1). Classification (NCBI taxonomy): domain Eukaryota; kingdom Metazoa; phylum Chordata; class Aves; order Ciconiiformes; family Ciconiidae; genus Ciconia; species Ciconia boyciana. The sequence continues at coordinate 11,703,798 of NC_132950.1, read as the reverse complement.
CCCCAGCTCCAGGCTCTGCACCCCACATCGTCACGCTGTAACGCAGACCGCTGCGGGTGGGACGGAGGGACGCAATCGCAGGGCTGTCGCCTTCGGCCAGAACACACGGCAGGGCACCTATGCCAGTTTAATCTGGCTGTGTGCCACCCCCGGGAGGACACACGATGCCTAATCGGGCATTAAGTTAGAGGGGAGAGAGACGATGCCTGATCCAGCCGAGAGCCTTCAGTATGAAATTAACCCATCAAAGTAATTTGAATAAGTATGAAGTGGCAGAGTGACTTTATTACAGGATAGTGTTCCACGTGTGATGGCAGCATTTCTTGCTTTGGTATGTGGAGTCTGAAAACCAGGTTTGCTGTGTTGTCAGCCGTGGCTTGCACAGGCTTTTATACGTGTTTAAGTGTGAATATTGAGCCGCCATGTGGCAGGTAGATGATGCAGGAAGAGAAATGAAGGACTCAAAGGTCTGGATCCTGCTCAGAAGGACTGAGGGGAGCATTACTGTAGATCTTGTCACCCAAAATCTCTTTCGGATCTTACTTTCCTGGCAAAGCCCATTCAAATTATTTGCGTAGCTTGATCTTAACATCGATGAAAACTCCAGCTGAACTTTGGCCAAGAAGGGACAGGTATGTCAGGACCAGTTGCTTAATTATGTTTACATCTAAACTGCTGCAGTAGATCTTCACTTCCTCGAAAGTGATTTTCCTCTGCTCTTTAATTCCATAGAACAATATGAAGAGCATGAATCTTCATGAAACTACACCCCTAATGCAGCAGAGACTCCACAGTGTTTGCAGCCTTCGCTTTTTATCACAAGAAGTCCTGGGGGAGGTTCAAGGTAGGATCCTTGCCATCTCGGCTCAGCAATCACAGAAAGCCAAATAAATAAAGCAGGAAGTCAGCAAAGCCCTGATTCAGCAAAGTCACAAGCACAAGTTCAGCATTAACCTCTGGTTAAGATGATTCGGAACAAAAGAGTTAATCTCATGGCTGCCCAAAAGTCAGACCAGGAATCCAGGACCTTGACAGCGCATCAGTGCCCTTAAATCTAAGGGGAGAGGATGCTTAAAGAGGAGGAATTTCTTAAATATGGGAGAAGAACACTCCCTGGTATGAGGACATTTCTCGGGAATAACTCAAAGATTGTTTCTTGGTCCATGGCCAGACGTGGTGGTCTGGCGCAATTCTGGCCAAGGCACTCACGCCCTGAGGGAGGATGACATGCGGGCGGCAGCGTGTGTGGATGGACGAGTCCAGAGGAGGCTGCCGTGGGGGCCCAGCAACAGCTCCTCAGTCGCACCCCCTCGCCAGGCTCTGGGCTGGGATGCTGGAGATCCCCGGGCAGCGCGGTGAAGGGCTGGAGAGCATGGTGGGGTGTCGGGGCAGCAGCTCGGCGACGGGCTGCCAGTGCTCCCCTGCTCAGCGAGCACTGCCGTCATCCACCCCCGGCACGAATGCGCTGACGAAGCCTCTCGGATGTGAGAAGGACTGCGTATGACTGGTAAAGGTCAATGTGGATCAAAATGCCCTCCCAGGTGGGGGTGCAGAGATCTGCCCGTTTCAGGTGCAGCGGTTTCGCCGGACGGCAGGTCGGAGCAGAGGGAGGGAGCGGAGGATGCCTTCTGCAGAGGTGGGTTTGCAGTTCAAATGCATGCGACGTCCCACGAGGAGGAAGCGTGATGCTCTCCAAGCCCGAAATCTGCTCGATCTCGCGGGTGCAGCGGTGTGCAGGGTTGGGCCGGGTGTCGGCGGGGCTCGGCTCCCGCGAGCCCAGCACAGCGGGCGAACACCAGCTTTGTCTCTCCTGAGCTCTTCGTGCTTATCTGATCTGCGCCTCCGTAATGATGTGGTTAGAATTAAATTATGGTGTTTTAATGTAGTTACAGCTACATTTACCAGGCACATTTCTTCCTGACGTACAATGCTGGAATTTAAGATATGGCCAGAGGCTGCATATGACTTCTTGTCTCCCAGGCTTGTTGCAGCCTTCCCACATGCTACGCCAGGCCCTGGCCAGAAAGGCAAACTTAGGAGTCTAATTCACAGCTGCTGCTGGAAAGCCCATGGATTACGTTAAAGGTAAACCCAGGACGGGGAGACGAAGGAGCCTTGGTAACAGGCACTGCGTTCAGCGAGCGAGGCTCCTGCCTGCACGCTGCCGTACCGTGACGCTGTAACAGGGCCAAGTGTAGCTGAGAATACAGCCCCTCGCATGGAGAGGTTCGCGCAGTTGGGTCTGGGGCCTTTTTATCCTTGCTTTTCAGCTGTGGGAAAAATACCTTCAAAGGTGCATGCATGAGCGGTTGATCTTTAGCCAATATACATTGCTAGTGTAACTATGACAATTTTTATGCCCATTGAAGATCTATGCTGAGATAGTCTAAAGCTTCATGGAAACTTTCTTCCTCGTGTCTCCTTTGATGTGAACTTAATGGTAACGAAATTTGCTGTATCAGCAATAAGAATTATTTGATTAACTGGAGAGAAGTAAATAAACTAGTTAACTCTCTAAAGTCAGACAGGGAACACCAGGAATTGGTGGGTTTGCCATTTCCAGTGTGCCAGAAGTGCAGGAATGCCAAAACCTCAAAATGTGACCATTGGCCAGAGGAGTGTATGGCTCAGACAGCTAAAGGGACAAAATACTCCAGACAGAGAGCAGCGGCCACCGCAGTGCCTCTCCTCTGGGCGAGGGGACGCGGTGGGATGTGTCCTCCCTGCGCTCCTGACAGCCAGGCAAATCCGAAAAATTCTTTGTTCTCACCATTAGGTCAGCCACGGAATGCAGATGCTTTGCGACCTAACTGTGCAACAGAGAGGATCTGCAGAGCAAAGAGCAATTGACCCTGTGAATGAATGGTTCCCTCTACCTTCTCCTTGGGCCTCATCACACACAGTCTCCCATCCTTGAGCCTCGCCAGGTTGCGTGGTGCGTCCAGATCTCGTAACGGGCTCCCCCAGAGCGTCCCTGTTAGTGGGGGTGAACTCGCATAATTGCGAGGATCCCACCATCTACAGAGAGCTGGTTTTGCTTATCAGCCTTTCAGGGTGTTTTCATCAATTTTGATCTGCCTCTTGGAAATTTATAGCGATGATGCCCTCTAGGGAGTGACTTGTTTTTCCTACCCTGATTCAGCTTCAGACTCGTGAATTTTAAGTGCATATGCATATATAACTGTGTATCTGTATTTATACAGATACTGCCTGTGCACGTTTTGCAGTAATTCTCCTTGGATGCTCTTGCTTTCTCCTGCAGTCAATTTTTTTGAATGACATGGAACTGATAATGAATGTGGTTTCAGTACCAAATGATTGGGCTGGCTCGTCTCATTCCACCTCTCCTGGTTCTGAGCAAGAATGTGAGGACTTGCTGTGTCTATTTTAGATTCCATCATGAAAGGAATAATTGAGATTGAGATTCTTAGTCACTCAATGCAGAAGGTCAGGGAATTAATGCTGTGTTACATCCAGACCATTCATTTACTGTGCCTCCTTTTTTTTTTTCCCTTAACTGTCTGTAGGGGAAAACAAATGTGCCACAGAGAAGGTAACGCATCTTCAATGCTGCGCACATCCCCAGCCTCTGATAATACACACTGTTTATCTTTATTTTGGGGGTGTTCCAGGGCAGTTTTATCATCATAATTGATTAGTGGCGACAGGGAAAAAAAATCCGGGAGTAACAGGAAGAAATGATTCCAGTGAATCCATTGACTCAGTTGTAGCATTGATCTACTTCTGGGAATTATTTATAGGAGAAGATTCATAGTTAATAATATTAGTTTGGACTTAGGGAACAGTTTGTCAGGGATCTTAAGGGCCTTTGGTTACAATTAATCAGGCAGAAAAATAAGGTAGACAGCCTCATTTTGGTAGAGGGAAGGCCATGAGGTTCCTGGCATAACTCTAGCCATGAGCATTTGTGGCCCAGAAAGCGCGTCCCCACGGTGCAACACCTGCAAGAGGCGGTGGCATTGCCCGGGCTCTTAGGTGCTTTCTTGGACTGGGGCCATAGAAGCAGCACGAGGTTGTCCTGCTGCTGCCTGTTGCTTGCGCCGGTGCTGCTGAACGCCGGCAGCGTTGCTGGAGTCCCTGTGCTGCTGCTGCTGCTGCTGCTGCTGCTGCTGCTGCTGCTGCTCGTGGCCCCTGCCCCAGCACGGCCACGTACGGCAGAGCAAAGCCAGGGCGAGTCTGCTGGAAACTGCCGCCAAACTGTCCCATGGTGAGAGGCAATGCGAGGCGTAACTCAGGCTGCTCAAGTATTTCTAAGCACAGAAATGGGTGCCTGGATTTCCAGCTGCTATCAACTGGCGCAGTTAAGGAAAGGTCCTTGAAAAAATCCGCACTGAACCCCTCCTTAAGATGAAGTAAAGGTGTCTGTGAGATGGTCACCTCAGACAGATCAAGCAGGGAGAGCTGCACAGGGACAAAACAAAACCTCTTCTTCCCCTGCCTCTCCTCCCCATTTTGTTTTTGTTTTTAACTTAACTGAGCTGTATCCTGCAATCCTACCCGCAGGAGAAATGACACATCTGAAAAAAGCAGGAGGATTTGTTTAAAGTGCTCTGGTTGGGTTTTTTGGTGTATATATATATATATAGAATTGCCTGGAAGTAGTAAATAGAATTAAACACTGTAGTTCTGAAAAACAAAATTCTCAGGGCTGTCTGTTGATTTCAAAGCTGATGAAAACAAAGCAGGCTTTGAAATCTTTCCTCACAGAGCTTTCTCCCCCTCCCTTATCATCTAAAAGATGGGCCTGATAATATTTGCGTTTTATTCTTCTTTTGAAACAGTTGAAAAATGCTGTTTTCTCAATTAAGATGAAAATCCCAATGCTTTTAATAAGGTCAGTGTAATGTCTTCATTAGCAAGATGCTGAAATAACTCGCTGCAGATCTGGAACTTCCACCGGGAAAAACTTCAGTGTCTACCCAAAAAGTCTAGAGCCGCCTTTGCACTAGGTGTGAGCCGGTATTGCTTCCCTGAAATTACTGGTTCTGGGATAATCTATTTCAGTTTAGGGACTGGCCGCCATGTGTTTAAATAACTCCTGTACGCGCAGCCAAACTCAAGTGGCTTTTGTTAGTTTTTCCCTGGCAAGCTGCGGGAGAAGGGGCAGCGCCCGGTCTCGGGTACCTGCAAATCCCGTGGACGGACAGCGTTCGGGTGTTGTGTTTTGTGGTTTTGTTTCATGTGATTCAGCAGCTGGTAACAAAAAGAAGGACTGGTGACCTGGGAAGACGCGTAGAGCTCACCGCTAGGCAAAGCAGGGGGATATTAAAGGTGGACAGCCTAAAAAAAATCACAATAAAAAATATCTAACCCACTAAGTCTGCACTCTGTTGAAATTTTGCCTCCGAGTATCACAACAAAGCTGCTGGGTGCCGTGCGTTTGAAAGCCCGTCCTCCGTTATGAACGCCAGGGACGTGTAGAAAGCCTTCTCCCAGCGCTTTGGAGATGTAGCCTGTCTCGGGCTAACCCTCCCTGACCCCCACAACCGGCCTGAAACCACAGCCCCCGAAGACGTCGCTTCCTTCCTCTGTGCTGTATCTTCTCCGAGACACGGCTGGCAAAGCTTATCTCCCAGTGTGTTTCTGTAGCTTGCTGTAGACGCCGGGGGTAACGGCAAAGGCAGAGATGCATCAACAAGACCAGTTGTTTGCAATGACATATTCTGCATTTTAAATGATCTTTGATTTCCTGGCAGCTCCCCAGTGCATCGCCCCTCCGTAATGCTGTCTGAATAATGTTTGTCAGGTGAAGCCACGTCTGGGTAACGGGCAGGCCAGCCCGCAGCGCACTGTTAGTCATCGGTGATTTCCGAAACCCACCGGCCGATCAATCTCAAGAACTTACTAAATGATAGATGGAATATAATATAAGTCATTATTTCTTCCCTATGCATGAAAATGAATTATTCAGTAAAGATTTAGACCCTTTTTATTATGACACTGAATTTATAGAGCATACAAAACATAAATGCAGATTTCTTCTGCACCAGATAGATGAACTCATTCTCCGGGCAGCGTGAGTTAGATGCAGCCATTCAGCATGGCTGCACGGCATAGACAAGATGTCCAAACGGCTAGCACACACGACTGCAATGCGGGCGATTAGGACCTACACCTAGCTCAGCCGCCAGCTTCCTTACTTGGCATAGTATTTTCCAAAGCCCCTAGCTGGTTTAGGAGCCCAAGATCTGTTTATCTCAGAAATCAGGCTCTCAGGACCCATGCATCCTCAGTGAGATCTGGAGTCACGTGTTACGTAGGCCTTATAAATGTTTATCTTAACAAACTTAGCATCTCAGTCTCTGATCTGTGAAACAGAGTTGCCGTATGTTGAAAGGAAATCCGTAAGGCTAAAACCTGTTAAGGAGAAATAGTTGCTATATGAGTACATGGAGAGATGTGGCCTTCCTGAATTCTGTCTACAGAGCTACTGTCTAGAATTTGGGTTGGTGTGTATCAATAGCAGTAACTTTCCTTGTTATTGGAATAAATGCTCCAGTTTTTAATTGTGCAGCGAGGGAGAATGTTACCACTGACCAGCACTTACAGATGTCAGCTTCGCAGTTCATTAGCTACTTCCAAAAGTCTGCTGGGAGTTCAGATTTTTAGCATGAACATTAGAGCTGAGAGAGGAGGAGAGCAAAGGGCAAGCCTGCAAATTCTCCCTGGTTTGGAGAAAAGGCTGGGGATCGGGGCTGGAGCAGCAGCTTTGGAGACGGGTGCTGTCTGCTGCCTGCTACAAGGAGCAGGACAGCGGGTCCTGGTTTGTCACCCGTGGGCTTCAGGCGCTGAATGCTCCCCCAGAGCATCCCTGACGGAGTGGTTATGGCTTTTGTTCACTGGAACACGGGGCAGTGAAGTGCTCAGTCCCTTTTTTAGGGCTATGCTGACCGCGGAGGGTTTGGGGACAGAAACACAGCGGTGCTGACCCCTCCTCTGAGCCTTTCCTCTCTCTCTGCGTCTGCATCCAGGGCAGCAAAGTGGGGTGCCTGGGTCCTCTGTACTCGGACCAGGCAGCAGGGAAACGTGTTTCCTCTGGACATAGCCCAAACATTTTACTAATTTCACTAACTCCCGGGGACAAATTCTGCCCTATGTTAGAATAATTTGCTTCTCAGATAGCTGGGGTATAACTGCCTGTCATGGGTGCGTGCTGAGCCGTCAGTGGAGGTGGCAGGTGGGGTACATGGGCTCACTGGGTTTTGGTGACGTTGCAGAGGATCGCAGGCGGCTGGACGGGGCGTGCTCTGCAGATGCAATTGGGCAGCGGTTTGCACTGGGCTGTTTTCTAATGCTGCAGCGTCTACCGCTTCCCTTGGGCACAGCGTGTTCCCGGGGAGCGGGCTCTGCTCTGGGGGCAGCAGAACTGCGTTCAGGGCGTGCGGAGAGGTGCGAGGGGAGCCGCGAGGAGCGGGGAAAGCCCTGCACCTGCCGTCCTGGCTGCGCTCACCTGGGCTTTCTCAAAATCAGTCATCAGTGGGATTTTCCTCCTGCAAGTGCCATCGAATGGCCATTGCCAAAATGCCCGGAGCAAGGACCCGGGGGCTTTCCAGCTTAATGTACATACATTAACTGCTCAGGTTTGTAAACCTCACCGAGGGCAAAAACAAACACAGTAATGGAAGGCTGGCTGAAAATGAGCTGAATATGTAAGTCTCAGCAGCGTGTGCAGGAGAAATAGCAAAAATGACTGAATAGATTGGAAGTGGTCACCTGCCTGAACTCGGCCACGGCTCTGGGAAAGGCGGAAAAGAGAAAGTACTGATAAAGTCTTTCAAAAGCTATTTGACCTGTAATTTCCACTGATGTAAGGGATAACAGTGGAGATTTCATTTTAATATATAGAAATCCAATTTTTTTTTTCCTGAGCTGTAATCAGCTCCACCAAAGTTCCCTCTGTCCATCAGCAAAATCTGTCTTGTGCTTGTTCTTTCTGGAACCCCTTTAAAATTCTGCGCCGCGGTCAGAGAGATTAAAGGGGTAATATAACCCCAGGAACCACACTCCTGACGAGTAATTTCCCAGTGATTATTACAAGAAATAGCTAAGATCTAAAGGAGGCTCAGAGGGGGGAGGAAAAGGCCGTTCTTTAATCCCCCCCATCCGTTTACTTTGCACACTGGTGCTGCTCGCCCCGCTGGGGCAGGGCCAGGTCAGCTCCTGTCCCGGCCAGAGCAGCCGGGGTCTTGCCTGCCCGGCCGGCCCCTGCCCGCTGGGGCAGCCCCTCTGACGAGGAGCATGGAGACCCGCGCGGGCGCCTGCCACGCTGCTGAACCAGAACTCAGCACTTCATGACTAAACGAACGCAGTAAAGGGAGTTTTATCAGATTTTTACAGTGGTCTGCATCAAAATGTGAAGATGACTCTTTCTCTAGTAGGCCTGACCTACCAGACCTGTGCACGTCCTCCAATTTACACCTCGTTCATTAGTCACTGCTGGAAAGTACATTTACACACTGCCCCCACCCCCCAATAAAAAAATTATAATCCCTGAGCTTGAAATAATTGGTGACCCCAAAATAGCTCTTGCAGGCACAGGCGCTGCGCCGGGAGGGCTTCAGTGAGGAGGCACTCGGTCTCAGGCGAGCTGAGGTACTCAAAATCAATGGATGTTTCTGAAAATGTAGGGCAACGTGGCTCAGTCCCGTCGGGCGGGTGGCCCGCGCTCCTGCTCAGCGCTTCTTAATTTAGGTGAAACTGATTGCTTTCACCTTATGTAATTATGACAATACTTGGCAGCCCCATCGCCGCTTCTGTCTGACGCTGCAAAGTGCTGTACAAACACCGAGTGTAAAATGTAGGAGCTGAGGGTAAACGCTGTCACTCACGCTGGGCAGTGCCCTTCTGGGGCCGAAGGCTGCAGCAGCGCTGCTGGAGCCCTGGGACACGGGGGCACCGGGGTGCAGGAGCCCTGGGACACGGTGGCACCGGGGTGCAGGCGCCCTCGGACGCAGGGGCACGGGGGTGCAGGAGCCCTGGGACACGGGGGCACCGGGGTGCAGGAGCCCTGGGATGTGGGGGCACCGGGGTGCAGGAGCCCTGGGACACGGGGGCACCGGGGTGCAGGCGCCCTAGGGCGCAGGGGCACGGGGGTGCAGGAGCCCTGGGACACGGGGGCAACCAGGGAGCGGGGGCCCTGGGACGTGGTGGCACCGGGGTGCAGGAGCCCTGGGACGCGGGGGCAGCAGGCATCAACCGCTCTCTTCGAACACCCCTAGGCCGTCGTACGTTAAACCCCGGAGTGTTTGCAGGGTCCGGGCCGGGCGCGGCACCCCGGCGACGGGCAGAGCGGGTGCTGGTGCCCGGCCGGGTGACGGGGTAAACGGCACCGGGCAGCAGCGCCCGCGCTGCCCGCCCCCCGCAGCACACGGCCCGCCCCCTCCCGGTGCCAGCTCGGCGGTGCCGAGGGACAAGCGGGGCAGGGGGGGGGCAGGGGGGTGGCGGGAAAGCCCACGTCCCGTGCCGCCCTCGCCGCAAGAGCCAGCCCGCCCCCCGTCCCCCCCCACCCCGGGGGTCTGCTTTGCCCACGGACACGCGCGGGCGCCCCGAGCAGGCCTGCGGTGCCTAGCGAGGCCGTTATCAGAGCGGCGCGTTATCAGCCGGCGGCTCCCGCCGATACCGGCTGCCGCACGCGCGGGGGTGCTCGGCGCTGCTCGCCCCTGGGCGCTCGCTGCCGCGGGGGCCGCGCGCCGGGCGAGCGGGCGGGCGGCGGCGCGCGCGCGCGCGCGCGCGGCGGTGACGTCGCGGCAGGGCCACGCGACGGCGGCGGCCCCGCCCGTGGCGCGGGGGCGGGAGGAGGGAGGAAGCGGGGGCGGGGGTGGGGGAGAGGCCGCGCGGCGGCGCGGGATGGAGGGAGGAGAGGAGAGGATGGTGGCGGGGGAGGGAGGGACGGCGCGGCGCGGCGCTGAGCTAAGCCGATCCCACGTGTGACGGATCTGGCTGCTTCCCCAGCGCCTCTCCAGTGAGATCCTCCGGTAGCGGAGGGAGGAGGAGGGGGGAAGGGAAGGGGAAAAGCAACCGGAGCGAACCGAGCCGGAGCCGGGCCGGGGGCGGGTTGGGCGGGCGGGGGGTCCTCGCAGGGGCTCTCGCTCGGCGCGGCGCGGATCGCTGCGGGCTCCGCGCGGCCATGGAGGCGGACGGGAGCCAGGCTACCTCGGGGAGCCCCGGCGAGGCGCAGCACGACCCCGGGTAAGTCGGCGGGCGGCGGGGCGCGGAGCGGAGCGGCGGGGAGCGGGGCGGGGGGCCGGCCGGTCGGCCCCCCCGCCCCGCTCCCCGCCGCTCCGCTCCGCGCCCCTCCGCGCCGCCGTGAGGTGCCCCGTCAAAATGGCCGATCCCGCACCGGCGTTCAACTCCGCTCTCTTCTCTCCTTCCAGCAAGATGTTCATCGGCGGCCTCAGCTGGCAAACCTCACCAGGTAAGGACCGCCGCCCCCCCACCCCTTGCCGTCGCGGTCCCCCCCCCGCCCCACGCGTCCCGCCCCGCGTGGGCCGCGTCCCGCCGCGCCGGGGCCTGCCCCCCCTTTCCCTCCTCTGCCTCTCTGCTTCTCTCTCTCTCCGCAGACAGCCTTAGAGACTATTTTAGCAAATTCGGAGAAATTAGAGAGTGTATGGTCATGCGGGACCCCACCACCAAGCGCTCCAGGTAAAACCGCCGCCCACCCGAGTCGGGTTGACAAACTTCGCGAGTTGCCGCCGGGGCGGGTGGACCCCCCGGCCCCACACCCCCCCATCCCGTCCCGTCCCATCGCACCCCACGCGTGGCCGGTGGGGCTCTTCGGGAGGTTTCTCCGCGCTCCCTGCGCCGCATCCCTCCAGCCGGGAGGAGGAAACAAAGCGGCCGGCGGAGGCGGAGAGGTGCAGGGGTGGCCGGGCCGGGGCTGCCCGCCCTCCCTCCATCCCTCGGAACCGGAGGCTTTGGGGAAGGGGAGGGGGGAGGAAACAGCGATTTATTTTTATGACTTCTCTCCTTGTCTCTAGTTCTCATCATCCCCCCCCCCCCCCCCCCGCCCCCATTCCCTCGCTCTTTGTCTCTCGCAGAGGCTTCGGGTTCGTTACGTTCGCGGATCCGGCGAGTGTAGACAAAGTCCTGGCTCAGCCCCACCACGAGCTGGACTCCAAGACGGTAGGTCGTGCGTGGGGCTGCCCGGCTGCCCTTCGTCTGCTGCGGTGGCACGGCGGTGACAGGCGACGTTCCAGGGACCGTGCCCTCGCCCCGCGCTCGGCCGCGGCTGCGACTTCGGCCGGTTTTTTGCGGGGCGGTGTCAAGCTGTCATTGAGCCGGGACTTTGCATGGTTGTCTCTTTCCTTTTTTTCTAGAGTCTGCCTTTGACTTAAGAAAAGCGGTAACTTTCTTTTTTTAAATCCGAATTTACCCATACCGACCTATGGCTCCTCCCCCAGCCTTGTATTTTATTGAGCGGTGACACTGAAAAAATTGTGGAGTAAAATCCAACTTTTTTTGGTGTTCCGCTGCAGAATGCTTTCTGCAGGGAACTTTCTGCTTCTTTTGATTGATTATTTATTTATTGGTGCGCGCGTTTCATGGTGGGAGTGACTTACTGTCAAATCGTAAAAGCTGCTTCTGGTGTCATTTCCCAAAGTCATTTTTTGGAGAGGTCCCCCTCACCTGTGATGTCAGGGCCCTTATGAAACGTACGCATTAATTTATGGAAAGCTGTATGAGAGCTCGAGAGTAGCTGTGGTAGAGAAGCGCAAGTCCTAATTTGTTGTTGTTTCTCCAGAGCTTTTTGCTACGCTCAGTCTCCAGTGGATAACATAAGGAAAATGCTTGTGAGATTCAGCTGATCTATTTTTTTTTAATAAATGTTACATTTGCTTTTTTTTTTTTTTAAAAAAAACCTCACATGTAAGATTGCCCCTTGACCTGATACGGCGTTTTCAGTATTGGGTCAAACAAAAGGTATCAAGCGTGTGGAGCTTTAGGCCCTGTTTTTCTCCCTGCCATCAAGGCTATGCAAAAGGATGAAGTTTTGGTGCCTCTTACTTTGTTGCAGTCTTAAGCCTCAGCAAACCTGGAAGGGGAGGGGGGAAGGACACTGGTAGAGGTCATTATTGCTTTGGTCGATCGCTCTGAAGGGGGTCGTGTTTTGGGAAGGGAAGGATCGTGTCGGTTTAACTGTCTGGCAGAGAGCTTCTGCCGAACGTATTGAATGTGTTCGTTGCTGTAACTGTCTTTTATAGTATGTATTCTGGATCCTAAAGGTTTTATTTCAACATGAGCATGGTGTTAGGAGGAATCCTGTCTCGGTGCTGGAACATCTTGTGTGTGCCTGTGTGTATGAGATTATGGTTAAATGAAGAATAGAATAAGCAGGGAGCAACATGAGTGTATGATTTTTTAAAAATGTAATTTATATGAAAACAAAAAGCCCAAAGCTCTCACAGAAGCAGGTGGAATCTAGTGTTTTAATTCGACCTACAAATTTTGCGGGGCTTGTCTGAACACGTAGCCCATGCTTTCACATGCCTTAATAATTTGATTTTAGCTTTAATCAGATATGGTAAGATAACTGATTCAACTGTGTTCCCGAGATTAAACTCACCAGACTTTTCATGTACAGCTATATTCTCTATGTGTTTTTAAAGATAAATTTAGATAAGAACAACAAAGGCAAACAGTATCTTGAACGAGGGTTTAAAAAAATAAATCACGGGAGGACACCCTGTCATATTTCTGACTATAATTAGGTCCTCCCCCAGCTTTTTTCCTGTATCACAGTGTAGTCCCTGCAATGTATTAATTTGCTCTTCTCTGGGGGAGGGGTGAAAAGCTTGACCAGGACAAATTTGCCTCAATCTCGATTGTGTGATAATGACTGAATCAATCTAAACAAGAAATTGACCTTAGAATCAGTAATGCAGCTTAAAAGTAAAACATAAAACTAGCCAGGTTCCCTTTCAGCCGTTTATTTGTAGACGTATTACAGTAACTGTTCTTTAGTATAACATAGCATTTGACTCTGTTTCAACGTTCAGCACAGGAGGCAGATCGGTTGGGTATTGGCATGGAAACGGCGCTCTTGTTTACAGTTACGTTAAAAGCTTTGTTTAGGTAATGGCCATTCATATCAGAAATAGTATTATAGTCATTTCCTAGAGGACTTGTAGATACAGTAAGTAGAATTGTACCTAACTAACTAATTTTTTTTTGGTAGAAGTTTTTTTTTTTGTTGTTGTTTAAATAGTTGCCAGGGATATGCAAAAGGTATGGATTTGCCATGTTGATTGCTAGTGTTCATCGTCAAATGCTGATGGTGTTTATCCAAAAGGTTTTGTGAAGGGAAATTCGGTTATTTAAGAAGGGCTGTCGCTGTGGTGCAAAGAACTCCATGCTCTTTGAACTGACCTTCAAAAATGAATGTGTTGCTTTAGAGTTTAATGGCTCTTCCAACTTCTTGCCAGCGGGACTTTGCAGCTGATGTCCTTCTGGTGGGACTGGTGTTCTTTGTTGAGACAACTTTCCCTTTTGAAGCAAATGTAGAAACGTGCATATTTGCCTCCACCTTTGGGTATCGCTGTGGAAAATCCGTACCTGTTGTATTTCCCCAGTAGACAAATGCCTAGTCAGTGCTGAATATATTTGTAGATAATGTTAATCTCTATGAAAAGGTTAGCTTTCTAGATAAAGAATTTTACTTTTTATGCTTTTTGAACAATAAAGTGGCATGTAATCGCTCATTTCTCAGGTATGTCCTAAAAAAGATACTACATTCTTATCTGAGGTAGACAAATCAGTTTATCAGTTGCACATCAAATGTTTGTGCTATTTCCAATTTTGACAAATTAATTGAGTAATACTGCTTTTTAGGAGAGGCCCGTGGTTTTTTGTCAGTGACAGGAATATTTATCACCGGAGGAATAACAATACCAAATGGAAACATCTCCTTTTTCTAATCAGGGTTAGCTTGAGGAGGAAAACACCCAACAAAACCCAAACCCAAACTATTAAAGAAAGCCTCTACTTCCAAATATGCCTTAACATGATCAGGATTAGTTTCATCAGTTTGTTACATAGTCAAAGATGACACTGAAAGCTGTCACAAGTTGCACAGTTAAGGTAGGATTTAGTCCTTTAAAAAATCCTTTTCCAACCTCTTTATTGACAACGTGTCTGCATGCAGGTGCTGCTAAAAAACAGAGGTGAAATCAGCAGCACGTAGACATTTTATTGCAATCATTTTTGAAGATGACAGTTTAAGATGGGCAGTTGTTTAAAAGGTATGATTTTTATTTACATCCAGCCATGCATCTGCGGTGGTGTCTTTTTGTTTTTAAGTGATTTTTAAATGGTAGAGAAGAGTCGCTTTTTAAAGATGACCTATGTGGAAGTTGTTTTTAAAATTGCAGAATTAGCATTTTGGAATTGCAGAGTGGACACGCTTTCTAATTTATGCAGCGCAATGAGAGTCAATGCTGCATCTTAAAACAAGGGAGCACGGGGTAAAACAAAGATACTTTTTTCTTCCTTTTTGTCTCTGTGGTGGCGTGCTTCATTCACGAACACTTCAGGTAACTCCTTCATGGAAAATCTTTTTTAAGAACTTGGTTTCTTCTGGTTTAAAATGCCTGTATGTTTCGTTTGTGTCTTGCTCTCCCCTCTTCTCCCCCTTCCCATAAATGCCCCTTTGTAATCTTTCATTGCTCACATATGTTCTTTGAGGGTGAGCAAACCAGATCAGTTTGGCATATTGTTATGAAGGATAATCTTGTAGTCCTTCTAATGTTTTAGTTTTAATAACTGAAATGTAAATAATTTGACTTTGTGTTTTGCCTTTCTTTTTTGTGTGGTGTTGCTAGTCAGTTGACAAAACAAAGGAGAAAAATGAAAGAAAAAATAACCCAAAACCCAACTGAAGGAAGGTGCAGGTGTCAAACACAACAGGTTAAGATCTTGATCAGGAATGCTGGCCGTCTTTCTGTGCAACCTCTGGAGTATGCAGATAACGCTTAACGTGCAGCTTTGGTTGTAGAGGCAGCACCCAGAGACTAATAAAGAGCTCCCTGAGCACCAGCAGAGATTGTCGCCCAGAAGATGATGTAGGAGGTGTACAGAAGAGATGTTTTCTTCCGTTCTTCCCATCTCCCTCCCCCTGCCAAAAAAACCCCAGACTAACCCAGCCTGTCATCCATCAGTTTGAGTAGTTGTAGATGACCCAATGTGCTGAATTATAAGCCTGAGAAATGAGGGATTAATAATTCAGTGATTAAAAAAAAAGTATATAAATTGACAACAAAAGCTATCTTGTTGATTTCCCCTTTCTTTTTCCTCAGATTGACCCTAAAGTTGCATTTCCCCGACGAGCACAGCCTAAGGTAAGTAGGAGGATCGATAATAGGATTTTAGGCACACAGAGAATCATTGTTGCCAGGCAGTTCAGGTTTCAAACAGGGAATTGGCAATGAAAGCTTTTAAAGCCGGAGTGCATGGCGTCTTAAGGGTATCAGCGTATGGCTGTGAAACTACAGGAGAGCTGCTTTGTGCGATATTACGTGTCTCCGGTTTAACTGTCTCCTTGCAGAGTCCCGGTCAGTTGCGGCTGGCTGTAAAGCAGAGACTTCTCTAGTTCTAGTGGGAGATTGTTGCTGCATTACTTGCGTTTGTTATGCTATTTTACACAATATGTTTTGCATGATGTTTATGAAGAGCATTTGGATTAAGTGCAGACTTCAGGCTTGTTTTGAGCTGAGCTTTCAGTTCTGTGGTTGTGATGGATGGGAATATATCTCTGCCTTCATTGTTTGCAAATTTTCTTTTGTATAACTTCAGAGATGTGTTTGGAGACTAATAAGCATTGGATAGCAAGTTTCTGATGCAGCTCTGAACTCTTCAGGCCACGGGGTATTCTTTTGCAAGAACAGTGAAACAATGAGCTTTAAGTCTCTTAGCTGATCAGGCTGGCTGGAGAAGTGACCTTCTTCTTCCAGGGCACTCTTGCTATAGAGCGGCCAGCTTCCACGTTGGGACAAAGACGCTGTAGCCACGTGCAGAGGAACTTCTGTCTGCATGCTTGCTCTGAAATATCGCTGGGTGCCATTTCTTCTGGAGGAGTTGCTTATGGAATAGAAGTGGTTGTTGCTCTTTAGGCTGTGCCTAACAAAAACAACAGATCAGTTTCAAATCCAAATGTGCAGTCAGTTGTATTTGAATTTGGAAAGCCAGAGGCTGAAAGAAAACTTGTAATTGACTTTTTTCTTTTTTTATTTGTTTTTGAGAGTTTATTGGAAGAACTTAATTTAGCTGGTGTATGCCACTTGTATACACTCTAATCATCTTGGGTTACTTCAGTATTCTGTTAAAAAATGGAAAGACAAGGCTGCAAAGTTGTGGATGCAAGTCAAGAAGGAAAAGTGGTTTAAAGTTGGTGGCAGGAGACTACCTGAACAAGTTCAACCTAACAATTTTATTGCATATAGCTCCTCCTGAAAGCAAGCAGGTTAATAGTGTGTGGAACCATGATGTTAAATATTGTACAAAACATGCATCTAGGAAAAAAGATGTGTAATTTAAAAACCCTAGGCATATAGCAGGAGAGGTGCTAGTGATTTCTTTAAAAGAAAAAAAAAAAGGGAACAAAACCCAACAGCCTACTTGCAGATTTTTAAACCAAACTAATGTAGTCAAATATTTAGAGGTTCTTTTCTTCATAGGACATATCTAATAACTAATTAGTGAATAATGGCGTGCCTGGCTTACTTCTGCGCTAAGCAAATAGTTTATAGTTCATAGAGTTTGTGGCTTCTGGATTATGTTGTTGGATTAATGCTGTCTTTAAGATACAGTTTAAAGTTATCAGAATTTTGAAGGGTTTCATAATTAAAGTATGAAGATGATCTTGCACTGTGACTGATGTTCCATTCTCCCTTCCCAATACCTTTTAAAGGCTTATTTACATTTTAAACTGTCTTCAGTTACCAGTTATCTGTTTCTACAGTGTTATTTGTAAAAGTTTATAACGCTTACAATAGAGCTGTTAAGCTGTCCCATGTGATTTCTTCTATAACAATTAAAAAAAACAGGGCATGTCTTATGCTGAGGGTATTAGCGAGTTAAATTTTTGTGTTAAAGAATGCAAAATCAGGTCATTTTTACAAAGGGGATTTTGTTTTTCTCCATGTAGGTTTTTGGTTTGGTTTTTTTTTTTTGGTTTTTGGTAACAGACATCTTTCAAGTGTGGGGCAAATCCTGGAACGTATGCAGGATTCCACTCTTAGCAGGAACTGGCCCTCTCTGGAGAGATCAGCAGTGTCCGTTTCTACTTTTTTCACACTTGTCCTTTCTGAAGTGTTGGGATTTCTACAGGGCACTTGAAAAAAATCTTCAGATTGAAAGGAGCCTTATCAGGAAGTTGAAGAAAATCAGATGCAATAAAGAACAGATTTTTACATCAATTATGACGTATTATTCTGGACTGCATTTCATAATCTGGATTTTTTTTGTTTTCTGTTTTTTAATTAGATACTGAATTAAGGTTTTGGACTTTAGTTGTTCATTTATCCCAGCTGAATACCGAATGCTCAGCGTTAAAATGTGACTGTACTTTAGTCTAATTAACTAGCTAATGCTTGGGTCTGTGGAGATTAATGGCATTTAATGAAATGTCTCTGTCTCTCTCTAGGTTCGAGGGAGATTTTCCCCCCCCCCCCCCCCCCCCGAGTAGTCTTCCTTCCTGGTGTGTTTAGCAGAACGGAGGTTGGGCTTTTTTCGGTGGTCTTGCTGGCTTTCCACCCTGACGGTGACTGGGTGCTGAGGTGGAAGCAAGGCTGAGGGCGAGTTCTCCCTTCTTGTGCAGGCAGACCTTCTGGCAGCACTTCCCTCCATCCATCCCCTTCCTTCGGGAGCCCTTTTGACCTGCCTCGGCACGATTAACTCTTCAGTGGGCAGCGGCTGCGCTGGTTCTCGGGCTGCATTCACCTCCTTTTGCCAGATCACATGCTCGCTGTGGTCTTCGGGGTCACGCTCGCTTATTTGTGTGTGCACAATAATTTGTGCTCATTCCTTTCCCCCTTCTGATTCACTTTAATTGGCTAGTCTTCCCTTTCAAACCGTAGCCCAGTAAAATGCTTTCTTTTGGGCTTTTTTAACTACATCTCCATGATTTGACACCTCTCTGGTGATGCAAATTGGTTACTGAGCAAGAAGTGGCAGGTTGTAACAGCAGAGCATTCTTCCCTGATTTTTTTTAGAATGACCCTTGCAGAAAATCCTCGGTGATTGCCTCCAGTGGATTACGCCATGATGTGTAATCCAGCTCTCCTTGTGAAGTCCACGATGACTTGAAGCCATTGTTTTAGAAAATTTGCTGCAGGGGTTTAACTTGTTGAGGTTCTGGTATATGGCTAACAGCGAGATGAAAAGAATATACGTATGCTTTCTCACGGCTGTTCCTTCATAAAAATCTGTCTTGCTTCTAAGTGCTGGAAGGCATTCTGTAACAGTTGATAATTTATAACTCTGCTGACTTAAAATTCCTTAAAAAGCAGCAGAGGCGGGGGGTAGTAAGTTTTGTACCCCCTTTTGAGTACTGAAGACTACAATAATTTGACTTTTTAATATACATAGCCTGTCAGTTCTGACGTTACCTGCTATATTAGGTTGGAGGAGCCTTATCAAATTTAGCACGTTCATTAGATATTTTCAAATGTAAGCAATTTCCACCCTCACCTCCCCCCCCTCCCCCCCCCCCCCCTTGGGGATTTATTTGAAAAACAAACCAAACCAAACCTGAAGAGCAAAAGGACAGCAGCCTCAGTCCCTGAAGAAGCTCCTTGGCCCTGAAAATATCTTCGTGTGACTTACTGGTATAGAAATTTGGATGCTTTGTCATGCAAAGCCACGTATGAAACAGAGGCAGATAAAACTTCAGTCAGAGTTTACAGTTAGTGAGGCTACCCACTGAGTTGTATTTTGTGCTCAGGTTCCTCCAGGATGGGACTGAGGTGCCTGTTCTTCCTGGCACTTACTACAGGGGCATAATGCGTATGGTTTGGAATTGCTCCGGCAAGCCAACAAGCTGGAACTACTTGTAGTACCATTTGGCGGCATTCATTAGCATTGTGTGTGTGACCTGCTGACTATAGTCTACGCATCCTCTTCAGCAGCTGTTAAATAAAAAGGGCAAGCCAACTACTGCTGCTAGCTACTGGAGCTCCTTGCGTAGCTTGGTGGTGTGGGCTGGGTGCTGGATGTCCAGCATCCTGTCTGCTGGTGACCCAGAGTAGAGGTGGTTGTTGTCAAGATTTCGTATTTTAAGTTGGGATCTAATCTACGTGGGTTGGGTACAATATTCTGGTGACCATTTGGTCACAAAATAGCAAAAGGTCTTTATTCGGTGAGGAAAGCCTTTTGTTTGATAGTCAGATGGTGATGCTGAATACCGGTTTTCATTAGACGTATTTTATTCTAACAGAGGACAGTGCCAGACCGATAACTGGTTCTGGCATCTCTGTGCTCCAGTCAGTGTATCTGCAAACTGTGCGTACCTTGTCTGTGGACTAGCTGGTTTCCTGTCTGGCCAGGCACGTGGACTTTCAGAGGTGCAGTTGTGCACATCTGTTCCTCCTCTGGCGAAAAACAGAGTGTCAACAACTCTCCTTTCATTTGAGTCACCCCTGGTTAAACCCACGTGAAGCTGGCTATTCCAGAGCAGCAAATGGAGGGCATGCCCTTTTGGAATAACACCCAGGCTAACCTGGGATATTTTTTTTAAAGCTAACCAGTGGATTTGGATGTCTGATTCCAATTAAGTTAACCGTGGGTGGGGTGTCTGCATCCCTTGGCCGCCTGATAAGCGTGAGCCAGAGTAGCAGAGATTTTATTCCAAAGCGGATGATGGACCTTGAAAATCAAGAGTTCTGTTGTTTGTTTCCTCCCCTGCTTCTGCCTGTAAACTCCTCCAGGTTAGTCCCACTGCTTCCCGTCTTATTTTAAGTATTGAGTAGACTTTGAAGTCTTTTTCAAAAGAATGTGAACTGAACACACTAGCAGAACTCAGGATTCTTCCTTTCCCGCCACCCTTCCTTCCCCACCAGGCTGTAAAGCGCAGCAAGGTCAGGCCTTTTCCCTATGTTTTTTCTTTTTTTTTTTTTTTTTTTTTTTTTCCCTTTTAAAATTCCCCTGCAGGTCTGGATGGAGTAAGAGAGGACGTATTTCCTGCTCTTGGCATTGGGCATAGATGTGTACTTTAATAATATTGCTGTGTCTTCTGCATATAAAGTAATGTGAAGTCCTTACCAGAGGATACAAGGGATTTATTTTTGTGGTTGATGGCCAGTGTTCAGGTATCTTGTTCAACCAACCTTGACATAGATCTGTTGTCCAGGGTAAGCTTCTCCTAGAATTTGTCTCCCTCTGGCATTGGATGATCAGATGGAAAAGTTGATGAGTCTGTGTCTTGGCTAATCAAGTCAGGTCTTCTCAGGTAGTAGAGGATCAGGGTTTTGAAACCCATTATTCTTGGGCTCAGATTCTTGTTCTCTGCGATCTCTTTGAGGCAGAGCATGATCTCTGTTCTTGGATGCTAGCAGCCAGAGGAAAAAGTGGCTGTGCAAGGCGTTCTGTGGAGCGCAGTGAGTTTTGTCAGAAGCAAGAGCTGAGCTGGATTTTTGTAATTTTGTTGTTTTTGGAGATGTAAACATTTATTTCTTCTCCCCAACCACTCAGGTAGATTGCTCACATTGTCCTTAATCCCCACAGACTTGTACTGGTGTAAAAGGTATGTATTTTCATTATCATTGCCTAAGGACGTCTTTCACGTTAAGAATAGTGCTAATGTACTTTCCTTCCCTTTGACTTACTGCTAACTAAAAAATAAAATTGAACATCATGTAACCTGGGATTTTTTTTTCCTACATTCCCTGTGCTTTTCTGCATTGTTGGATTATTTTTAATAATGTTTACCAGGTAACTTTTCTGCACTGAGCCCTTGGTGCTTGGATATGCCAGGAAAGGGTCCGAAATGAGGGAGGTCAGGGAAATGGAAGAAGAGCAGCACGCTAACACCCCTGTGTGCTCCTCTCTGCTTCCAGATTGAGTACATCTCGTCTGCAAAGTGCTGAGCCTTTATCAGCCCGGGGGTAGGTCTACTAATGACTGATCTAAAACCATCAAATTCATTTATTTGTCACTGCCAGTGACAGGCCAGTTAATGCTAATGGATTCTTTTTTTAGCCTGTTGACTCTGGTGATAGTCTCATAAATGTTGTGAAATCCAAAGCATTAAGGGAACTTGTAACTTATTTTTAGAGGAGAGCTATTGAAACAGGGTAACGTGGTGTGTGTAGATCAAGGTATACGTTATGCTGAGAAGGAAAAAGAACAACTCCCCTATTTCATTAAGCCATACGTAGATGTCTTTGCTGTTCCTAATAGTTATTTGACTTTTCAATTGTATTTTAATGTTCTCTTTAAACACATTTTGGGTCATGCTATAAAGGGAGGAGAAGCTGTAAATAGAACCAGTCATCTTAGGAAAAAATGGCTTGTTTCAGAAAATGGTTCATCTGCAGGGCCTGAATCTTCTCTGTCCCTATTGTGCAAAAGCACTTAAGCATATACTTAAGTTGGCATAAGCAACTTAAGTGAGTGCTTTGCTGAATCAGGATGGACTAAAAGCACATTATTAAATGCTTTGTTGAACTGTGGAGCCTGTAGCAGAAAAAGATTAGAAGATTACTTTGTGTATTTGACAGTACTTTGTATATGGTCAGTCCCATCACTTCTCTTTCAGAGAGACCCAGTTTCATCTCTCTTTCATTTTCCCCCCTCCACCAGAGGATCTCACTCACAAGAAAATATTAATCTGCTGTTTCCTCAAAAAAGTGATTGCAAGGTCAGTGTAGCATCAGACTTAAAAAAAAAAAAAAAAATCATTGTCTAAGCTTAATTTAGTCTCTAGCCCTGCAATCACACATTCTATTTGCCTTAGTCACTGCAATAATTCTGTAAACTATGTGAGTAGTGTTCAACGTGGCTTAGGTTTCTAAGATATTATTGCTGTAGAAATTGTGGTTTGCTGAGTAATTTGAAAGTTAATGTGAATCTCTGTAGTCAGATCAGCATGCGGTATTAATAAGTTACTTCTAAACTTTGGCATTTTGCTGCTCTCCTGTTGAAAATATTTCCTTTATTTTTTGAGTGCAGAGAAAATCTGAAGAATGTGAGGAAGTTCTCCCCTGCTCAGTCATTCCTCGTGCTCGGGCATCTGCAGCTGGGTGTATTGTGACTGAGTAGGCTTAAATTAAGTATTAAGATTGTACTTCGGGAACTTTGTATTATAAGGAAGGACCCTACCCTGCTAAGACTTACGCAATTCTACACATGAGGAGCAGTTCCAGAGACCTCAGCAAGCACAGTTAAATGCAGACAAGGCTTCTTAATATGTTGGTGAAGTGTATGTGGGTAGAAGGGTGAAGGAAAAGAAGTATTGACAGCAGCAGAAAGCGTCGTTCCCTCTGCCCTTCCCTCCCCCCAGCAAAGACTTGCATTAATTTCCCATTGACTCTGATGTACAATAGGGAAGAGGTTTCAAGCTGACTGAAGGGGCAAAGGTCCAAGAAAACTACTGTAGCAAGAACTGATGCAGAGTGACAGTAATGAGGTGGCCTGGCAGGTGGGAGGGAAAATGGTGGGGTGGGGGAAAGAAACTAATATCTAGTGAATTAAGTAGTTCCCAGGGTTTGAAGTTGTTAAGTCCTGTTGGTTTTATTTTCCTCTGTATGTGCCACACAGCTACGAGATATGGCTGGAGCAAGGCCTCCTTGGCTGCGAACGTGGGCAGGGCCCTGGTGCAGCTCCAGTCCTTGTGGTTCAGTGTTGGGTCGCTGGGAGTGCTGGTGTTGCCCAGAGGATACGAAATTCTTCT
Organism: Ciconia boyciana; assembly: GCF_034638445.1. Classification (NCBI taxonomy): domain Eukaryota; kingdom Metazoa; phylum Chordata; class Aves; order Ciconiiformes; family Ciconiidae; genus Ciconia; species Ciconia boyciana. The sequence goes on along the minus strand of NC_132950.1, from coordinate 11,680,898 downwards.
GTAGTGTCCCCAAACCTGCGCTGTGCTGTTTTAATTTGTGTTTTAGTATCCTTGACTCTGAGCTCATCTTTATGTTGTTCTGTGGGTCAATTTTGCATCAAAGAGGAGCACAGGGTGAAGAAGCGTTTGAAAATGTGATTTATTTAAAATAGGGACTGTAAAGTGCTGGCAAGACTTTCAGCTTCTTGAATGCTGGTGGAAACAGAATGCCTGCTAGATAGAGAGTCAGTAGAGTTTTTTATAACAATTGCTGAATAAACATTATTCAGGAGTCTTCCCCGAAGGGTGATTTGGTGTGGTGTGTGAAGAGGCTGCGAGGAGCTGAGCATTTGTCCCAAGTATCTGTAAATCCCACTGGACTGAGAGGTATCGCTCAAGTCGGAGGCTTCGTTTGTGGCGAAAGCTTGTCAGCTGCAAAGGCTCAGCACTGGCAGTGGGTTTGCTGTTTGTTGCACTGATAGAAAAAGGTGTTGCTGAAGGGGACATTGCTAGTGATTTTTCTGCAGTGCTTACTGAAAGAGGGAAACTTCTGTATAGGTTTCCATTTGGCCATGTTATCAATCATTTATGTTCAGAGATGCGTCAGTGCTATTCCCTGCTCTGAGCTTGAGCTGTGCACAGAGCCTGATACCTACGCAGAGCATTTATCCTTTTGCCAAAGGTTTGCAAAGTGTTGTAAATGAGTATAAAGGTGTTCATTTGCTGGTGAAATTCGCCTACTTCTGGTGTTGTATTTGGCAGACCTACAAAGCCTATAGCGGCGCTGTGTGCTCAGTGAATTGTGGAAGGGAACAGAAAACATTGAAGAGAAATGTGAAGTTAATGCTGAGATGTGAAATATGATAGGAATTTTCTGAGGACGTGGGGGTATCGCCCTACCTTTTGGTGGGGGGCTGCTACCGACCATCATGTTGGATGGTGTCAGGCCGCTCTCTGCCATGTCCTGAGGATCCCTGGGAGATCTCTGATGGGAGATCTCTCGTGTGAGATCCAAACGAGCCCTGCTGAGCCAACTACGGTGAAAGATGTCAGCTTCTTGCGGTTGGCGCTCCCTCTCCTCAAAAAGTCTCTAGTATAAGGTATTTGTTTTTGTTGTTGGTTTTTTTTTTTTGATGCATTTGTACTAGACAGCTCGCCTTCCTCCCCAGTTGCTTTCTGTAGGTCAACTCTCTAACTCCAGCCCTGGATGGGTGGCCTGCTGAATGGGCAGCACACCTAACACTGGAACTCTACCCTGCTCAAATAGTACTTGGTGAAAAAGCCCCTTCTAAAACCTGTGGTGATAATGTCCCAGGACCACTGTTAGCTGGGTTTGACCGCTGAGGAAGCACAGCGTCGCAGTCAGGCAGAGTTTGGTCTTTCTTGGTGTAGCGTGTGGAACCCAAATAAAGCCCCGATGGGCCTGGTACTGCCGTTGAGCCTGGAGAGGCGAGGGTGGGAGGAAAGAAGAGCAACAGGGGATTATCCAAAGTATCTTAGCGTGGCAGAGAACACAGCCATTTCCTGACGCCCAGGTTCGGTACCGCATGGTAAACGGCTGCCTCTGTCTGAAAGAGATGTTGGCAGGGTCCCTGGATGTTGGGAAGGAAGTGTGTGAAGCGAAGCAGTATCGTACACTGCTGGCTCTTTATGCAACTTGTCTTTGAGGGGTTAAACTGAGGTTTTTTTGTTTTTTAACGACTTTTGATTGGAAAATTTATAAGGGAGGCCCTGACTGGAGTGCCAGTGCTTTGGTGTGTGGCGGAGGTTGTAACTGCTGAGTCCTGAGGTTCCTGCCGTACGCTGAGGTTTCCGAACAGTGGTGGCGAGGCGAGGCTTCGGGGAGGGGGAAGCGAGATAAGGACGCTAGGCCACAGCATGTGAAAGGTAGTTTGTGGTATGAATTATGGCTAACGCCGGTCACATGGTGGTTACAAACTGGTGTGGGGGCTGGGGCGCAGCGCTTGAGCGCTGGGAGGCAAGGGAGGAGACTGGCAGTGGATTTAAATGGGCTCAGCGGTGCGTTGCAACGCAGGGTCGATCCTGGTGCCCTCAGTAACGAGAGGAGAGGAGGAAGCATGCTAAGCTGCAGGTGTCCTGGAGTCCCTCTGCCTCCAGATAAGCGTTGGCTCCTCTCTTCCCCGCAGAGCTGGGCGCTCAGCCATGCCGGACGCTCCTCCGCCCCCGTGGTCCAGCTCCTGGAAGCTGGCTTTCTCCTTTGTGCTGCAGGGCTGTACCCATTTCTCTCTGTGTGGCCTGTCGTTCCTCCCTGTTGGAGTTTGGAGGGATGGCTGCCGTGGTTCCTCCGTCTTAGCAGATGAGGAGTGTGTCCTGACGTGCTTCCACTGTGAAGCACAGCACCGGAGACAGGCTGCACTGTAATTGCGTGCCTCTCTTCCCCCTCTGCCTGCTGAGCGGGGATTTCCTGCCCGAGCTGGCCTGGGATCCCAGGGGTGGGTGGATGGCAGTGAAAAGCACCTGGAGAGAGTCTCCTGCCACAGTACCTTTGTGCTTTAAATTCCTGACTCACCTAATCCCGTGCTGTGATCAAAGCAGCAGATTATGCATGCAATGTGCCTGGCAATTTATGTATGAAGAGGGAGTTGTGATAATCTTGTGTGATTTTTATTTTTTTTTCCCCCCTCTTTTTCATCTGGTCACATCTTCTATGTCATTAATCTTCCAGATCAAATAAAATGATAGTTGAAAGTCCTCCATAGTTATGATTCCCCCAAAGTTTTGTGAGCATGGCTTTGATTTTGTTGTAGTTACTACATGTCAGTGTAGATTGCTGGACCTCTGTTTTGTAGGTATCTCCAGTGGATATTTTAGTAGGGGCATTTCTCTCTCAATCAAGTATGTGTATGCAATAGGAAAAGAACAAAATATAGAATAGAAAAAAAAAATTAAAGCAATTTAGTTACCAGTCCGAAAGCTTTAATGCTAAAGAGCCATGAAGAAACTTTATTGGAACTATAATTGCAGACATAAGCAGTGATTATCTGTCTTCATGCTTTTATAGTCCCCATCACTGTCATCTGAACACATGAAGCTGATGAGAGTGTGTGCAGAACGTTATTCAGCTGATGCTGTGTAATCCTGATCTCTTGCAATATGTGGAAAGTAAAATAAAGTGTCAATTCATTTGAAAATGATGGGGAAAGAAAAAGGTGGGAGAGGACAAGTATCCTTGCAGAAAACATAATGTTATTTCATCCAGCTTGCAGCTGAAGGAATGCAAGGGAATTGACAGGGTAAGCATCTTATATGGATGTGGTCAAAAGAAATCTTGTTGTTTCTTAATGCTCTTAGAGGTCTTCGGCAGGTGCAGTCCTTCATCTTTGGAGGGTGCCTCCCTTTGTTGCCTTGAAATGTTCTGAATTTCCTGCAGCTGAGAGAAGGACAACAGCACCTGTTTGTCTTGCATTCCCAAGAACTGGAGATCGTTGGATCAAGGCAGACAAATGGATGCTGCCAAGCGCTTCTTGAGGTGGAACAGAGATCAGAGAGCAAGTCCTGAATTGCTTGGCCTGATGATTGGTGCTGGTTATGCAGGTGAAAATGTGCTCTGGGGTGTAAAGAGGCAGAGGGAGGAAGAGGTAATTTGGTGGTTGTATGCAAGATTCTTTTCCTGCTGCTTGGCAGGCCTAAAGGTCTGAAATCCTCCGTATGAAGTACCTGGTAGATTTTGGTGAACTCGCTGGGCACTTCATGCGTACATGATGTGGTGCTGCTCTGCAGAAGGGGAGCTTGCACTGCTGGTACAATCGAGTGACTAAATCTAACATGGCATTCCTGAACCGTAATCTGGTGCCCGTTTTGTAAAGAGGCTTTTATGTCTCCACTGCCCTAAGAAATGTTGAGTGAGACTTTCTGCTGCTTGGTAGCCAGAGTGGTAGAAGGAGCAGTATATGCAGAGCTCTGGCATTTTGCATTGAGGTTAGTAATCCCAAGATAGGCACAGGCTTAGATGGTTTGAGTTTACTTGATACAGGCCAGTGTTACTAGGCTCTGCTTGCTGCCTTTTCTGCCCCTTGCTGTTCACACTTTTCAGGCAGGTGTGCTCATTGCCTGAAGTAAATTGTGAAGTCCTGTAACTTTCATTGCAGTCACCTGCTCAGGGTTACGGGGTGGGGGGGAGTCGGTGGAAGAAATGAGATGGGAGCCAGAAGTCCTGTGATCTCTTAGCAAACAGTACATGAATAGTCCAGGGCTAAGTTTGGGCCTTAAGAAGGTAGCTGTTTTGTTGATGATTTTTGGGTAGGGAAGGCAGTTGTTGGACAGGAAACTGGTTATACTCTTTTCCCTTTTTTTCTGAAATTTGGAGGCAAAAAGACAGCTATTTTGAAGGAGGAAAATAGATGCAGAGGAATCCAAAACTTCTAAATTTGATTTTATTTACTCTAGCACTGAATCAGGATCAGGTAAAAACCATAACTAACCATGTATGTTTTTGGTGCACTCTTCTGAATTTCTCAGTGATGTTTGTCTTTGCTTTCATTGAAGTTAGCAGGAGTTAACCACTAACTTCTGTTAGAACAGGTCAAAGCAAAGCTCCTAAATTGCATAATACACTCAAGGCCATTTTAAAAACAAAACCAGAAAACTACTAGTAAAGTGCCTAGACCCACAAAGAAGTTGGCAATGCAGTTTTTGGAGATGCGTGCCTGCCTGTCCTCTATTTGAAATCAAAATGACATAGTGGTGGTTTGAAAGTTTCTGGCCTTCATCTTAGTGAGGTGCCAATGAAAAACTGGTTCTTGGAAAAGTTTTATTCAAAATGTAGTTGAAAGTCTGTGGGACTTTTGTTCCTGGAGACATCGGCATCCTACTTTCACAAAAGACTTACGTGCTGAAATGACTTAAACTAGTTTAAATCTGACCTTTATTCTTATAATATGGAGATGAGGTAAGTGATTGTCATCACCCTTGTTTTATGGATGTGGAAAACAGAAGTGCTGCTCATGTGTTCTGCAATACTTGAAACAGTGGGAATCGCTGGGGCCTTGGGAGAGGGTTATTCTGAACCCGACATGGTGCTGGGGCTGCACCCGCAGTGCCGTGTGTTTCCAGGTGTTGGTGAAGAGAGGAGACACGGGGTTTGAGAAGCTGATGTCCCAGCTGTGCCATGGTCAGTGCTGTGTGAGTAACTCTGCATTTTCTACAGTCCCCACAAGGTGACGAAGCTATGTGAGAAGATTGCCTTAGTGTTGCATCATTGGAGACAGGCATGAGTCAGTCATGAAAACCCTCTGCAAAAGGCTTTTGTAGCGAATACTGGCTTATTAGAAACAGTTGTTGAGAATAGGCCTGGTTTCACTGGGCATTTGAAGCATCTTAAGAATGATGCTAGTGGTGCTCAAAGTCTGAGGGGGGCACAAGCAGACACAGGGGTAAGCTATAAAATGTTTAAGATGGAGGGGTGAGTGCCCAGAAGAACAGACTGAACGCAGCACGCCCATCCGACATCTGACTGATGCTTCAAAACCTGTAGTCGGCTACTATGGTATGGCGCAAGAAAGGGAAGGAACGAATATAGAACTGCTCCCTGCCAGGGTTTGATTAATTTCTGGGGGAGGCTCAGCGTGTTCGTGAATACGTAGCAGCACAAAGCAGTGCTGAAACCCAGGGCTCACTGCACGAAGGTGTGCTGGTGAACTTGCGCGCTGAAGAGTTTTGCTGTCTGCGTGGTAAGGGGAGGCCGTGTGGGAGGCAGCTGGAGCCGGCAGGAGTCAGCGCTCCATGCTTGTTTTTGAGCAGCGCTTAACCTCTCTGTCTGCTTCCATCGCTGTGAAATGCTGCTTTTACAGTCGCCACTGCTGCTGTAGCTCTGAGCACCCCGCACACGCTCAGCAGCCTTCTGCCCGTGAAACAGTGCTGCCTTTCCGCACGCAGAGGACCTGCCTGTATGGCACATCTGTAGAGGAGGAAAAATTGCAGCCTGGGCTTCTGGGTCCCAAGCTGAATACCCTGACGACCGTGGTGTCCTCCCTTGCTGCTGCAGGCTCCTCTGCCAGGTGTGCTGGAAGCTTTAATTCACATGCTTTGGGATCCTCTGGCGGACAGCGCTGTAGAAATGAGGAGTATCATTGTGTTTTATTGTGGCTTCTAAGAACGCAGTGTGTTTGTGCTTCGGGGAGCCCCAGGGGCTTTGTTTTTCACCAGGCCTGAGCTATTCTTCAGTAGAGCCTTCCCGGAGCGTGATCTAGTTCTGCCCATTAGGAGTGAGAGACGGGCCTGACTGATTTCTGCTCCCTGCTGCATAATAAATCTGATACTAAAATTAGTGCTGGTCTCCCTAGGCCATAATTCTTGCTGAGATTATAGAGAATTGTGTGTGCAGAGAGGAATTGTGGTTGTGTGTGTGTGTGTGTGTTTGGGTTTTTTTTATAACCTTGAGTGTCCAATTTCCAGGTTTTTTACTTAACCCCCCCATCTTTTTCCCCTTTTCCTCTCTTTTGGGAAGTGCTTAGCCTTTCTGTGTATTTTGGCTATTTAAGCCTCTGTCGCTGCAGGCAGATGAGTTCCTTGGGAGCTCTTCTGAAGGTTTTGTAATTGAGTCTTTTACCACGGCGACAGGATATTATTAACCTTCAGTAAAGCAATTTATTTCATACTCCTTTGTGGGGATAAGCCTTTTTTCCCCCAGGAAAATATGTATGTGGAAAGGGTTTTACATACAGGGGTAGCTGGACTTGCAGCAGTGATTATGATTTAAAAAAAAAAAAAAAATTTACATGAAAAATAGGCAGTTCTGTTTGTGTCAGTTTAAAAGAAACCTTTGGTCCTGAATGACTCCTACCCCTGCCCCAGTGTTTTATTTTAAAGAACATACTTTTTGCCTATCAGTGGCTTTGAAAGGAGGTTGTACTTCATTTTAGAACTCTAGATATTTAGCCCCTGTGAGCACTAAAACATTTTGTTTTCATCTTTGAGATGGCCGTAAAAATGAACTGAGAGCTGGAGGGAGGAGTTCCTTGCAGGCTCTCCCTCTTGACTTGGCCTTTGCCCTGAAATCAGATGCAGACTAGTCCAGAAGTCGTTAAAGATTGGATAGCTCCTAGAATAGCAATTTCCAGCGAACAAGCGGGAATGCTGGATAAGTGGCCAGCCTGGCTGAATAACTTGTATTTTCTATTGAGCATGGTGACCGGTCTGGGATTCAGGGGCTCTGGGCTGGTCTGTTACAGGCTGTTGTGCCATTGCATCTCCCTGCACCTAAATTTTTATTTTAAAAAGAGGATGAGACTATTTCTTTTCCCATGTCTAGTTAGACTTTGCTTTTTACTTCAGCAGACTGTTAAACTTTAAAAAAATAATTAGCGACATGCTTGCCCTGGTTTGTGTCTTACTTGAAAACTTTGCACTGTCACAGAGCCTGCTTTCTAAGGAGTTCACCATACCTTGCAGTATGAATATGTTCTTTCAGCAATTATATTAGATAAAGAGGTGGTATTATTGCCACATTATACAAGAGAGCTTGGATGAGAGTTCCAGTGCTTTGTCCAGAGCTTTACGTTTGTTAACACACTTGGATCTCTTGGCGCCGTTTGTAGGCTTTAATTGCAGAGTCATCTGTTTTTCTACACTATGCCTCTTTAGCACGCTAAACTGCTTCTGCCTTGCATTGAAATGGGCATCCTAGAGAAAGTATTTTGGTCTGTGAGGCTTTTAGTGACCTTTTTTAGGGCTGTCCTCCAGAACCACCGTCTCCCAGGCTGATCTTCCTGTGTTCTACCACTTTTGATTTTCTGGATGTGTTCGGTTATTTTTATCCAGACTTTCTAGTGCCTCTTCAGTGGTTCCATCCCTTTTACATTAGATGGGCTTTTCCAGAGGCTGTGTCAGAAAGCTGTTACTCTAGACCTGAGGAGCACTCACCTGCGTTTGCTTTGAGTGCAGGCTCCTCATGGCAGGGCTGCAGGTCTGCTCTGCAAAGAGAGCACCGCCTGCTCGGTGGCCTGGGCTTCTAGCAGCGGTGGTGTGTGTCTGGCACGTGCCTTGGTGCCAGGAGCAAGGAAGGGCTGCTGGCCTGTGGCAGTGCCCGTGCTAGCCCTGCCATCTCCACGGGTGGTATGGCAGGAGGGCACAGGGCTCTGCTGGTGCCGGTGTCCCCAGCTCACGTGGGCTGAGCTTATGCACCATGGGACAGGGTGGGGAGTGGGGTGGTTGGAGAACGGATGTGTCTGAGCCTAGGGACGGTGGGCATACTGCTTTCTATAGGATGTCCTGCTGGGAGAAGATACTGATGATAAATGTGTTTTGTGGGGAAAAACTGAAAGCACTTTCTGCGCGCTGTCCTTCAGTGGTGGTGTGCACAGGTTTGTGGAATGGACTTGCCCCTTCCTTTGAGGTTATGGGTGTCTCTGTGTTTTGTTGGTAGCAGTGAACTGAGATTTTTAAAAACAGAGATAAATGCCATGACCTTGCTTTTATACTGCAGTCTTCAAACGCCATCAGCTCAATGCGCTGCTGTATCTTCTGACTTGCCAAGCGCAGTGCAGTGGTGCTGCTGCTTCGGGGGAACCAAGGGGCTTCTCCAGAATCTGCCCTACCGTCGATGCCTCTCTCGTGCCTGGCCTGTGCTCGGTCCCCTTGGGAAAGGGCGCTTTCCATGCGGTCCTTCAAGCTCTGCTGAAATTTGAGAGACATGTTGCATGCAACAGAACATTTTTGTTATTGAAAGACTTCTTGGCCCCTCCACAGGCTGGTTTTGTAAAACTTTGCAGCTGGTAGATTTATTCTTACGTCTTCAACCAGAGAATCTTTCTATGTTAAAAATGCTTGAAGTACCTTTTTCCCCCCTTTTTACTATAACTGTTGTTGTAAATGAGCCCCACAATCTGCAAAAAAATTTTTTTCTTTAAAGCTTCCCCACCAGAGATTTAATTAAAATATTGTGAAAGGCAGTCATTGAAAACGAGAAACCTTTTGAGTGGAAGGCACCCTGATTTCCCTCCTCGGAGCTTTTTGTCACCATAGAGATGAAAAGAGAAGCTCAAAATTGCACTTTCCCCTTGTGCGTTGCTACCGAGGGGACATGGCTGCAGGTAGCAGCTGCGCTAAAATCAGCAGGGCCCGGGGCCAGGGAGGACTGGGGAGACATGGCTGAGGCTGCAGGCTTTAACTCTTTGCAGGGCACGAGCGCTGGATCGGGATTTCCTTCCCCGGTGGAAGCGTTTCTTCTTAGCTTATTATTCTGTTTTAATTTCCTGTACTTCAGGGCTGGAATTTATCTGGGCTTGCAAAGGGAAAGAACGAAAGCGCCCGTCCTTTTGTCTAGATAAAAGCATAACTAAGCAACTTTCTGTGCAGTGTGGCCTGTTGGGTCTGCACTGGAGCTGTTCCGATCGGTCTGTAAATCGCTGCATTGTTCTTGAGGTGTTTATGCAGAAAGCCGGTTAAGTAATGGTGTTGAAATCCAACTCGGCCCTTTTAATTTTATCATGTTAGCGTATAAATCAAAACTTCTTTTGCTGCTCTGCAGCAGGGTTCAAGCCTGCCTGATTCTGACTTAAAATATCTAAATGTTGGGGCTTTTTTTTGTTTGTTTTTATTTTAAAATAAATGGGTTAAGGTTTTTTCCTTTTCTTCCAGTAACCCCTCTGGAAGCGTGGGGGTTAGCAAACCAAAAAAACATGCTGCGAGTGGTAAAACTGCTCTGATACAGTTTCAAAGACAGTCACACAAATTGAAGATTATTGGAGGGTACATGACACTGGGCAGTGTTATGCTTTTAATCATTTTAAAAACAAATTTTTCTCCCTAATTGAGTGAAGAACAGGCTCAAGTGGATTCTTGGCACAAACATCTCAGACAAATGAAAGTAAAATGTGTATTCAAGCTGTCTGCTGTTGTATATTTTACACCATACCTGTCTTTGTGCCTGATCTCAAACGGACGTAATGGTTTAATTTTAAGCTGTTTGAGCGAGACCTGTTGTGTTTAAACTTCCAGATAGAAAATGAACATAACCTGCGTAATGGCATTATTAATAGGGAGTATTACTAAATTGTAATTTGCAAATTAATGGTTTAACTCTGAGATTAAATATACAGCTGTGTTCTTGTGTAATGTTACAAGACAAAATTAGATCAAGTATTTAAAAACAGAAGGGCCTCATCCAAAGCCAGCGGGTGTCTTCCCAGGGACTTCACTAAGCTTCACGTTCGTCCTTCTCCACCCCACAGTGAGGGTGCGGACCTGTAACACCAGCAAAGATACTTAAATGTGCATGTGCTCTCAGGAGTGGGCTGTTAACATCTGACTACCCGAGATACCAATGTATTCGGAGCAAAATAATAAAATTACTTCTTTCCGTGGTGGTAGTGACTAGGGCCACCTATGTGATGGTTAGGTTCAGCTTGTGCCTGGCAGGCTGATCTAAGTGATGCTGTTGTGCATATATATTTGAGTCCTTGCAAAATTATGTATTAATTTTTAAACGAGACAGTATTTGGGAGCTGGGCTCGGCTCTGATGCAATTTGCCCTTGTGCTTTCCTTGGCTGTTGCTAATAAGAAGTGCTGGCCTAAATCAGTGTCTTGGAGAATCATCGATTCGCTAATTGCAGATAATCAAGTCCCTGCTCCCTGCTCACGCTGAGACCACTTTTGTTTTCTGCCATTCCGCCAGGATTCGGGCAGCGTCTTCCAGCCTTTGACGTAACCGATAAAGTGGGTTTTGAGCTCTCATGTTGTTAATTCTCGGAGGTGATGAAGTTATTGGTATTCAGGCTTGATAAACAAGGAGCTATTCTACCACGACCTTTCCCGCCAAAACAAGACGTGAAGGTCAAGGCTTGCTGGTTGATTTGAGGGGAAGAGGGGCGCTTGGAGAGCTGCGGTGGCACAGACTTTCGCAGGGCTTGCCTCAAGTTAGTGCAGTCCTAAGCAGTTGTCTGGCTGCGCCAGCCTGCAGAAATTTTTCTGAACACATGTGGTAGTTGCTTCTTATTTTATTTAAGATGTGCTTCTTTCCACTTCTGGGTTCAGTTAGGGAGGGTGTTACTGTGTTTTGTAGATTTTGCAGATTATGTTTAAAATGAAGCAGGGGCTGATGAAAATGCCTGCGTCTTGCAGTTAGCTCAGTCAAGAGAGGTGAGGAGAGGAGGCTGCTGCTCTGCAGTGACTTCTCCTAAGTGTCCAGTCCCAACGGCATGGCAGGTTGTGTATGGATGCTCTGCTCTCTGCTCTCCTCGTGTCCACTTCAGCAAACGACCCAGCACACATCAGGCCTTTTTTCATTCCCTAGCTGGATTGAGTCTCACTGAAGGATGTGGAAAGAGGGGCAAGAGGTGATAATGGCTGGCAGGCTTTTCTAATGACTTTATGTAGAACAGCAGTTGATCCCAGACCATGAAAAAACAGGAGGAAATAAGAGCCTTTCTGAGGAATACCCCATTAGCTAGTGGGCATGCCTTCTTTTTGTAGGTGTTGGTCTTCTGGGTCAGGGAGAGCAGGGCAAATCCTCTTAAACTCCCCTTGCTTTGCTTTGCAGGTGGAGAAGCCGAGAATATTGCCTTGGTTGAAGCATTTTGCAAAAATAATGAGGGTTTTTTATTTTGTCCATCTGGATAGGAGCTGACGCCATGTGCAGGGCAGTGCATGCCTCAGAGGGGGAGGAACAGGTTCACTTTTTCCAGTGCTTACTGCAGGGATTTACAAGCAGGATATAGTATTTAAATGGCAGAGCAGAACCAACTTCAGCCCTGCACGTGTGCTCTTCGGTCACTCACTGCACAAAACGTGTGTTAGCAGATCTTGCGGTGGAGAAGGGAATAATGCAGCGTGTGTTCGTGGTGCACAAAAAGGATGACAGTCGCGTGACTCTTGGGAGTGCACAGGGACGCTGAGCGAGTGGTCCCCAGCCCGGGTCACTGCTGGAGCCAGTTGTCAGCCACGCTGCCGCTTTAAAGCCAAACCAGAGGAACAGATGATCACTGGACAGCTTAGGTTACATAATCTCTTTTGGGTTTAATGTCAGGCCTCCCTCGGCCCCATCCAGTGCCAGCTTCCAATCTGGCTCATAATACTCCTGAATGTCCTTTTAATTTTTCTCTTTATTAATAGTTCTCTTACTGTAGTGTGCCCTCTGCCTGGCTTTGTGTGGTATGTGTACCTCAGAGTTCATTCCTCTGCTCTCTGAGGTCTCCACTGCCTGTGCTTCCTGCTCCTCCACCAGCCCGGAGCTTTTCACATATGTTTTCTTTGCTAGTTCCAGAGATGTTTTTGAAAAAAATGTTGTGGGGAGGGAAGCAGGAGGGCTGACCAGGGATGGAGCTTGCATGATGAGTTGGCTGTTTTAATTCATGAATGAAGCTCGCGAGGGAGAGATTATTATTTTATTAATAGAGGAGGCCAGCGCAGTGGTGGTAAAGTGGTGAAGCTGATGGTGAGGGTGGGATAGGAGAGACCACAGCTGGCCAGCTCTGGCTCCACCTGGATGGAGTCCTGCTCTTTGCAACCACAGGTCTATCAGCTGGACTAAATTTTTTTGAAATTTAGCTTGCTCACTTCTACAAGGGCTGTTTTGTTTCTGTATTGAGTTTTTAATTTTTGTAAATAAAGTTCAGGCTCTTCACTGTTTTTCTCTGATCACTTGGATGTAGTAAAGACCAGCAATTCTGTGGAGTCAGAGCAGTAGTTTTGGATGCTAAAGGGTTGTGTGATTCAGGATACCAGTGCTTTTTCCCTCATCCCTAACTCCGTAAGTAGGTGCCTTTGCATTTATTCTCCACTCCTGCTAGGATTGTCATTGATTTCTTGTATGTGTCCTGATGGCTGGCATTTTTCTGAAAGCCCTAGCACTGATTATGTCAGTCAGCCATTATTTTTATTTAAAAGAATTTAAAAAAATATATGTATACGTATATACATACGTTTGCAGAGGGGAGGAAGAACTGAGATGTTATTTCAGATCCAAGTCTAGGAATCAAATAGAAACCACAAAATATGTGTGTTTAGAGCGGACTTGTGATTTAGCAGCAACCTCAAGCACTCAAAATACTTCTGCATTCACTGAGACAGCTTCTCTTACATTAGCTGTTGCATAACATTCTCGTGTCAGTTAAAGCAGTTGAAAAATATTGCAGGGAAAGTATTTAATGGATTGTGAACATCAGTGCATTGTAGCAGCTGTTTAAAAAAAATACTAATAAAAACATGAAGAGCAGAGAGCAGTACACAGAGACTGCTTTCTGCAGACATGTTGGTAGCATGCTGAACCAAGGGAGAGGATTCTGAGCTCTTGGTGGTTTTTAATCTCCTGGATCCTCGATTTATTTTTGCTACTTTAAATTATGGTTTAGCTAGGAGGGAGGCAGGAGCTGGGTGAGGGGGGAAAAAAGGTAGGGAGGTGGGCGGGACAGATGTTTAATTTCTTTTGCAAACATAAGCAAGTATTGCCCTTGCCACCTTGTACGCCAGTAGCTAGGACTTCCTAAACTCTGATTGTGAGTAAATTATGAAGCAAAACTGATAATGCCATTGTGATCTTGACTGTGAGCCAAATCGTGCAAAATCCAGTAGTGTGTCTGTATGTCTAAAAAAGCCAAAATAAATTGCAAAGTGCTGGTAATACAGTCAGTTGCTGCTATTTGCTAAAGTGGTGGATTGCAGTCTATGATCCCTAGGTGCGTAAGTCTCTAAATTGTATTCAGAGATGGTATATGGCATAGCTGGAGTACTACAGTGTTAGGTTGCTGCATAACATGAAGGAGCAAGAATCCAGGGCTGTTGTTTTATTTTGTTTGTTTAATTTTTTTTTTTTAATTTATGGGCTTAACATTTTGGGCTGTGTCATTTTGCTAGTAGATATGTGCAAATAGAAGTCAAGACCAAGATGTGTGGGGAACATTAATTTTATTTTATATATAAATATATGTATGAACACACACACATAATGGATGCCAGAATCTCTTACATATTCGTGTTTGTTCAAGTGTACAAGAAATGTGATTGACACCACTGAAAAAGAGAGAGGGGAAAGTGAAATGACTTATAGCTTTTGGTCCCTAAACTGCTATTTCTTACTGTATCCTGGAAGAGCCTTTGGACTAATGATGCTGAGCAATAAATAACACAGGGAAGATTAATAGCTGCCTATGGTAGCAAATTATAGTTGATTTATTGCACATAATATGTACAGGTGCAGCTAATTTAATTAAACACAAGACCTTTTTAATGCTGTAAAGACATCCCTCTCTCAAAGCGAAACAGCACTGTGGTACTGTAATAAGGCTTTAAGTGAAATAAGCAGCATTACAAGCAGAGCTCTAGTTGGTCTGATCAGCCTCTCATGTATTTGGGGGAGGGAGTATTTTTCCATAACCATTAATGCCACTTTAAGTCAACTTACGCTGTAACAAAGTCCAATTTAATACACTGATGCAAGTTATCCCATCTCTGCTTCATCATGTAACAGCAACTTCCATAAAACAGCATATGTAGCTTGTTATGTTCTTGGCTAACTTAACGGTGCTGTGTAGGGGATGGCTTGACTTGCAGGGGAGGAGGGTTGGAGCTCTGATGGTGTGGGATCTCACCCTGGGGATGTGAACAAGTAACAAACAAGAAGTCATAGTTCCCTGGAGCCTCTCCACTTGCTAGTGGGTTGTCTTCTATTCATCCCTCATCTGAGACTGAAAAAAGGGGGACTGTGTTAAAAGAAACTCTCGTAGAAGAGCGCATACATAGGTGTACGCAGGCAACGCTCTGGGTTAGCTTGTCTGTATGTTTGCTTTTTCTTTTTTTTTAAATCCCCTTCTGCTCCTTTTTTCAAATTAAAAAAGTTGAAGCGGGTATCTCTGTGTGTGTGTATGCATAAAAATACAACTTTAGCCTGGCTTTAAGCTGTTTCCTCTGCTCCCCGCCGTTGTAATTTTCACATGAGCAGGGGATGGTGAGCTTGCCCTGCAATGCAACCTTTCTCAGCTCATCATGATGCGGAGTTGAATACTTTTCCCTGCATATAATGGGGAAGATGCTCTACGATACTTTGCCACCATTACTTGATTATTTGTGAAAGCGTAAAAGGCTCAAGTAGCTGATTGATTAATTTTTCTCTAAGTTTTTCTTCCCTCTGTTGCCTTCATTTGGAATATGTAATCAGTGAAGGAAAATGTATTAGGAATAGATGGGTATGCATATGAATGCTTAATTTTTTCTAATTCAGGCATTCATGTGGGCACATGTATCCTGATGCATGCTGTGCTAAACAAGCCTCTTCCAGCACTTGCTGGAGGCACATGAGTGAGTTTGGTGTGGTTTTCTTCTTCAATACTATAGTTTCTCTGTTCTGAAGCAGTTGCTGTTCTTGCTACTTGGGGAGCGTGAGGAGCGTCCATGGGCATGACTGGAGGGGTGTGTGTGCAAAGTGTGGTATCTCCTAGCACAAATCAAATATCTACTTGACCTTTTTATCCCTCACCACTGGGAAGAAGTCCAGCAACTCTTTGTCATAAATCTTTCCAGTCCGTTTGCTTTGGTCCAACACTTCAGTTAGTCACAGTTAAGGCTTCCGGTTTTAGGTTTAAACAGGTATTTGTTGTCAGAAGCTGGTGGGGGAAGCGTGGAGAGAGGCAGGATCACCAGCACGCGTGCTGAGGTTGAGAGAGGGTGAGAACATGGTTCCACACAACCCTGAGTACCTGCAGCCGCCTGGTAGAGGGGAGAGCAGTGGCAGTGCTTGGCAGTGGTAGAGAGCGAGTTACACGTGGCTGTGCTTCCAGGGTCCAAGTAGTGGAAGCGACCCAGGTCGTGTGAATTGAGGTGTAGGAGGAGGAAAAGCCACAGACATACCTGTTTTGCAAATTGGCAAAATGTGCTATTTTAAATACTTTTCCAAAATAAATAGAATTCCTAAGCAAAAGGAAACAGACTATCTCCTCTGTGTTTTCCAGGATGTATCAAAGAAAATTCCCCTAGTCTTGTATCTCTGGTGGTATTTGCATAGTGCTTGCATGGGGAGAGATGTGTAAGTGCAAACGTAGCCTTTTATTTTAAAAGGCTAGAAATTTATGTATTTTCACATAGTTGTCGAAACTTTAGCATCAGCTGATGGCAAGTACCAAGTCCAACGGCTGGGCTATATGAAAGCAACTGCTTTGTTGGTTGATGTGGTGGCTCCATCGGAAATAAAATTTCTGATTTCTTTTTTTTCTTTTTTTTTTTTTTGGAATTCTTTTTCTGTGTAGTCCTGCCTTTCTGTGTGCTTTCTGGATGAGGATCTCCATGCCTCAGTTTCTTATCTGTTTAATGGATAGAGTAACAATTAATCTCACTTCTCAAGGATTCTGTTGTGAAGTGCTTTTGAGAAATCTGGGCTGAAATGTCACATTTGATAAGGCTGCTTGAGAGCTTCCATAAAAACTACATTTAATCCAAATTATGTTTGATGATAAAATATTGCAAAATGTATTGCTTCCCTCTGTCCTTTCCTCTTCTCTGTACTCAGTGTTTGTGTTAGGATGTGGAAGGGAGCTGAGAACTTGGAGCCAAAACTGGAACATTTTTTGACTTTTTGAAACCTGTGCAGTTACTCTTATGGTTTGGGCAGAGCGGGGAGAATTGTCTGAAAATTTCCCTGAGAGTGAAAATACTAACTTTATGTTTTAATTTCCCATGGAAAAATTAACACTGTGTTCTAACTAGGTCCAGTGTTTGCCCTTCTGTGCTGTACTAATTCTTCTTGTACTTGTAGTTCTGATTATGTTCCTTCAGCTGGTACTTCAGGAAACATGTTCGTCTTTGAGCATGTCTGGTGACTCAGAGACGCGTCTCCTTAGCATCTGGTGAGCGTAATTGTCATTATTAATCTGCCCCATGCCAATCTGTCTTCGGAGTAGCGGTGGGAGGAAGGGAAGGTGTTGCATGACTGGGTGTACATCCCTGTGCCTTGTTCTACAGAGACATTGTAGAATCACAGAATGGTTTGGGTTGGAAGGGACCTTAAAGGGCATCCAGTTACAACCCGCTGCCATGGGCAGGGACACCTTCCACTAGACCAGGTTGCTCAAAGCCTCATCCAACCTGGCCTTGAGATGTGACTTTTGAGAAAAGGTTAGTGAGAAGCCTGGGCTTGGCTGGTATTCTTTCAGTTCCCATCACTGCCTCCAGTACCATCAGAAATAAGCAGTTAGTGCTTGATGTACGTTGTTGATTTGATGTGTTTAAATTGCGTTGAGGACATGACTGTATGCAGAATAATTGAAATAAGAGTCTGAAGGGAAGCAGCTCCATGTGGATGAAATACTGTAAGAGTTGTTTTTAATGTACACTGCTACTCTAGCTGATTTGGACTGCAGTGGGAAAATTTTGGTGTGAGCAGTTGCACATGCACACTGTCTCTTCAGAAACTGGTGAGGTTTACTGGATCCCACTGGGTTTTCCTGAAAGCTGCTTAGTTTTCATATAAGCCTGTCAGTCTCTCTTACAAAGCCACTGCATGCTGGTAAACGCACATACCAATGAGTGGCTCTGCTCAGTTACAAGCCAGCTTTCATGGCTCTAAAGGAAGAGTTAATTGCTAAAGTGGCCGGAATCGATGTCCTGCCTGCATTCGGACATCGTTAGCCAATGCGACCATGTTCTCATTATTTAATGCTTCTATTTTCGATGTTGTGGGTGAGTGTGTTGTAAGTTAATATCTTGCTTTAGAGTTCAGAGTTAGACATTCGTTGGAACCAGATACAACTTGGCATTATCTCCAGAGCTTTGTGCATTTTCATTTTCAAACACAGTTGAATGAAATCTCCCACAATAAAGTCCATTCTTCCCTCTCTGGTTCATGTAAGGGTTCTGCTTTCCTGTGCTCTAACCACAAGGTGGGCAAGATATTAGTTTTAAAATTATCTTTTTCCCCTAAGCCCAGAGTCTCTCTTACAATGCCTGTTCTTATGGGAAGGCTTTAAACACTTTTTCTGCTATCTATCTTTAGTGCTGTAACTCTCACTTCCCAGTTCACATAATCACAGGCTTTTCCTTCATTCTTGTTGTTCATCAAACTTGACGGCCTGCTTAATGCCTCTTTTTCTGCCCCCCCCCCCCCCCCCCCCCCCGACCTGGTGATTTTTGTCATTGCTTCCGTAACAGCAATTTGTTGCCTTTGGCTTCATAATAAATTGGGGAACTTAATAGTGCATGATTAAGAGCATATACTTTAAAATAGGTTGAACTCGAAATAGATATTTTTTATTACTATTAAAAATATCTTTTTTTGTCAGTTCTTTTGTTTTGAGCAAAGGGCACATTCTGCTTTAACAATTTTATCATATGTGTGCTATTGTAATTTACATAAATGAATTTTAAATACAGTTATAAGCTGTGGGAAGATGTTATTGTCTCTACACAATGAATGTGGAGATTTATGCTGTGCATACATCTTGTGTTAGATTAACATTTGTTCCCTTGTCTCTGTTGGATAGTGTCGTGATGGAGTCTTGAAATCTTTACATAGGTACTTCTCAAGCTTATTTAAAATAGCATTTGAATTATTCTTCTTTCAGTCCATTCATTTCATGTAAATATGCCTTTTGGATACTTGACTCAATTCTGATGACATTGACAGAAATAACAAAACTTCTGTTAGAAGTGAGATGGGAGCTGCTGTTAACACCCTCCCACCGCCCAAATACAAAACAAATCCCAGTTTTGCCAAGGTTTGTGTGTGCGGAAGTCAAGTGCTTGAGCTGTTCCAGAGAAGTCGGTCCAACCATGTGCTTAGACTTCTGTTGCTTTGATGGATGGGGACCTTTGTCACAGAAATTTTCTGCCATGTTTTGTCTTTTGTCCAAAGCCATCAGTGACAGAAGTTGTTCAACTCCTGCCAGGATTATTACAGTCCTCAGCTATACTGCTTGTGACCTGAAATCGAAGAGGGTTTCCACGTGGTGAGGTGGAAGCCTTACCCTGGAAGGTGCTAGGTGTGCACACCCCGCTTCGGGATGAAACCTCCAGTGTAGTACAGTGTGCTTTGTATGTCCCAGGAGGAGGTGACGGCAGAGTTTTAAACTGAATTATAGCAATTTGGAATGAGGATCTGCTCTCTTCCCACCCTTTCCAATTCTTGTGTTTCCTCCAAAGGGAAAACAACCTGCAAAGTGGTGGTTTGCACATTCTGCAAATACTTTTTCCACGATGATGTGATGGTGAAATTAAGGTAGTGAAGCATGCCATGAAAGGGAGGACTTCTTTTCGCTGAAGATCTGGGTTTGGACAGGATGGCCGCACACACCAAAATGAGTAAGAGAACCTTTCCAAACACGTCTGGAGAGGAAAGCTAACGAACTGTAGCAAGGCTGCTTGCTGACTTGCCAAATACAAGCGTCTGGTAAATGCTCTTGTGGGGGCAGTTAGCATGCATGTTGTGGGGGAAGAGAATAACAATTTGACTTGGGGCTGGTGATTATTCTGTTGCAGTGGTTGAATTTCTTTCAACTGTAGTGGTGTTTTGAGTTCTGGGGACAATTACCAGCTCTTTTAGATGTCTCTCTATTTCCATAGCTTAAAAATGGCCATTCGGGGCAGATCCACCTGAATAACGTGGCTTTCTTTCAAGGCTACCTATTGAGTCCTGACTATCAAGAATGAGATTTTAATGCTTCCCTGTCAAGTAAGGGCCTGTTGCTGAGTTGTTAGGAACTGGGCTGTGAGTGTGTGCACAGACATGCGGAGCGGTGTGAAGGAAAGGTGTGCGCACGTTTTCTGTGCACACCACAGAGGGATAGATTATTATTCTTAATTTATCATCTGCACAAGTTTCCATCTGGATTATTTAAAGCAGACTTTCTTGGACAGCTGTTCAATTAATCTTAGTTTGTGTCAGAGTGTTGTCTAGAGAAGGGGTGGTTTTTCAGCTGCCAGCAGCACAGGCGCATGAACCCGGGCAGCGTTGTTTCACGTGCATGGTGCTGGCCAGGCGGCTTTCCTGGTGGTGGATAGACCTGGTCTGCTGGGGTGCTGAGGTCCTGGTGCACAGCTGCACGTACCTGCGGAGAGTGGGGTAAGGGGGCTCTCGCTGTGCTCGTGTGTCCCTGGAGCCTGTCCTGTGCTGCCTGTTCTGCGTCTCTGCAGGGGAGGGTATGGAAAGCGGAGTGGCTCTCCCAGGGCTGCTGCAGCTCGTCAGCTGAGGGAGGAAGGGATCCTGAGTCCTGGTCAAGTGTTCTCATCCTCTAGCCCATGATGTGGGTGTACTTAGCTGCCAAAACTAGTGGCGGGGGTGTTTCTTAACGTCGCAGCTCTTGGTTTCCTGCCAGCTAGAGTCTTTTCCCATTGTGATTGAGAGCAATATACTTACCATAAATGTTTCCTCTTAAAATAAAAATTAAAACAAGAAAAGCAAAAAAGCGCGGGGTTGTGTCGGAGGGCTCCGTGGAACTGGCTGGCAGCTGGCTCCGTGCCAGTCACCTCCCTGGAGCCTTTCCGCTGGGAGCCGAGAGCCCATGGTCTCCTGCGTGGGTTTGGGCAGCCTCCCTGGCACTCGCCACGCTCCCTGGGCGGTCACCGGTGGGGTGGGCAGGCTGGGCTGGTGGGGAGAGGGAGCCGGAGAGCCGGATCCGGCCCTGCCGCCAGGGCCAGCCAGCTCCCACTCAGTAGAGCACGCCGGGCTCAGTGGGCACCGCGACGCTCGCTCACGCCAGTGCTGCTGTCATGGCTGGTGACGTAGGGACGGCCGGCTGCTGAAGGGGGTGGGAGCTTTTTCTTTGTGCGTGCTTTGAGGTTTTGTTTTTTTGGAGGGTGTGTGGCAGGGACACGCAGTGAACAGTGCTCTGTTCTTTACAACCTGAATTTTCATTGCAAGCTCCGGAAGGAAGTGCTGCCAGCTCTGCTTAGTGAGGGAGCAGTGTTATGCAGAGCCATGATTGTAATTTTTTCAGCTGATTTGGAAGGAGAGAGGACGAGAGAAGAAGACTGTAGTTGAAAAAGGGAGAAAACTATATAAACAATCCACATATTTTTTTGTTCTTGCTCTTTTTCTGTTTAAAAAGGAGTTTACTTGTTACAGGTCTGACTATCTGCAAAGTCAAATTTCTTTTAGGCAGCCTTAGAAATACAAAAGGTTTGGTCTCATGGGGTAGTATGTTTTGGGGTTTTTTTTTTTTTTGTTTCCCCCTCCACCCCCCCAGTCTTCACTTGACTGAACCATTTCTGCTTCTAAAAATGTATGTGAATGTTTCAATGAGGTTTGGTTTTTTTTTTTGTATTACCCAGTTGCTAGAGTGAGAGTTTTGTGTGCTTTAAGCTTGCACTCTTGCTCTTTCCACTCCTGCTCTCAGTGTTGCCTTTCATTTGCTGAATACTGAATGCTGAACGTACGAGAGGTACGTTCACTTGCTCATTGACGACTATGAAGGAAGGCAGCTTTGACACGAAGTTGCTAGGCCAGAGTTGCAACCATTTACATATGACAGTGTTGACTGAGCTGCTGAAGAGTAAGTGCTCTGGGACACAGGGATGTTGGTACACTGCTGGTCCCTGCCTCGCCCTCCTGTAGTCATTACAAAAGCACGAGACAAAAAATGTTTGGAGTCAGAAGCTTTATCTTACAAGACAACGATTGTGCCTGCCTTGCCACAGAGGTACAGTGTAGATTGGAAAGTCAGAGTTGGGACTGTTGCTGGGGTGGACGCTGTGTGCCGGGATGCTGGGAAGACTAGAATAATTGGAGGTGGGGATTAAAAGATGGTGAGTGCACATTCAGCGTCTTAAATTTCCAAAGCAACATGCAATCATTTAATGCTCCATTGGGAAATATCACTACCCGTTCCATAGATGTAGAAAACGAGGGCACAGAAGCTGATAGATGGGTGACAGAGCCCGACAGTCGGTGCTGGAGCCATATTTAAATGGATGCCTGGTCTTGAAACCCAAGTTGTGTTAACTAGACTTCAACGTGACTTGAGCTAATCAAAACGATGGTAGGCCTACTGAAAACTACTCAGGAGTCTCTTGTCTTCTTTTCAGATCTGTAACTGAATATGACACCAGGAAAATACTTTGAAGTTCAAGAATAGTCAAATTGAAACCAAAGACCTGCTCTCTGCTCAGAGAGGGACAGGCTGGAAGTTATTGCCGTGGGAGCTTGAGACCAGTGCTATGGCCGAGTTCAAACAAAGCATCTTCTCTCTCTCCCCCGCATGTATAAATTCATGTTCTGTAACAGTATTTGCTAAAACTCCAACACGGATAGTTGAAGCAGAAATGTACTAATGCACAGCAGAAAACAGGAAGAGTTTCTTGCAGAAATGGATCAATGAGCATTGTATAGGTTCATAATATGAAACTTTAGTTGCCTTTTTTGTAGCAATGAATTTTTGGTCAGAGCTGAATGCAAAAAAAGTAAGGGATAGATGATTCAGATGTCTTACTATACTAATTAAGCATGCTATAGCCCTCTTCTCATTGTCTCCTCTCGGAGAACTGCAGGAACGGCATGCTTCCCCAACACCTGATGTTTCAGTTCTCTTTTTCTTCTCTTTTTCCATGTTCCTTTTCATGCTTTCATTGGGTCAGAAGACACTGAGATCCTTTGTGCGCAGGAAGCAGTGTAAAATTGGTCATGGAAACGAATGCTGAGTGCACTGGTTAGTAGGGTGGGAATCTGGAAGGAAGTTTTATCTCGTTTACTTGTACTGCAGTAGTGGCAAGGAGCTGCTGTTACGGGCTCAGCACTAGGCGAGGAACGCACATAAAACTGAAAGGTGGTCTCCTTTTCCAAAGACCTTTTATTTTATTGACAGGATGGGGATAAATTGAGCATCCCCAGTTTGACCTTCCTTTTCTGGCTGCTTGGTAGCTGAGGGAATGGCTGACCCTTGAAGTTGATGCAGAAATTTTGTTTTGCAGACTATTTTGTCTTTGGTGTCTTTGAAGGTTCCAGCTGGTGTTTCTGGCCGGCCTCACCCATCCCTTGGGAGAAAACATTAGGTCATTCAGACTCCATTTGCAAGGGCACTGAGCAGGGTAGGAGGCAGCGGTTATTTTAAGCTTCTACTGACCAAAGCGGGATTTTAGACAATAAAAAATACTTGTTTTCTGCTGCCCTATACCTTCAGTTGTCCAGATGCAAGATTTTATATCATCTCGATGCAAGTTACCATGCAAGAGGAAAAAATTGGACATGGGAGTATGTTTGTGCAATTCTGTATTTTTGGTAGGTATTTTTAAATCCCTGGGAAAACCTGGCTGTGACAACCGTGTGAGGTAATACGGAATATTGACATGCTTTGGGTTGCGCTGAAACTTTCTGATAGTGAAAGAAACACGCGGCATGCTCTCCCTCTCACGCTGAATAGCTGCCGTAGTTTTTTGTGTGTATTAATAGTCACGTCTTTTCACTTTTGAGTTTTTCCTTTCCTGTGTACTGCGCCTCAGATTCTGGGGATTTCAGACTAGTTTGCAAAGAAGACTCGACTATCAAAGATGAGCTTAAACAATAAAAAGCAGCCGGGGTCAGCGGTCAGCCTGCTGTACTGGGTGTCTAACCTGTGCTCAGTGCCTTCCTTTGCGTGAGCTAGGGCTTGTCATGTGTTCTCTCGGTGCCTCCAGTTCTTTCCTGTCTCTGTTTATCTTGTCTGCTCTGGTTGGGAGCTTTCTGGAGCAGGGAGTCTTGCTCTGACTACGTGCAGTGCCTTAACGGGGTAGGGCCGTGATCTCCTCTGGACCTCCGTGGGTGCTGGCATAACATGAGGGGAGTAACAGTGATGACAAAAGTGTCCTTAAATGCCTTTTGACATGCATGCAACTCAAATTCCACTTATGCCAAAGGAAAATATTGTAGGCAATTTAATCCGTAATGCAGGAAAATGGCAGGGGGTTTTAAAAATACTGCAATAAAGAGCCACTGGTTCCAGATATATGGAAATATTGGGATTGAGAGAAGTTGTATGTAGTTTGATTCACATCTTTTTTGTTTAGTTGGTTTTTGTTTGGTTTTTTGTTTTGGGGGTTTTGTTTAGGTCACCTGCTGATGTCATTGCAGGTCTTGTTGATCCAGGAGTGGAAGTTAAGGGTAGAGAAGGGAATGTTTGCAATTAGCTACTTACATGATAAACATATATATCATAGTGACTGATCTATCTATCATAATATGATTTCCATCAGTTTGATATATTTGGGTGATATTGAGGGGAGAGGAAGATTTCTTTCCCTGAGAAATGAATCTGAAGCGCATGCTAATGTTGTTTTCTGTCCTTCCAGTCTCTTCCCCAACAGAGTTTAAAGTTTGTGGGGCAGAGTAGCTTTAACACCATCACTGTCATTCCTTTGCATCTTGAAATGTTGCTTGCAGCTGCTGTCCTACAGATAAAAACTTGTTTCCTGAGCCAGCAGGACTGCTGTTGGAAAATATGATGCATTCCCCTTTTCAGGCGCTGAGAATTCCTCTTTCCCTGTGGGCGAGGTCCAAGGACCCTTTGGGTACCCTGTGAGGTGGTGATTGGAGATGGGGCCCGTTCTGCTTGCATTTGTGTAGTGCTCTTGACAAGACTATTTCCTGTGAGAGTCGTGTCTTGGGAAGAGTAGGGGGAATGCTTTCAGAGTTGCTAAAGACTGCAGGCAGATTTTTCCAAGTGGCTGTAACTTTGGAAGTTCAACCTGTGAAATTTCAAATGTGCCCTGATGTTTAGAAAGTTCAGAGACTCTGTCCCATAACAGTCTGAACCCAAAGAGAGAATTTCAGGTCTGGAGCATACAAAAAAAAAAGGGGGGGCGGGGGAGAGCAACTCCCAGAGCTGTGAGCTTAGCTCAGCAGTGCTTGGAGAGTGAATTCTCGGGAGAAGGAAGGCCTGCGTTGATGCTGAGATTTGCCATTTTGTATGTTTGATGTTAAGCAAATAACTTATCTTCTGCCTGCTGTTTTTTGTGGCTTTTTCCTTGTTTAAGAATGGATGCTTGAACTAAATGTTTACTGAAATCCTGGTTTGCTGGGAGATCTGAATATTTCCAAAATATAATCATCAGTGACCTTGGGATTTGGAGCCCTTATTCAGGGAGCCAGGAAGGACAACGTCCGTGCTGAGATGTCGACTGTGACTGTGTGTAGCAAAGTGTGCACTAAGCAAGCGCTGTCAGAGCTCTTTGTAGCACGAGCTTTAGGATCTGGCTGAAGTTTTTAAGGATGTTCCTCGATGCACAAGCTGTGTAGTCCAGAAGAGGAATTTTGTTTCCTGGATCAGGAGGGGAATATTGTTAAACATGTTGCAGCATAAAGTTCATCTCTTATTAAAGAAATTTGAAGGGAAGTTCTCACTGAAAGGAATCTCTTGAGCTTCTTTTAATGAAGTGTGAGGAGCAACTTTAGCGCTTTCTTTAGATAGGATAGCTAGTGAAAATATGAGAGCTTGGTGGCAGGACCAGTGAGAACATATTTTAAGGCCTTAGTGCAAAGAGCCTCCTCTCTCTTGTTCCTTCCCATCTTCAGCTACCTTAATAGTGTGTGATTGTACTCTTCTTGCTCCAACTTTGTTTGCAGAGCACCAAAGGCTCAGTAACAGAGATGGTGTGCTGTCAGAATATGGCTTACTGCATGCATTTGTTAACGCAGTGGAGATCCAAGTCTAACCAGCGTGAAATGGTGAGAGAGATTGAAGCAAATCTTCCTACCTACCCATAAAACTAATATTTTCTTTTCTGTTATGAAAACTTGGATGATGTTGCTTTTGTTGACTTTCATAAATTACATCTCCGTAAGCAGCGGTCTCCTCCTCTTCCATAGATAAGCCTTTGATCATTGGTTTTGCTTTGGAGCAAAGCACCTCCATTGCAGCAGGAGGGATGCTGGCATGAAGAACTGATTGATACCGACTGTTTTTTTTAAACATTTCTAGTTTCAAAGATTAAATATTGTACTAGACTTTATGATTTGAGGTAATTTTAACCTCCTACCTCTGGGCTAAGACAGCTCATCTGCCTCTCATTTTTCAGGCTTTGTTACATATGTATTTGAAGCAGTATGTAGA
Organism: Ciconia boyciana; assembly: GCF_034638445.1. Lineage (NCBI taxonomy): Eukaryota > Metazoa > Chordata > Aves > Ciconiiformes > Ciconiidae > Ciconia > Ciconia boyciana. Next base: position 11,654,963 of record NC_132950.1, on the reverse strand, counting down.
ATAGCAAAAGCTTGTAGCTCTCTTATGGTAGCAGTTGAAAAAGGGAGGGAGCAATGTAAGTGCCACGGGCTGTTTGACAGCTAATACTCCCCCAGCTTCTGATCGGAATTCAAAGTAGGTTTATACCATTTGCCTTCCATCTTATTTTACCGCATTAGTGGTTAACCTCGGCAGGACACTCCCATATTATTATTATTTTCTTTCAGGAAAATTGCCCAAAGAAAATTAAGTTCAAGTTGTATCAGGCAGATTTTTTTTTTTTAAGCCCATAAGGGGAATTCCTTCTGAACGGGGCACTTGTGGGGAAGGAGGAGAGGCATGAGCCTTATTTAAGAGAGAAGTAAATCAGGAGATCTGTCTCTTCCCACAGCGAACTGAGGCTTGGAAATGTGATGGTAAAAGAGGCTGATATTTGCCCTCCTTTTTCCTTTTGTACATCTTCTGGTGACATCAGCCAGAGGAGATAAGTGAAGAATATTAATTCTGGAGCTACTGAAGTGCAAGGTGAAGATGTAAGCTACCAGCTGCCGAGGGTTCCCTGGGACTTAAAAATACAGGCCTTCCTTCATTTTACTTTTTCAACAAAATAATCTGCCTACCTGAAATTCCTCCTCATCATCTTTCCTTTCTTTCTCGTTGTTTGGTTTATCATTAAAGCAGTGGTCCTGTTTTGCTCTGGAGATGATTGTGTAGATCTGATCATGCTGCAGCTGATAAGTTTATTCACTTTGGAAAGCAACTGGGATCCTTTAGGATTAAAAGTCTGAATAAACGGGATTTTTGGGTTTTGTCCATGTGTGTATACTTCCTGCGTGTAAGTCTGTGTGTATTTTTGTACCTTTTTTTTTTAACAAATGCATTACATGATGGTTTCAAGGTTTTTTAAGGGGCATTTTACAGAATGAGGTTGGTGTTGGGAGTGTGATGCTGGTATGTATGCCCTCTTTCTTCTCTGAGTGGTTTTTAGCATTCAGGTAGCAAGCTGTTGTGGATGCGTGTTACTAGCCAAAGCTGGAATGCTGCACAGAGGTGCAGGTGGTTTGTATTGATACATATTTCCATTACTCTTAAGCTGGATTCTGATTTCAGCGGTCGGGTTTCCATGTCCTCAATTGGTTTTGGTGATAGGAAACGCTTACTAGAAAAGCTGATTTGCTCTGCATTTCTCTTCCCCCTAAAGGAACATTGTCAAGAATTGCAGGGGAAGATTAAACACTTAGTCTTGCTCTCCTAATCTGAATTGTTCTGTGAAAGTTTAATTTTAAAGAGTATGCTCCTGAACCAAATTTGCTGTTCCCCACTGGCAGTCAGTTTTGAAGGCGTATCTATAACATACACACAGGATGGTGAGGGGGAGTCATTTTAACCTCTGCCAAGAGGAAAACACAACAGTTGGGAGAGGCACAATGTAATGATAAATATTTTATTGACATGTTCCAAACATATTGGATGTAAATTTACACACTATCTGAGATTTGTTAAGTTTCCTTGTGCATTTTTATGTTCCTGTAAATCCTGGTTCATTAATTGGCTGTAAAGTAACGAACATCTGAGCCAATCCTTTGCCAGCAAGGAAACCGATGTTAGCTGTGATCGTTGATAATAACCCCCCTGCGAAGACAAACCCCAGACACCCTCTGAGCAGCCCTGCTGTGTGCTCAGCTCACCCTTCTGCACGCCTTGGGAGGTTCTGGCACGCGGGGCGGAAGCGCATGAAAACCCTGTTGGCTTGGTTCCTCTCCAAAATGCAGGGGAGATAAAATCCACATTTGCGTAAATGAATGAAGGATGGGTCAGTAGGCGTAGATAATTATTTTCTGTCCCCTAAAGAGGGTAGCGGGGGTCTCCAAAGAAATTGAAAGTCAGGTTTCCTGTGTAAACTTAATTTGAAAGATAATGAAACCTTTTAAACTAGTATCTTTAGGCACTGCCACCATCTTGTTTCCATTACCAGTTAGCCCTGATGTGGTTCCTGTTCAGTAATTTGAGAGGAACGGCTCTGGGTTTGGGACAAGGCCCAGTTCTTCAGTAGCTGTGGAGGAACAAAACAGTCTGCAGCAGAAGCAGACACTGATCCCTCTGCTCCATGTCCCCAGGCACATGGGATTCTCACCCCCTGTGTTTCCCTCTCTAGGACAAGATCAGAAAACTTGGGGGCAGGAGGAGTTAAGGAAAACTCCCAAGGCGTGTCTGGATGGCAAGGTGACCTTGGCTGGGCAGTTGGCTGGTAGAACAGTTTCTGGGAAATCTCACCCTCTGACTGCCGAGCCCTTGGTGAAGACTGAAGACAGAGTTGTCCCTCTGTGGTTCTAGAACCCGGGTGTTTGTCCAAAAAGCCAAGAGTAGGAAGATTTTGATCAAGTCTGCAGCTTGCTGTGAATGTTGCACCTAAATGGGATTTTAGAGATGCATCCTTCTAACAGCATCCTCATAATTTGAAGGTTCTCCATTAGATGTGCAATAAGAGCTTTTATTCTTGCAACATTCTGAAGATGTTTTCTGCTTCCTACCCTTGGATGTTGGCTTTCTAATTGGTGATCCTTAAAAAGAAAAAAATATCCAGTTTTGGATATACAATTTGGGTCCAGAAGGTTATACAGCATTTATTTCACTACAGTTCTTCTAAAATTCCTTTGCTGAGTATTTTGAGGCTTTTGTGATTTTCAGTCTATCTAATTAGATTTCTGGGGCTCAGAGGACTTGGCTAACTCTGCCAGTTGGGCTCTATCAGAGCAAAGTCTTTCATGCCATGAGGAGTCCAGAGACAATAATGATGTCTGTATTTCAGTAGTTAACTGCAGGGGTTGTCAAGAACAAGTGATTCTGAAGCTGTGGCTTTCCATCTGAAGGTGGCCTGATTGTAGCTGTTGCTCCTAAGCTGGTTGTTACACTGGGGGGGTGGTGTGTGTTTGTTCATTTCATGGACTTTCCAGGAGTCAAATCGTCCATTCAAATCCAAGGTTAAGAAAACAGCTTTTTAAAAATAAACAAAATAGGCTTATCTGCTTTAGTGAATCTCCTTTTTGGAGCCTCAGAATAACTGAGGCATTGCTAAATCTTTTTGAAAGATGCCTCTTTAGCAATTAAGAGCTTGGGCGTGTGAATAAATCACTGGCAGCAAGGAGCTGCCTTGAACCTGGTGCAGAACATCGTCCCTTCTGTGGCGTACATGTTCACGCACATCACTGCTGCTGTTGCAGGGGTTGTTTAACTAACCCTGTCTGCAGCCACACCTTCTAAATACCAAATCCACAAACTTCTGTCTCATCACCTCAAGAGAGCATGACATGAAGGATTAAGACTTCAGTAAGGCTTTCAAGAGGGTGCTTAAAGGCTGGAACACCTGTTTGGGTTAAAATGTAGATGCTGATTTGTTAAATGTAAATTTTCTAATGTTTACTGAATTGTCACAGGAGGTAGGCAGGAAATCTGTATAAACGTGTCTCTTACCCTTCATTTAGTAGCATGTCATGCATTATAGGTACCTAGTGATAACCCATTTGTTCATGTTGTACGTAGTTTACTCTGGAGCTTTCTTGAGCAAATGTTTTGGAGACTTCCCATCTCCTGCACGGCTCTTGGTGACAGCAGCACTTGTACTGCCAATGCACGCTGCAGGACCCCAGTGGGGCGGTCCTCTGCAGGCAGTCGGAAGGTCCTGCTGTCGTACTGCTGTTTTTCTGCTGGCTGAAGTGAAGTTCTGGGTGTGTCAATGTCCATTACAGTAATGGGAGAATAGACAGTATTACTTTGGAGGATGTTCTTTTGCCAGCTAGTAACACTGACAGAAATACTGTCGGTGTCCTACACTGTTGTCTTTTTACCTGCTGCCTTTTAGTTCATTTTTTCCATTATCTCTCATTAGATTGGCTGTTGGATTAGATGCTAGTGATTACAGTCTCCAGCTCTGCCTTTTGGAAAGAGGACCTTCTGGGTAATCACAGAAGAACAAACTAATTACACTTGCCAATAGCCATAGGAAATGTTGCTTGAAGGAAATGGGAAACACAAGGCGTCTATTATTATTTTTACCTACAACCTGGATTAGAAATGCTATGCATCATACAGTGTCTGTCTCCTCCGTACCCACCTGGGATCTTATGTAGTCCTATTGAGGATAAGAGTTCGTATGCTAACACCTAGGAAGGTAGTTCACAGCTAGATCTGTAGCTGACCAAAGCAAATGACTTAAAAAATTCTGTTGAGGAGGATAAAGGGAAAGATCAAAAGGAGCCAACCTTTTGTTGTCTCCTAACAAGCAAAACACTCTTCTCGAATGTTAGTTATGGAAATATCCCTTTTACAGGAAGAAGTGTAGTCCTCCCAGCATTGTGTGTCTAATCTTCACTTGACCTGAGCACAGGAAGTCTTTATACACGTGGACTTTTTTTTTCTTCTGCATCTGCTTTTATCTTGCCTTAGCTCACCTGGCTTGAGCCTGTCTAGTGGTATGTGCAAATGTGCCAGTGCAGATGTGATAGGACTTGAAGAGAGTTGCAAGATTAGCTGAGCAATGCTTTTTTTCTGTTTTGCCATTTTAATCTTGGTTAAACCTCTTAGTCAGAGGGTGATTTCCATTTCATCTTGAGTTACGTTGCGCTTCTATGGCTCATTTCAAGCTATAGCTTGCCTCCTTAAACTTCTGATGTAACCCCTATTACTGCATTACCCTGATGGCTGCGAGGAGCTATACCTACTCCTGGGTATGTAAATATTTTCTATTCTTTGCCTTCATTTGTCAGACATTTGGGTTTGGTATGAGCACGAATGGAAAAGTTTATTCTTGTTTCAGGGGGAAGGCAACAAATGTTTATCTGAATGATCAAAGCAGAATTTATGGGAAATACAATGGAAACTATTCCTGGCTGTTCAGAAGCTGGTGTACAGGAGTAAGCCAAGAGGAACAGAAATGAATATACTCAGTTCACTTTTTCTTCTTAAGTCAGACTTCTGGGCCTTTCCTGGTCCTGAACTGCAGTGAGTTTTCACTAAGCAAATGCTCTTTCTTTGCATGTGTGTAATACTTACTGTGGATTCCTGATCTGCAACAAAGGTTTGTGAAAAGCAATGGCCCTACTTCTTGTGACGTGCTACTTCAGTGGAGCCATGGAAAGTGACATTTTTATTCTAAAATATTTCATTGCCTAGTATTACGTTATTACTTTTCACTTTGCCCCCTCCATCCCCTCTATCTCCTCCTTACCTGACATGGCTGTGTACTACTGCTGGCTCGAGGCTAGCATGTGCTCCAGGGTCAGGTCGAAACTTGGCTTTCCTGCGCTCTCTGGGGCAGGCTGTGTCCGGTGTGATGGTTGCTCCACTGCATTCCAGGTTAATGAGCCTAAACTTGTATTCTCATTTTGTGTCTTTCATTTTGTGTCTCATCCAAAGCTTGCTCTTCCTCGGATGAGGAGAGCATGCCTAGGCCACTTGACCAAGCTGTCGTCATTACAGCCAGGTTGCTTATCTTCTTAAGGTAACTCTAATGAAGTGTGACAGCCTGATGAGTTCAGGCACTGGCTGCTGGAAGGGAGCTGGTTCTGTAGAAAGTAGGGGTTAGTATGTGCATTACATGGCTTTAGCAAATGTATTTCAACACTTTAAAATGTTACAACCAATCTAACAGACCTGACATAGCTGAAGACATACTTGACATGAAGTTGTAGCAAGTCTGCTGGTACAGCAAGCCTGTAACTAAACCTGATTCTTTCAGATAGGTGAATTGTATACTGTGTGTTCCTCCTCTCATTGCATCAGGGAAGTCATAGGTAGCTGGTAAGCTGATTTTGTGCAGCCTTTCAAACAGCAGCAAGGTGGTTTGTAACCCTTTCCAGGCTGGACCTGCTTGGAATGACTTTTCATCTGCAAATGGTTATCTGTGCAAGACCTGGTGGCCTTCTTCCTTGGCTTCGGCAGTCTGAGGCCTCTCCTTCAGAGGACAGTAACGCGTCTTGATTTCTTGATTGAACTTGCTTATTGCTGAGGAAAACTGAGAGTGTGTATGTGTAAGGCTCATTTGGTAACAAAACCCATGAAGTCTTACTACTGTTTGTTTAACTGTGAATTAGAATCCATTAACTTGAGCCAGCTTTTTTCTGTCTTGTTGATTGTCTGCCTTTGGGGCCAGAGGTGTGAGACCCTCTGCCACCACAGACTGGGCTGTAACTTATGTTTCACCTACACTGATCTTTGAGTGTGGATATGTCAGCTATATGTGTCTCTGCTTCTTGAACGCTTTTCCTCCAAGTTCTTGAAGAGTTCAATTTTGTTTGACCTGCTGATACTGGATACACCCCTGCTTGGCCAAGGCAGGAGCATTTAGGGAATACTTGCTCTTATTCTTTGCAAAGGCAGCTTCAGGCTGTTGCTGGACTGGCAAAGCCCTTCATTCTTTAGATGGAAATCAATGTAGTTAATGTCATGCCAGCTAAAGCTATGCTGTTTTTAGAGGACTGTATGCTGGAAAATTAAAAATTTGTGGAGTTCAAAGGCTTCTGTTGCTTCCTTCAAATTCTCTAGCCCCCTCCTTTGTGCTGTTCTGTTTAGAGATAGGCTTGTAGAGCTTCTGAGATCTTGCAGAACAACATTCCTGTTGTTGTGGAGCTCATGTAGGCCATTCCCAGATGGATATAATGCTTACAAGATGCTAAATACAAGAAGAGTGTTTTACAGAGTGGGAAAAATACTTAGTGGTGTCTCATGTTCAATGCTTTCGTTGTCTTTTAATGACAACTGTAGCAGGTGTGTCAATGGGTAGCATTGCCTTTTGGTGTAGAAGGAGGCTGAGCCGGTGACTGAGAATTGGTAGAGGCAAGACCTGCCCTGTTTGCGCCATCTGATTCTGCCCAGCAGTTTGCAGACCTGCCGGTGCAGTGAGACTCTCCGCCGCCCTTGTTGTGATCTCTTGAGTACAGCATCGTACAGCAGTCCGTTTTAGCCTGCTGAGCCAAAGGTTAGCTTGCAGCCTTTCCAAATCCATGATCGTACCATCTCGTTCCCTCCCACACTTAGCATTTTGAACAGCAGTGTCCAATTATGGCCAGGAGACGCTGCAAGAGCTTCACAGAAGGGTCATTATTTTGTCACCTAGGTGACAGTTTGTTACCCTGCCAGTTGTCTGGAGTGCAGCAAGCCACTTCACATACAGCTGACATGGTTTAGACACTTTTTAGTGAACAAAATAGGTAGCTGTATCCTTAGTCCTTGTCTCTCAGAAAAATCAGTTTCCAACTGTTGCATCTGTGATGAGGCTGCTTTGAATTGGTGAATTTTGCAGCAGTTGCCCGCTTTGTCTCTTTCTGCTCAAGAAGGTGACGTGAAGACGGTTGTCCTGATTTAGAAGTGCTTTTAGAAACATGAATCTTCAGAAGGCGCTGGGAGATAGGAAGGTGCTGTTCCTGTTTCTCAGATAGGTAAACTGAGATGTGGCACTGTGACTTCTGCAAAACTGCCAGAGGCCATCCAGGGATAGCCTCTTCAACTAAAACCAGGCTTCTGTGTTTATATTAACATATATTTATAATATCTCCTTTAAGAGGGTTCTCCAGACTGTCCACTGTGGATTTATACTGCAGGTCATGAATCTGAGCTGGGCAACTCCTCTTTGGAGATCCCAGGTGTAGGTTCAGTTTTTTAATTCTTCAAGTTAGATTTTTTTTTTTATGATGCCCCTTGGTAACTAACACTGAAGTTTCTTTGCCAGTAGCGAAGTATTAAACAACCATCCATTGCTATAGAAGGAAGAAACAACATCTCTGCTGTGTGCCGCCTCTTGCTGTTCTTCAGGGTTGGATTATGCATGTACAACACAACTAAAGTTGTGTTGCATATAACATCATGTTAAGCATTTAACAACTCCTGTTGCCACAGGTTGCTTTTTAAAGGAATCCTCTGCTGTCTCCTCACAGGAGGAATAAGACTAATTAAAAACTCTGTTCCTGCCATTTTAAGCATGGCTTAGGCAAGACTGAGAGTGGATAAGACCTTGCCTTGTCTGCTTCTCAGGCAATGCCGCTCGTGCCAGCACTTAGAAGGTCTCCTAGAGCGCACCCATCCTCATGCTCTCTGCAGCGCGTGGGGGCAGAGCTCCCACCAGATGAAACCAGTGAAAGAGTAGCCACTGGGAGTAAAGCCAGCTGATAGAACTTGCCAGCTGACTTTTATTAGTGGTCTACCCTCTACCACCTCTTGAGGAGTTGTTTGTTAACAAAGGTACTCTCAGCTTGGGGAGTGCACTATAATCCTTACAGTCATTTAAAGCAGTGTAGGCAGTTAAAGATTAATTTTGCATGCAGTGACCTCTTTATTTTTAACTGCTTTGCCTCCTGCATCTTTAGAAATAACAAACAAATGCTCCAAACATACCAAACCCCTTGGAAGACAATGATTTCATTGTGGCTGTGAACATGACATACATTACATAAATATTGGTGCTTACATGCCTGCTGATTCTTTGTCCTTGGATGCTGCGTCTTCCAGCCCCGCTGGTTGTGTTTCGTAAGAGCTTGGGAGGAAACACAGTCAACAATTTAAGACACTGACGTTACTGATTGGTCAAGACTGCTTTTCCAGCCTGGTCTGCTTAGCAAGGTGGATATTTTTTTATTGACGTGATCAGGCTGGTTTATCTGTTACCTCAGTTTAGCAGACCACAGCTGTTGTTTCACTTTTATGCCTTTGTCTTGAGCTTTTAGATGTCTTTATGTTGGTTATTGCAGGATGCAAAAGAGCTTTACAAATACAGTTCAAGCCTTGTGTCATCTCTGGAAGAAAAGTAACAAAGCCTTATCCTTTCGAAGGCAGGGGGAGGTAGAGGAAGGATGCGCAGAGAAATTGTCCTTGTAACACACTTGTGAAATGTGTTGCATTATGTCCCTTCCTCCCACGTGGCTTCTGTACATGGACAGCAGCATACTCCTACAGCGATGTAGTCATGCTGCTCTTTTAGCTCAAGTGATGGGGTATTGTGTTAAGGAGCTGCAAGTCCCAGTTTTCAAACCCTGCTGATGATTGGTGCTGGAGGTAGTTTTAATTTCCTGAAGACTGCATATAACTCCAGTGGAGCTAAGAGTTGTTCTCTGCTTGTTTCTGTAGCTAGGCCACACTTCCTTGCAGAGAATGAAATCTAAATCTCTACATGATCTAACAGTTGTTTCCTAAAATATGAACAAAATCAAAGAATGAAGAATGTGTGTTGTTCAGAGCAGCTTAAGAAACTGAAATACTGACTGAAGGAGCTGAGAGAAAAGAAAGTAGGTTTTTTTGTGGGGTTTTTCTAGATTGTTTAATGTGTTAAATTAATCTTTGCTAGCAAAGCCTTTTAAATTAAGTCGAAATAATTGTGTATATGTGCTCCTGTAATTGCAAGGTCACTATCTGGATACAGGCACCAGAGAGGATAATTTTTGGTGCAGGATCTCACTCCTTGGATCAAAGATATTTTACAAAACTGAGATGCATGTGTAAGAGAGAACTGCAGTGTAACCTGCATGCAGAAATTTGGGGGTGGGAGGAGGGCCTGATAGACTTGTGTAACCTTTGAATGCCCCTTGGCTCAATGGCCCTTGGATACTGCTACTTCATGGAAAAAGTTCTAAATATAGTACTCGTTTGTTGTTGAATAATAACTTTAGAGGGTGGATGCTAGAATTTCCAGCTCCTTGCAGGGCATAAGCAGTGCAGGAGCTATATACTGTAAATGAGACCCTTAATGAGTATTCAGTCCAGTAATACTGCTGAGCACTGACACAATTTACTTGTTGATTTATTTGTAGAATATTCTGTTGAAAGTCTGTTTGTCATAAAAAGCTCCCTCAGATGAAACCTGAGGCTCATTTTTGCCCTTAAGAGATACTGCCTTTTCATTCCCTTTTTGCCTGGTATGTATCAGCTGCCAGGCATGGGACCTCGCTGTCCATGCTTGTAGAGCTGAAGAGATTTTGAAGGTAAATAGAATGAGCAGAAAATGTTTTGGGGAAAGGGATCAACAAGATCATCTTTCCCTAGAAAAGGGAGAGGTGAAGTATAGGAAAGGTGAAGAAATTTGCCTGAGGTGACCCAGGTCTGTGGTGAAGCTGGGGTCTGAAACTCTTGTTTTTCAGAATCCAGTTCTCTAACGAAGATGTCGTCCTTTACTGGAAGTACAAAAACCCTCTTGGTTTTAACCACCCAGTGAGTGAATCTGCTTCCTTTGTTGCTCTGTTCTTCCAGAGCTTTTACCTTGGAAGACCCTGCCATCTTGAACAATTTCCCTGTATAATGCTTGCTTCATTGCTGTTTCATTTCACTAACTTTCACTTGAAAATCAGATGCTTCCCTATCTTTTCTTTTTACTTCCATATACAGCTTTCCCCTGTTGCTGTTGCTCATTAAATTGTGCAGCTGTGCGTTATTTAACATCATAAAGCGTTTAGAGATATCAGTCATATAAAAGGATACAAAATGAATCTGCATTGTAATTCTAGTCTTGAGATAGCAAACTTCTATGTGGAGTTGTGACTTAACTTTTATGGCTTTGTAAAAGCTTTTACTTTTTTTATTTAGTGCTTTTCTGAGTCTTAATGATTTGTGTGTAGGTAAATATATTTATAATGCAGTTATTAAGTAATCTGTATAATTATGTACATTAAATTAATATAGGTATGAAGTTGTATTGAAAATGTCAATTATTTTTCTTTCCACGAGTTCAGCAGTAGGCAGTGTGCTGAACTGGATTGCTACATGCTGGCACAATTCCACGTGTATGCCCTGACCTGTGGTCAGAGGGTTCCTGTTCTGCTGAAAACTGATGCAAATAAAACCACGCACCAAACCCGTACCCTCCGGGGAGGCAGGTGTGCTAGTGCCACGGGGCTAACCTCAGAGAAAGAGGAGAAGATGGCAAAGCTTTGTTTTTCAGTTACTTGGCAATGAGGCTCCTGCTGGAGTTTGGCAACACAGTTTTGAGGCAGCCGTGCCAGCTCTTATGTATTGTATTGGGTATTAATAACTCATGATTGAAATGTATCTGGCTTTCACCTCTGCTTTCCTTTTTTTCTTTTCTTTTTTAAAGCAGGTTACTTAGCATTTGTGTGTCTAGGTTTTCTCTTCTGAGGCATGGAGGTCATGTATTTCCTCTCCAGGAACCTGGAGAGACTCGATTGGTGTCAATCACGTATGAAGCCAGGGATGATATGATCAGCCCTGTCTATATCTGATTTTCTAGGCGGTTTTTTATGTGTGTGTGCGTGTGTGGTTTGTTATTGTGTGGGCTTTTTTGTTTGTTTGTTGTTTTTAAATTCAAATACTCATTTTGGGGCCTAATTGCCATTGTTTCTTTCTGTGTTCTGGATCTGTGTCAAGGAGTTTGCTGGTAGCTCTGCAAAGCCATTTCTGAGAGGGGAGCGCTTGTCTCGCGAGCCTCCAGGGACAGCGAGGCAGCGAGGGCTGCAGCTTACCCTCTTGCTGGGGACCTGCAGCCTTGCTTCTGGCAGGGAGGCAAACCCTCAGTGCTGCTCAGCCCCTGGGGTGACGGGTGAACCTGGCCATTTTGCTTGTTTGTAGGTATGCGTGTACAAGCTCGTGCACATTTTCAAGGGTAGTGGAAACTGTTGATGTGGAATTGTGTCCCACGGGGCACAGGCACAGTGCTCTGCTCTTCTGGCACTGCTTTTGAGCGTGTGCTTGCTTGTGTTTCCATGAGAGCTGGTTTGTGGATCTTTTGCCCGACAGTAGAAACATCTTTAGCTGTGGTGTGCGGGAGATGGCTCTTCTCGACTTTGCTGTGTGCATGTGAAAGCTGTGGTGTCGGTTGTATGTCTTACAGAGTGAAAGTAGGATGCCTTTAGGAGCGTCCTTGTGTCTTTCAGAACATCTTAGTAATACCTTTTCACATACCTCCTTGAATAATCATTAAAAGCATTTTCTCCTTTTTTCTTTTTTTTTTTTTTTTAAAGTATCCTGGCCAAAGCAAATAGGATAAGGAATTAGAGCAAGCTGAGGCTGGTGTAATATGCTAAACCATGACTCTAACAGCAATTAACACAAAGGAATGAACGTTTTACAGTGCCCTGCAGTTATCCTTAGTTCTCAGTGGTAAACTGAAATAAGCCTGGTATCTATGTAGTCACTAGACTAACTGCCATTTTTATTACATTACATGGTTTACTGCTCATTTTTTCTTCCATTTTCAGGCTTCTCTCAGGCTACTCTCCTTCCCCTTTCACAGTGACCCCCAAAGAAGAATATTATAGTTAGTGCAGCTGATTTTTGACACAGTTGAGTCCTTATACTTGTACATGGCCTGTACAACTCAATGTTTGACCATACTGCCCTGCTGCCAGGACTAGAGGTGGCTAAGAGAGCCTGTTCACTTGGGGGGGGAAGGGAAAAGGTGTGGTTTGCAGAGAATTCACTGGCTCAGAAGTGTCCAAGTGCATGCCTTGCTTTAAGTTCAGGGTAGTTCTAACTTTGTAGGAGCTGCTCATGTGCTTGGTCAGGTCTTCATCTCGCTATGTCCCAAGTCTTTTCTCAACAAGGAAGTTGTCCCACTTGATATACTGTACAAATAAATCTGTTTATAGCAGCCTACTGTGCCCCGTTTGGAAAGATAAGGTAGCTTTATAATAATACTACATATATGTTCAGGTTTGGACTGGCATAATAATTTTCAGTAAGAAACTAGCTTTCTTGGTGCTTGTAAGAAGTATAAAAGCATTAATTCCAGTTTAGGTTCTTTCCCATCAAAAAGATACTAATTGTACCCCGTTGCTCTCCCACGCTTTGTCTTGGACTCTTTAACTTGCAGTAAGTTTGGGGTAGAAACCGTACAAAGAGTGGCACGCTGGGGAGCTTGTGTTGGTTGTGGCAACCGTGAAACAGCTTGTTCCTAAGTCTTGTCCCTAAGCTTTACCACTCGTTTATGTGGAAAGGAGGAGATGGGAGAGAGCCTGAGCTTTAGCAGCTTGCTGCATGTGTATAATATTGGTGTATGAAGAACATCTGTGTGAAAACTTGAAGAAATATACTCTTCGGGCAAGAAAAAGAATGTGTAATGTAAGAAAACACTGTTACTTAATACATTTTTTTGCTTGGAAGCTATAGTCAACACATGCTGTAATACTTTTCGCTCGTGTGATACAGTAGCAGCATGACACTTCAGATTTATTACATTTGGTTTCTCTTTAAAGAAATCCTGAATCTGGAATCAGAAGAATGCTTTTTTCTCTTAAGCTACAGAAGGAAAAAAATTTCAAAATGACATAAATCAAAAATATATTAAAGGCCAACAAAACAGATGAAAACTTTTTTGGAAGATTGTCTATAATGTTTGGCAGAAGAGACTAATGTGCTGTGGTTTTTGGCTGAATTTATAAATGTGAAATACTCTAGGGTCCATCTTCTTGAAATGAGCTATTTTTATGTATTTTATCTATCTATATATATAAAAAAAGCAGAGGTGACGTGTGTGTGTATATAAAATGTATGTGTTAGCGTGTGTAATTTATGTTAAGTATATATACTACATTCTATAAATTCAATTACAACTTTATATAGAATATTAAATTACAAAACTTTTTTTGTAGTGCAACCACTCACTAGATACCTTGATCTTAGCCAAGAAATTCTGTATCCTCTTGTTGACTACAGGACTGGCAGTACATAATTTTTTGTGTAGATTAATTTCTCTCCGATATATGTACGCGCATCTGTAGATACACTTTAGTACAAGTATGTTACTGTATGTATGTGCTCAGCCTTTTTTTTTTTTTATAAACTGCACCATCTAATATTTGGAAAGGTGCACTAGGGACTTGTGAGGAAAGTCAGGAGTTTTTGAGGCTTGCCTTCTGCCTCGTAGCAGCCGGATGGAAGTAATCAGACCAAGTAGATCAGAATGAGTTGGCTTTGTGTGTGTTTGCTCTTCAGTAAACTTTTTTATGACATGTTTCTTCCCCTTTTAATGCATTTTTAAATTTAGTTATGTGGTTGTGTTCTGTGTAACCAAGTCGCACCACAAAGGACGTAGTGTGGGATAATCAGTTAAAGCCACTGCTTCCTCCTCTGATGCTTTGGCCTTCTGCCTCTGATTTCTAGGATGTTTCTGACATTTTAAGCAAGGGCAGTCACCCTCTACGCTGCTCGTGGTAGTTTTCTTTTAATCTAGGGAGGTTGTTTCGATTCAAAAGTTTCTATAACTCTTCTTCCTAGGCTGAGAATCTGGTACGATCACTGCCTTGTGATACATGCTGCACTATGTGTTACACAAAATGGATACCCTTTTTCCCTTTTTCTCCCTAAATGGAGACTGTGAAGTCTTGCAGGGGGAAGGGATTTGAACCCTCGTACCCGCGTCACTTCAGTGACGCTGTCTGGCGCAGTTTGCACTCCTAAACTCAACTGCAAACTTAGGGCTCAGGTCATCTTACAGAGATCTACAAATCTCCATTTTTAAAAATACATCTTTCCATATAGAAATGCTTGCATGTCTGTGTATATAACAGTTCCTAAATTGTTATTGACACTGCTTAAAGTGTTTACAAAGAGAGGGCAACACTTAAAAACTATCAATTCGAAATGACTAAAGCAATGACAAAAGATGTGAAAACAGTTATCGGTTTGGTTTCCAAAATAAATCTTCAGGCTGACCCTCCGGGCATGGCTGTTGGGTTTGGAAGCGACAGCTCTGGAGAAGACGAAGCCTTCCATCTGCTGCCAGCAGAGGCTTTAAGGTACCAGCAGTTCAGTGCAAACTCTGTGAAGCCAACGATTGTGGTAAACGAACGGACTCTGAAATAGCAGAGACTTATCTTAAAACTTCTGTGGTAGAATGTAAGCAGAGCGGTTAATAGCGGTGAGGCCAGGTGCTATGCGAGGAGGCAGCGGAGCCAAGGCTGTGTTTGAGCCTACAGTCTGACCAAAAAGGACTCCTCTTTTCAGGGCTGTGGGTGCGGCATCTTCCACGGTGTGCCGAGTTGTACAAACCAATGCACTGTGAAGCTGGGCTCTGACTCTTTACATTTATTTTCCTTTCTGCTATAACTCTTTCCCTAGGTGTAGTAATTCTCATAATGCTTCTGAGTTTTGCTGTTTGCAGTGGGGACGTGACAACTAAAAGCTACATGTAAACAGCTTTGTTGGCTACTTTTACTTTCCTTGCTTATATTGTACACCTTAAATGTGCTATTTCTTTTGGCATAATGGCAAAATCGCTGCTTATGGGAACTGCTGTAGATAATACAAAAAGCTCTTTGAAAAGAGCTTTATCAGAGTACAAAGTACTTGGAATTGAAAGCCCCTAAAGGGTTGCTTTATTTTCCCCCTTCATTCAAACTTGTAGTGGTGCAGGATCGAGATACATCATGCCCTATTTTCAGCTGATTTGCATGTTAGAGAGAACGGAGTAATTGGTGTTTAACCAGAACAAAAGAGGATCTGTTTGCTAAAAGAAAAAGAATTCTTGAAGTAGACCCTAATACATATACTGCCTTTGTCTCTTCTCTCATTAAGAATTGAATAGGATGGCCTAGTAATTAGAATGTGGAAGGCATTGCTTTGGTGTTGATGCTTTTTGAGCTAATTGGTTTGAAAATTATATTTGATGTAGCTCTAAGGGATGTTGGCACAACACCTTCTTGGGACATGGACATCCTGTACTCCCATTTAACTGCAGAAATAGGCACTTTGAGGCAAGGATTTGTCTTTTGGGTTTTTTTTATTTGTTAAAGCCATATTTACCTTCCCAGTTGAATAAATAGGATGCATTGCCACATGTAAATAATTCTTCTCTCGCTGGTATGAAAACCTTGAAATGACCTTGGAAAGAGATTCATCCCTCTTTTCCCAAAGAAGTACTGAGTTCAGACCTTAGTAAAGCAGAGATTTGAGCTAAACTGGGTTTGGATTTCTGCCTTTCTGCATTCTTGGAAAGGTTTTGTTGTTGGTTGGTTGGTTGAGTGTTTTTGTTTTGTTTTTGTTTTGACAAAAGATTAAAACAAATGTTGTTCTTGAGCAGACTGGAATAAAAGACAGGTCTGGAAACATGCAGGAGGCTTTCTTTGGTCAGTGTTTGTGCTCATCTTCTTCAGCCCCATCTCTGATGGTGAAGAGATTAGGGAGATGTCGATTGCCTCCGTAGATCCTGTCCTTGAATTCTGAAATGGGTTTGCTTCAATCTGAAAACTTTGAAACTTCAGAAACATTTTTTGGACCTCTTGAATTGCTGAGGGAGTCTTTGCTTTGGACAAGCCCACTGGATGGCCTTTCGAGCTGTATCCTGTATGCGTACAATGGATTTAGGGTGGGTGGAGGTACTAGGAAATTCAGACAAGGAAGATGCATTTCTTAGACTGAGAGATAAACTTAACAGTAAAGATTCAGCTATACAGAATTTGAGTGTGTGTTATTTGATAATGCTATTGTTTTGCGGTACAAATCGAAGTCTCAGACCTGTTGTTGGTTCTCTGCAGAGCGCTATACGATCATCGTAATGAAGTATTACAGTGTGGTGGAGTTGTTATTTTACGACAATGAAGTGAACTTCTAAAATTTCCCCCGAGGTTTCAGTGATAAAAAGACACTTTAAAAAATGACTTTAGCTTCTGGGGAGTATGTATTTAGCAGTGTATTTGTTATTTAAATGGATTTAGTCTTGCAATGAACAAAAGTTTGCTTTTCTTTACTTCTCAGGTATGTCTCTTCTCCCTTCTCGTGGTGGGTAGGCATGTGCCTTTTCTCAATGTTTTTGTTTGGCTGCTTACAAGTGTATGTCAAGTCAATATTAAAGTTGTGATCCTGCTTTAAGATTTGTTTGTGTGTTTATTGTTCTACAACTTCAATGCCCTTTAGTGTCTTAACGCTCTATCTTGTAGGTATCTAGATGTCTTAGCTATCTTATCTTTAGATATCAGTAGGTGATACTAAACTATGTTGCAAGTCTTAAAATACTGGATTAGTACTGATGGCGTCTGAGGCCTGATTGCATCTGTGTCCCAGTGAGGTCCATTGCAAGGCATTGCTCAGAGTAATATTTTACCGGTGTCCCTTGGACCTCTGCTGTTCAGCGTTCCCGTCTGTCCGTATAGGGATCAGTCTGGATGGGAGCTATCTATTAGTATAATTTCCCTAACACAGACACATGAATGCTGGCTGCAAACTGCTTCTGCAGCACCAACCTCTGTTTCCTCCTCCATCTGTGCACATCAATATGTCAGGCATCTGCCAGCTGGGCAGCAGCAGATACTGAGGCTCGTTTGGGCTGAAGCACTGTCAGGGTAAGATCCTTCCCAGCTCCACGTCTCCCTTATTGCTTGTTTAGTAAATCATTCCCTTCTGGACCCTCAGCCAGGGGCTTTTCAGGCTGCGGCTGAAGACTGATGGATCTGGAGACGTTGTTAGCCGTAGTCAGCTGTAGCGCACTTTCCACGCTGGGTGCGGGCCGTGGTAGTCCTGGGTGTTTGCTCCAGTTGTGTGCCTGATGTTCGGCATTCGGTACTAACCCAAACAAGATGGAGTATTTCATTTAGCTAGAGTGTACATAGATGGGCTTATATTTTGCGTTTATACAATACGTTAGTGGTTCAGTGCGGTTTGCTGGGTGGGCATGCTGTTCCTTGTTGGCTGAAGTCTGGATATCCACAGTGGCACCAAAATCCTGCTCCTGGGGGCTGGGGCACCCAGCAACTCCTGCAAGTGCACCTGGGTGAATTATTTTCATAAATAGCATCTCCATAAGATGGAGCTTGGAGGAGAGGGGTAGGAAGAGAAACTTGAAAGACCAGACAGAAATTGGAGGCCACAATGTTGATATTTTCTAATGCAAACCTCCATTTTTTTCTTACAGGTTCTCCTTATTTAAAAGTGGGCCTAAAAGACAAAAGGTTTAAAAGGGGTTAAATAAACTGAAAAAAACCCCCAAAAAACCAACCCGCAGTGTATTTCCGTTCAGAGTTAAAACAAGATGTTGTGGATTGACTCAAAATGAAATTTTTCGTTTTTTTTCTTTGAAGTTTTGCCAACAAACTGAAGACATGTTTGTTTAATCATAGGCAAATTTATCCTCCTGTTTTTTTGGTTCTGTTTTGTTTTCAGTTTAGCCAGCAAATTGAAAAATGAAACTGTTCTGCCAGTGCTACTTCCAGTTAGGATTGTTCTGAGGAAGCCGTGTGAATCTCCCCCTTTTACACTTTATCTAGGAACCATCAGAATTTGTTCGCTGATTAATACCTTGGAAATTATAAATTAACCATATGGAACTACTTCAGTTTAAGTAACTTGTGTGTTCTGATGATAGCTAATCCCCTTAAAACGTGTTTTTAATGACCAGTTTGTTTTCACCTGAGGTCATTAATGCTCTAAAAATGGCTGTTAACTGCACCAAAGACTCTTTTTTTTTTTTTGCCCAAGGAGGAATGCTGCTGTGCACCATATTTAATGGTCTAATACGTTTTATTTCTGCCTTACCTTCCGGATATGCTGGCTTTTTTTAATGGCTGTGTTGGAAAAAACCTGTTTCTTTTCTGTCTGCTAATGACTGATCTTCCAGCCAGCTGGAGTGAGCGATGTGAAGTATGCAGTGCACTGAAGCAGTAGTATGAGCATGTAATGGCTTTGGGCTCGGTGTGTGTGCCCGGCTGCGGAGGGCAGGGGTGCGCAGCCCGCTGCCGGCTCTTGCAGGTCTGCGATACTGTGAATCATAAAGTCATTAGGAATGTTAAAACTTCAGACAATGGGCTGTGGTAATTCTCCTGCCTCCTTCTGCTTAATTTTTGTGCTAATTTATTGCTCCTCTATATTCGTACTTCTGTCACCTAAATGCAAATGCACTGGCAGCCTGCTTTATGGATAACACTTAAAAAATAATGGTGCAGTAATGAATGGTGAATTGCAGGGGAGATCCTGCTGAAGTGCTTGCAATATCCGCATTAATTTCAAATGAATTAATTGCAGTTAATACTATTGTATTTAAAACCTGTCAGAAGCCATAACGATGATTAGGGTGTAAGTGTAAAATGTTATTGCAGAGCAGCGTCAACATGTTTTAAAATAGCAATATATGGTGTCAAAGTGTGTCTGACCTAATGGCCATCATCATCAGCTTTTGTGCTAAGCCAGTCTAGAATAGATGAATCAGAAGTATCTAATTGAGAAAAAGAGGGGCCATAAACCCATTCATTTCTTCCCCTGATCAGAAGCGAACAGGTTCCGTAGTTAAGAGCAGTGGCAGGATGAAGGAGGGGTTTTATCCAGCAGGGCTTTGGATCCTATTGATCTCTGGTGCTGGGCCTGCATGCGCTGCCGCTAAACCTCATCTGTCACCAGTGGGTGGTTCCAGCACAGACGCAGGGGAAGGTGGAAACAGACTGCATGTAGCTATGAAAGAAGCATTTCTGGAATATTTATTTCCAGTCCTTCAGAACAAATTGATGCTATGGCAAATATTTATTATTCGGTAGTTAATATTCTAAAGCAAAAATGTCCCAGTGTCTTTTGCCTGAGTTCTTGTTGGTGATGCCTTGAGCATCTACAGCAGGTCCATGAATTTCCCCCTTGGGAACGCATCTTTGCTGGAGAGGTAAATCAGGTGGTTGGTACCTGGGTAAGCCAGGTCTTCGTGGGATGAACTGACACGGCACTGAGTGAAAAAATTACAAAGCCTGCAGTGCTGCTGGGCTTCTGGGAGGAGTTGCTGAGACTTCTTGCAGGCATATCCCACCACTCCTCGTGTACCGTGCGAGAGGCTGAGATGCTCTTTGGCTCCCGGGAATGAGACAGAAAATTGCCTGTCTTGGTACAGGCTGGGAGCTGTGCGAAGGTGCTGAAAAGCTAACAGCACTTGGTGATTCACCCTGGAGAGTGGGTGAAAGCGGGACGTGGGCTCCAGTCTCTGCACTTCCCACTGCCCCCCCTCCAGCGAGGCGGCGTGGCCCAGTTTGAGCACCTCAGGAACTGGAGGGAAAGCGCCTTACGCGTAAGGAAATCTGCAGTGATGCTGCAGGGAGGATGTGCGGTGAAGGGGCCGGTGCCACTAGATCATCCTCCTGATTACCTTTTTAATAAGTTGTTGACAGGTGCAGCAGAAGTGCGAACCTCCTACGTGTCCGTTCCTATCTCTGTGCCCCCGGCCCCCCGCCAGCATCTGCTCTGCTGGCGTTGGCCCCCATCCGTAAGACCAGCCGTTGGTCCGATTGCATCTTCATTCCTGCTGCCTGCAGTGAAAGTTACAGCTGAAATCCCTCCCCAGGCATTTATTGGTGGGGGATCAGGCGTCCTTGAAGTTGGGCAGTTAAGGTCAAAAACCAAGTCTTTTCTTTTAAGGTGAGGCAAGGGTGAATGAAACTTTATTTAGCGCTTCCCCCAGGGTACGATCTGTCAAAGGCTGGACCCAGGGATGTGGTAGTGCATGGGCAAAAGACCTCTACCCTGCTGCAGCTTTGTGAAACCTGGAGAGTCAGAAGAGCAGGGAGGCAGAGCAGCTACCTCTGATGCTTCACAGCCGCGGTCTCGTTCTGTGCTCCTGCCATGCGCTCAGAGAGGCTCCCAGATCTTCACACCTGGCTTAGAGAAACAGGCATGTAACTTTTTTCAGTTTAACCACTTGTATTTCTATTTTAGTTCTTAGTGTCTGGCTTTGAAGACCACTACACCTGCAGTTTGTCTCCTGATAGTGGAAAGCACAGAATATAATCTAACAGATTAAGACAGCTGCATTTTGCTCATCTCAAGCATGAGTTCTGCTCGATGATTTGTAGATATAGTTTCCATCTGACACAAAGGCAGGGACTAATTCTGGTATGTGTGGGACTGATAAGATTTCAGGCCAGATCTCTTTCTTTAAAAAAAAAAAAAAAAAAAAAAGAAAAAGCCATTGATGTGTTACATAGTTCAGTAATCAGTTTCCAGGTTCTTTAATTAGATCTGTGCTTTAGCTGATTTAGCTGCATGTCTCAATACACAAATGATTTATAAAGGGAAAAAAAATGTATGTGTTAATCTCCGGTGAGTGATACTCTGTGCTGAAGTCACTTTGCACTGTTTGTATTAGATATGCTACAGTATTCAGTCTTTCCTGTAACAAGGAATTTGACTTCATTTTTTAAAAGGAATGACAGAGCTTTACAGGGGTATTGTTAAAAGGTTTTTATTGATGTAGATTTGTATGTATGTTTACATTTATATGTAAATGTAATTATTTAGTGAAGATTAGCAGTCAATTGAGGCCCCATCTTTCCATTTTGTGTGTTACTAGTCATTTGCAAATTAATTTCAGCGTAGGTCAAAAATTATGGTTACCATTCTATTTAATGCATGAAGTATTCCCGATTCACTGTTTCCTTGGACAGCCCTTCTGCTGCAAATTCTATCTGATTTCTTTCAAAAGCAGCGGAGAGTTCATCATAATCTCTCCTGTTCTTAATCCATCCCTACATGGTAGTTTGCTAGCCACTTCCTGATGAAGAAATTTGGGCTGTGGAACCTATTGAAACCATAGATAACTCTCCGCTTAATCAATTAACTGGTAGTGGAGACGTTTGGAATTACATTAGTGCGTCTGAGCTCTGAACACCCGTGTGACGTTGGGCTGCGCTGCATGGATTTATGGGGTCTGATTGCCGTTGTCTGGTGGAGTTTCTTTGCGATCAAAGAGCACAACTGAGCTTTTCTGTTTGCAGCACACCTTCAGCATGTGTCGGTGTCGCTTCCCTTTTGCGCCAAAAGGCCAAGTGGCTGCTGGACTTGGTCCACCCAGGAATGATCAGAACGATTCTGCTTCCTCCGTTCTCTCTTCTCTGTAGTTAGAGTAGAATTTGGGGCCTGAGGGTATCCTGGCTCCCTCTTGTAATTGCATCATTCCCACCGCCAACTAAAGAGAGCAGGTTCTTTTTTTAATAAAAGCTTCCTCATATGCATCCTTGAGTGTTGTTTTAGTTTGCAACTACTCAAATTGGAACGCATCCAGACACCAAGTCCTTATGTTTCCTTCACGTCCCCAAACTCTCTTATGGGTAATTTGCATTTCAGCACTGCTCAGTTGCACTTTGCTCAGTTTAAGGGAGGGAACGTCCATGTGGTAGCGTATGCTGATTTACATATGTTGCTAGTACTAGCTAATTGTAATGTGGATGCTTTGCTTCCTTCAGGCAACCAAACCAGGATATTTTTGTCATAATATCCTGTTGGTTTAAGGTGAGAGGTAAATCGGAGCTTGCTCTGCTTGATTTACAGCTGGAATCTTGGTTTGAGGTTTGGTGGTAAAGACCTGAGATGCTTGGAGGATGTGATTAAAAAATGGTGAGCTGAAGGGTATGACTTTAAGAGTTGTTGCAAAAACTTAGGAAAATAAACTTTGCGGTTCACTAACTGAAAATAATAAAGGAAGGGAAGAAACACTACAGGGCACTGTTGAGTAGCAGCATGACGTGTCATTTGATGTTTCAGCCTTTAGCAAACACTACGACATCTCCAGAACTCCACTGCATGGCAGCCAGTGCCCGCGATAGCCAGCTGTAAAGGTTTGCCATCAGATCCCAGAGGTTTGTTTTGTTGAAAATACACACGTTTCCAGGTATCCGTTCATGCTGATTAGCCTTCTGTGTTTTTTAACAAAATCAAGATTGGAGGGGGGAAGATAGTGGGAGGGGAGAACACTGCTCTCCACGTGTTTTGTAGCTACAGTGTGGCTTAATGACAGAAAAGAACCTCATGCTGGAACAAAGTAAACCTCTAAACAATCCTGAAGTGGCTCTGGGTGCTGCCCACAGCATCCTTCCCACGCGCTCGCGGTGGCTTTTACAGGGCTGCTGCGTTCTAACTTTGGTAACAGCAAATATGCTGTTTGTGTTTTGAAACACTCTTAATTTGTGCTGTTAGGAAACGGACATAAAAATAAAATGGGACTGCAAAGAGACGTCAGATTAAATTTTGACTGTGCAGCGAGGGCTGCAGATGGTGACGGCGCAGAGCAGCACGTTGGGTCCCTGTTAATGCTCCCCTCCCTGAAAGCTCTGGAGCAGTTCCCTTACCAAAATGCTTAGGATGATGATGATGGTGATGATGATTATTATTATTTGCAGTGCTGGTGAGTGAAAAGTTCCAGACAGGTGCTACACGGAGGCTGATGTCTGTCTGCTCACAACGCAAGGAGCGAGTTTCTTGCCTGCAGGCCTTGTTGCACGTGAAAGTGGCGAGTTGAATGCGAGGCTCCGCGCAGCTATTACACAGTCAAAACCACTGCTGTGATGTATCCAAAACCCAACGGCTTGGGTTAGGAGGGTGCTTATGGTGAGGTGAACATGTGCTTGATAACTGGATTGAGCTTTCTGGCTCA
This sequence comes from Ciconia boyciana, assembly GCF_034638445.1. Lineage (NCBI taxonomy): Eukaryota > Metazoa > Chordata > Aves > Ciconiiformes > Ciconiidae > Ciconia > Ciconia boyciana. Next base: position 11,631,661 of record NC_132950.1, on the reverse strand, counting down.
TTTTAGGGTTTTGGTTTTGCATCTGTGTCTTGTTTGCTGTGGGTATGGAAAGGCCTTGACCAGGTCTGCGTGCTTGCTTTTAGCAGGGAACGCCTGCCTCCAGGAGCAGGAGAGCAGGCAAACATAGCAGAAAAGACTGTGCCGTAGGAGCAGTGTATCGCTGATAATTGCCATGTTAGTCTCAGCAAACAAACTGGATGCAATGCTGGTTGGATTTAAATACAGGATCCTCATAGCAGCAAAAAGGTTTCTGCGTGCTCTGACTCATGAAGCTGATTTTAAAGAAAATGGGCATTTTTAAAATCCTATTTTCCTTCCATTTTTGCCCTCCTTTGATGAAAACACTTGAAACACCTTTTTAACTCTACGTTTTAAATGCTTTTTTATAGCCATGAAATATACCCTTGTGTGGTTTTCAGGTCTTTTTAATTTTTAAAAGCCCTCCTTATTGCTGCTGCATAAGGAGAAATTTTTAGATTATGGGGAGAAGCAAATGTGACATTCTGTTCTGTATTAAAAGTTAATTTAGGGCAGAACTGAAGACCAAGAAAAGCGTCTTTTCTTTTCCTATACCTCCTTGTAATGTAATTGACCCCTAATACCTCTGCAAGATCTGGCACTCAGGCAGTGGAAACTAACTGCCCAGGGGCACTGTGCTAACGCAACTGAGGAATTTGCCCAACTGGAATAAAACTTGCTATCATCAAGGGTTTTAAAGCAGATCTGTTAAAGCACGTTCTCGTCTAAAGCAAAGCTTGTGGTACCAGCCTTGGGCAGCAAGTGCAATGATGTAGGTTACCTGGGAGGGCACAGCAGGAAAGGCGTGCGGGCTGCTTTGCACGGGTCTAGAGGAGCGAGTTCGGCACCAGCCCTGAACCAGATTCAAAGCCTGTCCCTGGTTAGTCCTGATGTAAATGGGTACCTGGCCGTGAGGACTGGAAGAACCTCTAGGCTAGTGGGCCTGAATGCAAACCATGTTCTTTGTTACTGGGAGCTGTTAAAAACTGCTGTGCCCCAACCGTGTCAGTCCTCCTTGGCCACATGGAATGAGGTGTGATTTTAAAGGCATAACTCGTGCCAGTGCCAAGTCTTAGCCCCGAGTTGGTTTGTGCCCCCATCTCTTACAGAAATACTTGGGTCTTGTGCTGACTTTGGGCATAGCAGACTATTAAAAATGACAAATTAATTCAGATTGTGGTCATGGAAACAAGGTTTTCACTAGGACAGCTCTTGTCACTGCTGAGATTGATAAAAGCCTTTGATACCATGAAGCTGGAGAGAAAAATAGGTTTGTATAAATATATAGGTAGGAGAGATCCAGGATGGTCTCAGCCTTGTGGAAGGGAAAACACAATTTTGCCATAATCCTCGTGGTTCCCTTCCTCTTCTAGTAGCATTAACTGGAACCTCTTTCTGAAGTCTTTTTGCAAGCCCTGGGCTGAAGGAGTCACGGGCATCCTCCATCCCTCCGAGCGGTCCCTCCCCGTTAGAGCCAAGGCTATGGAGAAGGCAGTCCAGCTGTGTCCCTCAGCGCTAAATTAGCTGTGTGGTCTTAATCAGAGGTAACAACTGGAGGGTTGCTACTGAGACTTAATTATCCAATTGTAATTTTCTATAAAATGCATCATAAAACCTATTCATGCCTTATATTGGCTTGAAAGAGTTATTCCAGCCTCTCCAGTTGTAGAATACACGATTTAGGAAATAGCCTAAATCTGTATTTTTCTTGGAGCAGTGCTAGTCAGCCCCACAGGTTGCTAATAAATATTTCATAACCTTCTATGAAGGATTATTAAAATAATCTAAATATCTAAATGACTCGCTCTCCTTGGCCCAAGCAAAGCCCAGAAGCAAGCTTTGGTTTGTTTCTGTGACCTCTCTTGGTGTGCTGTTAGAATGCTCTAAATTGTAGACCCTACATAAACACTGACTTGTTCTTATGGGCTTTGAATTTCTTCTGCTGTTAGATCTGATTTTTTTTTTTTAAATACTAGTAGGTAAAATATACTTTTGTACTTCCACGACATTTACAGTGAAGGATTTAAAAATATCTAGCATGCATTAATTTAGCGTGTACTCCTTCATCCAGGTTGAAGAAACGTTCTTCCCATTTGAACAGTCAGAAGGGTGGGAGGAGAACCCAAGTTTCCACCTGCCTCGATTCTTCTGTTGTGTTTATCCCTCCCATTGATACAGCAAATAAGAAAATAGAAGGGGAAGAGAGAGAGGCTGACACAGCAATCATCATAGCTGAGAAAACGGGCAAGCACACCATTAATTTCCTACAATTTTTAATTTTTTTTCCAGAGTGAACCTACACCAATAAAATACACTTAAAACACCTTTTACCTCTAGAAGAGGCAGCGCCCCTGAGGGGTGCCTTACATTGCTGTACCGTGGCAAGGCTGCCTAGGATGTCTGTAGGACTGAACCCCCAGAGCAGAGCAGTTGCAGAAGTCATTTGTTTATTGCAGGATTGAAGCACCGATCCAGAAGCGAGTGCGTTTTGTGATGAGCTGAGCTGCGATTGCTCGGGAGCTCTCATCCTGCGGGCTGGGTGCGGTACTTACTTCTCAGCAAGGGTAGATCTGACAGCCTGGCTCCTCTTTATGGTGGGGTTACTCACAGCGGCAAGTCGTATGCTTGATGGTATTTGTAGGCTTTTAGGGCTCTTCATTCTGCTAATTTGACATTATTGAAGTTCTATTTCCAAACTGTGCTGTGGGTTAGAGAGAATGACAGCTTGATCTTTATTTGTGTGTGCAATATTTATGTATGTAAATTACTAGTATGTTTGCCTTTATCTCTGGATATAAATACGGTAGATGTATACAAATATAATGAGGAGGCACAGGAAGCTCGTTTTGTTTAAGCAAAACGCAGCACATTAAGCCGTCATGCCCTGACACTTGTTTCGTAGTGGAAAACAAAAGGGGAAGCATCTAGCTTTTGTTGGGAGACATGAAAGTTGCTGCTTCTTTACATATTGGGTATTATGGCTTTAGCACGCTAGAATCATTGGGGTTTTTATTATTTTCCTTTTGGTGAAGACTGAAAAAAGACAAAGACTAAAAATAAAAAACATAATTTTTGATATAACTGTGGAAACATGGTTAGTTCTAACACAGCAGGTGGCTAAGGGACTCAATCGGCAGAAACCAGCCGTGCTTTCAGTGCAATCAAAGTTAAGTGCAGAAATTTAATTAAATGGTAGCAAGGCTGGCAGAAACTTTGTAAAGCAGCAGAGCATTGTCAAATTCAACAATTATTTCAAGGAACACAATCCACAGATGGCGTCTAATTGATAAATTAAGGTTCTGGTGCCCGATTCCACTTACATTTAAAGGTTCTCTTTTCTTAAATAAAACCTTAAAATTTTAAGGCTGCATCACTGTTCTGAAAACATAACAAGCTGTCCTGTGTTTTTTGGATTGAGAAATGCACGCTTTCTGTGTTAAATGGAGGAGGTGTTTGTTTCGTATTTTCCTTGTCTGTCTTCCATTCCGGAAAAGATGAGGTATGTTGTTGGTAAGGCACTTAACTGGAATCTCGGGTATTTAGAGCTCAGCTCCTGTGGACCTCCCCTATGTGCTGGGGCAGGTAGTCAAATAATCTCTCTCAGCTTTTAAAAGCTTTTCAGCTTGCATGACTATACCTTAAAGCTGTCTGTCAACTTTTGGACCTCATTATCGGCAAATGCAAATCCTTCAGAGTTTGATATTCTGCTTTGCAAGTCCTTTCTAGCGCTAGGCTGGTCAACCTAGGGGACCAAGCCTGGAAGGACAGTGACTAATGTCTTATTGCTGCTGTCACTTGCATGTCACATGTCTTTTTTTTTTTTTCTTTTTTTTTTTTTTTCTTTTTTTAGGGGGGTCTGGGCTGGTTTTATGTTTGCCTCCTTGCTTTGGTGTTGCTGAGAGCTTCCCACCGCTTTGTGTTGGTGTGAGGGAACCCAGAGCGCGTCTCCAGGGGTCCTGCAGCAGACCTGAGAAAAGCTTCATGTGACATTCTGGATGCCTGTAGAGTCTAGTAAAACAAACAAACACGCCCTATTTTCCCCCTTTTTAAACTGAAGATCTATCAGGGATATGTTGTCTCTGTGTGTTTTTGATTTCCATGTGTAAATACAGTTCTCTTTCCAACATTTAGCATAGCACTTCAGAGAAGGGGCAGAAAAGATTGAATCCAGCTCTTCAAATACACTTTGCATGTTGTCTTCCAATGCTGGAGAGGGTCTTTTCCCTAAGCTAGTGGCACTTTCCCTCTCAAAGTAAGTGTTTTGAACAAGGACAGGAGTTGAAAGAGCATCAGACTACATAATAGATATTTGTAGTATATATGTATGTACATACCTGTATATACAATATCCTTTTGTCCCTTGCTAAAAAAAGATGAAAATTTTTGACCTTCTGATTTCATACTTTCTTCTTTATTTAGGCAACATTAGAAGATGGATGCAAGAGGGAAATGACCATTTCATTGTATATGTTGTAAACCCAGGGCACAGATTCCCTAATTGCTTTTCTGAATGTGTTATGTGTCTTTTTTGGCATTGCCCGTGTGGTAGTAAATTCTCCATTAGCCGGATTCTACGTGATAGAGCTGAACCCGTTCTGAGTGATGTAGCTGAATCAGTGCTTGTTATTTTTGGTTACTAGCCGTACACTTGAATTCAGTAAGTCAACTGCTCCCTTCCCCCTTTCTCCCCTCCTGTGCCTAAATATATCCAACCAGTCAATCAGCACTGGCAGGCATCAATGCTATGGCTGTCAGGTTGAGTTAGCTGTGGATAGCCTAAACTGCTGGCTTGTTTTTTGGGGCTTGAAAATGTATTCAAATAGTGGCATCATAATTTGACTTGCAAATAAGTACAATCTGGTAATGGGGCCCTTGTATAGAAAGAATGATGCAGCACTTTAGACAAATATATGTCTCCTTCCCATGAAGCAGATTAGAAATAATACAATACATGCTGATGTTTATGGCTACACGCTTAGTGAACAGAGACATTTTTGAATTTTCATTAATGGTGGATTTTGTAGTTTTTAATGGAACAAAGAAAAACACTGGAAATTAAAGAAATGCTAATGCCTTCCTGGGAAACTTAGAAAACATTTGGTTTAGAGGCAAATCTGCTCTGGTCGTCATTTTCTCTCTTAATTTTTTTCCCCTTATCTAGGCTTGTTGGCTGGTTGGTTGTTTAAGAGCAACACTTAAGTGAACACATTATCTTTGTTGCTGCTCCTTCCCAAACTGAAGGAACTGGCCTTTGCTGGTGACGGCATAGCTATTTCCACAGCAACCAGGCAGGATGTCACAAATTCAGAAGTGTGATTTTACATGCAGAACAGCAGCAGGAGCAGATGGATATTGGAAACAAAATCCCCACCCCCTCCCTTTGCCTTCTTACACGTCTTCCGAAAGAAATAAAAGCACTTCTCACAATGTCTCGCTTTGCAAATCTTCCAGCATGCGGCATAACTCTCATGAATTGTTTCTGCTGTGCACTTGAAAAGCAGCAAATGCTGGGGTGCAGCGTGGTCACCGCGTTAAGGCAGCACTGCCTTGACAGTGTCAGGGTGCTGGAACAAGGCATGGAGAGGAATGCTGTGCCTTTTCGTAGCTTTGGGACTGATGTAGAGACAATGAACTCGCTTGGGAATTTGGGCTCAGATTTAGCCTGGAAGTTGTTTCATTAACTTTGATAGTGGCCTAATTCCATTAATCCTGAACTTAAGAAAACAAACAAACAAACCAACCCTCACCTTAGGTATTTAGACACATTTGGTAGCCATCTTGCATAGAAGTTTATCGTAACACCCACCCACTGTGTGGGCAAAAGCCTCAGGAACATATGCTCGGTTTGTTTTCTCAAAAAAGATAGTATTGGAAACAGACGCAGAAAGGGTTTTGCACTTAATAAAATTTGAGGTCAGGGCCTCTGGTTTGAAAAATACAGAATTGGTTCAGCATCCCAGTTGAAGACTCTCCGGGCAGCTTGCAGAAGTCACCGTGGGATGGACACACACCACGTAAAGCTGGGCTGCAGGAGAAAACCAAACAAGTCGTTCTTTGTGCTCCCTGTTGAAGCCTGACAAATACATGAGGAGTGAAGCCAGATGTCCACCGTTTGCTTACCACCAGGTTGTACGGGTCAGGTGGTGAGGAGGTGTAATAATGTGTTGGGACATCCTGTGCTGAAAGCATTGCAAACTGTAAGGGGAGAACGGTCTGTGTGTTATGCAGGTTTGGTGTTTCCTGGGAGTGGTTGCCCCCAGTTGCCCGTGGGCTAGCGCTGTGCAGGGGCTTCAGTGAGGGCAGCGGGGACGTGCAGCCCGTGGGGACCCGGCATTGTACTAACCAGGTTTCTCGAGCCGAAGCCACGGGTGGTGGGAAGTCACGGCTGGAGCTGCGGGGCACCTGGTGGGTGCACAGCCTTCTCCCAGCTCCTGCTGTGGCCTCCCCCATGTTCTGCCTCATTTGGTACTGGCAGCTTGTTTCAGATGTCACAGAAAAGATAAGATCAGTTATAACAACATCAAACCAATAGGCATTTGTATGGCTTGATCTTGGAGACTTGAAGTGGTCTCCCAATCTCTCCAAGTAATCTTATAATTTGACAAGTTTTCCCTCATATCTAAGTTACATCTGCTGTCCTGCAGGTTGAGCTCCTGTCTTTCTGTACCCTCAGACTCATTGGACTTGGCGAGTGGTTGGTGCTTGCTCGCTTTGTAAACTTTTTCATACAGACTGGAAGACAGCTGACTTTGTCAAGCTTAAGGCTTTCTCCTTACTGGTGACCACTGGTGAGTTGTGGATAACAGATGCCGCATTGCCAGTGTCACTCGGTGCTCAGTGTGTTCCTTCCTGAGTTGCATGACAGCGCTAATGCGGCAGAGAAATACCCGCCTGGTGATGGAGCGAAGCCTGAGCACCGAGGGTGCAGCATCCATCTCGTTGCTGACCTGTGAGCGCCGGTCCTTTGTCATGGCCACCTCTGACCTTGCGTTTCCTCCTCCTGTTGAAGTAACCTTGTCACTTCTTTATAAGCCTGATTGATCTCGTGGTACTGTAATACAAGTCATTGGGTTTCAGCAGGCATGCCAGACCCTTGCAAATGTCAAAGGGATGTGCCTCTGTGGACTTACCGTTAAGGAGGAGAAGACAGGTAAGCCTCAGAGATCTGCTGCCTGAGCTGATTCTTGTTGTTTCTGCAAAGTCTTGAGCAGACTCTTCTGTCAGGCTTTCACTTATTAGCAAATATTTTGTGCTTGTGTGTGTTACAGCCACTTAAGTGCTGATACCAGAAAGAAACAAGACTGGGGAGTCCTGGAGCCCAGATTACTTGCATAAACCTGGCCGTGGGTCCTCAGAGGCTCCTTGTTGTGGTGGGAGTCACGGACTCTGGTCTAGTGGGTTGAGGCACTCTGAAATTCTGCTCGAGTTTAAAGTTTCAGAGGAGTTAGGTGTCAAATTTGCACTGACTTGAATTTCAGTAGGAGCTGGGTGTCTATTTTTGTCTTGTAGCAGTAGGGTCGCGGACCAAGATCCCCTTGTATTTTTATTTTGTTATTTGACTTTGAAAACACCAGCTGTGATCCTCTATACTATTATTGGTATGGATCACATGAAATTTTAATTAGCTTGGGTGAAGGGAAGGGAAGTTCTGGTAATTGATTTAATATACAAATGCCCCTCTGCTTTCTTTGGTTTATGTGCTGGAAAGATTGTATTAGAAATTTTCTATTACAAGGGAGATTAAAATGCGTTTTTAGGATTTTCTTGATATCAAGAAGTTAAGTGCCTCTAAACTATTCGGATGAAAGGTACTATTGATACTTCACTATTTCAGATAAAAGGGGAAATAATAATAATAATAATAATCTTAATGGAACCAGTCACTGACAGTGGAATTTATGCAGTTGGAAGTGACTCAACAAATCCAAGTGCTCTTTGGTTCAGCCAGTCGCAAAGCACAATCCCCTTGCCATGGAAGTTACAGCACACGTTTTATTAGAGAGGGATATAAAGCGTTTTCATCTTCTGCATGCAATAGGAATTCATGGATGTAGCATCCTGTTTGTGAAATGCAGCCTGACGTCAATGTCGCAGTCGTTCCCCGCGCCTGGGAGCCGAAGCAGGAGCACAGCTCTGCTGGTGCTGTCTAGAGACTGCTGAGAAGGGAACAAAGTAGATATTAGTGCTGTCAATAATGTATCATCTGAGGTACGTTCGGAGTGATCAGGCTGTGGCGGTGTCACTACGGTCATATGTTGCTGGGTGTTTTTGCTGGTAGTTAATATATTTACCAGGTTTTACAGTCGATGTCCCTAGAGGGGCTGTGCACTGGGTATTAAAGGTCGTCTTTGTGGTTTCTGGTAAAGTACTTTCACCATCAGATGTGGAAACTTTTAAGACTCAAACCGCTGTCAGAGAGTAAAATTGAACTGCTCTGGGAATGGAATATCATAGCTGATATTAAAATGTAATAAAAAACCCCACCACCAATATTTCATATCTTTAAACCTGGAACTGTTTTGCGTGCGTTGTAAAGGGCTCCTGTAGCTGATGTACCTCGCTTTTGAAGAGGAATTAGCTTTAACTATCTCCTTCATCTCGTTTGGTGAGCTGTCCTCCTTCAGATGGTGCCTGGCGAGATGCTGCTCAGCTGTCATCTGCAGGGAAGATCCCAAAGCTGAAATGTATTTAACCTGCAGCTGGTTGCAGAAGTTAATCATCCTCTTCCCTTCTTCCTTCTTCAAAACATTATGGGATTTTCTTTTATTGTTACTTTCCCACAAAATTTCTTGTAAAGAATGGCATTTTTTCTTGGAAGAAAGAAAACATCAAAACCTAAAAAAAACCCAAGCCCACAGCGCTTTGCCAGAAAGGAATTTGACCTGCTCTGGTCCATATCTTTCTATAAAGGGCCATTAATTAAGCTGCTTCTCTTCCAGAGTGCCCAGAAATTCCCTTTTGGGATCGGGAGATGTGTTGTCTTTGATGCTTTATGAGGTCCAGCACTGGTCCTGGAGAGCTTTTTCACTTGGGTGACGCCCTGACAGATAATGTCAGAAGGACTTTGCTTTTGCAGGCTGGTGCTGTAGTCAGGGGGCTGCTCTCTTAAATCAGGATCTGTCAGATAAAGTTTCTATTTTAGGAAATTATCCTTTGCTTCCCTCCTCCCCTTTCCCGGTCCATCTAGTATTCATCTGCAGTCCCACTCCTTCTACTGTCATTTCAGTCTTCCTCCCAGTTAATTGACTTGGGAGATCATGCTAATTTTTCTTGATTGGGGCTGCCACCTTTGCTTTCTCCTAATCTAGCATGCACGTATTCTCTGTTCACCTGTCTCTTCAGTTCCTGAAAGTCTGTAGGCAGATTCCTTGTGCCTCAGAGAGAAAAACCCAGGCACGTGATAGCCATTTCTGCAACAAGGGGTTGTGTCTCTGTGGACTGACTTTATCCTGAAGGCCCAATTTTATTTCTCAGTACAGACGTTACTGTCAGCAATAGGACTTACTCTGTTTACCTATTCAGAGCATTTGGTCTTCCCTTCTACCTCTGTCCCTCACGCACTTAATTTCTGTTTTTCTTCTCTGCATTCTTTGCTTTTGTGCTTCTTAAAAAAAACAATGAAAGATTAAAAAACCCTCCAAACTCTTCAGGTAACTCAATAAGAAATATGGCAACACTGATATTAATACCTGTTCTATCTGGGATAGGCTGTTAGTGCTAGAAATGATCTCTATTCTCCCCCAGTATTTTACAGATGAGCACTGAAAAGCGTCTTTATTCAGTTTGACTGTTGCTATTATGTGGCGAGGCATTCAATAAAAGTTGTGATTTATGAGATGTGTGTGGCCGTTGTTGTTTTTTGCTCTGTCATCTATCAGGGAGAGAAAAGCCAGGCCTGATAATTCTTGGCACATAGCTTTTTCAGTTAAGAATGTCAGCTGTCAGGCTGTCAAGAGAAGTTATTTCTCTGTTTTTTTTTTTTTTTTTTTTTTAAATAGGCAGAGATCCTGCTTCTTACTGTGCTACGTTGATAAGGGAGTGCTTTCTGTATTGCTGAAAAAGTGTGTCCCATGGTAAGGCCCTTAGTGTATGCCCACTTAAACTTCCAATGCTTTGTGTTTTCAATGTGTGACAGCACTTGATTGCTTAATATAAAAATGCATTCAGTTTCTTTTTTGCAGCTTTTATGTGGTGGGGTTTTTTTTTTTGTTTCCCTTTCTCTCTTACTGAATGGAATGCCCTTTTTTTTTTTCCCCCTTGTCTGTGACTAGGTATTTTAAAAGTGCTCTTTTGCAAAATATGCGCACATTAGATAATCTGGTGTTGCATAAAATCTCTTCCATATTTTGGGGGCTTCATGCATGCATAAAGTAGACCTAATTGAAGACAGAGGCTGTTTGTCACAAATGTGAATATAAGGATGGGAGACGGAGGGGAAGAGTTATGTTAAATGCCAGGGTGATGGCTTTTTTTTTCCTTATTAGTTATTTGCAGAAATGTATCAAAAAGTCATTTTGATGCAGTGTACAATAGTATCACAAACTTGTGGTTTGCATCCTAAGTGCCTGGTTAGAGCACAGTTAGAAGCTGAAATCATTCCTCGATTAGTCCCTGGAGTCCTATATAAGTCTTTAACTCTCAGCATGTGGTCTGTGATTTAACAATGGATGAAGGATTGCTGAACTTGAGCTGAATGTATAACCTGAAATTTTCAAACCTGCAACCCCTTCACTTTCTCCTCTCCCTTTCTTCCTGGAGAAGATCCATCAAAACCTTGCCACAGCTGGCAGCGTATTTGCCTTCAGGGCAGAACTTGGGAGCTGGAAAGACTAGCAGACTGCGGTTCATAAAAATGGATAGCAAATCACTATCAAAAAGAGGCAAGAAAGGTGTCTGGCTGCCATACAGTTCTTGGGCGTTGCATTAGGGCTGTAAGTTCTCCTGGAGGATGGGAAGGAATTGGTCCTGACTTACTGCCATCCTGACTTCATATGGCTGTGGGTTCAGTTTGTGATCACCTCCTTATTTTGATGATGTTAGCCTTCATGTAAAAGGAAAACATTTCCCATGCATTAATTCAGTCTGGGCAGCTCATTTACATACTTTACATCACTTTAAAGATATGAGGCCGGAGAGGTGGGATGTAAACCTCTATGAAAGATTTTGTTGTTAGCCTGTATAAACTATATTTTGTTGTGTGGAGCCACGTGTGTGGCTTATAGATGCTCACATCGTTCATAGGTTATTTCTTACAAACATTGGAGTGGTCTTTACCCTGTGTCCAGCTATGCCAGTCGAAGCATGGTGCTTCTAGTCGTACTTTAAAATTTCCAGTGTAGTTACAGACCTTGCGATTCTGTGGGAGGAATGAAATCTCCCATCACCCTGCAGACAGCCAGGCAGTGGCATTCGGCTTGTGTGCAGTTTGGGACTTCAAGCTGAGGTAGGTTTCTCCAGTGCCAACAGCACATCTGCCTCTTGACAGGTGACCTTCTGGCAAGGGTGTTGCTGCTTTCCTCCTGGTACTGTATCCTCTGATTATCTCTTCTCCTGCGATAGAGTTTAAGCTCAAATTGCAGGAGCTAGCTTTAGAGGTCTTCAGCTCAATCCCCATGTATCAGGCAGGAGGCAGATGTTAATGGTGTTCAGATTTGGCTTGAGTCAAACTACACAAGTGGCTGTTCATGGGAAGTTGTCCCAGCTTTTCATGTCCTGCCAGACCTGCAAATCCAGTCATCTCAGTGACTTGGCCTTTTTATGTGAGATTTTTGGCAGTGTTGTAATGATCTAGGCACTTTCAAGTCTGTAAGTGTATCGAGCTGTGATAGTCTTTGATACTGGCGGAGTTCTTGTACAGGGAAAGATGGGGAAGGAGTGTATTTCCAGCCAGTTGCTTATTTTCAGTAACATTATTATCAGAGACCTGTTGGTATTATAGATCGGGTAAGAATGAGTCCCTTCATCGTAGCAGCCGTTGCTCTGGGAGCCGGTAAGTCACCTATACGGCACGGCACTGTGCTTCTGAGCCTCGGTGGGGAAGGAAGAAACCAGCAAGCCCCTCTTCTTATCCTTCAGTAGGTAGGAGGCTAAGCTAGTGACCAAAATGCCACAATTCAGTGATTTCTTTGAGCTCTGCAGGTCTTGCAGCCCTAGGGAGAAAAAGAAATGACAGGACTGTCAACATGACAACAATTTTCTTTTGATCCACTATCTGTGCCAAATTTTGTGAGTGCTGGAACAAGGGGAGCCTCGCGTTTGAGAACAGAGAGAGGCGCAGTGCAAAAATACCTGTGGTTTTGATGTCATGATTTGCAGGGAGTTCACTTTTGCTGATCGTAGCGGAGAGTGGGCGAGCGTGTCTCTGAAGTCTCTGAAGACCCCCTGGGGTCAGGCGGGCTCAGAGCTGGAGGCATTGCCCGGTGAGATGTTCAGATCGTTTGCATGCATGGCTGAGAGGGAGCAGGGAGTCTTTGTGAGCTCTGATGCGGTTTGCTGTCTCTCTGCCTCCTGTCCCGGAGCCTCCACTTCCATGTCATGCATTTCTTTTCTCCAGATCCTCACTTTGGACAGGGAGCTGCGATGGGGCCGTCCTGAGGATCAATTGTACCGTGGTTGCAACCCAGTTAGTAGCACAGAGCTTGGCAGTGTGCCTCGCTGTGTCTGCCGGAGGGCTGAGGGTGAGCCCAAGCTTAGTTACATGTGCCTGAAGTTGGGCCAGGCTTAGTGCCCTCTTGCTTTTGCAAGTCCCCTGAGCTGCTGTGGGGAGTTGGCGTGCCGTAAATCCAGGCCCGGTGGTGCGCAGTTCTGGCTGTCCTGGTACAGCCCCACGTGGGAGGTGAGAAATGAGTGCGAGAGTTGGCCTGTTCTGGTGGACAAAAGTCTGCCTGAACCCATCAAGGTCTTGCCTAGAGATGGGCTTGTTAAAGTCTGGGTGCTGAGTCACGCTGTGTGTTCTGCCATCCAAATGCCAATGTATAAACACATCCGTTTTTGCAGAATCTCTTGCCAAGTACTTGGGTTTACAATGTTAACAGCTTTAAATAAATTCTTCCTGGAGATAACTGATTTATTAGGCTCCTACCCTTCTGAAGGCAAAGCTAGTCACAATTAACAAACAAAGCAGCATGAGGCAGTTATTCTGGGTAATAAATCTTTCGGTGTTGGGTACTACTTGCTAATGGGTTTTGAAAGTAAAACTATATGTCAGTCGAAGTGTGCCTTCAGCCTGGGCAGGCAGCATGTGTGCAGACAATGTGTGTGCGTGTAATGTAATAGCTATTAATGTGGCGCACTAATGATTTCCATTTGCGTACCCAGGCATGTGTTGGACGTGGATGATGGGTTTGTGTTCGGCAAGCTGTGCGGTACAACCCCTCGCAGCCGTGCCGAAGTCCGTCCTTGCTCCGGTGCTGGTGTTTGCGGGCGTGCTGGCGGCGAGTTGGGCTGTGCTGCGCATAGGAGTGGTTTCACATTGCGTCTGCACGCCTTGGTCTCGGCAGGGCTTACAGGTGTAGAAACAAATGTTCCGTAGTAGTAGAAGGGCAGTGGGTCGTTGGTTTCCTTACTCTAATGCACGGAAGAAGTATGTTAGCTCCAGGGTTCAACGTGCTGTGGATAAATGAGCTATTTTGATTCTGCTGCTGTCGTACAACAACGGCTACGTAAAGTTTGAGGCAGATCAAGCTGTCCCTCATTTTTCTGTGGTTTTCCTTGGCAGCAGCTGGAGTTGGATCTACTTATTTACTCCTGGAAAAGGATGACTTTTTGCATCTAGTCCTTTTGAGGCTTCGGGGCATGCTGGCTGTGGGGTCCATCTGTGTGGAGGAGGTCTGTGTCCTGCCGAGGGGGAGCAGCAGGAGCTGCTGAACCTATGGGAAAGCAAGCCCTTCACAGGCAGTTTGCGTTGGTGCCAGATGAGGCTGTTTAAGCATGCTGCTGAGACCATGTTTGCCGCCAGATGAGGTGTGGTTGGCACCTGAAAGCATTAGGAGTGTTGCAGGGTGGTCTTAGGAAGGTGTGACTGGTACTGCAAGAGCTGGAGCCCTGCTCCTACTCCTGGGTAGTTCACACCACCGGCGCTCGGGCTCCCGGCCCTGCTGTGCAGGGCAGTGGTAATGGCCTGCCTCGGAAGAGGAGCACTCTCAGAAAACGAGGTGGTTGCATCTGTTTGGTGAGCTGTGGGATGGTTGCTCAGTGGTGCTCTCGGGAGACTCAGCCTGTAAACAGCAACGGCTGTGCACTGTGGGTGGAGGCAGGGGATAGCTCTGACTGCAGAGACTTGCTCTTCCTCCTGTGCTCTCAGGGACGTAGCAATTGCCCTCAGTCCTTACTGCTTTCATTTTGGTTTTACTGGTAATCCACCCCTACTCCTTTGCCACTTTTTCTCACACTTACCCCCTTTCCTGCCACTGTGTCTTAATGCTAGTGCCTCTTTCAGCCTGGCGTCCTTCTCTGGCTCTCATCTTGATGGTACAAGGCTGAGAAATGAGCCCTCCAAGTTTTGGTCGGTAGCTATTGTTGTTCCCTGACGGCATCTTTGTTGGATAAACAATTGGTCCAAGACCTGTTAGCATGGTTTCCAGCGTCGGGGAGATATTTCTTGCTGGGTTTGTAAAAATGATCTAAATGGATCCGACATCCTGGCTATAAAACATCTGTAACATTACACATTTAGTTATGTTACTAGAGACTTGAGTTCATTTTGATGGGTAGTATTTTATCCGCTACTTTTCCCCTTCTGAAAGCAAAGCTTTCTGTAGAGGAGGATTTATAGAAATATATTTCCAGCGCAAAAAAAGTCATGCACATTAAGATGTTGGAGTAAAAGAGAAATAATGTCTTTTTTTGGAGACCTTGGCTGATTTATCTCTTGCTTGGTAGTTTGGTATGACCTTCCTAGCTAGGAATAATATTTTTTTATTCTTTCTTTAATAACAATAATGTCAGTAACAATGTCTTGCGCTATTCCAGCATCTTCAAATCAGACTTTCAGCGGGTTAGACATTTAATGAGTGAAGCCTCACAGGCTCCAGTGAGCTGTGGGGTTATATTTTTGTTCTTCTTTTCGTGGAAATCAAGGCACATAGCGCTCGATTGTGCAACGTACTCAACCTAATGAGGCTTCCACAAACGCTGCGAGTTAAAATGTATGCTTAAATGCTGAGCCCTGCAGACTCCAGCTGAGTTTCTCCCAAGACTCTTTGATACATCAGCCCTATGGAGACTAAAATGACTTGCCCCGTGGTCAATAAGTGAGTAAACATCACACAAGAGAGACAAGCTCTTGTAGCTGCGAGGTGCTGCCTTCCTTTGGAAAAAGTATGAATGTTTTCTCTTGTCTTGCTTCCACTCTTCATTCTTGATGCCGCTCCTCAGGGGCCCTTTTATTCCTAGTCAAGGGTTATTTGATCTGCTTTAGAGCAACAACGATGTTGCTTTCATAATGGCTGGTGGGTTCCCTCCCTGGCAAGGGAAACATCTTTCTTTTGTGAGATGAAGGTGGGAGTACTGTAATTCTTGCAATTCACCAACCCATTTGTGTAGGGGGAAGAGGGTAAAAGAAAATGCGGCATTTCGTAAAATTGTGAAAGTGTTTCAACAGCAGTAATAAGCAAATCTGGACATTTTGCAAGATTTCACTGGTCTCACGTCAGAGATCACCCTTATGAAAAAGCTAAGCAGCATGTTGCATAGACATTAGCTTGACTCAGCAGATGAAGTAAAACTTGCTCATCAGTAACTGATTGCCATGTGCATCTATATTATGTAGATGAAATTAATCAAGGCTAAGGGTTAAAGTTTTCCATTTGTTCTTTTCAGAGAAATCATCTGGAGTATGTTGGGAGGGAGGTAAATTGCTTTACACATTTCTTTTCCCGTCCTGTGAATTTTTCTTGTTTTAGCAGAACATAATCTAGAATCTTAACAGAGAGCTCTCATCACTGATTTGGCAGGGTTATCATGAAAAATTAGTTGATACTAACTTAGAAGTATTTAAATTATGTCTGCTTTCTGCACTGTAGAGGCAATAAACTTTTTTTGGAGTGATCGCAGTGTTTGGGGCTGGAAGAATTTATAAACTCTTACAGAATGTGCACTTTTCTTAGTCTCCGAATTGGACTGTTCTATTGGTTTTTGTTAAACACTGTGTTAAACCTCCAATTACATTTCTTCCTTCTCCTTTTTGTAAGTGCATGCTTAAAGAAAGGTTCATTGACAGCACCATAAAAGCCATTCTAGCTGCAGAACCACGTGCTTTGGGGCATATTGATGGAGCAAGCTGCTTGCATGCTAAAAGGTATGGCTGGCTGAACAGTGTAACTGCCTGTGCGTGCTCTCTTAGCTTTAGAGGTAAGTGTGGAGCAATCAAAGAAGGAAAAGTTTTTGCCTGTAGGGTAAGAGCATGTCCCCTGCAAATTGGTTGACGCCTCGCCCTGTGCCAGTTTGTCCAGCAGCAGTGCCTACCGATGGAAGAGGCCTGTGCAGGATCTGTGTTTTGGCTCCTAGCTGACAGCCGTGACGTGGCAGTGTGGCTTCACCTGGTTAGTAGGCAGCAGCTCTTGGTTGGACATGACTCTGCCTGAGATTCCGTGAGCCGTTTGGCCCTGGCCCTCGGGAAAAGCTTGAGGTCGGCCAGTGGGAACGTCTGCCCTTGTGCCTGCAGCGCCCGGGAGCTGGAGACGCTTCGGGCAGCAACTGCAGCTGTATGCAAATACGGCAACAATCAAAGGTACTTATTCAATTTTGCCTACTGCTTTTTCTCTAACAGATTTATAGATTTTAATTGGGTTGATATGACTCAAATCACAAAAACATTGTGAGGACTCTTGGATGAGGGTTTTGAGTCAAGGGGAGCTGCAGGACCAGGAAAAATTAGGCCACTTAAGTGCCTCAGTATGGATTTTGGCATCCAACTCCAGGCACACAGCTTTGGAGGTTGTAGGCCTTTGTGGTCAGCTGTCCTCTGGGGCAGGCCCCACACAAATCTCTGCTTTCAGCAGATCTGCAACAGTGCAGCCTGTACGGGGGAGGCAGCCCGCTCTTCGGCAGAAGAAAATGCCGCTTGCTGCTATATCCAGTCTCCATGCAGCATCTGTCTTGCTGCGTGCCCTTCCCGGGTTTGGGAAAGCAGGGACCGCTGGTTGCCTTCTCCTTGTATTGTTCCAGATTAACAAATGAGGGCTTGGGTGTGTTTTGGGAAGCTGCTTAGTTTGATTTCCCACTTTGACCTACTTTAGTCCACCCTGCTTCACCTGTAGAGCCTTACTCCAAATCGACCTTGAACGTGCCCTTGTAAATGTGTTCTTTCACAAGTGTATGCCCTGTTGGAGGACACAAGTTTTCTGGTTGTATTTTGGATATGGCCCAGGATGTTTCTTTCCAGAAGACAGTATAATATAAATAGAGGAATTGATGAACGTTGTAATAGTCAGTTAATGCTGTGTTCCCATCAAATATTGCTGCCATGTCTTTGAATGTGAGGTCCCTGGGCAGAATGCCATCTCTCTCTGTCTCTCTCTGTACAAGGTGAAGTTCTGCCAGTCGCCTGTAGATTTAGGAGCAGAGTCTTAATTGCTTCCCACTGGGACCTTTGTCCCTGCATTATATGGGCATTGCAAAAATCCCGCCCTAGTACATAGTCATATTGGGCAGTGATCTCCATTTGTGGTCCTGAGATGTATTCCTTTAAAAATAATTATCTTTATTTAAACTTATTAATGCAGTTTTTAAGCACTGCTGAACAGTAATCAGGCAGGCATGTTAGATAAGTTGTCTGCACTCAGCGAATATTTAGAGTTACCTTCCTTACCATATCGTGCATGAGAAGCTAAAGCAACCAGGGGGATTTAAATAGATTTTCTCTGCTCCCCTCTTCCTGCCTCTGTACCTTGCCTCTGTAACCCATAAAAGAGTTATCTAGAGCACAGTAGAAGGGAGCAGCCCTAAGGGATATGATATAACTGGTTATAGCGAGGCTGTGGGGCTATGATCTATTCCTGTTCTCTGGAGGGTGTGAAGTCTGGCTCTGGTGAATTTTACCGTATCTTTTGATACGAAGCTTGAAGCCAGATTTTGCTCCAAAAAATGCTGAGCTTTCACAGCCGGGGCTGATTTTCAGGAGATTGGATTGTACCACCATTGTCCCGCCATGAAGGGAGCTCTTCGTGGTGGTACGCATGCATAAAGGCGTTGCTGTGCCTGGAGAGCAGGGGGTGGTTTGCAGGGTGCTTAGGGGAGGGTGCGGGGAGCTCCTGCCCAGACAGCAAGCTCCTCTTCTGGGGAGGGCCCCTTCTGGGGAACGGCTGTGGCCCGCGATGGGCTGCCGTTGCTTAACGCTACCTGGGGGTGAATAAGGGGCTGGTCCTCCCAGGGGGGCAAATGAGAGAGTTAAACCTGGTGATAGTCAGGAGGATGACCAGGAAGGGCTCTGCTGGACCCAGGCCAGATTTGCTTGTGAAACTCCAAGGATGGCTTTGGTGATTGCTGCCAATTCAATCTGTCATATAAAAATCACTTTGTTCTGCCTACTGCTGATACCAGAGTCATCGAGGGAGGGGAAAAAAATAAAATGCCAGCCAAAACCCGGCCCTCCCAAAGTTAACAGCAAAACCAAAGACAGCCAAAAACTAGGAATACAGCAGGGACTAAGTTACCAGTTTCATTTATGAATGGATTGGGAGAATACAACCCATCCTTATTTTCCACAGAAATCAAGGGAACTGATTTACCCCGCTGGGAATCTGTGCCATTTGTTTGGATTAAAGAGCTCTTTCATTCCTGCATACCTTTCTATAGCTTGAGTCAGTTCTCACAGGATGGCATTAGCTTACACAGGGGTCAGGCACAAGGTATTTGCACCGTTTAAGTCTTGCCGAAATCCTATTTTGAATGCTTAAGCATGTTGTACGTGGCACGTAAAGCCGTGCTGCCTTTGCGCAGGATTGAGTTCCTCTTGCTGTTGCGGAGCTTGAGAGTCTAATATTTGCTAGCCGATGGTACACAGTGCTCAGCAAAACACGTCCATCGTTTGTCACCTGTACAGTGGTGCTGGGGAAGGGGACGGTTCCTGGGGTGTTCTCTTACCTGGTGAGTGGAGAAAGGTTGGCAGCTTTCAGTAAGTGCTGCCTTTTTCATCGTGGGCTTTGCATCATGTTTCAGTTTGTTTTTTAATAGCTTTTTGGAACTTGCTGTGAGGATCCCGGAGGCCAAAAAAAAACCTGGAGAATTCTTGCTTATGGTTTGTGCTCTGCCAAAGAAGCCTAGCAATTTAGTTAACAAGATCACTTCCCCTATTACATGAGTTATTGTTGTTTTTAATTAGAGGTAATGCTGTAGTTTGAATGTACAACACAATGGGGTATAAAATGCAGTTCAGCATATATACCAAAGATGATTTTTCCAATTATAAACCTATTTAGAAGCGGATACATTAGAAATGATGAAATGTCAAACTGCAGATTAGGTGAGCAAGCCGGAATACGCATGCACCCACGCATACACGCTATCGTACAAGAAAGAGGAAAGTACTCTGGAAAACGGTTATATATGCATAATTAGTTTAATCTGAAATTAATGCTAATTTCAGCAATTTGCGATGCAGATTCACTATTAGTACTCTAGTCCACTTCCACCGTATTGCGAAGTTGAGGATTGCAAAGCCTTAATGAATTCCACACAGGCGTGCAGCAGAGCTGAGTTCATGCACTGGTTTCCAGGGTGTTCTTTGAGCCTCGGGTGTGTTGGTTTGCTTCAGCCCCTGTCTCTGCCTCTTGCTTTTAGAGAGCGGCTGCTCATTAGAAACTAGTCCCGTTTCAAGCAAAGGTGTGATGGAATGCAGAATATCCCGGCATTTCTGACTCTGCTGCCATCTGCATTTGCCCAGGTCATTTTTAACTGCACCTGCACCTTTGTATAACCCAGTTTCAAAGCACATGCGTTTTACTTTGCAACGAGACCTGCCAGGGACACACTCAGTCTCCTCTCTGTGCTAGCTGGGTGTAAGCGCTCATCCTTTCCAACCTCATCATCCACGCCTCCTAAGCCGGGAGCTCTTCACTAAAACTGGGGGGGGGACAGCAAAAAACAGGCTGTGTAAAGAACAGTAGGGAAAGGACACTTAATACATTACCCTGAAGTCAAATATGTAACTCCTGTGTTAAACACAGACTGGGCCTTGGCTCATCTGAAAAGAGTAGTGGATGCTTGTTGCTTGAGATTTTGAAATTCTGGGAATTCTGCAAAATATGTCACGAGCTTAAAATCCTCTTTATTCATTTTTAATAGTCATGATAATAAGACAGTTTCAGTGGGGGAAAAAAACCCACCAAGAAAACAAACGGAGTTGGTACGTGAGTATGCAAGGATATTAACGGACACTGAACTGGAGGCTCGAACTTGCAAAACTGCAGTTTCTTCGCTTTACCTGAGTCGGTTGGTTTTAGCTCACGTTAGTGTATTGACATGCTTGAGTGGGATTGTTGTTTCTAGGGACTGCATCTTCAGCCTTTTGTTTGGAGCAGATTTACTTGGTATGCCCCAAACCGATCTAATTACAACCTTAATCTTGCAAAAAATGGCATAAAATCAGAAGGCTTGTCTTGCTAAAGCAGGGTGGTTTTTTTTCTGCTTCTGCACCACCTGAAGTGTTTGCTCAGTTTCAGAACACAAAGGCGAATGTATTTCTCAAAAGCCAAGCCAATAAAGGGATTGTAACCTTGAATGACTCTTCGCAGTAGTAGTCACATGTGTTTTGATTAACTGCAACACTAACACAGTATACAAACAAAGCAATTCTGCAGGTACTTACAATTAACGGACTTTATAACCAGCGTTAGATCTAACTCTCCCCTGTCGATTCCTTCCGCAGCGAGAGAGAGACACCTTCAGTATACAAAAGCTCCAAAAACATTTAATATCTACATTCTGCAGAGCCACGCATTAGTGAATGATAGCTATATTATACTGCAAATTAAAAACAAAGACATGAAGCTGGAAGTGTTGTGGTTTCTGAGTGACCTAGACCTCTTGGTCATTCAGAAAACACGGCTTTGTGATGGACTGGCACAAATCGCTCCGTTACCCAAGCACTGCCGCTCCCACACAGGTGAGGAGCAGACGGAGCTGCTGGCTGAGGGACCGAACCCCGGGTCACTACAGGCGACTCCCTTTGGCTGTTTGCGGCAGTGCCCCCCTTGTAAGCAACCCCCAGAAAGCAGATTCTAAATTTACTCGCAGGAACAGATAAAGGTCCTCAGTGACTTTCATTGGAGGGACTTCAGGCTGGGGACTCTTCGGTTTTGGGCTTTTTGTTACGATAATAATAATAAAAATATAATGAGTTTTTTCTTAGATATACACATAAATGTTTTTATAAAATTGTAGATTTTTTTTTTTGGTTAAAGATATGCTGATTTATTTTCTGAGCCAAATGAGAAATTTTGATTTTAAGAAAAAAACTTCAATTTTTAAAAGAGAAACTCTTCAGTTGGCTCAGTTCCTTGTGCCTCTGATCGTTTGTCATCTTTAATGTTGACTAAACAGCACTCAGTGTACTTCATTAATAATTTTTAACCCTTTGTTTTTCCTCCCTGGAACAAGCACAGATCGGAGGAGGTGACAGGGGAGAATGCCGTATCAGATAGTAAGAACATCCCTCACTGGGGTGAACCAGAAGCCCATGGGTGTCGGTGCCCTGTCTCCTGCTGAGGGTGCTTAGTGAGAAATAGGATGGTCTCCTCCTGTGCCCTCACAGCCCTTTGCTGTGAGAGTTTTGGGGACTTTCTAGTTAATGTCAGTTTTCTCTGAACTTGTGTGCGAATGTGCCTGGTCCTGGCAATTTGATGTGCTTCAAAATCTTTTTTTATTGGTGATTCAGTGGCTGATCTACACAGAAGGTGTCCCTGGTGTAGTAAAATCCCTGAGTTAGTGAATTTTTTTTGTTTTGTTTTATGCCTTTTGAATGCTCCATCATGTTTTGCTAACATGTTTGCAAACCTTTGGCTATTAGCTATTAGGCTAACAGCCTGCGCTCTGAGTCTCCGGGCTGTGGGTCTGGTGCAAAGCTCTGGTCTGCTCCGCTGCATGGGAGCCCTGTGCAGAGCGGGACCGCAGCGCTCTGCGTTTTTTGTCCTGATGAAGTCTTGCCTCATAACTTGTCTGCTCAGGTAACGAGAGAGGATTTGCAGGTTAGAGCAGGAGTTGGAGGCTTTGTTTCCAGTTGGTCCAAGTCCCGCTGCAGTTATCTAATAATTGAAAATTGGTGAGGCTGTACCAGCACAGACAAGTCAACTGCGTACAGCAGTTCACCTGGCATTAACGTTTGAGAAAGAAATGGGTGCTTCCAGCACACACAGCAACTGTTCTTGTCTGCTGGGGCTCTCCTAGGCGCCCCGGGCTAAATCCGAGCTGAGCGTGGTGCTGGCCTCGTCACCGGCTGCGGGAGCCCGTCATGGCACCACGGTGAGCGGGCTTCGTTCATTCACCTCTGCTGCGCACATCCAGATCTTTACGGGGAAAAGGCTGGTTTCCAAACCTGCACCTCTGTCATGACCACGTCTCCTGGGCTGCTGGCCATCGTTGGGTCGTGGGAGACGGGGGTCAGAAAGTGGCTCCTGGCTGAGCCCATGGCAAGTGTGGGGCACGTCGGTACCTTGTGCCGCGGGTGAGAGGAAGGCAACGAAATCTCCTCTTGAGGCGCGTCAGGATCGGAGGAATTGCTGAGGCTTCACATGACTTCTGTTCTTTTGCTGAGGGGAATATGTATAACAAAGCAATCGAATCGTCTCTTCAGGAAAACATAGATTGTAAGAGCAGACTTAATTTTGTGCTTCACTTTTGTACCAAAGAGCTGATTTCTGAAACCATTTCCCAGCTCGCAACACATCTCTAGGCATTAAAATGTTGTGAATTTGCTTGTCATTACCAATATTTTCTTTGACTGAAGCTATTGAAACAAAGTAATCTTTTTTTTTTCCCTTTAACCTTCAATCTTGCTTCTAAAAGAAGTAGCTCTCTTTTTCTTTCTTTCTTTCTTGGTCAAATATAAAAATGATGATAATTTCAAATATTGCTTTAGAATAATTGCTTTTCTCCCTCTTTTGTATGACAACAGAAGCTTGGCCTGATCTTAAATCAGATGCTGGCAGGCAGAGGGCTCTTGACAGCCCTGCAAAATCCTTTAGTTACAAGTCGGCTTTAGCCAATTCTTTATTTGTAAATGACAATTTTCTACAGAAAAATATATGCTTGGGCTTCAATTTTGGAGTCCTAGATTGCAGCCAGGAAAAAAATAATTGAATTTTTACACTGTTTTTTTCCTCTCTTTTCTTCCTAACTTAAAAAAAAAAAAAAAAAAGTGAAGCTCTGTAAAGCATGGTTAGGGGCTGGCTGAGGGAAATATCTACCCTGGTTAATTTGAATGGCAGTGGAGATGGGAGTGATGTTTAATTTGTTCTGCACTAAGATAATTCGGGGCTACTCCAAGCTTTTTGTTCGGTGTCTCGGTTCTGCAAAGGCTTTGCCCGCAGCCGCACGGCACGGCTTGTCACCGCAGCTCCACTCGCCTAGCAAAGCCCAGCTGGGCCGGCACCAGTTTGGGGAGCACCGTTGCTCGCGGTGGGTCTGATGCGCGGGACGGGGTCTCGTGGCACGGGGGCAGAGCCATGCGGGAGCCCCTGGCGTGGTGGGGTGGCCGTAGGGCCGCCGGAGTGTGGTGATCCTCGAGGCAGCGCCCAGCGCCTCGGTGCGGAGAAAGCGCTGGGCTGCACCTTGCGACCTTCAGTAGCTATCATAAAATGTATCCCGTCTTTAGTGAAAATGTAAAAAAGTGAGAAAAATCCAGGCTCTGCACTGCGCAGCTGCAGCAGTTGTGTCTCCGTCTGACTGCCCAGTGTCGTTCCCTTTGCATTGCTCCAGCATTTGCGGGCCGTTGTTTGACCAAGCAAGTCCTGGTTCTGGAGTTACGGGGCATTTTTTTTTCCCTTCAGCTGTTGTAAGTTGGCTGCTTCATCCAGTTTGTCATACAAAAACCAAACTGAAGTGTTTTAATGCATGAATTTCTTATTGACGTGTTTGTTAGTTTCTTGAGTTAACACGCAACGTTGACTTTAAAACATCTCTATGTGGTGGGCTAGGCTGTAACTAGTCGTTGCGCCCAGTGTTAAGGGCATTGCCTGCTGTCAGCTGGGGCATTTCCCCTCTGTCCAAGCATACGGGGGTGATGCCCGCCCCTTCGGAGCGTGCTGACAACATTGTCCTGGATCAGCCTTGGTGTAAGGTGGCCCACAAGGCTCAAGCGGTTTGGGATTGGCCCACCAAAGACACCAGCTTCCCCTGCCAACGTTGGGGTTTGGGTCCCTGGGCTGGATCCTGCCTGTCTTAAAGGGTTACGGGTTATGGAGAATGGGTTATCTGGTAGTATGCTCTCTGTAGGGAGTCCAGCATCATCCCGTCACCTTGTGTGGACCAAACTCGGGGTGTGTGTGGGTCGGGAAGAAGAGCTGGGTGCTCAGCTGAGGTCTTGGGGAACACAAAAGGATTTCTGAAGGGCCTGATCCAGCCCCTGATGGACGGCGATACTGGGAGCGTTTCAGCTGAAACGTGGGTTGTGGCAGCTAGAGGACTGCATCGGTAGCTCTTGCTGTCTTTTGTCATTTGATTGGTTTTTAAAGTAACCGTGCAAGTTTAAAATTAACTGATGCATGGAAACTTAATAACACATCGCTTTGATTTGATGTAATTACCTTTTGTCCACCAACGAGCATGCACTCTGTCTTTACGAAAAAAAGGGGGGAAAATGGCATGTCTTTTTGAGACAGTAGCTATGAGGATACGACACTTGGACTCCTCTTTCACTTATCTTTGCATTGAGAAGCACAATAAAAATCATTTATTAAAAAAAAATATCCGGGGGCTAGAGTTGTTATTGAGTGCCTTTACTCAGTCATTTCTCAAATAAAAACAAAACAAGACAAAGAAAAAAAGAAGTATCTAATCAAACAATCTGAATTGCTTTTGTAAAGAAATATTCTCATTAACTAGGTTAGGGATGGCATCTGAAGAATATTTCTTTTTTCCACATATTGTTTGAAATAATCTGGTTAAACTGTATGCTTGTCTTGTAATTTCTTTCAGATGGTCACAAGAACAAAGAAAATATTTGTAGGTGGATTATCGGCTAATACAGTAGTGGAAGACGTAAAGCAATACTTTGAACAGTTTGGCAAGGTAAGTTCCTGCCCAAGTGAGCACTACATATTTTGAATTCTTTTTTTTTTCCCTTTCTTTTTGAAGTGTGTTTTGAAAAACAACAGTGCAATGAGGCCTGTGCTCAAAGGAAGGCCACATTTTTTGCGTTTCATTGTAATTTCTCGAAGCCTCTGGAATCGCTTCTGGAATTCCTTTTCTGTTTGTTGCATGGGTGTGTGTACAACATTGCTGACACTGCTTACCTTCATTAGAGGAAAAAAGAATCATTGAGAGGTGAATTTGTGTACGTTCAGGAAGAATTTGACCCTTAGCTGAATGATTACACAGTTGTCTTCTCCATAAAATCAGCCTTCTGTTTACCCCTGATTCTAGTGGCAAAAGGAGCAGATAGACATATTTGAGGGAGCTCATTAAGTTGTGAAAATGCCTGAAGGAACCACATGAATAGCAACGGTAATATGGAAGTCACTAGAATATCCATTAAATTTCTTATTAAAAAATCCTTATGCAACATCCTGTGGAAATATATGTAGAATCCTGACTTTTTTTAAAAAAAAGTTTATGCAAGGAAGGAAACCATGCCAGAATAGTCTTTACGGTGATGGAACAGCTCAAACCCCACAATCCAGGCTCTGTCCAGCTAGAGGTTAGTGCCACCGCCTTCCATGGAGCTTCCTGGATCCCCAAGGCTTCTGGATGCTTGGTCAGGAGTCCAACAAGGTGAAGAGCTTGCAGAGCCATCTGCTTCGAAAGCAGTTTGTGGAACCACCTTCCGTGGAGACTCCTATCCGTCCCGCTGCCCGTGGGGCTCCATACAGCTTGATTCCTTGTAGTTAGTTTATGGTTCTTTTATCTGCCCTGAAAAGGCTTGGCCAGGCAGTATTTTGTTGAGGGCTGAGGAGGGAAGTTTATAAATTGTTCCTGTGCTGCATTGATAGTTGTTTTGCAAACCATTCATTTTATTTTCAATAATAATCTTCGATTCTGGCAGGATGTTTACAGCCTGCTGAGCCTTTTATTAAAGGATTACATGAGCTTTTGGATGTTTCTTCTGTAGTTACTTCTAATTGCAGAACTCCTCTAACCTGTATTTTTGAAGTTAATAATAGTTTCAATATAAGTGCTTTGCATATTGTCTGGATGCGGTCTTAATATAGTCTTTTTAATTTCACCATCTGGTAGTTTCATGCTTGCAATTTTACAGTCCCTGAGAATGCAGACAACTAGGCTGCGTTTTTCAGTAGTGACTAGTGATTCGGGACGCTTCAGTTCTGCTTTCATGCTCTGCCTTTCTTGAGATAGCTTAAAAGAGGTCTGGCTTTCCAAAGGCAATACTTTTGGAAAATCAAATATTTTTTCCAAGTGTCTTAATTTGAAGGCTAAAAAATAAAGGCGCTGAAAATAATTGCACAAGTTGCAGTCAAGGCTGGAACCCATTGCTCTGGCAGTAGAGCTGGGGTGTGTCCTGCTGAGGCTGCGTGGTCCAGTCGTTAGAGCTCAGCTCCTGTGGGACTCGGGCTCACCAGGTGACCTTTTCCAGTTGCATCCCTGTTTCACGCTTCCCTGTTCTAGCCTGTTAAAAGGAGGTGGTGACTTTGGTGAAGTCGGTGGCGTTTTGGAGGAGAGGCTTCTCGGCTGTGTCGCCGTGACTCGACCTCGCATGCAGGCATTCAAGTTCTCTCTGCTGCACTTTGCTGTTTATCAGCTGAGCCAGTTTGGTTTGTGGGGTGTTTTGAGGTGATTCTCCCCAAGGCTCTGGTTGTGAGAAGACACAGAGCTAGTTAATGACTCTGGGGAATGGGGACTTGTGGTCCAGCTAAATTAGAAGACTCGTTAATACGCTGCAGTGGGTGGGATGCTGCATTCAGATATAAGGACCCAGGACTGGCCCTGTGGGACCTCGTAGGAGCTGCTTCCTTCGCCTTGTCCATTCCGCTTCCCCACCTTTCCTTGACTTGCTTGCTCAGATTGCAAGCTCTTTGTGGCAGGGCCTGGTGATGCATACCGTATCTTAGCTGCTTAGCACACGAGCCTTGCTCTCCAGTCGAGCCATTACAATGCAAACCATGCATCGTGATCGATTGGCAAGGCTTGCATTTGCTTAGCACTTTCTTAAAATAAGGAAAATTGCATTACATAATTAACGTGTAGAGGAGCCACCCATAGTTGATAAGAGCATCTCAGGTGACTTGCTCTTTGAAATGCTGAGCTTATTTATTGGTGTGGAAAAAATTGCTTACCTACTGCTGTGATTCTTGAAATCTTGTTTGTACTTGCTGCGGAGAAGAGCTTTGCAACCGGGGGGGTTGTTTTGGTAACTGGAGGTAGCTCTCAAAATATACAACGTGGTTAGAACAGCCACCAGCTTTGGGGCCAGGCGGACTCCCTCGTTTAACTGGGCTTGGCAGGAAAGGGCCTGAAGTGTTGAATTTGACACTGCAGCTTTTTGAGAAGTAAATGCCGGAACCTTTTTCTCCAATAAAAAGAAAACTGCTTTAATAAACCCCCTTCCCTGACTTCACCAGTGAAAATGCCTGCCCGTTAGAGCACCAAAATACATGGTAGTGATAACTCCTGAGACTTTGATTGTGCAATTTCTGATAGTGATTATTTTTTCTCTCTGTAAAGCCCAGGATCTGTAAGAGTCCCAGCTTTCATTTTGCAAAGACGGGCATCCTTAGCTTCTGTAAGCTGCAGAGGAAGACTGGGAAAAATTACCTGAGTGAAGCCAAAATGCTTAACAGAAGGAGCATGAAGCAGTGTAATTAACAGCCTCGTGATTGCTGAATGCTTAGAGCTGGTGACGCTGAACCTGTGCACACAGAGTTGTTGTGGGGCTCCCCGGGGAGACTTGGCGGGGCCAGGGTGCCGAGGAGGGGGCCAGGGTGCCGAGGAGGGGGCCAGGGTGCCGAGGAGGGGCAGCTGCGGGGCTGTAGGTCCTGGTGGGACGTGGCCCGGCTCGGCTCGTGGTGCAGGCGGGCAGGGAGCACAGCCCAGCGCCTCCGATAAGGGTGGCACGGGCCCGAGGCCGGCAGCCGTGGGAGGCATATCTGGGCGAGAGTTTGGGGTTGAGGCTTCTCCTTCCAGTGGTCTCAGGGAGCACGATCCCCAGGAGGACGTGAGGAGGCTAAGCCGGGAAAACAAAACTCCAAACTAAGGCATAACCATTTAGAATCAGAAGGAAAAAAAAAAAAAAAAAAAATCCATTGTCTTACTACCTAATCCTGATAGTCTAATGCAGTTGTTTCTGTGATCCTCTGTTATTTCAGTCAAAGATGTTTCAAACATTCTTGCAAACAAAATAAATTCACCGGCCATGTTAACCCATCCAGGGTCTGCAGCATTGCCCTTGTGCCGACGTGTGAAAAGCTGGCTGTTAAGACCAAGTTTTAAAAGAATTTAAATGAGAAAGTGCTAGAGGTGAGGAGACCCAAAGGGAAGCGCCGTGGGGCTGCGCTTTCCTCCCCGTGGTTTTCCCTTCTGGAGAGGCCACAAGTGCCCTGAGCCATCAGCCGGGCCGTGGCTGCCGGTCTACCTGTTTTATGGCTTCCTGAAAGCCGAAGCAAAATGGTGCTCTCTGAGATCAGGACATGTTGGAGCGTTTAAGGCTTCTGGTATCATTTAAAAAAGGAAAAGAAAAAAAGCAACAGCCTCTGAAAGCCTCACCGGGAGGACTGTGACCAGCAGAAGAAAGCCCCCAAACGCTAATGAATTGCACTTCTCTAGGGACGTGCATGTTCTGCACCTTTTAAGCTGCAAGCAGCTGATGATAAGGGACTTCTTAGGGTTTGTTTTTTACTAGGTAATGCTCCCTTTATAGAGCTCCTGTGAAAGTAGTGTAGTCCTTATTTTGCGACTTGCAATTATACTTCACATGGCGAACTGTGTAATTAGTTTGGAAGACTTATGCCTAGTCATTGGTTTATCCTAATCGGCTTTGGCTTTTCCCGACAACAAAGTGAGCTTATTTTCCTAAGCTGAAACAACTCTGCTCCCTTTGTTCCTCTCTTTTATTGTCTCATTCCTTTCATTCTGTTTTACTGCCAAAGTTTTGTTTCATTAGGCCTACAAGTCATTTCCAATCCAGTGGGCTGCTACAATAAGGCCTTTATAACTCAGCTGCCCCGGTTCCCATGTCCCTTCTGGTCTGGAGCCAGGACTTGCTATTTGACATGGGATTTTAACCCTCTCGCTGCCCCAGCTGCGGGTCCCCCCGCTTTGCATCGAGGCTGCCTTGGTGCGGTGCGAGCCAGGCTCGAGATGTGGGTTGGAGGGACTGCCCGATGAGTTGACGAATGCTAAACGGTTGCGTGCGGTCGTTAATTGATACGTGAATGTGGCTGGGCTCCAGGTACACTTTTTGACCCAATTACCGAAACAGAGTTCTGAGTAAAAAACCTTCATACTGAAATACGGTAATCAGTCTTGGTGGGAACAGTCCTTTGAATGAAAAGGCTACTGTGCCCTTCCAGCCCCTGTTTCCAGCACGATGGGAACAGAGTTATGTTAAAGGTACGTTTCACTTGTCTTCAGCTATTAGATCAGCCCATATATGACTGTTCTGGTAGAAAAAACATGCTTTCTTGTGTGGGAGAGAATACCTTAAATTTATACTTTTTTGAAAAAGAATGGTGATTTTTCAAGGAGGCGTATGAAGTTGTTTTGTGGACTACAGTGTTTTTACATGTTGTTATTTCCAGTGAAAAACAAGAAAAGCAGTGCTGGTGTTGGTGGCCTCAGCTGTTTTACTACTTCTAAAAGTTTTGAAGCGGGAGCATTGGCTCTGTGGTTTTTTTTCTTTCACAGCAATCTAAAATGGCTTTTGGGGAAGGGGGCTATGGCATTTGCTTTTTATTTTAAATTTTCAGATGAAATTGGAACAGACCAATATGCATTAGTTTTGTTTTCTGTTCTGGCTTGCCACGAGGTCCCTCAGACAAATCGTAGGCACGTTTCAACTTTGCTTGGAATATGTTGTTTCGTCAAGAATGGCTTTTAAGATTTGGAAATTTTGAAACAAGATGGGATTTCTGAGTTACCTCTCTGGATCTGAAATGTTTTGTACAGTCACTTGTTATTTCCTGTGAGACGCAAAACAGACCAGAGCAATAATAATATCTAGCTTCTGATCTCGGGTTCTTCTGAGCAACTGTTGAGCTTTTGAAAGCTTGTAATTTTCTCATCTCTTCCTTCTGTAGCCGTGACTTGCTGTCTAGTGGCAGTTCAGCGAGTGAGAGGAGAGTAACTTCTCAAACCCTGTCTCTGCTCCAGGCACACCTTTGCAGAGCCGTAGTGCTGGCTGGCAGGGAGACTAAAGCCGAAAGCAGCAAGGCTGCGGATAGCAAAACGTGCGAATGAGCATTTCCTCCTTTGGTTGTACAGCGTCATGCGTTATAACACGGACAGCAATGTGAATAACGACCAGTTTAACCTTTGAAAAAATAATCTTTTGTAATAAAGTCCCTCTGCTTTCTCTGTGTAAGTGTGCCGGGAGGGGGGAGAGGGAAGGAGGTGTGATCCACACCGAGGATTCCAGCCTAATCGGGTGGTTTACATAACTTGCTTCCTACATGCTGTCCTCTCTGACAGCTGTGAAAATATAAATCAAGAAAACATGAGAGAAAACTCCTCCTTGTTTGGCAAGACTGTCTGGGTGTGAACGAGTTAATGCGCCGATGTATTATTAAGCACTCCAGTGGTTTACTTTTCCCTGAGACCTTGAGTATGGCCTCTGAAGATGTTATTACAATAGAGTTGTTAGCATGAGAAAAGGTGGTTTTCTTGCCATGGGTTCATCTGGGGGGGATTTGGAAGTCTGTGTGGAGCTGGGGCTAAGGCCAGAGTCAGGAGGTGCAAGGAATTTTGCTTGTATGAAAGTGAAAGCTTAGTTAATTTAGACTTGGCATACAGTTTGAAGTGTATTGTTACATCTGTTGGACATTGATATGTAGATTTAATGGTCAATAGGATACACGGATGGTCTATTCTTAAAGTATTTACTTTGCAGAAAAGTTATTTTTTGGTTTGACAAGTTGTTAGCCTTTCACATTTTTCAGCACTGTATTTCCAGCTTCAATATTTGTTAATTGGTTACATCTTATGAAATGAAGGGACAGATTTGGACTCTTATTTACATCCTAGTCTGTAATAGCTGGAGTTCCCCAAACATTTGTAATATGCAGTAAAATAGAGAATGTGTTGGCATTTTTTTAACCACCGCTAACCTCACTGTTCCCTTCCAAAGCGGTTCTGAGCTCTAGACCTGGTGTCAAAGAGGTTGTAGCTCATTATTTTCTTCTTTCTTTCTGAGTTACCTGCGTGTACCTGGGGAGAAGTTGCTTAATTTGCATCGTTGCACCTCCTTAAAACAGAATGAGCAGTAGACAAATACATCATTGTTTGCAGCTTCTGATAAGTTTGGGACAACGAAAAACATAATTTGTGGGGGCTACTCTGTTACAGTAGCGCCGAACAGCATTCCGCCTTGTTCACGCTGCTGCCTCTGCCCTTTGCTTGTGCTTTGCAGTTCCACTATTTCTGGAATTCCTTATTTGAATGTTATGTCCATGATATTCCAAAGGATCATGAATATTCCTTTAAATTTTTGCTTTGGCATGTGACAAAGGGATCTGGGATATAGGGATCCCTCATGGCCTAAAGCACTTTTTATTATTTCTTCTCCCTCCCGTGCACGCTCTTTTCTGTTTTTTTCCCTTTTCTCTTTTTAAACAAACTGCGAAACTCAGTTGTTGCTGAAGAAGAAGTCAGTGTTTTCATTCTGTCAATGAAAAGTTGTACACAGGAAGTCAGTTTTTAGGTGGTCTGTAATAAGACGCATGCTTTGTGGAAGTGGTTTTGTTATAAATTAGATGTTGGTTTCTACCTGGATTTTATGAAAAGAGGAAATGTTAAGGCAGGATTTGTGGGCAAGAAGGCTGTATCAGAGCTCAGCAGAAGTTTGAAGTACAGTTTTATTTCCTTTTCTACTCCGGTTAAGTGAAATGGCAAGGAAGCTTTTGTGCTGTAGCGCCGTAACCCGTGTGAGATTAGGTAACTGTGGTGGAGAGTCGGGGCCCCGAGCATCTGTCTTCTGTTTCCCACTGTGCCACCCACTTGCTGTCTGACTTTGTGCAGGCTGTTTTATCTCGCCTTACATTTCCTTGCCTTTCTTACTTAGTAAGCTCCGAAGGGCATGGGAAATGTAAATATGCCAACACTCATGTCACTCGCAGCCGTCATCGGTGTGGACTGGAGGCAGGCTGAAGAAATCACCCTGGTAGCAGCGTAAGCGGGCTGAGGCCGAGTTCGTGCTAGCGGCGCCTGAGCTGGTTCAGGTGTCCGTGCTCGGCAGCTGCTGCAGAGCAGGCGGCACAGCTCCGCTGTAGGTACGGCTCGAGCATCCCCAGCTCCTAGGAGCCATGAGGACAGGGTCTGCATCCTTTGTTTAAAATTTATTTATTTTAAGACAACTCTGCTGTAGCCTTTGATTTTTTTTTTTGGCATAAAGTTACGGCTGGTGCCCTACATTCTGTCTCGCATACTTTAGTAATAGTAGGGGAGCGGTGTCGATCCTGAGCTTGCAGAGCATGATGCAATGCACCATTGGTGACCCAGAAGCATACCAAGAGCCCCCATGAAATCAGTGACTAGTCAGGGGCTGTGTTTGGGGAGAAAAAAGTCATAAGAAAACATTTATGTTTCCTCCTCCAACATGCGTGTGAATGTTCATAGTGTCTTTATATCAGTCTTGCAACTGAGCCAAACTTGTGAAAATGATTTGTATCTTTTCTGAAACCCCAAGAAAGTAAATTTTGGGTTTCACCCCACTTTTATTTTATACAAACCCAGTAGGCTATATAAAATACCTAACAAATTTAGCTAATAATGTTTGGTAACATCTTTAAATCGTCCCTGGAGTGGTCTTGGATTCAGCCCCGGTGTGGATGAGTGGGGCTGTACATGTAGAACTTCTCTGGGAGGAAATGGTTTGTTGTTGTTGTGCTGTGGTAGCAGCTCGGAGCCCCTGTTTCGGAGCAGGGCCCATGGCGTTGGCTGCTATGCAGAAAGACAACAGCAAGATGAACTCTGCCCCAGCAAGCTGCTTCAAAAGCAAAAGATAGTGGTGTTAAACCACAGCAACAGGAGTGAGGTAAAATTTTTCTGGTAGATATTTCCAATATATGCCGTGAAATTGCATCAGATTCCACTTTGGCACTTGTCTTGAAGCTCAGCCTCCTGGACTCTCCAGGAAGATATTTATAAATGTAGGCACTGCGCCTGACATCCATCGAAGTGATAACCTGCGTCCAGAACATTACTTCTGTTCTTTGAGTAGCTACAACTGAGGGTGCCAAAGCTTTGCCTTGGGAAAACTCATGTTTTAACATCGTTTATCTAATGAAAAAAATAGCAGCAGTTATTTAAAACTTTGTGTGGCGTAATGGAGGCTTGCACGATACTGCTCACAAATTTGGGGTAGGCTCGTCAGCTGGAGTGAGCTAGTTAAAACGTAATTGATTGGAGAGTAAGCGTTTGATCACTGTCATCATATTACGTAATAAATACACCAGTATTGAGTGATAGGATGTGTAATGTGAGGATTTTTAAAATGCAGCTTCGAGTCTGGGCCCTTAAGAAAAGGGCTTTTAAAAGTAACCATGAGGAACTAGACATAAATTGTTCCAAATGTGGAAAAAGAGCACACATTACAGGAAGGAGGTGTCATAACGTTTTTTCCACATGGAAATGAATGGCCATACTTGGTCGCTCGTAACCTGTTCAGCTGGCACTGCTGGCACTGCGGAGTGCACTCCCGCGGCGGCGGAGCTCGCTGTACTCCCGGGAATAAAGCTGTGCACTCATCAGCCTTCCTTCGAGCACTTGTCCCAGCCACGTCTGCCTTTCACCCTGCTGTACAGTGTTAAGGAAAAGCGTTCTTTGATCTGCAGCTCGATTTTTAAAAACTTACATTTTTGTTACGGAAAGTTCGTTTTTAAAGTGAAAGGTTCTGCACGGAGCCTGATGGTTCTTGTTTTGTTTGTGCGCTTGTTCTCTTTTATTTATTTCTATGATTTTCCATCAGGGTGCTAAAAATCAACAAGATGACTTTCAGTCAGTCCTAGAGGTGAAATAACCGAGCTTTGTTCACACGTTCAATATTGAGGTACGACCAGTTTCATTAAACTTATGCTAATTCTGCAGAGGTAGAATATGAAATTCATTGGGCGTCCCATCTTACACATGTATATCTCTCTTAGGAGAACTTATTATTTTATTTCCTGGGAAAAAAATGCACCTGCGCATATTTTGGTGGAAGTGGAGTGGTAGCCGAGCACGGGAGGTTGGTCAGCGCCAGTCCTATCAATAGTCCAGTACTGGGTAACATGTGCCAGCCCCGAGAGGGAGAGATGTGTGTAGTTGTACTCTGTGTGTGGTACAGTATATGTATTTATAAATATAACTTCAGAAATGGGGACAAGGGCAAAGTAGCTCAAATGAAGAGCCAATTAAGATAATCTAAACAGAATGAGGATTAACTGCCTCTTAATGTGAAGGATACCTAAAATGCGTATGGCCAGTTTAGATCGAACAAACGTTGTCTCTGTCAGGGACATTCGCGAGAGGTTTGGGGTGAATAGGAATTAACAATGGTGTTTTCAGCTTATTGTCCAGGGCAAAATGTTGTTGAAATAGTGATCCAGGCTCTGATGGGTCCTGCTGGCAGAATGTATCACAGAATATATTTCTTGGCTGTAATGTCATCACTGTGGAAGTTTGAAGAAGTAAGAGTATTGGATGTACCGTAAAGAAATGATTGCTCATATAAAAGGAGTTCACATTTTGCAGTTTTTCTTTTCACAGAAAGTTGAAAACACTAGCAAGTCTGTCAGAGAAGAAGCTGCTGTGTGTTTTCTTTTTTAAGATGAGCCGCAGTGCCCATCGTGACCTTTACTGCCGCTCTTAATAGTGAGATAGGCTGGTCTGAAACAAACTGGTAAGGCACGTTCACGTACCACCGGCTGGCAGTGAAAGTGAGATTACATTTGCACCCCTGTTGCAGGACATTGATTTTAAATCTGAGCAAATACGAGCGTGTGCAGGATTCCACTTCGAGCGTCTATTTATTTTAACGCTGGCATTACAGAGTGTTCTGGGTGTGTGTTGCCTGAAGGTGCTGGGCTGTAAGCTTGTTCTAGCGGTGTTTATCGGAAGAGAGGGTGTGCGGCAGACCCCGCTGTGGCGATGCTCCGTTTCTGGGGAAGTTGCTGTGCGAGCGGTGACTTTTCCGGAGAAGGTCCCTCTGTTGACTGTATTACTCTGATGAGTGGTTTAGCGAGTTCAGATTGGTGCCATGTTAATTGTCAGGACTGGGAGGGTGGGAGCAGATTTCACCGGGGGCAATGGAAGAGATCCAATGAATTTCCACTCTGTTTCCCTGCTCGGCAAACCAGCACTTACTGTCACTTTGCATAAATAGGTTTATTTCAGAGGGTGAGCCACCACCACTCCCCCTCTTCCCCTCCCGGCCCACCCTCCCCTGAAGGATAGGAGGCCGACGAGCATTTAATTTCCCCAACAGCAGGTGCTTGTCATCCATCTGAAGATAGCTGCCAACATCTGGTGCAATTGCCTCAGCAAACGCAGTAACAAGGCGGCCTGCAGTTCAAACGCAGAGAGAGCATTGCCTCTTTAATGATAACAAGCTGTTGGCTTCCCCTCTGAGATGAATTCATCTCACAGATGTTTGTCTAGTTTTGGCAATCTTATCACTATAGCTTTGGTGATTATGCTCAACTGGAGACTATTACTATAAAAGAAGTTTGAACTTGTTCCATTTTTGCATTATTTATTTATTTATCCGTTTATTTCTTTGCTTTCTGGATATAATTTGTATCAACAACTGTAATGTTGGTCCCATTACCCAAGTACCCTTACGTTTTTTTTATTGCATCTGCTGAACAGTAGCTCGCTACTTGACATTCACCACTGGCGAATGTCTTTCAGCCACGCTGACATTTTTAACATTCCCCATCAACAGCTTTGTGGTTTGAACCCTCTATTTAACACTACATTTTCTGGGATTACTTGGCGCTCACTCTGTCTGTTCTCTCTAATAACTGCAATATACTTACTATTTCTGCAAAGCGTGAGTTGCCAAGAATATTCTGGATACTTCCTTTTGGACGGTAGCACTCTGGTGACCTTGGCAGGGGTTTGTAATGACAACGTACGACCATCTTCATTGTTATATCTTAAACGTTTCCAGCCTCAGCATGATCATATGAAACATGGAGACCTGCAGGCTGAAGACTTCAGTGCTTGTTTGCTGTTGTTTGGTTTTCTAACATGCCTTTTTTTCCTGTTGTTTGGTTTTTAAGGACACGTTTTCTCCTGAGCATGTAGAATTTAATTCTGGTAAATAGGATTTATTTTTGGAAACATGCTTGTGAATAGGTGACTCATGCCTGAATGAAGATGTGTCACTGTTGGTGGGGACACCACGTATATAATTTCTCAGTCTATAAATAGATGTCAGTCCAAGTATTGGTGACATGGTGATGTTTTGCACCGACTCGTTAGCTGCAGAGTGGCTCCTGAGGACAGTGTTTAGCATGTCAGTCTGTCCTGCTAGAGCAATAATTTCTGCTGATGCTTAAGGGATAGACATCAATAGCTTCATAAAATACTGGGAGTACTTTAATTGGCACAACAGAAATCAGAATTCAGACACATTCCCATGCCACTGTCGTGGGGTATATTCGTAGCGCTTCTCTCCATTGCAGAGGTGGAGAAACTCAGTTGGGGAGTTTGGACGCTTGTCAAAGGGCAAGGGTATCACCTGCAAGGTCCTGAAATTCAGAAACCCACATTTGGGCATTTCATGCATGCACTAATTTCTGTTACTGAGGGAGATTTTAAGCGAAATGTTCCGGATTAGGGATCACTACGATTTTCAAATACTGGAAGTAACAGTTCCTTCTTCCCATTGCCGATGCTAAACTGGGTACATGTTGTTGATGTTTGCTCAACACCATTTACCCACCGACACAGCACATATGGTTTAATGTCTTTTTTTCTGCTTCTGCTGTAGTTACAGTATTATTAAAAATCCATTAAATTTTTATGCACATCATAAAGTATGTGCTCCTGTGAATGCGAGCACAGATAATTATTTCTGATGAATAAACCAAAAGGACAAGTATGTAAGAAGTTCATCCTGCAGCTTTCAATTTTCATTATATACATCTCCTGCAGGGGCAATCGTTGTGATGTTGCAGCTGGTTATTTCTGTGGCCTGGCTCTCCCTAGAGATGGATGATGACAATGCAAACTTGAACTAGCAAAAGTGCCAATGTTTTTGTGGGCATATTTGTAGATAAATGGTTTACCAGGGGAGGTAACCCTCTGGAAGGGAGAGGATGTGAAGAGCACTGCAACACAGCAGCAACTTTCTCAGAGTTTTTGTTCAGTGCGTATCAGCTTTGTGGAATCTTGGAAAGTAACCCAATTATTTCTCATTAAAATAACCCAGAAATCTAGCAACAAGCAAGGTGTCATTGCTGAAACACCACCAGGAAGCTAGGGAAGCTCTTCTTGGTTTCCAGGGCCTGAAGTAGGCAAGGGAATCATTAAAAATAATGCATTACAGCGTCCATAAAGTTTCATGCAGTATATAATGGTCCATAGGGGCCTCACCTAGTTTTCCATATATGATATATACATAATGGTTACAGCTTCTCATTAACTTTCCCATAACACTGAATATACTTCTCTTTAACATCCCCTTCAGGCTTTACATTATTTGCCAAGCATTTCCTAATAAGCAGGAACTTAAATATTTATCATGCTTGCCTCTTGTCCCCACCAGGCTAAAGAAGTTGTTGGCCTCTCTCCTGTCCATTTAATTTCCTATTCCTGAATGCTCTGGACAAAACCCAGGTCTGGCAGAGTCCAGTCCTCTTGCTGAGAGGACTTTACTAGGGTTCTCCTACTCTGGTTTTAAGAGTCCACCCCAATATTTCTTGTGTTTAAGAGCATGTTTGCACCCAGAGAATTAGCCTTGATGTAGCACATAAACTCTTGCAGGGACCTCGGTCTTAGCAGCAGCACATAGCCCTTAGCTATCCCAAATAAGAAAGCCAAGTTATCCCAAGAAGTCCTAGAGATCCCACCAAATCCTTTGTACCTATGGCTTCTTTGCACTTGGGTATTAGTGCTGTAAAACTGCTCGGGGCTTGATGGATCCTCCATGGTGACTTGGTTGCTTTTTGCCCTGGAAAGACGTCTTTCAGGGCTTTGTACTGCTGACAGTGAGGGTTTTAGCTGAGTTTAGATAAGTTAGTACCGAGGAAAGATGATGTTTTGGGCTGGTGTGGTCTGCCAGATGAGTCCAGGAGTACAGAGGAGAAAGACGGAGTTATGGCTGTGCTGGGACACCACGGTTTAGGAACTTAGCTTTGCAGACGTGGCACTAGGTTTGCTGTGTTATTTTGGTCTCATTCAGGTCCCCACCCAAAATCTGGGACTAATAGTGTGTGGCTTTCCTATTGCTGCCGTAACAGCAGGCTTTTCTGAGGGGGAGTGAGCATGTCTGTGTGCAGCACCGAGCCATGACCTTGATCAAAGTCATAGTGCTGATGTGATACCAAATGATGACAAATTCACGTTCATATAGTTTAGTCTAGCTGGCTTTGTTCCTTCATCCCTGATCCTCCCTGCGAAGGATTTTGTTTACTTTTCCTGAAATGGAAGAGGCCCTGATACGTAGTCCTCTTTGAAAAATAAACCTCTAAAAAGGAAAACAAAAGAGAAGGAACAAAAATCAGACATTGTCTGATAATACAGAGCAGATACTGATCTTGAGTTCAAGGCAACTTGAACCAGAGGTTTGTTAAGTGTAACACAAATTCTGCCATTTTTGGATGGTTTGAAACTCTCCTCCTCTCCCTCCTGTACTTTCAGAAAACAATCCAAAAAGAGAACTGCAGTAAAATTCTAGAAGTAACATCTATTCATTTTTGTGTTTGTTTTGTTTTCTCCACCCCCACCCCCGACATCTTCTTCAGTTAGATTTATGCTCCGAAGTTCACAAAGTCAGTTAGGTGCTATGGAAAAGCTGTATTTCGTTTGACCTTCTGACTGTATTTTGACTTTATGAAAGTAAAAATACCTGGTAAAGACCAGGTTGCATCATTTCCAAGCCCAGCAACAGATTCTCAAACTGGGAGGAAGAAAAGAAGTGAGAAAGAGAGAAAACCCTTGCCTGCTAAGGGATCTGTAGAGCTGTAGTGGCCCACCCCGTGGGGCTGGGGCTCCCCTGCGTGCCCTGCTCACGCCCCTGCCAGCTCCACATGCTGCAGTTCGGGTGTGCTGCTAAGTTCATCGAGCTTTCGTTGTATTTATTTGCTTACTGGCCACTTGAAATGTCTTATTCTTGTTTGGAGCTTGGAAAGCCTGCCTGTCAAAATGGAAGTGAGCTCTTGGTAGTCAGCGACGTGGGAGTGAGCTGTGCTAGCTGTTTATGAAATCTGGATTCATTTACTTGATGGACTCTTTAGGCTGTGATGACTCCAGAGGAGCCCATCGTGTCAAAAGAAAAGAGCTGCAGAGATTAAATACCCAGCGATCGCGAAAGCAAGTGAATCAACATAGACGTCGCTCCGTCTTCGCGCTCTGCCTCCCTGCAATGTGACCTTGCCTGTTGATGCTGCGGGGTCCCCGGTGCCAGCCATGGCGGGTGCGCAGGGAAGAGCGTCCCACTGCTGCCGTGACCTTGTGTCACTGCTCGCTGCAAGCTGCCTGTCCCGGGGCTGGGGGTCTGTGTCTGCAGGAGGAGCTTTCTGGGGAGAGAGGAGGGGGGCTCAAGCGTTTCTTTTAGTGAAGAGTTCAGCTGCTTTTTCCTGCAGATTGACTAAGGATGTGTGTTGGATTTTTGCTAGTAAAGCAAGAATCAGCAGTTAGAATCATACCCGAAGGAAAGATGGCCTTTCCTTGCTGCTGTTTGATGTTTCAAAGCACACCATGTGGCACGTTTTACTTTCCTTTTGGTGAATTGGGAAGGCTAACATTGGCTCGCAAGGCTTCCTGGTGCCAGTGGCCAGAGTATTTAATAATATAACCTGAACGTTTCCTTTGCTGAAAATGGCACTCAAGAATATGCACGTGAGCGGCTGTGACACTGCTGACTAACTGGGTCGTACGTGGGAGTGCCCGGATCGCTGGAGTCAGTTTGGGTGGCTTCAGGCTCTCTTCCTCTGACACCACAGCTGTTGGCAGCTGGCCGGTACAAGGCGTGATGCCTCGTGGCTTGGGTTAGTTGGCAAACAAGCCTCTTGAGTGCCACTGACTTAAATACCTTAGTGGCATCAGCAGATGTATCTTTAGCAGTTTTCATTTTGTGGTGGCATTTCTGAAGTAAATCAGTAGTAAATGTTGGCTGGTCTCCACCCCCAAAACGGCTGAGGAGGGTGAATGAAAACCTCTGTAATGGCAGAACTGCACCTTGTTCAGCAATAATTAGGATACGGGTTCCTGGTGAAATATAAGCTTTGTGCTTGGTTGACACATAGGCCATATTTTCCATTCCTGCTTTTCTGTTTAAGTGGATAGGTTTATATACTATTGCTTGACCTAAAAAATTGCTCCATAAAACGTACAGAAGGTGCGCTCTGAGATAATGCATCTTTTGGGACTGGAGGCTTGCTTTTGACCTCTATTTACATGATGTAAATCAAACTGGAGTAGAGTTGTGGAAATAGGACAGGCCAGCTCTTGCATCAGGAGCTGTTCAGCCTTATCATGGTGGTAATGCTATGTAAAAATCATAGAATCGTAGAATCGTTTAGGTTGGAAAGGACCTTTAAGATCATCGAGTCCAACCGTTAACCCAACACAGCCAAGTCCACCACTACACCATGTCCTGAAGCACCACATCTCCACGGCTTTTCAATACCCCCAGCACTGGTGACTCCACCACTTCCCTGGGCAGCCTGTTCCAGTGCTTGACAACCCTTTCGGTGAAGAGGTTTTTCCTAATATCCAATCTAAACCTCCCCTGGTGCAACTTGAGGCCATTTCCTCTCGTCCTGTCGCTTGTTACCTGGGAGAAGAGACCGACCCCCCCTCTCTACACCCTCCTGTCAGGCAGTTGTAGAGAGCGATGAGGTCTCCCCTCAGCCTCCTTTTCTCCAGGCTGAACAACCCCAGGTCCCTCAGCTGCTCCCCATCAGCCTTGTGCTCCAGACCCTTCCCCAGCTCCGTTGCCCTTCTCTGGACACGCTCCAGCCCCTCAGTGTCTCTCTTGGAGTGAGGGGCCCCAAACTGCACACAGCATTTGAGGTGCGGCCTCACCAGTGCCGAGTACAGGGGCACGATCACTGCCCTCGTCCTGCTGGCCACACTATTGCTGATACAAATGCTAATACATAGTACGGTTTTGCTATGGCCTTTGGTGATCAGGGAAGTGCTCTAAAAATAAAATAATTGGCGGTAATTGATTATTTCAGCCAGATTGTGGATGTGAACTGGCAAAACTCCTTGAGATGAGAGGAGCTGTGCTGATTTACACCCACGGGGCGTGAATGAATGTGATCCGGGCGGGTGTCAGCAGCCTTGTGGGCTGCACTGGTTTACATGAGCTGCGAATTGGACACTTTATTTTGAAGAGTATATGGCTGGAAAAAATGTTCGCATTGAATGAAGGATCAGCCTGCAGTCTTCCACGTCTCATTCTTATCTGTACTCTTGTGGCCTCGACAAGCAGGAGTTGGCAGTGAAGCATCGGTGTCGGCACGCAGACGCGGCAGCAGCCACACGTGGTGCCTCCCGAGCGCGTGTGCTTGTTTGCTTACAGCCCGGGAAGAAATGCGTTCATTTGCTTATAGTGCTACTGAAATATTAACGCAGAACAAATCATCCGGTTTAAAACGAACATCAGACTTAGGAGAGAGAAATGGTGTGTGATGCTGTCGGTGGTTTGTAAGGGGAAGCGTGCCTCCGCTGCGACTGAGTCCTCCTGGCAGAGTGCCCTGTGTCGGGTGGGCAGAAGGATCTTTAGTAGCCAGGGCGTGTAAAGGGGTAAAAGTTTCGGTCTTGAACCCTTCCCCGGGTTCCTAGGAGCTAAGATGAAATGGGAAAAGGAGCTTCACTATTTTGCATCATCTGTGGCTGATTGGGAGGATATTTGGAAAATGTTAACTGCTCTTGGGACTTTTTCAAACAGACTGTTTAAAGTAGTTATTTTTTCCAGATGGTAAATATAGGAGACATCTTCAGCAGCCTGCTAGTAATAATAATACTTACATGGCACTTTACATTTTCAAAGTGCTGTCCAAGTAGCTGATCTGTCTTGTCTTTTGCAGCGAAGTGTAGTTAAACTTGAAGGATATTGGCCTGAATTTGTAGCAGTTTATCAGCCGCGTCTGTGGGTGAATTTACTTTTCTGCTGTTTTGTACTATGAGAGTAAACTGATTTCTCCTGTGTATCTTGACATTGATTCCAGTCTTTCATCTTGGTAGTGAAGAAGATGATCTTTAAGCAGAACGGAGAAGAGAGATGTCTTTCTGCCTGTTACACTACAAAAAAAGATGAGCACAGCTTTACAGAAAAAGGATGTTCTTTTTTCAGCCTATATAATATATAAATGAACTTAGACCTCCTTAAAAGGAGCATGCTTTTTCCCTGTGGAATGGCCTCACTAACTTTTAGCCACACGCCGGCTCAGTGTGCGCTTCGCGTGCTCGGGTGCAGCTAACGGCAGTTGCAGCGTTTGGTGCTTCCCTCTAGTTGGGGCGCAGCTCCCCTTGTTCTGCCCCCTGGCCTTCTGGAGCCGTGGGGTGGTTCGTGTCCTTAAACCCGGGCACTGTTGGCAAAACTGTTTTCTGTGTTTCCTTAGTTTGGGGACGGGGCAGGGCAGGGCCAGGCAGCACGCCACGAGTTCGTCAGGCAGCGGGGGCAGAGGCATTCACTGCGACTGACGGCCTGCGCCTTGTCGGTGTGGGGACGGAGTGGGTCAGAAGAGGGTCCTCGCGGCCCCCGAGGAGCCCAGACGTTGTCGTGCCGTGCCCTGGTTGCCTGTCTCTGCGTGGCACGTGGACAGCCGCTGCGACTCTGCCGTGCATCTCTTATGTAATCTCTCCAAGGGTTTTATTTTCTTTACAGGTATTTCCAAAGAGCATTAGGTGCAGGCAGAGGGAATAGGTTTGCACACCTGCCTGCAATTAAGTAGTTTGTTTTTATGCTCCTTAATCTCCTATGGCAGTCGCAAGGACAGTCTGTGTAATGCGAAATTGTCATTAAGCCAAGAGCATAATGCTCCTGAATGAAACGCTCCACACCGAGCCCTACTTCCCATGTGCTTAGCGTCTCCTCTGCTCCTGCTCCTCTTGCAGGTATGAGCCCGGGATGTCAAACCCGAGCGGTGCCGAGGGCTGGCGCGGGCGAGAAGTGGAGCATGGGGACGCGGTGCTAGGAGATGGCTTGTGGGAAGGGTGAAGGAAGGAAGGAAACATCCGTAATGAAAGGGGCCAGGGGAGAGACAGACGAGTTCCTAGAAAGAGGACCTTGCAAGGAATGCGCAGATGACATGAAAAAGTAATTAAAAGGAAAGCCCTAATGGGATGTTAGGGGGAGATGCAGCTGGAACTTGAATAAGCAAATGTAAAGAGGGAATTAAGTTCGTAAGCTTTCCTCTAAGGAACTGATGGGGAAAATACGGCAACAGCTTCTGTTGATGTAAATCAGCATCGAGTCCATTGCTGAAGAGCCCTAGCTTGTGAGTCTGGTTCATTTTATATTTGCGAGTCCTAAACCTTGAAAATGCACAGGGAAAGAGGATGTGATGTTTTGCAGAGGTGACGTGAAGGACACTTGATTCCGAAGCAAAGGATACTGACTTCAAAAATGAAGTGAAACTGTTGGTAATGTAGTTTGCCTGAGGCAAATTGGTAGTGTGCTATACGTAATATTAATTTAAGTGTATAATGCTTTAAATTATCTGGATAATTTAA
Organism: Ciconia boyciana; assembly: GCF_034638445.1. NCBI lineage: Eukaryota > Metazoa > Chordata > Aves > Ciconiiformes > Ciconiidae > Ciconia > Ciconia boyciana. The sequence goes on along the minus strand of NC_132950.1, from coordinate 11,587,429 downwards.
TCTATGTGATTTTAAAGAAATAATTTATCAGCTCTGATCTTGAATAAAAATAAAATAAAACAAATGAAACAAAAACCTTCAATTAATATTAGCACTTCTCCTTTACTCTGGAGAGTAATATACAGCTGAGATGTTTATTTTTAGCTATGAAGAATTTGCATGTGTGTTTCCAGATGTATTCTTAGACTTTGCACTGCTTAAAATTCAGCTACCACAGTATGTAGATCCGAATTTTCTTTTCCGTAGCGTTTTGTCTCTGCCGCTGTGGATATTTTTTTTTTTTCCTCTTTTTTCCCAGCAGAGGTGGTGGAGGGGGTGTGTGATAATTAAGGCAGCCAGTAAGTCTCTTAGCTTCCTCTGAACTTTACTCCCTCTGCAAGGAGTGACCTATTTAGATGAGGCCCTTTGATGCAGTTGGGGAGGTCAGGTGAGGTCAGAGCACTGGCCGTGCCAGAAATCCCACAGATGCAGGAAGCGAGGAACTTCTGGAGGATGCGGGTTGAACAGGCAGTTATTTCAGTATGTTCTTTCTCTGTGTGTGCATTTGTTCTCTTACTAAATTCCTGAAACAGAGAGGGCCGGATCCTCTGCAGTGCAGAGAACAGCTGTAATGCCTCTGCGTTTCGCAGGCGGGTGAAGAGTCCCCACGGACAGCGGTCGGAGGATGGAAAGGGCAAGGGGTGAGGACGCCGTGGCAGACAGCAGCGCTGGGGCTGGATTCTCTCTGGCTGCGATACCCCGTTCGGTGGATCACTCATCGCTTACGCAGATGCATACAAATTGCAACCCTGCCTCCCCAACTCCTCCTTCCCAGACCCGTCGGGTCTGGCTCCTTCCTTACAGCTTGCTATCTGAAGAAAGGGGCTATGCAGATGTGTTAAATCCTCCAGCCTTTTTAATTTTGCTAATTGCCATGTGGAAGAAAGGGAAGGAGGAAGAATGCTCCTCTCGGCTTGGATGTCCCAAAGTAAAATCCCAGCTGAGCAGCTTAAAATAGATGGTCAGCTGGTTGTGAGGGCTGGAACTAGCCCGGAGAGCATGGCATCTGTCTCCCAGGAATGCTGCCTGGTCATCAGGCCGGATAAATTAGGACTAGTGCTGGTCTGCGTGTGCGCGAGAGACAGACTGTACTGAGGATGGGGAGCTGCCCTAAATGGCACTGAGGCTGGCTTGCTCCAGCCCTCTTAACATCTGTCTGGGAATCGATAATTCACTGGTCATGGACATTGCAGGTCTAAAACATTGATGTGCTAATGCCTTGGAGGTGCCGCTGCCTGCACCGTTGCCCTAGCAGCGCTTCCTCCTCTTTGGTCTGCCCCAGGAATCTCTGAGTGTGAAGCTACTTTTAATGGTAGATCTAATAACTGATCCAGCTTAAAAAGGGAAAAAAAAGATCATGCCTATGATATCAGCACAATGACCAAGTCTGTATTTTACCTTCTGTGCCTTTCCTCCGCACGCTGCCACCTCCCTCCCTCGGAGGCTGGATCCAACGGCAGCGCGGCTTTTCCTCAGATGCAGCACAAAACAGATTTTTCTAGTGGCTGAATTTAATCACTTAGATGCAGAACACTGATAGACTGAATCAATTTAATTCCTATTGCTCATGACTGGGAGGGGAGAAAGGGGAGGAGGAAGGTCATAACAATTTAGCAAGCAACAACTTGGCTTAAAAACGTAACCGATAGGTCAGTCTTTGGGGTGGTTTTTTTTTTTTAAACCCGCCCGGGTCAAGAAATATGGTAACCTTAGGAAGTGGGAAGCATTAGAATCATAGAATCGTTTAGGTTGGAAAGGACCTTTAAGATCATCGAGTCCAACCGTTAACCCAACACTGCCAAGTCCACCACTACACCATGTCCCGAAGCACCACATCTCCACGGCTTTTCAGTACCCCCGGGGCTGGTGACTCCACCACTTCCCTGGGCAGCCTGTTCCAGTGCTTGACAACCCTTTCGGTGAAGGAATTGTTCCTAATACCCAGTCTAAACCTCCCCTGGCGCAACTTGAGGCCATTTCCTCTCATCCTATCACTTGTTACCTGGGAGAAGACACCGACCCCCACCTCTCTACAACTGCCTGAAAGGAGGCTGTAGATAGCAATGAGGTCTCCCCTCAGCCTCCTTTTCTCCAGGTCCCTCAGCCGCTTCCCATCAGCCTTGTGCTCCAGACCCTTCCCCAGCTCCGTTGCCCTTCTCTGGACACGCTCCAGCCCCTCAATGTCTCTCTTGGAGTGAGGGGTCCAACACTGAACACAGTATTTGAGGTGCGGCCTCACCAGTGCTGAGTACAGGGGCACGATCACTGCCCTCGTCCTGCTGGCCACGCTATTGCTGATACAAGCCAGGATGCTGTTGGCTTTCTTGGCCACCTGGGCTCACTGCTGGCTCATATTCAGGTGGCTGTTGACCAATGCCCCAGGTCCTTCTCTGCCAGGCAGCTTTCCAGCCACTCTTCCCCAAGCCTGTAGCATTGCATGGGGTTGTTGTGACCCAAGTGCAGGACCCGGCACTGAGCCTGGTTGAACCTTGTACCATTGGCCTCAGCCCATGGATCCAGCCTGTCCAGGTCCCTCTGCAGAGCCTTCCTACCCTCCAGCAGATCAACACTCCCGCCCAGCTTGGTGTCATCTGCAAACTGACTGAGGGTGCACCCGATCCCCTCGTCCAGATCATTGATACAGATATTAAACAGAACCGGCCCCAGTACTGAGTCCTGGGGGACACCCCTTGTGACCAGCCGCCAACTGGAGTAAACTCCATTCACCACCACTCTTTGGGCCTGGCCATCCAGCCAGTTTTTTACCCAGTGGAGAGTACACCCATCCAAGCCATGAGCAGCCAGTTTCTCCAGGAGAATGCTGTGCAAGGTGGGGAGAGGTCATTTATTGGCATGAGTATGAGGTCTGAAATGCTGGGGCTGCTACAAAGCTGTAGGATCACCTCCCGTCAGGAAATGAAGTTGATGCTACCCTGTCTTTTTTTGAGGGAGCTGCTGGAAGAAGTGTGTTATCATTGGGCCATAAATATCTGAAATGGCACATGGTATCCGGGTGTCTTGGTGTCATGTTGTGTTTGCCTCAGAGCATCTCTGCCGAGGCGGTGAGTGCAGAGTCTGCGGGGTTCTCATATGGTGCCAGATCTCTTTGGGAGACTCAGTTACCTGCTGTGGCACAGTCTTGCTCAAAGAATAGAAGGATTTAATTGGAAATGGAGCAGTCTGTGAGTCTTCTTTCAAAATAAGGCCCTACTTTAAATAGTACCTGTTGCAATTATAGAGTACCCGTTTCATACGAAGTCCAAAGCTAAGGGTTTGTTGGTGTCAGTCTTGTGCCTTTTCTAAGGCTGGTGGCTCTGCGGAGCACGGGCTGTGCGGGTGTCTGTCCAGCCCCACGCCTGGGATATGGCCTTTTCTGTGCCTGGTGCTTTCAGACACTATTGCACTTTCAGTGATCCCAGGAGATGAAAATCCTGTGAAGAAGAGGTCCCCAGGATTCACCCAGGTAAGCTGTTGATGCTGGATTCATCTTTTACAAGTATCCAGTCCTCCCAAGAGAAACTTTAGGTGTATCAGCCTGAGTGCCAGCCCCGGCTGGCATTTCAGAAGGATCTTTAAGCATTTCCTACACAGCTCTTACCCAGGTGGGTGCTGCAGGGCATGGGTGAGACTGTCATTTCTTTGGTGGGGATTAATAACTCAGCAGTGCTGCTGTGCCGTCCTTCGCAGAGGAACTGCCTCCCTGCCAGGGCCTCCCGAGGTGCCGTCCAGCTGGGCATCCACCGGGCAAAGCAGCACAGCCCTCCATCCAACTGCTGCAGTCGCCCGGCGGCTGGCATTAGGAGCAGCCGTTGTTCTTAAGCGAGACGCACAGTAGTAGTGAAGTAATAAAAGCAAACTTGGCCAGCTTGACGGCAAACTTGGTAGCCTGCCACAGCCATTGGCCCATATGCACAATGGTAAATAAAAGCTGTAGTTGAATTTCTTTCAAGTTTTATATAATATTCGTTACAGTATGGAATGGAGGGGAGAATCCCTCTTATGAGTAGTTCTACCAAAAAGTAAATCTGAACCTCTCTCTTCTTAGGTAGGTGTGCAGCAGGGCAGCAATGCTGTTACAGAGGGAGCTCGGATGTGTTCGTTGCAGCCTCTCTGCTGCTGTGCGAGGCTGCGGTACCTCCAGAAACAGGCCCCGCGCTGCCCTGTGCTGGGGCTTTTGCAGGCTGGTGTTCAGTGAAAAGCTTGCGGCTGAGGGGAGCTGCACAAGGACGCAGCATTAGTTACCAAAGGCAAATCAAGCTCGATATCGAGACAGTTAACGCAGAGGTGTTTGCCTGCCTGCTCTGCTCTGGTCCTGGAGCCGGGTGCTGCGTGCACAGCTGAGCAAGGACGTAAACCATAGCAATGACAGTGGGAGCAGAAGGGGAGGAAGTTTGACTGCGCTAAGTGATGGTCAACTTAAAAATAGACCCGTCTATTTATAGCATTGGCAGCACGCTGCTGCCCCCCCAATGAGTGGTACAGCCTGTCTGCAATTGCACCTGATGTATATATACACACACACGCAGACATCTGTGGGCAAAGGCCAGGCAGAGAAGGTGATGCGTGTGCTTAAACCCACTCCTTTGCTGCGGGGGAGGCAGCACTCCCTGCGGGATGGTGGTGCCAGAGCGGTGTGATGCTGGGGGCGTTGCTCCATCGCTCTTCTCCCAGCCCCTCCCTTGTTCCTCTCAAGCACAAGCTCTTCGCAGGGACTGCTGCCTGCTCCAGGCACCTCACCAGCCGGTTTGTCGTGCGTGTGGGTACCAGCACCACCCTCCTGCCTGCCCTGGGGCCAGCACAAGGCCCCTGCAGTGCCTGGGTGCACGGGGCATGCTGCAGGGCACCTGGAACCTGAGGATGGAGCGCTGCAGCTGACGGCACGGAGGCTAGCGGCACTGCCTCCCTCGTGCGAGCAATTGGGGTGTCTTTTTCCTTTATGCTTGGGTTGTGAAATGCCCAGCTAACGTGTGGGTGGCCTTGTGCTCTGTTGCTGCTGGCTAGGAAGGAGGTGTAATGTAAACACCCGTTTAATTGCCACATGTCGATCGCAGGCAAGTCTTCCAGGTCGTAGACGGAGGCAACACCAGAGACCGGCGTTGGTTCAGTCGCAATTAACCAGCCTTGGAGAGGAAGGAGAGCAGGAACCGGGATTACGTGCTACACAGAGAGACGGCACAAATTACCATGCATGCCCTTGTGGCTGCCTGTCTTTCCAGTGGGGCAGAGCCGTGTCTCTCCCTGAGCTCCAGTTGTTTCCTCGTGGCCGGGAGGTGTTTGCCCTAGCAGCAGGCCAGGACTGGGGGGAAAATCCAACGCGGTGGCTCGGTGTGCCAAGGCTGGGCAGGCTGCTCGACCCCTGCTCCCCCAGCCCTGGCGCTGTGAACTGGGTGTTGTTTGTGTTCCTCATTCATCCCTTCCTTCCTTCTGTTCCTACACAGGTATTTTTGTTGTCATTGATATTTTCTGAGCTGACTTTGGTTTTTTTGAATGTAAGTGGAAAATTGAGATGTTTTTGACCTAGCTGGGAAGAGCAAAGATGGTGGCCGAGCAGAGAGAGGCCCTTAAGATGGCTCGTGCTGGCAGGTGAAGCGGGAAACCCATGGCTCAGCATCGGAGGGAGAGTTTACTTTGGCTTTAGAGCACGGTTTTGACTTGCATATTTTGCCGTCTGTTTTCCTCCGCTGCTGCTGCCCGTCCCGGTGGCGCGGGGACCCCTCGGTGCGAAGGCTGGCAGTGCCAGGGAGCTGCGTGGGCGTCTGTAGCCGCTGTCACGGCTTTGCTGCTGGGATGATACCAGACTCTTTCCCTGGGTCTGGCGAGTTGCTGGACCTCGGGGAGCCACTCCTTTTGCTGCATGCTCAGCGCATCGCCCGGACGAGCGCAATGGGACGGAGAGAAGAGCCCCTGCGAGGGGCCGGTGCCCTGGTGAGCCTCCCTGCTTCGCAGAGCAAATAAAAGCCGTCCGCAATGGGTGACCTGGTTGTCAGTGCAAGCACCCGCGTTAATGTGCCGGGGATCGCTAACTGCGCTCGTTTGCCGTAATAAAACTACGATTCTCCTGTCCTTTTCTTTGGCAGGGAAGCTAGATCACCTCTTCGCTAGCACGGATACAGACCAGGGCAGAGATGTCGATTCATTTAATGTACAATCTATTCTTAATTGTGAGGGTTTTTTTCCTCCAATTTATTTTCAGCTTCGTACTCCAAATTAAAGGGTATGTGGGAGAGTTTATTTGCATGAGCTTTTGCATTCCTAAAAGGAAACCTGTGCCACTGCTTCCATTACAAACCCCTGCTTATAAAAATATCTGCTCCTAGTTGAAACTCAGTCTAATTAAATCTTAATTGTATGGGGCCCCAGGACAAGGTTGTGATTTTTTTTATAAACGTTAAAAAAAAAAAAAAGAAAAGAAAAGAAAAAGGAAAAAAGTGTGTCTAGGGACTGTTTCCTTTGAGATTGTCTGTCCAGCACTGAGGAATATTCTGCTCATTATCTGGATGTTTATAATCAGTTTAATTCTAGGGCTTATCAGGCAGGGGTGATGGTTTTGGTTTTTATTTGTACAGTCACTTGCATATTCAGTTCTGACCTATAACTGGTACTTCTGCAATGGAAATAATCAGCAGAATAGTACCAGCTTTTGATGGACGGCACTTTTACTCATAAAAGCTAGCACCCGTGAGAATAAAAGTGTTTTTTAGGAGGCATTCGAATAGAGACGATGATCCAGTACCTGGGCTAAGCTCAAGTTTTCCTGTTGCGAAGCGGACAGGATGGGAGATGGTGTGCAGAGAGGGCAGGAGGAGCTGTGTTCCTCCTGTATCGGAGGGTGGACTCCCGTCGCTTTTGCGGGACTGGTGCGTTTGGACCGGTGCAGTCGCAGAATACAGGTTTGCTTGCAAAGCGGTAGCGCTCTAGCCTTTCCAGTAAATGTTGACTCTCTGCCTAAATATATTTTTACCTAGAGGACCCTTTACCTAAATTAGACGTGAAGTTTCAATAACATTTTGTGAGGGAGCTTTTTGCACTTGAAATGAAACCAACTGGTTTTATTCCAAAGAGCATATTGAGGGGAGATTAATGTCTTTCCATACGCAATTCGTATAAGGGCAGTTGTGGGTTCTTTTTGGTTTTTTGGTTTTGGGATTTTTTTTTTAATGGAAGAGTGATTTTATATTAATGTTTAAACTTTGGACAGCCAATTCAGGTTTGAAAGTTGGGGCTGCTGTTTCACTCACTAGTATACACTTAAGGGTGGAATTTCCACTTTAGTTTTCGATCTCTTGAGCTTTTGTCATTTTTTAATCACAACCTTATGTGTTATTTAAACACTTTTTTATTTAATCAGTTATTCTTTTAAGTGGGCTTAATTGTATAAAGATTATCATGCATAAGAGACGTCTATAATTAGGAGGGGGGATTGGTGCTATTAGACAGTGTTTTAGTGAAGAAAATTATAGTGTTCATAAACTGTTTGGAGAATGGAGGCAGCATATATTAACATTCAACAAGTTTTATGTAATCCTAACAGAGGATTGACTCTTGCTCACTTGGATGAGTTTGGGCTGCCCCAGTATTTCTTCTACAAGCTTAGTCCTCTGCTCTCTTCTTTCTCTTCCTCTGCCTTTCCTCCTGGCACAGAAGTGGAAGCAATCCTGTCTCTGCTTTATTGCAATGCCACGGGGCTGACTTGGAGACCTGAATGTTACGCAAGGTTTAGTCCATTAAATTAAGTAGCAGGTGTGGTGCAATGCCAAACGCTCCGGAGCTCTGCTCCTCGTCAGTGAAAAGCTTCCGAAACTCCCGCTCTTGCTGCATTTTTGAAGTCGACTAAAAGATGTGAGCTCTGGTTTGGAGCTCTCTTTTATGGAAATAGTAAACAAAATCAAAATCACTTTTCACTTTTCCTTGAAAGCAGGAATTACTTATATGGCAAACATTATATTGGCAATTTCATATCGGTTGGGCTTTAAGAGCCTGTGAAGAGATTTGGCTTTGGCTGCTCCACCGCCTTGTGCTCTCCTGCTCCTCTTGCTAGTGCCCGGTGGCTGGTAGGGATCTGCCGTCATTCAGATGGACGTGCCCTTAGGACAGCCCAGATGATTTCCAGCTCGAAGGTTTTGGCAGTGGGATGAACACCAGGTGGTTTAAAGCCTCCTGGGCTCTTTCCAGACTGAGTTCTGGGCCAGGTCTCTTGAAAAGAAAATGTCACCGCTGGTCTTTTTTTCACTAGCGTCCTCCTGTTAACAGTGTGCATGTGCAAAAGTATAAATAAACATACAAAGCCATTGTGATATTCCATATGCAGGTAGGTAATTTATCAGGAACAATTACTCTGCACATCATTTGTGAGCTGAAGTGAGCAGGAGAAGATGGTGTGTGCCGCGGCTTGGCAGCCTGCCTGCGGTACGTGTATTGTTAGCATTTCTTCTCCCTCCATCTCCTCCCCTTCCCCATTGAAGTGACATGACACCGGGGGACCATTGATTTCTGCTCTCCACGTTGTTAATGAAAAATTCCTTGTTGGCTCCTAGTTCTCTAAATCCTTGGAGACAGCTGCAACAGTTTAGATACTTCAGGAGCAAACATGCCAGCCTGGGTGATGTACGACTTTGTGAACTTTCAAGGGACAAAAGGGTAGGCTTTTGTTGGCCATAAAACCGAGAGGCTCTTATCCATGTAATTATTAAATTTTCTGTAGCCAGTTTGCTGAACATATTTTGGTAACTCAGTACGCAGTTTCCATCTCAGATGGCATACGAGATTTATCATGTTTCTTAATGCTTAATAATTTTATTTTGAAGTTTAGATCCAGGCAAATAAGAGCCATGAGTCTTGATGCTAAATAAAGCCTTCTCATACGTTTCCTAGGACTCCAAATGCAGTCCTCATTTTCTTCTCTGCTGCGTATCTCTTTGCCAAGTTAAAGCCATTAATTTTGAGAGAAGGGAAGTATTATTTTAGATCACCTTGTAATGCTTTGTTGCCACATTTTATGTTCCTGGACAGCATGGTAGTGGAACACTCTCCATTTATGAAGTGCAGGGTACAGATGGCGACTCATTAAAACTTTAGTGATAATCACCCTTCCTATGGAATTACCACTTAAATCTGGTTAGTAGAAGAGGAGGAGTAGTGTCACAGAAACATGCTTCTTCTGGGTGATTTAAAAGCATATGGGATTGAGTGTTTTATGTGTGCCCCCTTGTCAGGAGTCCTCAGAGCAGATTGCCAGAATTGTTGAGCAGTTAGAGTTTAATGGAGGTACAGGAGCTTTTGCTCCTGATCCCTTTGACAGTTAAGCTGTCATCTTCAAGTGCATTTAAAAAAAAAAGTCTTTTAAATACAGATTTTTTTGCAGAATAAATGGAGGCAAGAACAAGTATGTGAGGCAGCTGGTAAGGAGCTTTTTGGTCATTTCAAGGTTGGGAAGCATTCTTTGGGGAGTAATGCATCATTGTTAGATGGCCTCAAAGAAAAAAAGGTACTTGCTTGTTTGTCCTCACTTGTGCAGATGGTAAGAGGAATGGTCCCAAGGGCTCGCTGAGAGCTTGGAAGTGCCTGGGAGTTAGAAAAAATGTTTGGATGCAAGTCTCGGCACTGTTACAGATCTTCTTTGGGACTTTGAGCAAGTCACTTATTTCTTCTCTGCCTCGGTTTCCCGTCTGTAAAATCTGGTTGAAGTGCCACTGCCTTTATTGTGGCAAAGCATTGGAGGTGGGTGCATTAGAGATTATGAAGCATTTAGGTACGAGCAGGATTGAATGTTAACTACGGGTAGACAGTCTTGCAATGTATTTTGAGACTTAGAGGTAGCGAGTGTGACTGGTGAAGCCCCGACTCCCAGGGGCAGGTAGTGATGTCTCCTCTTCCAGACGGCTGCATTCAGGCCCCATTGCAGAGGGTACCAAGTAGCATCTTGAATATACCAACAAATTTCAGCCTACAGGTGTCTGAAAAGCTCCCCAAATAAATTGCTTTTGTTAAAAATGTCACTGTTTTCTTGTAAAATATTGTTTTAAAATGGATCTCAAGGGTTTGGGATTAGCAAGCCTGGAAGAGGCGTTCAGGATTCCTAGGCAATGACATCCTTGGCCTTTTTTCTGGATAGTGTTTTTCTTTCTGTCACCTGAGCATCCTTTGTTATTTGCGTATTTGCTGAGAAGAGGGCTTTTCGTCTCATGCTCAACTGCTTTGAGTCTGCGGAGGGGATGAGTGATGCTTTCTGGCTTTCCCTGTTCTTTCCTGTCCTCTTTTTTAGCAAGTGCAGTATCTTCAAAGGTGACTTGTGCTCAGACGAGCAGGGGCGAGAAGGCTGGGTGAGGTCAGCACACCTTTGCACAGCGCTATCACATTACAGCACGGTTAGCAATTTGGCCCAACTTGAAGCAGGCCAGCAAATTATCCCTTACGATAACCTAAATGATCTGCCTTGCCGGGGGAATGCAGGTACGTGAAGGGCGTGGACCTTTTTTTCCTGTTCCAAGGACTGGTGCTGAAGCGTCCCTGTGTCCCCTGTCTGCGCGGCTCTGCAAAGCTGTCTTTTCATGAATTTCACTGGAGGGCAGCCAGCGGCTGGGCGGGCTGCGCTCCCTGCTTACTGCTCCTGCTGTTGGCTGCAGGTTTGCTGGCGTGTGCAGGGTGAGCCACCAGCCAGAATTTGGCTACTGTTTCCTCTGAGTCACATCTGTCTAGTCTTCCTAAAGCAAACAGAAAAGCTTTCCTGCTTTTAGGGCTGCAGAGCCAAGAGCTGTGTTCAAGTCTGCTCCCTGCTTCTCTCTAGCTGCTATGGTCAGACCTGTGCCTGGTAGCAGCGCTAGCCAAGAGCTTAAATTTTGTCTGCCAGGTAAGTGGTGGATGCTTGGGAGAAAAAAAAATAAATGTTTTGAACAGTATCCTGCCTTCAGTCAATTTTTATGTGGGAAAAATTCATAATCCAGGGTGGGACACAGCAAGATCTCTTAAATATGAACCTTCCTTCTCATTATAGCTATATTTGAAATGATAATTGTCTATTTAGTGTACTTAAATGAATTCCTGATTCTGCCCTTGCTTATAGCAGTCTGATTGCGGTTCAGACTCCGCCCTGTACTCCACTGTCACTCAGCCAGTTGCTGGAGACTGGATTTAAGTGCCTTTAGGTGCTTTTTGCTTATCTTGTAGCTTGCATTTTGCCTCATCCGTCAGCAGTCAGAGCTTTGCTGCAGCCTGAGCCCTTTCTCTGACAGCACTGACGTGACTGAGAGGCAGCAGAGGTGACCAGGGCCATGCACGCTCCCTCCGGTATTGCTGCTGTGACGTACCCAGGTTTTGGAGAGGAGCTTTGGCCCTGTCCAGACCTGTCCCCCGGCCCCTGTAGCACGGGGCGAGAGCGGGGCATGGAGCGCTTGGGTCAGTGCTGCCGGTGTGCGCGATGGAGGTGCTCCCCTTGCTGCTCTGGGATCAGCCTAATTTGCTTGGAGTTTAAACTTCAGCCTGTCTGCTTTGGATTTTACAGCTTCATTTTTAAAAAGGGACTGATACTTTCTTTTTTCCTCTCTCATCTCCTCTTTAAGAGCCGTTTGAGCTATGGGTGACACTGAGTACATGTTTACTGGTAACTGTGGAGTCTGCAGCAATGTCTGGCCTCTTGGGCAGCACCACTAAACCCGTGTCCTTCTGCAGACTGCGGAAGAGTTACGGTCTTGGAGGCAGTGCCCCAGTGCGGGACGTGAAGTTGCACACAGGTAGTTTGGTCTCTGTCCGAGGCTTTCTTCCAGCACGTGGTGTTGCTGGGGTTGCACCTGGTGCTCTCTAAAGACTGGAGTTCACAGTTTGACTTGCAGCAGACCCTCGGGTTAGGTTTGCTGGGCTGGCCAGCCTTGTGCCTCAGGGCTGTACGCGCGCTGCTGTCTGCCCTCCTTGCCTGGGGTGTTTTATGTGTGTGGTCCCAATGTCTCGTAAGAGAAATCCCTTTCCTGCAACTGCAATCCATCAGCTCAACCTGTGCAGAGGAAGCAACATTTCTCCACTTGGTTGGTTCCTGGAAAATTGTTAACGTGTCCAGACCAGTGACCGTCCTGTGGCGATGAAGACTGCAAAAGGGGAAGTGTGTTCCCGGCAGCTGCTCTGTGGCCAGGTGGTTTCCATGCCAGGGACGGAGAGGAATCTCCGTAAGAAGTCAACAAACGGGTCAGTGATCCAGGTGACAGCTTGTGTTTTTGTTTTAGGGGACTGGCAAAGGCTGGAGATTTCTCTCAACAGTCACAGGCTTGCACCCCAGAGGAGTCATGGGCTGAGCAGAGAGCAGATAACCGAGGCCCCTTCGCCACACCTGGGTAGAAAAAAGGGATTATAGTGGAGGAGAAAGTGGGCAGGAGTGATCAGAAGGGTTTCTGCAGGACACCTGCAATTTCTCGTAACTATGGGAGATAAAGAAAAGTAGCCAGTATTTTTTTGGAAGTGCTTGGAAATAACTGACCAATTCTGTTTCAACAAAATAATTTCTTCTGACTGTCGCTTCACCTCAGCTCCTCTCCGCCCCCCATACCACACACAACCTCGCTCTTACGTTCAGCACCCTAAAACTTAAATGCACGTCATATATGTGTGAGTTCTTGAGAGACCCCAGGACCATAGGCAGCACTGATATATGTTGCGTGCTCAGCATCGTATGAACTGTGATTCAAACCTAACTTCTGCTGAGGGCACGGTGGGGACCTGACGGACGGGCTCATCCCTTGTCGCAGAGGAGTATGGAGGTGCAGAGGAGACCTGCGCACTCGCCCGGGGAGCAGAGCCTGCCCGCCCCTGCCAGGCACCAGCAGCTCTCGGCTTGCGGGAGGATCTGAAAGTGCAGCCCAGGAGCTGCAGGGCGCATTGAAGGCGCGGGTACGCTCCCCGCTTCCTGCGGTGGTTGTGAGAAACCCAGGCAAAGCAGATGAATGCGGGGTTTTTTCCTGCCTTGTGTATTTGTATGCAGGACAGTGAAGGGTAGAAGAATCCAGCCTCCTGGAAGGATATAATCTTTTAAACAAGGCACATTTGAAAAAATACAATAAAATTTGCCTACATTTGTTCCAGTACAAACACACGTGCTCATCAGTGGCAGATGTGGAGGCTGTGGGTCTGAAGCAACACGCACGTGTGCAGCTAGGGCAGTGTGATGATCTGAGCAGAGCTGCTCTTGGGTGTGCATGTTGGAAGTACTCAATTCTGCTTTATTACCACCCCTACCCCCCCCCAAAAAAAAAAAAAAAAAAAAAAAAAGAAAATAAGAAGAAAAGAACATCTGCTAATGCATAGCTTAAAAAAAAAACTGCAAAGGAAAGCCCACTCGCTTCACTGCAGCTGAACTCAGCGAAAAGTTCACAAAAGGGCACGCGAGCTACTCTGCGGTCAGGCTTTTGAGCGTGCTCTCGGTCACACCCTGATGTGTGTTTGTGGCACTGCATGTTTGGGTTTTATGCAGTTATAAATTGTATGTAATAATAGCAAATGCATATTAATTTTTAATAGAAATCTCTAACAGCTCATGATGCTGAAATATGGTGTCTCTGTTGACAATTGCTATTTTTGGTGGAAACAAACCCTAAGGCCTTTGCAGTGCTTCTGTGTGTTTATAAACACTGCTGTCTGCAAAAGAGGAAATGTGTTTTTTAGCATCTCAATGCAGTAAGTAATTTCTCTCTCTGATTTAATGGAAAACTTCAAAGTCGATTGTTCGGACTACTGATTGCAGCAGTTGCCTATTAAGTTCCCTTTTGGTCTTCTCATCTTTTAAATGCATTTAGCTACTGAGTGTACAGATACCGGGGCCTGGGAGTAATTGAAACAGAGAACCCCCCCTGCTTTTTGTATGCTTGCTCCAGCAAAAGCTTTGCTGTGAAATTATGGTCTCAGAACGTGTACAGGAATGCGCTCGGTATTGCAAGTACAATGTTTTGTTCGGTCTTTCAGAAGGAAGTCCAATTTACCTTTAATTGTTTTGTGCATATTTCCAACAGATGCAGTTTATTTTCTTGTGGGTTGCTGCCCTTGCTGGGAGGCCACGCAGGCAGCGAGCGCTCGTGAGGAATGCGGCAGGCTGTTTGCTTACGTGTCCTGAGTTGGAGCAAGAGCTGTCTGCCTTCTCCCGATGCTTTCCCACATGGTTGGTTCCCAGCCCTAGCTTGCTGTTAATTGCTTTAGAAATCATCACTTTCAAGCTCTTGGTGGGGGATTTTTGTTTTTTATGTGGCTTGTTTGTGGACAGCAAGAAACTTTTATGTCATTGGAGTGCTTTGGTGCCAGGTGCTGGGCATTGCTTAGGGCTCCTGTTTGGTCTCGGGTACCCATAGCTGCCTGTTTTAATCGCCTCCTGCATTTGCAGCGTCTTTCTCCGAGGTCTTTGCAGATTCAAAGGCATTTTTACCTCTCCCAGGAGCATGAAGAATCCTAATGGCTGTTGCTGTGGGCCTGAGGGTGTAGATCACATTCTTTTTCTGCTTACAGTAGTTTAAACCAGGAGCTAGTGAGGTCTGATGTGTGCTGGTGGGGACGTTTTGTGGGTGCAGCTATTGGAGGAGGACAGGGGTGATGTGCTCTCAGCCACTGCAAGTGTATTGAATAATGAAATATATCTTTTTTAGACCAAATAATTTTTACTCAGCTTGGTACCCAGCAACCCTTGGCGGGGCTGGGAGTGTCGGACTGGTGGGGGTGAGGACGGTAGGTAGGACACGGTGGGGAAGGGAACCTCGTTGTCAGGCTCAGCAGCAAGGTGGAGTGAACAGTTTAAGGTGGCATCTTAAAACCCAGTGACTTCTCCGTAAGGTGTCTAAGCCCTCAGTGCGTGCAATAGAAGAGTCTTCTGAGACAAAAGGAAAATGTGTATAAATCTTTTTTGAGCATAGGCAAGCATTGGTGGTGGTGGCTGGAGTTGGGCTGGCCCGCAGAGAAAGGGCTTCTGACCTGGCTGGCCAGGGCTGGGTCGGAGCAGTCTCCATCAGGGGTTCTCAGGTCGCTGTTCATTTGTCCCCAGGCAACCACAGTAAATAGACACACAGCACGTTATTTATGCCTTTGATAATTACCTGTTCTTTGGCCCTCCGTCTTCTAGCTTTTACTTTGTTTGAATGATTTGTTCCCTTTCCCTGGAGATGAGAATTCCTCTTAGTTGTTTTTCTAGGAATTGTTCTCTCCCTCTTCTTGAAAGTCAGTCCAGAAACTGCTGGAGACCGATAGCTCTAGAGAACTTGCGACGGTATACCAGACACTTCCATCAGTACAGCAGTTGTTGCAGGGAGTTCTTCAGTTTCTGCTGGGTCAGCTGCACAGGCCCGGCTTTTATTTTTACCCTGACAAAATTCTGCGAGACTCTCGCCCAGCGCCGGGAGCAGACGCCAATAGCCACGATGCTGCTGCGTTTCCTTGCGGAAGGGTTTGGATCTGGGTGCCGCTGACTCCTTGCTTCTGCTCCAGCTTTATCAGAGAGGGGGGCTAGCCCATGAATACTGAATTTTTCATGGTGTCGGTGAAGGTGAAGTTTGCAAGTACCCCGTATGCATGTAGCTGCGGCTGTCATTTATTAGACTATCAAGAGGGTTTGTTTTCCCAAATAACCCTCTGAATTATTCTGTGTAATTAACTCATGAACTTATTTAAAATGATAACGGGGTAGGGAGGAGAAGAGGAGCCGTTGTGGAGCTTAGCAAACCGATAGTATTGCATCACTTCTCCCCACTGATCACAAGGTCGTCTCCAACAGCTGTTCAGGCGTAATTAGCCAACCCAGACTTCATGGTTTGAACAATTGAAAAATTACAGGGGTCAATGACTCGGTGTCTTAAATTTTAATAAGTACATAAAAACAAAGTGCTGAGTTATTAAAAATTAATCCTGCTAAGCGGTTGTTTAGGCTTTTTGGAGATGGAAAGCCTGAGCGTGTCCATTTGTCCACTGGGGCTGGAGGAGTGTGGGTGGTTATCTCTCTGGCCTGCGCTGCTCTCCGGCAACAGTTTAATGGGAATGTTAAGTTTGATTATTAATTTAATCAAGGTCATACTTTGTTTATGCAGAAGTAGAATGAACTGTGGCCCTCAGTAATCCTTTCTCTCCGCGCTAGCTCAGCCTTTGTAATTCCTGTAAGCTGCTCATACGAGCAGAGTTGGGATATTCACAGAGTCAAGTGGATATTGTGCAAGTGTTGATTATAGTGTGCGGCTCTGTCTCTTCCTAAGTACAGAGATGTTCTGTTAACACGGAAGGTAAATCTGTCAGCATTAACATTCTAAGCCTAATTTTTTTTTTTTTCCTCCTTCTGGGGCTTTGGATCCTGGTTATAAAACTTGGTTCAGAGCTTAAAGCGTGGCGAGTGCGCTTTCTTCTCTCCGTGCATTCTTCAGAAAGCATTCAACCGTGGCGTTTATACAAGAACAAATTTGGGAACTTCTGGCTGCTCTGATTTTACAGCTTTGTGCGTGTGTGCCGTTCTGTGAAGCCATGAGAACTTGCTACAAAAGAAGGCGAACCCCTTCTCTGACCCACCTGGCATTGTTTTCCAAGACAATTAAATATAAACGGCATGTACAGTAGGGAGGATAGGTTGAGCCTGGGGGTGGGTTTTGGAATGAGACGTTTATTTCCTTAAGTTGTGTGCAGGAATTCGTAAAGGAACCCAACAAGATTTGCTTTTATTTAAACATAAAAGTATTGGGAAGATGCATGCTATCGGATTGCCCCAGGGATACTAGAAAAATCATGAGGTGCATTAGACATAATCTGAATTTTCAGATAGTTGGAGATAGGATATTAGATCTTTTTCCTCCATCCTGAGCAGAGGCCTTTGAGTTAGCCAAGGTCATTGCTGACCAGCTTTCCAGCCTGCATAACATGACTTTTTTTATATAGCAGTTCTTAAACTTTCCTAAACAACAGTGAAAACTCCTCCCCAGTGAAAACTTTGGGGAGCTTTTGGCCAAACTCCCCCTCAGAGGAGGAGAGGGCTGGGGAGAGGGAACGTCCCGCGGCTGGGAGCTGACATCCACAGTCCTGGTCTGCTCCCTCCCAGCGTGACCTTGAGCCGCCAAAGCGCCGAAATCTGCAGTCAGGAATATTAAGATTAAACTTGATGCTGATTTTCATCTTCTGTAATTCACTGGGCCGTAATTTATGGCTGTAACTCGCAGCTGAGCGGTGGCTGCGTGAGCGTGCTGGCAGCCGAACGTGGGGGACGGCGGGGGTGAGGCAGGGGCTCGCAGCCAGCCCCGAGGAGCTCCCCTGGGCCAGAGCCCGCAGCCGCCCTGTGTCACCCGTCCTCCTCTGCGAAACGTGTCCCACCGCACAGCAGGGTCGTGGGCACCGGTGCCACAGAGGTTGCAGGGTCCGTAGGCGCTCTGCGTTCGGGCTGGTTGATAAATAAGGCGTAGAACCCACTGGCATCGCGATGCCTCCCAGTGCAAGGAACCTGCAGAGAAAAATGTTCCTACTTTTGGGCAGTACAGGGTGACGGTGGGGACGAGAGGCGGGCGCCTCTCCAGACCTCTTTCTTCGCACCGCAAAGAAACTGTGGGGGTTTTTTTCCCCGACTCTTTAGTAAGGACTGGAGAGCAGGAGCCCGCGGGAGGCAGGGCTGCGTGGGGAGGGCTGTGGGCCTTTCCCTCGTCTGGCTGTCGTTAGCGTACGGTGCGGGGTGATGCTGAGGGGGGATCGCATCCCTTCGGAGCTGGCTGGCGTGGACCATCACCCCCTACGCAGCATTACTGCTCCCCTCAGCCACCTGCGCTGAGCTGCCTTTAACTGTCTCCCCCTTTGTGAGCAGTGAGGTGAAAGAATAGCAAGAGCCTTATTAAGATGTTTTTAGATAACGTTTGCTCAGCTGCGAGCCGGCAAAAGATTTTTCAGAGTCTATTAGGCAGCCAGTGCTATTGAATCGTAAGGTTGATTTGAAAAATTGGCACCTAATGGTTTACAACTGGAATAAATTTCCGGAAATTGGACCGCGGAGAGAAACTTCTTTCTGTGTGTGTGCGCAGCGTGCTGGTGAGCCCGCGCCCCTGCGAGGGGCCGCTTCTCACTTCAATCACCGCCCGGGATTTTTCCCTTCTAATTAGGGAACGCGAGGAGTTCAGATCAGCTTCTATTCATTTCTCTGTTTTGACAAAGCTGTTTGATGGGGAGAGGATTGCTGGGGGGAGACTCTCCTCCTGGCTGGAGTCTCTTTCTCCCCTTCCCTCCTCCTGCTGCGTTTTGTAAAGGCCAAAGCCTGAGAATTCCTGAAAAATTAATGGGGCCTCAATAGGTGCTTTGCATCCAGTGCTCCCCCCTCTCCCGCACCCACCACGGGTCACCGCTGAAAAGTTTGCAGCATAATAGCTGCACAGCAGCTGCTCTTTTGTATGTAAATATGACCTAAAGCAGTGTGGGGAGCCCCTTGGCCACCGTCACCCCGACAGCGTGGCTTCAGACCAGCGTGCTTCGGGTCTCTGAGACACTCCGCTGCGATGCCGCAAATGTCACCGGCAGCTGTATCTCCATCCCGCTCCGTGGGTGCCACCGTCTCCTCCAGCACCAAACGTAATCGCCGTGCTGCTAAATAATTTAAAGAGCTGCCTCAGAGGAGTTGGGGGTAGGGGAAAGGTCTCTGCCTTCAGAAAACATGAAGTCTCTCGTTTTAGTGTTTGAAATATTCAGAAGCATCCTAGAGGGCTCTGAACTCATAAGTGTCTGCCTTTTTTCCAATATAGAGAGGTCCTGCGCGGTTTTCATTACTGTTCTTATTATGCTGTTTCCAGTTAGCTGGTGCTTGTTTTCCAGCCTGGCTTTAAAATGAAAGGTGCTGGGAAGACTTCGTTTTTGAGTTGGACCCGACTGTGTAAGTCTTCCTGTTCTGTCTCCTAAGGTTTCTGACTGTACCTCTTCCACCAGGACAGAGAGACGCTTGCTTCCCTGACCACGTTTGGTGCTTGGTTGAGAGTGCTTAAGTTAAAGCTGTCTCTTCTCTTTTCCTTGAAAACTTAAAAAGTTTCCAGTTTGCTGTAATAATTACTCGCTTCATCCAAAAAAGCCCCGGAACAACAAAAGCCCAAGCCCGAGTGCTAAGCCGTGTTTCTCATCTTGTGCCTCGCACGTCTGGGATGGGACTATGTGGGCTGTGGTCCAGCATCTCCTGGGCTTCCCAGCCCTTGACCTTCTGCATCAACAGTGAAGGTCAAAGGCCTTCCTTTTTCCCTAAGTAGGTTGGGGTTGTTTTTATTCCCTTTGTTAATATAACACCCCCCAAAGGAAAAAACAAAATAAAGTGAGAAGTCTTCTCAATTTGGCAGTGTGTAAAGGCTTTTTAAAGCTAAACAAGAAAACCAATTATTTTTCTAACTGCTTTACTCCTTCAAATCTTTCACTGTAATGGAGATTTAGAATCCATCACTGTTTAGCTATTATTTCTGTGTAAACAGAGTCATGCCCTATTGCACCAAGCAAACAGTCAATTTTTTCCATTATACTTAGCTGCAAATAACAAGGGTACAGAATAGATGACCCGTTTTGGAGCATTTTTTTTCTCCATGCGGCACTCGGTGTGCCCCTGTCCCCAGAGGAGGGTGAGGAAGGGGTAAGGCATTGCCCGGGCTTTGCATGGCCGTGCTCCTCCTCACTCTCCCTGGCTTCTCCCCAGTGGAAGGGGCTGCAGGGAGGGTGAGGGGGGTCCCCTCGGTGCTGCTGTCCTGGACCCGGGGTGGCAGATCCTCCAGGGGCCACGCAGGGCTGTTCCTGCTGCCCGTGGTCGGGCAGGAGCAGCTGCCTGCAGCCCGCAGGTCCAGGTCCTTTTGAGCCCTTCCGCGAAGGCGAACTTGGGGAGTTAACAGCGGCGCAGTAATTGCACCCACGCCCCCGAGCCCGAAGGCGCCTTGTAGCGAAGAGCTGGACTGGACGTCCACGGGGAGCCGTCACCACGGCTGGTTGTCTTCTGCCGTTGTCTCCATCGGGCGGGAGCTGCCACAGGCAGGGGCTGCTGCCCGCACCCTCTCCTCTGGCCCGGGGTCAAAACACTCTCGAGGCGACACAGGCAGGGTGAGCAGGGTGCAGGCGTCCCTCGGGAGGGTTTCCCGGGCTGGCTGGGGAGCAGCTAGGGCTCAGGAAGGTTATTTTTCATTCTCACGATAGTTGGCTACGTCTGATTTTTATTTAAATGCAGGAGACTCTTGCAGGCGATGTGTGTGTGTTGTGTGAAAGTGTAGCGCACAAATATGTAGCCAGCAGCTGTTTTTTAAAATTAAACAGACACTTGAGGTTAAAAATCCGCAAGTTCAACGTTCACTTCCTTCTGTGCTATTAAGTTTGGATTACATCCAAAAACTTGATAATTTTATTTTATGTCATTGAGTCTGTCTGTTTACATTTTGCATTTCATTCACATTTCACTGTAAGATTTTGCTTTCCAGCTCAGGCTTCACTACTGGGGAGCAGTGTTCGCATTGCAAGCTTTCAGGGGGGGGCGGTCCAAATCCAAAACCTTTTTATTTTATGAAAAATTTTTAAAATGCATTTTAATGAAAGCAATATTTTTGGCAGCTCTGCAGGGCCGGGCAGTAACCGCCGGTGTCTGTGGCGCTCGCTGGGCCGCTGGCAGGGTACCGGTGCACATGGCTCTGGTGACTCGAAGCTGCAGAGCAGCCCTGTTGCAGAGGAGGATCCAGCTCTCACAGGACCAGCTAGAAATGACAGTGAAGACTGAAATAGTAAAGCGTGATAAATTAATAGAATACAACACTGTAAGGGACTCATTAGGAAAAAAAAGAAAGCTTTAGGAGAAGCATGTGAGGAGGATTGAGTGTGAAGGGGAACCGCTCTGCCAAATGCCCAGGTATTTCTGGTAAAGAAAGGGAAGTGCTGATGCCTTTACGCAAGACCTCAACTTGATCACCCGTCATTAAGAGAAATGAATCCTAATTGGGAAGTTACAGCAAGGGGCTATTAGGATTGAGGAAAAAGGGAGGAAGCTGGAAGAGTTGTTTAGTCTGGCAGAACAGAGCAGGGGATGCCTTTCCCCCGGCTATCAGGGGTTAAGCACCCTGCAGAGGATTATTTGACTGAGGAGCAGAGTCAACAGGAGAACCAAAGGAAGTAAGATTAATAGATTTAGCCTGGAGGTTGAAATTAAGTTTCAAACTATCAGTAAGTGAAAGGAATAACATACTGTTGCTTAAGACAGTGAAGGACTGTAAGGTACAGGATGTCCCTTCCAGTGCTGCGTTCCCATGACTTTCGCACTTACATTTGATTCCTCTTTTACAGCGTTTGACTTGCATGACTAAGAAAGGACTCTCCCCCACCCCCCCTTTTTTTTCCCTTTCTTTTAAACATATTTTTTATATAGCCTGTTCCCAATTGAGGCTTTTATTTGAGAAACAAATGCTTCTGGTTAGCTTCTGTATGGAATATGTCCAGCTTTAAACCATTGCCATGAGCAAAATTCATTGACAGCAAAAAAAACCCCAAAACCATACATTCCCTGAGATGGGGCACTTTCGTCTGTGGGCCAGTGGGAGTTAGTTTCTTTAAAGGAAAATAATATTTATATATTTTTATATATATAATAGATGTATGTATACACACACACACAGACATTCAAAAACAGCCTCTGGGCTTGCTCCGAGCCAGCGGGCAGCCGGGGCTCGGAGCTGAGCCGCTGTTGCAGGTGCAGAGCAGTGCCCTGGGCACGCGTGGGGCCGTGGCCGTGGGGCCCTGCGTGCAGGGCACTGGTGTGGGGCGGTTGCGTAAAGCCCAGCTGGCTGCAGGGAACTGGGGAAGTACCTTTGTTTGGAAACGGGAAAATACGGGTTTGGTAACTGTGGTTTGCAGTTATGGAAGGGGAGGAATGTCTCTCTCTTTTGATAGCCGGCTGTGAGCGGCTGTGACTGCACGGAGGGCCCTGCCAGTCCCGTTTCTGCCGCTGCCGGCAGGGTTTGATCGGGGGAGCTGCAGGGCCGGCCCAGCTTCAAGGGACTGAGCGGTTCGGGGAAGCGGTTTTTGTTAGTTTTTTGGTGATGTGGGCTGGTGGTTTTTTTGTTTGTTTCTTCAACTGTCTTAGCTCAAGGGAGCACAGATCAAACTGGAATCTCATGGGTAGTGGTGTCCTTCTCACGCGAACCTGTTTTCCTCTTTTTTTCCCTCCCTTTGGGCACGGGAAGAGCTCACTCCCGTTTCCCTTTCACGTTCCTCCCTCGGCATAACCAGGCAGTGCCTGCAATCACTGGTTTTGCTAACAGCATCTTGTACCAGAGAAGGGGGAAGAACTGAAGAAGTCCTTATTTAATCTACCAGATGTTGCTCTCTGCTCTCACTGATCTTGAACAAAGCTAGGTGCTCCGGGGGAAGAGACCAGCACAGATCTGTCCCCTTGCAGCACTGCCGGCAGTGTGACAGCCCTGCAGAGAGGGTGCTGCCTCCCAGCCGCGGCCGGGTGCGGAGCGGTGGCCTCCAGGGAGAGGAGGTGATCCTGCGGGCAGGACTGGGGCGTCCAAGGGGCGACGAGGTAAGGGAAGGCGGAGGAGCATCTCCTCTGGTTTGTGAGTTGCCGATCTGCCAAAAGCTGAGCGCTGGACAGCTAGTCTCTGCTGCTTCTCTCCTCCCTCCCCCCTTTTTTTTAATTCCAGAACAACGTATTGAGGGTTTTGATTTGTTTTTGTTCTTACTTTTGTTTTTCCAAAGCCGTGAACATGTTTTAGACAAACATAATGAAACAATTTTAAAAAATAAAAGGAATGGAAATAACCTCATATAAAGTGGCAGAAAAAAAACCACTATCGGCATCATCATCTGTGCTCATGACAAGGCATACACTATTTCAGTGCGTCAAAGACACTGAAATTTGCTTCATCTGAGAACCCCTGTGTGGAGGCAGCACTGCAATGCATCCGCTTCTGGTGGCGTACAAAGAGGCTGTGATGAGCTGGGTCTCGGGTGTTGGGTTTGGTTTGGTTTGTTTTCTTCCAGGGTTGTTCTGGTTATGATTTTATGATTGTTTCAAATCTGCCGAGCTTTTGATTACGGCATCTTAAACAGAGTTGTGTGGAAAGGAACAATAATTTAAAACCCCACACAAACGTCGTCCCTCGCTTTTGGCAGATTTTTTTCCTTCACTCAATGGTTGGAAGAACTGGGTTGCGTAGGTTGCTTTGTCTTGCTTTGATTTCAGGTACATTAGCATCTCACCTGGTAGCAATGCTGGTTTTGGAAAACCTCATTTGTTAGGAGGTGTTTCCAGTATGGATTTCGGGCCCTTGAAAGGAGGGTCATTTTCTGAACTGCCTAGAGAAGCAACTGTCCTTTATCATGGTCATTGTTTGAGAGTATTAATGAACTAAAAAACATCCTGTCAGAAGAATCCTCAGCAAGATGTTTATACTTCTTTTAAAAGGGAAGCAAAATTGTTTCTTCCCCTTTTTATTAAACAATAGTGTAGGTTCAGACTGTTCTGGTGAGTCTTTAATTGGCACAAAAGGGCAGTTTAGCTTCATCCTAAGGAAGAGTTGTCAAGCAAGCTGGAATTGTTTGCCACTCAGAAACATATAGAGCTATATACTGTGATTTGCATCTTCTTTTTGGCCATTAGAGAGTGCAGCAAGTTACTTCATTGGCATGAAAAGAGCATCTAATGAGGACGCTTTGCCGTCCCTGATGCTATCCCTGCAAGAAATAGAGTTCTTAACAGAAATCTAATTTCTGGGCTGGAGATGGCAGGTTTAATACCCCGTGTGTGCGTTGAGGTGCCAGGTGAAGTCGCTGACTTTGGCAGTAGGTGCTCCACGGAGCAAGGACGTAACGAGCCAGACTGTAGCGTGCTCCATATTAAATGCAGCCCAGGCCTGTGGCGTGTCTTTCCCTTTCCCCATCCCCTGCATCTCTGAAGACTGCAAACCCCCAGATCTTGTTTTGATCAGCATGTGGATGTTCTGGAGCATCCTGAATTGAATCAAAGCAGCAAGAAATGATTTTTGCAAAGAAGCTTCTTAAATGAAAGACTTCCATTGTGTAATTTATTTTTTTTAAATCCCTGCAGTAATTCACAGCAATTCCTTTAAATTCTGTTGTGTTTCTCTTGTATAACATAGTGTTTTGGACTATTACTGGAGTATATTTTATTAAAATTGTTTTCTGCTTCCTGAGTGTTTTCTGGGGTTCTTTCTCCTGGTTGGAGAGCTGATACCATCCCGTGCTGCAGACGCTCGCGTGGTTCGGTGGACGTTCAGGAAGGGTGAGTGTGGTGTCTGCATGGTAAAGGGTGCATACAGGCAGCCCTGGATGACGGGTGGCGTGTAACTTCGTCTGGATGCAACTGACTGCTGGTGGCTGCAGAGCCTGGCAGGCCCATGGATGCTCTGCAGAGAGCCTCTGCTCTGCAAGCCCTGACACTGCTGGTCAGAAGCGGGTCTTCTTTTAACGTGTGGTTTGCTTTTTGCTTCTGCTTTGAAAGTAGGCTGTGATCAAATGCACAAGTAATTAAATGGGAAGCCCTTTAAAAAATTCTATTTATTTGTTAAGAGAAAAGAACACTAATAAGAAGCCTTGTGCTGCAGCAATAGGAGGTTTCTCCTCCAGGAATGGACTGCACTCTGAGGGGCAGAAGGAAGCCTTGAAATGGCTGTCCTGCCCTGTCCTCCTCCCCAAAGAGAAGGGAGTGTGCTGGGGAAGCTCTGCAGGCTGACCAGCACTGTCATGGGTGATAGTACAAATACCAACCTAGGCCTGTCGGTGATGGCACAAGTCTTGCTCAGCCTGAAGTGTTCAGTGTAAATGCTGGCTAAAACCCGACAGAAACCGAGGCGGTCTTCTCTGACAAGTTGTTAATTTAACCTTTTGTTCTAATCCCTTTTGTTGCACTGATGATTTAGTAGAAGCCCAAGAAGAGAGGGGAATGCTGTTATTCTTTACAGATCAGGACCACCATTGCCACTGTTGTGTAGGAGGTAGAAGCCGAGGATGCCGGAGAGGAACGGCAGAGCGTGCTGGTAGCAGAGTCGAGCGGGGACACGGCACGTCTGTGGAGGAGAGCACTGGGAAGGTGAAGAGGGGCCGTGGTTAAGTGGCTGCTCCGTGGCAGTCTGCTTTCCTCTACGTTGAATGTACACACTAGTACTTTTCAGAATAATTGCTGAGACTTCTCCATTTCCCAGGGATTTCTTTTCTGTTTTGGTCAGTGGAACGCAGGGTGTGCTGCAAGCCAGGCTACAGGAGCCTAATTAGAACAATGCTGCCAGCACGGGCCTGTGTTTGGTAATTGGCACGGCGCAGATCTTGCAGGCAGCCCCTTCTGCAGCCTGCCTGGCCTTTTGCAAGCGTTGGGTGTTTCGTTGGCAGTACGGCGCTAGCCACCCCGTGTCCCTGCGTGTGGCCTCCGGTGCGGCACTAAGCAGAGCGAAGGCTGGCAGTTAGCAGCTCCTGGAAGAAGCTATAAAACCTGAACAGTTGGCCATTTACCACAAACAATGCACCAGCATGGCTTAACCTTTAGGTTAGCTGGTAACAGCAGAGATCTGTCCTTTCGGTTTCATTGAAGTGCGCAGCAACCTTTTAACAGCAGAGGAGCTGCAGCGACTCTTCCAGAGCGGGTGTCTGACGCCGCTTATTGATTCGGGGGGAAGGGGCACCCACTGTGAGTTCAGCTTCTGCTGCTTTATAGCACAGAATTAAAACTTCCTGGCAGAATAATGAAGGGTTCGACCTAAGCCCTCTCCACCGCCATGCTCACGGCCTGAGTGTGTGTCCCAGGCGTTGCTCTCCTCCCGGGACGTCCCCGTGCCGGGTAGGTGCTCTGCGGGGCAGGGTCGTGGGGAAGGCTCAGTGGGGGAGCAGCACCTCAGTCCTGACCACTGAGCCAATGCACCTCCTGCTGTCTCCTGGTGAAAGCCCTATTAAACACTCACTGAAGTCATCAGCAAAAAATACCCCTCTTGAAAGGAGGCAGGTGTCTTAATACCAGCGGTTCCGAATTTTGGTTGAAAAACCTGAAGGGAAGTGATTTTGCAAAAGCTCTCGATGGTTGTGTTAGATGGTGGTGCTCGGTGGCCTCCAGGCTTGTTGACGTGGGGCTCCTCTGGGTGATAGACCCTCAGTGTGTCCTGCGCTGAGAGCAAACCATTAATTCAGATTTAAGCTAAACAGTGGGAGTGGGTAACAGTTGTTATTCCTACATTATTTTCTTAGAAGCATAAGTAAGCCAAGATCCATTTTATTTTATGGTCTTAGGAAGATGTGAAACCTTTCCTAAGGAACTGCTTTTGTCCTGAATAACTGTGGACCTTTCTGGGCAATGGTTAATGCCGGGGGGATCGGGGGCTGGCGGAGCTGGGCTGGGGGTAGGGGAACACTGAGCGATTTAGTGCCAGTCTCCCAGCCGTAAAACATCAAGGCGAGCTGCCAACATTGCAGGAGTGTGGGGTAATGTGATTAATGTTCCTGAAGTGCTCAGAAGTGTCTGTGGCGAATGCTCTGGTCCCATTACACCACTGAATTCCTTCGACTGTTTTTTTTTTTGCCGGCAGTGGGGTGTCTCTGACAGCCTGCGCCCTGGTTCCCGATGCGAGCAAGAGTGCTGCGATGCCTGCTGCACAGTCCGGGGGGATCGGAACGGAGCGAGGAGCTTTATTTGGATGGAGACAGCTTTTAGGTCTTGGGTTTCATTTTGTTGTTGTTGTTGTTTTCCAAATGCCCTTCCAATCCATCTGCTCTCCTGACATCCTTTTTATGTTGTTCGGAAGACGGGGAAGCAGTTGCATTGTGAGTGTGGGCAGGTCAAACTCCTCACTTTTATCTTTGCTCTCTTGGAGGTGATGGGTATTTGGGGAATAAAACACTAAGAGCAGGGTTTAACAGGCCTTTGTTTGCCATTGTCCAGCTGTGCTTGAGACAGCGACAGAGATGGGGAACAATAAACAGTGAAAGGAAGTAGAGATTTCAAACAGAACTGTTTCTTTTCTTCCTATTCCAGTGTTCCTGGAATCTGACACATTTTGCTTTTTAGTCCCAACTATATTAGTAAAAATAACAAGGCAAGGTGCATTCAGTACAGCTCAGAGCAGCTGTGACTTTGGCTGTTGCTTAATTTTTTTATGCATATATCTCCATCTATGGGTGTGTGTGTTTATGGGGGGTGTCTGTACGTTCTGAAGGTGCTGAAAAAGAAGTAATTATATTTAATGACTAACCCTCCTCATCTCGATGTATTTACCGCATAATCCCCCGTGGTCCCTTGGGCCACAGTGGTTCAGCCTGGGCTTTTGGAGCACCATGCTGGAAGGGGTTTCAGAGCTAAGTTTCTTGCCGTCTTAGGCAGCCTCATCGTGCGGCCTTTCCAAAACTCCTGCAGTACTGCCCGAGACGGTGTTGGCTTTTCTTACCCGCTCTGGTACTGCTGAGAGCTTGTTTGACACCTTCCTGCTATGATGGCTAGCAGCTCACCAAATTTATCACCTAAATTTATTCGTGGCTGTTTTATACCCGCTTTGTTCGCTTGCAGCTCTGTGGGAAGCTGGACACCTTCCTGTCTGAGGCTTCTTTGAAAATCCTATCTCCAAGTCACGCAGCAAATGCCAAAGTCTGCACTTTTTTCTACTTGCCACTAGTTAAACCTGTGTTCAGACCCTGATGTGAAAGGTTTGCATGTTGGTTTAATGTTATTTGTAAGGATGTCTGCAAGAAGACTTCACAGTCTCAGGTCACCATTTTGAATTTTTTCCCCCTAGTTTTTATCAGGTGGTCTCTCATATTTTTGTGGGCTCTTTTCTCAGTCCCTGCTCCGGCCCCTTTCTTTTCCCCTTGGCAGGGTGAGGCTGTTGATCAGAATCAAAGGAACCTGGCAGAGAGCAGCATTGTTTGGCCAGTTCTGTTATATGAGCCAGCTTTTCGTCTTACATACTACCCACTGAGGTAAATCTTTCCCACTTAAACCCTTCTCCATGGAAGCTTTACCCTCTTGTTTTGCTCTGCTGAGCGCTCGTGAGCGTCCCCGGGTGCGAGGCAGCCGAGGGAGGCCAGGGATTGCAGCCGCTGGTTCTTGCCCCGTTTGCTCCATCTCACATTAAAAAGCCCAGGGCTCCTGTGTAATAAAAGAAAATTTCCTCACTCTTTTTGTTTCAGATCATAAATAGCAAGTAAGTAATATTGTGCTATCCCTTTCTTTCATCTTTTTTTAAAATTTAATCTCCAAGTGATTTGCCTGTTAGATGCCTGCGAACTCACGGGAGATGGTGTTCATGACCGGGTTGGCGGCGGGCTGTGCCGGCACCGAGCCCCGCCGGCTGTGCTGTACGGGAGGGCCCTGCTTTGGCCGCGCCGTGCTGTTGGGTACCGGGCACTTAGGACAAGTTTTAAGGAGGCGCGGGTGAGGCCGGGCTCTCAGGCGGGTGCGTTTGTCTCCCCCCATCCTCTCTGGGCTTCGTACCCACCCCTCCTCGTGGGAAGTTATCTGACTCTCCCTTTGAAAATCTCCACCTCCTTCAGAAACACTGTTTTTAATAGCTGCACTGTTCTTAATTTTTAAACCCCGAGAGTAGCTCTCCGGTAGGAATAGAAACTGAAAAACAAAGCAATCAAAGGAAAGGCGTCCTACTCTGGGCATGTTTGGTTAGCGGCATCTCAGGGGGATGCTGAATCTAGTTCTTTAAACCGATGCCTCTCCGCGGTGTGAAAGGCTGGAAAGTTGCAGCCCGCCGCATCTCTCAAACTCATCTGTGGCTTGTAATGTATATCGAATGGAGATACCCGTTCTGCTGAAGAGCATATAACAAAAATAATCTAACCTATTCCACCCAAATAAATAAGGCTGAAAATAAATCTCTCGTCGTACTGTCTTTATAAATATCTTTTAAATTGAGTATGAGTGACAAGATGTGGTTGAGTCACTAGCAGAGCATCTCTGATAGTGTTGGAGAAGCCCTTTCAGATATATTTTATACCCCAATTGTCATTGCAGCCGTACGTACCCTAGCCACCTGCGTTGCCCTTCGCTGGCTGCAGGTTTTAAAATGACAATTGGTAGATTGAAGACGGAGATACTTCTGAACGCTGCTTGGTGCTTCCTTGATTGGGCCTGAATAGCCGGGAAGGGAAAAACATCTCCCTGCAAGGGAGGGGAAGGGGTGCCGGCTGTGCTCCTCGGAGGCCACCTCCGCGCACCCCTGTTACAGGCAGCCGGGGCGACCGGGGGGACCGCCCCGCCGAGAACACGGGAACAGGCGGATCAGGCTGCACGTCCCTCGCCCCGGAGCCGGGAGTCTGTATGTGCTTATTAGATTTTCAAATGTTATTTAGCTTGATTGCAGCCTTTTTACAAAAGGAGTTAAGACATGGATATAAAAG
Source organism: Ciconia boyciana (assembly GCF_034638445.1). Lineage (NCBI taxonomy): Eukaryota > Metazoa > Chordata > Aves > Ciconiiformes > Ciconiidae > Ciconia > Ciconia boyciana. The sequence goes on along the minus strand of NC_132950.1, from coordinate 11,558,077 downwards.
ATAATAGAACTATAAATTGCAAGACAGGTTCTTATGAAATCAGTAAATTATTCATTTAACAGTTCTGTGCGTGCTAATTTCATGTTGCTATGGTATCTCAAAATGGAGGAGGGAGGTCAGCCTGCAAAACACGGGGCTCGCACAAAACGCGCGGATCTTTGTGGAAGACAGATAACGCATTGCACACAACCTTCAGCTGAATGATAAATTGCCTCTTTATCTAGCATTGTCCAGGGAGATCCAAGGCAGACAACTGAAAGAGATGTTTCACACTAGCTAACGTTTTTTGGAATTATACCAAAAATCACACATTTCAGTCTTGAAATCTATTTAAGTATGCATTGTCTTAGTGGCATCTCTTTTCGGTCTGTCTCTGGAGATAGACAAATCACAGCAGTCTGAACGCTAACTTTTGGGGCTGCTTTCATGCTTATGTGTTACTGCTCTCTGCTATTTCTGGTGGCCAGCAAAAGCTCCTTGTGGAAAATGGATATTCTTCCAGCTACTGTTTTCAAGAAGGGGACATTGTTTTCTCTTGGGTTTGGGGATGTTTTGGAATAATTTATTAATAGGCAGAAAAAATGCTGTGTTTCCTCTAATCCATAGATGTTTGCCTATATTGCTTTATTACCCTCATTGTGTATGGCAGCGCTGGTGGCAATGGCTTGCTTGTTCGGAGGGTGGGATGGATGCTCGAGTGTCGGATACAAATTTTAGCCTTTTGAGCACGTTAAACTTGCAGGCAAAACAGCAGGGCTGCTGGGTTTTGTAGGGTGGTAATAGGAAGGAATCTCTTCTAACGTTGATTGTGTCTTTTGTTTTGTGTTTGACAGCGGTTGCTGGAGGCGTTTGCCACAGGAAGATGCTCCGGTGGTCAGGGGATAGCTCTTTTGTCCGTTTGCTTTTTGCAGAGCTGCAAGGGTCTGTTCTTAGGGTTCTCTGTTTAATTCTTGCGCTGTTGGACACTTGCATCTTCACTCCTAGGGCATTTCCGAGGCGCTCAGACTGATGGCGCCTTTGTCCGGCGGACGGCGAGGCTGTGCTCGGGCGGCTGAGCCACCGCGGGAGAGGGCCGGCACCCTGAGCGCGTGGGTGGAAAGGGCAGGTACAAAACTGGTCTGTCGTGTTTGTGAGGGCAAAGCCAAAAACGTTGAAATGTGACTGCGACTCCGTTTGATTGCAAAAGAAATGTTTTTGGAAAGTGTGAGTCTTGCGAGCTATCTTGGGTACAGCAGCCAGGCAAGACGAGTTTTATAGTGTGATTGTGTCTTAACAAAAATACTGCGTGTTTCCTAGACAAATGGGACGTAGGACAGAGCGAACCCACCAGGGTCATAAAATCCAGTTACATTCAGTCAGCAAGACAGGACTCCAGGCTGCCATCTTCCCTTTCCCCGCTGCCCCCGCACACCGTACAAGTTCCCAGCCATCTCTAAGCGCGCCGAAGCAAATCTGGGAGACTTTGGTACAAATGACCAGAAGCCTGTAAGGCTGCATTACCCAGAGGGAAACCATAACTGTTCCACCACAGTGGTATCTCTTCTGCTGTGCTTGGTTAATTGAGCCCACTGTGAATGTTCGGGAGCACGGGTAGCTAATTTTTTTTCCCCGAGACACCAAATGTAGAGAATATCTGTGTGCATATGGGGAAGTGTTTGTGGTCTTTTGCACTGAATAGTCTTAAGTCTTCCTGCTGGCACACGTGCTAACTGCTGCTGCACTTCAGGTAAGAAGATAATGATCACATCATTAAGACACTACTAAAGCTGGCATTACTTGTTAGGTCAACATATCGATCTTGACATTACGCTGCAAGATTTTTTTTAGATAATGCCTGTCCATCCTGCCTCTTGCTCGAAGAGGAAAGAAGAGGGAGAGAGGAAATGCAAAACTAAAGGCAACTTGACACAGGGCTTTTCCTCAAAATAAAAGCACTTTGCTCCTTAAAAGATTTGTTCTGCTGCAAAGGCTCCTGCCTTGTTGCTGCTGATTGGATTACTGGCAGATTTCCTTTAAGTCGATAGAAATCCCAAGGGAGTTGCTGGGCTCGTGGGCGGATCATTTGGTCATCTAAAAAAAGACTCTCCTTTAGCCTTTGGTGTTCGGGTGCACAGTGCCTTCCCCGAGACAGATGTGGCCCCTCCAGCCCGCGGGTTGGAGGGCGGCTGTGCTGAGCTGCCTTGGGGTTTGGCCCCCGTTCCCCTTGGAGCCCCCGCACTGCTGCCCGGCCACGGCCCCGCAGGCGTGAGTTGGGGCTCAGAGCTCCCGTGATTGAACGGTATCGGTTGGTTGGGGTTTGTGGAGCGGTGCTGGTTTAGACCCACCGCAGATCGTGCCCGAAGAGCTGCGAGCGAGTGCAGCATCTTGGCCGCTGTGCTTTCATCCGAAGCCCTGCGAGCCCCGCGTGGAGGTTGTGGCTGCCGTCGCTTCGGGCTTTGCTGGTGGTGCGTGGGCGCTGCAGGGGCTCCACGCCACGGGTGCCGCAACCGGACAGGGTCTGTGCTTGCCATGGGCACCTATAGCGCCTGCTGGTTATTCGCCATCCACAAGTAAATGATCCATCAGTTAGCTCCCTGCATATCCCGTCTGTAACGGTACAGCTTTCCTTTGAAGCTTGGTATATGTTTGCATTGTACCTATATTCTAAGCATATTAGAAATCTTGGAAATACCCTTCCTATCTTGCTGCAGAAAAAACCACCTCTCACTTTTTAATAAATTTCTGCTTGTCTTGTTATCTCCTGTATTGAAGCTGTGCAGGTCAGTTTTTCTCGTTTCACTGGGCTCTTTTTATAGCATGCTACTTAAAGGCATTTTGTGAAAATAGCAGTAATTTTACTTTATATATATGTGTGTGTGTGTTTTATATCACTATAGCTTTATTTGGTATTTTAATCCGAGCTTACTGAGTGCACTTTTAAAGACTTTTAAATCAAAAGTAATAGTTCAAAAATGCATGATGTTTTTTGTTCTCTGACTTCCAGAGAAGCAGTGCTGCTTACACCAGCGCTGAGCTAGTTTAGTATCCCTCTCTAAATATATTTCATTAAGAATGGTCCATATGGTGTGTCAGGGAGAAGGGGAATGCAGAGCAGAACCTGTGTCTGCCAAAGAAAACTGTTTTGATCTAATGTTCAGCATAGTACAACTTTGGGGGAAAAAAATAAACATTGTCAGATGGGTGCTGCCAAATTTCACGATTTATCAAGAATTTCAGGCTGTTCAGTGATATTTTTTTTTCTTCTGAATACTCCAGTTTCTGGAGTCTTGTGATTTACACAAGACTGTTCATTTTCATTTTTAAAACATGTTGTAGAAAACAGCCTCAAAATATGGAACCAGGAAGCTCTAGTGTCAGCAGGTTAATAAAATCCTCAACTGTATTACATTTAAAATCTGGTGGCTTTTTAAGTGCATCTCCTGATTTGGAGATGGTGCGTTGTGGAACGTCAGAGTCCGCATGAAACAGGGATTGGTAGAAAGGTAACTTCTCAGGGGTATTAGGTATATTTTTTTATTTTGATAATTTCCAAGGTAAATCCCTCTGACTTGTTCTCCCGTTCTCTTTGAGCTTCACTGCTCTCGCATGCAGCTTCTGATTTCCCAGTAAAAGCAGTTAATGAGCTGTGTGGGTGCTGGTGGCAGGGACACACGGGGACGTCTGTGGCCGTAGGTGTGCGCTGTGTTTCCTCCTGGAAATACAGGAGGAGAGTTGGTGTTTTTCTGTTACTTTTGGCCAAACAAAACCAAGTTGCTGCACCTCTGCAGCCCTTTGCGACTGCATTGGTGCTCTGGACAGATGAAAGTTCGCTGTTGTCCTCAGAGAGCCTCAGTCCCATCTCCATACGTCCCGTCAGTCTTCGATGCTCATTTCTTTTAAGGTGGGACAAATTAAAATGCCGGAGTTTGAGAAATGAGCCCTTTTCCCTTCCGCACCCAGCCCTGCCTGAGCCCCAGCCCTTACCGACCCTTCCCTGCTTGGTGGTGGTGGGTGCTGTGTCTTCAGGAGTAAACCCAAAATTTTCTCATGGTTTTCTTTAGTCTCATTTGAACTCATTTTTTTAACATATCCCGTGAAGTTTTCCAGGTTTGTCTAAGGTTAATTCACGCCAATAAACAGAACCTTCTGTCACTAAAAAGTACAGCATTTTATACCTTTTGGGCTGACTCCGGGAAACATTTGGAAGATGCCACCTAATTAGAGTCTGGGGAGCTGAAGGAGCTGGTTTTGAATTTCTGGCACTCGAGACAGATGTGGTTTTGATCCTTATGATCTCCCTGGGGGCCCAGCGTGTAGATCTAGAAAGTCTGCAAATCCCGTATCAAACAAGCGAGGTCAGTGACAAACGGGAGGTGGGAGGGTGCCTGCAGAGAGGGGTGCGGGTGCGAAAGCTTTGCTTCTGCTTTACTAAGGAAAGGTCTTGGAGAGCCGGCTGACGAAAGAGATGATCAGTCGTTCAGTAATTTTAAACTCTGACCCTCCTGGTTTAATTTGACCTTCAGAGCGATGAAACGGGCCTGACTCTAAAACAAACTGCTCTGTCTAGTACTGGGGAGCGCCGGCACCAAACCCGAAAAGATGGAGCCATTCGTAATAACTCTATACATCGGTCCCTGAAATCAGCTATTTTTGCAATAATTTGCTGGAGAGACGGTCAGTCCAGAATAACTTAAAAAATAACAGGAAATAATGTTTCCCTAGGTTTCAGTGATGCAAAGTTGAGGGAAGGTGAAAGGGCTGTATCCTGGCGGACAGCAGCTTTGGTTACTTTAACACGGCGTTTTGCAGAGCTCCGCAGAGCTCCTCACGCGGAGATAGGTAGAATCTCACACAGGTTGTCGGTAAGCTTAATGTAAAATATGGGGTCTATTTTTATGACATTACAAAATGACCCTTTATGGCGGTTAAGTGCTATAAGTCAGTAGCGAGTAAATAAGGGGAAATGTTTATTTCCATTACCCATATTCTCCTGGCATTAAAAGTGCTGGGAAAGCCCTCAGGGGGTGACGGTGAGTGCACAGGAAGGAAAACCGTCATGTTTCCTTGAGTTTTGGTAGCGCTTTGGCTAATCATTACAAAAATTCCTCTGAAGCCTCTCCCAGGCCCTCGCTAACAGGGCTGGAGGAAGGCAGTGACGAGGGGAGTTGTTGCCGAGTGTTACGGCAAAGGCCGAACGAACGGGCAGCTCTGGGAGGAGGAAGAGCCGGGTCCTGGGCAAGGTCCGTACGCCGGGGGCGGTTTTACTGCTGGCCCTGGTTTGTCTGCTCACCTGGAACGAGTCACGGCTCCCACTTTCCTCCTCCCTACTTTTTTTGGTCCTATCCATTTTTTTTCTTGTTGGGTTAGCTTTGAATTTACTGTAATGAAGCAAATTTTACAGGAACAAAATGGGGAAGATTGCAGAAGAAAATGACCAGAGTATGCGAGTGAGGAGGAGCTGAAAGGGCCTGTGTCCTACCGCTGAACAGCACGGTGAAAATCTGGCTGCTTTCAGCCCGCTGTGGATTTAGTTGCAAGATCAGCACTGTAACCTTACTTATGGAAGGGGTATAAATCTCATTTCTCAAGGCACTTAAAACTGGGTTAGCAAAAGCACGAGCAAAACGCAGTGGAGAACAGCCTTGCCTCAGCCTCGTGGGGGTGGGACAGGTCTTTCCACTTTTTCTTAAAAATGTTTCCCGGCTTGCAGCCGGCACTTGAAGATGCCCTATTATAAATTTGTGAATCTTCTCATTTCTTGTTTCCAGGTTATTTTTCTTTCTTTTTCTTTTCCTTTTTTTCCCTTTGCCTATTTTAAGCGTTGGCTACAAAATGAACGCTCTGCTTACTACAGTCCTTTATCATGTAATGTTTGCAGCAGACACTCAAGAATTCAATATGTACAGTTTCCATAATACTGATTATCCCTGTTTAAGTGCTATTTTAGAGGGTATTAATTTCTGTTGCAGTCACAGCGGCAGCCCGGAGCACCACCAGCCCAGTTTTCCCTCTGTGCCTGAGACTCGGCTTTGGCTCGAGCCAGGATTTGGCCTGAATTTCCCACCACCGCTTGCAGCCCCACTGCTCTGAACGGAAATGCATTGCTGTGCTGCAGACAGCGAGACATCCCGGGCGAGGAGTCGGTGCCTGGTTTGGAGAAGGCTGCCTCTGTCACTTTTGATATCTTCTGTTTTTTGTATGCAGAAACACAAAGCACAATTAGAATACAGTTATATATCCTCATAGTTATTAAAGCTTGGATTAACATGACATAAAGTTTTGTCTGGGGAGCCTTTTGCTATGGCTCAGGGAGCATTTTTGTGTGACAGTAATAGGCTACAGTTAATATACTTGAATGATACCAGAATCTGTGTAATAAGACAGAACAAAGGGGGTTTATTTGAAGCTGAATTACAAAGGTGGAATTATCATTGTGAACAATCCACTGAGATCGCAGCTTAATTATTGTATCTTGCGTTATTTTGGCATAATAAAGTGTAGTCAGTGAAGCAAAGTTAAAAAAAATACATATGCACATCTCAGAAGGACATCTTGTCAGTCATGCGGGATTGATGTGTGGACCTGTCACCTTATTCTTAACACCAAAATCCTCTCTTTGCCCGTTTTTGCAGTTTGTTTGATTTACCGAGCCTGTTTGCCATGATTCAAGAGTCTCTTGTAACGTTTCTAGGAGAGATTCATCACTGGGACATAATCCATTCAAATAGCTTTTGGGCAAGAAATAAAAAATGTTTGAAGCCAAGAGGTTTCAAACAAAACGTTCAAAGGCAGCCGTTGGGCCCTGTAGAGGAGGAGGAGGGAGGGCTTGCTAGTTCTCCAGGGCTTAGGGGAGGAAAAGGAGCGAAAAGGTGGGAGCTTCCTTTGGAATCCCGTTTTCCCGGCCATGGTGAGCGCGCGCAGGTCTCTGCAGCGAGGTGTGACCCCTTCCCCGGGGACCAGGGGCTCTGGGCAGCGAGGAGGAAGGGCAGACGTGCCCCTGCGAGTGTGGGCACGCGTGTGGGCACGTGTGCGTGTGCCCACGCACAGGGACGAGGCGGGTGGAGATGGCGGCTTTGGAAAACGCTTGCAAATGTACATTGTTTTGGAAAACTCTTGCAAATACACGTTGGTTCGGTCAACGGCAAAAATAAGCCACCCTTTTTAAAAAAAGGAATCAGACCAAAGGGTGAAAAGCAAGCAATGTGTTTTGCACTAAACCCACGTGTAATGCTATTTCAGGGTGCCTTGGTTTGTGGGTAGAATGGGGGGGTTGGTTAAGGTATTTGGGTTCTCTTTCTGGTTGTAGCCCTGGTCGGTGTGAGAGGTTGAGGCAGCTTCGCCTGAATGTGATCAGTCTCCCCGTACCCGGGAAGGATGCAGTGCACGAAGGAGGGGACCGCAGAGCACCTCGGTGTCCCCTGGGAAGATGTGACACAGAAGCGCGCCTTATTGTAACGATTGTATCAGGTTTTGATGAGAGAGGATGGCGTCTCTGGCCAGATGCTGTTGTAATGGCTGAAATTGTCTTTCCCTAATGATGGGGTGCTCCTGCCTCCCTGCCTGTTCTGAGCCTACCGGCAGCCCCGCCGTGGTGCCTGGCCGGGAAGCCTTTGCTCGGTGGCTTCTTGGCCGTTTTCAGATGTAGGGCATTTTTCAACCAGCTTGTGTTTGTACTGAAAGGTAACCCTCTGCCTGTGCCTTGAGTCCCCATTGTATGGGTAATAAGGGTGGAGGAGGGTCCTTTTTTAAATTTTCATTTATAAACTGAAGAAAATGATTTCTTTTGCACAGAAATCATTTTGATGATTTAAGTAGCTGCAGGAGGTTGAATGGCTTCAGTGTGGTTTTAAACAACAACAACAACAAAAAAGCCCACAGCAGAAAACATTGTTTTTTCTGCAGTGGGCTTTAAAATAGTAGTAACGTAGTTCCAGAAGTCTGGGTACGGTGATTATGCCTGTAATCCCCGTGCTGTCCAGGGGTAATTAAAAATTGCAGCTGAACCTTGGTTTCAAATGACTGGGTGAGGCTCTGTCAAACTGATGAGAGCTTGCGTTGTTGACACATGTAAAACTCAATTTACCCACCACTAACCGCAGTTCGTGGGCATTAAATCTCTCTCCAAACAATGTGACACTGGGGCACAGCGGGATGCGCTCGCGTTCGAGGGGCTCGGAGAGGGGCTGAGGTGTGAGAGGAGCTGTGCCGAGCCGCAGCCAGCGCCACTAATTGCTTTCTTTTTAATATTGTATTCAGCCTTAATAGCCTGCTCTCCTGGTGGATTGCCTTTCCCAGCATTTATTACAGCATGCTTAGGAGCCTGACCGGAGAGTGGGAAGGGGTGGAGCTGAAGGGAATGAAATCAAGGTGGTACTTTAAAAATCATCCCAGCAGCCCAAACTAATGTTCCAGTCTGAGCTCTCTGATTGAGCTCAAATTAAAGGGGCCCAGGCTGCAGCGAGCGTCCCGAGGTCTTGAGTGATCAAAATGGTATTTCATGCCCCGTGCTTCTCATTTTGTAAAACCCGTGGGACAGCAAGCAGGCTGGGTGGTGGGTTATTGCTGGGCGATTGGCGGCGGTGATTACCACCAAAGGTTACTGGTACCGATGCTCTTCTGAGGTGAACAGACTTAAAAGACACATTCCCCCAAATGGCTTTGGGCTTCGGTCTTCTCATCAAGACTTGCTGCATATTTTAAAAGAGGTAGAGGGCGAGTCTAAACCCACAAACAACAGAAATCAGAGCTAGGTCTTCGCTTGTGTTTTCTCTCCTCTCCTGAAGGCGGGTGATGTGCCGTAGCGCGAGTGGGGCAGGGATGGGAGCGGGGCTGTAAGTCCAGGGAAATCTGTGCTCCCAGCGCTGGCTGTTGCAGTGCCGGGGCAGAGCTCCTGTCTTTTCAAGCAGATTGTGAAAGCAAATCCAGGGACTCGTCTTCTCCTGGTTTTATCACTAATCTGTGACAACGGGAAAGTCGCTCTCGCTTTCTGTGCATTGGTGCTCTGAGCTGCTGGCAGCGTGCCTCTGTGCGTGTGCGAGGAGCGGTGAGACTCTGACCCAATGTGCAGCCTTAAAAAAAAAAAGTCACAAATCATCAGTGTAATGAGTTTGGTCTGAGTACAGTTCTCTGAATCCCCAGCTTGTCAGCGGCCTGCACAGGGGTCAAGGACTTGGGAGCGAGCAGCTCGTCCGGCTGCCTTCCTCCGTCTGCTGCAAAGCCGGGGGTAGAGAGCGGGCTTGGACCCCGGAGCCAACAATTCGGCACCTTTCTTGAGTGCAGCAACGTGCAATGCTTGTTACAGCAAGGGTCTGGGTTGTGAGTGTTTTTTCCATAAATGAAAAGAATCCCTAAATGTAGAGGTATAAGCTATGTTTGATTTGGGGTTGAAGGACAAGGGAGGAGACAGTTCTGCTTCGAAGAAATAGCCCTGGAAAAATATTCTTTAATATGCAAGTCAGTATATGAAAAGAACAATAAAAGGAAAAAGGATCTAGCAGGAAATAAAATGAAACTTTTTTTCATTACAGTCAAGGGAAACTTAGATGAGTTTTTCTTTGCTAATAAACTACACTGTTTCATTTTGCAGCTGAGCCTTTTGCTGAAGCTGACTGTGGCAATTGTTCATACTTTTTTTTTTTTTTTAAACTCTGGGCAATAAAAAAGCCCTTCATGCATCAGGAAACATAGTAATGCAATACTTGTCTTATCTTCACACTTATTCAGCAGGTATTTACAAAAGGGCAGCAGGAAGCTCTTTAAACTGGATCCTGTTACTTTGCTCAGGATGTCTCTTAATCAGATCTGTTTACCTGTGTCTGTCCTGCATCGGGGTTGTGCTGCAAAGGCATCTGTAAAAAAACCCCTTGGTTTCCTGTGAGTAGAGTTTTTCTCAATATCCTCTATAACAGGCAAGGCTCTGAGCTTGTTTTTACTGTATGGCTTAAGGGCGCTGACTGAAATCCCATAGGTTATTATGGTCCGTTTAGTGGGTAAGAAAGGCCTGTGCTTAAGTGCTGTGTGTTTATACTCTCCACTGTGATAGAGGTGTGTGATTCGGTTATTTCTCTGTAGGTTTTGTCACGGGATGAACAGGAACTTGTTCTTTTCTGTTCAGAGTGACGTGATAACGCAGGGATGCAGCGAATCGTGGTGTGCTGACCAGTGGGTCCCTTAGGTCTTGATTCCAGAAAGTGCTGAAAAGGAAAATGTGCAAGTGCCATCGTTGTCTTCAGAAGCCACACCTTGGAAGGACTTAATTGGACTTGACCGTGTGCTTGAAATGGAGCCACACTTAATAGTCGTTTCCATTTATTAGGGGTTGTTCCTGAAATGGTCAACATGTGATTTGGAGTCCGAGGTGTTGTACTTTGCTGTTCAGGGAGATGGTTTCTGATGCTCTTTCTGGCATGTGGCTTTTAATGGTCTCTCTGCATCTCGTTATTTGGCATGTTTGTTTGTAGTAAACAAACCAGCTGCTCGCCTTTTAGTGTTGCGTCAATAGGGAGAATGCTGGGTTTGGAAAGAAAAGACTTCACCCTGTATGTAGCACACTTCATCCAAAGACCTTCAAGTGCTCCACAAATATTTGAAGCTCCTTCTCCGCTGAGAGAGGTTGTAGCCTTGTTTGTTCTGGGTGTTGCTGGGTCCAGCTCCCATGTGGAGCCCCAGAGAAGGCTGGACCCTGCCCAAAGCCCGGCGGCTGGAGGGGGAGCTGGAGGCAGCAGCCGCTGGCTGGGGCTGCTGGAGCCTGCCCTCTCGCTCGCCTAAGCTTGTCCTTGCGTGCCGCAGGCGAGAGCAGCTCCGGCAGTGGCCAGCAGCCTAAGTGCCCGGTGTCACGTGCGGAGAGTCGGATTCAAGCTCCCAGGCTTCAGGGGGAGCAGGCGAAGGCTTCTGACGGGGTATTTGCCGCACAGTTTGGTGGTGGCCGAAAACAGTCCCCTGCACAGTTTTGATGGGTTGTCACTGTGCACTTTAACGCTTTTTTTCAGGAAAAGCACTAATTCAGACATCCTCTGCCTGCCTGCATGGAGCATCACGGCGGGGTGGTGGGATGGGTAGGGGGGCTGCTGGGTGGCTAAAGCGGGAGGGTGGCACTCTCGGAGGGGTCCAGGTCCAAGCCAGCTTGGGCTTTAACTGGTTCCACAGCTGTACGACCTGAGTTTCTTGTATGGAAAATGCCTTGTGCCCTCCCGGCCTGGGAGCCACCTCCTGTGGCTGCAGCAAAGCAAGCAGAGATAGGCAGAGTTTGAACTGATGCTGTAATTAAATTAAATGACAATGTCCCTCTCGCTGCAGCCCAGAAAGGAGGACAGATGTTTAAATTTGTTGGCTTTTCAGGTAGTGGTATTGCTCAGTATAGCTAAAGCCCATCAGGAGAGAAAGGGGAGTCCACGTTGGCTCTCCGTGTGTGCACACGCGTGTTCACCAGGAGCTGCCTCTCCTCTGGCTGCAGTTGTAACAGTCTCGTGGTTTCCCAAATCTGCACCGGCCGGGCCTAATGGGCAGCACCTCTTAAGTATTGTTTGGAAAAGAAAACAGATTGCAACTTTGCGGTGCTAATATGCAAACGAGCACTGTGAAGGGAGGAAGAATTATTTCTGCTGACGGCAGCTAATGTTCCGTGAAAGTAGAATCACAAACCGCCTTGCACCTGGCTTGCTGAAATGCTGAAGGAGCAATGTTCCTCCGGTGCCCCCGTGGTGGCATTGCCTCCGCGCTGCCAGCATGGAGGAGAGCGGCCCTTCCCCTGCCCTCCGGCACCTTTCGGGGCATTTAACTGGGTGGGAGGACTCGGCCAGAGAGCACCTGATGGAGTAAAGGACCTGAGATGAACTTCAGTGTTGTCGGCTCTTGGGGTTGTGCCATGACTCCTGTGATATTTGGTATACTTAAGCTTCATTTCGAGTGATGTGGTTACGTGGAGCTCTCAGCATTTGCTTTCAAAAGAGCAAAAGTTCTACGTTTCAGTGGCAGAAGCTTAAACATGTAAACCCTAACGGCACCCATGTGAGCGCCAAAAAGAATATTGTAAAATTATTGTGCGTGCATTTAAAAAGTACAGTTTGTGTGCGTTTATGTTTTTATCTGGTGATAGCTCCTTCAGGCAGCTAGTGAGGGGACAGGGCTGGAGCCGGACAGATGGAGCTCGGGTTCTTCATTTGTTTGTGGATCTCGCAAGAAAAGACTTAACAAAAGTTACTCAGTTGTTGGGGAAATTTGTAGAAAGCAATGCATGATATGTGCATATGCATGTGCACGCGTACAGGGAGACAGGACGTCTTGAATAGATAGGAATGCGTGTGGGAGATGGATATCCTGATGCCGGCAGGGAACCGAAGGCAAAGATTTCCAGGATCATGGTTGGCTCTGGGGCCACGTACGGGTCACTTAAAATGCCTGTAGATGAATTTCCCTTCTAGTCCCACCCTCTTCCTTGTCTATTAGATGGATAAAACACAAAGAAGTTTTGAGGCAGGGTGAATTAAATGTTTGTAAGAGAGTTTGGAGGCTCTCCAGCAGATGTTTTGAACTAGATTCTGTTCTTGCCTCTCCGGCGAAGGGCGGCAGCGGGAGCTCTGTGATTTAACACTGGCTTCAGATTGAACAAGATCAGAATATGCTCCTTCTCTTGCTTTTTAACACATACTGAAGTGTTTTTAGCTGTTGACATATATTTTAAAGTTATCAATCGCTCCCTGTCTCATCCTGTAGCACGGACTGACTTTGATCACAGAAGAAATTTCTGTGGCACCGATTTCTGGCAGAAATGTAGATTGTAGTTTTATTATGGCAGTGATGGAGGCGCTGCTCTAATTCACAAATACATTTTGTTAACCAAATGCTACAGCTTTGTGTAAACATGTGTATCGTGTGGCATTAGATCAGTCTGCTTCCAGAAACAAGTATGGATGTCTGCTTTCTGTCCTTTGTTAGGTTGGCTTGTGCTTTTTTTTAAAGAAAGCGGCTCGTCTAGGACGAGGTATGTGATGGTGTGTGTGGCAGCAGACGTCTGAAACGCTGGAGAGGAAAGAGGGGAGCAGCTCTGCCACAAGAGACGTGCCCCCAGGAGCGTGGGGTCTTCCCACTGCTGTCCCCCACATCCGCGTCCTTGGCAGCAGCTCTCCGGGGATGTCCCGGGCTGCAGAGCTGGCTCCAACTGCAGCTTGGGTTGCCCTTACCTCGAATCCCATCCGTGGGCAAAAACCCACCAGTGCAGGACGGGTTTTAGCTGGTGTGGCACATCCACCGGGCCACGCACGGGCAATGGCCCCTGCCGGCACAGAGCAGCCGTTCTCAGTGGTGCCGGCCACCGCAGGACCTGCTTGGCTGCAGGTGATTTAGTGCTGCAGCAAAGAAGTGTTTGTCTCCCTGTCCAGCCGCGGAGGTAGTGGAGTGTCCCTGCCTCGCTGGGCTGTCCTGAGGATAATGAACATAAAAATGCCGTGGTGCTCAGATCCTGCCGTTTGTGGGCAGGTCAGTGTCTGTGTTATGCTGGTGGATACAAAAAGGGTCATCGTGGCAGCTCTTGCTTTACTTACATGGTATTTGTCATCTCTGTTGCTATCCAGAGATATTTCAGGCACGTAGGAGGTCCTGAACGGTGGCACTCTCGGACCTGCGGCTGTCCCCAGAGACCACCGAGGCCGTGAGCGTTTGGGCACTGGGCAGTGCCACGACTCTGCCCGTTCTCAGCAAAAGATGCTGCTCTTCTGCGGTGAAATTTCAAGTTTGTTGGTGCAAATCTCCATCAATGCAGGGCTGTAAGTAGCACAGCATCTAGCAAGTTGTTCTTAGCCCGTCTTTTGGGGTTTGTGTGTGTTGCTAGTGACCATGTGGAGTCGAGTCTCAGGTTCTTGCTGCAGGGTGGTTGTGTGTACCCTCTGTACCCCTTTCCATCGGGATCTCAGAGCACTGAACTGCAGCTGGGTGTTTATTAGCTGCGGCGCTGCTGGCCTGGGAGGAGGGCAGGAGGACTGGGGATGGCTCCTGCGAGCTCTCCGAGACGCGGTTTCGGTGTCAGCTCCTCTGACTCTCTTCTTCTGTTTCAGAAATGCAGCGCTGGAACCTATTTTCGCGTCAAGCTAAGGAGACCCAGGGGACAGCTGCCTGTGCGCTGGCAGGCATAAATTGTTCTGGGCAATTAGACCTGGCTAGAGGACTTGATTGCGGAGATCGGACCCAGCCCAAGGCTTGCTTTGCTCTGACAGAGGCAGGCTATTCTGTCTCTGTAAAAGCACAGCAAACATATACACGCCCTGCGGCCAAGGAGAGGGTAGCACTGTGATGGTCTTCCTTGGCTTTCTGCGTGGCTATTGTCTTCAGCTTGATTTCCATTGTGAAAGGCATCCCTGAAGTGTACCCAGTGTTACAGGTAACTGGGAGATGAGGGCCACCTCGTGAGGAGAGAGTAGCTGCCAGTGCCCGGATGAACGATGAGCTGTGAATGCTGCCTCCTAGAGCGGTTTGTTCTGCATCCCTTTAGAGAGGTCTGTTCTGCGTCCCTTTGGAGCAGTTTGTTCTGCGTCCCTTTTTCTTGGAGGGACCCCTGTGCCCCTCTCTGGTGGTGCTCCTGGCTGCATAGGTATATCGTACCTTTTGGAGAAATGTCCCTGGGAGTTCATACAATGCCAACCGTTCTGCCAGGTGGAGGTTGTTATCAACCCCAGCTGACGTTACACCATCTTACTGGCACTGGCCTTGCTTCTTTTCCTTCTTGTTTTCACTGCCCTCTCTGCTGCTGGTCCTGTAGTGGCACAGCAGCCCCTGATGCCAAAGAAAGAACTGTCTTTATGTTTCCGAGTTGTTTGTTGGTTGGTGGGGTTTTTGTTTGTTTGTTTGTTTTCAAGAACCTTGTCTTCCCAGTTGGTGGTATTAGCTAACGTGTGCTGGAAATCTGGTGGGGACAAGGGAAGTTCTTGGCCAAGACAGCAGGTCAAAGGAAAACTCTAAGAGTCCTCATATAGTTTATAACTTCATCTGAGCATGGCAAAGAGCCTTGCTTTCATCAATACTTCATATTATTAATGCCAGAGAAGGAATCATGAGAAATCATCTGTGGAGTCATCTCTAATTTGTCCTGCTGTGGAAAGCTGTTTTTTCTGGAGAGCATTTGTCATTCTTACACCCCCCTTGGTAGACTAAGCATTGAGTAACATGTTGGTGTTTTGCAGGAGCATTTTGAAGTCCAAGAGTAGCCACTGTGCTTTTTGGCAAGCATTTGGGATGCTCTTTGCCATGTCACGGCTGGTGAGCAAGCCCTGAGATTAACATGATTGAATGGCTGTTTTAATTTCAGCCCTGATGGAGCAAAATTAGTTACAATGATATGTGTGTGTTGAATAAAATTGTAGTTTTATTAGCTATAATTGCTGAAGAAGACTTTTTAAAGACTTGACTGCTGGGGGGAAAAATTGCTAGCACTGGAATTTGTTCTTGCACAGTATGGCATTGATTATTATCGTGGTGCATAATATGTCAGTCCTCGGTTGGTAAGTCGTCACTGCGAAACGCTGGGAAGTGCTCAGCGAGGGACCTCACTGTGTGTCTCCAGCCCCCCGGGGAGCACTACGCAAATTGTGCCTGGTCCACAGAGGATCTGAATCTCTCACCACGCAGCCGGGAGCGAGGGCTACCTAGTGAAGCTGTAGCGGGTCGTGCTTTCGGCCCTGGAGGTCTCCGGTCTGCTCCCCGGTGCGTTGGCCAAGACAGCAGCCATCAGAGTGAGCGCAGGAGCGGATCCCTCGAGCGTGGTGGGGTGGTGGAACGGGGACCAGCCACGCTCTGGGTCGGGAGCCTGTGGTCCGGTGTGGTCGTCTGTGCTGGGACACGGTGCTGCAAACACCGCTGGCTGGGGTGGGGAGGGACCCAGCCTTGCCGCCAAGGTGCCTGGGCGATGAGCGAGGGTGCTTTGGTGCCTTCATCAGGGGAAGGAGCCAGGCCGGGAGGAGGGAGGGCGTGCTTGACAGAAAGAGGGGAAAAGGTTAAAGTGTTTGTTTTGTTGTTTAATTCTATTGTAATCAAACCCAGAGGCCTGGTGTGGGGGAACCATTTTTTCTAACTGTCTGGCATGCAATATGCATTTGTCTTAATTTATGTGGGGGGAGGCTGTAAATCTGCAGAAGCACGTTGCTGGCGCTTAGATTTCACATGCGCATTTAAAATAATAGCACCTGACAGTTTACTAGCAGCTAAGAGGTTTTTCTGCTTCAGAAAGCAAAATATTGGAGGAGTTGTGCAGTGTGTATAAATAATTTGAGGAATTAGACCAGAATATCCAGCACACTTTTCTTGGGAGAGCAGAAGAAGTGATAGACCTGTAAAGTTTAGGAGTCAGGGGACGGAGGGGGTAGGAACACAACCCAGCTGTGTGTAGCTGAATGTCATCCTTCTGTAATTTCTTTTCTCCCAGGACCCAATCTGAATTGCCGCAGTGTTCGATTACAGCGCGTTATTTCATTTGTCTGCCCTAATTCTTCTTTACCTTGAAGGGATGGAGAACGTAGCACCAAATCTGCTCGAGAACGTTGGAAGCAAACAGCCCCCCCGGCCCCGGGGGGGACACTTGGGGGAAACACAGGAACATCTCGACCTGCTTTGGACGTGTCAGAAACTCAGGGTTTGGATCAGGAAAAACTCTCCTGGGCTGGATGAGGAGGAGTGTGAGGCATAAAGACTGCTGTGTGTCCATTCAGTGTAGTTACGGAAGTTGGTAGTTTCCCCATGGAGGCATTACTCGATGAGTAAACTTGATTCAAATGGGGGAAAAAAAAGAACTTGGAGATGTGAAATAGCGGCTGTTGTTACTCCTGTGTGCATGCAGGCACCTGGTAAATGGACGTTGGCTTTACAAGCTGTGTGGACGTGGACCACCTCCTGGGTTTGCTGGTCCGTGCAGACATCGTGCGGTTGTAGAAATGCAAGATGAGGCATGACGTTGTCCAGAAAACATCCTGTTCGGTCATCTCAGCCTTTGGTGGCAGCACCGTGCTCCCATGTCTGGAGCACTGTCCTCCAGCAGCTTGCTGAATCGCTGCTGGTCTTTGCGGAGGATTCAGCCTGTTCATTAAGGGGTGAGCGGCGATGGGCTGGCGCCGGGTTTGATCATCTCTGACTGCTCAGGACTGCCCCGTGAAAATCCTGAAGAGGAAAGTGGGAGGAATGAATGGAGAATATTGTGTGGTCTTGTGCCGGGCTAGATCAGTTGCATTAAATTCAGAGCCTTTCTGAGTACAATTAATAGTCATTTTATTTAGGTCACCCTGGTTTTGTTGCTTTAAATGTATGCCTCCATTAAAGTGGAAGAAAATCAAATACATTTATCTCTGTGGAGCCTTTTGTGAACTGGTTGGGCATATTTTAAATAACCCTGGGAACTGTTAGGATTATTAAAGCCTTTGGCTCCTCCAGGTTTTTTTCTTTCCTCCTATTCTCCCCTATTCCTCCTTCCAGGCAGTGATTAAAGAAGTGGTATAGCCCTTCCTTTTCTCAGAGCCCCAAGTGGATTGAAAAAAAAAAAGTTAAATAAACTAAAGCCCATTAGTTAGGCTTTATATAAGAAACTGGGTCTAAATTGGATATATGTATGGGGTATGCTGGAACAGAGGAGAAGTCTGTTGGGCTTAAGTGTCCATTTGTAACTGGTATTATCTGGCAAGTCTCTTTTATTATTATTATTATTATTATTTTATTTACCTTAAGCGCTAAGACTGTGTTCATTTTGTAATACACTCTCGTTTGATGCCAATAATTAATTGAAATTAATCAGCTCCTTTAAGCCTCCGTATTGGGCCATGCTACATCTGGAAAGAGATACACATTTTTGGATTGCCAGCTGCTTTCTGCGCGCGCTGGGTGGGACGTGGCTCTCTGCTTGGTGGCTCAGCAGCTCACACCGGTACTGGTGAAATTCAGCTCTTTGCTGGTGTGTTGTTTTTCGCCGTGCCCAGAGAACACGCTTCCAGGAGCCCGCTTCCGTGGCTGCCTCCAGGGTTCAGCTGGCAGCGTGGGGTGGGTGACAGTCCTGGGTGCACCCCGGCCAAGCCTTGCAGGTGGCGATTGCATCTTCCAGTTCCGTTCCTACCCCTGGAGAAAACTTTCTTCTCTTTTGTAAGCAAGGTGCTAGTTGCGTGTTTTGAGTTGAGACCTGGAAAACTTGCTGTTCAAGCATCTTTAAAATACTGGGCCGGCGAGGGAGCCTCAGGTTGGAGGAGGGGGTTAACTTTTGGACAGTCAACAGCTACTGAATCTACTTGAGTTTCATCTGTGGGTTGTTTTTTTTTCCTTCCCCTGAAATAGGGATCAATTTGCTTACTACAGGGTTTACTGCCGGTTACCTTGACTGTGTCCCTTATTTCTCCTTGATGAAAACTTGAACAAGCCGCTTGTGTTTGATTCACAGAGAACCGTGAGAAACGGGCTGTGTGTGTGAGGCAGTGTGGTTTTCTCATTCTATTCAGCCCTTTGTATATTCAGATTCTTCTAGTTTCAGTTCTTGCTGTTCTGCCAGATTTCCATACCATTGATGGGTTTTCTGAATTAATAAGTTTCTTTCTCCCCCTCCCTCCCATACCCTCGCCACCTTTTTGCAACTGGTGAAAAGTTTTTCTAAGCGCGCTGCCCTCTCCATATTGATTTTCTTCTCTTGCTTGTCTAACCAGCTCTTAGATGTTTTATTTTGCAAAGCGTTAATAGAATTTTCCTTTTGCCATTGCACTTTATCTATTCAGGAGGTTTCAAGAAGTCTCATTGTGTCACCGGACTATGGAGGAAAGAGGCTATTCTTCTGGTACAAAGGCTGCCCTAAAAAATAACGCAGGGTGGGGTAAACTCAGAAAGGGCAGAGACGGAGATAAAATGTTCTGACCTTAGGAAACAGAAAAGATAACCAATTAGACATTGTTGAAAGGGCACCAGCTGGCTTAAAGAACACCCCACTGATTATTTTTTCTTAAAGGCATGCTTGGTCCGCATCTGAAACTCGGCTGCAGAGCTGCTTCCCCCCTCGCAGGTTTTCAGGTTTGATCTGGCGGGGCCGACCCTTTCGCAGGTCGCTGCGCGCCTGTTCCGATCCCAGAAGTAGGTGCCGCTGCTTGGAGGGTGAAGCGCCCACCTCCAGGGTATCCGCGCTCCTCGGGGTCCCAGCCAGCATGGTGGAAATCTCCTGGATTAGCCCATGCAGGCTGCGTTTGTTACTGCTAATAAGGGTTTATTTGCATAAAAAAGATCTCTGCCAAGATCATCATTCCAGCGAAGCGGGGCCTTAGTATACATGGCACAAAACGTTGTTTGCCCAGAGGACGTGTATCTGGTGGGTGAGACGACACGGCACGTTGTACAGGTGGGAGAGGCAAACAAAACTGCAGATCCCCAGTATGACCAGGAACGGGACCCGGAGCCCCCTCACGCGCTCCGGTGCCTGGTCCCACGCCAGGACCTGTCCCTCCTCTGTCATGGCAGCACTTGGAGGGGCAGGATGGGGCTGCACAAGGGGCTCAGACCCGTGGCGGTGCTGCTGCGGGCCACGTGTGAGCCCGAGGGAGGGTTTTGCACCCTGCAGCTCAGGCTTCAGCCTGCTGGGAGACTTCAGGCTGAGACATGGCCATGCTAAAGCGAGGTTAGAATCCTGTCGTGCCTCATCCTATGTCCCTTCTCCCCCTACCAGCGATACAAGCAGCCTTTTTAAAGTCCCCAGCAACGTCCTTGCAGGAGGAGGTGTCACTTTGAAACATGTGGATCCAGCCAGGACAGCCTGCACACAGCAGCAGCCTCCGGGTCGGGGGACAGAGGGACCTCCCGGGGCCGGTGGGATCTGTGCTGCAGCGCGTCCGAGACCTCGCTGGGCTCTGGTATGGGATTGGAGGCAGAAAGGTTAGACTGGAAGAGTTGCATGTTCAAACTTCCGCAACAGCGATGGGTATGGGGACAAAAGGGTGGTCAGCATGCTCGCGTGGACCGAGGCGGAGGAAGCCGCGATGCTCTAGGAAACAGCATTAGGTGCAACATGTAATTTTTGGTTCCAGTGAGGCCAAGACCTGTGAGAATGAAAAATAAAGATTGCTGCGCAAACGTAACCCTGGAGCAGAGATAAGCGGTGGTGGTAGGGTGAAGGGCAGCTCTGTCCTTATCTGCCTCCTGGTATTGCTCATACTTGTGAGTTTTCTTCCTTGGAGTGAAGAAAGACAGCAGGACAAATGGCTCTGTGCTTAACATGGTTTGGATTTTTCAGTGCATCAGCATCTTTAGGTCTCATTCAAGATGGGTATCAAGGAGACATGCTGTTCTCCACCATCTCAGGCCATTGCTAACACATTTTGCAAACCACTTTGACTGAAAAAGTTAAGAACAAGTTAACCAGAGTCAGGTTTTTAGATGAGTTTAGGCACCGTGTAATGTTTTGCTGCACTGTATTTCTTTACTATCTCCTGGAACGTATTTCGGTCCTGTAGTTAAGAGAGGTTCAAGCTGTGTTTTTACCCCCTTCCCAAAGTATGTCTCTGCCCAGCCAAGACTGAGATTGTAATTCTGCACGGAAGTAGGCTGGATGTGTGTTCCCCTGCATAGGAGGACTACAGTCAAACTATACTCCCTGAACCGTGAATTTTATCCAGGTGGGAGCTTCCAAATCCTGCTGTAATTCCAGGATCAGGTTAAGGTAGCAGAAGCTGGCACAGCTACCGAAAGTGGTCCCACCTTCCCATAAGGTGCGGCTTCTCCTCCCTCTGCAGCAGCCCATCCCTCGCGTCAGCACAAGCATCGGTTTGGCTCTGCCGGGAAACTGAACTGACTTAAAACTAACCTGGAAGAGAAAGTGCCATTCATTTTAACCTGGAGCGGTTCCCTGCCTTGATCTGCTGTGCAAATGTGTGGGCAGAAAGGAAGAGATCAGCACAAAGCGGGCGTGGGCAGCTGGGGTGAAAGGTGGACCCTTTGGTGGCACTGTGTAAGGTGAAGAGAGCATGTAACTGCATTGTAAGTCACTTTCCTAAAATAAATGGTTTATAGAAGCCAGAATATAAGAACATGGAAGTACCACAAAAATTACTGGGGAAAAAGCCTAAAAAAACCCCAAACAAACAAAAAAACCCACCCCAAAACCCACCCCCACAGATAACCAGTCGAGTCCTTTAAAGAATAAAACCTTTTCTTTAAAGATCTTCTCCCTTCCCCCTACATCTTCTGCAATTTAGCGGTGATACAGGTTTTCATCAGCCTCTAGTTTAAAACGGGGAATAGCAAGTCTGTAATTTCTTTTCAGAAAGGTTGCCCAGGACGTTTCCTGCAGCATGCAGGCCCGACCTGCCCCAGCTCCGGCAGCCTCTGAGCAGCAGTTTAAAATGTAATAACGCTGGAAAATAAACCCCAGCACAACATCCTTCTAAAATAAGTGTAAAATTTGAGGTGTGGCTGCACAGATTAAATGGAGGTGGAATAAATCATGCAAATAGTAATGAAAGTTGAAAGCAATTTGGTTGCACTTCAATACGTTTCATCAGTCATCTCTCTTCTGAAGTGGAAATGCCAAGCCTGATGCGAATTAAACTTTCTCCCTCCTCCCTCTCCCCTCGTTCCTCTAGCTTTTCAAAAGGCCTTTTCAAAACTTCTGAATACCTTTCTTGGCTGACCAGATTTTACCCTGCTCATACTTCTTGAAACCTCCTAATTCTCAGCCAAGACAGTGACTCTAATTTGGAGAAGTCATGGGCTTGATTCGCATCCATGATTCCTCTCTTGGCCCTTCCTTATCTCCCTACAAAAGGGAAAAGGGCTGAGAGAGGTGGAATTGCTGCTTAGATATTTGGCTTTTTAGGGCAACAGAACTTTTAACGTTCGCTTTTCCTCTTTAGGATCAAATGTCAGCTAGGACGGGGGTTGAAAGCAGCAGATTTCCAAAAGGAAGAGCTGACTCTGTGCAAAAGCAAGGAGATCTGATGCATCGGTTGTACCCGAGCTGAGGCTGCTCCTGCCTTTGTCTCCCCTTCCCAGTTTGTCTGTTGTGTCTTTGCGAACCATGCAGCCGGTGTGTTAAAGCACGCATCTCCCCTCTTCTGTCTTGCAGGTAGAGGACGCCATGCTTATGTTTGACAAGACGACCAACAGGCATAGAGGTAAGAGGAAACGGGAGCTCAGACATCACATTTTGTGACAGCTTCTGCATGGTGAGCACAGCCAAAAATCAGTGTCAACACAGTGACCCAGTGGCTAAACCCAGTGGTGCTAAATCAGCAGAGCCGTTGGTGTTTGAGACGGCTCCCTCCGTCCTGCAGGTGTTGCAGAGGAAGGGCTGTTTGGTGTGTAATGCCACGTGTCGTGGGTTTTCTTATTAGAGATGGTTTTTCTGGTCACTCTAATGACTCATCTTTGGGAGGACCCGTTGAGAGGCTCCGTGGCATCCCTGGAGATAGTAAAGCCCAGGGAGCTGTGTGCGGCGAGGCTGCAGGGAAGCAGAGGGTTTGTACCAAGGTGGCTAGCTTTAGGTTAAGCTGGGCATAAGGCCAGTTAAGCTGAGATACCAGGAAATTAAGGTGCTAAACCCCTCCGCTGGGGTTTCAAGCGTGCTGGAGTTTTGAAGCTGAGGACTGCTTCTCCTCCGGTGATGGTAGCTCAGAATAAGCGGGATCTCCAGAAGAGGAATTTCCCTCCACATATTTCACACGAGAGACAAGGTTTCATCATTGCTTGTACAGTTCTGTGAAAATGAGCTGAGGATTATTTTCAATGTTATGGCCATTCCTTTCAGTGGAAATAAATGATGCTCCTCTGTCTCTTGGCGAGTGGTTCACATTATCGCTGCAGCAGAGACGCTGAGCTCCAGGCAGAGAGCAGCCTGGCAGCCCCTCCGTTCAGCTGGGTGGGGGTAAAACGTACCTGGGCTCTCACATTGGCACCAGAAACCGCACTGGCGGCAGGCTCTGCAACCTGCTTCCCTTCTCTCCGAACGAGACTGATTTTATGCCACTGGTCTCCTGCTTTAGCACGTCGTGTGTTTGGAGGCAGTGCAGGAAGCCAGCGCAGATTGTGGCTTCTGCCCCCGTGCGATGGCACGGACATGTGGCCCCGAGGTTTGTCGTTTGCCCTTCTCGCTCCGGACACTTAAGTTTACTCTTTGTGGGGGCTCGCTTGATTGTTACGGTTATTGTCTCGGCCTCGAGTGTGTCAGCTACTCGGAGTGGTGTGTGTAGCCCGTTTGTTTAGGGAGGCTGCCAGAAGGTGTAAAGGAGCCTGCGCCCGGCCGGGCAGCAATGGGAGGCCTGGGACCGGGAGAGGGGAGCAGCCCAGAGTGCCTGGCCGCTGCCGCCTCGCCTCGTCTTCGTCTCCGTGGCAGGGTCAGAAGACCTGACCTCCCAGCGCTGTCGGAATTATTCACTGCTCTGATATTTGCCCTAACAAGCAGCTCAGTGCATGCAGATGGCTGGGTGAGTCAGGCAAACCTCCAGGACAGCGTTCCCTCCCTCCAGCCGTTCCCTCCCAGGCACCGATCCCTCTCTGAAGTCAGGGATTGTAGTACCCTGGCAAACTCAGCAGCAATGAGCAAAAGATTTGCTTGGAAAGATAAGCTCTTCAGAGCCAGGGAAGGCATGTGAACATCCAGTGCCCATCAGTTTTGTAACAGGAACCAAGTGTTCAAAACTCTTATATAGTTTGGAAAGTTCAACCCCTGACAACTTCCTTTTATATCCAGGGAATTTTCCACCCTTCTCTTTGCAGCCACCCTTAAACGGGCCATAAATACCCTTCTCCATGTGGGATCTTGGCACAGTTTGTTGCATCTAAGAGCTGCGTTATGTGGTGCTTTTGTGCTGGGCACAAGGGCCCCGCGTCCGCGCTCTGACGTGGTCTGCTGGCAGCTGGGCTCAGGGAGCTCTGGGGGGGCTCTGGTCCCAGCAAGGCACGTACTCAGCAGATTTGGTGCCTGTGAATGTGTTTCAGCGAGTCTTCTGCCTGCTTCTGTTTGTATTCCTTGTTTTCCTCTCCTAAACTTTCTTAACCTGGCAAGTTTACGTGGTGTGCATCGGATAGGCTGGCAGTGCGTCCTGGCATTCATCTCCGTGCCCTGTCCTTTTGAGGCTTTGCAGCCCAATTTGCAAGTCCCTGACCTGCGGTTTCTTGCCTCTGCCTCTGTCGCCCTGCAGAGCAGGTCTCTGCCATCCCTCTCCAAGGGCACAGGAGGCTGGAGGCACAGGGGGCTCCACGTGGACACCTTGTCCTGGGGGACGTCAGCCCGTCCTGCAGCACAACTGCAGCCCATCGGCAGGGCTGGGTGGCCCCAGCAGCTGCCTCGTCCCCAGATAAGGGCTCTGCTCCAGAGACGGGGCGAGAAAGTCTCCATTTGCTGAAATGTCCCAAATCCTGGAGGTTTGTTCCCACTGGGGCTCTTGGCTGTGCCTGCAGCGAGCTCTGTTCCTGCCCACCGAACTCACCGCTGGTCTCTTCAACAGCTTGTGCCTGCCTTGACTGGGCTCCACTGCCAGGGTAGGCAGGAAACTCTGCAGGGACATTAAAAATAGAGCAATGGTGTGTTAGTCCTTCCTTTGCTTCCTGCAAGCAAGACGCTCGTCTCTTCCCCGCGTACCTCAAGGTGATCCCTCCTCTGTCCCCCGCCCGTGGCACTGTGCTGCTGTAAGCACTTTCCAAGGCGTGAGGGCACCGGGGAGCGTTGGTGTTTGTGCTCCGCTGGTGCTGAGCTCTGCTCTAACAGCTCCGGTTCAGCTTTTCTCTGCTCTTAGGGGAAGCTGGAGTAGTGCGCTGGGGAGCCCCGCTATCAGGTGTGAAGCTGAGCGATGAGCCCCAGAGGACGGGTTCCTCTTTCAAAAGCATCTTTCCACTCTCTTACCTGGAGAAAAGGTCCGTAACTGCTGAAGTTGAGGGCTGCAGATGCAGGGGGCACCGTAGCTGCCATGAAACCTTTTGGTTTTTCCACAAAGGGCTTTTTCCCCGTGATGTGTGTTGAAGACGAGAGGCAACAGGTCTTCCTTTTTTTTCCCCAGGAATTCTGTAAATTTATTTCAGTGGTTAATTTTTTTTAATAGCCTTTTTTTTCTACATGCAAGCCATAACATTTCTCTTCCCCTTAGCATCCTTGTGTAAGCTCCTAGACGAGACCTAAGCAGGGAGGAACAAAGAGCCCACAAGGACCGAAAGCAGACTCCAAATGCCCTTAGGTGGAGGTGATGTTGCCCACTCCTCCCGTATGCTCCACTGGAGTCAGGCTCCGGACCCGGGTCTGTCCCGCTTGCTTGTGCCATCCAGCGATCAGGGTGGGCTGGACCCCCCCTCCCTGCTCCCAGAAAATGAGGGAGTTCTCTGGCACCCAGGAGGGTCAGCTGTGTTTGTGAGGCTGTATCCCAGGGAACAGCCTTACCCTTTTGCTGGGTGAAGGACAATGCTGCTTATTCACCAGGATTAGCCAAAATTCCTGCGAGCGGGTGAAGCCCGGCCGGTGTCGAGGGGCTGTGCTGCTGTGGCTGCGGCAGCTGCCAGAGGGGCATGAAAGTCTGAGCCCCGGGTCTTTACCTCTGCCAAGTACAGGTGGAAGGAAGAAACAAGTGTAAAAGGCAGGGGAGAGAGTCGTCTTCATCTCCACGCTTGAATTTATCTAGTCTTTTCAGGCATTTTTTCCTGCTCTGTACAGGTAGCTACCACTAATCAGGCTAATAAACTGGCTAGTGGGCTGTCGTGATGAAGCGAGTTCTGCTGCATCAATCGTTTATAAAATCACCCCAGATTTTACCAATTGTGACATTCTGATTGTGTTGGAAACATGTTTAAAATGCAGTAGTGTGCAGCAACAGTGTTAATGGCAATTCTTAAAACCACTTGCGGGTTGCAATCTGTATCTTCAAATTAGCCAAGGGAAAGAGAAATGGCAGATAAAATATCCGTTGTGGTTTACTGTAGTTAGTCTATGCCTAGAATAATCAACGCAGGCAAGGGAAAGGAAAAGTATTAAAATTCACTCCCTACTGCTAGGAGGCAAGATAAATTGCCTTGCAAGCAAATTGAGAATATTTGTTGACATAATTCTGGCACGTGCGTGTGACTCGGGTGTGTGTATTCTGATAGCGTGTAACGCGCCTGCACGCACGGCACTGGGCCAACACCGCGTCGTTGGTGGGAATGCACAGAGTTAACCAGACATAGCAAGAGGAATTTTAAAGCTGCTCATCGTTGAACAGTTTTTATTAATACCTTGGGAAGGCTTGAAAACCCCACCCAAAATAAAACTTAATGCCTTGCCAATAGAGCCCATAACTTTTATAACATTAAAAATGTCATCAAGCTAACCACGTTGTTGCCTCTGCTGGTGTCTTTTTCTTTTTTAATGTCCAACTATTCCTGGATGTTCTCTAAGGAAAATAAGACTCAGAGCTATTGCATTTCATGCCTATCTGTCTAGCCATATTAATGACAGGCTACAAAATCTGTGAGTATTTAATTGAAGGAGTGGTTAAGTTTTGGAGTATTGTAGGTCAAACAATCCCTGGCTTCGTTGGGGTGCCATGTCTTCTTGCAAGGGTCCTCCTTTTATTTTGGCCACTTAGTTGTGATAGCGGGCACGCAATGAACTAGCACTTAGAAGGCAAATATCTCTGGGTCAGCTCAGTTAAGGTGCCATTTCTTTTTAGAAAGAAAGTGTTGGTAATCCTCTACTTCTGTACCCTGTACTGTACTTTTGCACTTCTGTACAGGGAGCAAAACCACACACAGAAGTTCTCCAAACACTCTGGAAGATCACTTTCATCACTTTCTTCACTGCCTAAAATTTCATAGAGCTGAAAATTACTGGGTCAATCTTGAAAGGATTTAGTAATTGGAAAGAAAAAAAAGAGGGTGGTGTTATTTTGTTACCCTTGCAAAGTGCAGATAAAATCTGGAGTTCAGCATTAGTTATTGATCTTTGGGGTTGGAGGGAGCCTGGCAAGATGATGATGTCCTTCTAACTTCATTACGGAAGGGAGCTCCAGAAAGCATACCAATTTGCTGCCGAGCACGTCGAACAGCAGGAGCTGGACGGGGCGGCTGCCTTGCCCTTGTGCTTTGCCCGTGCTGGGCGATCCCCAAACCCCGGCAGCAGGAGACTTGTTTGTTGTATCCAGCAAAGCTGAGAAAAAACGCCGTACGCGGCGGGCTGCTTAGGAGGAGGGAGGAAGGAAGGGTTAGATGAAAGTGTCTGAACCGAGGGGTGCGGGAGCAGGCTCGGCCCTTCCCAGGCTGTGTACATTTTGGGGAAGGGAAAATGCAGCAGAGTGGAGTGTCTCCTGATGAAGTTGTTTGGCTATTCCCCTTTCTCCCCTTTCTTTCTGCGACTTAAGCATGAGGGTAGAGATGAGTCAAGAGAGGGTGGTATGTTGGTTAGTTATTGTAATGGGGTGCTCTTGGTGACAGCCTTGGTGCTCTCCACCAGCGTGTGCTTGCTTTGTGCTTGCCTGTAGCCATCAGCTGCTCCAGAAGCTGTCCACGGCGTGCGTCACGACAGTCCCACGTCTTGAACTTGCAAAAAGACAAATAAAGATTTTGAGTGATTGAATCCCCCAAGCTGTAATTGCCGGTATTGAATGTAACGCTATACGTTTTTCAAAGCCATACAGCCCCCAGAGTTATTTTCATATCAATTAACTCTCTCTCGCACAGTTAGGAATGGCAGGGGAGAGAGGAGGGAAGTGACAGCATGTGATTTGGACTTCTTTAATCTTAAAACTAAACAAAATTTTAAAAAGGCAAGGCTGTCTGCGTGATACAAACAATATCCTCTGTGTTAGGGGTTAAAACATCTCCAAAAGACAGGCATTGATTGTGGCAGAGCTTTAAAATGACTTGGATTTTTGCAGTTTTTGCAAACCTGCCGTTGTTTCCCCTGCCTGCAAGGAGGGTGCCTCGGGCAGGGGCTGGGCTGTCCTGGGCTGGGTGGCATCCCCGCGTGTGAGCGAGGGGCTGGATCGCGGGTGAGCGTCCCTTCAGCTCCGCGTGTGAAGCAGGGCTGAGCCCTCAGCCCGCAGCTCCCCGGGTGCTCTCCGACCAGGCTCTCCCGAGCCCCCGCAGCGCCCGGGGGCTGCCCACCGTGCCCTCGAGCGGGGCACGCTGAGGCTCCCGGCACCCGTGCGTGGCACCGCAGCAGCCTTCTCCTGGAGACGCAGGAGCTCTGCGGCCGCGTGGAGACCGGTGTGCCCGAGGTTTGGGTTTGATCGAAAACCGCGGAATCCAGACTGAATTATTTGTGCACCTCATACTGCCGAGACCACGCGCAGGAGTGTCTCCTTGCCACGGTCTCTGCTCTTGGGGAGGAACGTGAGGGTCGTGCTTCGTGTTTGCACCATCCCCATCTAGCAGATTTCAGTGCATAAAAGTAATTGTCCAGGTGGAAGCAGTTGGCATAATGGTTGTATTTATTGGAAGAGACAGGAGTGATGTTGTTAGTGAGATATCGTCTGTGCCTCGCCAAAGGATGATGCTTTTCTTAGGAGAAAAATAGCCTTTTGTGCTCTGTCTGGCTGCCAAAACCTCAGTTTTGTAGTTGACCTCTGAAGTTATAATTGACATTTTTATAGATGAGATATAAATATAATTAAGAGTTGCTGCAATTATTTGTTTATCCCCATCTCCCTCAAGTAAGGCAAGGTCATGTGCATTTAAAAATACATCCCCAGGCAGTTTTGAGTAAAGAGTATTTAAAATATATAGAAATAATTGCCTAATTTGGTCATTTTCAGCGTAGGTTTTCTTGGCAGCAGCCTGGTGATAGTACTGAGTGCTTTGAGGACAGCTCAGAGGGAGCCGTTCGTCTGCTCACATAGTTTTGCTTTTAGAAGGACGGGGCTAAAGGGAGAGCTGCTGTTTGGCCAGGTTTGACCCACGGGATTTTGGAAAAGCATCCACAGACACGGTGGTGGTATTTTTTTTAGAGCATAAAGTGCTTTAAGGGCTTTGGATGAAAAGTGTGACATAGGATATAAATGGAGGCGGTATTATTGTTATTGCTTTCCTAGATGAGACGGGCTTTTATTCCCTTGTCAGTTGTATCACTTCACAAATGGGACTCCAGAGAGTGCAGTTGTTTTGAGGGAAGCGCTCGCTCGGCTCAGCCTCGCCGCTCCCTAGCCGGTGAAATTCATCCTGGGGACCCACGGTTTGCAACACGGAGAGAGACTTTAACCCTTGATGCATAGAGATGCAGGGTGTTTATCTTCTGCCAAAGGCACAGAGGATCAGAGGGAGGAGTAGCTGCAGACAGGGTTTTTTAGAGTGATTTTTAAGCAAATATTTGCTTCAAAACTTCACACGAGGGCTGTGAAGATTCATTAGTTAATATTATTTACCATTTACAGACCTATCGGTGAAAGTGGTGATGGCTGAGCGATAATACCATCAGTCATACTTATCTATTTAGATTGCAGCTATGTCATGTGCCATGTTAATATTTTATATGTGTATGTTTTAAATATTACATCCTCACTTATAAATATTCATGTCGTAAAACACATTAACGGCTGCAACACTGAAGAGCAGTATTCACAGCTCTGCTTCGTGTCGTGAGTTCACCTCCATCCCAGTGGAACCAAGGCAGGAGGTGGGATGGCTGTGGCTGGTGAGATGGAGCACGGGGAAGGGGCTCATGGTTTCAGCCCCGCTCTCGGGGCCGGGTGGCCACGTCCCACCAGTCTCCCATTTGGCATCAATTTCTCTGCTGTAGCCTCTGCATCGGGCAGTGGGGACCGTGAGCGTTATCCCCCCGGGCCAGGGTGACAGCCGCTGCCGGGGTGGTGGCTTTCGCACGGCGGCGTGCCAGTGGCCCCAAGCTCGACGGGTTTGGTGCTGCTCCCTCCTTTGGTGTTAATAAACACAAAACAGAAAGGAAAAGCTGCCAATTCTTGGATCCATCTCCCTTGTCTTTTAATTTCCTGGCCAGCACCTATTGCTGCTGCATCAGGGCACCTTACGTGAAGTGTAAAAATAAATGCATTCAAGCCAGTATGAGCCCTGCATCCCAGTAGACTCTGTTTCAGAATAGCAAATAAGGCTCCTGGCCACGCTTTTCAAGGCGATTATTGAACGTCTCGGGTGGTTACAGTCATTCTGCCCCCAGCCTCGTGCTGGATAACGCCACCTGAGGCTTGGAATAATTGCCCGGCTATGTACTGTCTGTCATACCTTATTGCTTAATTTTATACCAGTAATGAAAATTACATCCAGAGGAGGAGAAAGAGCGAACAGCTGCACTGGCCGGGACGCACCGAAGGAATAGATGTGTGCAACTGCTTTCTCTAAAGAAGGGGAGAGACTCGGCTTGCCAGCAGCACTCGGGAGATGGCTTGACATTTTTATTTTCTTGTTTAACAAACAAATGCAATAATAATAAGAAAAAAAATCCTGCCAACCTCCAGTAAAGGTTGCAAACACAGCCCAGCAATTAGTTTGGAACTCTCCAGTTACACAATCAGACTTTAAGGTAAATCTCAACTTAAAAGTATATTGTAAAGGACAGTAGGTTTGTAAAACTCATTTGTATCTTGTCTTCATAGCTAATGTGTAAACAAATTATTTAGTTCCCTCTCCCCAGAGGGAGAGCCCTACACAGCCGGACCTTTTTGACCTTCTTAATTTATCCAACCTCCCTTCAATTAGCCCTAATACAGGTGGTAACAAGGGGAGACGTTGACTGAAAGGCTCAGGCCTGGGTGCTCTCCCTCCCTGACACGGCGGGGAGGTGAAGGCCGGCGTCCCTGATGGCCAGCGCTGGGTCACCGACAGCTCTGCAGAGCGGCGTCGGGCGCTAACCAACGCGGGAGGCAACGTCCTGCTCTCGCCCCGTGATGGAAACGACCGCAGGAAGGGAGGGTCAGAGCCAGACCGTGAAACTTGCAGGAAGGAAGAGGTGTGCGGGAGGAAATTTAGCATTTTCTGTGGCACCTGTTTACAGAAGGTATTAAATAGCTTTTCAAACATCAGTTAAGCTTTCTGGGATGCAATAAATGATGGTTTTGCAGATCACCAGAGGCTGATACCCAGATGCCTCAGATGGAAAAGCAGAGACACAGAAAGATGGGAGATGGCAGCGTTGGTCCCACGGACGGTATCTGTGTGGCATCCAGGGCTAGACATAGCAGGACTGCGAGCAGAAAACGGGGCATTTCCTTCCCACAGAGCTGCGGTTAACAGTCGCTGGCTGAAAAAGAAAAATCTTCCCATTCACTTAGTACTGAACAGTATCAATAACTTAATGCAGTTAGACCTCAGTCATATTGGAGAGTGCAAAGTAAATCAGTGGAGCCTTTCTCGTCTCTGAAAGGTTCTTCAGGAAGCGTAAAGCAGTTGTGCAAATGTTTAAGAACTTTTTTAAGATTATGCTAACGGTTCAGTTGCACTTGCAGAAAGTCGGTATGCGAGCTCTGGCGGGATGAGTGCTTGTGTTAGGAGCAGGCAAGGTAATCTTCCCAGCCGAAGCTGTGTTGAGAAGACAGTGAGGTCATTTTAATACGACTTCAGTTTGCCATCTTTATTGTCACTACTGAGCAGCCAGCTTGAGTGACAGATAAATTAGCAAAAATCCTGATGATCTGTGAATGGAAAGAAACCCTAAATGCCGTGAATAAGTTCTTGCTTATGAATCTACTCAGCTGATGAAACCAAAACCCTTTTGCTTCCCAGAATGCAGGAGCGAAGTGATTAGCAGGTAGTGCTTCAAGTCTTGTGGGACTATTTGAAAATGTTAATTGAGGAAAGGCCAGAAACAGGAGGAGAACAAAATGCAACATTTACATAGACGGGCAGTCTTAATACAACGAGCGGAATTAAAATCAGCGTGGTGACCTTGAGAAAAATAGGCAGCTACTCACAGCATGCCCGTGCCCAAAAATGTGATATGAAAATATTGAGACGCACTGCGCAGCTTTCACTCCCTGGTGTGTTGTTTTCTTCTCCCAGTGGATCGCTGAAAGCAGACTGGGTGAGTCCTCTCAAATATGCTTGGGGGGAGGTGTGCTTTTTATTTTTTTCATATCTGTGCTTTATATCTGCTGGTTTTGATAATAAAGCTTTTACTGAAGGTGAGGAGGACGTTCCCAGCAGCCTGAGGAGGCTGAGAGGCGGTGAGCCGAAGCCGTTTGGTGTCCCAGAAGAGGGGCTGGTTTGCCTCCCTCTGCCCAGTGCAGTCCCTGGAGTAAATCACTTCCAGCGGCTGCCACCTCGCTCACGCCCGGGACCCGGATGCTGCTGAAGCCTTTAATTTTACAAGGTCGTTGCCATAGGTAAAGCCTCCTGGTGATCTGTTTAAACAGGCAGATAACACAGCCCCTACCCCAAAGATCTTGAGATTCAGCAGCAATGTGGTGCTGGTGGCACAAGGGAAGGCTTTTACCCCTGAACCTCCTGTTCGAGCGGGCTCTGCCACACCATCTCTCTCCGCTGTCCCCGCCATCCCCGGCTGTGATTCTGCTTTTCTGGGCATTTATTTTTAAGCGTTGGTAATTCAGGTGGGGGATGCCGGTCCAAGCTGTAGGGTGCATCTGCGCAGGTACGTGAACATGCGCCCCTGCCTTGCTGACCTGGCTGGGTGTGCTCGAGCGAGTGGCAGAGCCGGGCCCCGCTCTGTGCCCGGGGAGCAGGGATTGCTCCTGGGGTCGTTTTTGCGAGGCAGAACCTTCGCCTGACGGCTGCTGAAGGAGGGCTTGGCAATGGGGTGTGTAAATGGAAACATTGCTACCCTGCAATTAACGGTTTACAGCTCTTGCGTGGATACATTCCACCTAATCAATCCTCTTGTATTAGCAAATTAGAAGCTGTTAAAATTACTAGCTTAGATATGTAAAACGTGTGCTGCAGTAACGCTGTGCTTGGTCTCAGGGCAGGTCCCGCAGAGCCTTCCTCGCCTCCTGCTCCAGCTTCGCCAGCCTCCCTTTTAGCCTTCTCCCTCCTGCACGCCCTCGCCTGCCGGCTGATGTGTCTGGGCAGGTAAAGGCAGGCGGCTGCCGCTGCCCCTTTGCCGTCTCGCTCCCCGGAGCGTTTGCGGCTCAATCCGCTGCACATCCATGATCCTCTTCTGCCTGGTTTCGGTGGCCGCAGAGCTGGCGGTGTCGTAGCTCCAGCCCGAGGGTCTCGGTGCCCGCACGAGCCCGGCGTCCTGTGGGAGCCATCTCGCACTTGCAGGGCTGGCCGGGCGTGCGGGAAGAGGCAGCCGTCGGTGCGGGCAGTGATTTTGCACGGGAGGCTGTCCAGGATTTCACAGATGAAAATATTCTTGCAGAGTAGGCCAAGAAAGCCCGTTGCTTTTCTCTGGTTTCCTCTGATACAGCCCTGGTTTTGTGCTGTGCCAGAGCAAGGCTCTGCAGGTGTTTGGTGCTCCTGGAGAGCCTGCTGACTCCTGTGAGTGGGAGAAGGGACAGGCCATTGCAGTTCTCTGCAGCCCCAGCATATCTGCCGGCTCTCCGGCCGCTGGGAACACCGTGTCCCTGCCCTGCGTCACCGTGGTGGTTTGCAGGTGGTGACCTTGACACAGGCAGGGTTTGGGTCCTGCCGCTCCTTGCACAGAGCCCTGCAGCAGGCAGCGGCTCTTACCTGAGGGCTCGGCTGCATCCGTGTATCCTGCATTTCAGGGGCTTTTCCACCGAGAGAAAATTGGAAGCCCTGAACCGCAGTTAGAGCTGAGTTCCTGCCCTGGGAATTGAACAAATAGGAGCTGCAAGGGCAAACAGTTTGCTGCTGTGAATCACTGTGCATCTGTTGGCTTTGATGAGTCCGTGGCAAGTAGCTGCAAGCGAAGGACAGAGAGCCCTGACTCGCACCGACGATGTGAGGTGACGGCGTTGCGTTCGGCTCCCGCTTCGTTAGGAAGGAAAAGCACTGATCGCCAGGCTGTGCCTGAGCTTGGCTTTGCCCTTTGCTTTACTGGCTCCTTCCCCCTTCTTGGCCGAAATGGCAAGGATTGATTCCTGTAACTCTGTCTTCACCTCCCCACCGGCAGCAAGGGAAGAACAAAATGTCTCTAAAAAGAGTGATTCTTCCAGTGTTTCATCTTCTCCTTTTTTCCTCTCTTCAGATGAGAACCTTTGACCTTGCTTCCCCAAATATCTCGAGATCCAGAGGTCGTGGTGGCGGGCACAGCCTCCCGGGGCACGCGGGGCATGCGGATAACACCGGGTGGGTTGTGTCGCACGGAGCTCGCACAGGGTCCATGCCGATTTGCGTCGGTGCCCTCTTACCTGTGCTCGATAGCAGTTTTCCCCAAATGTTAAGTTTTGGCTGAAGATTTCTTTAATTAGATTGATTAATATGTACTGGCAAGGAGTGATTTTGCTTATTCTGTATGTTTTTTGTATATATAAGCTGAAGTACGAACATCTGGCACTTTTTTTGCTGGATCCAATAGAATAAGTAAGTTGAAAAACAGCTTCTTTCAGAAAACTGCAGGTCGGCGGATTTGGGTTGTGAGGTTTTTTTTCTTTTTAATTTATTGAGTGTTTTCTGGACCAGAAAGAGTACCTTCAACTAATGTAATAATTCACAGATCGTTCTCCATTTTAAAACACCTATCCATGCTAATAGCTTCATCATTTCTCTGCTTTGGAAGAAGACCAGGAGAGAACAGATACGATACTACTAACCCTGCGCAGCCTTCCCTTGAGTCATTTCAAAGCTCTTTGCAGGCACGTAGTGAATTAAGCCTTGCAAGGTCCCAGTGAAGCCGGTAAGGTGTGGGGATCGCGGGCACGGGGCGATGAACTCGCTTGCCTGTGGCTCCCGTCGGCGCTGAGCACGGATCCGGGTCTGACTCCGTGGCTTGCGCTTTGACCGTGGCACCACCTCTCCATATTCACCTCTCTTAGCGGGACCGTCGCCGGCCCCGCTGTAAGTCATTTGAGAGTTGTGTGGTTGACTTCAGTCGCAGCAAGGCTCTGGCGATGGAAACCGTCGTCCTCATCCATTGCACGAGTCACACGTGAACACACGTGTTCAACGGCGCGCTCAAAATTAGGGCAGGGTCTGTAGGGAGAAGCCTGGCAAGAGAATACGCTTTAAGCGTCATTGTAGCAACGAATATTCCCCCGTCAGCTCGCAGGAAGTTCGGATGAGCTAAAATCACTCAAAGGTATGGGAGGTGGGTTTGGCTTTTGCCGATTTCTCTGTTTCTGCAAGCCCATTTCCCTCCGCTTAGGTCTCTGCTCTCAGTGCCAGCCTGTCCCTGGAGCGGAGGGCTTGCAGGAGGGATCCTGCTGGCAAGCTCCGTCCTGTGTCCTGCGGGCACAAAGAAGTAAAAACACTTGTTTTCCTCCAGTCTCTGGAAGTTCCCTGCAGTTGCAGGAAAACAAAAAAAAACTCAGATTACAAAAGTGTGGGACTTGTTTTCTTGCGAATCAGCAGCCCGTTCCCCCCCTCCCGGCGGTGCCGCACGGGTTTTCTCCCGGCCGTTTGGCCTAATTTCGCTTTGTCCCTTGCAGGGCAGGAGCACAAAGTGCTGGTTCCGTTCCCGGCCCTGGGGTTCGGGAGGGTTCAGAAGCAGCACGTGGGTGGGGGGAGATGGAGGTGGGCTGATAACCTGCCTGGCTGCTCGGGGAAGGAGCAGCTGCGGAGGGAAGATGGGAGCAGCTGTGGGTATGAAATTAGTCATTCTATGAAGAAATGGATTTGATAAATAATAAAACAGTGGTATTAACAACAGATGCTTTCCAGGTCAGATGACTTTGATGAAAGCACCCAACAGCCGTGGGTAATGGTATGAAAAATATGTATCTATATGAAAAGGCATATAAATAAGCACGTGTTTGTGTATAGATGTGTGTGTACACGCTCACATATAAACGTACCTGGCATTTTATGTCTGTTTTGAAACGACAGTGAAAGTGTCGCTGCTCCCGTTCTTCACAGGCTTTGAGGCTTGCCAAGAAAACCTGAAATCTGATCAATGTCTCCCAAATCTGGCGCGCTCCCTCCTCCTCTCCTCAGCGCTGGCTCCATTTGTTTTTATATTCATACCTTTTCATTTTGATAACTGTTTTGATTTGTCAAAAACTATGCCTTATACAATGTTTCCTTTATGATGATTTAGTATTCTCTTCTTATCTTTCACCTTAAATCTTTGATAAGTGCATTTTAAAAATGAAATTGCTACCTGCCACCATTATACACTCCTGGCTGACTGCCAGCGGAGACGGAGCCGCTGAGGAGGCGAGAGGCTTTGAAAACCCTTCCCGAGCAGCGTGAAGAGCGCAGGAGCTGGGCTGGGTTGCGGGTGGGATGGAGGAGGCTGAGGACGGGGAGGAAGCACGGTGGGACCGGCCTGTGCCTTCCGCAGCTGGGGTCCTCTCCTCCCCTCCCCTCGCCCGGCCCGGCCGTTGCCTTTGAGCCCCCCCGGCCGCAGCAGCCCCCGCAGCAGGGACCTCCACGACCCCATCGCGTTCCTCGGGGCGCGGTGAACGCCGTTCTTTTGCGGGGGCGGATGTTTTAGCAGGGGTCGGTACCAGCCCCGTCCTAGCAATGCCAACGGTCGCTGAACGTTCCCCTCTCTTTCCTCCCCGCTAAATTGCTTATCGCTCTCATCGAGTGTCGTCGCCGCCGCGCTGGAAGCAGAGGGCTTAGGGGAGATCGGGGGAGAGGCAGGAGGGTGACTCAGCGGTGGGGTCGGTTTGGTTTCCCCTCGAAGCCCCAGAAGCAACCCTTGGGATCGTGGTGTTTTTATAGGGCGACTCAGTGTTGCTTGCGAGTTTCCAGCACGTCCAAGTGATCGAAATGCTTCTGGATAACTGTTGGCTGTGCCTGCGGAATGTGTTTTATCAGGGGAAGGGATCAGCAGTGGGAACATCAGTAAATAGACCTGTCTGGCATGGCAGGTCATTTTTATTTTAATATGGTAGATTTAATGAAGTCTTGTCTTTATAATTCATGGTACTTGCCGAATGCATCCATTTCCCCTCCGTAATGACGTTAGTTACAGATCTGTCCTTCGTTAGAGGCTTTATTATGGCTGACGAACTTAAGTCTCTCCGAGTTGCAGTGATACGTTCCCAAAGTGCAAAGGGTTATCTAATAAATTGTTGCCTTTTACATTGAATACTACTAGTAATAAACATAGCCAAAAACTTCCCCGTGTAGTTCATGCATTATTAATTATTATTATTATTATCGAATCTCTTGAAAGGTCATTTGCAAAGACCTGTGGTTCGTGTTTTCCCAGCTTATTGGGGCACGTGTATCGGCTGTTCTTGCCATGACACCTCTCCGGTAGTTTGTGCGTGTTCGAGTGTGTTTAGGTCAGAGCCGATAGCAGACCCCAAATCTGCTGTCAAGTAATTTAATAGCATTTGTGTCCAACCTAACCCAATCTATCTCACCTCGCAGAGAAGGAAAAAAATAATCCCGCATCAAAATTACTGCTTTTGGAACTGTCTTGTCTCTTTTGAGTAGGGACTGGAGACAACTAGACAAGCTTCAATGAAAGCGAATAAAGAAACATTACTTTCTGAACACAATCTTCTGTTACCAGTCACTTTTCAACAGACATTCAATCAAAATGCTAATAGCGAAGGCAACAAGGGAGCAAGGTTATTGTAATACTAATTGATAGGCTGCAGGGATGGGTTTTGATAAGTGCCGTTGAAGATATATTTTTGAAATATGATTCTCTTTAATTACAATGATACTAATAAAAATGAACAAATGATTTAATGATAGTTTTCTAGGTAATGGCTTGAAGATTTTTGTTCAAGTTATTTTGTAGGGGTTTTTTTAAACCAGAAATTATGAAAATTACCTTAAAAATAAAGCCGTAGTGGAAGGTAGTGACTCTATCTTGACTTGCGTGGCTACTTTGCATCAAAATTAATACTGTCAAACCTGAAGCTCTTGAATAAGAAATCCAGTCATTTATTTATACAATAGACTTTGCTGAAAGCCCATAGTTGAAGCCACGTTGCGTGTAGGAATGCATTTAATATCTCATGCTTACAATAATTAGGATCAATTATGCCAGCCAGGATTTTAAAATACATTTTGAGGGAGGGGAAGAATGGGCTGGGGGGTATTCACTAAGGTTTTAAAGTGCATCTGGGCTACCAGGTTCGATCTGTTAATGGCGATTATTGACGTTCGGCGATGGGGAGCTCCAAACTGAGGCCCGCTTTCCCGCTGCAGCAGCAGCTGATTTTCCGTGCGCTCCGACGGATGCAGAGCGGTGCCGCTGCGCCCGCGGGCTGCCCAGCCAGCGCCGTCCCCGTCGGCCGCTCCCGCTCCCCGTGGGGCTGCGGGTCCGCATCCTGCCTCCTCTGGCCCCTAGGAAACGGGAGGGCCGAGAGAAAGGGCAGATCTGTCGCTAGCAGGCAGCCTCTGTTTCAGCTAATTTTTGATGAATTAATTGATAACAAAACAAAGAAGGTTGGGGGGGTGTTTTGCTTTTGTTGATGGGGGGGGGCTCTTTCGGGGCAGGGAAGGATGATCTCTCCTGCCTTTCAATTTGTCAAGCTCTCTCTCAAAGATCTGCCAGAGAAGAAAGGGTAATTAATAGGCTTGAAGTCATTTCCGATGTGTCAGTATTTCTGCCTTGCTTCCAAGTGATAATGTTCGCTGGCTCGAGGCCTCCGGGGAGCCTTCCATCTTATTAACTTGTCTAGGAGAAACAGTGAGTGGGGACAGCTTGGGCCAGTGGGTGACATGAAATAAGGATTTGTGGTGTAGTGAGCTGTAAACACGGGGGCCAATTGAGTAAAAAGTGGAAAGAATAAAAAACAAAGGAAGAAAAATACATGAAAAAGGCCAGCGGTCACAAGTGCAGCAGCATGTATGAGGGAGGGGGGGATGCACTTTATTTAGGGCAGCCTGTACCCCACCCGTAGAGCTGGACCTGCTGTCGTGCTGTGTCACCCACAGCCAACTTTGGCACATGCCAGAATCGGGTCCTGGTTCTGGCCGGGTCCCTCTGACCGTGGCGCAGGTCCAGCACACGCTCCCCCGTGCCGGCATCGGGGACAGAAGGCGGCGGTCGGGGCCGGTGCTGCCACGGCTGGTTCTGCCACCAAAAGACCCGTGTGTCGGGCGGGCTGCAGAGTTATTTTATTTTAACCAGAGGTAAACGCGGAAGCTTGGGGCTGTCTCGTGGTTTTGGTCCCGTCCCGCAGAGCTGTTGTCCCTGCTGCTGACAGCCTGCCGCCCCGGCGTCGCTGGCATGGCTGCAGGGCAGGCGGGGGGAGCAGCCCTCTCCAGCGCAGGCAGCCACCGCGCTGGCAGCTCCCGCCTCGGAGCAGCTGGCGGCCAAGGGTTTCCAGCAGTCGCCTGTGATTTTTTAGGATGCTCAACTTGAGGCGCTGAAAAGGGACCTGTTTTTCAGCAGGCCAAGGGCCGGGTCCTTCTCCTCATTACTTCGGTCTGTTTGCCAAGTCAGTTGGCAGTTTTCGTAGCTTTTCTTAATTGCGTTTGAAAACTTAAGTGTTAAACTTAGGACACTTACGTGTGAAGACACCTTCATCCTCAGAAGAACCACAAGGATTAAGTAATCCTGCATCCTGTGCAGGGCCTGAGAGGCTGGGACACGTACCGAGCCTTGCACAATACCAGGATGAAGATGTGCAGCAGCGACAGGAGTGAAGTCCCCGCTCCTGCCCGGGGTGAGCGTGCGATGCTGTGCCTCACGGACGGCTCGCGGAGGGGAGGAAAGACCCTCTTATACCACATATCTCAAAAACTGCTCTTTGCAGCTGGAGCTCTGCATCCTGGATTTCCATCCTCCCTGGTGTGTGTCGATACATTCTGTATCCCGTTGTTCAGCACAGGACCGGCCTCCCGCTTCCTTCGCCCTTGTGCTCTGCAGCGTGCGGGACGTCGCACGTTGCCTGCCCAAGCCTGGGAGGGGAACGGGCAACTGCACCGGCTGGGTTTGGAGGGGGCAATGCCTCGTGCTGCTCAGGTTGTCCTTTGGCAGCTTCGGTCAGCAGAAGCAAGATTAGAGGAGCAGCTGTGTGAGTGTAGTTGGCAAAATAATTTTTGTTTGTCGCCCTAACTCCCCATTGTTATATAGCTTCAAGGTCTTGCTTTGGAAGGGGATGCACAGGAGAGGAGAGAATTCTAGTCGCTGCGTGTGTGTGATAACTACACCTGTAATCACAGGACTGTGTCAACACAGGATTTTGTATAATTGCTTCCCCCCGCCCCAGTCCTGGTGAGAGTTTGTTAATTAGAATTAGAACGCTCAAAAATAGAGATTATTTTTAAACTGTTTTCCCGATTATCCTTTACGATGCAGAAGGGAGGTTGGATGGGGTCTCAGTTTTCCCAGGCGCGGTACAGTAACGCTCTGCCCACGGGGGCTGGCTCCCCCCAGGCGTCCCTGCGCCGGGAACCGGCCTGTCCTTGCAGCAGAAGGGGTTCGGGCCCCGGAGGGCAGAGAGCTCAGCAGGGCAGCGCCCGGCGGGGCTCAGCTCCGGACTGCAGGCTCTGTCAGGGCGAGAACTCAAACGGTTGTAGGTGGCTTCTGGTTTTCGGATGTGCCGAGTTGCCCACTTGCCTTTGGCTTTAGTAAAAGCGGCAAGACGCCCCGGGGAAGAGGGAGGGAGGGATGAGCGAGTCGTATCCGTAAGTTCATCAGGGTAAAACAAGGAGGAGATGTCTTGGAGCGATGTTCTGTGCAGCTGAGCTGATCGTCTCGCGCAGTGTTGAGCATCGCTGCCGTTGGAGCTCTGACCTTCATGACAGATGCGGGCTTACGTAAGGGTGATGCTATATCTACATATTTAACCTTCTTCGCTTTTCTTGTTTTGTTTTTAAATTCTCCTTCACAGAAGAAGTGCACGAGCAGTTTCATTAGCTGTTAAAGGAAAACACAATGGAGGCAGCGCTGGTCTCCACCGCGTACAAGCTGTTCCTCAGAGATTGTTCCCTTTTTTATTTTTTAAAGTAGCAAACCTTGGCGTTTTGGGTCACTGGGAAGGAACAGGATGTCTTTCACATATTGACGGGTTTTTTTCTTCTCTTTTCTTTTCTGATCTCACTCCTGTTTGTCAAGCTCACTTTTCATTTTCCAGAGAAATGATTATGACTAAACATCTCTGACAACCTCTTTGCAAAGTGTGAGAAGGCTACAATGAAAAAAAAAAGGAGCCACCTCAAAGCTCTTCAATGATTAAGCTACTTAACTGGCAAGTTTTTCTCTTCTACTGCGGAGCGTATTTCTGCACAATGAAGTTCCCCTTGCAAGCATTTGTTAGGGAGGCACTAGTACAATCTAATTAAAATTTGTTTTAATATTCTGTGAAAATTAAAACTGAATCCTTCCTGTTAGAAAGAATGACCATGCATGTATTAGTTCTCTACGTTTTGTTGTTGTTGTTAGCTTATTCAAATATTAACACTGCCTGCGTGCTCAAAATGATAGTTTGCGTCCATTAACAGAGCTTAATTCTCAAATTAAGTGGTGAATCATATATAGGAATAGGTGAAAGCTGGTTACTGGATTTTTATTTTTTTTTTAATGCTAATGTTACTTCCTGGAGGTAAATAAGGGGAGGGGATGCTGTGCAATATTATCACTGTGAAATTAAAGTAAAGTCTCATTATTTGAGGATGGAATTTAGTGGCTGAAGGTTTACTCTTCGTCTGAAGCTTCATCCTGAATTCTTCCAGCTAATTGCCTACTGATCACTTGAGGGACAGGCATTGCTAATGTTGGCCTTGAGCGTCAAATTATCTCCTGCAAAGTCTTAGACTTGTAGCACCGGGTGGGAGACTTGGGTGGGGCGTGGGGTGGTGTTGCAAGCGAACAAGAGGACGGGGTTTTCCCCGACCCCCGTGGTCCCTGCACGGCCGGATCGGGAACCTGGAGAGGATGATACGGCTGCGGGGACGGGACGGAGCCGCCCGGCAGAGCAACCCCTCCGTTCTCTGCCTTTGCTGCCTGTCCCCTGCGCTGCCGCGGGTCCCAGCCCTGCTCGGCGCTGGCAGGAGCACGCGTGCCCGGTTTCGGGAGGCCTGCGTGGTGCGGAGCCGTTCTGCTCGCTGCGAGTAGGTGGCAGCAGCATTTGCACACCCCGGCTGCCTGTTTAATTCACTTTACGTTTTTGCATTCATTTACATTATTTTTTTTCTTTTTTTTTTCTGAGAGTCTTGAGTTCTTTCCAGTTAGAGGACCCGGATAGCCAGGGTAGATGTATTTGGTCCATGTGTGGAAATGAAGAAAGTACTGACCTCCAAATAACAGGTAACAGCAACCTCCCTACGTTTTCTGGTCAGATTTAATTCTTCTTTGGGGGAAAGTTTTTTGGGGAGAAAAAAAAATACAGAACTTCAAGCTGCAATTTATTTTTAAAACACCCAAACCTTTTATTCTTGCACTGAAGATGGAAAAATTACCAAAATGCCAGAAAATCTTCAAATACCTGAATGTTTTCCCCTCTTTCCCTAGCTGTCTTTCTGAACTTGATTCGAAACATGCTGAAAATATCTCTGTTCCTGATCTATTGAAAGTTTCCATTATTGACTAGTAGAAAGGCTGCTTTTGTGTGTGTCTCGCTTGTGGGCAAAAGATAATTTTAAAAAGCACCGTGTTTATCTGGAGAGAGCAGTGTGGTGAGGCAGGAGCCCCAGGCCAGCCACAGTGATGGATCGGAAACTTTCTCTGCACGGGAAGCACAGACAGGAGGATCTACCGTGAAACATGTTGCAAAAACCCCTCAGAGCAGGCGTGGGGCTTGGCAGAGTCCTCGGCCGGGGTTGAAGGCGCTTTCGCAGCTCGGGCAGGACCGCAGACGCCGGCGTGCCCCTTCCCCTCCGGGACCAGCGCTCTCCGGACCCCGGCTCCCTCCTCTCCGCGGGGAGCCGGGCGCTAACGAAGCTGAACCAGGCTGGAGGGACCCGTAAACAGTGCTCTGTAGCGATGGCAACTCGAGAAACAAGAGCTGCATGGAGTATTTGGAAGGAGAGCCCTTATTAGCGAGAGTTTAAAGGGAAGGTGCTTAAAAACGCAGAGAGGCTTGGCAGGGTAATTAGACTTGCCGCTCTCAGAGTAAATGTGTGGCTTTGCGGAGCGTTACCGGTGTGTCTGGCCTGTCGCGAAGAAAATACAGAACCGAGAAAATACAGAACCACTCGGCAAAAGAGCGCATCAGACCCGGGGCTGGGATGGTGCCGAAACCAGTGGGTCTTGGGCTTAGTTTGCGGGGAGTTTGCTTCTGAGCTCAGCGGTGCTGGTGGTTTCCAAATTTTTTTGTAGCCCACCTGTACATGCGCCGCGAGTTCCTGGTGGCCAAGTTCGGACATTTTGAAGTCAAAATGCAGCCAGTTAATGAGTTACTGTGTGATGGCTCGTGCCAAGTCCCTCGTGCCCTCATCCCTGCTGAGCTCCTGCATCAGCCAGCCCGAAGGGAGCTCGTGCGAGGGCCTGGCTTCGGCTTTGCTGCTGGTTCACTCGGTGGCAAACCTCCTCGCAGCTCCGTGCCTCGGTTCGACCGGCTGTGCTACGTGACTGGTAGCAATGCGCTTGCCTTTTGTCAGGCTGCTTGGAGCTCCTTAAAGGGTTTTAACAGCGTGGAGGTGCCAGACTGTGTTAGATGAGGAGAAGCAATGTGATGCTTAGGTGGAAGAGGTGATTTCCATCGAAAGCAAAGGACCATTGGCCTCTGCCTTTCATCTTCCAAAATGATGCAGGAAAATTAGTACCAGTGAAGGATACTAGACTGACAGCCAAGAGACCAAAGACCTCTTTTCATCCTCCTCGCAGACGG
Organism: Ciconia boyciana; assembly: GCF_034638445.1. Lineage (NCBI taxonomy): Eukaryota > Metazoa > Chordata > Aves > Ciconiiformes > Ciconiidae > Ciconia > Ciconia boyciana. The sequence continues at coordinate 11,514,413 of NC_132950.1, read as the reverse complement.
AGCGCAGCCAGGCAGCGAGCCTCCAGCAACGTCCCGCCTTCGCTGCGACCTGCCCTCCCTGCGGAGGAGAGGGTAACTCGGCTGTAAGGATCCGTGTGCTCTCATTAAACAGCCTTCCTGCCCATTCAGTCTCCAGCTCCTTTCCTCCAGCTTCTGGCGAGGTTGCCAATTACTTCCCTGCCTGTGATGTGTGTGACACCCATTTAAAACCCAGCTTCGTGGCCTGTATTTCACACCAGCTGCTAGCCAGCGTTCGGACGGTAACTGCTTCCGATTGCCATCAGATTCGGCTGGATTCGAGCTAACGATGGCGATGGTGAAGCATTCCCTTTTCTAGTGAGGGAGCGCCGTGGCAAGGGCTGGCGGGGAGTCGGTGCCGCCGGCTGTGCCGGGTCGGTGCGTTCCTGCAGCCTCGCCGGGCGTTTGGATTGACGAGGCTGGGGGCGGCTCATGGGATTAGGTGGGGTCTGGCAGGACGGAGATAGCATCAGCTGGGCTCGGGAGATGTTGAAATAGTCAAAACAATCAATAGCTTTTTTTGTAGCAGTTCCCTTGGCCGCGCAGCCCATCGAAGGAGATGATTTTCACGGCTTGCCTTGAGCGTGCCTGGCTGGAGCGGTAGCCGTGCAGAAACCACCGTGGTGGCTGTGGCATTTCTGAGTCCTGCGCTCTCTGGCAAAGGATGAAGCGTGCATCCTAGGATGGATGAAACATGGTGTCAGGCCGATGTCGGTCTTACCAGGCTGAAACGGCAGTGGCATCGTGTAGTGGATCAAAACATGAAGTCTTTAAAACCATATGTTCAATGTGTCATATCACAAGAGCTTTATATTCTTGGCGATAACAATCGGCAACACGTTATCTGTGGTTTCGCATTTGTTCTTACAAGCTGATAAACTTTGAGCTGGGTGAGAATCAAGCGCGCCTCATTGTTAATGTCTCGATCGGGGCTGGAATAGCGTGTCTGGGGGTTGACGCTGGAAGAGCCCAGGAACTGTTCTGGGTGATGCTCAGCACCTCTGGCCCAGGTCCTCCCTCTAACGGTGGTGGGCTCCAGGCGTTTCGGTGGTCCTGCCAGCCCTGCCCTTACTCCGCAGCCAAGGAAGCTGGTCTGGCCAGCAGAAATAAATACATAACGGTGAGCGTCGGTGTTTCAGAAGAGGAATGCTTCACTTCACTTGGCATTTTAATCTCTTCCAGCACTAGGTTGGAATAAGCACTTTTTTGGTGTGTGGTGATTTATTTTGTTAAAAACCAAGGCATTATTCATAATTATGCAGTTTTATGAGAGCATACATAGCAGTATTCTTCCCGCGGTAGGCTGTGGGAGCTGGCATAATATTTAAATAAGAGCCCTGGGGAAAGGACACGCTTGCATTCAGAGCGGGGCTCGGCGCAGTTGCGGGCTCAGCCTATTGAACTAGCGTATAATTACCTCTATTCAGCACTGCCGCTCCAGTTATCAGCCGGCCGTCAGGGGGAAGGCCAGCGTTTTAAAATGACATAGATTGTTAGAGAACATCAAACTTTTTTAATACAGTTAATGATCCTCAGCTATAAATAGTCTGTTCAATTGCCATTGACTGGCAACAAGGCTTTTGTACTGTGCCTCGCAGAGCTGCGAGGCTTTTCTTAGTTTGTTGGGTTTTCTTTTTTTCCCTCCGTATGTACTGTAGGTCCTTTCATGCTGATCGCTTTACAAATAGCACCCCTCCCTTTCTGGGTCGGGAGATGAAGGTCCTGCAGCGCAGGAATTTGCCCAAGGTCGCGTGGGGGGTTAGTGGATGAACAAGGTGGGGGACTGGCAGCTCCATCCTCCGGTCATTCAACTCTCGTCCTCCCCCGAGGACCAGGATGGGGATGGGGACCGGCTCCTCCGGGGCTCCCCCCGCTCCCATGTCACTGGATAGTCTTCTGGGAACGGCCAGCCTTTACTTTGCTAGTAAGAGAGGCAGCTTTTGCGTATGCTGTGCCCCAAAAGTTTCCTTGTTATCTCTCAGGTTGAAATACGACTGTAGGTTGGTGGAGGAGAGGGGAGTTTGGAGACAGGGCTCTCGCAGCTCGGTGGCTGCGTACTGCGGAGGCAGCAGCAGGAGCTGCGCTTTTCAGCTGCAGCCCAGGAGCTGGAAGTGGCCAGGACTTGGTCTGCAGAAGCCCTTGTCCTGGCAGTGCCCTGCTCTGACACAGTAAATCCTTGAGCAAGTGTAAATCTGCAGAGAGGAATTGTTTGCATGAAACCTGGCCAGTGCATTTCTCTGTGCTTGAGCTGCATCGTGAGCACTTACTATTCCCTGTGAGTGCGCACAGATCCCTGCACCCTGTAGATGATTTTCCCCTTTACAAAATGTGATTTGAACTAGCCAAGAAGTCTGAGAGCGGCACCGAAAAACTCCGAGTGCCACAAACACTCTGAGCCGGTTGCTGGGAACTGTGTGAGACTCAGGCGGAATGTCAGGCTGAGCTGTTGCGGTGGGTTTCCAGTCCTCAGCGCTGGTTGAATATCCCAGCAAAATAACGCCACTGAAAAAACCCTCAAACCCTGAACCTACTCTCCAACTTCCACAGCAGCGATTAAATGGCCGCGTTTCCCATCGCCCAGAAGTTGCGGTGAGATTCTGCCACAGCTTTGTTCTCGAGTGCCTGCAGACACAATAGGAAAAGGTCATCGCATAAACACCGCTTCTCCAAAGGCAATTTCTTTGTCTGTTTTGAAAGCCAGGAAGCAAAGGGTATTCTAATTTGAACTGCTCTGCCGGCACGACGGTACTGGGAGTGCCTCCCCCCGCACCTTTCTGGTTTCAGGCACGTCTTCAGGTCAAGAGCCTTGCCCACGCTGGAGAAGCACACTTGATCTGCGTGGGTTTGGCTGCTAATGGGTGGCATCTGTTTGCTCTCGCTGGGGGCAAGAACGGAGTCTGGTGGGCTGGGTATGAGTGCGGGAGGGGGGGGAATGCAGCAGGCGGTAGCTTGAGGTCTGGGCCGGTAGCACCCAGGCTGTGAAAATGCTTCAGGGAACGCTCTGGTGTGTATAATTAGTTCACCTTTTCCTTTGCCTGTGACTGCTGTTCGTGGCGCTTTTGTTTTTAAGCATAAAGATTTCAGCGTTTTCCCCAACGGTTTGAACAAAGGTTGAGCGCGTGGGGAAATCCATAAAACAATGTCACCAAAAATGCAAGGAGGAGAAGGCAGCTTTTAATAAAGCACTGCTGGGCGTATGCACCTGGGAACTGGGCTTGGATGAATTCGAACAGGAGGGAGGCTGCTGGAGAAGGTCACCTCTGAAGGTGGCAGATGAAAAAGCAGCATGGCCCACTCTTCTCAGGGGAGCTTTGGCAGAAACCCATCAGGCCGTAGGTGTTCGGTTGGCCCGTCCTCCGGCGCGCGCTTCCCGGCGTCCCGGGGCTCAGCAGAGCAGCCGTCCTCAGGAAGGTGCTTGTGCTTGAATCGGGGCAGGGGGGAGACGGAGGGGAGCAGACTTCGAGGGAACCATCCGCAGCAGGGCATGACTTGGCTGTAGCTACCCTGAGCGGGCTATCGGGGGGGTTAGAAGCCGGCATTAAGGCACCCAGTGATGACAAAATCCTGGTTATTTTAGGTCTGATGCTCGGCAAAGAAAGTACCTGTTTTTCACCTTGTCTATCAGTGCATGGTCTCGAAAAGCAGCTGCAGAGGAGGTAAAGCATCCACCGTAGCTGAGGAACGTTAGAAAGCATACTGAAATTATAGACGTGATTATTAGCAAAGGGGTCTGGATTTTGTGCCTGCAATGTGCCTGTGTGAGTCTTGTTTTCCTTTTCCATTACCAGCAGATCCCTTTTGTAGAGCTGTTCGGCTCTGTGTGGTCCCTATTAAAAGTTTTCTTTCCCAGGGTGATTCTGCTCCTTTGTTGCATCTGGTTCTTGAACACTTTTTACTATCAAACAGCAAAACTGCTTTTATTGATGCGGCAAAGAACAATGGGATCTTTCCAACCGTGCTCCCAAAATATGCTCTTGGCTTTTTTTTCTGCCTGGCTTCCAACAGTGGAAAAAATGATTAAGATATGTTAGGTTTACACTGGTCACTTCAACAGGAGGTTGGTAATACCAACAAACGATTCCAGTAAATGGATTAGCTCTTCTTCTCCAGCAAGGCTGAAGCGATGTGTACTTGCCCTGTCCATGCTCTTTCTGTGAGACAGACAGCTGAAAAAGCAGAAAGCATCCACGATTTAATAGAGCGCAGATTGGGTTAGGCAAAGATGATGGCGTTGGGCTTGTGTCAGGTCACTGGAGTGTGATTGCAAGCTGGTCGGACGTGCGTGGTCGCTGCTCATACCGTGACTGCACCCGCCGTAGCCTGAAGCCTCACGCTTGGTTCCTCCGAGATGCAATTTCCCGTCTGTGCGGAGACGGGGAGCAGGGAAGACAGAAGAGGATGAGCAGAGACATAAAACCAGTTCTGCTCTCTCTGTGTGAACCGAGCTTTCCTTAGTGTCTCGGTACTGGTGTTGGGTTTTCCGTGTGAACAGATGTCAGGGTAAGTGTGTCTGCCATAAAAAAATATATACGCCATAGTAAAAATTTGTATGTATATGTTTTAATGGCCGCTGTCAGCTTTTGCCCCCTGGACATATGCAAAATCTGATGACTCCTGACTATGTGGAACTATTACTGTAAAGACGAAGCTGCGTGCCCTGTTTCAGAAGAGGGGTGTGGAGCTTTGGATGGATGCTGGGGCTGAGAGTGTCCGTGGTGTTAAGGGAGAGACGCTGCGACGGCCACCAGCACTACGTGGCTGGGATCCTGCGCTGCGTTAGATAACGCTAATTAGGGGATCCCCCTTGCAAGATACCCTCCTCCAGCAGCAGGAAGGGCTGAGCAGTGGGTCGGGTGCGTAGAGAGCTTGCAGAAATACCTGCCAGCCCAGAGGGAGGGGGTGGAGAGCGCGAGCTCTTCTGAAGACCCCTTTGGGGTGTGCGGGAAGGGTCCTGCGAGGCTGACAGGCAGCGGACCTGGGAGACCACCGGAGGAGCTGGAAGGGCCCTGAGGGCCGCTGGCCCGGGGAGGGGAGTCCCCACGGCGAGGCGGGAACGGGCGCTGGCAAAGGCATCGCATCAGGCTGTGATGAGTGTAAAGACTGGGGCAGTGCTCCGCGGGCACTGCTCTGCCGCTGGTTAGGGGAGCCCGAGAGGAGTCTCAGGCGCATGCGGCGGCAGATGCTTCCAGAAGTATCCTTTGGTTTGTAGCATTCTTAAAACAAGCAAACAAACAAAACCAACAAAACCCCCAAAACATGAGAGGGAAGTTGTGTTTAGGCTGCATTGGCTTGGCAGAAGAGTACACTTTGCAGCCTCAGGGGCCGTGCAGGGTTTTAATTCTGTGAGTGCATGTGGTATGTAATATTTTTATTTATTTGTCAATTCTTTTGGAGGGCCTTATTACATGGCCTTTGTTTTCCTAAAGATGTAAGGTGCCTGTTACCAACCCTTTGCTCGCTTGCCTTCTGCTTCCAACCTGTGCGTTTCCACAGCAGGTTGCATCTGGCTTACTGGGAAAGAGAAGAGTCTATATACAGTGATTGAAGATTTCTTCTTTATATAGTGCTTTTAAAAAAAAAGTGTAGTGCCATTGAAATCAAAGCCCGGCTTTCTGCGATAAAGGGCCCTGCAAATTGACCGCAGGGTCTTTCAGAAAAGTCTGTCTCCTTTTGATACAGACATTGCCGGGGGAAAAGAAAAGGGAAAAATAGGGTTGCCGGTGCTCGGAGGAGTAAACAGGTGAGCATTGTTCATGTGAGTCCTGAGGAGCAACCCTGCCTGCTCTGTAGACACTGCTAATGCCACCGACTCAATCGTATTTACGTGCGTCTCGGCTCTCGACAGATTGTCGCCCCACAGAGATGCCTGTGCTTTCGGCACGGCAGAGTAATGAAACGTCACTCGGTGCGCTCGCTGACAGCCGGGGAGGAAAGCCACCCTCTGCACAGCCGCTCGGCGCTTTCCGATACGTTAAAGGTGCCTTTGGGACAAGTCCCTATCAGTTAAATCTACAGGCGATTCTCAAGTTGTCAAGTAAAAGCTGACATGAATTTCTAAATGGCGTTAATGTAATTGATGAGGGCTTTTCCCCCATATACCAACTCTAAATATATAAGTAAGAGAGTGATTATCTTAATGTAATTCATCATTTGCTTGAAGTGCATGCTAAACCTGAACCTGTTCGCTCTGATAAGCATTTATGTACTGAAGGAATTGATGTTATCTCTCTTTGCCTGTGGTCTTGAACAAAAAAGCAGACTTTGAGCTTATATTAAAAAAGGGCGATTTCCCCCTCTCCTCTGTTTCTTCTGATCAGAGCTTTCCTGGGAACGGCACACCAGAGGGGGCTGAACTTTTTTGTTGTTTTTAACCCGTGCCCACAGGGGGAAAACTTGGGTGTTTCAGCATTTGCAGGGACGTTTGAGGCTGTATCTTGCAGCCCCTCGGCCAGCCTGCAGCGTGCTGACCTCTCCTTGGTGGTGGGAGCTGGTTTCCAGGAATAGCTCAGCAAATACTTCGCTCTTTACATGTGTATCCAGAGGAACAAATGGTGCATATATTCAAAGCATCTGTCATAGCCAGACACTCTTTCTCACGGTAGTATACGTTGTTTGCTTAGGCAAATACTGATATGGTGCATGAGCAGCAGGGATGGAGTCCTGGCCAAGGATATTAATAATGTCCAAGAATGTTGTGTGCTGCCTGAAGCTATAGCCTGGAGGGGTCATACTGCACAGCTCAAAGGTATTATTTTAACCTGAGGCTAAGCTTCTCATTTTTGCTGGTATTTCCCTTGACCCCAGTCAGTATTTATTTCAGTTCCTTGAATAGTTTTTTGTTGTTCGGTGCCTAGTTCTTTATTGCTTCGCATTATGATCTACAGAGTCAGCAGGGCAACAGAGAGTCCACGTTCTCCTTCCTAGCCAGGGCTGGGATGCAGCCCAGGGTGGGCAGAAGGTCCATGCAGACTGCAGACCTGTAAGAAAGTGCGCCGTTGAGTATTTCATCGGTTTTTGCATGCAGCAACATTTGTCCTGGAGGTGAGATGCAAACACAACAGGGAGACCACAGCTGTGAAAAACAGATTGATGAAGATTGGGGACTTTTTGCAGCGAGGGTCCCTCCGCGGAGACGCAGCCTGTAGAAACGTGCCCTCGCGTGCTCGTTCACGAGAGCTTTGTGTTGGCAGTTCCCGTGGTGGCTCGGAGGAGCTGTTCCAGGCTGTGGTGTTGGGGCTGTACCAGTCTCACGTTGGCTCTCCTGTCCCCCCGGTGCAGGACCAGTGGGGAGTGGGATGTCTCAGCCGGAGCGCAGCCCTGGCTGGGCGCTCTGCCTGGGGATTGCAGCGACAGCTGCCAGCAGCATCACCGCAGCCCGCTTTTGGAGCGCGCCCGTGGTAAAGTGTGGCCTTTTGCCTTCCCATTTATCTTAGCTGATGCTTGTGTGTTAATGAGAGGAAAGACGCCTGCGTGTTCACAGTAAAGCGTCCTTTGCTTTGCGCTGCATCCTCTGCAGTTTGGGAGGGAGGACTTTGTAACCTCCACTGGAAGCGGGGACCGGCCGGCCGGCAAGCCCGGCGCAGCATGTGAGATGACGGTGTTTTGGGGGGGGACGGCCACCTGGCAGGGTGGGTCCGTCCCCCCCACCCCTGGGCTGTCACGATGCTGCTGCGCTAACCAGGTAGGCAGGAGTCACCTTGAGCACAGCCTCTCAGCCGCTTGAAAAATCTCCCCGTGAAGTCAATTCTGTAGACACGTCGTTTCTCTCAGGGCGCTTCTGGCAGCTGCTGCACCCCTGAACTCTCTGGCGGTGGTAATTAAATTTCGGAGGCAGGAGCGAGGAGACGTTTCTGGGTTTGGCTGGTGCATTGGAGAGGAGTAGTGCTGGTGGCGGGTTTTGGCTTCGTTCCTTCGCCAGGGAGCTGCCTCGTACTTCTCTTCTGCTTGCTGTAATCAAGCAGAAATCCCTGTCTTTGCAAATCCCTTTTTTTGTCTGGAGGGACCCAGGAACCGAGCAGGGGCTGCCGTGATCGGCAGGCGCTGGCTTACCGGGGCAGCGGTGAACTGTGGCCCCATCACCAAACCCGGGGTGTATCCACGGCAGGGAACAGTGATTTACCGGAGCGTTTTGGTGGCAGGTTATCTGGTGAAAGAGCCTGAAATTGGGCCATGGCTGACATGTGGCACAAATGGGCCTTGATGGGGGCAAGCTGGGGTTCTGTCCCTCCTGGCCTCCCCGTGGGGCACCGGCAAATGCCCCCGTCACAGGCGGGCACCCATCGTCCCCCCTCCGCCTGACCCCAGGAAGGGCCCTTCCCACCGCGGCTGGAGCAAGGCCAGCACAGCGGGAAGGGCTCTCCTCGCTCAGGGCCACCCCAGGTACGGGTCCTCGGCGCACCCAGCTGGGGCACGGCGGGGAGGAAGAAGAGGAGCTGCTGCGCGCGCTTTCGGGTGCTGCGGTACACGTGGAGGCACGTGGCTCGTGCGCGCTGTTGAGGACGGTCGGCCCCCGTGCTGCACAGAGCCCAGCCGAAGGGTCTCGCAGGGGGCACGAGGGTGGGGATCTCCATCTGCGTGAGCTCTGTTTCAGCTCCATTTCTGAGGGGTGAGGAGGGGGATGATAGCATCTTCCTCCCTCGAAGGCACGCTGAGAGCAGTGGGGCTCCGGTGTGTCCCGGTGGGTGTGTGGATGGTGGGGGTGCAAAGCCCTTCGCAAGTTCATGGCACGCTCGCAGCACTGTGGGTGCTCTGGGTTTCTCCTCTTTCACCACAAGCAGAACCACTGCTGTACTGACACAGAAACCATCCCGTTCCTCGTGCCGTCACCAGTCTCTGTTTCTGCGGTATTTGCTAACTGCATCCTCAAGATACAAAGGCACTTCGCAGTTTTATGCTCTACTTTTGCAAAGTTGATAATACTAAAAACTTCTGCTCCCGTGGTCAATCCCAGTGGTTTTTTTGGAAGGGAGTGAGCTTTTCTGGGCTCTTTTTTGCAGAAGAAACAACTCTGGGAAAGCGTACTTCCATTTTTTTAATAATCTATTTCTATAATTGAAGCATTTCAGATTTCTTTTGTAAGAGCAAGTGCCTGCTTAAACATGGAGACAAATACAACCAATAATATGTACTTGAAATTTAATGCAAGCTAATTCATTTTGGCACAGTCCCAGATATGCTGATTAAATGGCCTGTGAAGTGCTACAATATCTTGATAATGTACATTCTACATTTGATTATATAATCAATTATGTTGCACCTAATAAAATTTAAAATTAGTGAAAAAGCTGCGAGCAGATTGTATCAGGTGCAGAGCGGGTCTTGGGCAGCTTTAAAGAAACTTCTGCAAGCGTACACGGGCAAGGAGCGTGCGTGTGCATGTATGTATCTTCAAAATACCGGTCTTCAGTAAACCGCAGGCTCAGTAAAATGTTCCTGTTAATTTATTGACTTGATTTAAGTAAAATAAAGCGTCTACAGCTCCTGTTAGCCTCCTCAGGGGTGTGTGGCCGTCCCCGAGCGGTGACCGTGAAGCCGATGCACAGAGCAGTTTGTGCACGAGTCTGTCAGCCCCCACCTCGCCCCGACGCCTTTTGCTGGGGCCGGCTTCTCCCTGGCTTCTGGAGAGCAGCAGGCAGGGCTGGGCAGCGCGGAGCCGTCCGGCTGGGCTCCTGCCGCCCAGGGTGCTCGTTGCGTGGTTGGGGGGGGAGAGGAAATAGGGTACAAAAACAGTCTTTATGCACAACTTCCCCCATCGCTCCCTTGCTTTGCTGCCGGCAAATTTACTGTTTTCTATCAAGAGATGACCTTGCACCGCATTTTTGAAACGGCTTAGATATTCTTGGCGGTAGTCCTGTGACGGCTTTGGGAGGGACATTCTCCCCCTTGGGCAGACCCAGAGTTCAGCTCTGCGTATTGGGGTTTTCCTGCACCGCTCGGTGGGAGCAGCCTAGCAGTGAGAGCCGAGCCGCCTTCCCGGCTCTTCCCTGCGCGGGGAACCGGCGCGTCCGTCCCTGGGGAGGACGGCGTATCCCAGCCAGCTCGGGCAGCCTTTCCTACTCCATCATCTGCGAGGTCTCCGCTTGCTTCTGATTTCAGCTGCGAGCGCTCTCTGCTCGCAGGGTTAGCCCCAGGATGCTGGCTCGCCTGCCCGGGGCGGTTGGCGGTGCTCGGCGTGGCGGGGAGCCCCGGGCTGTCGCCCCCGACTTGGCCGTGCACCAGGGAGCAGCCACAATCGTTTGGCAAACATTTCTCATTCCTTTCCGGGAAAGTTAAGCGGTTTCTGGGTGACTAGCTACAGCAGGTTAGGGGAATTTGGCCTGGATTTTATGGCCCTCCGGTAAGAGAGGGTTGATGGGAAACAAATGCATTATGGCCCCAGACAAGCTGTTGCTACATTTTTTGTTTTATTTTAAAGCAGCACTATCAACCAGTTGGAATATAGGCCTGGAGTATCGCGGGGAGTAATCTAATTAGTATGAAGTCAATTCACTAGTTCCTTTTGTATCTCGTGATTAAATAAGTGGGAAAATGGCTTGAAAATTAGGTGCTAGAACGACCCAATTACATTTCTGTAGCTTTTTGTATTCAATTTCATAAACAATTTTGCTCTTCGCTGGTTAATCAGTGAATGCCTTTTTCCAGTTTGAAAAGCACTTTTGAAATTATAATGCAATTAAATTGTGTGTGGATGTTCTGGCATAGCGAGTGTGAAAGCTGGGGGCCTGGCAGCCAGCCATGTTGTACCTTGACAGTAATGAGTTCCTGAGCTGGCGGCTTGCAGGTGTCATTCATAATATTGTCCACGCTGGGTTACTGTAAAATGCAGCCGCCTCAACTCCTTTCCAGCCAGGGTCACCGGGATCCGGGCGCCGGATCCTCTCCCGCCCTCTGCAGAGACCGCAGAGCTGGGGACAGTTCCTGGGGCAGATCCGCCACCTCTGCAGACGGCAGAGATCAGCCTGCGGGACCCGGCTTTGCGCCTGGCGAGCAGGTCGAGATGTGTGCAAGCGAGCGGTGAAGTTTTTTGCAAAGTCGTAGAGCAGCAGTGTGCTTGCTTTGGGTTTTTTCTTTTTTTTTTTTTTTCCCTCTTCCTTATGTGAGCCTCTGTAGGACTGAAGATGGGCAAGGGGGATGGGGGGGGATTAAGTATTATTTTCCTGGGGGGCATAACTGGGGCAAGTAGGAAAACATCTCAACATCTTGACCTTCTCAAAGTCAGCAGTAGATCTGCCCCTGGCCTCGCCACAGCCTCTCGGCTCAGGGAAGCGGTAGGTCCGAGCAGTGTCCTCTCACCGGGCAGGCTGTCCCCAGGTGAGCTCGCCCCAGGCTCCCACGCGGGCTCTGAAGCTGCTGTTTTTCTCACCAGTCCCGAAATCTGTAAGGGCTGGGGTGTTGTTTAAACTCCTCTTTTCACAGCCAAAATGCCAGTGGTCCATGCAGCATGTGAATAGCATGCAGCGCCAAGTGGCATCTGCAGCTGCCAGCTGCAAGCGACTTCCAAAGGCCCACCAGCTCTTTGAGGCCACCAGGCTGTGAAGACCACTGCCCGCTACGTGCTTCTGCTGTGCTGTGGCCTGTCTCCGCAGGCCTTTTAAGGTCGGAGTTTTTCAAGGCATGCTTTTTATTCTTGTAGGGAGTTTGTCTTGTATTCAGCCTGCTCGTGGTAAGCGGGAGCTAAGTTCAGCCTCCCAGGGAAGGGCAACCAAGTCTGTGCGATCGCCACCTCCCGTGATTTATGGCCGAGCACCACAAGGGGAAAGGTAGAAAGCTGTGTTAAGAGAAAAAGAAATAATGTTGGAAATAATGACTTGCTTGGCAGGTTTTAACAAGTTCAGTAATGGTATTAGGTGCCCTTGGCTCAAGATAGTAACCTCCTCTTAAATGATCATTACCTGGCTAATAAAGACCTCAGAGCGGGTCATTACAGCTTAATTTAGACATAGCATCCTGTTTGGTTCGCGCAGCGTTGCCATCTTTCAAGTTGTTGAATCTATTGCCTGAACGCTGTGGTTGGGAGTTGGGGGTTGCTTGGGTTTTTCCTTTCCCAGCAGCTTAACGAGGAACTGCGCGTTTGCTCCATCTTGATGGCCCTTCAGCTCGGCTGCTCGTGGAGGTGGGGATGTGCACGGGCAGGGGAGAGGACAAGGGACTTCTCCAGCCCATCGCTTCAGCTCGGCTTACAGCCCGAGGTTTTCATGAGCATTGATTCAAGGAAGGGCAGGACGAAGTGATGGGAATGGAGGACCCCGTTCGGGAAAGCTCGTAAACATATGTTTAACTTCACATCTTGTTCGGATCAGTGGGGCTTAAACGAAGGCTGTAGGGCTTTGCCCTGTTGATGTGTTGTTTCAGAGGACCTGTGGCTTTCAAAGTCTTTTAGGTAGCGCTTGCCCAGCCGTCTCCTCCGTGTGGGGACCCTCCCGTGGCCGTCCCAGGACACGCCAGGCGTGTGCACGTTTCCCTTCCCACCGTCTCCCTCGGGAAGAGGAGCTGGTTTCAGAGACGGGCGCCCGCAGCCAGGGAGGAAGGTGTGCAGGAGCGGGGGTCCAGCCTCGTGCCCACCGTGCCGCCCCAGCCTCTGCTTGCTCGCAGATGAGCCGTCGTGCTTCCCTAACCCCATTAGCAGCAAGTTTCAAATGCAAGTAATTATAATAACCAACCCCCACCTGTTATTAATATTTTGAAGACATCTCTTTGATAAGCCCATCTTTTCAGCCAATTTCCTATTTCTACTGAAAGCAAGGCATTTTTCCTCCCAGTATTGTAAATCTGTTGTTAAAATGAAGAAAAGGAAATGGAAAAAAGGATCCCCCCCCCCAAAACCGTAACACCAGGCTCAGTGCTGCGCCGCCTTTGTTAGCCCTGGATAGAATTATGCATCATGAATAAAAACTGCTGTCAACATGCATTGGTTTCAAAACATTAGAGCATATGGTATGTGATTATCTGTATTGTCAAATGCAATAAAGTGAATTTGGATATAATAAAAAATGTAATATTTTAGAAATTTGGTAATAAACTGTGGAAGAATTGACAGGCAGAGAGTATTTGACGCCTGTAGGCAAACAGATAAAGATGGCAGGACTTGGCGCTTGGCGGGCAACAGCTACTGCAGGCGCATTAGGAGCAGCTTTCATCTCTGACGGGGGAGCCTAACCGGGTTAGCCGGCACCCGGGGAGCGATGGCCTTTGTCCCCGCCTTGCTGCCGAGACCTGCCTTCCCACGGCCACTCGCTGCTGCTCCACTTGTCCTTGTCCTGTGCCACGTGGGGCTGGCAGGCAGGGGCAGGGGACCGGGGTCCACCGCTGGCTCCCCCGGGGACGTCCGCACCCTTTGGCTGTAGGAGAGGTGGCAAGCGGAGTCAGAGCGGTGATGAAAGTTCTGGCTTGCCTCGTGGCACGGCTGCAGGGCGCTCGTTTTGGGGACGGAAATGAGCGTTCAGATTTGTCACTGGCTCTGTGTGCTGGAGGTCTCGCTAACGAACAGACAGAAGCGTTCTCTTGAACCATGAGGTTCCCATTCTGGTTGTAGACAGATTAATTGGAGTTTACAAGCATTTGGGGTTTTCTTCTTTGGTAGCAAAAAGAAATCTGTTAGTTTACGCCACGCTTCCCCCGCCCAGCTGCACTCCCGTCGTTTTTGTGCCACTGACTCATTAGGGAGCTGGGAAATCCGTACCTGAACCGAAAGGAGCAGTGAAAAGCTGTGAGGAGCACGGGTGGGTCTGCTCCCCGCGCTACTGGGGAGCTGGAGTTAAATACTGGCGAGAAAGCCCACGGTGTCTGAGATAAGTTTCTCCTTCGGTATCTCATATTTTAGCCCCCTGCATTAATTCTCGAGCCGCTGACAAAAAATGTGCTCGTTGAGACACGATGTCTCCGACGGAGAGAAGCTGAGTCAGGTACAAACTTAGGGCCCTCCTGTGTAGAAAATTCAGGTGCAAAAACTGCGGACGTAAGTGTATCACACGTACATGCAATTTTTCTTAGGTCACCGCTAATGCTTCTAAATGCTTCTAAATGATCTGTGAATGCATTAATGGTTTCTGTTAATTAACAATATGATAAAACTGGCATTTAGTAAGTTGCTGTGTAGTGTGCGTTTCAGTCATTATGCACTCAGCGCCTTGGTTTGATTTCAGAATGTTAATAGAATAAAATTTTAATGAAGATTTGTTGTTATGAAAAATTTATTACACAAAGTTCAGGTACCGCTTACATTAGCGCGGTGCGTGACGCGCGGTGGGGTTCCCCTTCCGCAGCCGTGCAGCCTGGCGCCGGTTCCCCATGCGACTGCGAGGGCTTTGGCCAGAACCGGCATCCTGGCTCCGGCTGTGCGGCCCCTGCAAGGGGAGACACGCGCGCCCCCCAGCCTGGAAATCTTTGGTTAAAATGGGTTGTTTGAGCGAGAGGGACAAGTCCCTGCACCCTTCATCCTCCCGTCAGGGAAAACCGTTCCCCGAAACCAGCGTGGGTGGATTTTCGCCTGTTCGGAGGGGCAGGCTGCGACACGGCACAGTGGCTGCTCATCCTAAGGTGCCCTTTTTTTGAGCGATGCTCCCTTTGCAAATGCCACGCAGTCGTGGGAGGACGGAGCAAGGGGCCTGAGCCTTGCAGCTTTCCAGAACAAAAGCAAAGGAGTATCTTGCTGGTGCCCTTTATCCAGCTGCGTGGCTGACCTCAGCTCTTTGCTCTCCTGCCGCGCTGGTATTGAAACGCTAGCACCTTGTATGGAGGTTTTGATCTAAGGCAGTTGTCTGCTGATTTAATTTTGAGAATTTATTCTCATGTCATGGAGTATATATTGACACTTTAAACAGCAGTAATACCTGCCTGTGTCTGCCAGGAGAACCTGACTATTTTCCATACCCAACCCAAGATGCACATAAACACCAAATGGATGTGCAGGCTAATCATCTGTCTTGATGAGCATCATTCACAGAAGCACTGCTAGAGAGCACACTTTACAGTTAAATGAGGATGATATTTTCTATCCTAGACCGTAGGTGTTAACCTTCTCTTTCCTCTTCCATCTCCTGGTGCGTCCCTCTCCCCGTCTGGTTATCACGAGGGTGGGGTGAGGTCTTGTTCTCCAAGAAGCAGGAGGTGCCTTCAGGTGGTACCTTTGGGTGGTACCTTCAGGTGTGGGCATCGCTCTTCCCAGCAAACCCCTCCTTAGAGGTAAGGAGGCAAAATCTGAGGAGTGTGTGTGTCAGACTAAGGCTGTATTCTGTGAATCTGGAGAGAGTTACTTCTTTGGAAACCCAAACCTCTCCTTTTGTGTGTGTGTTGCAGCAGAGGAAATTGGAATAACAGGAAATAACAAGTTAGAATTGACAGCTTTTTTCCTAGACGATTTTGAGCTTTAACGAGCTGAGATGCAGTACGTCAGATGAAAACTTTGTGGAAGGGACTAGAAAGTGGGGGGGGGAGAAACGTGGACCTGGACCACAAGGAAGATTTAAGCGACTTGTCCAAAGACACAAAATAAGAAGGCAGCAGAGTCGGGGCTGAGTTTTCGAGTCCTGGCTGTTGGGTTCTGGCACTAACAAACAAATGGCTTTTCCCAGTGGCAGGATTAAACCCACAGGTCCCCGTTTCCAGGCTCTCAGGGTAATGACTTGAATTACCTTCGCAGGCAGCAAGAAGTTAGGAACAGCCTTGCTTCGCTGTCTGAGCAATTAAAATGTCCCGGCCCCTCCGCTCGGGTCATTCTGTTTGTCTGTGAAGCTGAGACTTGGTGACAGCGATTACGGGACTTGGTTTCGTGTCCCCCGCTCCCCCCCTTCCCCTGCAGGTTTATTGTTATTATTATTTTTATAAGGTGGCTTGGCAGTCTGGGATGCGGTAGCTTACTAAGTAGCTTTTTCCCCTCTGATTACAAGGGATGTGTGAATAAAGTAGAGCGGTATTGATTCACACCAATCTATGCATCGACTGTGTGGGAGCCACTTGCAATTCCCAGCAGCACCAGAAAGCTTTGCAACAGGGAGAAATATGACCAGGCAAGTTGAGAAAATAAATTAAACTAGTGTCAACTTTTCTTGTTTCTTCCCTCATAATTAATGGATGGAACGGGGCTTGTTTATCAAGAAGAGGAAAAATTAATTGACACGGGCTTTAATGTTATTATGCCTGGCTTGTCTGGTCACATTTCTTCATTTTTAATTTTTTTTACTTTTTGAAAGGCATTTTATTACAGTTTACAGGACCAGCTGCCAAAACTATTGGTATAAACAAGAAAGCAGGTGCATAAATAATGCCACAGCAGGACTGGACCTTTCTCTGTTTCAAAGCTTAAGTAACTTAAGTATGGGGAGAAGAGAAGAGGCATGAAGCAAACACAAATGAGCAGATCAGGTACCGAGACCTAACACAAAAGGGGAATGCAGCCTGAACTAATATTTCCTCATTATAATGCTGTGTGCTGCAGCGGGTGTCAGGCTGGATATTCCCATCCGTCAGCAGAGCTGTTCGTCAGGCAGTGCCGGCGCCGGGGGCCAGTGGGACTGCAGACCTCCAGGGACCCGGGGCCACGCTCCGCGCTCGCACCGTGCCGGCTGGGTTGGGAGTCTGGAGCAGGACGGTGCCGCGGGAGCGCGTTACATGTGTAAGAGGAGCCTGGTCCTGCATTAACGAGGGCACCAGCGGGCGACTGTCGGGGTATTCTTGCCTAGCAGCAGGAGTGAGATTTAAGCAGAGCCTGCATCGCTTATTGGTATGATGTGGACCATGTAAATCTCTTCCCTTCCCCTCTCCGTGCTCTTGTCTCCTGCCCTTGGTCTTCAGGGTTATTGTGCAGGCACAAAAGAGCCTTGGTGATTACTTACTTCCCAGAACCCTTTCAGGAGCTCTCTGGTGCTTTGGCGTGCTGTAAATGCAGTAAGAGGCAGTCCCAGCTGCAAAGACCCTGCGGTCTAGCCAGACAATACAGACACAGCTTGGGTGGAAAGGAGCACTGCAGATGCAGATGAGATGAAGTGACTCGCTCCTCCTCATCGGGTGACCCCAAGACAGCATGGCAGTTGAAACAGGCTCCTCCGGCTCTCGTTCCAGTGCCTTCATCCACCAGAGCATCTTTCCTGGTGGCTGACGAGCCTCCTCACAGAGCAGCGGTGCCCGTGCCGTAGGCGGGGGTGTGCGCGCCGCCGGGGAAGGCGGTTTTGGCTCAGGTGCTGGGCTGTCAGCTGGTGATGGAGGTGCCGGCACCCGTGGCCCTGCCCTGGCTGCTGGGGGCAAGGCCCCCCGCTGCGGCAAGGGTCCTCGGTTTGCCCGTCAGAGCCCTGCAGGGGCTAACCCCAGCATCAGGTTTAACCTTTCTGGCACAGGACGCAATCACCTTGTTTTCCTTGGTTTTATGCACGCACAGGCTTGAAAGAGCGAGACCTTTAACCGGGTAAGCTGCTTTCGTGTAATTCTACTGACGAGTGACGTCCTCTGTGTGTGCAAACGCAGCTGCAATATATATCACTGTACACGCAGATAAAACCCGGGCTGTGGAAAAGTTGCTGCCAACTAGCAAGAGAAAGTAGATATATTTCATAGTAATGGTGTCGTCATCTCGGCTCTATTTTACCGAGGTTGACATAAAACCTCTCAAGTGACAACAAAGGTGTGAAATATAGTTGGTTCGAGTGTGAAAAAAACAAAATGCAGAACACAGGAGCACTGACATTTGGTATCTTCAGTATGGCTTCTTAATATTATTTATGGCTTCTACCGATTTTTTAAAAATTATTTTAATCTTTTTATGGTTTCAGTCGCTTTCTCTGAACAGTGTTTCTCTTACTTCTGGAATACCGGGGCAGAAAGTGCCGCAGTTGAGCTCTGCTTTGCTGCACGGAGCCGTCCGCCCACAGGCCTGGGCAGCTTTCTGGGCTGAACGGGGCTCTGGATCAAAGGAGGCTTTTCGGTGTAACGCAGGTGTGTCGGAGGATGTGTCCCGGGCCGTCGGACGTCAGGCGTCTGGGCTGGCACCTGCAGGCTCACTGGAAATGTTTCCAGGGGAACTCGGGGTTATTTGGGTACTTGAGACTATCTTGCCTTGCACTAAGAAATGTATTTTTCCAGATTTTCCCTCCCCTGTGAGTAATACACTTGGATTTGTTTCCTACTGAAAAAATCCCCTTTTGTGAGTCACTGTTAAAAAAGCACCATTCTGTCAGCCAGCCATCCCGAAAGGGACCGGGTCTGCAGGGGTACTGAGGGCCTGCAACTGGTTTTACTTCAGCTGAAGGCAGCTGCGTCCTCTGCTAATTGACCCCCAAGCATTTTAGCTTCTAATTAGCAGATGCAGAAGGTCCCAGTGAGTAAAACAAGTCACCTGAAGAAGCGGACTCCTGTCCAGGGCCCACCACGTGCGACGGTAGGCAGGAGCGGACACGCGGCTGGACCAGGCTGGAGCAGACCGACTGCCCGCTCGGCCGCCGGCGCCGCGGGAGGACCCCACGGCAGCGGGGGGTGCTGGAAGCGAGCCGTCCTCTTCCCGAAACCTGCTGCCGCGGGAGGCAGCACGGTCAGACCGGAGGGGACCTCCCCAGCGCCTGCCCGGGTGGCACTTCTGCTGTCCTGGAGAGCCCGTGAGCCCCAGCCTGCATCCTCATCCCTCCGAAATGAGGCTTTGGCATCTCCACGTCTTCGTGGGCAGTAGGAATAGAAGCTGCAAAGCGGCTGTGAGTGCGGTCGTGCAGATCAAACAGGATGGTTTGCTCGATGTCCGGAGTGCCTCCGTGCTGACGTGCGCTTGGGGAGGTAGGAAGGAAGGCGATTTGGGGGTGATGGGGTGAGAAATCTTCTGCCACTTCTCTGATATTGCAGGCCCAAGGGAAAAGCCGGCCCCTCGTCGGACGCAGGAGGGCTGCCGGGCTGGGGGGGAGCGGGTGGACTTGGCGGAGAGCAGAGCTGCCGCCCTGGGAGGGGCAGCTCCTGGGGCCGGTTGGCCTCTGGAGGAGAGGTAGCACTCGCCGCCCCGTGCCGACGGGCCACCTGCGAGGACTTGTTCAGGTTGAACTGCTGGGCCTTCTTACACGGCACCTGCAAAGCAGCCTTTCCGCTGGATAGCCCCCTCCATCTCCTGCCTTTGCCCAGGTCGTTCCTGGTAGTTTGCCGGAGCTCCGCGCCCGGGCGGACGCCTGCCCTTTCCGCAAGCAGAGCAAACCCTCTCCCTTCCAGGCGCCGGCTCGCTCCCAACCGCCGGGGCTCTGGGCCGTCCTCGCGCGTCGTTTCGGTGCCTGTCAGTGCCCATTAACCGGCGGATGAATGGAGGGAAATGACTCCTTTTTCTGAGCAGATGCGAAAGGAGGGTTTTTCACCTGAAGGTCGTGAATACATGTCTTGGCTTCCTTTAGTGATCGCGCTTGGCTCAGAGCCTCTCGTTTGGGGGCATCTGTTTGCCTCTTATTTTATTTTTCCCCTCTTCTTTGTCTTTTCTTTTACAGAAAAGATTATTCAAATGAATATTCAGTTTTATTCATTTGAATAAAAAACCCAACCGTTTGACTCTGTTAAATGCTTATCTCTTAAATAGAGCTTGTTAGCTTCCAATAATAGCTTCATTCAGAAGGATGCGGTATAATTTCATTTTAAAATGTGTGCTCCTTGACAACCGGAATCCTATTTATGTCACCATTTTAAACAGCCTTCTTTGTTTTGTGTTAATCTTTTTCATACACTTTCCGAGAACCATTTTTTTGTTGACTCTTAGTACCTCTCAGAAGAAATAATTGTCTATTTAGTCCAGGAAGGTTTCTGAGAGTTTTGGTAGTTTAAAAATGAGCATGTATTCATTATGCTAACTAATAAGGCATGCATGCAGTAATATTTTTTTTGTGTATGCAATTATTAAAAGTTGGAATTTGATATTCAGAAAGTGAAACAGAAAAAGGACCCATTACCCGTCACTTTTATGAAGTTTTTAATTCTCGGGCATATGATCCCTTGGGGATTGTTCATTTAAGGAGCAGTAGCATCTCTTGAATAGCATCCTGTGGGTTTTTAGTGCCTGTATGCGTGCAGATTAAAAGCCTCTGGTTGCTTCCCAGTCAGTTAAAGATGTCGGTAATCGGGGACCTGCGAGCCCCCTGCCCGCCGAGCTGCCTGCCCTGCCCGTCTGCCGGCTCCAGAGCGGAAGGAATAAAAGGTGGTGTTGGGTTTTCTTACAGCCCCAGTCACGTCTGGTTTTTCTTGCCAAGGCAGCTAGAGTGGCCTGTGCGAAGTGGCATAGATCTTTTAAAAACCTGCAAATGAGTGTTGACACCTATGGATTGTTATTTTATTCTTGTTATAAAATCTGTAAATGCAGAAAGCTGGGTGGCTATCTGATTTAATCAGATAAATAATTTCTTGATAAACCTGTGTTTAAGCCATATGGAGTGGGATGAGAATGGGAAACTTGTTTCCGAGTCCAAACGTGTAATGACTGCAGTGGGCTTTCTTGCGGTGTTATGCATATTAAGGCTAATCTCCTCTCAATTCCCTCCAATCCTGGCAGTGAGACCTGACAAAAGTTGAAAGAGAAATCCTCAACTGCAGTACTCACTAATGAGTGACTAATGATGAAGATATTGCTGGTGCTCAAACAATTAATGACTTGTAGACCCGGCCTGGCCGTCTCATTGCGCTGGGGAAAGCTGGTCCCCGGCAGCGCGCTGCTCCCAGCTCCAGTGATTGCCCGATGCAGCGTGCTCCAGGATTCCTGGGATGCCGTATTCAGCCAGTTAACCACAAAAATTTTAGCTTTAACTACAGGTCTGTTTAAGGTAGATTTAAATGGAGTAATTTAGAAGGCAAATGAAAGACTTAAGTAAAATACTTCAAGCTGCTACATGCTTTAAGTGCAAAGTAAAATAGTGTTCTGAGCGTGGGGTTTGAGTGCGATGTGCTGTCGGATGATGTGTTATGCCTTGGAGGAGATCTAGAAACCATTGCTGGTGTTTTTACCCCCAAGAAGAGGGTCCAAAGAGGGATGGACCATTGCTACGCGTACTGTGCATTCCCAAACAAGCCGTCTGGGAGCTGCTCAGACCTTGCCTCGGCCAGTGTATCTTGTACCTGTAGGTTGCCAAAACCCGTATAGTTTTAATACCTTCTGCTGTGCCCCATCAAAGCAAATCTAGTGTGTGGTTGAAACGATGAAGTACTGCTTTGGGACCCCAGCGCAGAAACTGCCCGCTGCTGGGCGCTTGCTGGGCGCGCCGGGTCTGGCAGAGGGAGCAGGTCGGGGTGGCACTTGGGACCAGCCGGACACAACCACGGCACTCGCCGCTGCTGGAGGGGGAGCAGGCCCAGTGCTGGAAGGTGCTAATTGCAGATGGGAAGTGTCAGGAGCAAAATGGGTTTGAGATGAGGCTTCACTGCTGTATTCCCAAGCAGCCGGGGGTTGGGATGGGCAGCACGGGATGGACGGGCGCTCGGCCGGCAGCAGACGGGAGCCGGCTCCCTCGGAGTCAGCAAAGACACAACTGCTTTGCTGCCACGCGAGGCTGAGCGGAGGGATGCTCGCTGGGCAAAACTGTTCACGGAAAATAACGCTGGGCAGCGCTGGTTTCCCCTCTGTCTTCCTTCCCCCGTCGCCCCAGCCAGGGGTGAAGGCTGCTGCTGGGGATGCCCCAGCTCCGGCTCGTTTGGCTCACAGCCGGGTGCGATGAAGACGTCACGTGCCGTTTCACCAGCGTCGAGTCCGTCAGAGTTTTAAGTGCAGTTTGGGGGATGAAGTTCATCCTGTGGTTCCATTTTTAAGATTTCATTAGCTTAATTGGTGTCAATGTTGACTCATCAAGCCTTTGCCAGAAATGTAGCACATTAGGTTGGGTTTTGTTTGTTAGCTTGAATCTATGGTTTTTTTAAGGAATGAGCAGGGAACATGGCTGTGTATAGCTGTGGTGGGCTGCCAGATTTCTTTAGTGTGGTGTGTCTGCAGCTGTGTGGCCCCAGCAGAGCAAATACAGTGTACAGCTACGGGCAGGCAGCAGGCATCAAACGACCCTAAACCAGCCCAAATCCACGGCTCCTTTGAAGCAGCGGTGGCGAAGAGAGGAATGATGAGATCAGAGGCCTTAACCGTAATGGTTTCTTGGAGGCCTCAGGATGTCCTGATGAGGTATTAGAGGAAGTAATTCAGGAAGAAAGGGACAAATAACCACCTCCGGAGCCCGGCTGACCCGCGGGACCGGCTGCATCCGCACGGGACGGAGCTGCGGTGGCTGCGCCGCCGGCCCCGGCACGCAGCAGCGGGGACGTTTGGTGTTTGCTCAAAGCGAATGGAAACACAAAGTGCTGCTGCATGTTTGGGGAAGCATTGGTATTTTTTTCCTCGCCAGGGTAGCGAGGGGTAAATGAGGAATCATCTTCTGTCTTCCCGGATTTTTATTTTTTTGGGTCGTGTAATGAGTCAGCTCTAATGGAGAAGTCCCGTGGAATTAAACAAGAGATAAAATCAATATGGTTCCATAGAAATATAATTGGGTTTTGTAGAGATTGCTCTTAAAAACCTATAAGGTGTAAAAGAAAATATGGCCTTATTGTAGTTTCTGAGCCGTCATGTAACCGGGGTGTAACTATCCATTAAATTCTGCAGGATGGATCAAAAAATCCATAAGGAGGTTTTAATTCTCCATTAAATCCTATGGAAGAGCTGGAACAGAACCGTATTAATTTTCCCCAAGACAATGCTTCTTCCCTCCATTAGTCTATAATAAGTTCAGCAGCAGCTCCATGTACAGCAGGTGTATTTACATGTGCATATTTCCATGAAAGTTTTCCAAAATCCCAATGGCTAAGTAATGCTTTATTAAAATGAAACCCGTTTAAACTTAACTAATATTTTCCTTTCCCCCTCCCCTTTTTGTTTCTTTATTAAACAGGATTTGGCTTCGTAACTTTTGAAAATGAAGACGTGGTGGAAAAAGTCTGTGAAATTCATTTCCACGAAATCAATAATAAAATGGTAAGTCGTTTTTGTTCCGCAGTGCATGTCAGTGGCAGCGAGCTCTCGCCCTTTGTCACAGACACGTGCCGTGCCTGGGTGGTGGCCCTTTGGGACAACCTTCTCCGTGAGGTTAATTGGGTGCTGGGCACACCGTGCCTGGCGGAGGTGGCATGGGGACAGGCATGAGCCTTGACCATGGCTTGCTTGGACCCTGCTCCCGTTCCCCTGCCAGCAGGACGGGTGTCTGTCCCCGCCACGAGCACAGGCATTGTCTGCGGGCTCAGGCAGCCGCCCCAGAGCAGTTTTTGGTGTGGAAGCCAAAGGGCTGAAGATGGTGTCGGTCAACCTGCTTGGAAATCAAGAAGCCCTCCTTCTCCGCCCCTGCTTTTGGGAAGAGCCGTGGCAGCCGCTGCACGGCTGCGGTAGGGGTTTTCAGGAGGGGAGTGGACTGGGGTAGCTGTTACAGACTGCGTGCTCCCAAAATAGCTGTTCTGGCCGAGCTCCCGAGTCCTGATGCTGCTCTGACGTTGCTGCTGCCTGCTGGACCGCGTCCCCTGGGACGCCGTGGCTCTGCCATCGAGCCGCAATCGCTTTCCGCCCAGGCCCAACCCAGGAGCCAGACCTGGGTGAAGTTTCTCCTAAATGACAGTCAGGTCCCAGGTTGCAGTTGCCCTGTCACTAAAGCCACTGAGCCAGATGAAAAAGGGCATTTGTATTTCAACTGATGCGGTAACTTTGATATTTTCAGCTGAAATATTCTTTTTCCCTTTGTCAAAACATCCTTTGCTTCTCAAATGTGTATTCAGATATGCATTGTATATTGGTCTGATATGTGTTCACAGACTTTAAATTCAATAATAGAGCTTTTAGTGTGGATAAGATCAAAGCAATCTCCTTGGCATATGCTGGAGGCCTGATTCAATATTTGACTTGCTAATTTTTCCCAGAGCACTGAAATAATATTCTTCATATTGTTCCTCACTGCAGTAAGCATCAGAAATAAAAGTAAGGGTCCCCCTTGGCAAACGGAGTGGTGGGACGGCGGGGCAGGGCTGGGGCAGTTCCCCTTGCCCAGCGGGGAGCCTCTCGCTCCGTCTCAGATGGGTGCCGTGGGCTTTGCCTCTGCCCTGCCCAAGCATCTCGCTGCTTCCCCAGCCGCCGCCTGCTGCTGGGGTTTCCTGCCCACCACCAGCGACACCTCGCCCGAGACGCTTGTGGGTTGTGGGGGAGGCTCCTTCCCCTGTATAGCTGCTAAACGCTGACTGATCTCCCTGAAAACAAAACAAAAAGAACGAGCCCCAACCACCCCCTCTCCAGCATCCAGACGAGAGACCCAGCAACAAATTAGAAACGCTTGGAATGTAAATTTAGGTGAGATTCGTCAGTTGGGAGGGAAAAGCTACAGTGCCACACTCCAGGATTTTCCTACCGCTTAATCACGGGTGGGCGCGTATCACGTCACACTCCGCAGGTTCGGTTATTTCACCCAGTAGGTTTTTCTCTGGAGCGAGGCTCAGCCTTCGCCTGGTGCAGGTCAGCGCCGCCCGGGCTTGCCCCGGGGAGGTGCTGGATGTCGGCTGGAAAGAGCCGCAGGGCGGTGGTGCCCCAGCAAAACTGGTGCCAGCGGTGGGGCAGAGCGCATGATCTGGTGCTTCCGTAAAGGGATCTGCACTCCTGCGCTGTAAAAACCTTTCCCGGCTGTTTGCAGACCCCTGCTAGGGGAGGCGTGGTGGGAGAGTCGTCGGGAGGATTTCTTCCCAGATGATGAGAGGCTGCACGGGAAGGTAACAGCAGTGCAGGGAATGTGGAGGGACAGGGTGGAAACACTCGAGGAACATCACAAAGAGCAAAAGAAACAGTGTAGGCTGTTGGTGTTTTGTTGTCGCGGATAATTAAAAGATATTCTTCCCAGCTCTCTGTGCCTGCTTGGTGCACGATCCAGGTGCCGCGATGCTTTGAGCATTCTCTTCGTGTCACTTCTTGTACAGCACTAATTTTAAAAGCAGCCCACGAGGGAGGAGATGAGACATGATCCCGTCTCGGGACTGACTCATCATATCGCTGACGTGCCTGCGGATTAATTACCAAATCCGTGCAGGGACAGGAGGGCTTGTGCACGCGTGTGTGACAGTGAGCTGGTGCAGATGGCCGGAGGTGACACACAGCTGGCTGGGGGTCAGAGTTAGGCGCAGACGTACTTCCCCCAGCACCCTCGGAGGCTGACCCCTCCCGCTTGTTTTTAACATGTCCCCCTCTAGCATTGAGCTGTGAAGGGGACGGGTTCTCGCAGCCCCAGCTCAAGGCAACGCGGTTTGCAGTGGCTTGGTGAGCTGGGACAGGGACGCCCCATCCCCGTCCCCGTCCCCATCCCCGGGCTGCTCGGCTGGGGCATCCGCGGCTCCGCGGGCACCGGCTCACCCTGAGCTCGCTCTTTCTCATCTCCTGAATGCTGTCATTTCCCAAAAAGCGGGGGCAAGCACAGGGTAGCGGGGCTGCTGTTGTTCACGAGCCTATTTCTAGCCTCCCATCTCCCTGGCAGGCTATTTTTAGCCCACCCATTCTGCTTCTGTTGCCATCCGTAAAGCTTAGAATGTCAAATGTAATATTAAACGAGCAGTGTGAAAGCGAAAAGAAAATGCCAGTGAGGTATTTAATAAATGAAACTTGGAATTTACGTGGGAGGCCAAAGATGCTCTCCAGACATTGCGGGGGGTGGGACAAATAAAACCCAAACAAGCTAGCCCCAGAATATTGTTCCTGTGAAACGAGCAGGCTGCTTTGCAAAGAGAAACCTGGTTTTCTAAGGGGGTGCAAAAGTAGCTGGAAAAGAAATGTGATGGAGTAATTTATTTTCCTTTAGATCCCGCTGTGGTAGTCGTTCACATCACGGCTACGGCGGGACAAGCACCAGCGAGTGGTGCGATGAGCCGAGCCCGGCCTGGGCGCGCTGCACCGGAGTCAGGATCTCGAGTCAGACACTGGATGGAGGGGGTGACAAAAACGTTAGGCTGTTTTGAAATAGGCTCTGACGCTGCGTAGCACCTGAGGCTGTTTCTCTCTCCCATGGTGGGATTTTGTGGGTTTTGTGGGTTTTTTGTTGTGGGTTTTTTTAATGTATCAGCGCTCTTCAGGCTTCTCCCCAGACTGGCAGCCTTCGCTGCGTGGTGACGTTTTAGACGTGGTGTATATCACACACCACGTGCCTTTGGGTTTTCATCCGAATACTTTGTAGTCTAAGGCACCTCTGTTCCTGGAAAGACCGAACTGTGCACCGTAGGCAGAAGGGAGGAGGGCGCACGAGGCCACTGGTGTCCGAGGTCCCTGCAGTAGCTGGGAGCCGAGGAAACACAACGTGCAGCCAACAAACCACCTCCAACCTTGCGCGGACGTTTTGAGAAGCCGCTGGGTCCTTTGCCAGCTGGACGCCATGGAAGGCAGAGTTCAACCCCCAGATGTGGTGTTGGGCCTCGTGCGTGATCCTGCTGCCTCTCCAGTTGGTGTCTTACTGGTGGCGGTGATGGGTTTGCTGGCTGTGTTGGGAGGGGACGCATGGAGCACAGTGCAGGGGGGATGCGTGTCGCGCTGCTGCTCGGCTGTTTGCAGGCACGACCCTGGGCTGCAGGCGCTGGGGTGCTGTAGGTCGCTCGTTCTGGAGCACATCTCTTGGAGGAGGCTTGACCAAATGACCCTGCCATCCCTGCGTACGAAGCATCTGGGTCAGGGAGTGCCTGTGGGGCTGAAAATGAGATGTGGCATTGGCTTTCCCAGAAGGCACGTCAAGGGACAAAGGGGAAAGTTACAGGACATGAGAGATTTTCTTGTGGGCATGTGCTTAATCTGGGTCCAGCAATCACCCTTCTCCCTTGGGAGGAAATTGTTGTAGTGCTGTAAGCACATTTTGATGGTTTTGTCCCAAATCTGCAAAGCACACAAGCTCATCACACCTTGTCACTCCCTCACCCCTCCCAGCCCTCCATGGGGGCATTAACCCTCATTTTACACTCAAAGCAAGTAACCAGAGAGTTGAGAAACAACCTCCAGTGGCCAGAAATTACATGGGGCAGCTCCAGTTCGAGGGCCCTGCTGCAATCCCTGGGAAACTCTTTGGAGTTGGGGTTGTCCCTTCATTTGACACATCTGCAGGACCTACCAAGAGGGAGCCGTCATCGTGAATGGGGCGTACGGGCACCGAGGCTAAAAGTGTGCCTGAGTCCGGGGAGTCTGGTCGTCAGCAAGTCGCAGGAGAGCATTGCTCCTCGTCGCTTCCTACTGTAGGATCGCTACCAGCTTGTAGAGCTGGAGCCTGACATACGGCTGGTTGTTGTGGGAGAGCGTATACGGGCACTGCTGTGAACTGTCGTGCCAGGGGGCCGATGGTCGTGGCGACAGGATCTCTGCAGAGGGCTCACGGCAGGAGTGAGGGCGATAGGACCCCGTGCAGGGCGGTGCTGGGCAGGCAGGCACACGCGGTGTCGCTGACATTGGTGCTGCTAGGGAGAGGCTGAAGGTGCGACAGCTTTGGAAACCCCATCCGTCAGCTGAAGGACGCTGCGGACCGCTTGCAGGTTGGAAGCATTCCTATAGTGTTGTCTTTAATGTGCTTTAAATTATGTAGCCTGTGAGCTGTTCCAGTGACGCTGCCCTTGCCAGGTTCTCCAAGGGTGGCTGGGTTCTCCAGCCTGCGCAGGACAAGAAGGCGCTGCCCGGTGCTGGGTGTTATCTGGTGTTTTGGGGACAAACTGACTTGATGAATGGCAAGAAACTCTGGCAGACTCCTCTGCCCTCCCGTAGCTGCCGACTTCTCTCTTCTTGCGGTCTGAGGACACGCTGAGCAGCTTCTGACCCCATTGTCCCCACCCCACCTTTGTCGATGATCTAATGGGGTTTTTAAAATATGCTTATAACCTTTCTTCTGTTGCCTGGTGTAGCCCTGCCTTTGCAGCAGGACTGGGCGAATACAGATTTCTCTGTTAGAGGAGCGATAGTTTTGGCTTGCCGTGGCATGAGTGGCATGGCGTCCCCAAGGTAATCAAATCTCAACTAACTGTGAATCGCACATTGCTGGCAAGACAAAGTTGCCTTGTCTTTGGGTGGTAAAATGGGGTTTTGTGCATTGTGGATATGTGCGCATTCTGCTTTCCTCAAAATAGCCCTGGTTTCCCTGGAAAGCTGTTAGCCATGGGCTTTGAGACATCCTGGTGCTGCGAGCTGACAGCCTGTGTTGTTGCACTGGGTATAAGAGGCTTTTCACTCCCCATCTCAGCTGTCCTGCGTTCTAGTGGCTTTGACTGCTCGGCTTGACCCAAGAGTACCCCAGTGTAATGTTAATTCTCCGAACTAGACTAAACAAAAATAGTGAATTTTAGTTTCCCTGCCTTTTTTTTTTTTTCGCCTTAGAGTTAAAACTTTCTTTGTTAGGCTGCTGAAGGTGAAGCACATCCCTCATACAGGGGAGGTGGAAAAAATCTGGAAATTATTAAGATGTACAGAAATGGTGAACTGAAAGTTTGTGCAAGATCCAGATTTATGTACAAAGTACCGGCATCGGGCGGGCTCTTGGGGGTGATTCGGTACAGAGCTGAGCTGACTCGTAAACCCGGATCCAGTCCCTCTTGGAGAAGCCCCATTGCACGTCCCGCTTTGCCAGCACACGTGTGACATCCCTGCTGCCTCCAGGGTTTTACCCTCACGGTAACCGTGGCTGCGGGATGGTTACGGCCATCTCCATCCCCTTCCCCATGAAGGAGCGGGCTGGCTTTTTGCAGAAAAGCAGCCTGGCCCCTTTTTTTCCCCTTTTGCTGCCTCTGTTGGTGAAGAGGCACCGACCAAGCCCACCGCCGGTCCGCTCACATGGTGCGTCACCTCCTGTTGCTGCACTTTCCCCATTTGCTGACGGGATGGTGTGTGGGCAGCTTCTGCGGGGCACCTCAAGGCCCGACGCTGCTGAATGGGGAGGGTAAAAATCCACCCGAGGCGTGCTGCCGGGCCGGGGTCCCGCAGCCCCTCCCCGGGGGACGGCAGAGCAGGGCCGGGGTCCTGGTCCCGTATCTTGCCTGTCATCCTTCCCAGGGGGAGAGTCTCCGCTGGATAACGGAGAATATTTTTGCCTTCGATATGGGTATATTTGTTTACAAAGGCTCAGGAATTATTTTTCTTTCCTACTGGTGACTTTTTCTTCCCCTTTAAATCCCAGTTAAAACTTCTTTGCCGCTTGCTGCCATTCCCTTTATATCCTCGTGTGCTGTGAAAATCGTAAATTACGCTCGTCTTTCAGAGAGCAGCGGTAGGCTGTTTTGTGGTTGCAAAAGCTAATTACTGGGTTATTGTTTCTAACAGTGCTAATCCAAACTTCATTTTCCTGTTAATTGTCCATCGAGCCAGGCTAGATTGTTTTTATCATCCTGACTGTTTGCGGTACAAGCGGCTGCGAGGTGTAACCAATGCCGCCGTGACATTTGGAGTGGTGGCGAACCCAAAAAATGCGGTTGCGAAATGAAATTACACACTTCTGGTGCTCACCCCCGGTCATTTGGCTGGAGAAATTAGATTGGCATACTCCTGTTAAATGCCCCTCTGATTAAAAATAAGCAAAGGACAGTTTGAGAGGATATTGCTGAGCGGCTGTGCTGGCGTGCGGGGCGGCGGGGAGGGAGGCTGGCGCTGGTGCTCGGCATTCGGAGCTCGCCGTGTCCCTGAGATCTCGGGAGCGGTTGATGGAGAGGGGAGGTAGCGGCAGGCTGCTGGCTCCGGGCTGTGGGGCTTTCTGGGGGCACCGAGGTTCCAGGGGGGCATGCAGCCCCATTAGGCTGAAACCCACCTTCAAGGCTCAGGCTTAAGCCTCCCAGGGAAGCTCTGAAGGCTTCGTCCCCTCGGGGCAGCGATGGGGCTGGGCGGCGGGCACACATATCCTGCGCTGTCCTCGTCCCCAGCCCTGCTCCGACAGCAGCACCTCAGTGTGCGAGCAGCTGCTCGACGAATTCACTGATGGGAAGTTTTCTGTTTCCTTTTCTTTCTCTTTTTGTCTTAACATCAGGGCCCGGGAACCCTGCAGGGCACCATGGGGCTCTCCGTTGTGCTCTCAGCAGTGTGTCTGCACCGTCACGTGCCTGCGGGAGTCTGTGGGTGTGCATGGGAGTGTGCGTGTGGGCGTGCAGGGTGTGCGTGGGAGTGTGGGTGTGCAGGGTGTGCATGGGTGTGCAGGGGAGTGTGGGTGTGCAGGGTGTGCATGGGTGTGCAGGGGAGTGTGGGTGTGCATGGGTGTGCAGGGTGTGCATGGGAGTGTGGGTGTGCAGGGGACAGGGGCGTGGAGGTTGGTCCTTGCCAGGGCTCTCACTGGGGTGCTTCTCTCCTGGAGGACTTGCTGCCCTGACAGCACTGAAGAGGAGACGGAGGAAATTGCTGGCCCTGTTGTGGCTGTGCCCGAGTTTTGGGATGTCCGGAGCGTGGGTCTCTTCAACACCTCTCCTGCTCTTGTTCCTGCTCGCCCGTTTTCCCCGGTCCCTCTCTGCCCTTCTCCCACTGCCTCCTGCAAGGACCTAAACACTTCTTGGCAGAAAAGTAGCAAAAGATGAACTCCAGAAGAATTTTGCTCCAAACTTCACTGGGTTGGGGCAGCTTGTCTGCAAGAAGCGCGTGTTTTGGCAGCGTTGGCAGTGTCTGAGCATTGTAGCTTCGGGAAGCGTTGCAAGCAAGCAAAGTAAATACGGTCTGTGGAGGTTTGCAGCAGAAAGGGGAGGAGTAGGTGGTTTTGTTTAAAATACTCCCATTACAGTCAGTTAACCTTTACGTTACCTAAATGAAAATTGTATAAACCTGAAATTTTCGCTGATCGGGTTGCCTAGGAACAGGCGGTTGGTTTTCATAAGGCAATGAATACCCAGTCACTGATCGGGCTATTAGGCACCGAGACATTTAGCCGTATTATTCCACAGCCCCGGGTTTGCCTGGGGTAGTCGGCTGCTTGCACGCGGGGTGCACGCCCACCTTTGCCTGCTTGTGCGAGTGCTGGAGGTGATGCAGGAGGCACGACCCTGCTCGGAGCCGACCCTCCTAGTCCTCCGTGACACTCAGCCCCGTTCCCGAGCCCCTGCCCGCAGGCTGGCGGTGCCACGGCCGGGACGGGAGGGCTGAGAGCTGCACGTGGCTGTGCCACCACGTCTGCCGGGAGCACGGCCCTGGCTTGTGACACCCCTGCTCCCACTCTGGTCTGGCCAGGCAGGGGCCGGGGGAGCGTAAATGTGCAAAGAGGACGAGGAACTGGTTGAAGAACAAAGTTAGAGGCATAAAGCTCAAACCTCTGGATTCAGCCCGAGACCCTTACCCTTAGACCAGCAATTCTCATCGTGCAAACCGTGCAGGTGGGGCAGACAGCGGCGTGGGGCTTCCCCACACCCTGTGCAGGGCTGCACTGCGTGTCTGCACATTTTGCTGTTGCTCAGAGCATGGACTAAGGTGTAGAGCCATAGAAATGGGTTGGGATAACTCCGGTTAGCTCCAAACCAACTTACCGGCACAGCCATAGCACCAGTGCCAAGGGGAGCGCGGGGGCAGTCTGCTGGGGGGCGAGTCGGCAGTGCTGGAGCTGGAGAACATGGAAAAGTGCTTTATTTCTCCCTTTTCCCACCCAAAAAGGGGCTGAGAAGCAGCACCCAGCGGTGTGGCCGGGGGTCCTGGATGTCCTGCTGCCGGCTGCGCTGGGTCGCCGCCTCTCTTGAGGTGTTGGCGGAGACTCGCAATGCGGTTCAAGTGGCATTAACCAACTTCAAAAGGCAGCAGGAGTAACTGGAAGTGAAAGAATGCAGATCATTTATTAATAGGGTTTACAGAAATTTTCTGCTGGGTAGAAATATTGATTCTTTATTCCTATTTTAAAAGGAGCTTTTTGTAATGATCACCAAGAGTCATTTTCTGTTATCGATTGCAATAGAGCTGTGCTGGAGACCTCCCTCCATTCATTCCACACCCGCGAGTATCATTGAGAGTGAACGCAGCACAGGTTTTCCTTTCAGGAACATGGCAACTTCTTAAATCAGCATTTCTGTCATCTTTACAGTGGGGTTTTGCTATGTGTGTTTAAAGAGACATACACGTTTGCTCTTTTAAATCCATTTACACTATTCTTAAAGTTCACCTTTGAGGGGGAGGCGGTGCGGGGAGGCAAATGCTAAAAATAAAACTCCCCCCTTAAGTAGATCAGTTCTGCATTTGACATTTACATGGAATTCATTTGCATCTCATTTGTACATGTTTCTGCTCAATAGGTAGAATGTAAGAAAGCACAACCTAAAGAAGTGATGTTTCCACCAGGGACGAGAGGAAGGGCACGTGGATTACCGTATACCATGGACGCTTTTATGCTAGGGATGGGAATGTTGGGTAAGTGCCGTAGCCACCACACGTCTCCCGGAGCCAGCGGCTCCCGTGTCGTCTCCCTGATTGCTAAACGCTGAAGGCGTAGGGGTGAGCAAATCCCTGCACCTGTGTGGGTGCGAGTCTAAAACTGCAGCAGGGGTGGAGCGGGGAAAATAATCCTGTCTGTGGTAAATTATTAACTCCCCCCCTTCCTGGAATATAAAAATGTGCATTTAAATTGATGTTTTAAATAGCCTGTTTTACTCTTACTCGCAAAAATAGAATGATGAAAGATGCAGTGTGTTCATTCTGACTAAAAATGATCTCTCCCCTTTTTTAGAGGAATTGAGTCACACATTATTCCCCTTCTTTTAAAGGTATCTTTGACAGTTCAGCATAGATAATTGAAAATCTTGCCGGTTCTTAAATGGCATGCAAGATGGAGAAAGCAGGGAGATGCATAACAGTATAGGTCACAACAATAATTACAAGTTTCAAGGAGATGGAACGGTATTTTAGCCCAGAGTATTGTGTCCAGAAAATACTAATTAAATGGGATAAATGATATTTAATGGCAAAATTCTATTTGTGCATGAGGTCTATTTCGTTATAATTGGTTCTCATTTGTTTCTGCCCAGATAGTTCTTCTTTCTGTATAATGTGACAACCTCTTGATACTCTGTCCTCACGTTTACTAAGCCAAAATGCTGCTAATTCATTGCCAATGTATTTTTGTAAAACCCCATACATTTTCAACTTTCTGCTCCCTTTGTATCACTGGGCTTTCCCTCGGGTGTCACCTGCTGTGCCCGTAAAGCATGCACGAACGGGAGGGCATCTGGATGTGTTCCCAGGCAGAAATGAGCCTTTCCCGGGCTAGCGTCCCTGGTACGTGGCCTCTCTGGGATGCTTTGAATTTTCGGTCCTGGGTTTAGATGATCCCAGAAGCTGAGCACAAAAACCAGCCTTGAAAGCTGGTGCTCGGCTGTCCTGAGCTCTGCCAAGCAGGTCCACGGGCTGTCTGAGATGCTGGAGGACCCCGAGGCTCCTGGAGTGGGCATCAGGTCAGAGGACTCGGTTCCTATGAGTATCAGGCTGTTTTGCTGAGATGTCTGACTTCAGGCACTGCTTGATTTGATAGGGAAAACTTTCCTGCCATGTTTGCTTTATCTCTGAATTAATAGTACTTCTGTTCGTGTGGCTGGAGCGATCCATTTCTGGGATGTGTAATTTGGTTATTTCAGCTGATCATCTATTTTGCTGTCCCCACACTCCACCGCCACCCTGCCCCACAGTGTTTGGAAATTACATTTTATGGTTAAAATATTTATCTTCTTCTACTCAGCCTGTGATTTCGTTATCTGTATGTTCCCAGTGTGCTTGAGCACACGTACTTTATTTCTGTTGTTTCTCTTTCTTCTCCACTTGCGGTGCCTGAGGTTTGGGGTGGTGGAGGTGGTGCGTGCCGCCGTGCCGGCCAGTCCCGCCCGGCTGCGGGAGGAGAGAGCCCAGGTCACCCCAGGCTGGGCAAAAAGACCCGGGGCAGCATCCCGCTTCTGCTCACCACGGGCAGAGTCTCCTCAACCCTTCTCCTCGCAGCCGGGCAAGGAGTGAATGGAGCCGGGGTCCACCCCAGCGAGCTGCAGGGGAAATTCAGCCCTCAAGGGCGGCGTGAGTCATTCCCACCCGGGCTGCCTCTCTGGAAAAAGATCGTTTCAAGCCGTAAGAAGTAAGGGAAGAAGCCCTCAGCGAGCGGATCTGCATCTGCACAGGGCAAGCGGTGCGGGTGCCTGTTGGCAAATCCCGGTCCTGCTGCGGTGGGGCGGGTCAGGTCACCCCGAACGGCTCCGCTCCAGCCGGTCTCGGAACGTGCTCTTATTAGATTTCAAATCAGGGTGACTTGCTCAGAATTAATGATTGATTTGTGTTGAAGGCCAGATGCTTCATTATCTGCTCTAGCTTTTTTTTTTTTCATCTTCCAAGTTCCTGCTTGCTACAGTGGCACCATGTTAAATAATTAAGTGCTAAACAAGGAAATCGCAACACACGAGAGCGAGGCTGTCTGGATGGCCATTATAAATCCCCATTTTCAAAGGCTGCCTGTAAGAGTTGGCTTCAAGGGGGCTGATGGGCAGCGGCTCAGCGGGGAGCCCGAATCTCTCCTTCCCAAGCCCCGGCAGCTGCATGGTGGTGGGGCCCCGTCCCCGCAGGGAGAGGGGCATAATTAACCCATCAAACGATGAGGCACACAAAGTAACGTACTGCCGGAGGCAGCGTCTGCAGGAGCCCCGCGTTCTGCTGAGATCCCAGGAGGCCGGTGTCAGCCCTACCCCGTTCCTCCTTTTCGATGCCTAGCTGGGCTGGAAGAGAGGGATCGGGGCTGCTCTTGAAGGATTTTTATACCTGTTTCCAGAAGCCCTTGTTCAAGGTCACCTTCTCCAGACGCTGTTCATGGGCAGAGGAGGGAATCGGAGGAACAAACGCACGAGACAATCCAAAGGAAAGAGCGGAGAGCGACTCCCTCCAAAGCTATTAAGGAAGTTGGTCTTTTTCATTAATCACAGCCTCCCCAAGGAGCCTGCAGCAGCCGGGGTCTAAAGGTGCGTAGGCAGCCGCTTCTGTGATGATTTGGTTGATTGGAACAAAATTAAAGTGTTCTTGTGAAAGGATTTTTTGACTCCGAGAGCACGGGCAGGCTGAGCCTTTTGCCAGGACTGCTTCTGGGCTGTCTCGGGCTCAGTCTGCTGGTGGGACGCACGCAGTCTCGGGGGAGATCAGGAACATTAATTAGCCACTCTGCGTAAGGAGTGGGCCGGAGTGGTTTCAGTTCCAGCGATCTCTCTTGCCCTGGCAGCCCACCCGGCAGGAAGAGCTGCTCCCCAGCCCCGTGGATGCTCGTGAACAGGCACCGTGTCCCCCCTAGCCGGCAACGCACACGTCTGCAGCTGAGAGGGAGCGGTTCGGTGGCCAAGACGCTTGCCATGCGCCCAGAAGCCTCGCCTCTGTCACCTGGTCCTGGTGTGCAAACCAGGAGCCCCGTCACCCAAGGGCGTGTGGGTGTCACTGCATTGCCCCACGGCTTTTTGCCCTCCATTCAGGTCTGTACCTGAAAACTTGAAAAAAAAAAAAGAAAAGAAGAAAGCAACGGAGGAACAACATTAATAGCAGGTTGTCTCTGTCTGCCCTCCCATCTGAAGCAGCTCTGTGCATCTGGGACGTCTCGGCTGCCGGTGCGGCGGTCCCGGCGGTGACACCCGGCTCTGGAGGTGACTGCCACGCTGCTTGATCTGAGCTGCGGCCCCACAGCGCTCATTTCTTCTGGCGTTGGGCATCTTAGACTTGCTGGTGTTTAATGTTAAAGTTGGGCTCTTTTGAACTTGCAAACCCCTCCAGAGACAGGAGCGCTCGGCCCATAAAGCTTATAACCCCGGACTGCCAAAATGATGTCTGATACGAACACCAGAATTCAGAAAGTCTCTAACAGGCTGCTTGTATCACTGCACAAGGCAGAGCGGGGCTCTGCATTACTGCACACGTTCAATCTAGGTAGGCTGAACTCATGCATAAAAGAAGCTTGTGCCCTTCAAAGAAAGTCATTCCTTTTTTCCATCAGACTCTGTTTAATAGAGTAGCAGCTGCCTCTGAGGCAGGATTCAGGAGGGGGGGCCCTTCGTTAGCAGAGGCTTCCCGGTGGCTGGCACAACTTACCCGAGCCCCCCTGGGCTCCTACAGCAGCACCCGCTGTAGCCATCACTGACGAAGGCGGCTGCGGCCAGCTTTCGCTTAGCTCTTTCATTCCCTTGAAGAAGGAGATAGGTCAACTTTGTGGGACCAAGAGGGAAACTTCTACAGCAGATGTGTTTCTTCTCCGTAGCTGCTCCCTAGTCTGTGACCACCCCCTGTGTCTGTAGGAGATTTTTGGTTTGCATTCCCTGGTGCCACGGGTGCTTACGTCAAGGTCACAGCACGTTTCTTTGAGAAAGACCCTGAGCATTTTTGTTGCAGCATGGGGCTACGCTTTGGCAGAAGGACCGTGCCTTTCCTTGCTAAGGACCTGGCATTCCTTGCTCTGAGCGACATTGGGAGACAATAATTTTCTTGCATTTACTGGAACATTTGAATTAATTTTGAAAGCAGAGGTCCCCAGGCCCCAATGTGCCCAGTGTTCCCACGTATTATCCATGACCTTTGTCCATCTTTGATCACCAAATTTGAAAATGAAAAGACATTTCCATAGCCTGGTTCAGCGGTTGTGGACACTTCCCCGCTTGGAGCAGAGAAGCCGTTTCTCCCTCCGGAGGTGCTGGTGGGACGGAGGGGAGTCGGGAGCCCGGCTCGTGGCTCCTGCCTTTCCAGTGGCCTCGTGCGTGCGCCATGGCAAGCTGCTCGGTTTCCAGGGCCCTGTGCAGAATGGAAGGTAGGGCAGTTTGCCCAGATTTTGTAAAATGCCTGCAATGCTCGGGCTTTACCGTGGGCCCACCAGGATGGGCTTTAGCACCAGGAATGCTGTGAAGCCCTCAGGTACGCTGTAGGTAAAAAGGTCAGTGCTACCTGTTTGCAGTTGTTTTCATCGTGGAAGCAGAGCCTTTGCTTTCCCCTGGGAGCCAGTCCCTGCACCGAGCGGTTGCTCACACGCCACGGTGGCAACGGACTCCGTGGCCGCATCGGGTGTTGCCTCCACCAAGAGTGCGACAGCCGGCTGAGCGTGACCCTCGGGTGGTCAGCGCGGTGCTTCCACCTCGCATGCCAGCCCAGAGAGCATCCGGCGCAGGGCAGGATCTGGCCCACTGCAAAATGGGGCTCTGCGGGGCTCCCGCACACGGGCTGGAAGCTCAACCAGCCTGCAGGGCGGGCGCGTCGGACCTGCTGTCGTTGATGTCAGACGGGGGCTGGGTGGAAGCGGTGGTGTGAAAGCAGTTTTGGTTGTTGGTTTGAGTTGTGCTTCCGCAGACAGGAGGGTCTCGCTTTGGAGGAGGTAATCCAGGCAAAACTTAGATTTTTGGTTTAGCAACAAGGGATAATTAGAGAGATTGATCATTCCTCGGGACTACTGAAGCAAATAAACTGTTCGGTGCCCAATGCAGGATGAGAATGGCATCTAATGGAAATGGTGGGTAGGTCAGCATGGCCATAATTTGGCTTGATGAAGCATCCACATGGGCATGGTGTTAATGCGCTACTGATATTCAGCCAGGCAATTTCCCCTGCGAGGATCGGGCTTTGACTCGTTAGAGCAGAGCTGGGCACCGCAGCAGTAAATGAAGAGGAAAATTGAAGTAATGTTGTATTATAAATTTATGATTTCATCTGCCTGACCTAGAGAGCGTTGAGCGCTGGCGATGCAGGCGAGAGCCCCCCAGGCAGTTCCACCGGTGCTGCTGCCGTCAGGCACAGCCGGGTTTGGCTGGGCAGAGCCGGGCTGCTGCCGCACGCTGCCCTGGCTTTGGAGGCAAATGCATCGGGGAAGGAGCATCCCCGGCCCCGCAGAGCATCGCAGGGCAGGGCGGCAGAATAGACGGCATCCTGCACCACGGTGCCAGCTCCAAAAACACCACGGGCACGCAGGCAGCTGCCACCCGCCGCCGTGCCAGTCCGGCCGGGGCCGTGGGGACCGCACCTGCAGCCCCCGCTCCCCAGGGCAAAGCTCAGCCGCTGCCCGACACGCCGGTCCGCCGTGGCCCTGACAGTCGCGAGCTGACAGATCCGCTTCAGAGTCGTTCAAATTGGAATAAAACTCAATTTTTTCCAGTTGGCAAGGAGAGGGGCTGCGGTCGGACGCCGCAGAGCGATTTTTCATGGTGCAGCTCGCAGCGGTGTTAATGGCACTACTTACTTAGCAAACAATCCATTTATCAATATTGTTGTTTTAAAAAAAAAAAGGAAAAAAGGTTTGTAAAGCTTAACTCTGAAAGATCTGATTTAATGACAGAGGTGATTAATTTCTAAGGGAATCCAGCTGTTGAGCTGTGAAATAAATACGCAAGGGCTAAGCAGTGTGTACATATCGCTGAAAGCCGCAGCGTGCTGTCCTGGGATCGCAGGGCGGCTTTCCCCTGGCACTGCTTAATCCCGTAATCAAAATTCATCCAAGCATTTTTATCTTCCAGTTTTAGATTATGATTAATAGTACGTTATATGTATATCTAAATCTAATCAGAAATGGAGGGACTTGCTGCGGCAGAAAAACAGCTGTACGAGGTATGAGCATCTCAAAGAATACATAAAAGCAGAGATAGGAGACCCCCAGAAGAACCATTCAGCTGCCAAACCTGTTCTCGGGGTCCGGCCCAGCTGCTGCTGTCGTCACCGCCGAGATCTCCACTGACCTCAGACGGAGCGAGAGCAAACGTTTCGTGATGGTTTCTTGGTCTGGAGAGGTCTTTCCTGGCGGCTGGAGGAGGCTGGGTGGACTGGCTGACACTGACAGTCGGCGGGAACGTTACGCAGCATTTATTGCGCTGGAATTGCAAAGGGTGGCTCCTGGTTTTAAGGAAACGGAGCAGGGAAATGCTGAGGATGGGAAGGGGGGTTACAATTTTAGGCAATCTGTACAGGACAGCTTGTGCCATCGGCCGTACCGGTTGTAGCAAACAGCCGCGGTGGGACCAGAGAGGGCAGCTGGTTTGCATAAGGGCTGGGGAGTTAAAGCACGGGGGGGTCACAGCGTGTGACCCCCAGCACGTTTCGGGACGAGCGTGACCCCCAGCACGCAGACGAACCTTCCTGCTGCCTGGCGAGTGAAACCCCTCTGCCCTGGCCTGGCTGTCAGAGTTAACCGCCGGTGATGCTGGCAAGGCATCCCTGCGAAACGCGGTGACGCCCTTGGCCGAGCGCCCGCGGGGCTGACAGCCGAGTGGCGGTACCTCTGCCCATGGGACACCACGGGGGCACCTCCCGCGCCCCCCGGCCCCGAGGGCTCTGCTCCCCTCCCCTACCCACCCCACCCTTCGCTCCCAGCCGCTGTGTTAGAGCCGGCAGAGTTGCCGCTTAATGCGTTTACTTCAGCGTCTTTATTAAGAAAATGATCTCGAGCGGTATTTTTGTCACAATAAAACTTCAAAAGCTGCCTGAGGCTGGGTGCGTTTCTGCGCGTATCTCGGACAGTGCTTGAGGAAGCGGTTCTCATACCTGGGTTTTACTTTCCAGAAAAATTAAAAGCTCTTTGACTCTCTGGCTCATTGCTGTTGCTGCTCTAACTCTTTGATGTGTTAACTGTTGTCCTTCACACTCCCGGGTTAAAGAATTACTACTACCTTAATCTCCAACTGTCAATAGCTCTGAAGCAAAGTACATTCATTGTAAGCTCTCCAAATGTCAGAGCAAACCTGTGTTATGTGTTTAGCCTTAGCATTTGGCATTTACTCTTCCAGCTAACAAGTATGCACAGTCCTTGGACTTCAGATACCAAAGTGCATGTTAATTACCTGAGTGACAGGTCTCATGCACAAAGCCAGGCAGGCAAGCTCTAGATGTTTCTATCCAAGATAATAATGAAACCTTTCTGCAGTTTTGCATGAGCAGAATAAATCTTGGGTTTTAATACCTTCCGTAAAATCAAGTCTCACCCATCCTCCGTGTCATTTTGCATTGTATTGAAAAACAAAAAGCCTTTATTAATCTTCAAACTTCTCTCTCTCTCTTTCTCTCTTTTTTTTTTTTTTTTTACATTTCTGTGATCAAGGTTACCCGAATTTTGTTGCAACGTATGGCCGAGGATATCCTGGATTTGCCCCAAGTTACAGCTATCAGTTCCCAGGTACGTACATTTCATTTGCAGGTTTACTTTTTTCCCCTCTTTCCTTCTTTATTTTTTTTCCCTTTTTTTTAAATCCATAGCTGCAAGCTGAGACAGGCAAGTCTGCAGGGAGCATCTCACACAACAACAAATTTTTTTACTATTTTAAAATAGATATTTCTATATACATATTATAAATACATTTTTACTAACGTGTAAATTGGTACTGGTTATTTGAAAACAAACTTCTTAAATTAAAACATAAAGCAACAGAGATAATTTAAGAGCTATTAGCCTCCCTTTGATGGGGTTTTTCTTTTATATATATTATAGATATATACACAGACAGACACACACACGCACACAGATACTCGCCCACACGTTCCCATACTGTCCTGCGGTAAGTGTATACTCATTACGAGTGCAGTCTTGGAGTAAGGAGTCCAGCCTTCCTGTGTTCTTTATCGATGTCGCTGGTGTCCTTCGAAGGAATAGTTTCTAGCCGTGTGTTGATGGTGCGGTTTGGTTTCGGTTTGGTTTCTCCCCTTTCCTTGGCGTGGCTGCCCCTGCCGCGGCGGGGGGCTGGGGCCGGGGCGGCTGCACGGCGCCGCAGGCTGGCTGCGGGGCACCGTGGGGGTCATGAAAAGCCCTTTCCTGTTCCAGCACGTCCCGCAGGTGGGGCTGGAACCGCCCAGGACACCGTTTCCTTTCCTTTCCTTTCCCCTCGGGCTTTCCCGGGCAGCTCGAACAAGCACCGCGACGCTGCTGCGTTTATGGCTTGCTAATAGCTGAAGCCCACCCGGACACCGCGGCGAGGAAACCCCGGTGTGCCGAGCGTTACGTTCGTGAGCGTGCTTGTCGCGGGGGTCATACACAAGCGGTCCCGCGGCCGCGCTCCGCAGCGGCTTAGATCGGGAGCGGTGGGAGCACAGCTCTGCTCAGGGTAATGGAGAAAGCGAGCGAGCGCCGGCGGGCGCGGGAGGGGCAGCACCTCCGCGGGGAGGCAAACCGACCACCCGCACGGGAAGGTCCCCTAGGACGGGGAGGATGTGGAGGGATGCTCGGCTCTACCTGCGACACGCTGGGGCAAAGATACAGCCTTGTGTTCGGCACTAGGGCATTGGGGTGGAACCTTGCATTGGAAGCATACGTATTATTCACATGCGTAAGACGAATAATGTCCTTGGGACGGTAGCTTCTGTGGAGCTGGTTTCTGCAGGGCTAATGACACCAAGGGAAACAGTGCTGTTAGGGGTTTTTTCAGTCGTTAAACTTCACAAATGCTAGAGCTCCCCTTTAAACTCATCTGCCTCTTTCCCACCCGTGCTACCCCCCTCCCCAACCGAGCCAGGTCTGAAACAACCAGGGTGTCAGGGCTGACAGCGGAGCTGCCGGGGCAGCGTGCCGGGCAGGGAGGGTCGGCAGCGGCGGGTGACCGGGCTGCTGGTGGGGACAAGGCAGCCGCCCCTGCGGGTGACACCGCCGCTGGGCTGGGCGGAGGTCCGGGCCGGCAGGGATTGCAGCCGTTAGCAGTTGCATACGAGGAGGAGGCTTCAGAAGGCGTTTGCGTGTTGTCTCACGCTCTCCTCCTGGGCCCTCACGGCTCCTTGTACCAGCTGATTCGTATGAAGACAGCTAAATGAGAGACACCTTTGATAAGTTAAATGATGAAAATCAGCAGAGCTTAGATGGCTTTAATTATAAACATGTCTAAAGTGAACATGTCTGCCAGCTGACAGCAGAGGTACCGATTGACTCTAGCCCTCATTACGTGTATTTTTATTAAGGGCCTGGTTTTTCAAAACAGACCTTGCAGTTATTTGCTAGTTGTTTTCAGTCTCTTGCAGAGATTGAATATGCAGAAGACAATGGAAGTGGGTTGTCACCACTAAAAAGCAGGTGCATCTCATTGCAGGCACCAGCTGTGCCTTCGGGAGCAGGGCAGCGAAGGGGAGCTGCTCCGTCGCCTTGCCTGGATTTCCCTGCCCTAAAGCTCTGCCCGTGTTGTTTGCTCCACTCCCGCTCAGACCATTTATTCCTTAACAGCAATCAGAGGCGTTAATAGGGTTGTCGGGCGGTTTTTCTCAGGTGACTCGGGAGTGCGGTCTCCAGAAACACGACCCGTCAGAGCGGCGCGGGGCACGGGACCCCCCCGCCAGGAGGCACGGCACGAGGGGTTTGATGCCCGTGAGCAGGACGGGGTGTCCCCCTCGCTGGAGCCAGGCCTTTGGAGGGAGGAGTGCTGGGGGCCGTACCCTGTACCACGGGAGCAAAGCTCGGGGTGCAGGGGAGCGTTTCGGGAGCGGCTCAGGGTTTGAGGACAGGGATGTGCCGGCGCCGCTCGCTCCTGCCACGGGAGCAGCGGTGGCAGTCAGTGCCACTCCACAGGGTTGTGTCCTGCCATGTCTCAGGTGCCTGCGTGGCTCTCCCCACCCTCCTTCCACCCCTCTCTGCGGGTGGGAGCCACATCCTGCAGCACCGGGCTCCTGCAGCCCTCGCTCCCCTTCCTCCAGGCGCCGGTGGGAAGGAATCGCGTAGGCAGCCCGACCGACCAGCCATGGGGAAAGGTGTTTAGTGCCACGGGACGAGTAGCATAAGTGTGGTTCCAGCACATAGTCCTCCTCAGAAGAGCCCCCCCAACCCTTCCCTTTGCGTGTTTGACGCTTGCAGAAGTACCCGTGGGGCCCGTGGTACGACTGTGGCTGGGAGCGTGAGATAGGAGCACGTGCGGCCCCGGTGGAGAGAAATCTGCTTTTTTAGTACCTTGTCATGCCCATATGCTCAGTGCCATGATTTGAAAAGAAAAATATTTGGCTGTTTCTGCAGGAGCATCCCAGGCAGCGTGCCTGAGAGCTTCAGCTACCTCCCGCCTCCGCCGTGCCTAAACAGCGGCGGTGTTGCAACCGCACCGATGTGTATGTATAAGTATACATATAACACGTATAAATACACAGCTGTATTCCGATGGCTCATTATAGAGGGGACCTGGCAGTGCTTTTTACCACAGTACAGTTGTGCCGTGAAAGCTGTTCTCCTGCACTGGTGCCTGTGCTGCAGTAAATCGGGCTGGCAGGGCGGGCTGCAGCCGGCGGCGTCCCCCAGGGCTCTGCGCTGCCGTGCCTCGTCACCCGCCAGTGAGCGTTGCTCCCGTTACTCCTCAGGTTATGCTAGCTATTTATTTTTTTAATTAAAAAAAACCACGGAACGCCCATCTGAATTGCACTGTCCTGTTGGTCTTTACTGCTGTCCAAGTGAAACGAGGCTGCAAATGCCACGATCCACCCGTTTGCATTTCCATTTCTGCGCCGGGGAGCACCGGTGCCGGCGCTGCTGGCAGGGTCCCCTGGGCCGTCCCTCTCCCGCGTCCTCCGCTGTGTCCTGTCAGCACGGGGACGGCCCCTTGCTCCACGGGCGAGACACACGCAATCCCTGTGGCGACTGCTCTATCTCCTCCCATCACGTTATTTTTGCCTCTAGGCCTTTATAACTCAGTACATAGCCTTTTTTTTTTTTAATTGCAATCACTCCCTTTCTGTGTCTTTTTTTTTTTATTTCTGGGACTTATCTTTTCAGTTTAATCTATTAATTTCTGTTCTTATTTCACTTTGCAGACTATTTGCCGATTTCACAAGACATAATTTTTATCAACTAGTTCTTAAAGATGCATAACAAATTAATCGGGGTTTACTACAGTGCTAATGAGAGAGAGAGAGACAGAAAAAGCCTGGGTGGTCCATGTTTAATATCAATGTCCACTGAAAAATTGCTGCTCTTACTGGCTGGTTTGATTGACTGGACTTTTTATTTTATTTTTATTTTTTTAAAGGCTCCATATCCTCACTGCTTTGAGTTTGCTTTTTTTTTTTTTTTTTAATTATTTTTTTTCCTCTGCTTTGTTATGAGTTTTTAATGCCCACTTGGAATGTAACTCACAAAGATTGGGGTTAGGGGCGTTATGAAGGCATGACTTCTCACAAACTTTTTAGAAATAATTTTATCAAGGAAGCAAAAACGATGATTGGGTCTCACAGGCAGCCCCAAAGAGAGACATTGGCGCTTTTTAACATAGAGACGTTCAGCAGTAGCACAAATCATAATTAGGGTGGAGCGAGACTCGCGTCTCCTGTCACTAGGATC
This sequence comes from Ciconia boyciana, assembly GCF_034638445.1. Taxonomy (NCBI): domain Eukaryota; kingdom Metazoa; phylum Chordata; class Aves; order Ciconiiformes; family Ciconiidae; genus Ciconia; species Ciconia boyciana. The sequence continues at coordinate 11,470,248 of NC_132950.1, read as the reverse complement.
ATTAGCAACGCGGGGTTTAATTATTCAAAACGAACGCTCTGCGGCCGCAAGCGTGGCCCTGTGGCGCTGGCGGCTGCGGGCGTAGCAGACCCACGCGTGTTTGCTCCTGTTTCGTTCGCTTTGGGTTGGTGGCTCCTTCTCGAGCTGCCGTAATCATGGAAGGGCCGTGGCTAGAAGCCACCAAAAAAGGGCTTAGGCAGTTACTGCACCTCCCGCAGCAATCCCTGCCCCAGCTCCGAGCCGCTGACCGCCCCTCGTCCGGCAGCCGGCCCTGCTCTCGCATGCTCCGTGCAGTCGCTTCTACTGCCAGACCTCGCTTGCAAATCATGGGCAAATTACTTAAATTTTGGCAAGAGGGACGAGCTTTCCCCCGCTAGCTTAAGCTGTATCGCGCCTCTTAATCTCCACCCAAATCGCAGAAGAGCTGCAAACCTATGTGATAATGCCTCCAGCCATTGGCTTTATTTTTAACAAGACCAAATTCTGGACTTTTGGGTAGGAAACACGCATCGTATTTAAATGCCGTTCTTCTTTAAGTGTTTCTACCCATTTTATAAGTTTGTGAGAAGTAAATTGCATGCTTACAGTAGAACTGTAATGCATTTTAATGTTTGTTAATCCACTTGTTTAAAATGTCAGTGTCAAAGGCTCTACAATACACGGCTATGCTGTTCATTTCATTAAAGATGCTTGATGTAATAATTGGTTAGTTTTCTTTTTACTTTTCTGCAGGCAATAGCTTTTTTTAATCTGTATGGCTTCTTATTATTTTGTTTGGGGTTTTTTGCTATGAATTGCTTTGCTTTTGTGAACTTGTCTTAGTGTGCATGATTTGCAAACATTTCGGCTATTGTGAATTTTCTCATTTTTTGTAAATAGTCCATCTGTGCTTTTCTTTTTTTCTTTTTTATGACTTTTTTCCTGTAAGTAACTGAGGTAGAAAATAATAATAAATTGTTTACAACGGATGTGCTGTGTTGCTGCTCTCTTAGCTCGCAGTTTTAATATTTTGGACGCACCAAATAACCAGTACCAATGACAATTTAATAAAAGAATAAAACAACCATCACTCCAAGTGTGCGACCCAGTGCTTGAAGAATCTGCAGATGAGCAGTTACATACGAGGTGTGTTTACAGCAAAAATTAAAACCAAAACAGACGACAATGCGCTTGTAATTGGGGGGAGAGGAGTGACTCCGTGTTAAAACTGCAGTGTTCCCGGCAGTCTGATCTTCCACCACTGTGGTCAACGCAGTCCGTGCCAGCGACCGAGGTGGGTTTAAGCGTCAAACCCATACGCGTGTTAGAAACCCTTGTCGCAGACTCTCCAGCACTAAGGTGCAGGGCTCTCTTTCTGCTGTTTGGAAATTGAAAGGAGAATCAGGTCGCTCCTGTGGCTGTGAGGAGGTCCCTGGCTGGGATGGCAGCCGGTGTTCTTGGTGCAGACCCCGCAGTGGGACGGGTACCGCTGGCCGTGCCTGCAGGGCGGGGACGTTGCCATCGCCGTGTCTATCTGTCTCAGTCATACCTTCCTCCGTCATTCCCTGGATGGTTGGGGATTCTCAAAGTTACTTAGAAGCCTTCAGCTCAGGAATTTCTTTTTTTTTTTTTTTTAATTAGGGGTTTGTTTGCTTGTATGTGTGTTAAAGCTTATTAAAACCTTTGTATATGGGCGAGATGGGAAAAAAATATTTTCACAAACTTCTCAGAGCTCAGGGAAATACACTTGCTTATTAATAACGGTAGTCCATAGTCTGGGAAGCCCAGCCTTGGGTCACACCCCTGCAGTGCCTGGTGCTGTGAAAACGCAACGCAAGATCAGTTCAAAGTCTAAACTTATGTTTTTCATTATGAGCATTTAAAACCAACTTTCTGTTAATCTATGGAGCTTAATTTAGATTCTTTCCTGATACCAGTCACAAACTGTTCACTTGTCGGCCATCAGTGCTGGGCAGGAAGGTATTGTCATGTAAAAGTCATTTGTGATGCTTGCCTCGTAGGTCTAATAGTTATTTTCTGGGTCAGGAAAAGGAGCTGGTACCAAAGACAAGGGTAATTATTATAATAATGACATGCTTAAGGCTTCTTTTTCATAGTGTCTGAGAGAAGGAGGTAAGGTAAGGTAAGGTAAGGAAGTTCCTGGATCTGTTATTTAGGACACCCAGCAGTATTAGGAAGCTGCAAGTTACGTTGCTCCTGCAGGTCTCCCTCTTGGTTAATAACCTCCTAAGGGGAGTGCGGTGGCGACGGAGGAAAAGAGTGTGTTTGTAGCTTCAACATACTGCCGAGCCGACCGTTCGTCTGTAGCGAGGTGTGGGGGCACGCAGCAGTGGCCGTACTCGGGAGGTGCAGCTTTCCCATGTGGAGTGTGCTCTGGCAAGGCCTGGGAGTCGGGACATTCGGCTCACCGGAAGGAGCGTAAACCAAATCCCCGCGAAGGGCTTAGCTGTAATTCTGCCAACTGGGGTCAGCCAAGGTCTGGCTCCCAACGTGATGTGCACGGTGCTTCAACGACCCCGAGCCACATTCCCGTGTACACAAGCACCCAACCATCTACTCCGGTGATGTAAAGCGATTTTAAAGCGGAGATGCTGCCTACACGTGGCTTCTTTACCAGGAGGGAGTAACGAAGTTAGTATTAGCAAGAGTCAACTCTGTAAAACGCCCTTTTAAAGCACTGTTACACAAGTCTGACTTGTATAACATTTAGTAATGGGAGCAAAGTTTGTCTGGTCATGATACTTTCATGATCAAACTTAACATTAAGAAAGAAGGAGGAATCGCTGGCAGCCGCAAAACAGGAGGAGGAAATACAAAATATTTTTTAAATTGTCTATTCAGTTAGTTAAGCCTTGTAACAGTAAGAGATGCGGAACGAAGCTGGAAATGTTTCTCACTCCTTTGTCTAACCCTTTCTTAACTGCTTCAAATCTGCTCTAATCATCCCTGCGCTGCATGCTTTTTTTCACCTAAAACACATTACTGCATCTGCATGGCATAAAATGGTTTACAAAGTGCATTTGAAATCTGCTAGAACCACCTTAATTACCACTCTTCAAACCTCTTCGTTTACAGCCTCCATCAGTGAAAACAAAGACTATAGACTGGACCTGTTTTAAAATTAAGATTTGGGGTTTCTTTTGCTGGCGGAGGGCAGGCTGAAGAGGGACCATTCACATTGCAGGTGCATCCCTGGAGTGAGGAGCAGCTGGAACTGCAGACAGCAAACTGAGAAATTAATATAGCAAAACCCATAATTTTCCGGCCAGAAGGTACTCCTTCAAGTTCTGCTTAGATGACAGTAGCTTTTGTTTCAACACAGGAAAAATGGTATCTAGAGCTGTTCCCTCAGTCCGAACAGAGCTTAAGCAGCTTTGGCACATTTTTTCTGCGAAGAGTTGCGTTTTTTAATGTTGCAGGCAATTGCATAAAATTCCTTTTTCACCTCCCATTTCCCCCACCCCTTAAAACAATCTCCTGGATATTAAATTGAAGGTGAGGTTTTCAAGAGAGAAGCTGTTGCTCTGAGTGGGTGGTCCAGCTTCCAGCAATTTCATGGGCAGCAGAGTGGTCAGGAAAAATGCCGCCTGTCCCCCTTTTCCTGGCTCGTCACCTCGTGTGTGAGGTTGCTCTTAAGGTTTCCCCAAACAGACGTCTGGCTAAGGACCAAAACTGCCCAGGTGCTTCGTTCGGTTTTGCTATGCTGATGCCTTGAATAACTGCTTGAGCAGTAAGAACATCTTGAACATTGAACTTCAATGCAGGTTGTCCTATTCCCAGCGCTCACTGATCCATGCATGGAGTTTGAGACAGACTTTAGAACTTCAGGGTCATTGCCCTGAAAATGAGTGATTGTAAAGGGACAAGGAGGAGAGAAAAGGAAAAAAAACCCAAACCTACCAGTCTCTCCAGGTCTCCCAGGAGCTCTTTGTGTTTTGGGGTGATGCCGCAGCAACAGAGCTCCGGAGCGATCGCTTCTGCTGCGAACAGGCTGCAGCTGCAGCAACTGGGAAATGTAATGAGGATAATCATTCACAAGAGTAAAGAGGCATAACACAAACACACATGTATGGAAGGAAACATGGATAACCCTATAGAAAGAAGAACGTGGGCTAGTAGTGCCAGGGCTGCTGTAAAGAATGCTACCTGTCCAAGTCCACCGGAGCACGATGGCTAGCCTGCTTTATGCCTCATGCCTCTGTAGGTACAATTTTTACCTGTAAAGCTGTTACAAACTGGGAGCTGGGGGTTGCAAAGAGCTGGAAGAGATTAGTCTCCTTAAAGCACAGAAACATTCATGTGAATGTTTTTCAGTCACATGTAGTAGCAGGATTTCAAGCTGATAATTAAGTAGCTTCCAAGTCCTCCTTTGCCCAGAAGCGGTAATACGTAGTCGCTGCAGTGACACCCTAAAGGTTTCTGGGCTCAGCATCACAGTCCTCTTCGCTGACCTTTTTTATAACACGGATTATGAAATACCCCGCGGCAGTTCCTCCAGCAAGGCAGTGGGAAGTTCCCCGGCTCTGCCAGCGACGGCTGTTGTGCTCGGTGAGCTGCGGAGTCTCTCTGAGAGGGACATCGCTCGCGACTTCAAAACTCGTAGGTTGTGGAGAATTTCCTACCCTCTGATAACCTTGTCCTCTGATTAATTATCTTCTCTTTTACATAGTTGCCTCTTTGCGTTGAATTTTTCCAGCTTCAGCCTCCAGACATGAGTTCTTTTTATGCCTTTGTTCATTGTCAAGGATCTGTCTTTTAATAATACTTACCCAGGTAGTTTAGATCATTCATAAAAATTTAAGCAAGCGGTTTAACCAAATAGCTCATTTTCTATACCATCGAAGCAACTGAAATGAGGCTTGAAGCAAATCAGTGCCACTTTGCTGAACTTTAAATATACGCCTTAATGCGGTTCCCTCTAACCTGCCCTTGTTCATTCAGCAGCAGGTGACTGAAATTCAGAGCTGCTGCGCTGCGCGACAGCTTGGCTGCAGTGAATTCACAGGTATTCCTCCCACTGCAGTCATCGTTTCATTTATACTTACCTTGTTTATTAAAAATCGATAGTAAATGTTTGGCTTTGGGCTTTAAAATGAGAAATGCTTTCATCGGAGCGGTCGACTTAGTATTAAACAGAATTACTTGCTTTTAGGAAGCGATTTGGTTGAGCTTCTCTTTCATCCACATCAGCTGCATTCACTTGAAGCTCATAATTCTCTGTGTTTCACCAGTTACTAAATGAGGGAGAATCCAAATTACATACTGAGTTCGAGTGTTGGGTGGTGGGAGGTACAGTTTTCATAGGACACATTTGAGAAGTGTAGCGGATGCCTCGAAGCTGCTGTAGGATAGGAACGGTTTTTAAGTGGAGTAAATAAACTAAATCAGCTTCCAGCTTTTGCTTTTTGGTTTGCGTTTCTTTTGAATAAATAGTTTTCTTAGAACAAACTATTTGCCTTTGAGAAGTTTCCCAGTTTTCTGTACGGTGCAATAGCTGCAAAAGGGTTATTACACTTGAAACGACACAGAATGATAATTTGGAGACAAACAAGGCTTTGTCTCACTGATGCATAAAGTAATTACTGGGCAAAAGTGCATCATTCTCATTTTAAAAACCGTGGCCTGAGAGTGGTAAACAGCTGAAAAATGGGTCGTTTACTGTACATAAAGTGGAAGTGCCAAATTTTAAATTAACTATATTTGGGTTTTATTGTTCTGTTGAAATTCCAAAGCAGAAATATTTGTTCATAATAACATCCATCTGCAAACACGCATCCGGTGCGAAGCGCATTACGGGTGTCTGACGTTGAGAATTCTACAAAGTCTTGCCACGCACCATACATTTTAAGCAGCAGATGACTCTGCCTTGAATAACGCAGTGGGCTGCTTAATGAGGTTTCCATTATGCATGATGCGCTCTATCTGAAGTTCGCTAATTTTCTGACCTGGTGAAATAGATTTTAATAAGCTTGATGTAACACAGCATATAGAGACAAAGGGAGACACTTAATGGGGCTGTCACAAGAAAGGACTCTGAGCGGGCTTGGAGCTGCTGAAGGTGTTAATAGAATTGATCAAAAGCTTAGGAGGGAAATTCTCCGTTTCCACGGGGGTCTGCCCTGCACCTTGCTTGCTCCCTCCCGTTTGCTGTTGCATGGACGGCGCTATCCCGCTTCCTTAAAGGCAAGCCAGGGCCACTGGTGGGCAACTCGAGACATTTCAAGCAGGGCTTGTACCTGCCTCCGCGTTCGCCTCCTACGGACGTTGGGAGAGCTTGGGTAGAGTCTTCGATCAAATCCCAAAGAGTTAATTGCTACTAAACCATGATAACGAGTTGTGAATGATTTGGTAGAATCCCAATCCTTCATCAATGCGAGGAAAAATTTGATTTCTCTGGGTATATAGTCTTCTCTAAATACTGAGCATTTAGTTGTTAATCTAAAGCTTGAAATGGTAGCAGGTTTTTTTTCTTTCTCGTTCTTTTTTCCTTATAAAAAGGGAGGGGGAGTCTGAGACAGAGAGGCCTGAAGGATGAAGGTTTTAAACATAAAGGGATTGTTTTGGGATGGAGCTTTCCCTTGTGCGTGCTCACCATTAAAGACTACATTTTTGTCCAGTAAATTGGACCCACGCCTGCCTGCCTCCAAAAAAAAACCCAGCTACCAGGCTCTTCTGCTTCATGGTTTTGAGTCTCTGATACTTTTGAAATGAAGCCTAAAGATCCTACAAAGAGGATAACACTGCCTAATGGAAAGAATAATGCAAGCGAGAACCCATTTGAAATGACAGCTGCGAGCCTCGCGAAGCTTTTCTGTGCTGATCAAAGCTGCTGGTAACGTTGTTTGAAAAGAGGATATCAGTTTCCCCCTCTCCTTTTCCCACTCAACCTGCAGATGATTTTATATTCCAGACTTTGCACTTTTTTCCTGGGAGATCAAGTGAACCTCCTAAATGGCCGGCGTTCGGCTCAGCGCCCTGGGGAGCACCGTCGGCGTCGGAGGCAGAGCGTTTGGGGGGTATAGCCTCAGAGCTCGATCCCCCTTGTGCGTAGGGCCCTCTGAAACGCCCCGCACAGAGACACGGTGACTTTGCGAGACTGAGCCGCAGCGTTCAGCTCTTCTGTCGATGTGTGCAAATACTGCAAACAATCCGTAAACAGAGAGGAAGGATTTTGCTTGCTAGGCGCAGTTTTATGGTGGCTTTTATTTTATTCTCCATGCGTGTCCCATAATTTTGGTTCTTTTCTGAAGTCTGCTGCTGGAGTCAGGTGATGATTTGAGCATCTCAGCTTCTGGTTTTGTTCTTGTTTTAGATCCCTGTGCTTATTGCTAAAGTCTAAACATACGACCTCGTGAGCCCCAAGTGCTTTAGCCATTAGAAGCAGAGAAAAGTCTTTGCATGGTATTTCTTGATGTAAGGACTAATTTCATTATCTTTGTGACTTCTTTTTGATTTGATTCCTATTGTCTGGCTGTTTGTAGAGGACAACGTCTTGTGTCCTTTGGGGATGCAAGATATTTGGGGTCTTCAGGGGCTGAACAGGGCAGAGCAGGTCTGAAGGAGTCACTGATTTCTCATAGAGAAAGCTGGGGCTGCACGCGTGGAGGAAGGGGGTGTAAAATGGTTCTTGTGTTTTTCACTCGCTCCTGGTTGCCTTGTAGCCAGCTTCAGGCTGGGGTAAAGGGGAAATCGGTGGTTTGAGAAGGGAACGATCCCACCGGAGCGGGAGATGGAGCAGGGCAGAGACCTGTGGAGGGAGCGTGCCCTTTGCCGGAGCCCTTGAGCCCCTCGAGTCCCCCTGCTCAGGCAGCGCAGCTCTCGCCAGGTTTGTCCACAAAGCCCCTGGAAGATCCGCTAAATCCCGGGCTCTCGGCGTTCTCTGCTCGGTAATGCCGAGTGCGAGACGGCAGGGCTGGGTGCTGCCTGCCCAAATCCAGCCCTGCTGCTCCCGGGTGAGCGCCAGCCCTTGACCCCCCTTCTCCCAAACTTATTTGTGCCTTGGAGAAGGCAGTTGCTTGCAGGCAGCCATTGGCTAAATCTGTGACCTTAGGGCAAGGCGTTTAAAAACAGATGTGGCCATCTTCCTGCCTATGAGGCTGCTGCAGTATTTAAAGTGAAACTATTGATGCAGGAGGCAGAAAAATTTCTCTGTGAAAAATTGAACTCCAAATACTGGCTTTAGCTCGTTCAGAGCAATAAGAGAGCATGAAATTGATGTGAATCCTCGGGGCTTTCCTGGACAGTGTGCGAGCCCATTGCAAAACATTTATTGTAAAATATCTTCTAATTGCAATGCCTAAAGTGGGCACTTTTGTCCTTTTGAACAGCTTTGGTATCTTGTTTTCTCTAGGCAATTATAAGCAGCGGATACACAAAGAAGGACAGGGATCGTTTCGGCAGGAATCGGAGCGCCTTAAACAAACGCGATGAATGAGTTGACCTCTCCCTCCACCCCTTTTGATTTTCCAGTTGACTTCAGAGAGCAGAGGGCTCGCAGGGAGCCGGGCTGGCGCCGGCTGCGCTCCCTGCCTGGCCGGCGCTGGGACCGGCGCTGGGGCTGGGATCCAGAGCACGCTGCGATAGATGTCCCCATTGACTTCAAGGTGCTCTGGTCCGGGTGCCCGTTCCTGGCACCCAGTTACCTCCAAGCCGCCTGTTAAAAATGAACCGGGAGCATGCAAGCCCCTTGGCAGCTGGCTGCAAAGAGCCTGCTGATAGCCCACAGCCCTCCGTGGCCCCTGGGGTCCCCCCACGTCCAGCAGTCCTGCATCCCCAAAGCCACTGCTCCGTCTCCCGGAGAAGCCTGCACTTCCCAGGCATTGCTGAGGGAAGCCAGTGGCTCTGGCACGTCACGCACTGGGCTCTGCCGGCTAACGCCTCTCCTTGGAGGTGTCCCCGGTGCCCCGTGCTGGGGTCCCCGTCAGTCAGAGCGGGATGGATCGCATCCACCTCTGCCGCTGCCTGGGGAACAGCTCCTGGAAGGTGCCCCTGGGGCTCAGCGGCTGCATTGCGCCCGTTTTAAACGCTGATGCCAGGGGAGGGGAATGTGTGCGGGCACGCAGCCTCGCCAAAGCGTCAGCGTGGTCTGGGGGACCAGCAAGAGACTCCGTGGACAAGCAGGTTCCTTCCAGGGGGCCTGGAAACCAGCAAAAGCGCCTGCTAATGCTTTCCTCTTCACTAAAGAGCTGCAGATACCTCAGCTGTCAAATTTTAATAAAATGGTGTGACAACACAGGCAGAAGGGTGATGGAGGCCGAAGTTTCTTGCGGTACACAAAGTGGGTTCAGTGTTAATTGCCCTGTCGCTGTAGTCCTGCTCTTTGAAGTCTTCACTGGTGTAGAAGTTTATAAACAATGGGAGGTGATAATGCAGTGTGACCAAAGCGCTTCAATAATGCTATAGGGTTGGTACAAGGGGAATTACAGAGATCAGTGGTGGAGCTTGAGACCAGAACCTGCGAGAGCTCGGCTGCACCCTTGGCTGTCTGCAGATGTCTTTCTCAAGTCATTTTGCTTCTTTGTGCCTCGTTTTATCCCATCTGTGACACGGGGACAGCGTCAGCTGCCGAGCGCTGCTGAGAGGTTCGGGAGCAAACAACCACATAAGTACAAAAGTAAGTTAGCACGGTTGTGAGACGCCGCACAGCATTAATGCGCTCAACAGCGTGATGACGGGGAAATTTGTTTTCAGCTGAACGAGCTGATTAATGCAGTGCCTGGCAAATGTCATTTCACTGGGGGGCTTTGATTACTTTCAGTACGTTGGATTGATTTAGGGATCCTCCAGTGATGGAGCCAGCCTGTGAGTCTGTATCGGTAAGCAGGTTTTTGCCAATCTTGATAATCAATCCCTGTTTCCGTCTCCCGCTTCTGCAGCCGTAAGGGCCGTGCAGCCGAGCCGCTGCCGCTCTGCCTCCGCCCGGCCGGCCGCAGCGTTCCCGGGCAGAGCGCGAGCAGCCGATCACACTTGAGTTGTTTGGAGTGCCATGTCGCGCGGATGCTTTTATCTCGGAATTGGGATAATGGCTTTCTTTGGGGGTGGAGGGATTAATTTTTCACACATCTGTCCACTGGAATGCAATAACAGATCCTTTGTTCAGGCTCCTTCTGTGGAGCGCCTTCTCCACCCTTGTTATTTCAGTCTTCTTTTGCATGGTGAAACTTTTTGTCCTGCATTTCAAATAGATACTGAGCGTCCCTGGCAGTTGAACAAGAGAAATAAACTTTCCAGCCCTGTTTTTTATGCTGTTTTCAGGGGATGCTTGGTGATTTGAAGGGTATTTGATTGGTTTTGGCAGAGGCATTTTATTCCGTGGAAAATCCACAGCTCCTCTGATCCCTTATGGATGGTTTAGGCAGCCCCTGGAGCCTCCAAATGAGAGATTTGCTGGCGGCCAGCTGGTCCTGGACATGCCACGGGGACGCTGAGGACACTGCTCTTGGAATGTGCACCATGGTGGGCAGGGAGCGAAGGAGGAGAGGCTGTAGGGACGGTGCCAGCTCCGCTCCTGCCTAACCCACAGCGGGAGGGCTCGGGGCTTGGCCTAGGCATGGCTCTGCATGAAAACGAAGCCTCAGAGCCTCAGCCTTTGTCCTGCAGATGCTTTCCCTGCTGCGTGGAGGTTGGTTTGACTCTAACACCAAGGTCTTCTCGCTCCAGCATGTCACAGCTCCAGCCCTAAACGTATGTCAGGGGACCCAACCAGGGTCGATGGCTCCATCAGCAGGAAGAGAGAATTTAGCGCTTGGGTATTTGGTTATAATATCCCCCAGTCTGGATGTGCTTCCTCCTGCATCCCGCTCCACAGAGATAGTAGCAGTTCATCAACGTAATAAAACCAAACAGATTCGCATGGGCATTAAGGAACAGGATGCTGTGCACTGCCTGGGCTCTGCGCATGGGGAGCAGCAGCAGACAGCAGCCTGGGGTAGCTGTGCATATATTTACCTATACTATTTTTTTTTCCCCCAACAGCCCTATTACCATACTTAAATGCAAGTATGTCTTTTTTTAATTGATGTTTTAAGTAGCTTCAAGTCACTCTAGCCTAGTTGTTCTCTGCTCCTTTCCCCTTGGTAGATTACCTGTAGCTGAGACGATAGTGCTAGAGGTAGCGGGCTTGTAGTCTGCTGATTTCTCTGGGTCTCGCTCTCTCCGTCCCTCTAGCTCGCTGTTCTCTTTTTCTGTTGCCTCAGTTGTTTTCCTGTGGTTCTTCAGCTTTGCAAAGCAGCTGTGATCAAAGTCCTGGAGCCCGCTCAAGGGCAGGTCCCGTGGTGGTGACTACCCCTGGGGTTGTCCTGTCGGGCGCCAGGAGCGGTCGGAGCTCCCCGGAGACCAGGAACCTCTGAGGGTTTTGTTGACTTTGCAGCAAGGGAGTTTGGGGTTCTTGCTGATCACCTGGACCTTTACCCTCTTAAAATACATGTATTTAAAGTCAGAGCCTCTGGCAGATCTTTCGAATATTATTTAAGTAATGAAACTAAATCTGCAACCTTGCTAGCAGCATTTCATTCATCTGTAAGGGCTCGGTCCCCCTGTAGCAGGGTGTATGTCTTAGAGCTCCTTGATCTGCGGCTGTTTTGCTTTCAAGAGCTTTTTTTCTTTCTTTCTTTCTTTTTTAAATTACATTCCAGTGAATTTTTTCTGCTTGATCCCAGCAAATCTGTGATCTTGACATGAGGACCTCCTCATATTTTCCATTACTGCTATGTCTGTAGATCAGCACGTTATTATCACTTGCAAATAAGCAAAGAAGAGAATTCCCTCGTTGTTTTGCGAAGCGGTCTGACCCTAGCCGTCTGAGAGTACGGAGACGTAAGCTGAGCGCTGCAGGCTCTGCCGCCACTCTGTCCGCCCCGCACCTCGGCTGTCGCGGCGTGCCGTGGCCAGGCGCGCCGTCAGCGGCACGCGCTGCCACGTTCCTCTTCTGCCAAGGGGATTTGGGCCACCTTTGGGCCGGCAGAGACCACCGGCAGTGGGCACCTGGCGAGGGCTCGGCTCTTTCTAAAAACGGTGCCAGTTGATGGCACGGAGAGCCGGGACGGCAACCTCTGGAAACGCCGTGCCCTCGGCGGCTGCCCCGCGCCCCGCAGAGACTCGCGGTACCCGCTGGCTTCTTTCTTTACCCTTCTCCTTTTCTCCACGGCCAGGTTTTCCGGCAGCGGCTTATGGACCAGTAGCAGCGGCAGCCGTGGCAGCAGCAAGAGGATCAGGTAGGGGGGCCCGTGGAAGAGCAAACCCTCAGAGTGCAGGGTCAGGTAAAAGCTCTGTCGGTATTCTGTGTGGCTGCAGCTCTCCATCATTTCTCTGATTTTCCTCACACTTATCCTGGGGACCTGAAAACAAACGAGAAAAAAATATATATATATAAAAAATAAATAATCAATCCCAAACCAAACCCAAACTACAAGCAGAGGCCACGGGGCCTGGAGCACCTTGCAGGAGATTGGTGTAAGAACTGCCAAAACCGGGGTAGATATTCTGATTTGTTTCTTTCTTTATTCCTTCATTATGTTGGTTTCTTTGTTTCTTTGCTTTTAATTCAAGGTTATAAAGGACACTCTAAAAAAATTAATTTGCGTTTTTGAAAAAAAGTTTTCGTTTCTCATGGAAAGCTGGCACCGGGGTGAGGCGGCGGCGGCGGCCCCGGGAGCTCCCACCGCGCCCGCAGCCGCTCTCACCTCCTCCGCCGCAGCCCGCGGCGAGGGGCGGCCTTCGCAGGGCACCCCCGCGGCGAGGGGCCGCGTCCCCTTGGGGACGGCGCCTTCTGCCTGCGCGGGGCGAACGCCGACGCTCGCGCTGTCGGCACCGAAGCGCCGCTGGCGGTTCGCCAGCCCTGCCTGCTTCGAGCCCCGGCCTGCTTTCATGAGGAACGTCAAAGCTTTTCTTCCTGTCCTTCTGAAAACTTTTATTTTTTTCCCCTTAAGGGAAATAAATAAACCGTTGCCAATTACCGTTATTACCTTTAGGTTTTAAATTTAGCTAAACGCGTGAATTAGCGCTTCGCTCAGGTAATTAAGCGTTCAGTACAGCCATCAGTGAGCTGTTGGCTTGGCAGCGCCCGCCGCAGCCTCGGCTCCCCGGCCTGCCCAAATCAAGCCGGGACGGAGCCGCTGCCGGCCCCGCGCCTCCTGCACGGCCCCCGGCCGCCAGCCCCTCGCCGGGCCCGGCTTGCCGCGGAGCACGGCAGAGGCGGAGGCCGCGGCGGCGGCAGTGGCTTTCCAGCTCACTCATGGCGCAGTCCTGAAGTGGGGGTTTCTCGGTGGCTTTTCTGGCAGTCCCGGGGGCTTAACCGGGCTCTTCCCGAAAAGCCCCGACTAAACCGCTGCGCGAGGGGTTACGAGGAGGGCGCAGGCCCAGGTGTGTCTCGAGTGCGAGCCTGATGCCATGGAGGCCAAAGAAAGACACCAGGAGAACTCCGTTCCATGCAAACTGGCACTGCTTGCAGGCTACAAAGGATTATCTGTACCAGTTTCATCTTGTGGCATGTAGAGAGCGCCTAAGGGGTGACTTGCCAGACTGGTTGTGGGAATTCCCCATCTCCCGGCTTTTCCTGCTGCCCCTTCACGGAGGGGGAAAACCAAACCCAAAGAGAAAAAAAAGAAAAAAACAAAAAACCAAAGAGATGGATTTTGCATATGATTTCAGGAAAACAGACTTCATTGTTTCTGCCTCTTCCTCATGTTTTGCCCTTCAGGTTTTGTTTTACGTGCAAACAGACCTGGTGAGTTGCCCCTTAGCAAGGCACAGAGGGTTTGGCTGGATTAACGTTGCTTCCCTGATTATTATTATTTTTTTTAATCGGAGTGCTTTTGGTGCCCATTACAACTGACCTGAGCATTGATCAATTCTGTGCCTGAAAATCATTTGTCTTTAATTTGAGTGTTTTTTGGTTTTTCTTTTGTTGGGTTTTCTGTTTTGTTTTGTTTTTTCGTTTTTGTTTTTTATTTGAACTTGCAATACGAAACTAAATCTAACCCTAAATTAACAACACCCTTTCTGGCAAGTTTAAAGAGCAGTATGGTGTTTGGAAATGTCTTTCAAGCCTCAAAATTGCCTGTGTGCACAAAACTGGCAAAACCCCAAAACTGAATCAAAAGAGCCCCCCGCCCCCCGGCCCCGAGATCTCAAGGAGGACGATGGGTTTGTCACCGGCCCGGCCCGGCGGCTGCTCACATTTGCAGCAAAACGTGCTCTGGGAACAGTGGTGTTTTACGTAGAGTCATTTCCATCCAAAGACGGTTTTCGGAAGGGACATCCTGGGTTCGCCACTTCCATCCAGCAATGGTAGTGAATTGTATTCAGGAGCAGTAGAGTACGATCGATCTTGCGCTACAGCGTACGGGCCCGATTCATTACAAGAAAAATGGCTGGGGTTTTTTTTTTTCTTCTTTTCGGTTGGGTTTTTCTTTTTCCTTTGCAAATTTGCACAGCCCTCCTTCACGCGTGCCTAATCCAAAAGCACAGAGCGCAGCACAGTTGGCCCTTACTGGCCCCTTTCTGCCAGTAAACGGAGAAGAGCTGGAAAACGCCCGGGCAGGCGCGTCCCACCACCCCTCCGCTCGCCGGGGAGGGCTTTGCCCAGAGGCTGCCGGAGACGTCCCCGTCGCTGCTGCCCTTTCTGCACCGCTCCGGCCCCAGCAGCTCCCTCCACGCTGACCTCCTCTGCTCCCCGGCCCCGTCCTGCCGCCTCTTCCCCGCCTTCCTGGCACGGCTGCCGGCGCGGTGGCCCTGCAGCACCGGGGCTCGGCCGGGCGCTGGTGCCCGCCGGTGGGGCCGAGCACCCGCGGAGAGCGTCCGCCTCCAGGCGTGCATCTTGGTCTTCCAAGGGAGCTGCAGCCCTTTCGCTCCAGCCCCCTGGGCAGCGGCGCGTGGGCACTGACCACCTCGGTTGCTCCCCGGGGTGATGTTCCTCCTCTTAGGAAACCGGCACGTTTGCTTCACGGCGCCAGGAGCCCGCCCGGGGGCAGTTACCTGCACGGGGGCAGCGCCCGGCCCCGGTTCTGCGCTGCCCGCTCTTCCCTGCCCTCGCCCCTTCTTTTTCTATTGCGGCGTGTGAGGACGCAGTCACCAGTTTACTTTGCTGGATAAACAAGTTCTTTCATCTGTCACAGCGGCTCTCTCCTACACCCAGCAGAAAGGGGCATTTCCCCCTACTCGTGCTCAGTGCCACTCATAAATTCACATCTGGCTTCGCCGGTCACGTGCCAGCAGGGTGAAGGCAGCGGTGCTTCTCTGTATAAATTATGTGCCCAATCGACATCCCAGCGATGAGGCGATAGCTGATGTCCCTTCAGCAGACGGGGGGGTTTGGCCACCTCTGTTCATGCCGGGTGGGACTGTGCTGCCGAATCCCTCCGCTGGTTTTGACAACCTCATCCATTCTTGATTTTTTTTTTTTTTTTTTAATGAATTGGGACCTGAGCCGCGGAAAACAAGCAAACTTAAAAGTCTGAACGCTGCAAACTCCTCCTAGACAACTTCACTATCAATGTCACGTTTCTTTTGAATCCACCTGACATATTTTACGTGTAAAACATTTTTGTCGTGTAACTGCTTTTTTTAAAATACAATCATGGGGGGGGCATTTTTATCTTGCATTTGACATGGGAGGGATTCATTTGGCAGGACAGCGAGACAAGGAAAATTTGGCAGGAGAGGGTTTTCGTTCCTTCCTCTTTGGTTCATTGACAAGTCTGAGATTTTTCCAGTTCCCAACCTGTTGCCACCAACCGTTCCTCCCTGAGGACTGGAGACAAAACCGATAAGGCCGTCCGTAACCCAGCCCGACCCCGCCGCTCGGCACCGGGAGGAGCGGTGCGCGCCCGCCCCAGGTGAGCGGCGCAGGCTCCCACGGGCACGCTTTGCCCGCCGAGACGGCCGGCGGCACGCAGCGCGGTGGGACAGCACGGTGCCGCGGCGCCAGGAGCTGCTCCCCCCACCCCGACCCCCGGCACATCTGGATTTTGGGTGCCAGTCCCGGCTTGCCAGTGCTGCCTTTGAGCCCTGCGCCCCGACAACCCCTTACTGTACTTTATACTTGCCAGCTATAACAAATCTCGTAACGTGAGCTACTGACCTTGATGGTGAGTGTGAGCAGTTATGTTTTGTTGTTTTCTCTCTTGCTTGGTTGGGGCTGCTGTGAGAGAGGGTGTCTCTGAGGCATACTTTCCGGCCTCTCTTACACTCGGACGTGCACACCTCCTCTCAAACACTCTTCTGAGCGCTCTCAGCGGGAAGGTTTGTCCACACCTATTAATCCTCTCTCAGTGTCCAGCTTCTTGTTAGTAGCAGCTGGTTGCATGTTTTTTGCTTGTTCGGACGAAACGGTTCAAGAAACGACTCATATCAACTCTTGAGAAATGTCTCTATTTTTTTGTACACTTTCTTTCTTTTGATGTTTTTATTAATTTCCCTTACTTAAAAAACAAAACACCTGTCGTCCCGTAAAACATTTCACATCTCCCCTTGCCTGTTCTTAGAGTGTATGTATCTGTGGGACTGAACTAAATGCATGCACTGTAGTAGTCGTACTGGTAGCAGTAGATGTAGTTGTAGAACATGCATTGTTGAGTTGATATTATAGGTATCATCAACGTGACCTAGCGTGGCAGTTCAAAGCATAGCCTCGGTCCGATTGAAAGCGTAGGGCTATCAATACAGCAGAGAGCTGCTAACGGCTTGGATCCATAGTACCGTATTTGTTAAATCCCATTATCTGGAAGTTTAAATTGAAGCCGGCTGTAGGCAACCTACACCCTCTGTACAAGAACCCGCACATGCTGTTATGTTGATAGTAAATTTGCCCTTTTTTTTTTTTTTTTTTTTCCAAATTAAACCCCCTAGGAATTAAAACGCTGACTATAACGATATTATCTTATTTTTATTTTGTATTAAAAAGAACTTAAGATGTTTTTAAAATCATTTTACAATCATGGTTTCTTCATCAGCCTGTTACTCGTCCATATTAGCCCATAGAATCATTCGTTGGCAGTCGTAGCCCAGATGTGCCAAACGCAAATCACTCCATTTGGGTATCAAAATAATACCGTGTGTGTGCAGCAGCTTCCCGCAGACTGTCCTGAGACACGAAGCAATTGTTTTTAGGTCATAAACCTTAAATCGCATTATGCAACAGAGACTTTGAGCTAGTGGTGGGTCGTACTCATTGCCATGTCACCCAGCTTAAGGGAGCATTTTTAAATGAAGATTTAACATTTCATAAACATCAGCATGAGGAGTTCGAGGCAAGTTCATCACCTTTGCCATGGAGCCAGCAAGTGTCTTTGCTTCTTCTGCCCAGGTTTCTGTGCTAAACTTTTAAAATTCTTTCACAGATGAAGCTGCAGTCAGTAAATTGTAACGGCTGGTAATTGAGATCCCGAATTGGGCTTTTGTTTATTTGTTTAGTTTGTTGCTTGTCAAAAACCATCCTGCTGGGAGTAGAGAAGCTCCTGTATGGCCTGGTCACACCCCCCCTCCTCCCCGCGTCCCCCGGCCGTCCCCGCAAACCAGATGTGCTGAGCTGGAGCATCTTCCTGCTCCCGGGGGACAGCCAAGGCAGGCTGTAGTGCGCTTACTCCAGCAAGCGCTTTCACAGGAAATAAAATATCCAGAATGGGCTTTCAAAATGTAATTAAGGATTTGTATCCGCTCCTTACCTCTAATAGGACATAAAGTAAATCAACCAAACAGCCGCTCGGATGGGGCTGACGCAATGCAAGCCTGCGCAAGGCAATCTGAGCCACCCCTGTTACTGTCCTTATTGCTACCGGGGAGCTGAAACACTTGTGCATCGAGGGGGAGAATAATTTCCCCCTTCGATCTCCATCTGCCAGGGAGACGGGGGGACCCACTGTTTAATGCGCCAGGCATAGGATGAAGTGAGGAGTGTATCTAAAAGTCAGCAGAGCGACAAATTGCATGGGGTTTAGGAAGCCTTGTCTTACACTTAAGGAAGGTGCTCTAAAAATTTCATCTTGACATTAGGCACCCATAGTGTTAGCAAATTACGGCCATAAAAAGTGGGACAACGCTTGGTCTGTGTGTGCGGAGGGAGAGAAGCCGCCACCAGCTCACAGAAATGTCGTAAGGAGAAGCGTTTCAAAGATCCTGCGATGAACCAATTTGGGATTTATACGGCCCGTTGAGAGGACTCCCTTGTGGCACAGCGGCTCTGATGGAACCGCTCTCCCTCTTTTATTCTACTATATAAAAGTACATAAAGTTTAATCTGAGCTATGTAGTCTCAAAAGCCAGAACCTAACAAGTGGACCACTTGGGAGCAGCAAGCGGGCTGAAATTTCTCACTCCAGTGGAACCGCCGGTAATTATGTGACAGAGCCTGGCAGCTGATGCATCGGAAAATTAATGGCTGCATCAGATTTTATCTCTTGCTTATCTTCATAGCAGAGGCAGTCTGCGCTGGAGAGCGTGGCAGGCGGCCCGGCAGGGAGGTTGAGGCGGAGGGACCCCGCGCCGCGTGGGGCTCCGGTGAGGGGCGGACGCAGAGACAAATGTCGTGTGTGGAAGGGAAAGAACAGCAGCCAGGCTCTGCCCGGGGCGCCTGCCCGTGGGGAATACGCCGTGCCCCTCTAGTTAGTGTAGCGCGGCTCTAGGGGAGGCCACGGCATTTCCGTGGGTGGTTTTGGCCTCGTTCCTGGCAATATCCTCTTACTCTTTTGCGAGCGCTGCAGTTACTTTCCTGACTACTACCCCAAATTTTAAAAAATAATAATGAAAGGGGAGTCATTTCTGTTTCGGTTCAGAAGTGCCGTGCTGGTCCAGGGTGGGAATCACGCAGGTCCTTTCTAGAACGCAGGCTACACGCAAAAACGGTTTCTTACTTTACTGTAGGATGCCACTTTTTGATTTTTTTGATCCGCGAGGGACTGAGCTTCCTGCAGTGCTGAGCAGAAAATTCAGTAGATCTAAAGCAATTTGGTGCTGCTGCTGTTAGGCCCTGACCACAGCGGCGGTCGTTTTACAGGGCTCCTGGCTGAAGCCTATTGTGGTTAAAATACATCAGCTTTAATCAATAATTTTGTAATAGAAAATCTTGTGCACTTGATAAATCATCTCCAGTGCAATTAGTGACCACCTCTGAAGTGCAGGCTTAAGTACAGTGGAAGTTAATCTTTAACGAATTTAGCGGCTAACTTTTAATAGTCTTTTCAATCAGGAGAATTATTTTCAATGGGAAAACGCTCCTCGGCAGAGCTCATCCCGGCATCCTGGCTGCTGCTCTTGACACGTGGCAAGCGGTGACGCCGTGGACGCTGCCGGTGCCTCGTGCCGGGGGCAGGCTGATTGCCCGCGCAGGGACCGGCTCACGGGTGCGCAGGAGTACCCCACCCTCGCCGGGCAGCCGCGCTCCAGCCCTGCAAAGCCCCGCACAGCCCGTTATCGGTGGTGGTTTCCTTTCTCCCAGCGGAAGCGAGGGACGGAGCTCTTGGCCGTTGTAATTAGACTTTGTTCCATGCAAGATGCAGATGAGTCATTGTAAAGTTTGAAATGGGGCCTTCAGCATGAGCTTTCCAGCGCGATGAGACACGTCTCGTGCATTGAGCGCGCGAGCCCGTCTCGTGCATTTTAATCACTAAACGCGTAAAGTACTCGCTGAGCTGAGGGGTAGCTTGCCTCTCTGGCAGCCGTCGCAGGCTGTTACCCAGTAGTGGAGCAACTACTCGATGGGACACGGTGCACGTTTTACTGACGTACTATTGTGAGTATTTTCATGCTGATTCTCTCCTCAAGTGCTTTAAAAGTAAATACATAATTACAGTTCTTTTTTTTCTCTCTCTCCTTTCTGAAATAGAAAACTGAAAAAGAAGCAGTGGAGTTTTTCCTTGCAGCAGATGTTAGCATGCATCTGGCTCTGGATTAGCTTGAGGAGCGTGGTGGATTAGTAATTGCCAGAGAATGCAAAATTGGTCTGCAGGTATATAAACTTGAGCTATTTAAAAACAACAAATTCACACAGCTGGGTCTTTTTAAGGGTATTTCCTGCTAGTTAAAGCAAGAGCCCCGAGCTTTGTGCCATGAGGACTCTCAGGTGTCTCTGCCCAAATCCTCCCCCGCCAAGGGGCTGGGGTCTTAGCAGCCAACAGCGGAGCTGGTGCCACCAGCTCTGCCCCAGACACGGCGTGGTGGGCAGCAGCTTCCCCTGGTGTTTCCGCGTCGATGAGCTGAGGTTTTCCTTTGGTGAGTGCCGTTACCGGCCGTGCCTGCCGTGGAGGACCCCTCGCTCTGCCTTGCTCGGACGTGGCCTCGGCGCCCGTCTGGCCGGGCAGGTCTGCTCACCGAGCCAGCGCCGCTCCCTGTGCAGCGCCTGGGCAGACTCTGCTGCAGGAGAGAGCACTGCACAGAAAGCACCGGCGGGTTGCGGGCTGGATTTCTCTTCTGTTACCTGCATAACCCCCCTGAGCTCCCAGGCTCCATCCAGCCCGAGGGTGTCCGTCAGCAGCGGGAAGGTGCCCTCGGGCAGTGCCCTTCTGCTACGGAGACTTAAAATATGCAGTGAGGCAAAGACCCATTTTTGTTTTCATTTTCCTCCTGTATTGTCTGTTATTGTACAAAAGGCTTCAATTTAAAATTAACAGGAGTGATAGCCAGTTAATGTGGTACAGTGGGAGGCCGGAGTTTCTGTTGCTATGGCAATGGAGTTCGGCTCATTTGTTTTGTAGATGAGTAATTACTACGCAATTAGAGTAGGCTAAAAATAAAGGGGCCTTTTGTTCCCTGTTACTCATTAATATTAATAAAAGACCTGTCCGGGCTGTGGTAAACAATTAATGCAGATGTGGTTGCCCATGGTAAAAGTAGCAACAGCTTTCATGTTACCCAGCGCGAGGTGAAAGCGCCGGCGTCGCCTGGCTCGGCTCTTCCTTCATTTTAAACAGAAAAATTATTAGAGAGAGGTCTGCGTTAGCACAGCATCACGAGCTTTAGCCCTTATTTGCCAGTTGGATGGATGGTAATAAGTGTTAAAGCCTAACGTGCAGACACAGACAGCAGGTACAGCGCTGGGGTCAGATCCTGCGAAACAGCGAGCAGCCGCAGCCCTCCGAGTTGTGTGCGAGAGAAGCGCAATGGCAGCAGGTCCCCGATGCAGAAATCTCTTCGTTCATCCCCCCTCGCCCGGCGTTGCCCGAGGGAGGGTGCAGGGCCGTGCCGCTGCCATCTCCGGTGAACGGCACCGGCTGCGGGATGCTCCGGGGCAGGCGCTGCTCCGCTGCAGAGCCAGGGCTTGAGCAAAGAGCTTGCCCAAAAACCCGAGCACGTGAAAGCGCGAGCGTGGTGCTGCCGAAATGGCTCCGGTGCAGCACGTTGCAAACAACGAGCGCCAAAAAAGAGTGGAAGAAAACAGTCCTAAGCATTTGCTGCAAAGTATGTAAACATTAAAGCACACCAGATTTTAAATTAACTGTAAAACCAGTTAAATTGACGGAGAAACCTGCTAGGAAGATGACTAACGGGTCAGAGTTTATTTACCTCTCTGTTTTATTTGCTTGTCTCAGCGCAGCCGGTGAGCATCCCTTGCTGGCGGGGAGGGACAGCAGAGCAGCTCAGAGCCGGGCCACGGCTGGCCCCGTGGGCACGGGGGCCATGGGGTGGGCACGGCCCCGGGGTGCTCGGCACCCCTGGAAAACGCCATCGGTGCGGTGGAACCTCTCCGAGGGGCAGCAGAGGCACCCGCGTGCCCCCAGCCCGAAACCCTGGCGTGCTGGGCTGGGGGGCGGGTGCAGGCGAAGGGGACCCGCATCCCTCCCAAACTGTTTAACTAATGGAGGGAAACGTAGCGCAGCCTTTGTAAGGTCGACATTTGTTTGTTGTTAAGGATCTAATTAGAAACATGAGAGGGAGCTGAATGGCTGCTTGCTCGGCTAATTAGCGACATGCACGAAGACCACTTTGAACTTCAAGGACACAAAGCTATTAGCGCTTACATCAAAAATGGATTAAACTTCTGTGCTTTTATAATGATTAAAGATGAGCCGCTCGAGAGGAAATCCTTTTGTAAGGCTGTGACAAGAGCTGGCTCCCTGATTGCAGCTTATACAAGCGAAGCTTTGTGTGGCCTCCGCGTAGCACTCGGCCTGGCGTGAGAGTGACACCGCTAACTTGCAATATGGAGAATGTGATTAGGCAATAAATATTGATCGTTCGCAAAAAATTACAGCCAGGCTGGAAAGTGCATTTATTTGTCCTGCTACATAACTGCAGGACTTAGAAAAGCTGGGCTTGAATACGGTGAATTTTGTGTCTTTTCTTCTGCAAATTGGTGCACGTCAGCAGCTTCCAGATGGGGCTGATGCCTCGGACGCGTTAACCACAGCATTTAGCAGAAGCAGGTGCTGCTCACGTGCCCGCAGCCTGCACGAGAGGGACAGCGGTGGAGTTTTAAAACACCTCCACGCACCAGTTGAATTTTTAGCTTGCCCAAGCTCGTGGAAACCGCCCAGCTCTTGCTCTCTGCTCATCCGAGGTAGCTTAGCAGTTGCTTTGTGTGTCCATGCCGCCTGCTCAGCATCCAGGCCGGTGCCGGAGCAGGAGTCCCCATGCTGCACTGCGGAGGGAGGGCGCTGGGGCCGCGTCCGGAGCAGTTGGCACAAGATCCCAGTTGCCATTATCACAGCGATGTGTCCCGCTCGGTTGCTCGCAGCTCGCGCCGCTGCGAGGTGCGGGTCTGAGGGGTGTCGGTAATTGTCGGCAGCCCCGCGCAGGGTCGGGTGCCGGCGGCAGCGAGGACGGGGCTGGGCAGCGCTCCCTCCCCCTGCTCTGCTCACTTCCAGCAGTAATTGCTGAGCCGGGAACCTGCTCGCCACCCACTGCTTTCTGTCGTTATCCCTGCGATATTTTGATGTGTGAAGCCGTTTCCGAAGGGGCTGCAGAGGCAGAACAACCTTTTAAAGTGTGACTGCAGCTAGAAAATAACGTACAAATGGTACCTTGTTACAGCAGATAGCTGCTCTCAGTGTCTCTTGGCCTCATCACCACTTACTTTAATGATGAACCCGACACTTTTTTATTTTATTTTTTTCCCTGCAGGGCCAATATAGCTGCAGGGGAGGGACAACTGCTGCCACTAACCCAGGGCTGCCTGGCTGCTCCCCATTACAGACGCGCGTCAGGGGCGACAGGGAAGGCACAAAGCTCGCGGTTTGATTTTCCAGAGTCAGGGCTGAACCGGCTGTCATAAGCAAAATACCTACAGCTCTTAATACTTGCAGAGGAGCTCTGTCTGCCACAGGCTTCTTACCGAGAGGTGTTTGCTTTTCAAGTCTACTTGGGAAGAGGCAGAGTGAAGTGCTGCGCCTTGCAGGCCCCCGCGAGAGATGTACTAAATGGCACCTCTAATTGTAACGCTGGGGTTGGGTTTGTGTTTTTTTCTG
This sequence comes from Ciconia boyciana, assembly GCF_034638445.1. Classification (NCBI taxonomy): domain Eukaryota; kingdom Metazoa; phylum Chordata; class Aves; order Ciconiiformes; family Ciconiidae; genus Ciconia; species Ciconia boyciana. The sequence continues at coordinate 11,446,855 of NC_132950.1, read as the reverse complement.
GTTTGTCTCCCACTTTCTGTTTCAGCTGGTTGGGAGCTGTTCGTACGTTGTTACTCTCCAGAATATCTGTGTGTTTCCAGCTCATTATTTCTGAGACGTTTTTGAGTTGGAGCATTGATCTGAATTTGAGGTGTGCCGCGTGCTGGCTCAGACATAAAACAACACTGTATGTAGAGGCGCACATACAAGAAAGTGATGCTTCTGATAGTTCAGCCTGACCACAAACGGACGTGGTTGTGCCTCTGGCTGGAGCTGTATGCGGTGATTCATATAGAAAAAAAGAGCCTGAATGGGAGCATTTAATTCTCAGCGCTGTGCCTGTGTGCCCTTGCAGCCTGAATAGGCAACCGAGAACCAGGAGCACCAACGTCTTACTTCAGACTGGCATTAATTTGTACACCCAGTCTCGGGTAAATCACCTCTTGGTTGTTAGCATCTCTGAAAAGCAAGGTACAAGCTTCCATTAACTTCAGCCGTGAATGCACAAAGAATTAGCTTTGGCCAAGCTATCTGTAACACGGGTGCGGTGCTAGCTAATGATATTTATAAGGCTCTAAGCACTAATGATGTAAGATTTGCATGCAGTGCTGAAGTTTTCCCGCAGTCCATACCACGGCTGGTTATTTAAAGTATCAGCATCACCCTGAGTGCTGGTCTGTCAGTCATGCACGCTGCGGCCTGGCCGTTAGAGCTGATGCTTCAGGACACATGGGATCCCCAAGGAAGGGCATGATCTTCCCTGCACCATGGTTTTACTGTAACGTCCTCTGCAGCGTTTGTGCTTGGCTTGTCGCAAAGGCAGTACGGCAGGCTTGAATGCTTGGGTAACAGGTGATATTCCTGCCGTGAAAATCTTCTCTTAAATCCCAAGTGACTCAAATTAAATGCCTCCAGACTGTGGTGTAGTTCCCTGTCCCAGCTGGGCTGCCTGGGACCCTGCTTTGCAGCTCTGCTGAACCCACGGTGGGCAGGGGGCCGGGCAGCAGTGCGTGCAGATCAATAAATACCATCCGCTTGCTGCTGCCGACGGGACCGGGGTACCTGCTCTCCATCGGCTCACCCTGCCGGGCTGCTGCCGGTCGGCACCTCCCTGCCCTGTGCCCCCAGCTCCCTGCCCGTTCCCATCCCTGCCAGCAGCGTTCAGTGCTATTATATCATTTACTCCTTCGAGCTGGAAGATGATGTTTGCAGCGTGTTGTATGAATTTTTCATAAAGATAGAAAAACAGCCTAATCTTGTGAGCTTTGAGTCTTGGTAGTGGGTAATGGCTTTGATTTAAAGCATTTTGTCTTAATGATAGTTATATTGAAAATTTCCTGCTGCTTTCAAGCACGTGTAGTTATTATCATAAACATTGATGGTAGAAATGCCTGCCAAATTGTGCGTGGCTGTTTGTGGTAGATGAGAGAGTCATCCAGAGATTAGAGCGCTGGATCAACAAGTTGTCAAGAAGCCTGTTTGTATGGGAAGCCACCCCGGGGTCAAAGCAGGAGTGAGGAGGACCTTGGAGGAAAGAAGTGCTGGAGGTGACCGGCACTGGGTGTAGAAAATGCTTGGCGTGAGATTAAAAGTGAATTTCTGACGAGAAGGAGCTGCTTTAGAAGAAGTCGAGGGGTACAGAGGGAGGGCAGGCCCTTTCTGGGCAGAGCGCTCGCTGCTCTTCCCCAGCCCTCGTGCCGGTGGCCATGCGGTGCGAGCCCCTGCTGCCCGCCTGTGCCCTGCCTCTGCCTCTGTCCCGGCGGCCTCTTCCATTTGCTCCGCTTGAAAAAATAAACCCATAACCTGATGCAAAAAGCATGCACGTTTACAGGGGAGTATTTCTTTCTTTTCTTTTTCTTTATCCATGTCGCCGTGTTCCCCATGGGGTGTTAGATAATGGGCTCTGCTTTCTGAGGAGCACCTCCATCAGAAGGCGGCCAGCCTGTGGCTGGATTCTGCCTCCAGCCGTGCCAGAAGTAACTGCAGAGCTGCTCGCCCACGTGAATTGTTGCCCAGGGATAAGGAGCCCTCTCCGGGAGGTGCAGGCGGCGATCGTGTGTCATTAGACGGGTCTCCAGAAGCATTGGTTTAGTACCGACCGACACGCACTTTGGGGCGAGCGCACGCGGCCATGGGGTCCCAGCGTTACCCGCAGACGTGTCTCTGCGGGGTGCAGGAGGGGGACGTGGGTGCCTGCGGATGGGGAGAAGCTGGGGTGGCTCCAGCCGTCTCCGTTCTGCTCTCAGCTGCTCTCTCAAGTGCAAAATGTATTTCTGGCTGTGATAATGGGGCACTATATCTCATCCCCAAGTATCCTGCCTCTTCTCAAAGAGGAAATCCAGTAAATCATGTGGTGGTTTCTTTCAAACTCGAGGTTTTTCTTGCCTGCGCACCGTGGCTGGGAAGGCAGCCACGAGTTTCTCTAACCGCGTTTTGCACTGTTCTTCACCTCTCTTTTTTTTTTTTTTTTTTGCTTTTGAAATATTCATCTTTGTTATGTGTTAAAAGAAAGCAAAACCACAGCAGTTAACGGCGAAGAGACTGCTGTAGGAGCCAGTCCTCCCCCTGCAATGGGGTTTAAGTTTTTGGGTTTTGGTGCTGTAGGAGAGGGAAGAGTCACCGGAGGCCCCATGGGGGCTGCGTGCGGGGCACGGCGATCCCCCTGCAGTGCCTGTCTTACACCTCTGGACGTATTTCACCTGGTTTGTTTCCTTTGAAATACAGCGTACTTCAGTGGTGCTTAAAAGTGTTGCTTTGTCATCAGGTCTAACTTACTAGGCCCTAAGGTCATCAGCCCGGTACCACGCAAGTTCTCCTTGGAGGACAGTAATGTCAAAACCCTTACATTTCTTCTCCCTTTCCCTCCCTCTTTCCCTTCATCATTCATGGCTGAACTGAGTTTATTTGGGTGGAATTTCAGCATCCGACTTGTTGTGCTTTACCCAGCTGCCCTCTCCGCCCCCGCAGCGAGGCGTTTGGATCCTCGTTAGTGTAATACGCCCTTCGCTAAGGCAAATGTCATAATGAATCCTGACTTAGAAATTTCTCAAGAGTTCATCGAGAGAGAGTTTATCTTTCAGTGGTGACCTTTCTTGTTGAAGGCGGATTAATGTACGGGCAGGGTCTGTGTTAACATGGCAGTTTGCAGGAGAAGGCACTTGATAAGCGAGCTCCAGCCAGCTCCAGCCCGGCTCCCAGCAGAGCGTTTCGAAGCACCGAGCCTCCTGCCTCTGCGTGGACCTGGGCTGCCAGGTGCGTGTCGGGCTCCAGCTCTCGGCTCCTTGGCGTAAATCACTGGTTGTCTGGACGTTGCACTGAGAAGCATCTTACACGCATGTTAAATGTGGATAAAGATGGCTCTGCTAAAGGACGCCCGATGAGTCAGTAATAAAATAGCCTTGCCCGTTGAAGCACTGTCTTGAGGTTACGGATGGGTTTTAAAATTCTCTCCGTATTTATTTTAGCAGAAAGACTTTCAGTGGATTCTCCTTTGAGGAGACTCAGCTTGGGCAGAGGAGAGGGCGCGGTGAACACAACGTGCGTGGCTGCACCAAGCGCGTCCCTGAGACGAGAGCCCGGTGCAGGCACGTGCTGCGGCAGGGAAGTACAGCAAGCCCTGGCTTCACCGTGTCCACACAGGAATAGCAAAACCTAACGCTGTAAATACTAAATGCTGGCAGTGGTTTGTGGCAAGGCACCGGGTCTAAGGTCCTTTTATCCGTTTCCGGCCATGTCAGCAATCCTCTGTCTCCTCCCATCGCCTCTGGGAGATGGAGACAGCACTGATGTTTGTCCTGGCTCTCCCAGCCATCCCTTCGGACAAGGTCCGGCTCTCGCTGTGCCAGCCGTGCGCAGCAGATCCCAACTCCACCATCGCCAACACTCTGCATTAAAAAAAAGCCTGCTCTGGGGCTGCTTTATGAGCCCACGTTTGTTTCAGCATCTCATGCCCCATCTCGCTTTCCCTCGTTGCTTTTCAGCGCTCCCCAAGCCACCACGGGCAGGGTGGAGCCTGAGGCTCCCCAAAGCCTGTTCCTCTGGCCTGCAGGCAAACGTTCACTTACTGATCAAAATTCACTGGCTCAGAGCCTTTTCCGTAAGAAATACCACAGCAAATTCAAAGTGAAGCAAACGCTACATTAAACTTCCTTGTTCCCACCACTGCCACATCTCTTGGCTGCCGTCTCTTGATCTCCATAGGCATAGGAAGGAGCTCCTGTAACCCAGAGAGGGGGGGGATAGTTGGGGCTGAAGAAGATAGAAGTTGGTTAGTTCTGACTTACAGACACGTCTGATCTTTTCCACATCTCTCCTGACCTTGATCTATCACAGGGCTTCCTGGTGACACTTGGGATTGTAAATTATGTGCAGAGGAAGCCCTTGAGTTGGAGGCACTTAGCCGCAGTCTCAGAGCTATGAAAATGTCCGGTGCAGGATGGTTTCCTGGGCAATTGGTTGGTAAATTGGACCTGAACCTTTCAGAGCCTGTTGGAAACGGGCACTTTTGACTACCAGGTCTTCCTGAGTGCTGGCAGTCCTTGGAACGGGAGGAGATGGCCCTGCCAACCCCCAGGCAATGCTGAATCGGTCAGCCAGGTCCTCCTGGTAAATCAAAGTCAGGAGACACCTGGTCAGCTCAGCCGGTACCTCTGCTGGGACCGGGCGACGGGTCGGGCTTTGCTCCTGGTCTCCGCTGACTGGCATCAAGACATGGTCGGTGGTTCCCTCCCCTCTCCTCGGACACCATAATCCCCTGCCGGTTTTTCAGCAGCATGCTTCCGAACTTCTGCCCTTAATTATTTCCCATTCTGACCGCAGGATGTCAGTGGCTGGGGGAAAGTCTCAGATTCCTTCCAGCCTGCAAGGCATTAATCTTAGTGCTCACAGCGCCGAGGACAGCTTCTGCTTCCTCCGGCGACTGAGCCGGCATCGGGAACTTTGTCGTAAAGGTACGTGTCTGCAAGGAGTCTGAATTTTTCTTTGAGGACTGAAACAGTATCCAGAGTCTGGAGGATTTGGGGGGGTTTTCTTTCTGCTTCATTTTAATCTCAGATTATTCCAGGTTTGTGTAAAACAAATTTGTTTCCAGATATTTCTTACCAGAACGCATCACATTTTGCATGTTGGGAAAGTCGTTCAAGGTCCCTTTGCTGTTGTTTCAAAGCGACGGTAAAAGTGCCTCCGGCTCCAGGTGAGCTTATGTGCAGCTATTGTAGGAAGACAAATATTTAGCAACTCACCGTGGCTGAGTGAATCGTTAAAATACGGCTTTCTGAGGAGCGCTTAGCCTCCTAGTCATTATGAGAGCTTTTCTATTTCATTTATTGGGTCTGGAGCAAAGTGCCGTCTCTGTAAAAGCTTCCAGCCCTTCCTGTGCAGTTTTCCAGGCAGCGCAGAGCGGTGCCGGGGCATCCCCAGCCTCCGCGCGGCAGTTCCCGGGCGATGGAGCGGCAGGCATGCTTTTGGCGTGCCCGTTTTTCCGCAGGCACTCCCGTGAGTATTCAGCTGATGTTCAGTGGAGAGAAAATTACCTTTTTCTTACATTACATACTCACAACCAGAAGGACATTTGAATAACCAGTTGCCAGCTCTTTCTGCATGTATGAAAGCCGGTGTTTCCAGTCTTCTTAGCGATGTAAATGACAGTGGCCGGGGTGGGATGTCTGGGGGGACAGAGCATCTCTCCGTGGCTCCTTGGGCTCCGTTTGCTGTTCTCTTTGCAAGGTTTCGGGACACGGCAAAGCATGTCCCCTTGTCACCCGTGCACGGTTCTGTGGTTGCACGTTAATGTCGCAGAACTCCCTCCGGGTGCCACGCTGTACGTCCGTCTGTCCTGTTAGCCACCGCATCGCCACGGCTCATCAGCACGTGGCATCTGCTGCTCCTCCTCACGGTGGATGCGGTGATGGGTGACTCGGGACGTGGCGTGGGCAGTTGCCTGGGGCCGAGGGGTCCCTGCTCCTGGCCCCGGGGCGGTGCCGTGGGCTTTCCTGGCGCTGCCGGGGGGTTCACAAGAGTGCGTTCCGAACAGGATCCCCCTTGCCTTGCCGCGCTCCTGCCTTTGCTCAGACAGGCCAGCTGAGTTTTCTGTGTGACTTGGCAGTAGAACTTGCATCCATTTTATTGAACCAGAAGGAAGAAAAGGGGAAAAAAGTGCTAGCTTCTAGTAATAAAGGGCTTTTGAACATCTCAGCTGGATATTTTTCTTCATGAGTGAGAAGGCCAAATGTTATCTTGACATTTAATCTTTAATAATAAAAAAGGCGCTTTGTTTGCCAGTGAATTCCAAAATCTGTTTACTCTCTCCTGCCTTATTTCTTTTAACTTGCTAGCTTAGATGTCCTACTTACTTTCCCCTGCTACTAGTTCAGAGCTGCATTAAAACATTTATTTTGTAAAATTTACTCTCCTGTCATTGCAGAGCCGGCAGCCGCCGGGTTGACTTTTTTTGACCAGCTCATTCGTTCATTTGGAAAATGGGGACCTCTGGGGGTGGCGGCGTGGGGGGAGAGGTGGTGGCCCAGCGGCAAACCCAGGCTGAGCCCACTGCAGCCCCCCTACGGTCTCCCTTGTCGGGAGAGCAGGGCTGTTTCCCAGGCTGGTTTCCATCCCCGGTAAAACCCCGCAGTCGGTCAGCGCGGCTCTGACCCGCGGGCTAGCGGCTTATTGCAGGCTATCAAACTTTATAAACCCTTTTTAGTGCTTAATGAAGATACGCGGGAAGTTGCAGCCAGAGGAAAAGGCTGAAGAGATCTTGGCGCAGCCTCAGACCGGAGGAGGTGGGCTCTGCCGCGGGTCGGGTGCCTGGTTGTACCGATACCTGCAGAGCCCGGCTGGGGCTCCCGGCGGGGGCCTCGCAGGGAGGGCTGCGGTGTTCGTCACCGCCGCGGGACTTGTCCCGTCCCCAGGCGCGTTGGCGGCAGCGTGCTCGGCCCGAGTCACCGGGCGGCTCAAGGCCAGCTGTTAGCCGTTCGCAGCGTGCGTCTCGGCGCTGCCGGTGCCTGCGCGTGGCGGGGGTGCGGTGAGGGACTAGCCGGGCATCGCGGTGCGGGCAGGCGAGGCTCCGTCTGCTCCCGAAGGACCTTGCAGGTGCCACTCAGGTGTAGCTCCAGCTTCCCGCAAGCCATTTCCATCCAGCTCCTCCTAGTCCGCTAACTTTTCTTTTGCATTGAAACCTCTTACTCATAAATTCTACATCCAAGAGCAACTGTGAGAAATGCCAGAAGCCTGATCATCTAACATGCTTTAATACCTAAATTTATTCTTTAGTATCATTCTTATTTACATTGTTTTTTCTGTCTCAAAAAAAAATATAAAGGGAGGAAAAAAATAAAATTTTCTTTTACTTCCACATTAGGAGGTGAGTTGTCATACACCCTCTGGAATTCTTTTTTGCTTTTGATCTTTATTTATTTGTTTAATTTTGGTTGATGTCCCAAGCGTGGTTTTGGAGACGAAGGTAGGTCTTCGCTCTCCAAATCAAAAGGAAAAAAAATAAATAAAACAACACTCTCCTTGGTCATATTAAAAAAAAAAATTCCAAACTGTTCCATTCCATACCATTTAAAGAGAAGAAAAATCAACTATTGAACTATTTCTACAGCTTACTGATTTAAAAGGGCGGGTTTTTTTTCAAAAGTATCGAATGGATCCAAAAACGATTTTACTAGATGCGATTGAAGTTATTTGCTGTCAACATTTTAATATCAATATTACCACAATGTGTAGTCTCAAACTAGTTCCTTTGTAGTTTGCATGGGATGTGAATGCTGTCTCGGCGTGCCCAGACCTAGAGAACTTGTTACTACTGCATGAGCATCAAGTCAGATGTTGAAAAATATCTATTATATTTTGTGATAATTTGGTGAAAATGAGCACCTCCAGTCTCTGGTTGCAGTAGTGTGTTGAATGATTGTTCTTTTTTTTTTATATATATCCATATCTATATTTTTGGAGCTCTAAGCTTCGTAGTAGTTCGGGCTGACTCTTACCCAGTACTTGCTCTCCTATCGCATGGCCTTGGTTAAGTGTTAGAAGTTGGGCCTAGGCTGTTTATTCTGGTGTTTGGCTTTGTAATAACGGTGCATGCCCGGCGTCTGGCCTCATACCCAGCTTTATTCTCTGCACACCAGTCTTGAATAGCTACAGTGCTCAACCGAATTTTGGCGCACCCGCTTCCCCGGCAGGCTCCAACCCAGCCCGACCCGGAGGCTTCCCCGGGGCCAACAGCCCAGGGCCCGTCGCGGACCTCTACGGCACGGCCAGCCAGGACTCCGGCGTGGGTAACTACATAAGCGCCGCCAGCCCGCAGCCGGGCTCCGGCTTCGGCCACGGGATCGCCGTAAGTACCGCGCGCGCTGGCACCGGAGCCGCGGCCCCTGCTTCTCGGTCGAGGGGGGGGGTCGTTGTTTGACGACGGGGCGGGGGGGGCACGTTGGGTTTTTTGTTAATTATGACCTGACGGCGAGCGTAGCGCCTTGCTGCCGTAGCCTGCCAGAGCTCTGCCCGACCTGCTGGGGCTGCCAACGGGCTGCCCGGCGTGCCGCTCCGGCTACCAGCTCGGCTGGAAACGCTCGTCTGGTGCCTTCTGCGGTCCAGACCTGACGCGTTTCAAAAGGAGATGCTTCATAATTACGGGCTTCAAAGTTTCTGCTTAGGTATACGGGCTTTGTACCAGCCCAACCTCCCGTCCCGGCTGATGCGCCCATTTGCAGACAGCGCAGCAGTCCCTGCTCCCGCCTCAAAGAGGAAGAAGCGGCTCATTAATTCAGCCGGCGGGACCCAGGGTTGCCCACAGCCACGCTGGCCGCGGGGCTGGCCCGCTCCCCACCGCCCGTCCCTGTACCGGCAGCACCCCTGCGGAGCGGGGGTGGACGCTGGCATTTGCTGACCCCCTGGGTCACTTCCAGCTGGGCGCGACATCACCAACAGTCCTTAAAATCTGCAGGTTCCAAGCAAGTCGCTTCTAGTTTGTCGTCAGGTCATTGGAAAAGTAATTCTTTAATGCCGCGTGGGTCTGCAATCTCACTAATTACGGGCAACGGAGATTTGCTTAACAAAGCTGCACGCTGTTTTTCAGATCGCGCTGTTTTACCTCTGTGTGTGTTAGCATGAATGTGGTTGGCCCTCTTTGGTGGCTGTCAGTCTCCCGAACAGAGGAACTGCAACTGAAGTTGTTTCCCTTTTTTTTCAGTAAAACAATTTGCTTTTTTTTCCTCTTGTATGGCACATGTGTCAGAGTACAGAGGGCTTCCCTCAAACTCGGCAGAGAATTTCACTCTTTGACCAAATTGGATGAGTGGGGGGAGCGGGAGCATAGTGCAGACAAAGTTCCTGAAATTGTCTTATTTTTATTGCATGAGCAACCAGTACCCAGAAAGACAAAAAAACCCCGCTGCCTCCGTTTGTGCCCTCGTGCTCAATTCCCGTCCTGGTCCTGCCCCTCCCGTGGTCACGCCAGGGACTTTCAATCCCTTCGGATCAGTTCTGGTACCAAACACAGGATATTATTGCTCTGCTAAGAGCTACATCAATTTAAACTGCCATCTCTCACCACTTACAACACCTCTTATTTCCATTTTTCACCTAAAGAAAAAGACCTGTTTGTTCTTGAAAACTTGGGCACTTTGGCCTCAGCAACATCCCGATTTTCCACGTAACAGGATACAAGGCACAAGCCTGGGTATCCGGATTTGTCTGCACTAGCACTTCTCCAAAGAACCGTTTTGTACTTGACTTGCAGATTGGCAGCCTCTTAATTTCCCCCAATAACCGCAAAGAATCCCGTAGCCTTTTTTACATACATATTTATTTAACACTGTCCATTTACTAACCCTGGTTTAAAACTAAAGAAGGGAAAACCCAAAGCATATTTTTGCAACCGGGGGAATGAGAAGATTATGGTCTCGGAAAGGTAACGGCAGGGTTCAGCACACCGAGCCACTGGTGACCAGAACAGCTCTCGGAAATACCGATTCATGCTGGCAACACAGTCTTTCAAGTCCTTTGATAATTTCTTGCCAAAATTAATAATCATCTGTTCCCATGTATAGAGCACTGATGAACTTAACAATTGTACAATTTTAGGGACCTTTGATTGCAACGGCTTTTACAAATGGATACCATTGAAACGTTACACATGGTTGGTTGCCATCTCACTTGGAGGTATTACAGTATATACCATTTGTACTTTGTGCTAAACTACCATCTCCCCTATATTTACTTTAAGTGAACAATTTTTTATCTTCATTTCGTCTTTCCTTGGCCTTTAATCATTCCTTTCTGTGATTTATGTTATTCAAATCAATCGCACGGGTTGGAAACTGGAAGGCAGATCGGGAGCTAAACCCCCCAAAAGTGACGTTTTCGTGTTCATGGCACTGGTGCAATGATTTGGAGAGTCAAAAACCCCGCAGAAAACCCAGCGATCCCAGAAGCCGGTGGGGAAACGAGCAAGGGCCAGCTGAGAGCATCCCGATGGGGATTACAGATCCGCTACCAATGCACCGCTCTAAAAATAGACGAGCCCCACTGCTTTATTACAGAGAAGCCATCATTCTTAATTAAGTGCTGTACCAAATATTACAGCTAAAAGATAACATTGTAACTAGTAACCATTGAGCAATTATCAAGATTAAAAAAAAATTAAACCTAAGCAAATTAAATTAAAGACATTACCTGCGTAATGCATCCTTGGATCGCTGCCAGTTTCCTACCCTTTGAACTAAGCTCAAGTTAATTAAATGTTTAATTTTTTTTTTTTTTTTGGCCTTTGGCATATTCATCTTTTCAAACAAATATTCTTACATCGAGAACAGAGTAGATTAAAAAAGTCGGTCAGTGAAAAACAGAAGTTACCCCCATTAAATGGCACAGGTTTACCTCTAGAGCTCTTAGTCCGTACAGACAAATGTAATGGTTGCGACAGATTTTATTTCTCTGCCTTTTGCCCAGCACAACCTGATCGATGTCACATGTTTTGCATTCAAAATTGGTGTATGAAATTAGAATTACAGTTAGTCAAGGGGCTGGGAACTGTAGAAAATGTTTGGAGGCTTTAAATTATATAAAAATAGATTTATACCTAAATCGTAGTGGATAAAGAGGTTTTCTCTTTACTCTTCATCTACCCACGTACACCCAAGATTACCTGAAATTTTTCCCGCCAATCGATTTGCTCCACCAAGTAGTAATTTTTATGGGGAAGAAAAAAGTGGCATGAGCACTCCTGCTTTAATCCCAGTTCTTCTTTGCATATATCAGAGTATGTTCGCAGATCAGTTTGTCAGAATCCTTCACGTTTTCTGGCCCGTCGGCCTCGGTAATAACGAGGCGGTACACAGCGCTGGCTGGAGACCTAAGCAGAACATCGTAATTCACGCTAATAACGCTGCAATGAAGGCAGCGTTCATCAGATTAATGTATTGTAATCATTTTACACTTACCACAACACATCAAACTGTAACCATCATTTACTGGCCAGTATTAAGACTCAAACCATTAATGACTTAAAAACAGAAAGTGCTTTTAATGTTGCTCATTACTAATTAAAATAGGTTTTGAGAGGAGGAAATGAGCCTTATTATTAATTCCGCAAGGACCGCTGAGTTTGACGTTTTTATTGCGGCGGCGCATCCCCGGGCGTCTGGTCCCTCGCCCGCCCCGGCTGCCCCCGCTCCCCGGGGCAGGACGCGGCCGCAGAGGATGACTTTGGCTGAGCCGCGGGTCCCCAGGGCAGGGACCGGCCGTTCCCGCAGGCCTGCGGGGTGCGGAGGGACCTCACCCTGGGCACGGCCCTCTGGGGATGGGTTTTGGGGGTCACCCCCAAAAGTGTGTGAGCAGGGTGCCTTCCTTGCCGCAGCCCGCCCTGCGAGCGGCCGCCTGCAGAACCAGTCCCCTAATATTTATTTCCGTCTCAACACTAAGCACCGGCAGGAACGGAGCATTAGAAGCTGAAGCCTCCGTTATAAAATAAATCATCGCCGCTGCAGTGTGCCCGTGTAAAAGTTGTTACCTCTCAAGTACTTTAGCTGTGCCTTTAGAAAAAAATCATTTCACCGAAGCCTTGTAAATTCCTGGCGTAACAGATGCCCGAGGAACACTTTTTGTCCTTCCGATATATCAAGTCGCATTTTATGGTTCCTAAACCCGAGGAGCGCACAGCTAACCCCAGCCTGCCTGGGAAGGCACTGCTGCCTGCAGTCCAGGCTCAGCGGGCAGGCTGCTTTCCACGGGGACGGAGCCAGAAAGTAAGGGCAGTAAATTTTACACTAAAGACACTCTCCCACGGCGGCAGTCCCAGGAATGCCTCTGCATTTCGGCCGCGTCCCTCCGGGTTCACCCTCGGTGTGGATCAGAGCACGCTGCGGCTTTGCACAGCGTTTGCAAGCACTTGCCGGTTTTTGCTGAAAACCCCCGTAGCCCTCGGTTAATTCTCACCCTCCTCCGTGTCCTGTTTCTGTCTTCTCCTCCCCGCAGAGTCTCTCTGGATGTCCGGGCAAGACGGGGCGCAGTTTCTGAACGGGCCCATGTTTGGGTGATCTCATCAGACTTTGAGCACTACATCATCACCGATAACGCAAACAAACTGGAGGTGGCACTCGATGGACTTAGGTTGTTTAAAATCTCTCTCATCATCTCATGAATCTGCTGTACTATAAAAACAACAGCTTTTAAAAGTATGTATATAAAATCCATTTCTCGTTCGTTTTATTTTCTTGATGGGTTCCCCCCCCTCTTTTTAAACCTCTCCAAACCACATTTTTTCGTAGCATTTTGACATAGTCTCGTAGCCACGTAGTTCTAATTCTTTGTGTATCTAGCGAGAGCCTAACCATAGCGTAACTGTTTATATTAAGGGGTTTCTTTCGTTTTTCTTTCCCCCCTCCCCTCCTTCTCCCTTCTGTTTTACGTAGTCGTTGTTGCTTCAAGGATGCTGAGATGGTGACAGGAGTCTCAGCCGCTGGCACCGGCTCTGCAGCCACCGAGGCTGGCGGGGAGCAGAGCCGGCGGCGGGCGCGGTTTGGGGGTGGCCTTGCAGGGCGCGGGGGGCGCGGGGGAGCAGCAGGTTCTCTGGCCCTTCTTTTCGTTTGTGGCGTCTTCGTTAACCTAATTCTATCTATTTTCGGCAATAAGGCAAGGACTACAAACTTTTTGTGCGTCCTTTTTCTATAAGTGCTTTTTTTTGTTGAAAGAGGTGATATAAGGTTTTTTGAAATTGTGAATTCTGAAAAAAAAAAAAAAAACAAACTGTAAATACGATTCCATTAACTACATATAAACTATTAAGAAAGAGAAATACAAACCTATTTTTGTGATGGAGTCAGCCTAAGGCAGTTTCTCTATGAAAATGGAAGAAAAAAAAAAAGAAAGTTGTAGACTTTTTGACCAACTGCCGGAGCTGGCCCGCGGGAGTTAGGCGACGCACGCCCTGTTCAGCTTGCTCCGTAGGCGAGGCAGACCTCCCCGCTCTCCTAGCGTCATACCAGCATCTTCGCTATCCGACGTGCACAGCTTACAAAGGAACAGTCTAGTGGTATTTTTTTTTTTTAATTTACAACCTGCTTTTCCCAAGACTGAAAAAGAAGCTACGGTTCTCCTATTTAACGCATTTTCGGTTCCAAGCACACCTTTATTTTGTTTTTAGTTGTCGTTTTAAACTAGATCAACTCGCTGTCCAGTCATTTCAGCTGCCCCGGGCGCCCTGCGCGGCCCGGGCGGAGGCGAGGTCCCTCCGCCGCGCTCGCCCGCCGCAGGCGGAGCGGCTCCGCAGCTTGCATGGTTACCTGTGTTATCCATTACTTTCTGTATTAACAAATTAGGAAAGCAACTTTGGTTTGTTTTGTTTTTTTGGGAATACCTCAGTGCTACAAGTTTCACCCTAGAAGCAACGGAAGATTTTAATTTATTGTAGTTGTAAACAGAATTTAAAAAAAAAATAAAGTATAAAACATCATTGCACTGTGACTGGTAGGGGAAAAACTGACAGTTTCCTATTTGCACATGTTTAATATTTGGCTGTTATATATATGGTCCTCTGTTGGGGGAGGAAACTTATGAAGGATATTTTTTAATTTAATTTTTTTAATATTGGTAAATAGGCCTGCAACAGCAAACTAGAAGTACAACATGGTAGGTGGCATTAAGAACATACTGTAGTGTGGATATATTTCTTCTTTTTTTAACGTAATATTGACAAGTTTTATTAATATTTTTTTAAATTGTTACGTTTATAAATTTGGTACTTTAGGTACAGCCAGTATAAGACACTGAATGCGACATTTGTTAAAAAGAGCTGCTGCACTCCTATTTTTGTAAATTTTACTAACAAGTAGACTAATGTAGACATTCAATAGACAAGGTAGAGCAAGGCATCTTTAACAAAAACAAGGCACCATACTGCTAACCGAAAGGAGAAAACCTTGTTTTTCTTGTTTTTAAAAAAGAATCATGCTTTTTATGTAATATTTTAGGTTTTTTTCTTATTTCAGAACAACCAGGTTTAAGCAAAATGCTGGACGCTTTTTAAATATTGAGACTTGATCAAGTAATAAAATAAATAAAACAATTCTTTAAAAAATAAAAACGAAAAAAAACAACAAACCAAATTCCCTGAAATTCAATGTACCGTCAGGGAATTTTTTATTGCTATTTTGTCAATGTTGATGATGTACTGTACTACCAGTTGGTTTTCCTCTCCATTCCCTGTCACCTCATAGAATATTCTTTGTTGATCATTGTTGTATGTTAATAGTGTATAAAATGGCTATCTTGTAAGAGTGCTGTCCTGATGCTAGTGTAGTGAATTTTTCCCCCCCTCTTTCTCTCTTCCTCTTCTAGTACATATTGGTAGGTGTATCGTAATTAAGGTTAAAAATTTAGATGTAGTTATTCAGATTTAGGACCAGTAAGGATAGAACTTTCTCTTATTTAAGAAAAAAATGCTAATAATTTTGGGAAGGTTTTCCTTTTTTTTTTCTTTCCTCTTTTCTTTGTTTTTTTTCTCTTTTTTTTTTTCTTTTGCTGATCTGATGCGGTTTCAACTAACCAAAGGTCTCACAATGTTAAAAATGCTGGCAAACTCCTAAGGCATTTGTAGATCCCCACCCTTGACTTTGAAAGGGGGATGTGCCATACTACCTTAAATGCTAATGCTAGATATGCAAAACTGGATTTTTTTAATTTATTTTTTAAAAGAGGGAGGCACGGTATATTAAAACGATTTTACTAAGAGAAAAAAAAATATTTTTTTAAGAATGCTCAGAAGAAATTGCTAATCTGTGTGAATATGTTTTAGATGTTTATATACCTTTTGAGAAGTCCCAGTGGCCCATAGCACAAATGTCGTGGAATCCGATATGTTTTGATGTGGCTACCTAGACTAAGGTTCACGTTAGTCCCCCGCTCATCTAGAAGTCCATTTCGAAGGGTTTTTTTTCTTTGTTCGTTTGTTTGGGGGTTTTTTGTAAATTTTTCAGCACAAAGGTTCAGCTCCACCTTTGTTTTAGTCAAGCGCAGCGAGGGAAGGATCGTTCCGAGGGATATTGCCCTTTTCTTTCCAAATATCTCATATGGACCCGCTACCCCCGGAGTGACCAAAAAGAGAGAGATTTCCGCCTCGTTGTGCGAAATGGGCACCCAACGCGCCTCGCCGGCGCGGGCAGTGCCGCAGGCAGGTTCGTCCCTGCCCGGAGCGCCTGGCCCCGCGCCGGCCGTGCGGAGGGACGGGCTGCGTCCCAGGCGCCGGGGACGTTTTGAGAGGAGCTGTAGCAAGCCACAAGAGCTCGGGTGCCCTCCCCCCTTCAAAATGAAGAAGTCATTTGTGATTGGCTTGATTAAAATGAAGCCCGATCTGTCCTTTAATTTTTTTTGTTTCTTATACTTCATAAATGTTCATTTTAAGTTGAATTTGTAGCTTGGACTTTAAGGTAGCATGGCTCTCTTTGCTGTAAGTTTCTTTTTTCCATTGTACAGCAGCGTACCGCTGGTGAATGTTACACATCTTGCTAGGCTAGTTAAACCATTGGGTAATTGTTGGTAATAACGACCTGAAAGGTGTTCGGATTTCTTTTCTTCCCTGCTCCGAAGCCTAGGATGCTGTTTTCATCTGTAGTGTGAATGAGGGCTAGCGACTCCAGCCACACTTACCTTCCTGTTTCGTTTCTGCCATTCACTCAATGCAACATAATCAATAATAAAGCAATATAGTTTACTACATTTTTACTGAAGGCCAGCCATGGTTATGTATGATATTGCATATGAAACTGTTTACAAAAAAAAAAAAAACAACACTAACTCATAGCTGTCTTTTATGCTATGGAAATGTCTCTTGGGTGGAATTTTCTGAATTCTTTTTTTTAGTGGTTTGGTTTGTTTTTTTAAGCGAAATAGTTCAAACAGAAAACTGAAGTTAGTGTAAGGTGAAGAGACAGGATGCATCGAAGACACACCGGCAGATCCCGGTCTGCGCACAGACACTGTAGAGTTTCATACGTACAGAATCCAAGTCAGCCCCATTGCCGTGTGCGAACACTACGTGAGGAGATTCTGTAAGCTAAGCAATACTTTCATACTGTAATAAAAATTACCAAAAAAAAAAAAAAAAGTATTTTGAGAAAGTAAATCCTCGTGATCGGTTCTCGGTTCCCAAACAGTCCGACTGTGTTGTCTCGAGAGAGCTCCGTGTCCGAGCAGGGTGAAGCCCCGGCAGCCTGGGGGGAAGCAGGACTCGCCCGTGCGCCCGGCTCTCTGTTCTGTACATACTCGTAACACCACGCGTGGGCTCGTGTGTCGCGTCGACCGTCGTAGGTAGCAAATCCCCGTCATTCTCTGTTGTACGAGGTCTGAACTCCATCAGTACTAGGATGCAAGTCTAAGCATTTCAGGTGGTCATAAATGTACCTAAATAAACTATGGCACAGTGGCAGGCCTAGCCCTTCCTTTTATACTTTAGTATGAACTGATGAGAACTTTGGTAGTGACTTTTTTTTTATATATATACATATATATATGTATCTATATATATCAAGCATCTTTCAGGTCTCTGTGTATGGCTTTCTAAAGCCCTGTTGTAAAATACTATGTGGATGGGGGTCTCTCACATCACAGATGTGGAAAGTATAATTTTATATTTGTATTTTCAAATAAATAAGTTTGTGAAAGGTTTCCATCCTCTACTGTGGTCCAGAAATCAATGTGTTTGTCTGACGAAAAAATACAATAAACTGTTTTGAACAGATCCGTGGAGTCCCTTTCATTCGGGGGGTGAAATGTTTATTCCTGGGGGGGGAGGCCGGTGTGCAGCCCCTGCATGGGGGCTGGCCCTGGGGAGGGCTGGAGCGTCCCCGTCCCCGTCCCCGTCCCCCTGCGCAGTGCTCCAAGTCTCGTCCCTCGTGCTGTGCACCGCCAGGCGCCTTTTTGGCATCGCATCCCTGCCCCTGGAATTTCCCTGGAGAAAAACCCGAATTTAGGGGGACGTGGCAGCATTGCTGTACTGCTGCTGCCGACGCTGCCATCCCCCACAGCCGCATCAGATCGTCGTAAAGATAACGCGGCGCAGGAAACATTAGGTAAAGGGCATCAGGGACAAGAGTCACCATTTTTAATGGCTTTCACTCGACCCCACGTTCCTAACACGCGTCTGAGCAGAGCTCTGCCGGCCCTGACGCAGGGGAAGAGCTTTGCTCTGTGGCTTAGAAATATTTCTATCTAGACATCTATCGGCATCTCTATTTATCAATCTCAATGTCTCTTACAGAGATACTTGAGGGGAAAAAAAAATCATACCTGCTTTGTCCTTGCTTTCCCTTTGGGGACTGGTTTACCTTGCCTTGGAGGGAAGGGAGCGGCTGGCTGGGGACACAGAGCAGCGCGTCTTCGGAGGGAAAAATCCCATCGAATTTCCCCTGAAGAGCAGCAAACCCGTCTGTGTGCAGCCGCGTTCGGGGGGGCGGCTGCAGGAGGAGGGAGACGGGGCCGGATGGTTTGCGATGGTTTGCTCTACAGACCTGCTTTTAGGCTGTGCCGCTTGGTGAGACGCCACGGTGAAGGGCAGGAGGGTCTCCCAGCCTGGCTCACCCTCCTCCCTCCCCGCCCTCGATTTAAGGTTTCTGAGCAACTTTTACTACCTGGGAGGACTGGATGCGGCCAACCCCAGGCCGCCCGGCCGCCCAGAGAGGAGAGCAAAAACCTCACACGGGAGAAGAAGGAAAACCAGCGCCAACCTCCCCGTCCCGGGCTGAGCCCCAGGCCCCTGTGACAGAAGGCAGCCGAGCCGGGACGTGAGCTCGCCCGCGCCCTGGCAGCGCTAATCCCGCGCCCAGGAAGGGCGGCGGGGCCAACGCGTGCCCGGTCCGGTGGGATAAACGCCTTGGCCCCACGCACGCCCTCGCTGGTCGTTTTCCTCGTTCGGGGCGACGCGCGTTGTCTGGCTTCACACCCTCTTCGCAGCTCAGATATTTTTACCAGAGGATGTTTTACTTTGGCACTTGGAGGGGAGCGGAGCCAGCTTTCCCCCCTCCTCCCTCATGTCTTCAATATTCGCGTTATTTCGCCCAGGATGACGCAAGTTCCCACAGGCGGGGGCACAGCCGGGAGGTCGGGATGTGGGTTTGGGCTGGGATGGAGGGGACCGGTGGGTCCAGCCCCACCAGCACCCACAAACCGCCACGGGCGTCGGCTGCGGGTCCGGCCCCGCTGCGGGGTCCCGCAGAGGCGGCGGCGCCGGGGCTCAGCCGGGACCACGCCGGTGAAGGTCAGCGCGCGGCGGGACGCAGGACGGGCTCCTCTCTGGAAAGCAGTCAACACATCAAGCCCTTAATGGGATTGATGATTAGTGGAGCACCGAGGGGAAAATTAGATTAGAAAAACAAATGAAAATAATTTCGGAAGTAGTGTTTATTCGGGTTGGAAGGAGCTTCCACTGCGAGGGCTGCAGGAAACGATTTGACTGCAATCCAGAAGAAAAGGAGCGCAGGTCTGGAGTACATTAGTGTGGTGGGAGGCCGGGAATAGCAGCCACTTAACCCTGTCATTCAGCAAACATTAGTGAATTATGAGTGTATTATATGTTGGGTTATGTGTTTTGTGAAAAGCCCGGAGGCCCGCTATATCTGCACTAAAATGTTAGCGGGGGTCTGTGTCAAAATGTAAATTTTTATACCGACTCTGGAATAAAAATAAGATTTTGTGTTCGCCTCCCAGCTACTGAAATCAAATTGCAGCCAAAATCAGAGTTGTAAAATAAGCAAAAATTTCCCTTCCCTGTCAAATTAGTGCCCCGATAAGGAAAACAAGGGATATAAATGTGATTTACTTCCTTTCCCTCCTGGCACAAACATCTATGACCGAGACCTAACGAGGGGTTTCAGGGGCAGCCGGGGCTCTTTGGGGTTTTGCAGCATAGCCCACGTGGCGGGCGCTGGCACGCCGAGCCCGGGGAGCCCCGGCTGCGGCCCCCCCGGGGACAGGCCAGCCCCCGCACCCCGTCCCCGTCCCCGTCCCCTGCCCTGCCCCAGGGCCCCCACCCTGCACCACAGGGGCACGGCGACATGAGAGCCCGCTGCGGAGGAGGCTGTCCCCGCTGTCCGGGGGACACGGGTGACATTTCCCGGGTTTATTACCCTGCGGTGCAGACGGCAGCACCCTCCGCCGTTTTGGCAGAGCCGTAGATCCCCCATCAGGCATCTCGCGGCTGCAGTTCGGCAGCAGAAACCAAGCCAGCATTTATTAATTATGAGCTTAAGCGCTTCCTTTCATGGCTATTTACAAGGGCCTCCTCATTATTAATAATAAAGAATAATAAAATAGAGGGTTTTTAAAGCTCGTTTGTTCCGCAGCGTACTGATCCCCGCGGCGGGTGCGAGCCCGGATGCCACCCAGCACGCGGCCGAGAGCACCGAGCACTGAACCCCTGATTGGAATGACAATCCCACCCCAAAAAAAACCCTTTATACCATTCTGCACGCAATTATTTTAAATATCATAAGGCATGAACAACAACAGCAGGCTCTACATCTCGAGGGTGCCTGGCTGCGGTTTTCAGTTGGTCATGAGGTGATGTCAGCTCCTGCGTATAGAGAGATACTTGTAATTCATTAGCTATTTGCAAAGGGCACCGATACTTGACTTCATTTCTGAATCAGTCGAAGGCTGATTTCCCTGCTATTTACCTCCATGGCAGCGGCTGTAATTAGCGGCAGCGCAAGCTCCCACGGGCCGGGCTGGCGTCTGCCGCTCGCATCCGCTGCTCGGTAATTTCTTGTCTGCAGGGGGAACAAAGAAAATTAAAGTTTCTTTTTGGTACGAGCGGAAGAGCCCCATCCTTGAAGCCGCTTCGTCCCAGGGTGGCAGCGAGCCCAGGTCTCCAAACCCTGCACCCAGCTTGACCTTACCGACGGGAACAACCGAAACCACGGCGGGGCTGGTGATGCTCGAGCGCGTTCCCATCCACCGCTGCGTCTTCTGCAGGAGCAGCCGGCGCGGCCCCGCAGCCACGGCACCCGGGGACCAGCCGAGGTCCCGCTGCGGGGCCGGTGGCGGTGACGGTGTCCAGCCCGTGCCCCGCCGCTGCTGCTGGGTGCTAATTGCCGTGACATATTGAGTGGCACTCGCCCGGGGAGAGGGCGAGAGGAGCCCGCGCACCGCTCCCGCTCGCTAATAATTACTGATTAAAAACTAGTTAAAAAGGCAATGAAGACTGAAACGTGCATTAACCGAACGACCCCCTGTCTCGCGCCAGCCGCGGAGAGACGGGCGCGATTGTGAAATCATCGCTTGCAGCTTCTCCGAACGCTAACAGCGGCTCGAATTTCCCCAGGATTTACGGTGATGCCGGGGGGCTCGGGCGCACCGCGGCTCTCCCACCCGCCGCGCTCAGCCGTGCCAGGGCAGCGTGGCAGGAACTGGGGCCACAGAGCCAGGGAGTCCAGCTGCTTTCAACCGGTGCAATTAAACCCTTCGCTTTGTTGCTTTCTGGACAGGCAAGGGCACGGTGAGCCGTATTAATCACTCACCGGGGCAGGAGCAGGCTGCTCGCCCCGCTGCGTGCACCCGCAGGGTTTCACCGCCGCCCCAAGCCAGGGTGCCTGTGTGGGTACCCCCGGCTGATTCGGGGTGATGACCCCCCCACAGCCACTTCGGGGCACGTCAGGGCCTTGCTCCCCACCAGCATTCAGTCTTTTATTTTTCCACTCATGTGAAGCACAGCAGTGACCGAGACCTAAAGAGCTCTCACATGGCAAGCACGCAATCGGATGGAGTTTAAATTAAACCCGGGGGGGTTGCACGGCCAAAGGGGGGGCTCTGGGCCTCGCTGCCTCCTCGGCGCTTTGTGCGATACACACACGGTCCTGGACGTCCCCGTGCCCAGGGCAGCGCTGCCCGGGCTCCCTCCTCCTGTCCCGGCCATGTCCCAGGGATGCCCTGTAATGACAAACCAACCCGACCGCGCGCTTCAACGGGTAATAACAGCTCTGTCCCCGGCTCCAGGCTGCCAGGAAACCAAGGCGGCGTTGGCCGGGGATTCAGGAGGACAAGCGAGGTGGGAAGGGTGCTGCCGCCTGCCCCTCGATGGGAAAATAAAGAGAGAGGCTGTCGCCGCTATTTCCTGCACCGTAATTTAAAGAAGTCTACCGTGCGGTTTGGCAAATTGGACGAAGCGAGCCTCCTTTCTTCTCCCGCCCGCCCGTCGGCACCGCGCGCGCAGCAGCCGTGCCAGCCGCCCCGGCGCAGGGACCGGCTGCGGGCAGAGCTGCTCCTGCAGCCGGCAGTGCCCGTGGCGGGGGGCGGAGGGGGGGACCCCCCAGCCGGTCCCTTCGCTCGGAGGTGAAACTCTGTTCTGCTCAGGACATGGCACCAGGAGCTGCCCCTTACCGGGCCCTGCTTTCCAAAAAGAGTCTGAATTAAAACCATTTTTCCTTCCCGGTTACTGCGCTTCACTCACAGCTCCTGACAGCTTTGAAAATGGGCCCGGTTGAACTCATCATTTCCTATTGATTGGGGGTTTTTCTTCCCTGCCCTGACAGCTTTGCACCAAGGGTGTTTCCAAGTGTTGCTGAGCGAAAGAGCCCTCGCTGCTCCCCAGCTCTCCCGGCTGCCCCAGGAGCTGCGGCAGTGGCACCGGGGCTTCTCCCACCCCTCAGGTCCACCGGCTTTAATTCCCCGCGCGGGAACCCAGCCTGCACGCCCGCCTCGCCGCCGCTGACCGACGGGGATGCTGCGCCCCAGGCTCCCCCCACTTCTTTGCACCCAACTTTTTCAAGCCCACGTGTCACAAAAGCAAACGTTTTTCTGCCTGTATGTGTTTAAGCAGCTGTCTGTTTGGCCGTGCCTCCGAGCAAGCAAGTTTGAATCAAAAAATATTTAGCGTGCGTCGCAGGCTGGCTCACCCACCTCCCTCCAGAGCCAGGGCACAGGGGACACCCCAGCCCCGTCTCGCAGAGGTGCCCGTTGCACAGCCAGTCCCAGCGCTTCCCCGCTGTCCCCCAGCCCGGCCGGGCCACCGGTGCCCTCTCCCTGGCCCTAAAGCCCCACGCTGACCCCACAGCCCCCTTCACAGCCCGGCTGTGTCACCTCCGGCGTCTAAAGAGCCCCTAACAATTGCGGGCACTGATGCAACGTAAACACCAGCAAGAGTAATAAGCATGAGAAAGTACATACTTCTGCCTTTTTAAAGCTTGCAGTGCATTTGAGCCACTAATAAAACTGCTTAGGCTTTATACGGGGCTTTGCATCTTCAAAGCAAAGCAGTATTTTGCTCCTCCTCAGACTGGGGCTGTGGGCTCCAAATTCTCCCAAGTGCCCGCGGTGGAGCCGGAGCCACGTACCTGTCCCCTGTCCCTATCCGCCCGACAGCGGCTGGCTAACACAGCCCCCATTCGAAGGATGCCTGAGCTGAGACGCTGAAGGGAGGTGAGCACCCTGGAGGGATGCAGCACCCAGGGCCAGGCTCAGCATCACTGCCCGGGCACCGGGCTCGAGCCGCCGGTGACCCCCCCACGGCACCGCGGGGCTCAGGGCACGCGCAGCCACCGGGGCATTAATAACCCGGCGCCGACAGCACACGCCGGTCCAAAGGACGCGCGTCCGAGCTGTCAATACCGATCTTCGTGACGCTGTGTAAATGCAACCTCTCCGCTTTGTGCCGCGCTGGCCCTATCGATCCGCGCGTGCGGCAGGAACATCCCAGGAGCACGGACGTTCGTAGTCAGACAGAGGAAGGTCACCGACTCAGCCCAGCCCCGGCGAGAGCCAAGAACCATAGCCCTTGGCTGCACCGGCAGCCTGGAGCCCAAGTGAGGGTCCTCCTGGCAGCTGACGGTGAAAAGCCTGCTCTGCCCAGCCTCCTGCGCGTTGCAGTTTGCATCAATCAAAATAAAACTAGGTCCCAAATGCAGCCCATAGCAAGTGGGGAGATGAAGGTATTCCACCCCAAGCCTTCGGAGACGCCGCTGAACAATGCTCTGCCATTAGCAATCAGCATAGCGGCGCGGCATCGCGGCCGCTTCATAGAAAATCAAGAGGCAAAATAATTGAGTCAATAGTGATACGAAAGGATTGCTCCTTCAGCCCTATTCTTGTGCTAACAATTCTTCGGCAGGGCTGAAAATTCAAAAGCTCGGGGAATCAAAAAAGAATTGATTTGATTCAGAGCTTCAGCCCGGGGTGTATTTAACACATCATTTTTGCTTGCTTTACGTATAATAGAAACTGTTTGAAGGCAGAAGGGCTGCCTTCTGCGGCGGAGAGACAGGGGAGCGCAGGAAGCATGGGGGCAGGAGAATGTTCTTGATTCGCTGCTTTTTGAAGAGCAGCTGGACCCACGCCATCCCCACAGACTGCTGACGAACCCTGGGGACCCTCCCCACGCAGTGCCAGCCCCGGGCTCCCGGCCCCCCGAGCATCCCCCCCACCCCGGTGCCGGCATCTGCCGAGTCCGGCTGGGCCGGTGAGTAAAACGGGACCAGCGAGAACGAAGGGAAGCAACTAGTGATGCGGATCGGTGCTCCTGTCCTCTCTGCTTCACTGGAGCCGCCGCTGCCTCCATCCATCAGGCTGAAGGGCAGCCGCTGCGGTTTAAGGGCACGGGATGCGGCGCCGGAGACATTTCCCCTCGCGAGAAGGCAGAAGGTGCCCTTGGATCCCTCCCGTATCCAGGTCCTGGCGCTGGGTCACAAATACCTTCCTCCCACAACCAAGGAGCAGCAAGCGAAAGTGCGCGATTCCTGCCCAAACGGGTGGCGATGCTGTCAGTCTCAATGCGGGCACGAGCTCCCCGGCACGTCCATGGGTGCTGCAGCACCGCGCCGGTGCCCGTTTTCTGCTCCGCTCCCAAACCGCCACCTCCCCGATGGCAGCAACCGTTACCCAGCACCGTGAAAAAGTGGCAAGTCTTCCCCAGGGCCAAACCAGGCTTCATTTAAGAGAAGAGGAGCAGGCACGTCCCCTGTGCCCAGACGAAGGAGCTGCAAAGCACCTCTCTGCCCAGGACCCTGCAGCATCCCCACGGGAGCACGGCACACCGCTCCTTGCTCCCCAGAAAAGCTTTCAGAGTTGAACTCTTTGCACTAGGAAATATCTCTGACCGTTACCTGCTTCTCGGCAAACGCCCACATAGGTTTTCACGACATCTGAAATCTTTTTTGGAAGCCCTTCTTCCCCTGCTTTTTATCTGTTGTCGTGGTTTAGCCCCAGCCGGCAACTCAGCCCCACGCAGCCGCTCGCTCACTCGCCCTGGTGGGATGGGAGAAAGAAACAGAAGAGTAAAGGTGAGAAAACTCCTGGGTTGAGATAAAGGCAGTCTAATAGGGAAAGCAAAAGCCGCACATGCAAGCGAAGCAAAAGATGGAATTCATCACACGCTTCTTGGAGAAGGCGTTAAAACATCAGCGACGCCAAGGCAATTCCAAGCGTCCAGCCCTAAGCGCTTTCAGAAAAAAAGTCTAAATTAACTGCAGAATAAAAACCAGGATCAAACGCCCTGGGCAGGGGAAGGGGCAAGCGCTGAGACCATCCCAGCAAAGCGCATTTCTCTGCTCACTGCGTAGCACATAAAGATCTTTAAATTCTCCGTGCAGGAGCCCCTGCACCTTTAAGGCCGTTACACCCCGAATGCAGCCCGGCTGCTGACACAGCGGGGACACCCAAACCACCGCCCAGGCAGCTGATCTGATGTGTTGATGAGCGAGTCATGTTGCTATAATAAGAAGTGTTTGTTTGAATAATAAGGTCAGGGAGTTAAGTAGTTGGTATTCCACTCATATGAAGCAGTTTGCACAGTGTCACTAATAATTAAAGGGGTTTTTTGACTAATCTAGTTGCTCTTCCTAAATATACTCTACTCTGTTCAAGAAACTCATCAAAGCAGCGAAGTGATCTTCGAGGTTATTAATCTCCTTTGCTCCACAGCTGGAGCAAATTTATTTGCTTGAATTAGCATGTAATAAACTTATAATAAAGCTGCCATATCCCTCGCTTTAGAGATATAGTTTGTGTAATGGGTAGTTAAATCTAGGTAATGTAGCAATAGTCTTTAGGCTGAGAGATCACAGGGAAAAAAAAGAAGCGTATTGCTGTGCTACCTATCTCCAGTGCCGGGGTTGCCATAGGATTTCTTCCAGGTCAGGCTGCCAGGAAAAGTCAGCCTTGTTAGGCAGCACCGGAGGGAGAAGGGGGGAGAGTTTTCCCCGTGGGAACTCCCGGCTCCGGCAGCACTGCTCCAGCCCGCATCTCGGGACGCTCCTGGGCAGGAGAAGCCGCTGGACCCCAGCAGCGACCCACGAGAAACGGAGCTCAGTGACGCCGCACGCCCAGCCGGCTGTCCCAGCACCGCACTGGTCTCCTCCCAGCCAGAAAACCAGGAATATTTGAAGAGCAACTCTCAATATTGCAAAGGAGGGGTCCCCCGCAAACAGGCAGGAACCTTCCCCAGCCCCAAAAGGAGACGGAGCCTCAAAAGGCAGGCGAGGGGCTGGCAGCGAGGGGCAGAGCCCCGGCCACGGCACCCGCCGTGCCAAGACCTGATGGAGCGGCAGCGGGTGCTGGGTTGGCACCAAACCCGCGAACGCCAGCAGGAGATGGAACGTTTTGCATCGGGCTGAACTTAGCGCAGGGTGTCTAAGTAAGAGGAATTAATTTGCTTCAGTTCACTAAGTTGAGCCTTTATAGGTTGCAGTTTCCCTCAAACAATAAATCCTCTCGCTTCCTCTTCCTCCTGCGTAACGCTTGCTGCACGAGCCTTAAATAATAAGAAAGGGGCAGATGTAGACTAATGTGGGTAGATACCAAAGTTCAGCTGCACGGGGAAGGTTGGCCCCCACCCTTTCTCCTCAAAGGTTATTATTCACAGAGCCTGGGCAGCAAATAATTTTTCTCTCTCTCCATTTTAGCTCTTTTCCGTTTTTGCTAGAGCTGTTCTGTGCTGAAGAAGGGCCTGGGCATTAGCCAGAGGTGTCAGAGGTGTTAGACAAGGTATTAAGGAGGTGTCAATGGTGAAATAGCTGGGATTACAGTAAAGTCTAAATAAGGTGTAAAATAAAACCAAAGGTGATAAAGCCATTGATAAGAAAAGCTGGAGAAAAATAGGAGTGCAATTATTTTTCATCCTGGTTGTTCACTCTCGCAGTGCATTATCTGTGGCTTTGCAAAGACTTAAGTAAGATTTTTTTTCCGGTATATGGTATTCTCTGCCGGCAGCACTGCGGCTCGCCGGTGCTTGCACGGCCACGGAGCAGCCAGCACCTCCGCACAAACCCACAGCACCGGGCAGGCGCACCGCGTGCCGAGGAGATGCTGACCGGCTGCAGTTCCCAGTAAGCCGTCCTGGGTTTTTGGAGGAGGCTGCTCAAACTGGGCTTGTCTTGGCGTTCCTCTGCAGCTCTCCAGCCAGACCAGCAGCGTCTGACGGTGTATGAAACACGCACGTGAAATTCCCACGTCCACTTTGACAAACCTCAGCTGCTCCATCCGCACGTTCACAGGTTGTCTCAGGTTTGAAATAAATACTCGTTCCAGGCAGATTTCCCTGCTTGTCAGGTCTTAGAAAATACCCCATCCAGATTAGCTGGCTGTGGTCCCGCAGGGAGCAAAGCCCAGCACCTACCCAGTGATTCCAGGCCCTATTTTTGCACTCTATCGTTTATTTTCCTGTACGAGGCTCCTGTGGATGATCAGTTGGAATTGCTGATGTTTCTCCTCACTCCTCCTAATTAACACATTTTAAATGCATAGCTTTTAAAATAATAAGCACTGGAGCATCTGTTCATGATATTCTCCAGGACAGATGCCCCTTCCCAAACACCGTATGAGTTGCAAGAAGCGCCGAATTCCCCTTTCCCCCCCCAAGTAGCGGTGTTTGCTACCCCAGGGAAGGTCTCCAGCATCACCCCGAGGAGCTGTGTGCCTTTTGCACTTCTCCATAGCTTCACGCTCCCCACCGGCTTCCCTGCAGCGGCAGGCAGGGTTGGCACCCACCCCTCCGAGAAGGGCACTGCCCACCCAAAAATAACACTTAGCAGCTCCTGCAGAGCTGCCGAAGCCAGGGAGGCACCAGGGCCACGTTCTCCTCCTGCCCCACCGCACCTCGGGAGGTTTCATCAACCACATGCCACAGACGTCGGATGTGGGTTTCGCTCCTCTTTGCAAAACCCACGGCAGCCTTCGGCTGGGCTGCTGCCCTCCCCAGTTAGCTCCAGTGTCCCGTTGGAGCCCCGGCACCCGGCTGGCTCTGGGGTCCCGGGGAGACCCAGGCGGGGGGTCCCTCTCCGACAGCACCCACACCCAGCCTGCACCCCCCTTTCTTCCCACACAAAGCAGCCTGAACAGTCATCTCCTCCCCCAGCACAGTGCCATGCTGCTGAAACACTGGGAAATCTCCCGGGCAGGGAACGCTGAGCATTCAACAGTTGGAAAAAACACATATTTGTTACTAAAGCTACCTCCCGTCGCCCGTTTGTTTCCCTCTGATGTACGCTTTTATGGCTCCACTGACGCCCTTTTCCACCCAGAACTTAAATCTACCACCAGGACGTTTAAATGTCTATTTGCAAGACCTCTGCCCCCAGCCCCGGCAGAGGCTGGCCCACAGCCCGACCTGCCCTCCGCTTCCTCACACCTCAGCATGAAATAGAAGCGTTGCAGTGCGTCTCAGGAAGGCTCAGCATCTTCCCAGAGGTTTGTGTTCTTCAGAGAGAGAGGGACCAGGATGCAGAGCCGTGTTAAATGCTTGCCTTGCCCCAGGGCTCGGCCGCGGGGACGCTGGAAGGGCTTACCTGGTAAAGCGAAGAAAAGCACCTACTATAAATACTGCCACAGCAAAGCTCAGCCTTTGCCCAAGAAGGTGCAGGGAAGTCAGACAATCCATCACTGAAGGGTTTTACCTTGGCTCTGCCCTCTGAAGGCCAAGCGCAGGGCTGACCTCGCTGCTCCAGCGCTCTCCCGATGTTGAGGATCCCCGTCCCGCAGCAGCGTCGGATCCACGAGCCAACCCTGCGACACAACGCACGTTATTGCAGAAGCTGGGGAACGTCTTTGTCGTGGTTTAGCCCCAGCTGGCAACTCAGCACCACGCAGCCGCTCGCTCCCTCCCCCCTGGTGGGATGGGGGAGAGAATCGGAAGAGCAAAAGTGAGAAAACTCATGGGTTGAGATAAAGACAGTTTAATAGGGAAAGCAAAAGCCACACGCGCAAGCAAAGCAAAGCAAGGGATTCCTTCACTCCTTCCCATGGGCAGGCAGGTGTGCAGCCATCTCCAGGAAAGCAGGGCTCCAGCACGCGTAATGGTTACTTGGGAAGACAAACGCCATCACTCCCAATGTCCCCCCTTCCTTCTTCTTCCCCAGCTTTATACACTGAGCATGACGCCATGTGGTATGGAACAGCCCTTTGGGCAGTTTGGATCAGCTGTCCTGGCTGTGCCCCCTCCCAGCTTCTTCTGCACCTGGCAGAGCATGGGAAGCTGAAAAGTCCTTGACCAGTGCAGCAACAACTGAAACATCTCTGTATTATCAACACTGTTTCCAGCACAAATCCAAAACATAGCCCCATACCAGCCACTATAAAGAAAATTAACTCTATCTCAGCTGAAACCAGGACAGTCTTAAGGAGCTACATGCTGAGCAACAAGAATTATTCAGTTACTGCACGTCAACGAGCAATTATTTTATTTCCACGTCAGTGGTGGCATCTGAAGTCCTCTCTTTATTAAGAATGCTCAGCCCGTTGCAGTTTGGCTCCACCAGCTCTTCCCTTTGGGGTGCTTCAGCCACCCTTGTTCGAGGGGGCTGAGGTGATGCAGCCCCACTTGCCCTTCCCGAAGTGCCTCCACCAAGGGTGGGTCACGTCCACCACCAGCCCAGGGACCTGCCCGGCTCCTTGGGGTCACACCGGCCCCGGGTCAAGACACACGTCTCGGAGCACCCCGTGTGTTTTACATTGCGGTAACAGGGGATCCAGCACTTGGGGCTGAGCATCTCACGGTGCCAGAGCCACCCCAGCCCCGAGGAGCTCACCACCCAAGCAGAAGATGCCCAAGCATGGCTGTCACCACACCCTGCCCACCAAGGGTCAACCCATTTGGTTTCGCGGCAACTGGAAGAGCGAGGACTTGCAGCTCTCCCTCCCGCTTGCCGTTTGACCTCAGAAAAACCACATCACCTTCGCATCTTTGGCGTCTGACCCAAACCCCTTCATCCTCAGGCAGAGGACGGCCAGAGCCCTCGCCCCGCAGAGCCACGGTGACCTGCTGCAAGGGACAAGCCCCGACCCTGCCAGGGAGCTGCCCACCCTCCAGCTGCCTCCGCGCCGGCCCCCTCCTCCTCCAGCCCCTATCCAGGGACCAAAGCCGCCGCGCTGGGGAGGACGCCTGGGCTTCGGAGGCTTTTGACCTTCGCAGGACGCATGCTGTCACGCAGCGCAGAGCACACCGGAGCCACAGCCCGGTATTGTCCGGGCTGGGAAAATACAGGTATTTGAAGAGGAGGGTGTCAGCGAGGGCCAGTCTCTGCCTGGCTGTCAAACGCAGCTGCCTCGGCGAAGGGACTCACCTTCTCCGGCAAGAACCCATCAATCATCCCGACAGCCCTTAATCAGGCAGAAGGAGCTCGCTCAGAGGCTCGGCAGAGGATGGAGGGCTTGCGCTTCCCCCCGCCCTCCCCGAAGGCAGGCAGCAAATTGTGTAGGGGGAAAAAAATAATGCAAGCAATGATTCCGGATGGCAAATCAACAAATTAGCCTTGATTACTATCCGGGTCTCAAAACCTTCTTCTTCTCATGCTCGTCAGCTCTATCTGTCGAACCATTTTGCTCCCGCAGTGTTTATTCCCGCGCCGGGCGGCTGGAGCTCGATGCAGCGTCCCATGGGGGGACCACCCCGGGGTCCCAGGCAGGGGGTCCCCGCGATGGTCCTGTGGGACCCTCCTCCGGCGGCTGGAGGCTCAGGGGGGCCGCCGGCAAGAACAGAGGTGCCTTTTCAGGAACCGAAATGGCGCAGGAGGATGCACTAGTAGAGCTCTGCCAAGACTCCCCGGCTCTGGGCTTTGAACCCAGCAGACCTTTGTGCAAGAGACAAGCTGAAACGAGGGTTTTTTCCAGTAAAAATCCAGAGGAATAGCTCTGGTGAGGAAAAAAAAAAAAAAAAAAGTTATTTAAAACCACGTTCATCTGCAATTCTTCCACTGCCTTGAAGTGAAGATTAACTGATTGGGTTTCATCACATCTTACTTTGCTGCCGCAGAGGCTGATTGTCCCGTATTTGCATTTCTCTTGGACAAGCAGCTCCGCCGAGCTCCCTGCCCGCCCCAGCGGCACGGGGCCGTGCTCCCCAGCCCCAGCCCTGCTCCTGAGCTCTGCGCCCTGGGACGGCAGCGGGAGCTTAGCCCCGTCCTACCGCAGCTAAGCCATCCGGAACAGTTCTGTAAGGATGCCTAGGGGCTGTGGCCATCCCACAAGCAAGTCCGGGGGTGCCGTCCCCCAGGGCTCCCCCCTCGCTCGCAGCCCAGGAGCTGGGAAGCAGCAGCATTTCAGGCGTGAACTTTTCAGAGTTAATTTGTTTTGATTCTTTTAAATGGCACAAAACTCCCAGGCAGGCTGACATCCACAGCGAAGGCATTTTAAAAAATGGATGAATACAACCAATAGATGGATGTGCTGGTCAAGAACAACCCGGGCGAGATCAGGTACATGAGCGTGGCGTACCTTCCCTGGTTAGAGTCTTCATTAATAATGTCTTTACTCTGAAACTATTTCCATCATCACAGCTTTGTAATGTGCGCCGCAACGCAGCGCAGCGCATCCTGCTGCTGTTTCAATCTTCTTACAAAATAAGCAGCAAAATACGTTAAGACTAAAAACCAACAGAAACGAACAGCCTTCGGTTTATTAGAGTGGGGGGAGTTATTAAAGCAGGTGTTAAACACGAAGGTCCCCAGCTGAGGGGAGGCGGGAGGGGATGAAGCAGGCTGCGATGGGAAGGCAGCAGAGGCAACCCAGCACCTCCCGGACCAGCCAGGTCCGGTGGCCTCGTGCACGGCGGTCGTTAGAGGTGCGACATTAAATAACGTGAGCAACCCGAGGCGGGTGCCCGCTGGAGGGGCTGGAGACCCGTTGGTCTGATGGGACCACACCGAGCACAGGGAGGGCTGCCGGGAGCATCCCAAACCCGAACCCCACGGCGCTGCACCCCTCGGCCCCAGCAGCTTCTGCTGCAGCCCCAGCCCCGGCTCCAGGGGAAACAAGGTCAGACACGTAGTAAATCTGTGCTTCACTCCGCTCACCCGTCAAGCTGTACCTCCTTTTCCATCTCCAGATCTATGGATGGATCGTGTTTGTGCACGGAGAGCAGAGGTGCCAGCTGGGCAGGGACGAAGCCCAGCCTCTTCCCAGCATGGTGCACGGCCGCTGTTGCCACCCAGAGCCGTCACCACCACCTCTTACCGGGAAAACTGCGCTTTACAGCGCGAGGGCAGTGGCAAAAGCACCTCCTCTTCCAGGGCAGCAGCAACGTGTTGCAAGTGCTGCTGATTGCAGGCAGCACACGCCGAAGGCAGCTCGTCAGCACTTCGGGGCGGCGTAAGCTCATTGAGATGTCGCAGCTCCTCTCCCCAGCGTCCCCAGGGATGCTGCTTTCCTTACCCAGCACTGGAAACCGTCTTGGCTTTTCAGACAGGAGGTGCTGGGGAAAAACACAAATTACTATTAAAAAGGCCGATGAAGTGACTTGTTTGGTCAGGTTCGCGTTAGCCAGGTCTCACACGCGCCACGTGAACTGCTCCGACGCAGTGTACGTGTCCCCCACCCCGCCAGCCCGGCGGCGCGTGACCCACCGCGGGCTGGGGTTGTCACCCAGCACGTCCCCAGCACCCCCACCCCTGCACACACCGCGCGGCGAAGGGAAGCAGCAATATTAAGTGGCTGATTTACATAGTAATCTGCAAGGGGAGAGATGTTCGGGGCCGCAGCTCAGCCTTAATCACAACACTTGTCATATTTGTGCTTCAATTTGAAGGGGGAGGAGAAGGGGAAATAAGTCCTTATTTTTTTGCACACGCTATTTTGTATGAAAGCAGGGACCTGCCGCACAAACCAGACCCGGCATCCCACCAGCACGGACCCCACCGGCCCCCACCGACAGCCGGATCCCAACAGCTCCCCCCAGCACCACTGCTGCCCGTGGCATTCGGGGCTGACCCCATGGGGGGGTCCCACTGGAGGAGGGGGTCCACCCCTCATCCGTCTCTGCAGCGGGGGCCCTGCACCCGTCCCGGGCACCCCCAGCCCCGCGGGGCAGCGCAGCCCGGCCCGGGGTACGTAAGCAGCGGGGGGGGCTGCGGGGCCGAGCAGAAAATCGCCAGCACTGAAGTTTTCAATGAAACAGCTGGTGTCAGCACATGGTCACGGGGCTGGGCGGCTGACGTCGCACCCATGGGTGCCCCGGCTCTCCTCACCGATGGTTTTAGCAATGCATTTCCACTTTTTTTTTTTTTAAATATAAAAACATTCATATTTATGAACAGCTCTGTCACTACCATATGTTGTGCTCCTTTTCCATACATGAAACAAGCTGTTTTCAAGCTTTTTAATTATACAAAATTGAGCAAAGTCTTAGTAGAACAATTAGATAAAGGGGAGGAAGGGAAACAATTTCTCCCCATCGTATAAGCAATTGCAAGAGTTTCCTTCTCCTCGCAAGGACTGCAGAGATGGGTTAAATTTGGGGCCAGATCTGTGGTCGCCTCAAGAGGAAGGGAATAAATCTGCTCACCGCCCACCGCACCGAAAGCCTGGAGTCACCCCGGGCTCTGCAATGCTGAGCTAAGAAACAATAAATTAGGAGCTGCTGTTTTGTCTTTCTGCCTGTGAGCCGCCCAGGTAAGGGGGGCAGAGCTGGCTCGGCCATCACAGGTGAAATCTGAATTTCAGGCAAAGCGCCGTGGCTCCAGGAGCCGGTGCCCGCGGCGGAGCCAGCGCCTGCACCGCCTGCACCGCCGCTGCCAGCAGAGAGGCAGGCGGCACCGCATGGACTCCTGGCTTCCCTTGAGCACTGGCCCAGGGGCCAGCTCTCCTCCCAGGGACTCGGTACCAAAGCTGAGGGACCCGGGAGGCAGCGGCACCCGCGGGTGCAGCCCAAGGACATCAGCAAGGCAGAAGCCACCACCTTGTCGTGCCTCTGGCCCTCCACGACCCGGGCTGTGCAGTTTCTTTTTCTCGTTTAAGCCTGAATTCATTTTACGTAGACAAGCGCACAGGGAGCTCTGGCTGCATACACGCCCCGGGACGCTTTGGGTTTCGGTGAAGCCGTCCTTTACAGCTCCAGCCCATAAACCGAAAAGTCCCCGCGCTCAATCCCATGGCCCAGTCGCTCTCGTGATTGCTGCATTCGCAACCTGAATCAACGCAGATCAGCTATTTCAAACCTGTCAGCTCTTATTAATGTAGCTCGCAGCACGAGCAAACCAAGATAAAACACCAATTTCATTAGTCTCTATGTGCATGCGTATTGTGTGCATGCATAATGTCCCGCCCTGGCCTCGTTGCGTTGGGAGATTAATAGATCACAGTGAGAATTTGGGGCTGGGAGGAGAGAAACCAGCCCGGTTCCCAAGGGCTGGGATGGCAACGTCCCCCGGCAGGCAAGCGGCACGGCGCCGGGGGTTCTGCGCAGCACCCGAGCCTGGCGTAGGTGGTGGAGTCTCGCCCAGTTCAAATATTAACCTCCCTAAGTGGGTGTGCATCGATGCCCGTGCTGCGGGGGCACGCAGGGTGCCATCCCGCCAGCCCGGAGCACCCTGGCACAGCCAGCACGCGCCGGGCACAGCGGAGACGCTGCTTTCCGAAATGGCTTCGGTTCCTGGACCCCAGGACAACGGCAAACCCTGAAAGGGAGCCGAGCTGCGTCCCCGGCACCGCCAGCGCCGGGTACGTGAGCCCCGTCAGCCCAGCTCCGCGCTGAGCGAGCAGACGGGGTGATTAATATTGAACATAAATAAACAAAACAATTGAAAAGTCAACACTTTAGGGGAAGAGAAGGCTGCAGCAGGCCCCGCAGTCCTAAGGATTATTTTAAATGTACGAAATGCCATCTCTCTAAATAATCAAACTCTACTGCTGCGACTCAGAAATTGCCACCTACGGCTAATGCTCCAATTTTAAACGCATCCTCAAGTCAATCTTTGTAAATTCCACATTAAATATTGATCAACCCTGGAGAGGGCTAATACGGCCTGTTTAACATAGATGTGCCAAATTCAAACAGCAGCGGCTGAGCCCGAATGTTTGCCCGCATCCCGTCCCAGGCCACAGTGACCGTCACGGCAGTTGCTCCGCACGGGGAGGCAGTGGGCTGGGGAGAGAGGGGTCTCAACAGCGCTTGTGCCAGGTCATGGCACAGAAGGGACCCCAGTCCCGGTCCAGCAGCTCTGCATTTAACCGGTTTTCATAGAATAATTACGCTAATAGCAGTAACAACAAGAAAAATACCATGTGGGAGAAGGAAAGGACAGGGCTCGTCACAAGCAAGTAGAGAAGAAACTACCGACCCGTTCACCACGCTACCAGACAGAGCAGAAACCTCTCCGGCCAGCGACCGGGAGCACCCACAGACCCTGCCCGATGGGAGGGCACCCTGCCCGGCACTCGGCCGTGACCCCAGAGCAAGGTGCTGCGACCGGAGCACAGGACCGGCAGCTTTGACATTGCTCCTGGGTTTTCCTCCTGGGGCCAGGACTGCCCAGGACCCCCAGGACACTCCAGGAGGTGTTTGCGGTGTGGAGACCGAGCGTCCCCTCCTGCCAAACCCCGCCGGGCGCTGGGGCCGTATGGCATCGTTCCCACGTCCAGGAGCACGCGGGCTCTGTTCTCCCAGAGCCCATCCTTGAGGTCAGCCCTGCATTAGAAGACCAGGGAAGGTGTCAGCCACCTCTGCAGAGAATTTATTTCCCCCACATTTTTGAGGATTTTTCTTACCTTCTTTGTAACCGGCACCTGCAGCCACTGAAAATATCACCGCAATGGAAATACAGATGCCCGTATACGTGCGCACGCAGACTCTGCGTGCAAACCTTAATAACCCAGTGAGCCCAGCCGTCAAGGCTGCCTTCAGGGGCAACGAGGACATCCGAAAGGCTGCGCTGGACTGAACCCACAGCCTGCCTAGTCCAGAAGTGGGACTTACCAAGGACAAGCCAAATTCAGTGAGGGCGATGAAGAGACTTCCACTGATCCCAGCAGGACAGAGATGATGCCCGTATAAAATTCCCCATCTCGTCTGAAGCCTCTAGAAAGAGAAACAGCATCATTTTTCCTTTCGCTTCTTCAGATACCACCCATCACCGAGCCCACCATCAGGACCCGTGCATGCCGCTGGCTGGGTTGTTCTGGCAAGGGTTGCTGCAGCCCCAAGCACGGCGCCGGGGTGACGGCAGTGCCGCCGAGCAGCCCCATTCTCCTGCAGGTTACGCAGGGATGCTGCCATCTCCACGGGGATGGACGACCGTGCCGGCACGTCTCGGTGATGCTCCATCCCAAACTCACACCGTAACCGGGGGCTGACAAGGGTGAGGTCTGAGACACAAACATTTCCAGTGATCCCATCGAGAAGGGGTTTAAAGAAAACACAGTTGTTGGGAAACGATCCCTTTTATTTCTGAATCCCCAAACATCGTGCGTATATATGCCTGGGGTATTATGAAAATCATACTTGAAACCCAGATTCAAACTCCATTTCCCAACCACTCATATAAAATTTTCATTACAGATTACTGCCCTGTAGTGGAACAGGGGGCAACTTTATTAGAAGACGCAGCACAGCAGCCTGGCAGCAGGAGAATGAGCCAGTCGACAGCTACAGATATTCCTCTGCGAGATACGGCAGAGTGCTGGAAATGAAACAGATTATATAAAAAAAGTAATTCAGAGCAATTTCTAGTAAAGAGTCAAAGAACCATATAATTCAACATTTATATAGACAAGGCTTCAAGGGAACTCTTCAAAAAAAAAAGGACTGGAGGTAATGGTAAGAAACTCTGGCTCGATTTTCCCCCTTTTTTTTAATTTCTTGTTTAATCAGCCTTGCTGGTTTGGGCCATCCTTGGCCTCCAGCAGCACCCTGCAGGAAGGGTCCCAGATCTCAGTGCCCGTTCGACTGCTGCTGCCTCCCCTCCTCTTCCTCCCCTCCACTCCCTACCTGACGCAGTTTCCTAACGACTTTTGCCAGTCAGGCAGCAACGTCTTTGCGTACGAGCCAGGGATGGGGTACAATCTTCCCCAAATGTGCCCACATGCAATTTTCCTCTTCCTCATCTTCCCTCCCTCATTTATCGTGCTATAAAAAGAACAGAAGAAAAGACAATCCTTTTTCTCCGTGATTAATTAAGGCCGAAGTAGGACCCCGAGGCACAGAGCAGCGGCGATACCTGTATCATTTCCAAGGTGCTGCAGCTGCGACAACGCGCTGCAGCCCCGTGACTTTCCCCCGCTGCCGTTTGTCATCGCCTGACACTGATAAAGAGCTTCTCCAGCGCTGTGTCTTTGCGAGGGAACATATCCATATCAAAGCTGCTTGGATCATCCTTTTGCAAACTATCTGCTGCATTTTCTGGCCTAGTTTCCTTTCCAATCTCAAACTCTTGTTCTTTCCCTCCGTAAGCCCCCGCAGCGGCGTGCACCACCCCAGCCTGCCCGGACCTCTGACGCTCCTCCAGCACCCAGGGCCTAAAGGCTCTTGGGGCAATGGTAAAGGGTCACTCAGCTTCCACACTGCTCAGCACGGCACCTCTACAAACTCAGATTAATGCAGTGCATCAGCCACAAACACGCTCTTGCATTTTAACTGAAGGATGCAGGATGCCTCTGGGGCGCCTGAGTGCTCGCTGCCCGCACTGGGACGCACGCTGCTCTCCGTAGAGCGTTGCCAGCGGTGGGGTGCACGCTGCTCTCCGTACATTGGGCACAACTTCTACAAGCAAAAGTCCACTGGTGTTGGAGACTGGCATGAGGACCACTGCCTGTGAGCTTCACCTTCTCTGCAGCAGTGGAGAGAGCAGCAGTTTGACACCAAGTGGAAAACAAGTGGCCTGAGCAGAACAGCTCTGCCACCCTACCTTGGTGTTACGGTGGGTTACACAGCGTGAAACCTCCTCGTAGCCCAGAAGACAAGGTCTGCATACCAGCGTCTGACCCAGGCACAGCACCCACCACGAGTGGCTCAGCTGGCAGCTCAGCAGATCACCGCTTACAGCAATTTGTGTTTCGCAGGTCCAGGCATCTCCATCCAGCTCCCCTGGGTGACACGGGATGCTGAAAGCTCCTGTGATGGGTCAGGAGCCAGCAAGGATTTCTGCTCAGGCAGCAAGGTTACAGCACACGATCGGCTAGAAGAGTTACAGATGCTCTCTGGATAATAATCATATTCCATAATTATTATTCATCTGCTTACACCAGGCTCAGACCGCCGAGGGGTCCCTGCCTACTTAACCTTGGGTTGATGGATGCCCTGCTCTGGTGCCTACAGCCCCAGGTGGGTGTCCAGAGACTGGGGCTCCGTTCCCAGGTAGGCACATCCTTCAACTTCTTTTGGGCCTCAACACCTCAATCTTTTAAATGGCATTAACAATGTTTCCTTGTGCGATGAAGACTCATTCTCAGGCAGCATCCGACATGGGAAAGAGCTCGCCAGGACATGGGGATGGAGGTGCTGCAAGCAGGTACAAGGGGCCACAGCTGCTCGGGGCAGGTGGCCTTGTGAAAACAGCACCTAATTCTCAATATTCCCTCAAGTCACGGTGTTTGCTTAGTAGAAAAGCAAATACTCACCTCCCCCAAGATGCATCGCAGCCATAGGAGCAAGTTTGTGCAGCTAGAACATGAGCAATGTAGTTACAGCCATTAGGAAAATCATCTCCTGGCTTTCAAACAGAGCAAATTTCATCTGGAAGACCTGGGAAGAGACTAACAAGGAATTGCAGCACTTCTATAGAAATGCTTTTCTCTTTATGATGGCACTTTAACAAGAGCTTAATGAACAGCATTTTCTTGTTTTTGAGAGGCACAGACAGGCCAGATAAAGTTACCAATTCATTAGCATCCCATCATGAATGTAGCCTCCGTATTCCCCAGCCATATGGTCAGCACGATATGCTTCCAAAAAAACGGGGACATCTACAAAGGCTTTATTACCATCAGCCATCATGTTAAAGTAGCCTGTGGTTATATTGAGATCTTATTTCAGGATCTTTTGGGTGTGAAGGAACATGACGTGGACTGGGAGGCAAGGTGACTTTGTAGGACGTGAGCATCCCTCTTACTGCAGACGGGGCTTTAATCGGGATCACCTCTTGGTCCTGAGCAAAACGCAGTCTCCAGAGTGGATGCGCATCTCCAGGAGCTACCTACCTGAGTGGGAGACACAGCATCTGCTTCCATCTCTCTCCAGATAAATTCCCCATATGACTAATTAAACCTCCCATCAGGCTGAACTGTGTGTCCAGCAATTAGCCATATCTGAGCTGAAACCTCAGCCAGCCATGGAAAACCAAGAGGTTCTCCCCATTCCCACTACGTGCAGGCCCAGCAACCACAAGCAGCATCTGCGGATGGCGTTAGGTGGCCATAAATAGATGTTAAGCGACCATATGCAGCTGCTGAAAGCAGTAATCTGTAAAAGACGCTCCTTGCTCGCACCAAGGCAGGCACAGTGCACAAAAACCCGCGTGAAAAAGCACCCAAGACCAGTGCAGCTAACAGGAGCATACCGAGGTGACAGCAGACCATGGGGCTTCTACGGGCTTTCTTGGAGGAGCAAGGGAATTTGCTTTGACACGCGTGGACCAGCCCAAACGGCTGGAGACCCCTGCAGAGGGGCCTGCACCCACCTCCCTCTGCCCACGCATGGCCTGGGGACATGGGGACACTCGTCCTCGGAGACCCCAGGTGGCATCTCCCAGCCCTCCTGAGACCGAAGCCACCTCCTCGTCTCTCAGCAGCACCAAAATCTGCATCCGGGTCCCCAGTGCCACCAGTGTGTTTTCTAACAAGCAAATAACTTCTTCCTCACTCTGGAGCTCCGTTTGCAATTCAGCGAGACACGGCGGGAGGGTTTGCGCTCCTCCTGCATTAGCCGACCTGTGTCAGCATTTTATTCTGCAGCCCTGTAGGTTTTTTAGTTAAAAAAAAAAAAAAAATCAGAGGCGTTCTCAAAGCTTTAATGGCTTTGAAAACAACACAGAGAGTTCTCTTTACTGCAGGAGAGGTTAATGATCTCCCTCTGCTACGGAACTAAACTGGACATCATAATAAATAATCATAATAAGATATAAAGTATCACCTGGAGTCATTCAATACAGAGAACAGGTAGGAGTTACGACACATTTCCATTATTCAGAGTAACTGCTAGGTGTGAAATTTTCAAAATAAAGGTAGTCAATTAAAAAATGAAAAGCAAAAGCCTGCCATTACGATATTAAACAGAAAGAGATTATATCTTGTCTTGCCTGGGAAGACCGAATGCTCCGGCTCCCGGCTGGGCTGCAGCCCCGTGGCTGCAATGCACAGAGGTCCTCTCTCCTCACCTCTCTCCTTCTCCCTGCAGCCCAAGACAAACCGCCGGCAGCGCGACGCCGTGCAGCCCTGCCGCCGAAGCCCACGGTGGCCCTGCAGGACCCGTCTGCGTGGCTGCTCTGCACGGCCAGGGCCGAGCAGCTCCTCGGGACCAGCCTGAGCTGGCAGCTCCAGGTTGCTCCGAGCTCGACCTTCAGGCAGAGGAGCAGCGACGCCAGCCCACGGGTGCTCTGACAAAGCCCACCAGGGCAGCCCCATCGCCCAGGGCATCACGGAGCTCCCAGCGATGCTCATTTTCCAAGGTGCCTCGCCTGAGCAGATCTCAGAGGGCCTGATCTTCAGGGGGCAGACAGCTCCTCTCTCAGGGCTCCTCGCTTTAGGACAACTGCTCTTGGAGGTGCCACTGCCTCGGCTAGGTTTCCACACACGGGTTTTATCCAGGCACATCCAAAAGGACATTTGCATTGATTGCCAGCAGGTACGGAAGAGATCTTACAGGAGCATCCTCGCGTGGGTTCGTAAAGATCAGAAACGCGTTGCTCAGGCTCCACGGCTGCTCTGCCCCATCCCTACGCTAGACACGAACGCGGTTTTGCTGTTTGCAAAGCCTGGGCTGACACGATGGGTACCTGGACTCCAGTAGAAAAAAGGGTTCGAGCACAGACAATAAAAACTCCACCAGAAACATCAACTGCAGCACCGGGGAGCGACACGACCTTACAAACCTCCGCGCAAGCCCGGGGTGACGACCCGGCCGCCCCCACCCTGCCAGCTGCACCAGGCGCGCGGAGCGGGAGGCAGGAGTCGATCCATCACCGGCGGCAGGAGGTGTCCCCGGCGCGGTGTCGGCGAGGGGAGGGGGTCGGAGTTCATCTCAAATGGCATTAATCACCTTCCCCGAGGCTCTGCGCGGGCTGGACAGTCCTATTAATCAGAGGCGTATCAGCCCTCCGGCCCGGCCGGGGCCCCTTTGTGTGGGTCCCTTCCCATCACACACAGATAAGATTATCAGTGACGAGCGAGACACCCATTGAGTAACACCCGACTCAAAGAATGGGATTTTTCTTTTTTTATTTATCCCCCTGTCTCAAAGATGAGCTGTTTCTTGTCTTGTCAAACCACATCCTTTTCTTTAAAGAACCAGCTTTAAGAATCCAATTTGTCAAGCTGGACAATCATTTGAGAATCCATAAAAAGCCTTGGTGACTTTATCAAAAAAAATAAATCAGAAGGTTTTAAATGGTAACTGAAAGGGATTTGAAAACAGGTTGAGTGGCCTACATCAATTAATCTTCAGAGAGCCGGGCTTAGTGAAGCTGAAGTGGCGAGAAGCGTCAAAGGCTAGTTACCGGGCTTGAGGAAATGGAAGTTATCGATATTTCTCCTCTCCTTTTTCTCCCTTTTCTTCTTTCTCTGCCTCTTCAGAACACGGTAAAGCCACATCCCCTGCAACAGGGCACTGCAAAGCCAAGAAGGACCGGGTGGCCAAGCCGAGAAGGGGTAGGCGGTCAGGCCCACTCTTTCCTGGTGGGATTTTTCTGCGGTCGTTCCCAGTGCCGTGAACGGGGACCAGACCCGCTCCCCCACCACCGTTTCAGGTCCCCCACCGTCACCGCCGGCGGGTGCCAGAGCTCTCCTCTGCCACGGCCGCAGGGACAACCCGGGAAGGAGCCGTCCGACACCGCGGCCACGTACGCTCCAAGGCAGCCGGGGAGTCCCGAGGTGCTTTATGAAACCTGGAGGTCCGGCCGCCTCCGCCACCAGCCGGGGCTCAGCCCCGTCCGAGGAGGGAGGAGAGAAGGGGAGAAAAAGATAAATAGCTCCAGTTCAACCCTGGGGCCCAAGCAGAGCATTGCAAACCGACAGGAGGACCTCAGGGCTTGCACAACAACATGAAGAAGCTGGTAAATGAGGTATTTGGCTGAACAGATACAGTGCCCTGGAAGAGCGATGGATTTCCCCACACGCCTAATGAAAGCGGACAGCCCCGATTGCGCTCTGCTTTCCAGCGACGCTGCCGCCCCGAGAAACACGCGGCCAAGGGACGAGGCGTAAAGATGCTGAGCCCCAAGGAGCACAATCAAGAACTAGAGAGACCTAGGGGACACAGGGATGAAAACAACGGACTGGAGAATTTCTTAAAAAAAAAAAGAAAAAAAAAAAGAAAAAAAAAAGACCTTGGGAGGAATCAAAATGCTGGCGTAGAGAAGGGACACGCTGCCACTCTCTGGTACCGAGAGCAGGATGCGGGGAGCTCCAGATGGCTTTTTGTTTCAGTGCAATAAAAAATTTGACCTGACGGGCAAGCGTGGTGCTGGATAATAATAATAACACAAATAATTTCCTTAAAAAAAAAAAAAAGAAAGGGATTTAACAGCGCAAAGATATCTTCATTTGCTGCAAAGAAAAGAGACTATCTGTTACTTACTGCAGTTGGGAGCATGCTCACGAGCTTTCAAGCGGTATTTTGTTGCAGAAGTATAATATAAGGACACTTTACTCGCTTTCCAGTCTGGGGAAATAGATCTGACTTGGAAATCGGCCAGAAGGGCTGTAAATTAGGGCTCTGAAGTGAAGGTGATAACTTTGCCAATTAAATATGGATGTGATTTTTTTTTCCCTCTCCTTCCCCTGAATACTTTTGCACTGTCATTAGGTGATGATATAAAGACATAGGCCTCCTGGTGCAGCTTAATTGCTCATATATACAAAAATGATGAGCTCTGTTGCACTGCACGAGTACTGCCTCGGCTACTTGCCGCCTTATTAATAGGCGATACCGACGTGAGTTTAATTCTTCTGCCCAAGGAAAACCAGAAAGATAGCAAAGCCCTCGTTCAGCAAAGTACTTCAGCACTTGCTAAACTGCTTTGCTGAACAGCGATGGACTTAAGAGCGAGCTTATATTTAATCACACAGTTAAAGTGTTTTGCTGAGTTGGTGCTTGGTGCACCGGAGACAGGATGGACTTCCTATTAAGTGCTCTTTTATTTCCATATCCTTATAATTTTCTTTTTTATTGATACACAGTGCAGATGATCCTGTGGTTTGCAATCTGCTGCTGACTGGTTTCTAGCCCAGGTCGAAGCCCGGGCAAGCTAAGGACAAAAGAGGTGGTTGTTTTAATCAGATGCCTGTTATTCTTTTAGAATGCCTTTTATTCTATTAGATGCTGCCTGTTATTCTTATCATAATAGTATTATTAATAATATGTTATATATTATTATATATTATTATTCTATAATATGTTATTAATATAAGTTAATAATAATAATAATAATTCAACCTTTGGGAAAGCAGCGTTACTGCATGCTTTCAGTCTTCACTTCCTCAACAGCCCATAAGTCACTCCTAAAAATCCACATTTGTATCTGTTTGTAACAGCCTCTCTAGGGGAAAGTTTTTAAAGGGATTGACCCTCTTCCCAAAAAAAGGGGGAGAGCCACCCTCCCGTCTGCATGAAAAGCTGAGGGGCACAGGCTTGGAAAGCCCGGCCGCAGGGGCAGGGGATTTGCATTTGCATCTGCCGGGGCTCCGAAGGCCAAGTTCCATTCCCAAATAAGCTGTGATTAGCACGGGAGGGAGCGGAGCAGGGAGGGGAGGCTGCGACTAAATCGATGGCAACAGAAAAAGCAGGACGTACAAATGGCTTGAGAAAAGGTGTGATGAGATGTGACTGCCCTGGGTCCTGGGACTGGAAAGAGCAAAATGGGAAAAGACCACCTGGACGAAGAGAAAGTGCTTCTGATTGCTCGGGGAAAAACGGAGTTAAAGATCATTGGAACGGACAAGGCAATCTGGCGGCAGCGCCGCGCTTTGATTGCTTCCAGCGTGATGGAGGGGCGTGGGTGGGGGGCTGCATCCCTCCCGGGGCTGCCTGCTGCAGAGGCGGGACGGAGCCGGTCACCGTCGCGGGGCACCATCAACCGGAGGGGGTGATGTGCAGGCACAAGGCTCCTGCCACACCAAGGTTTTGGGGTCGTGCGAGCGCTGGCAGCCCCAGTTTTGCCAACTCCCCTTTGTAGAGGACTAACTCTACAAACCAGAAAGCTCAGACCCAAGTTAGGCGCTGCAGGAGAGCCGGGGGCCACCCTGCCCAGCCCTGGCTCTGCGTGGGAAGCAGAAGCGAACCGAACCGTTATGGCGTAACTCAAAGCCCGGGCTGGGACAGACCCCCGCGTCTCCCCCCGTCCGAGGACCTTAACCCCAAGTGATGCTGCTGTGCATCCCAGGAGTACACGTGCTCTGGGCTTTGGATTCACACACCCAAAGATTTTCTAAAGGTTATGCAAAGGTTACCACGCAACTAACGTGTTGGATCAGCACGCTAGCTCTGTTTGCCTAATTTCCAAAGTCTGAAGGCTACCGGGCAGCTCAAGCACGGCTTGAAAGGCTCCAGTTCCCCCCGTGAGTTTGTACTGATACTTCAGTCCTAAACCGCATTCCAAAGCACAGGGAGATTGCAGCGATGAAGATAACAAGAAATAATGATGTGTCCATTTCCTCTACCTTGGGCATTTTTAGGTCGTCTCATCTCAGAAATGAACCAATTTGAGCATTTTGCATGATGACCTGTTGGACTTTCTCTCAGTGACGGGCAGATGGTCGGGTTTGTACGCACACAATACCTCTCGTATCGTTAGACAGGCTGGTACCCCAATGACTGCTCTATTTTAAATTCACGGCTTGACCCAGCCTTCTCTAGCTAATCTGCCTGAAGCCCTCCAAACTCCTGCGTTTCAACAGGGGAGGCAGAGCCCCAGGAAGATGGAGCATCGAGTTTTCTCTGGGTTATTGAATAAATCAGCAGCAGATTCTCTAGCTGTAGGGTGAGCATTATGCACAGTACATGCAGAGATGGACGGTT
Organism: Ciconia boyciana; assembly: GCF_034638445.1. Lineage (NCBI taxonomy): Eukaryota > Metazoa > Chordata > Aves > Ciconiiformes > Ciconiidae > Ciconia > Ciconia boyciana. The sequence continues at coordinate 11,401,965 of NC_132950.1, read as the reverse complement.
TCAAAATAGGCATAATATATATTTTTTCAAATGTCCCTACTCACGTTATTAATTATATGTCTCGGGTTACTAAACACAAGCAAATTAGGATGATTTCCTTCCCAGCGTCGCAAGCCCGTGGTTTGCCATTCCCTTTCACTCAGGAGTTTCATTAGCCTTTCTAGATGATTTCCCTGTCAGGCTTCCCATGTACGAGCACGGTTTCCCAGCTCCCAGCATTTAAATCCACCCAGTCTATTCTCATTGCAACTCAAAGTGCTTCACAAACTCCTTTACTTGTATTGCAATTTCACATGCCTAAATACTGGGTTTAATAGTAGTAGCAGTGCTCCTAACGCTGCTTCAAAATTAAATGAGCCAGAAGGAAAAACATTCTGAAACGTTTTCACTTGGGCATTTATATTTTGAAGGACATTTTAAAGACGGAGAACATAACCTGGCTCCTGCTGATGTTCATGAGGATTTCATCATTTGCTTGAAGGAGGAATAACAAGCGAGTATCGGAGTGCAGCAAGGAAAGGAGGTGAAGTTTGATATGACATTAAGAAGATGCAACTCACTTTTCCAATCACCCCAGATGTCCCACAGAGCAGGGCGGGCTGGCGGCCTTGGAGGTCCTGTGTTGAGAAAATAAAGAGCCGTTAGCAGCAGCAGATGGAGACCAAGCAACCTTGCTTATACCAAGAAATTGCAAAAGCACGTACATTTTTTAAAAGCTGCTATTGCGGAGGGCCCCACCATAAAGCTGCACACGAAGTACCTCAAGAAGCAGCTGTGGCACTAAGGAGACATTCCCAAAATAAGGAACACAAATGCCACTGGACCGATGGTGGGAAGGACACCGCAGGACACCATGAAGGCAAACTGGATCTCAGCCTGGACACCAAACTTCCCTTCCCTCCCAGGAGGTGGCACAGGAAAGTCTGGATTTCCTTTCAGCAAACTTCCAGGGGTTTCACAGGCTGTGGAAGCCGCGTGAACAGAGCGGGACGTGAGGCAGGAAAAAAAAAAAAAAAAGGAGATGCTGAATAAAAGAGTTTGCAAATGTCCGATGGTCAACCCAGCGTGAAATCCAGACTGCGAGGCGCAGCGGCAGGAACGCCTCCGCCTTCTCCAGCTCACCCAGGGGAATTCATACACGCGCGAAGGCACCTCTTTCTTAGATATTACGTGGTTGATGACGGTATTTATGTTGGGTAGGTTTGGTTTCCTTCCAACATCACTTGCTAACACCTGAAAACTGGCGGGTGCTGGTGGATGCTGGGGGTCTGCCCCTGCCCGGGACCTCCTCGTGCGCCCATCCTGCCCCGCAGAGCCAGGAAGGAAAACAAACAGCGGCAGAAAGCGGAAAACTTTCTGTCTCTCTCCTGTTAATTATGATCTTATTTTGCACAGCGAACCTGTCATTCAGCCTTCTGTAATGGATAGTTTCTATTTCAATTCTCCCTCCACCCTATTATCTTTTATAAAATTCAGCCGGGACAGGTGATGGATTGATAAGGGACGGTCTCGGCGGGAGCCGGCTCACTCAGAATGGCTCTCGCGCGCCCAACTTCTGTATCTCTTTAAATATTTCAGTTGTTTGAGATCTTTATTTCACATTTCGATTTCCTCTAGTACAGTAAATTTATCTTAGTCACCCAGTCAAGTTCTCTCCAAGCCCCTTATCTTCTCCTCCTCCGTACAACGGAAAGCACCTACATTATCCATGCTGCCAATAAAGCCAGCCGTGGCAATCCACAGACCGCGCCGACCGGGCGGCCCCCCAGCCCAGAGGAGACCTTGGCAGCCCCGCACTCATCACCAGCTGGAAGTTCATCGCTCAAACCCGGCATTGCCTCCTGCCAAGGTGAAAGCCGTCTCCCGCTCGGCCAGAGGAGAAGTGCCCGGGGCTGCCTACGGACCCGAGGGATGGGGGGGCAAGGGCAGCCGCCCCTGTGGCTGCAGTCTGAGGGATGCTCGTCCCCACCCCGGGCACGGCCGAAGAGGCCGAGCTACATCCTCCTCCTCCTGCTTCTCACCGGCACCCGCCGCCTCCCCAGCCCCTGCTCGGGAACAGCTGCAATGCCTCGTCCCGATTGTTCTGAAAGCAAATACCGGCCTCGGTTTTTAAGCATATCCTAAACCTGCACAACCACCTCCTGATTTTACCGCCTATTGAAACAACACCGGAGCTTCCCTTGGGCTTGGGAGAACTGGATCGGGCCCCAGGAGTGGCTCGTGGGAGACCCCAGCCAGCCACCGGCTACAGAAACCGGAGCCGGGGCTGACAAGAGCAGCGCAGCGGCCGTGCGTGCAGGGCAGACCAAGAGGGTCTGGTTTCGGCGTGCTCAGGGGAGTCCGAGCACGGGGCTCTGACACCGGGACACCCTGGAAGAGCGGCACCACAGCACCGGGGCTGCCCGCGTGGGGGAAAGGGTTAAGGCAGCTTCTCCCGTGGTGCCGGCCGGCAGCCCCGCGGCTGTGCCGGGTGGCAGCCCTGCCAGCGCGGAGCATCGCACAGCACGGACAGCCGTGCAGGACCTTCCACGTCACCGATGACATTTGAGAGTATATAAAAATCCCGAGACACGTGGCTCCTTCGTGCTCCCTCCGCCCAGCCCTCGCCTCCCTCCCCTGGCCTGGAAGGTCCCACGGGCAGCTCCGTGCAAAGGGACTAAACAAGGAGGACACGGTGCCGGGGACCCCACGCCGAGCCTTCCCCTCCTTGCCGATGCCGGGAGGGGTTCGGCATCGCCTCCATCCCCGCAGGGCAGCAGCCGCAAGGAAAAGCCCAGCTGGGGCCATTCGGGACGGCCTCAACGGAGCGGCTCCACGCGGGTGCTCCCAGCAGAGGGGTCTGCACCAGCCAGCAGCCCTGGCAGGCAGAGGTCACAAACACAAGGACCTCTTTTCCTCCCCTAGACCACAGAATTTTATGTATCTCGACAGCAAGGAGCAGAGAGCATCCCGCACTGCCGTGGGAAACCCCCTCCTAACGGCACCTTCGTCATCCCCGGGGTAGGAGGTGGGAGCAATCAAATACAAATAATAGTAAAAAAACCCCAACAAACAGGTAAAATAAAGTCACCTTCTCGCTCTTCCCGCTCGGCAGTGCCGAGCCACGATCAGGCAGCACCCCCTGGTGCCACCGCCGCTGCCCGGGCCGGCAGGCTCCACTCGGGCTCTGCCGTGGGGCACCCCACGCCGCGGGGAGGGGAGCTGGGCCAGGCTGGGGTGGGAGAGGGCAAACCGGCAATCCGCCTGGCAAAACCTCAGCGAGCTGCGAGAGGAATTAAACCTTCTATTTTCTCTCACACAGAGATGAATGCTTCGGAGATGCCCAGATGAATGCTTCGGAGAGGTGCAAACTGAGGAGCGTGACGAGGCAGGCGGGCAAATCTTGCCTGCCCGGCGCCCAGTGAGCACAAAACACACTGGTTGGGGACCGTCCCCATCCCGACTGCCAGGATCCAGGAGATCTGGGTGGTTTCCTTCCTGGGGAAGAAGTGGGTCACGGCTCCGGCGGTGCCGGCTCCCGCCTTGCTGCTGACAGCAGGACAAGGAGCTGGGGTCCTGTCCTCGCTGTGCCACTGCGGTCATCAGCAACCCACGCGATAGCACTGGGTCTTTATCCGGATTTAAAAAAAAAGGGATGCTCACGTGTCCTCGAACAGCGTCACGGAGCTGCACGGGGCGAGTCTGCAAAGAGCATGCTGGAACCCGACTGTGGTTACAGAAAAAGTTACTGTGTGTGTCCGTTGCACACACACAGGGGTTTCTACACACTTCACGGAGATGTTTGTCGCAGTGGGAAGAGGCAAGGGGACTTCACCTTCAGCCTGCTAGTGGCTTCCCAGCCCCAACATGGCAGAAATGCAGAGACAAACTGACCTCATCCTAATCGACTGACGTCAACTAATAATTACTAAGGGAAGAAACCCGCCCTGACTCCGAGCGAGGAGCTGTAACCACCAAACTCCTGTCCCGCTCACTTGTTAGTCTCTGCCTTTGGACCCCATAAGGAGGAGCGTTTGGTCTCGTGCCAGCTGGGGCTGCAGCACCCCGAGGCTGCCCCAGGAGAAGGCTAACGAAAGGGCTCCCGCCTCGCTTGCCCAAGGAACCGCCAGTGCTTCTCGATACTCCCTTTTGCTAAGAAAAAAGCTTTTTGAAAAATAACCCCCTCATCTTGCAGGCAATGCAATGCACAACCTTTAATACTTGCAATAAAAGAGAAGCTGAGAGAAAGAGAGGTCGGGACCCCAGCCCCTGCCCTAGCCGCTGCTCAGCGCTCTCGTCCCTCACAAAAGCACCCTTCTGCCCAGCCTCTCCAGCAGCACTGGCTTTGGGGGTGACTTGAGGGAGTCCTCGTGCCCTCTCGGGAATACAGGACCCGGACCAAAAACTCCTCGCCCACCAGCCAGCAGCCAAATGCAACTTTTAGGCAGGCTACGCTCAAACCAGCAGCCTGGAAGCGAGGTGCTCGCTGGCCTCTTACCAGCTCTTGGAGTGGTTTTGTCCCCTGGGATGAACCGCAGCAGCAGGGCACCCAATAAATACGTCTGCAGAGGGGTGATTTATCTGTAGGGGAAGCCATGGAAATTCCCAAACCCTCTTAAATATCCGCTTCCTGGCTCTAAACAGTCAATAACTTGCCAACTAGGGAATGTATTTGTCTGCTCCCCTCCATATATTTTCTGCTTTTCATTATAATTTGCTAAATAATATATTACAGCAAGTTGTTTATCAAACTCGGCAGCTTCGTGATCCCCCCCCCGCTCCATCCGGAGGAATTTCACCCGTAAATCAGTCGCACAAATACCTGCTGGCATCACCCCAGCCGGCCCCCAGGCTCTGCTAAGAGCCGTCACCCGAATTAAACAGCATTTCTGTACCCCAGGATGGCCGCGTCTCTCTCTGTCGCTCCTCTCCTTATGGCCCTCCTCTGGGCACCAGCCAAAGGGGAATAGAAATAATAAAAAGACACAAAGCCAGCAGATAAAGAAAGCGGAGGAGGAAGCTTTGCTGGGAGCTCCGTTTCTCTGGTGGGAGAAGCAAAAGTGGCACCAAGAGGTAAACAAGAGTAAAATTCACTGAAATAAGTGCTCTGAGGATGTAGAGGGAGCCTGGGAGGGAGGCTGGGCATTTCTGGCCCTCGAGCGCGGGGCTGCTCCAGGCGATCCCACGGCACAGGCGGGGATTCAGAGGATGCGGCTTTCCCAGCGAGGCCAGGCGAGTCCGGAGCTGCCCTGGCCGAGGCAGCACCAGCCGAGCCCTTGGTGAAGACAGCACATTTACCTGCTCATCTCATTTAACTTGGGAAGGGCTCAAGGCTGCAACACCTCTATCAGCCTTGTATCTGGAGCATGCCCTGAAAAACACCCTCCATCCCGGCTCTCCGGGATCAGCCACCGCAGGTGCCGCGCCGCGACTCTGGCTGTACGGACCCCCGCACCGCAGGACCGCGCGGCGGCCGCCGAGCGCATCTCTGCACAAGCCAAAACTTCTGCTGACCTCCAAGCACCACCCACACCTCATCCGAATCCGTGACCCGGAGAGAACGGCCCCGTCAGAGACCTCCTCACCCCGCGCGCCATGGGAGCCGACGCGCAGCCGTCCTTACATCCCACTTCGCTTCGTTTTGCGGATGGCAACTGTGGGAAGGGAGAGGCCAGCGCTGTGAGCAGGACACGAGCCTAATCGTTCCCGGTCATGCCAGGTAGCTGATAAATGGGCTGAGACCTGATCGTTTTGTTGTAGTGCTGCAAAGCTCACAGGCGCTGGCACTCGTCTGCCAGGCACACACCAACGGAGAAAAATCCTAGACACCTGTAAATACGCAAATACTTTAAATGCTCCTAAAAAGGGAGGAGCAAAGGGGCTGCTGGTTTGCTGCTCTTTGTTTAATTTTCAAGCTGCAGGAGCTCCAGCCGGAGCACCTTGGAAGCGCCCACTTCACGGGGTGGAGAAGCCACGAGGGAAAAATAATGTGGGTGCTTTGGGCTGCACTGCAGGCTCCTGCTGGCACAGCCCGCCCAGCCCTGCTGCCCTCCGAGCGGGGCCGGGCAAAGCCGGCGCATCAGCTGAACCTGGCGTCTGCTGGTGCCGCTCATCACGCGCGTGCACGAAGCAGAGGAGTTGTATTTGCCAGGATACCGCGTCCGGAGGAAGCATTCTGCTGGCGCGGGACCCCAGCTCTCCTGCAGCAGGGCAGTTCTCCGACAGCTCCCAGCCACATGTTCCAGTGAACCCGAGCACGTCCATTAACTCCCCGGGCACTCATCTTTGAACGCGCGCCGTCGGCTGGCAGAAGTCCCAGGAATGAGCGAAGGGAACCTGGGATGGAGGATTTGAGCACGCGGCGGCGGATCCAGCCGGCACAAGGGCTGTGCCAGCAGGTTTGCCCATCCATGGGACAGGCAGCCGGGGTCCAGGAGACGGCTGGCACGATGGCAGGCGTGACATGAAGGGATGCAGACCCGACAGAGAGCCAGGAAGAGAGAAAAGTAACGCGGGGAATGGGAACTTGGTGCTGAGGCTGACCCGATGCCAGAGAATTGAAATATTTGCAAATGAACTGGCCGGCCAGAAGCAGTCGGAGCATCGCTGCGGCGCCGCCCCGAGAGCCACGCTGGGCCAGGCAAACGTGGCCATTGACAGAGCCAGGTCCTGTCACCTGCCCTCCTGCGCGCAGGTGCCACCAAGCGACTGCCGCAGCGATGCGGGACAGCGGGCGAGGACAGCGCCTCGACGGCTTTTCGGTGCTCGGCTCCTGCGGCAGGTTGTGGAAGGGTTGGAGAGGGACCCGCAGCACGCAGGGAGCTGGTAATTTTCCAGAGCGGGTGGCTGAGGAATTCCAGCCTGAGTCACGCAGCAGGAAAAAGAAATCAGTTTATTCAAATTAGCGTTACTTCCTTCCCCAAACTTGTAGGAGAGGAGGACTCTTCTTTCTCCCTCCACCTTGCAAAGCGATGCGGCCGACCCTCTGCCCAGGTGCCCTCGGGACACAGCAAAAGATGAGTCAGTGCCCGCACGGATCACCTATAGCAAGGAGAGAAGCAAGCAGATGGGTGCCCCTAATGCCCCCTCCAAACTGACACCCAGCCCGGGGAAAACTCTCACAGGCTCCGCTTATTTATTTACCAAGATCTCCTGGTGCTCTTGGGCAACGACAGCAGGGTTTGGGTAAGGGGACAAGAGGTGCAGTCAAAACACCATTTACATTCCGGCAAGGAGCGCGGGCCCCGGTTCAGAGCTCAGCCCTGCTGCGCCGAGCAGTGTCTAGTCAGCGCCTGGCAATTCTTGCCCCATTATTATTACGAGCTCTTCTGATATAAAAAGGAAATGCAATTTGGGCATGGCGAGAGCGCATCTTCTATAATCAAATTCTTCCAGCTCAGCAGCAGTGGAACTGGCCCGTCAGGACGCGTTACCCTCTGCCGCAGCCGGGCTCGGCCCCCGCTGCGCCCCCAGCCCCCCCCGCAGCCGAGCAAACCGGGACCCAGACCCAAACTGTTCAAAACTGCTGCCGCAGAGCGCCAGCAAACCCAGAGCACCCGCCTTCGCACCCTGACCGCTCGCGAACAAGCGCCGGAGAAGCAGAGGGCTGTCCCCTCGGCACCGGTGCGTCCCGCAGGGGCGCAGGGCTTTTTATCAGACAAAAGCTGCTCTTGTCTCCCCGTGACCCAGAAAAGGGGAAGAAAGAAGAAACCGAGGGTTTAACTCAAATCATACGTTCTCACGCCATTTTACCACCCGAGACGCTCAAAATGCTTTGGAAAACTTTTCTTTGAGCCGTCGCCTTCCCACACTCTGCAGATCCCCGCAGAGAGGACCACGACCTCCCCGCAGATGGGCACGGCCCCTTGCGGGAGCCACGGCCCCCCCGAACAGCTATGCCCCATCCCACCCCGGCACCCGCGGTGCTCACGCACGTTGCTGCGGGTTATCCTCTTGGCTGGCTCCAGCCCTAAACGAGAGCGAGCCTCGCATGCAGGGGTGCACGAACGCCCCGTGAGCAGGGATCCGGCTGGTGGGACGCACGTCCCCCCGCAAGCCTCGGCTTTTGATTGTAACTTCCATCACTGGAGGAAAAGCTGGTAAGCGGCCGGTGATGCAGGAGTGACAGCCGGACACCTTACGAACCTCCGGACCTCCTTCTGCCGGTGAAGGCGAGGTGGGGAGCTTGGCAAAGGGCAGGTTTTCATTGCTGGGAAATGCGAAACGGCCAGCGCTCGGCTTCAGTGCCAGCGGGGACACCGGGAGGGAAAAGTTATGATTCCTCAGGTCCAACCTTCCTTTTCAAGTCGCTGTACCTCACCTTTGAAGCAAATTGCTTTGCAAATACTGATTAATTTAACTGTACAACATCCATCTTAAATAAACAGTATCTTGGCTTACAGATGGGGAAATCAAGGCATGGGAGGGAAAAAAAGCAGAACCAGGAAAAAAAAAGCCTCTCTGTGCTTTAACTACAAAATCATCTTTCCTCATTAGCAGCTAATCAGAACTACCAGAGGGGAAGAGATTACAGACAGGGCGTAGAGGGGAGTAACTGAAAGAAATACAGACATCAAAACAGATTTTCATTTATTTACTCATTTATCACAGTGAGTCACAGGCTTCGAGTTCATTCAAGTCTGCGTTAGCCTTGCAGGATTTTGGGATCCCGTCTCCAAAAATCTAAAAAGTTAACAGGTCACAGCCACGCACCACCTCAGGAAGGAGAAAATCTGCGCTTTCGGGTTGGTCTTGGGAAGCCTGATATTGCTTTGCCTGCTAGATTATGAGAAACCACTAATCTTCCCTCGCCAGCCTCCTAATCTTTATGGGAACCCAGATACCTTATCTGAAACTTCCGTATTGAAAAGCACCCCAGCTTGCGTGGCAGTCGCTTGGGTGATGGTTTGCAGCGGCTCTCAGACCTGGGGAATGGCAAGCAGGGAGCAGAGGTGGGTTTTGGCACCCGGCTGACCCGTCCGGCTGCCGTGCCGCAGCCGGCGCAGGGTACCCCACGCCGTGCCAGCTTGCGGCGCTGCCGGCGGGAGCAAACCCACCGGCGTGGGAGCAGGTTGGTGAAGGCCAACGCAGATGTCAAACATCAGATGTTTGATCTTTCTCTCGGCTGAGTCTGGGCCGAGCAGCTCTGGAATGAGAGGGTCGGCTGGGCTCAGGGTCCCGGGGCAGAGCCCACGCATCCCTTCTGCTCCTCTGAAGGTCTCTGTGCACACCCCTACCCACCTTCGTGTATTTAGACACCAAAATAAACCATCAGCAGTTTGGGGCTTCCCCCACTTTTTGCCCAAAAATTAATTGCAAGAAGCCGAGTGTTTTACAACAAGTGATAGGACAAGAGGAAATGGCCTCAAGTTGTGCCAGGCGAGGTTTAGACTGGATATTAGGAAATTTTACTTCACTGAAAGGGTTGTCAAGCACTGGAACAGGCTGCCCAGGGAAGTGGTGGAGTCACCAGCCCTGGGGGTACTTAAAAGCAGTGGAGATGTGGTGCTTCGGGACATGGTGTAGTGGTGGACTTGGCAGTGTTGGGTTAACGGTTGGACTCGATGATCTTAAAGGTCCTTTCCAACCTAAACAATTCTGTGATTCACTGCAGGCAGAGAATGCCTCATCTTCCAACTTCCCTTTCTCTCCTTATTTCATCCTGACTTTCCAGAAGTGACAGCCAGGGTCCATGACTTACTCATCTGACCACAACTCAGAGCCACCATGCCGGGCTGGATCCTCTGGAGGAGACAAGCCTCCGTAACTCACACCAGCCCCAGGGCGCTCGAACGGGTCGCTACCTGCGCGGCGCATCTCCTCCGGCATTTCCAGCCTTGCGCACGAGCCCACGCTGGGAAATGAGGAACATATTTTTAAATAAGAGGAGGAAATGGTGTCTTTGTGTCAGGCAAGTGGAAGAAATCCAGGACCAAGAGACTGCAGAGCCTTTCCACTTCAGACAGCAGGTGCTCTCCAAGATGTGGTTATGGCAACAAAATAAATGATGGATAATTGCTTTTGTGACAACTTGCCAATTAAATTAGACTCAGCAGAATAACATAATGACAATTTGTTATGCTCTGGTGGGCACTAACACACCAATCATAATTAAATGCTATGACTGAAATAGAATGCTGCTGTACACAGGAATATATAACCCCAATTCCCTCCCAGTGAAACATTATAGGTTCAGACTTGATTTCAATTTCTGAAGGATAATAGCATTAGCGCACATCAGAATGAGCTTGCAATATGCATATAGGCAGCAGCAGCGCAGGGAGACAGACAGAGCCAAGGACAGCTGAGCCGCCGGGGTCCTGCGGGGACCCTCGGAGCACACCTCTGATGCTCCGGGTCTCAAAGCAGCAGGGGACATCCCAAATCACTGCCACGTCCCAGGAAGATTTCAAATCCCCGGCCCGGGGGAGCAGGCAGGGGAGCGACTGTTCCTGAGGGACCAGCCCCGCTGCCGGTACCGCGGTGAGAGCTCGCCAGGACGGGGCCGCGGGGCTTTCTTGCGGCTGCGCCAACGCTGAGCATCGTGCTCCACCAGCGAAGCCCTCGTGCTCCTGAGCGGTCCCTCGCAGCCCGGACTGAGCCGGGGGACACCTGGGGAGCCTGCCCTTCCTCAAATTATTATTAAAACGTTCATTAAAGTAACATGTATCTTGCCCCACAGCCAGGATCCCTCTGGGGCTCAGCCCTTCCAGCTGACCCGGCCACAAGCAAGCCGGTTAGCCAAACTGTCGGCGGTTTGCACCAACTGACTGAAAAACTGAACAAGGAGTGGGGCAGGTCCTGCAAGTACTTAAAATTTACTGGTAGAACAGCAGCCGGCTTCATCACCCTGAGCCCACGCTGAGCCCAACCTGCTGTTCTCGCAGGGATGCTCCGACCCTCGTGCTGTTCCTCCCCCCTGCCCTGCCCAGGGTTACTGTCCTGCATCTCATTCATCCTACAGCTGCTGGGCCAGGAATTACTATCGCACAGGCATTTCTGGTGCCGCAGAAGCAAAATACTAAAGAGAGCACCGATCCCAAGTGTTAAAAAAGCATTCATTTAAAGACAAAACTAGGCAGATGGCAGGAACTGATGCTGCCGAGGTTTTGCAAACCCCCCCGAAAGCAGAAGCCACCTGCGTGCCATCCCCTCTCCCGGTGTGGAAACTCGACTTGCAGCGCTCGCCGCGCAGACAGTACGTTGCTCCGATGCTGCATACATTTTCCTGACAAATGAGTGTAAAACGCCCGGCGCGTCCGCCTGGCCGCCCCAACAGCCCTAAGGAACGGCAGCTGCAGAGCCCCATCGCGGCGGGCTGCTCCCCAGGAAAGCAGCACCAAGCCCTGCTCCTTTAGGGGAGCCAGCAATTTACCCAAATAAAAGCTTTCTAAATTCAGGTGACGCAAAAGCGGCTACTGCCTTGATTCAAGTGCCAAGCAATGAGACTGCCTCGTCCCTGGGTTACAAAGGCCATCATACTCCTTGAAAGATCTCAGCATATCTTTTATCAGGTGTTGTATAAGAAGGCAAGTATAAAAACACAATTAATTCAAGGCAAGATCCTAACAGATACGGATTTCTGGAATATTCCAAAGCTCAAAATAGGGCAGATTTGAAGGCCAAATGCGCGTGTGCATGTGCGTGCGTGTGCAGAGGTATACCACAGAAGAATACTACAGTGCGGCAATGCCAACATTTTAATATCTTACTTGGAGCCACATTTTTAAAACATTAAATGCTCTATTACCTGCCTCGATGAAGCTTGGCACTGGCAAGGTCAGATCCCCTGGTTTTCCAGCAAAGCTGATGAATTATTTTGGCTGCTCCAGACGTAAGACCTGATCCTATTAAACCCCAAGTTCCCCTGCCCTCAACAAGTAACAGCGGATAATCTGCCCGCGCGCGACCAACAGTGTGGTCAGAGATGTCTTACGGCACAGGAACGCGTGCCTTCGGATTAAAACGGTGCCCAAGCTCAGGGCCCGGTCCTACAGCCCTGAACTGCGGGACCAGCGGCGTTCGCTCCAGTGGGACACATCCCGCATACAAGCGCCGACACCGTTTGGTAAAGCACCAGGCTGAGTAGTGCTACAGCATCCCTAGGAACCTTCTTTCCAATTGCACCGATTCATCGCTCCGATATACCTGCATCATTTGCTGCCTCTCTAGTGATTTACCATCAGCGCAGGACCCGTTTGCAACGCACCACTGCACGAGATGCCGTCACCCAGGGTCAGAAGCGGCCCTGAGCGACAGCCCCCCTGAATTTCCAAACGGGCAGAGGGCAGGGGCTTCCCTTCCGAGCGCTTCGGACAAACCCTGCGGCTGCAGCACAGCTGCTTTGCCAGTTTTATTGCTAATGCTCCTGGGGCAAGCGACCCTGGGTGTTGGTGCACAAGTGGGGTAATCACAAAAGCAGCAGACTCGGCAAACAAGACTTCTAGGTCCTACGATGGGACCCGCTAGAGAGCGGGCAGAGTTCTTAGTCCTAAAATATTCAGGCAAAGTCCACAACTTTAGGGACTGACCTTGGAAAACCTTCAGCCTGGCTTTCAGAGCTATAGAAGGGGTTACCACCTGCCTGCGATCGCCTTGTCCTTTTGATGCCTCAAGGAGTAAGGAACCTTGTAACTGATACTTTGGCATTTATTGTCACTTAAAAATAGCCTGGCAATCAGGGAGAGGAACTGCTGCACACACCACATCTCGCAGGAGGAAGGAGGTCAGCAATTTAGCCCAGAAAAGGTCATACGGCTGCTCCGTAACGGGGTGTGGGATTGCGAGACGGCGAGAGCTTTGCTCCGGGCATTAACAAGCGTCACAACGGCAGACGCCAGCTTTGCCCGGGCACAAGGAAATTATTCGACCGCACGAGCACGACCGCGAAGGCAAAGGGCAAGCGGCAAGGTCACATCTGCGTCCTTCGCCCTCCCCGGCACAGGCAGCGGGAGGCCCGCAGGGCAGCGCTGGGTTTGCCCGTGCCCTGGGGCTCTCCCCCCGCCCCAATTCCCTCGGTGCGCCTTGTATCCCGCCAGCTCCGCATCCCGCTTGCTCCCAGGAGAAACCGAGATTTCTCGTCCAATATTTGTGGTGCAACCTCGCGCTTCTCCCCAGCATCTCCCTGCAGGAGAAAGGCAGGGCCACCGCGTGTATTCTGCGTGCCGCTCGGTGCCAGCTGCGCACACGCACCCCCGCCGCGGGCAGCGCAGGGCGGGCGCAAACCCCCCCGCCGCCACACGGGAGGGTCCCCAGCGGCCTCCCACGCTCCCTCCCGCTGCGCGGGGGCCGGGGAGGGCGCTCGGGGGAGCCCGCCCGCCTCCAGCCCCGGCCCCCAGCCCCGGCCCCGAGCCCTCCCCCGCCGCGGGGCCGGCGGCGGAGCGCGGCTCCCACCTAGCGGGGAGCCCGCCAGGGCCGCGGGAGGGAGCGGGGCCGGGGGAGCCCGCCGAGCCCCGCTCCCGCCTCGCCGCTGAAGCGGCCGAGTTACTCCAAGGTCGCGGGGACGGGGGCTCCCAGCCCCCGCATCCACCGGACGCACGCAGAACTCCGCGCTTAAGGGTGGTTTTTCCTCCTAACGGCTCCAAATACTCCAGCTCGGCCCCTTTACCCGGCAGGTGCCCCCTTACCCACCAGCCGCAGCAGAACGTCTCCAGCTGCCCCTCCATCCAGAGCCGCCGCAGCCAGCAGCCCGCCCGAGCCTGCCCTGCCAGCTTCCGAGAAGTAATTCCCTGACTTACACCGTGTGCAGGCTCCCGGCCTCCCTCGTCACCCCTGCCGCCCCGCTGAACGCATGTGCTGCCTTACACATTTCCAGGTTTTCCTGCTAATTTGGCCACGTACCTGCTTCAGAGTAACAGCACACACCCATCAGCGAAGCGCACAACCGCAAGCGCGCCGCTGCTTTATACAGGAGCTCGGCAGTGTGGTTTGCCGGCCAGGTGACACCACTGCTGCAGGAATCCAAGTTTTTTCGGACTTTCTAAGTCACAGTCTGGCTTACCAGGCACACCAGGTTTGGGCTATGGGCATGTGACCATATGCTTCCCCTGCCCCCGACCTTTATCTCCTGCAACCCTGCTCAGGTGAGAACCATCAGTGATGGTCCTAATGGATGCATCTGGTCATGATGGCTGCATCGGCTCAAAGTGGATTCAGGAGACAGATATCAACACGATAGCCAAGGGCTATTGTGCAATGCACCCACCGAAGAAACTAAAATCTGTGGTCGGCATGCAAATATGACTGTGAGTCAATCCTCTGACCCCCACAAATAGGGAGCAGCCCAAGAGCCCTTGGAGCTCTCCTGCACGGCAGCGGGCTGCACGCCAGGATCTCCCCTTGAGCAGGGACACCTCTCAAGGTTACTCCTCGAGGCTGAGAGTTTCCTTGCCGCAACAGATCCTCGGTAAGTGACTAATAGCATGCTAAACTCTGAAACCTTACCTAAGGGATATAAAGGATTGATTGCGCACATAGAATCCTTTAGACATACACTGTTGACCAAGTCTGGGACTAGGACTGGATCTAGCCGCACCCAGACTCCTCTTTAAGAAGGAGTTTAGAAAGCAAGGGAGTCCTTTTCTGAACCTCATGACTCAACGGGAGGGTCTCCCTGACAGTTTTGTCTGACCCTGTCCTCTATGCAGTAAATAATCAAGGGTACCTTGCCATCGAATCTTGTTAAACCACTGTCGCATTGAACTTTGTTAACTCCCTATTCTGTATCAATAAAGTATATTTTTACTTCTCTCTTGTGAGTGAAGGGCAATCTCACTCCATCCGCGACAGAGCAGAAGGGCAAGTTGCAATAACCCTCTGCTCATGAAAACTAACGGTTAAGAAGCTGGACAGTTGCCATCATTTCGGGCGTAGAAGGGGAAGAAAAAACCATGAGGTCTCTTACTCCCACCCCTCCCGCCACAGCTGCACGTGAGGGTAAATCCGACCGCTCCCCAGCCGAGCCCATTGCAGAACGGCTGGTCCAGCTGGGAGCGCTCTGCCCCGGGGGAGCCGCCCCAGTGACTTTTGCCAACACAAAATAAAAGAGAAAATTAATTCCAACTTTCTTCTTGTCTACTCTGCACAGGAACTCACTCAGGGCACGCTGCAAGGCTGCTGCTCTAGTCTGTGTTCTAAATTTAATATGTTACTGCTCAATATGCTTCAGATGACTAAAGGAAGACACAGCCAAGCTCAGTAAAGATGCAAGGATGAAGCTAGTTCAGCAGACGATAGAGGAAAAAGCTCTTTAAGTAACGTTGGCAATTTTTTAGAGAAGTGACAACAAACAGGAGACCACCGAGCTGTGAATGAAGCGAGTGAGAAATCTCTCGCGTTACTGCATTCAACTTCATAGCACTTCTCCTTTTAAACTACTTCCATTTGCAATTTTTGGCAAGCTAAGAGCATCATCCACAGTTAAAAATGCGAAACAGGATGCTCAAAATAAAATCTTTACCTCTGTAAAAATCCACAAAAGGCAAAGGCACAGAGCTGGAGCGTAGGAGACACGGAGCTGGTGGTCTCCCTTCCCTTGGGCTGGCGAGAATCATTCGGCCCAAGGAGGAAAACCGGGCACGAAGAGGGACATTCGCATCCCAGCTGCCAGAGATTTCCTACGGAGGGCAGCTCGCCTCGGTCCTCAGCCGAACGGGAGCCTGCTGCCGCTGAGGGAAACCCCCACGCGACGGCTGGCCGCAGGCAAGCGAAGGGCTCGCCACGCTGTACTCTCAGCACGTGCCTCCTCTCCGGCGCTGCTTCAGACTGAAGCCCGTTCTCGCGGATTTTTGTCATCGGTTTACATTAGCACTTCTCCTACCCTTGACCCAGCGCAGCGGTTCCGAAACTTGGATAGCAGAGGTGGGTGCATCCATTACAGTCACCTCTGTCAGAGGCTGCTACGGGTGGATTTAGCGAGGCAGGCAGCAATTCCTGCTCCACGTGGGAGACCCTCGCGCAGGCAGGCGTGCCTGCCACCAAGGCCAGCTCTGGGAACAGCTACAGCAGCGCTAAGACAGAGGATTTTGCTCTTTGTAATAAAATCTTGCACTCGTCTAGAATTACAGAGCGGAATTAGGAATAAAGTTTGACCTTCCAAGGAGAACCGGGTAATTCTACGGTAATTACACCGCTACCAGGAAGTGAATCAAGCCACACAAAACCAAACCACAGGCATTTTTAAATCCTCCTTTTTACTGCCGTACAACACAGATCCATAAGAGAGTTTTCTTGCATCACGCACAGTGTCAGCGTCACAAGATTGTGTTGCGGAGAATGCGTCTGGGAGGTAGGTACGAACCCAAAAGGAACCCCGTTTTCCTTGTAGGGGAGAGCCAGACGAGGAGAGAAGAGGTGGGTTTGACATGATTTACACCTGTTCAGTGGTGGTAGTTTGGGTTTTTTAAAGGAAAAACAAACAAAAAAGGAAAAAACACAAACCAAAAAGGAAAAAAACCCCCACAAACCAAAAAGGAAAACACACAAACCAAAAAGGAAAAAAAAACCAAACCAGTAATTGTTTTTCCATATAGCCCAAAGCCAAAATCTTTAATAAAAAATAAGCTAGGCCCTGGAGTTTGCAGGCACAGGAAGAATGACATTCCAATCGGCTCCGAATCCTGGTATGATTGATTGTTATTTTCTTACGTTGTTCTATGCCGAAGTGTCCGTGACTCTTTCTGCGACAGCACTCAACTTCCTCTTCGCAAACAGCTGTAACGTTGCGCCTTTCACACGCCTGAGGTGACCAGGAGTCACTAAAAAACTGCAAAGGTCCAAATGACCTGGTATTGTTACACTTTATCCTATTCCGAATTGAAGGAAATGGTGGAATAGGAAGAGCATATCGTTACCTTTACATAAATAGCCCCTCCTCCCAGTTAGCTATAGAGAGATGACAGGTTGGACGGCTGTTACGACACGTCAGGCAAGCGGTATCTGCCATGTCGACAGCAGGACTGGCACAAGGCCTGTACCATCAAGTGCAAGAAGTTAAGAAACATCTTTACGACCGGAAATGAGACACCTGAAGAGACAGAACTTCCAATTTTTAAAGAACATGTTTAATTTTCCACTTTTATACTCGTATTTTCCAACTCACAATCTGAGATAACGTCCTCGAACCTCAAAAAAGGGATTATCTCCAATTTTACAAAGGGGGAGGTGGAAGAACAAGAACGTGTGCCCCACACATGACCACAGAAGGCACTAGAGGCGGACAACTGCGGCATATTCCCCCTAAGAAAATGTCTCATAACCATGAGATTGTGGAGGCAGAAACGCTGGCTCCTGAGCAGGTGACTGCCACAGCCAGGGGACATCCTGCAGCTGAGCGTTACAGGACAGCAGCACGGCTCTCAGGAGGGTACGGGATTTTCCTTCTGCGTTTCCGCCAACTCTGGCGTCTGCTCCTCCTGATCTTTCTTCTTTTCCTGCATCTCTTCCAACACAGTTTGAAGCTGCAGGTGTAAGGCAGAATCCCTGGTTTCAACATCCTGATGATCCCTCTGTTGTGCTACCTACAGTTAAAGACAGGCGATCACAAAAACAGGGTCGTAAAAAGTTTCTGTCAAAGTGTGACTGAAGAGAGCAGTAGAAAGCAACAGCCTCGGTTTGTATGTCCCAAAAAAAGCTGATAGAAAAGTTCTAATTCATGCCTGGATTATTTTGAAGGTACAATAGAGTGTCAAGGTATCACCAGGGCAGGAAATTTAAAATGAGACTGCTGACCTCAAGCTGAAAGATGAAATGAAGTTGAACACCCTCATAAAGAAGGGATTTTCAGTGATTTCATCTTTTCACACGCTCATTGGACAGCGCACTTTAAGCGGCACCAATTTCCGTTCCTCTTCAGCCTCTTTTTATCAGGCAAAGCACTACAGACGCTCGGCCCAGAGATCACTGGATAATGAGGAGAATGGAGAGCGCATTACAAAAGAGCATAATAAACGAATTTAGCTAACAGTTTAAAACTGCAGCTTTTATAAACAGCTCTTCTCCCTTCTTTTTGAGGGTGTTCAACTAAAAGGACAGCATTCTCGGAAGAAACCATAATCAGTTAGTCACGAACAAGGTAAGAGGTTTCTACCCATCATAGAGCAGCCATGTTCTACTCTACCCGACGTGCTGTTCTAGAAGCATCTTGAGTTTGATCTTGTACCCCAGTTTTTGTTAAGAGTTACATGACGATTGCCTGAAGTAACGAGGAAGTAGACTCCACGTGCCCAGGAGCCATTTCCCCTCTTGTACATCAGGGAAAGCAAAAAGCAGTGGCAGGACACTTTGGATAGCTGTTTTGGACAGTTATTTTCTTGGCAAAAATGTAAGTAAACAACCCCCAGACTACAAAACTTTATTTCAGTACTGTAAACAAACAAAAAAAACACCACACAAAAAAAACCCCTGCGAGATTTATGCAGAAATTTTCCAGTTCAGGATCAAGATTAAAGAACAAGAGTTGGAGTGCATTAGACAACTATTAAAAAGGGACGGAAAAGTGTTTAGTTATCTTCGAACCCAAAGAGGTTCTAATTTACCCCCGCTACCTCACAGAGATCACACGTATACGGTAATACATATACACGTTTCCAAATGGTTTATCCAGACACACCGATGGATGATTTGAAAGCACTGAAGACTTGCATCTTTCATCACCAAAAGAAGCAGATCTCTTTTCTGTCCCACAGGAAGTCCCCGAACCTTGGCCAGTCACGTTCACAACTAAGAGACAAGTTTACGCTGCGCAGCAAAGACATTTTATTACAACCGTCAGGTGCATGAGTCTCTCGCTGAGAATTTAATTCGGATTAACTCAACATTAAGGGCCTGGAAGTCAAGTTTTCTGAATCCACCGGCCAAGTAACCCTGCGAATATTTAACACTTACTTTATCTGTTCCTCTCCTCTGTAAAATTATCCCACTGGCTAAAAGGGCTTTTCCTGTTTCTTCAAACAATTTTTCCTCTTCAATTTTTCCTTCTTCTTTCAGTTCGTTGAATTTCTCAACAAACCTAGATTTGAAGATTGTATTTTTACTCTCGCAAATAACGTTCCGGTTCACTGACTTCAGAGGAGAAAGGGACAAGTTTCGGAAATATTTCTAGTTCAATTGTAAATAAGTCTTACCTTTGGCAAGTAGATTTGTAGTTTGATTGCGACAGGTCGAAAGGTCTTGGACCGCTGCCGTAAATTCTGTAAAATCTCCTATTTAAACAATAAGAGAGTGTCATTTTGCAAACCATCAAAAAGGGATCTGTCTTGGAGAAAATAAACAACACCAGAGTCCGTTAATTTAGGCTACAACGAAAAGCACTCACATAACTATTGCTCCTTTTTCCGTTAGCTATTAGGTTATACAGAGTTTTTTAATTGTTTTACTAAATTCCAGTTAATCTTCGCCACC
This sequence comes from Ciconia boyciana, assembly GCF_034638445.1. Classification (NCBI taxonomy): domain Eukaryota; kingdom Metazoa; phylum Chordata; class Aves; order Ciconiiformes; family Ciconiidae; genus Ciconia; species Ciconia boyciana. The sequence goes on along the minus strand of NC_132950.1, from coordinate 11,382,588 downwards.
GCCGGTGAGTCAGAGCCGCACCATAACCCCCTCACAGCGGGTTTAAGCCAGCCCAACCTGGCCACCCAACGCGCGCACGGGAGCTCTGCGCTGTCGGCCTCTGCCCTTCTGCTGCGGACGAGCCTCCCCCTGAAGCGAGGCCTTTTGCAGCTCCGCCAGCCGTTATAAATACGTGGGAGATAACGATTTATATCTATAACGCGGGAGAAAGGCATAACGCAGTTTCTCTGCGATACAAACAAGGAGAGAAAACGCTGCTCGGAGGACCAGTAAGGGCAGCCGTGTTCCCCCTGCAGGGCTACCGACGAGGGGCAGAGGAACGTCTCCGGTGAACGGCGGAGCTCAGGCACCCCTCGGCGGCCGCCCAGGGCGGGAAAGCGGTAACTCACGCTCGCACTTCGTCTTCCTGGTAGAAGATGGGACGGACGACATCCTTCACCTTGCCGTAGCGCGGCCGCGGCCGCCGGTAGACGGGCTCCCTCAGCGGGGGGAAGGCAGCGTAGACGTCGAACCACAGCGGCTTCTGGATCACCCCGATGCGGAGCAGGTTCCGGGTCCTGCCGGGGGAGAGGAGCGGCGGGGGGGGAGCTCAGGGGACGCCCGCACCGCCCCGGCGAGCCCGGGCCTCCCGGCTCGCCCTCCCAGCGCCCCCCAGGCCCCCCGCGCCGCCCGGCAGCAGGGGACCCCGCGCACGGCCGCCCGCGCTCCGCACCGGCTGAACACGCTCCCTATCTTCTGCATGCGGTTCCCCGCCATGGCGGCGCCGGCGGCCGGGCCTCCCCTAGCAACGCCGCCACCCCAGCGACGGCCTGCCCTCCCACCCGGAAGCGGAAACGCCGCCGCCAGGGCACGCAGCCAACAGCCGAAGGGCGGCGGCGGGAGGTGGCGTCCAGGCAGCGCCAGCCGATGGCCGAGCCGGGGCTCAGCCGGATCGTGTCCCCCCCCTCGATTTAAAGGGCCAGCGCCGTCGTCCCCCACGGCCACCCGCTGCCCTGGCGCGAACACGAGGGGCCGGCGGCCCGCCGCCTCGGCTGAGCAGCGCAGCCCTCCCGCCTCCCTCACAGCCCGGCCGAGGCCCCGAGGGAGGCCGAGGGACACGGCGACGGGGGGCCTTTCCCTGGGGCTGGTCTCCCCTCAGGGGACGGCGGGGCCGGGTCCCTCCGGGCGGGATGGCCGCCCTCGCCCGCCTCAGCCCCCAGCACGGGAAGGACCAGGAGCCCCGCGGCCTGTGGAAAGTCCCATCTCCTCAGGAGGCCTCTGCCGCCGTGTCGTGCGCCTGAGGAGAACGAAGCGCGGGGACCCCCCGGCCCGGGCCGTGCCTCCACCGAGGGCTCGGGTCTGTCCCCAGCTGGGGGGTCTGCCCAGCACCCCTCCGTGCCCATGGCCGCTCCCCCTCGGCAGCTCGGGATGCCGGTGCCCCAGGAGAGCGGGGGCCGGGGAGCGCTGGGCCCAACCCTGGCAGCCGCCACTGAAACCCTCGCCTTCACCCCCAGCCCGGCCTTCGGACACGCTCGCACCGCCAGCAGCTCTGGCACCCATCCTCTGCTTCCACTTAATACCCGCTTCTCCAGGGCCAGAGCACAGCTCGGGGGGTCTGGAGGGGGAGGCGAGGGGGTGCAGCAGGGTTTGGGGCCGCAGCCCTCCGGGAGGTGCTGTGGACAGGCCAAAAGAAAGGGCCGTGTCCAAAAATACCAGGGTCCTCCTTAGCACCAACCCTGGAATAAGATGACACCAGTTGTGCTTCCCTAAAGCCCCCCCGGCCTTAGGGCTGTGAGCGCCGGCACACTGAGAGGGTGGACAAACCCCAGCCGCATGGCAGCAGTTGTCACGCCGTGACGCTCGCCGGACACGTGCAGGCCCTGGCCGGGTGGCCCGGCTGCCGTCTCCGGTTTCTGATGGAGCCGTTGGGGCTGCCCCGCTGCCGGGTGACTGCTGTGGGTGACGGCGGAGGACAGCTGCCCCGGACAAGGGACGTGGTCCCAAGGAAAGGAGGAGCTGCTGTTGCCCGTGCCGGCCGGTCCCACGAGGAGGAGACACGTCAGAGACTGCCCTGCGCCTCCTCGGTGAAGTCATTTCTCCCCGTATGGCAGGAATGATGTCCCCAGAGGCTGGGGCTCGTCTTCTCCACCCGTGGCACTTTACATCTGCCCTGCCTGCTGTCCCCCAAGCTGAGCACCACTACGGCCCCATGGCAGTGAAGGAGCTCGGGGACTGGTGGTGACATTGGGCTGCAGGCCATCCCCAGCAGCAGGATGCGGAGAGGATCAGCCTGACCCCGGTCGCCTTTTGGTGTTGGGTCTCACCCGGACGGAGAGCAAACAGTGGGATTTGTCGCCGTGGTTCGCACAAGCCCTGTCCAGGCGTTGCACCATGGCCTGATCCTGCCCCGGGCAGCCCCAACACTGTGTGCTGGGCCCAGGAGGTGGCAGCAGACGGTGCCTGGCTGCCCAGCACAGAGCCCCAGTCTGTATTTTTAACCTTGATTTATAAAATCCAGCAGCTACACCCAGGCTATTTGCCCTGTGTAAACAGCCTTCCCCCAGTCGGCGTTTCCACCAGCCTGACCTGGGAGAAGTGCGTGGCAGCGAGCGGTGCCTGGTCACTAGGTGCAGCCCTTAGCTTGGGAATGAGCTGACGGGGAAAAAAATACATCCCTCCTTCCATCTTCCAGCCTTGGGAAGGAAGGGGGCAGTAAATTTCCACCGCAGACTGACAGCCAGCAGGTACTCGATGCCAGAAAACACCTCTAGCATTCATCGTCATCTGACCACGGATTTCAGTCCTGGGCTTTTCTCAGCTGCTGGTTTTCTTAAAACACGGTTTTGAAAGAAAAACCCTTGCCCCTGTAGAGCAACAGAATTCAAAAGGGAGCTGCTGGGACCGTTCCAGGGCTGCATCTGAGCTGCTCAAAGGACTGGGCAGGCCCTGGTCTTTTCAGCTCTTTGAAAAAGCCCTGGCTCCCCTATGGGCTCGCGACAGCTTGCTTGGCCGCCGGAGGAAGGCAACATCCAGGGTTTCTCCAGCATTTCGATGCTTTTGACATTTAAGGCAAGAATGCCTTGACTTTTTCCAGCATCTTCTTTCACAGGGAAGGTTTCCAAGCCACACGTGAGGCTGGGGAGCTCTAATCCCGCCAGCAACCGAAAGCTGCTCCCGGACGGCTGGCGCAGGGCAAGCAGACTCCGGCCCCATCCCCGCAAGTGAGGGGGATGCTCCGCATGCCCCCCGGCCCTGCCGCTGCCGCCCAGGGCTGCCCGTGAAGCGCCGTGCCCCGCAGCCTCTGCGGCTCCCCGCCACCGGGAAATAACCCTCGTCCTGCGAGTCGTGGGCTGCCCACGGCAAGGGGAGGTGGAGGTGTGGAACGGTCCCCGTGGTTCACAGCCCTTGCTAAGGCTGCCCCGGGGGGTATTTCTCATGGACAGCACAGCCCGGACAGGCCAAAAGTCCTACTCCTCCCCAAAATGAAGAGCTTGAGATTGAGGTTTTGGGTGCTGGCTGGGGACACCGGGGGCCAGCTCCTGTAAGTGGGGCTTGACGGGCACCTGTCCTTCCCTGGCAGAGACCCTCCCTCACTTTCGGGTCCACGTGCTGCTTTTTGAGCCTCCAAGGAGTTTCTCACCAAAAGTTGTCCTCCTCCAGCCTGTTGCAGAGAACGCGAAATGAAGGGGACGCTAAGGCCGGTGCCAAGCAGGCAACGCCCTACGGGAGTGATGCTGAGACCAGCCCCTTCGGGAGCAATTCCACCAACACTGTCCAGCTCCGCACTCTCCGGCTTCGCAGACCCGGTGATCCCGCCAGCTCGGCACGGTGCAAAAACGTGCAGGGCTGGAGATGAATAACACGTATTTCAGAAATAATTCATTATAATAACATATTTCCATTCTGCCAGGAGACGACGCGAAGGAGCCAGACTGCCTGCTTGACAGACGAGGAGGAGTTGCTGTGCGATAGCTAATGAAACAGTTTAAAGAAAACTCACACGCCCCGTCCCCGAGAGGCTTGTTATTTTCAGAATGGAGCGGGTAAGCCACAGCATTTTTCCTTTTCCGCTCTTTCCTGACAGGCAGGTCCCCAGGGGCGTAGCTGGCCACGGGCGTGCTGGGAACTTCCACAGGGACCCACGGGCACGGCCCCCCCCGCCAGCGTGGGTCGGCAGTTCTGCTCCCCAGCACGCTCGGTGCCAGGACAGTTTCCCCGGTGCAGAGCCCACCCTCACAGCCCCTGACCCCAGTGGAGCCCTTTGCGTTGGACCCCATCCGAAACCCCAGCGCCCACCGTGCTTCGGGGTGGCATTGCTTTGCCTGCCGAGGTGAAGCGGGGAGGAATGGGGACGGGGCGTCCCCGGAGCATCCTCGCCTGTGCCAGGGCTTTCCCCGAGTCCTGGGCTCTTGCTGCCGCTCGCTCGCCGTGAGCTCCCGGTGCTCCTCTCACACTCTCCCACAACAGGACCTGCTCCCGAACCGAACATCCTGCCGGGTGGAAGCAGGAATTGCTCCTGATGGAGACAGGAGCTCACCAGTGACGGGCCTCCCGCGGCGCTCGCTTTCTCGAGAAAATCGTTGGATGCAAATTCTGCACCGACACGAGCAGGGAGGCAACGAGCCAGGGCGGCTTTTGGGCATCTGCAGCCACGAGGGGCACAGCTAGAGCCGGGCTAGAGCTGCCATGTCCCTCCCCACCCCGATTTCTTTCTTTTTCCCTCTGTAAAGAAATGGGAACAAAAAAGCAAAATACACCCAAGTGTTAAGAGTACAACAAGGACTTTATTATATGAATTACTATTAAACATCTTTAAGAAAAAAAAAAATCACTTATGGAAATAAATTCTAAAATAGCAACACTCACAAACGTCACAGATTGTTTCGTTTTGTTCTTTTTAAACCATTTTGTATAGAAGTAATACAAACGTCACTGAGAATTGTACTTTTTTATGTAAGAAATGCATTTTGGATTCCAAGCCGGTTTTAGTGGCCTTTCTACTCATTAGACCTGATGTTTTCTTTTTAAAGGACATAAAAATAATCACTCTTCATCCTCCATTAAAATGATGCTTTGTGCCCCCAAGGTATTTTGAAATGGCTACAGAGTGACATCATTCGGAGAGGCTTTGCCTAGCCCAGGATATTTAAGGGCAAGTTGTTAGACTGCGTTAGCAAAGACACCCCCAAGCCCCCGCGAAGCTGCCAGCCCACCGCCAGCCCTGGGTGCTCACGGGTGCGGTGCCCGCTTCCAGCGCAGGACCCTCCGCGGTGAGCGCGTGTTGCCGGACCCACCCAACGCAAAACCTTTGCTGGCAGGGTAGACGGAGCCAGCGAGGCCGGGAGGTTTGCACCCACCGCATGCAGCGAGCGGAGGTCGCACAGTGACGCCCGTCCCCTCTTCACAGACCCCGTGCTCCAGCTCGCAGCCCCCAAGCTGCCCTTCCTCTCCCCATTTTCTCACAAGACTGCAGCCCTGCTCCCCGGCAGGCAGCCCTGCGCAGGCTCCGTGGGGTCCCCGGTAGCATCGCAGGGAGCGGAGGATGCCGGGCGCTTCGGGGACGTGCTCAGCCAGACCAGCCCGAAGCAAAAGCAGGGGCAGCCTGCTGCCTCCGGGCTCCTCTCCACCAGCAAACTACGGCTGGGTTACAAAGACGACTCGCAGGCAACGTGTCAACTAATGCGCGGGCTTAGCAGACAAGGGAGAGGAGAAACAGCAGCATTTACCACTACGCCACTTGCTGCTGTTAAAGCCAGCGGTTCCAGCAGGACTGACCTGTGACGTGATGCAAAACGTGGCTTGCCCAGCGCTAGACTGCCAAAGAGAGCTCAACGCGATCCTCCGCAGCCATGGCACGACGCAGCCCGTCCTCCAGCAAGGACGAGGAGCGCAGCAAACCCTCCAAGGGCTTGGCAGCGGGAAGACATGCTGCAAGCGCCCGGGCACAAGGGCTTCGCTGCCTCTCCTCCCCGCGCACCAGACCAGCCCTCCAGGAACAACCTCCTCGGCTGGGAGAAGCCGAATTTCCTTCCTGCAGGAGCCTGAGCTCCTGCCCGACTGCTTGTCAGTGCTTCCTGCGTTCATGGAAACTTTGCTGAAAGTTAAGCCCTCGGTAGCTAAGAGGCGCTGGAACATTGACAAGCTGATCCGCTTCCAAGCTTGATGTTCTTCCAAATATGCAGAGAGCTGCTTTGGGCTGGAAGGGAGTAACGGCAGCCTCCTACAGACCCCAGAGCCAGTGGAGGGTAGGAAAGGAGCCCCTCCTCTCTCTCCACCAGTCTCAGGCTGGGAATAAAAGTCCCACCCGGGGACTAAAGGACCTTCTGTTCCCAGCGGCAAAGCCCCAGCTTCACACTTGGGCCCTTACGCCCGCAGACACGCTCGCACCCCGAGCCAGGCGGGGACACACACCCCTCCAGACACCCATTTTACCCCGCGCAGTGCGGAGCAGCCCAGCGCGAAGCACGCTGTGCCGCTCCAGCGCCTCCCTCCACCCGACAGCCGGGCACACGGCAGGGGACAGGGCGGGCTCGGAGCCTGCAGGCGTCGAGGCAAGGCCAGCGTGGCTTGGGATGGCTCTAACCTGCCGGCCGGGCTGCCACGACTCAAGGGATGCTCCTCTCTCCTTCCCTCAAAAGAAAAGGAGCAGACACCAAAGCTGGGATCAGCTTTTAGGATTTTAGGAACCCAAAGCTCGCTGGCGTCCAGGGTGCTGTCAGCCCAGCGCAAACAGCCTGCCCTTGCCCTCACCACCCCGGGCTTCGGCCAAGCCCCGGTGCTGCCGGGAGCACTTCGTTTGCGCTAAGGGGACGCTACCCAGACCCTGCAGCCCCAGACCCCCCGAAGCAGCCCCGGTCCTGGCCAGGGACCAGGGAGGGGGCGAAGCGCGCGGGTCCCCGCCGATCCCCACCACGGCTGCGGGGGCGATGGCAGCGGCACTCAACAGGTGCACCGGCTGCGCCGCTCACGGGGAAAGAAATCTTGGCGTCCACTTCAAAGGCACGCGGGCTCCGGGAGGGTTTGAAAAGGAGCCTGTCGGGAGCCAGCGCCTGCAATGTGGGCTTTTGTTACCAAACCCTGCGGAGAGGCAGGGAAAACAGTTGCATGTGTGTTTGATGGCTGGGGTTTCTGCGTCTGCCGCCTTCGCAGCTCCAATCTTGCAACATTTGTGCTGGTTCGCAGGAGCCAGAAAGTGAAACAGGCACGTCTATAGCCACCTCCTGCATTTCGCAGTAAACAGATTATGCCGATAAAGGAGAAGAAAATGTGCTGGCGGGAGCGATTTCTGACTTTACGCTCATCACTCATTACTTACACAGGGAAGGAATTTGTTTACGTAATTATTTTTAGCCTGACAGCATCTCCGAAAGCTGCAATGATTCAAGCGCTGCCTGCCAGCCCCCCCAGCCCTCCGCCGTGCTCCCCGGTGAAACGAGCCCCCGGGGCGGGTGCGAGGAAGGGTGCTGTGCTCCTGCCCCGGCCCCGCACCAAAGGCGGCAGCGCTCGCAAGCCCTTGTGCAAACTCTCCGTGCCAAAAACACCTCCGCCGGCCTCAGCTGCAAACCCCCCAGCTCAGACTTTGCATCTTACCGATGCCGGGGGGCATCCCCGGAGCCGCTAGCCCCCTGCCCAGCAGCCGGGACCGCCAGCGGCACGCCGCACCCGGCGGGACGCGTCCTGCTTCAGCAGCGAGGGTTAAACTGATGCGAAATCCAGCCCTTGGTGCTGCCCAGCCGTCCTGCCCCGCAGCGGCACCCGCCCGGCCAGGACGTGAGCCACACCGCGGCCCACACAGTGTCCGGACGTCAAGGCAGTTTTAGCAATGCCGAAGGCAAAGGTTTAATTCAAAGTGAAACGCCTAGGAAAAGAAGGCCTTTCCTTTTATAAACGATTTATATTATTTGACTATTACCTGATCTGAATCTCTGCTCATTACTCCTAGCAATAGTAGACAACGGCTGTTAGGTTCTCTTTCTCACGTGGTTTTTTTTTTTCCTGTGTGCGCAGAGTAAAGTTACATCAGATCGCTACAGAGATATGTTCAGGAGTGCTCCGGCCAAGCAGATCCCACATGTGAATGCATCCTCGTTAGTACAACTGATTTTCACTCCTGCGACGCCACTCGGACCGAGAGAGCAGGCGGGATGCTGCTCCTCCCAAGTCTAAGCTCCACTGGCTCCTCCACAGCAGCTCACATCAGCTGCCGGCTTTTTTTTTTCCTTTTTATTTTTCCTTTTTGGCTGATTTGCTAGATAGGAGAAGTTGTTTTCAAACCGCGGGTAAGAAAACATTGTGCCTCACTTCAATACTTGTACTTCAGAGGAGTACAACAGCAGAGGGGGAACAGCCAAAAAACTGGATTATTTGTTGGGTGGTTTTTTCCTTTTTCAGCCATCTTCTTATGAAGCCTTGTGCACGTTCTGTGCCAGCAATAAACCCCAGCGCTGGGACCTGGCGGGGAGGAGAAGGGGAGGGAAGGAGAATGGCACACGCTCAGCCCCAGTCACGCCGTGGCCAGCACCGGCCCCGGCCCGTCGCAGCACCTGGGGCTGTTGCCAGCTGCGGCACCCACAGCAGCCAACGGGGCTTGTCCCCACCCGGACACACTCTGGACCCGACCCAGAGCACCTGGCTCCCTCCTCCAGCCAGGACGGACGGACGGACAGGGCCATTTGCACGCTCGGGAAGCGTACGTCCCCAGCTGCCTCTCACCGTTTACTGCCCTTCCTTCGGCGTCTCCTCCTCCTCCCGGAGCTGCTGCTTCCGTGCTTGGAAGTCGTCATCTGAAAGGCAGAAGCAGGCAGGGGCTGTCGGGGGCTGCAGCTGCTTCCACGCCAGGACGCCGGCCACCGCGCCGCGGTCCCAGCCCCGGCAAGGTGCCCCAGCGGGGAGGCAGCCCGGCCCCCACCCCGGGGCAGGGATTTCCTTGCCCAGACAGACAATTCCCAGGGACTGGGACGTGGGGACTCTGCCAGAACACGCCTGAGAACACTGGAAGGAGGTTTTGGCCCAAGGGGGCATTTCTGCCACGTGGTCGCACCTGAGCCAGCCCCAGGGTGGTCCGGGTTGGCACAAAACCCACTGCCAAGACCCACCTCTGTGCAAACCTGGCTGATGACAGCTTTGCCAGGGCTGTGCCCCCACCCCACGCTACGCGCCCTGCAGGGCTGCACATCCCAGCTGCGAGCCCCCGAGGCTTCCCAAAAGAGGAGATCCCGTCCCTGGTCACCCCAGCAAGCACACGCTCACAGGAGAGCCGCGTGGGACCAGGGCCGAGCCCGCTTCACGGGTGGCCGTGCCCCGGCACAGACCCGATGGGAGCCATCCCCAGGCAGGGCGATGGCGTGGGGCAGGACGGGGCCGGGCACCGCGGGACCTCAGCTAGCCGTGCCGAGCACAGCACACACGGCGCAGCGTGGCACGGCACGGCATCGTGTTTCTTACCGCATGAATGTCCTTCGACATCGTCGAGAAGATTTGCCGTGGAAGCCGCCGTCCCCAGCCTGCGCCCTCCGCTAAGAAAAAACAGCGATGGGGCCAGGACGTGGCCGCAGCACAAGAATTGCCCTTCCCAGCCCACGGCCCAGCCGCGAGAGGCAGCCAGGAGGCTCCGGCCAGACCGTGGCCTTGGGGAATCCCCGGGAGCACCTAAGTGAGGCCACTCCAACAGCCCTGTGCCCCCCCACAGCTCCCCAGCCCCTTTTAGGATACACCTGGTGCTTCAACAAGTGTTTTCTTTTTGATTTCCTCATCTTCGTCTTCTCGGAGAAGGCTCTGGCGAGTTCAAACAGCTTCTTGCGCGTGGCTGGAAGGAAGCAGCCGGGTGAGGGTCTCACCCCAAAACCCTTCTCAAAGCTGCCACGGGCGATGGGGAGGAGACGGCCAGGGCCAGCGGTGCGAGGGCCACCCGCGCCCCGATGCCCCGTGGCAATACCCTGCGTTTGCCTGGGAACACCAGGGCTGCGTGAGGCTGCCAGGCTCGGAGCGCCGGGTCCTGCAACCAACAGGGACGCGGTGGTGCCTGGCAGGGGGTGCCGAGGTTTCTACCCTTTCGCCGGGGTTTTTTTGCAACAGGAGAAGCAGGCTGTGGCTTGCTAAGAGGAACTGATTGGAAAAGGGAGACTTACAGCAAACCCTCTGCTTGCTTTTCTAGGATTCACACCAGCCCTGCTCAGAAATTCCTCTATTCCCCAGCACCACCTGCATCCTTGACTCACGCCACAACCCGCATGTGCACCAGGGACAGACGGACAGTGCAGAGCCGGGGCATCAAGACCCAGGTCTCCGTCTCCCGTCCATCGTGCTGGCACCCAGCCCCGGCACGCGGCACGGGAGCTCCCTGTGGCCAGTGAGGGCCAGGAGGAGAGCCCCACAGGGCGGGGATGCACCAGCCCAGGACTGTAAAACGGAGACAGAAACTCAACCCCAAAGCACCGCTGCCGGGGCTGAGCGCTGCCCGAGCCCAGCGTGCCACCGCAGCGTGCAACGGCCTGTGCCTTGCCCACCAACGTGCCAGCCCTCCGTGTGACTCGCGGGGGTAATGGGCACGCTCGCACCCAGCTGCCACGAGAGGCGACGAGAAACCCCACGCGCACGTGCTAGCAGACGCGCGTGTGCCAGCTGACGCGCACAGAGCGGACGCGCTGCGTGAGCGGGGAGCGCTGCAGCGCTGGGGCGAGCGCCAGGCAACGCTGCCGGCTCTTCCCCTGCCCACCCCGCTCCCACCGTGCAGGCGTCCCGCTGCCAACACGGAGCCTGCAAACCGACTCACATTTTCCCATGTGTTTCAATTTGTCTCTGAATAAGGCATCGTCAGACACGGCACTGCCGGCCTCGCTGGTTACAGAGGGGGCTACGTCACCTGGAAGGCAAACATCTGGTCACCGGGAGTGCGTGCGCGGCGAGGGGAGGCTCGAGACAAATAATTTCCATGACCCAATTCCAGCGCTAGCAAAATGCAGCCCTGCCACGAGCAGAGCTGAGCAAGAGCAGGCAGGACGAGGGCAGTGGCACGCCAGGGCTGGCTCTGGGTGAGGACCCTCTGCAGATACAACCCCCGAGACCGTGGGTGCAGGGACATCCGCTTGCAGCACACCCTCAGCCCCGCGAGGCTGCTCGCCTTCAGCCGCCTGCGAGCGGATGCGGGGCGAGCGGCAGCTCAGTCCCACCGCCAGCACTACTGCGGAGCTGTAGGGGCAGCAGCCCCAAATTACCTCGGGCACTAATTGCGCCCTGGGTATTAGACCGTGCCCACGCTCAGTACCCGGGATAGCAAGGCCACCGGATCAGGAGCAAAAGTTCAGGCATCCCAGCGACACGGTCAGGTGGACCAGAGACCCCGACAGCCATGTCCTTGTGCCCCCCGCCCTCGGCCCGTGCCCCTTCCCGGGTCCGGGTGCCCTTGAAGCGCCGTGCGCGCAGCCGGAGCTCCACCGTGCCGCCCAGCCACTGCGTCTCGCCCACCCCCGCACGGGGACATCGACAGACACCAGCTCTAATCCTGAACCCGGGCAGCTGCTCCGCTTCCCGAGGTTAATCAGGATTACCCGGGAACAGTCATTATGCCTCCCAGGCACAATCCTCCGCTCCGGCCAACACAAGGGAGGGCTTTGTCTCCCGTGGGAATGGATCCCAGCTTCCACCCGCAGGGATGGACGGAGGCAGGACGCAGGAGCACCTCCCCGTGGGAAGGGCAGGGAGGGCAGCAGCACCCATCCCCATCACCCACCAGCTCCTTTCCCGTGCCGGGGGGCCAGCGGGGAGGGATCAGCCAGTTTCCTCTCTCCGCAGCCACCTCGGAGGCAGCCGGCCAGCGGCAGAGGGCTGGGAACACAGGAGCTGCTGAGAGGCGATGCTCACGCGCATCTTGAAAGTTACCTGATATTACGGAGGAGAAACCAAAGTCGTTGCTGACAGCAACACTGGTCGACTTGGATTTTTTTGATTCATATTTCAATCGATCTGAAAAACAAAAAGCCCCGCGCTCCGCTCGATCAGAACCTCGAGGCAGTGCACGTGGCTCCGCTCCCCTCTCCCCTCATGGCGGCAGAGGGACAGGCCGATGGCAAGGGAGGGAGCTCGGGCTTCTCTTCAGCATGGCGACCACAAGCCCTTTGGTGGGAGCCCGCAAGAGCAGGCAGGAGCACTCCTCTCACCGCAGCAGAGGAACCGCCCGCCCGCCGCAAGCACGCGGCAAGCACACCGGTGGTTTTCCAGCCATGGTGGCCAGGGGCGAGCCCTGCAGTGAAGGTGCTGCCGGGACCCTGCAAACCACCAGGAAGACCTCCGAGGGAGACAGCCCCTCAGCCGGGGGCTCAGAGCCGGCAGCAGCGCAAGGGAGGGGAAGGGCAGCTCTTTGCTCAGCGGCAGCAAAACCACCGACATCCTCGAGCCCTCCCCGCAGCGCTGGGCAAGCAGCTGGCTGCCGGCTCGCCGGGAAGGAGCGTGGTGCCAGGGAAGGAGCAATCACGGCAAAACTGCTCTCCAGTTCAGGCCCTGCCAGCACCGGGGGAGGGCACGCAGCCGGGGAGGGCACGCAGCCGGGGAGGGCACGCAGCCGGGGAGGGCACACCAGCCAGGCTGGGCTCGGAGGGCATCTCTGAGGCTCCTTGCTATGGATTTTGCTGGGCTTTGCCAGAGACACCGCAGAGAAGCAGGGAGAGGGAAGAGGGAAGAGGGAAGAGGGAAGAGGGAAGAGGGAAGAGGGAAGAGGGAAGAGGGAAGAGGGAAGAGGGAAGAGGGAAGAGGGAAGAGGGAAGAGGGAAGAGGGAGAGGAGAGCCTCGTGGCAGGTGGCTGAGCAGCAGGAGCAGGAGCCCAGGGAGCAGCCCGCTGCCCGGTGTCAGCGGGTCGGGCCACCTGCCACCAGCCTGGCCACATCCTGCGCTGGCTCTGCTTCGGCACAAGCCACGATGCCACGGGCAGGGCAATGCTGCCGGCAGCCACAGAGGCAGAGGTTTCTGAAGGCGCTTCTCACCTCTCTCCAGGGCGAGGAGGAAATCCCGGTTCCTCTGGAGCTCCTTCATGAACTCTTCGTTCTGCAGGAACAGCGCGATCCGCTCGTCCTCCAGGTACTGCTTCCACCGCCGCTCCTGCTCCAGGGAGCCCTGGCCCCGCAGGGCAAGCCCCCTCGGCACGGGCTGCCGGCAGCCGTGGGAGCCCTGGGCAGGAGGCAAACACGGCAGAGGTTGGTTGGTGGTCGCGGTGCCTGTGCCGGCGCACGCAGGAGGCTCCCCGCAGCAGCGCCTGAGGCTGAGCTCGGCCTTTTGCTCCTCTGTTACACCGCTGTACCCGCAGCCCCGACAGCCACCGACTGCTGCTCCCGGTGGGGTCCCTCCCTCCTACGCCCAGCACTTGACAGCCCAGGGCACCGTCCCCCCGGCCGGGCTGCGCTCGGGACGGTGCTGCTGCAAAGGGGACAAAGGGGGACAGGGCACCACCGCCTGCGCCCAGCGGGAAGGGGGACGGGGCGGAGGCAGGAGGGGATGGCCGTGGCACGCAGGAACGGGGACCTCTTGGTGTGGGGTCAGCATGGCACGGGGAGGAACTGGTGCCGCCGGAAGAGCTCCTTTGCAGAGCGCAGAGTTGCAAAGATTTTTAACTTTAAACCGTGGGTTTGAGCCAAGACAGAGCCTGGTGTGGAGGCAAGGGAGAAGGGTCTCAGCCAGCGTCGCTGCTTTTATTTCCCCCTATCTAAAAGCAGAGGCTGCCATTTCCCGCTGACAAACGTTCCTGCACGAGGCACCTCGTGCTCCCCCGCCGCTCCCGGTGCGGTGGCACCTGGGGAGCAGCAGAGCCGCGCTCTACAGCCGCAACCTCATCCTCGCCTACAATATTTATCTGATTTGTAGCTGCTCTCAGAGAGCCATAAAAAGCAAAAGCACACAATTACCGGGGAAAGAAAAGGGCAGCTGCTCCTCTCCTCCCCCTGAGCCCAAATGAATTGGCATCTTCCTATTCCCAGAAAGGTAATATAGCCCACGAAGCTCAACTTGCAGGGCAATCATTTATGAAAACGTGGCAGGCTGCATTTGGAGCCAAAAGGGGAGGGAGGAGCCGATGCACGGGGCAGACAGGGTGCCTGCAGCCCCCCCCAGCCCCTCACCGTGCCAGGAGGGCGCTGGCCCCATTTGCGGGCTGGCTGCTGTGATGGCAAAGGGGCCGAGGGATGCCCCAGGGATGCGGCGTGCCTGGAGCCGAGCTGGGTGCCCAGCGCGGTCTGTGCTGGGGCTGCTTGTTCTCCACGGGGTGCTGCCCGCTGCCTGCCCTGCTGTGGGCAGAAAGGCACCCGCGACCCCAAGCCTTGTGGCTCCGAAACCGCCAGGAAGCAGGAGGCGACTCTGATTTCCCAGGGGCAAAGCCTCTGGTTTGCGCTGGATTTTCCACCCAAGTTCCACTGCACCAGCCCCTGCGCGCCCTGGCAGTGCTGCTCTCCCCAAGAGCGTATGCTGGTCCTGCTGCTCCTCACCAGGGGAACGGGTAAGATTTTCAAATAATTTAAAATATTAGGTTCTTACTACAAGTGGCATTTCTGGCACTAACCGCGGGGCTAATGGCAGGAAAAACATCAAAGCCTCACTGGAAGATTCCCCTTTCACACCTTGCTCACTTCAGTCTCGCCTTGAACAACAAGACGCGCTCCAAGACTTTCAGTTTAGTCCGCACCCGATACCCAGGTGCTTTCAGAGCGCTGATGCTGCAAGCTCAGGGTGGCTGAGGACCGGGTTTGGCGCTCCGTGCCACACCACGGGGCCAGGGCGCAGGCTGGGAGGGGCGGCAAGCCTCACCTGTGCGCCAGCGGTCTGCTGGGGCAGGATGCGGAGGAAGTCCTCGGGGAGGTTGCCCAGGAGCGGCGGGTTCCAGTTCCTGTAGCGCCCGGGTGCCGGGGTGCTGCCGGGCCCCGGCACGTCTGTCCTGGGGGGCAAGCACAGACAGCACCTTTGGCAAGGGAGAAACCCACCGACATCTGCCGCAGCAGCGGGGCACGGGGCCCGGCACGGCAGCCCCCTGCCTGTCTCCACCGATGGTCCTGGGAACCAAGAAACCACAGCGCGCCTCCCAAACCCACGGCATTAGCGTTAGCTCCGAGAGCGAGAGGCTTTCCTAGCGAGTTTGAAATCTTTGGGAGCTGCTTTTCAAGACTTGCCCCGCAACTGCGCAGGCTGGATTTCCCTTCTCCTCCCCGTTTTGCTCCGACTCCCAGAAAACAGCTCTATGGGAGCCCTAGCACTGCCGGATTTTGCTTACGAAGCTGACGAACTTCTCTCACCAGATGTCACACCCAGCCTGCACAGCCGGCAGCGCCTTCGTCCGAGGGGGCTGGCACAGAGGCGGCCAGGGCACTGGTGCTTGCTGTCCCGCAGGTCCTGAGCCTTCGGCCGAGCCGGTGCTGCCGGGGAGAGCCCTCACCCTGCAGGGCAGAGACCCTGGGGGCTCAGCGACCCGGGGGCTCAGCGACCCGGGGGCTCAGCAAGTCAAGCTGACCCGAGGCCTCTGGTGCCGAGAGCCACGATGCGTGGGGCCCCAGCCGCCCAGCACCTGGTGTTTTCGAGCAGAGGCGAGCGCTCCCCGCCTCTGGTAGCTGATTTTTGCCATTCCACGCGCTGCCAGGGCGGCTTTCCGGGCCCTTCAGCTGTTCGCTTTTTAGGGCCTCACAGGGATTTTTTAGCCAGCTGTGAGCTTCATTCATCTCCCTTGGCTTCGTCTCACCCAGCCCTAACAAACTGACGCCAGATGCCCCTTGCCGGGGCCAGCTAACGTGCAGCAAGCCCCCCCGGGCGCCGGCGCAGGTGCTTTGCCGGCCGCCCCGAGCAGAAGGTGCGGTGCAGCCACGGTGCGGGGCTGGGGGCTCACCTGGGCGGGGGGGTGGGTGGCGCGCGGGGGTAGCGGCTGCCAAACGCCTGGCTCTCGTAGGCGGGAGGGGAGTAGACGGGAGGGGGCTCCTCGTCCGAGCTGTCGGGCTCCAGGGTCCGCTCCAAGATCTGCGGGGCGAGAGGACAGGGTGAGGGCAAGCCGGGGAAACGCTGCCGGCCGGGCCGGGCCCCCACGCACGACAGCACAGCAGGGATGGGACCGGCTGAACGCCGCTGCAGAGAGGATGGGGGCAACCTCCCAGTACTGGTCCCCCTGCAGCAGGGGGCTTTTGGCCGGGTTTGGAGGTGCTGCTCTCGAGGGAGGAGGCACCACGTTTCGGGTGGGCGGGTGAGCCTGTCCCTAGATGCACACAGCCCTTGGGGGCCCTCGGACAGCAGCAGAAGGGTCTCTGCCGGGTTTTGGGGTGGGAGGGAGGAAGGAGAGAGCTTCGGCTTGAGCCTGAAGCACTGTTCAAGACAAACCAGCCAGGCTGCACGCTCCAGATCAGCTGAATCGGGCACTCAAATCTCTGCCCACCCGCAGCAGCCGGGCAGCACCATGCCCAGGCAGAAACGAGGCAGGATGAGACTGAGCTGCCCGCTCACAATGAGCCAGCCGTGGTGGCCAGGAGTCCAGGCAGGGGACCCATAGCCACGTGCTGGGGACCACTGGCAGGGGTTACCTCGGGGGGGATGCTGTCCTCCGAGTCCGAGCTGTCGTCGCAGCCGCTGCTGTCCAGGTTCATCTGCAGGAGCTGGTCGATGGTGGCGTCCACGGCGCCGTTGTTGGCCCTCAAGACACACTCAATGATGTCGTAGTCCATGTTGGGGAACATGGTCTTGAAGTCCTCCATGGCCTGGTTGAACTCCAGCCGGCGGACCTGCCTGGCAGGGCGGCTGTTGTTGAGCTCCTGGGCGGAGGAGCCGCCGCGCGAGCTGCCGTTGCTGCTGCTCCGACGGAAGAGGCTCGTCATGGCGGGGCGGCTGGCACGGGGGCACGGCAGCTGCGGTCCCGGCCGCGGCGAGGCGGGTGTGTGCCACCGCTTGTCACATCAGCCGGCGGGGAGCATGGGCGGGCAAAAGGGGTCCCGCTCCCCGCGGCCGGTGGCACCGCGCGTCAGCCCCCGGCACGCTGCAGCATCCTCCCACCTGCGGAGGGGAGAGGGGAGAAAGTCACCTGCAGGACGGAGCATCCAGAGGTACCATGAGATCCCGGTCTCAGCAGGGGACATTCGATTCAATTCCACCCATCCAACTGCGTCCCCGTGGGACCGGCCCGGCCCTGCAGCGGGTTCGGCACACCGGAGCTCGGATGCGCCGTGCCAGGGCCATACAAACCAAACGCAAGGTAAGAAAAACGGCATTACTTCCACCACAGAGGGCTCCCCAGATTTAACATTTCCAGGTTTGACATGTATTTATAAACACAGTAAAATCTCTCTTTAAAATAAAAAATAGAGTCGGCTCAGAGAGTTTCAGAGCAAGGGGCTAAAATACTTTGCAGTATGGCAAATCGACCCTTGGGAAAAGCCACCAAATCCAAGATTAACGTTCACTTTAAAACCATAAACAGATTATACAGCTACTGCTTCTCATTTGGAAATGCAGGGCCAAATTCAGTTCTGGATTAACTCCACTGTTGAAACAGAATTACCCCAGGAACACTTTTGATCCATAATATCATTTTCAAAGGCTTTTTCCTAAGCGGCAGGCAGAGAGTTCAAGTCAACTGTCCCTAAAATGGTATTTAATTCAGAAGAACGTGCCAAGCACATTTCTCAGTGAAACAGGGTGTAATCAGATTCCCAGCCATTAAGTGGAGCAGTCACCTCTGAAGGTCGCCCAGGCTCTCCCCTGCCCGCAGCCAGGCCGAGCGTGACAGCCACATCCCCACCGCTCGCCCGGCCGCGGCCGCCGCACCGGCTCACAGCCCCGAGCTGCTCCAAGGGGCTTCCAGCGGCTGCCGAGAGTGAAACCCCCTTGCAAAACCTGGGAAACTTGGCACAAGCTCTGGGAGAAGGTTTATTTTGGCAACGCTGGCGAACGCCCGTTTTTGTCCCCAGGGACAGCCCTGCTCTGGCTCGGTACCCAGAGGAATTGCTGACGCCTCCGGAGGACAGGGGGGTGATTCCTGCTCCGCAGGCACGCTCCGCTCTCCCTCCCTGTCTTTTTTGTAATCCTGGATACATTTGCATTCAGATGCACCGAGCGTGCCGCTGAGCCCTGCGAGCGAGCCCGAACGGCAGCCCCCCGCAAATGCCGGCGCCCGGCCAGACCCTGCACCCCGGCTCAGGGCAGCAGCCCTCGGGCTGAACACGGTGCCACGGGGCCCTCCAGCCGATGCTGCCGAGGGACACGGGGTGCCCATGCTGCAGACAGGCCTCTCTGTGCGGGAAAGGCAGCTGGAGACCCCGGGCACGCACTGACGGCCCCGCAGGGATCCCACCTTCCCCCTGGCATTTGCTCGCCCCACGGGACGGGAGCCATGGAAAAGCATGAGGAGGTTCACTGCCAGGCTCGAGGGGCCATTTCCAAACAGCACCGGGAACCCCCAGCTCGCTCCTCGCTCGCTAACAAAATGCATTTAACAGATCACTCAGCCGAGACCCGTCTCCATCCCCGCAGTCGCTCTCTGTCCCCAGGATCTGCTCCTGCTTGCCAGGAGCCAGGCGCAGAGCAGCGTTGTGTGAGCGGAGCAGGAACAATTCCGACAGCCCTGCCCAACTCTATTCACCGAGGACAAATAAATCTGCTGGAGTCAATTAATAAAATACTGCTTCTCGGTTCCTCCTCTGCTACCATGACTCATTCATAGCAAAAAGCCGGCATTGTTAGCACCTCTGGTATTATACTTTAATTGCAATATTGCATGGCTGGTTTAGTCACATATTAAATTGAATTATAACACATTCACAGGGTGCGCACGCTTCTTAAAAGATTTGGCTACTCCAAGAGGATGGGGCAAGAGCCTGGACATCCGGGGAAAACAGGTTACATGGGATACACCGCAAACACACACACATTACCCAAATATGAAGGTGAGAGCTTCTGCAGAGAACCATTAGCTCTGCAATGCCATGCTAGCCCATAAACCTCAAATAGTAAAATCAGCCCCCAAAATCAGGAAATGGGCTCGGAAATTCCCAGATCTATTTAAAAATCCTAAGATCTACAAAGTAACAAGAAGAGCCTGCGGTTGGGGGTCTTTGTCTCCCAGCGTTTGACCTTTGAGTGTGTATTTACAGTCTTCTGCGTAACCACGAAGGCTGGGAAATCCCATTTACCAGAGCCAAAGCCCCCAGCCCACCACGCACCCGGCGTGGGCAATCCCCCTGCGATCCCTCTGCCCTGCCGCGGAGGGACCGGCTCCTCCCGACACAAACGCCTCTGTTCTGGGGACGTCAACGCGACGTGAGAGTCTGGGACAACTCACTGAAATCGCAGCCCACGCTGGATGGCCTGACTGCGCGCAGCAACGTGCCGAGGAACTGAAAGCTTCTGGTCAGAAGATGAACTGAATTAGGGATGGGGACAAGATATTTATACGCCAAAAAGCCTCTGCTGCGCACCTGGGTTCAAACAACCCCGAGGGATCACGCTGCTGGGACCTTCGCAGCCCCTGAAACACGGCCGGAGGCTGCGGGGCTTGCAGGAGGCCGCCGCGAAGGGCACGTTCAGCAAAACCACGGTGCAGCCGGTGCCCCCGGCACAGACCAGGGCCACCCTGCATGCTCCTCGGGCAAACACCACTGCGGGCAGAGCTGATGGCGGTGAAACGCTGCAAATGCAGGCTTTTAAACCCATTTTTTTAAGTCCTGCTGCTAACTCAGAGAAATGCAAACCACTACACTGGCATGAGTTAAAATCCAGAGAAAAGCAAGTCACGATATCGGCAGGAGTGAATTTAAAAGATAAACCGGTAGCTGTATTTGCAGGATCCTCCCCGATTCCTGCTTGTCCACATCAGCATCTTCAGGGGAGCAGTGGGGAGGGCAGTGGGACCCCCAGCTGCCAGCGCGGGAAGGGGCTCGGCACGGCTCTGGCCCTTATTTCTGGGATGCCAATGAGGGGCTGGGAAGACGCCAGGAAAAGCAAAATCCTTCGGATTTCCCAAAAAGGAAAGAAGAAAGCTGGGGTCCGACTGCCAGCCCAGGCTGAGCATGGGCTCGCTCGGGACACAGTGGGGTGCGGGCCGGGCTTCGTGCCCCCCATGTGCAGAATCAGGCTGCCATGACTCATTTAGCTGTTGCCTGATCAACTTTCTTCCTGCCTTAAAATAGTTCTTGCTCTGCTATCATGCAAAAAGGACCCTGAATGCTGTTATTCATTCATCCAAACCCAGGCACGGGCGTAATCCTTTGCCCTTCTGTTGCGCCCATCACAGGAGGAGCTTAAAGGCTCTGCAAGCTCTGGGTGCGCACGTCCCCGTCCCGTGGGTCGCGGGGAGCAGCGAGGCGGCAGCAGGGACCCCGGTGGGGCCGGCACTGCCCCCGTGCCCCCACCAGCCCCGGCAGCGCAGGGTAAAACCTCCCACCCCGGCAGGGTTGGCACCTGCGGAGCGTGGGCAGTGCTCGGTCCCGGTTCACCCTGGGGACACGGCGGCAGCTCCCGGCTGAGCCGCCTCCGCACCCAGCGGCAGCGGCTGTCCCGGCGCTGACCTGCGCCGCAGAGAAAGTGCTAGGTGACGTCCCAGCGCCAGGCTGGGGGCCAGGCGCGGAGCCAGCGCCGGCCCTTCTGACGTGCCACCGTAGCATCAAACCCGCAGGAAAGGCTCCCGCGTTGCCACCTCCATGCCAGCTTTCACCCGAGCGGCTCTGCGCTCCGGGATGGGGGCCAGCACAGAAGAAGCCCGCGCAGGTTTTGCCATCAGCGCCTAGCCAGGACAGCGCGGGATGCTCTCCCGCACACATCCACGGTTGCTTTCTCCCTGCACGCTGCGCTCAGGCACCGGCACGCCTTTAGGTCCAGCTCTTCCCCTTAGCTCACCACTTAAAAAACATAAAATAAGACCAAACAAACGCTGACCTTCAGGGAGGAGGCTCACCCCTGCGAGCCCAGGGGTGCATCCTGCCTTTTCTCCCACCCAAGACGCTAAGGACTTGCACAATTCAGATCCACCCTCGCCCGAGCCAGAGCCAAGAACAAGACCTCGGCTTCCGCGGAGAAACCCTTAATGACACTCATCGGGGAGCAGACACGGCGTGCGCAGCCTTGGGGAGCACGTCCTCCTGCGCCGGCCGGCATCCCGCCTCTACAAAGCTGGTCCTCACCCAGCCCTGGGCGCGGGGCCCTCGATACCTCGCAGAAGTGGACTTTTCACATCAAGGGATGGCCCGAGAGGCTGCGGCGCTTTGGGTCAGCTCCAGCCAGGAGCGAGCACGGTGCAAGGCACGGAGGAGGCTGCCTGCAGCTCGGCCGTCAGCCGTCCGGGAACGGCGCAGACGAGCAGCTGGATAATCCCAGGGGCTGGTTGAACTGGTAATGTCATGCTGGAAACAACAGTTGCTCAGCTCTGCGAGGAGCGCAGCCCAAACGGAGGAGCGAACAGCTGGAAAAGCACTGGGACTGATCGCTCGCAGCCCTCGCAGCTCAGGGAAGAGCCTTGGCACCAAGTGCAAACGCAAATATTCCCTTCCCCAGTGTCTGCTGCAGCTCAGACAACAGATGGGATTGCTCAAACACGGCTAAAGCAGCCCAGCCCTTCTTCCCCTGCTATTGCCACGCTGCCTTTGTAGATCACCCCTGCAAAGACGCCGGAGCCGTGAGCCCCGTTCGCAGCCGGGACGGGGTGACACCATCGAGTGCCCGTTCCCCCGAGGGCACCCATCGCGCGGCAGCGGCTGCAAGCCCAGGCCTGTAATGACTCGGCTGGGGGATGCGGACCAGCGGTGCGGAAGGCATTTCCATGCACGGGATGATCTAGAGACAAGGGCTGCCAGCACCCCGGCTCCTGGAGGGAAGACTCGTGGAGGAAGTCTCAAAACTAGGGACATTAAACCAGAAATAACAGCTTCGGGCAGAGCAGATTTGCCGAGCTCTGCCTGCAGCCAGGCCCCTGCAAAGGGATTGCTCAATACAGGAACGAGAAGTCCGGGAACGTGACTGCTCAGCGGCTGCAGGTGTGACTAGAATAGGATTGAAATTGGGATGAAAAGTAAAGGATCGGGAACAAAATTTACAGCAGCATCTACCAGCAAACTGAAAGGCAGAGCCAGGGACGCGCAGGATGGGGCCTTATCGTGTCCGCTTCAGGGGATGCGCACGCACGCCTCCCGGCCCGCAGCCTGCGGAAACTGCTTGCGAGCAAATCCTTTTTCATGCAAACAAATAAGCACCTGAGGATCTCCTTTAATACTTGTTCTACCACGTATTAAAAAGGCTGAGCTTAAGCCCTTTTCAAAGTAAAAAGCGATCAGGAAGGAGAGCAGAAGTAAGCCCTGTTTGAGAACCTGCGCAGCACGTACCTCTCTGCAAAAGGAAATTCCCCTCTTGGCTCCGAGAGCAGCGTTTAAAGCCAGAGCAGCAGCCGAGGGGGGACCAGGGAGAGCCATGGAGCGATTCTGGTCCCGACGCCGGGCACCGTCAGCGTTCCTGCTCGAGCGCTCTCACCCGACGGTTTTACTGGGAGCCCGCAGCCAGACCCGTGCTCTGAAATGCATGATAACCACATTTAAGAGAAGAAGCGGCGGCTGCTGCTGCCTCGGGGCACCCATTGCTCGCCCAGCCGCAGCCGGCCATGCCATCCTCCCGGACAGATTTATGAGGGTCCTTTGTGAGCCGACCAGATGTCAGCCCTCCACAGCACCCAGCCGGCTCATAAACCAACGACACCCAGTTAAAACCTGGGGGGCCACGCTCAGCCGGGACGGGACAGCCGGGCAGGGCTCCACCGGGGACCCCTCGCCCCCCCGGAGCAGCACCCGAAGCACCCACCTTTCCCCGCCAGTGCCGGGATGCAGCGGGATCCGCAGGGCTGCAAGGGGCTGCCCAGCCCCAGGGGTCCCGGCACTGCTGGCCACGCCGGGATGCCCCCAGCCCTCTCTGCCAAGCGAGGGCAGAGCCACCCCCCCGCCCTTCGGCATTGTGCTGCGCTACTTCCCGGCTTTCACACATTTACCATGCCAGAACTACAGCCCCCCAACCCCAAACTAAGCCTATATTAATGAGGTAGCACTAGATCTTAATCAAAAAGTCGCCTGCCTTGCGAGGCTGCCTTGCACTGGTTTCATGGAAGGTAATTTGATCTTGGTAGGACGACATTCCTAAAATAGTTGAGGGAATTCAAACATGAAATAAGGTTTCCAGGAAGGGATTAAAAAAAAAATAGGTCAAGCAAGTGTGAGCGATTAAAGTAACCCAGCATCCCTTTGTATGGTTTAACTGCATCTCTGTTCAACTCTATCTTGTATCAATGTGTAATAAATTAGATGCAAGAGGTTGCCTAAAGCAGAGAGGCCAATATAAGATTATTCCGTGAGGTGGCTGAACAGCGGCAACCTTTCCTCCTCCGGCTTTCACTGCCGACATCAAAACACACACGTCCTAGCTGAAAAATCAGCTTACAGCTTGTTTGAAACGCTTACGAGGAGCAAGCGCTGCCCGTGCAAAGGCGCACACGACAGCAGCAAGGTCCGGGCGCCAGCGCTGCCTCCGTCCTGCGGGAAAGCCCTGCACCCATCGCCGAACTCCCTGCCTCAGTTTACCCATCCATCTCAAGCCTCGCGGGAGGGAAGCCCAGGCACCCCCGTGCCCAGCGCCGGCCGCAGCCGTCACGCAAAGCCCTTGCGCCATATGTCACACGAACCCATCTTTAACTGCTTATCCCTTCTTCTCCCTCCGCGCTCCCAGCTCGGCACAAAGGCACCGGGAAGCAGCGGGGAATGAAAGAAAATAAAAATTCCTGCGAGGACAAAAGTGTGCAGCTCTCCCCGGGGCCAGACCCAGGTCAGGGTGTGCGGAGTCACCTCCGGGCAATTTTTGGGTTAGATGTGGTCAGCGAGCATCTAATGGGGAGCGGGCGAAAGCAAACCCAGGCTGGGGGCAGGGCCGGCCCCGCTCCCCGGCTAATTAGCACGGTTGATCCACAAATGCTAATTTGCCATTTTAGGTCAAGGGTCAAAGAAATTAAAGGACAGGAGGGGAAAAACGGAGAAAGAGCCTGAGCAGAGGCAGCCCCTTCCCCTCCAGCTCTTTGCATAGCAGGAACATACTGGGAACGGACTGGGATTAGACTGGGCTGACCCTGCCCCAGCCCAGTGGTGCCGAGCGTCTCTGCAGGATCTGGCCCTGGGCATCCCACAAAGCCAGGCGGCCGGGCAGGGCCAGGCCAGGGCCAGGCAGCGCAGACCAGGGCCAACGCAGGCCAAAGGCAGCGCCGAGGAGTCGCCCAGCCAGCAGCACCTCCGGCTGCTGCTCTCCCGCCGTCAGGGTTTAAGGGCCATCGCTTAACGTGCAAAGGAAAAAAAACCAAAAAACCTCGTATTGATTCGCCCCAGGCTCCGTGGAGCAGCGAGACCGCACGAGTTTCTATGGAAACAAAATTAGTCGAGTAAAACTCTCACTGATGGCACGATGAATTATTTACCAGGACAGGCCCCTGGCCATTAGGGTCTGGTAAAAAGATTTAAAAGTGATCACTGCATGGGCTGCTGGCAACCCCTTCCCTCCGAGCACTAAACCACAGCCGAGGAGGAGGAAAGCCCCTGGGTTTCCACACTCCGTGCACGGTGAAACCCACTGGGGACGCTGGGGGACCCACGCGGGAAGGTCCTGCACCACCGTCACCACGTCTGCAGCTCCAGGCGTCCCCGGGGAGAGGACAAGGGCGGCACGGGGGGACAACAGGGAGATGCAGCAACGGGGAGATTGTGATGAGCAGACAGGAATAAGCTGGCGTGAAAGAGGAGAGCCGCAGGCGCCTGAAGCCGTCGCCTTCCTGCGGTTTTGCTTTTTTACGACAACTTGACCGTACTGACGGGCAGGCATGTGAGCGCAGGGACTCTGCCGGGCTGCCCATCGGCCAGCTCCTGCCCTGCCTTCCGGGAAGGCGAGCGGGCGCAGACACCCTGGCAGAGCCTCTCCGGGGAAGCCAAGGGAGCGCCGGGGCCGTCCTGCGGGTATTTTGGGTGCAGAAGTAAAGCAGGACACCAGTCTGCCCTCCCAAGCAGGAGCCCTCGCTTCTCCCTCCTCCCCAGCTGCTTGCTACACGGCACGGCAGCGATACACGGCATAATGCCAGTGAAAAGGCTCCTGCCCGATGCCCGCCTGCCGCACACCGGCCACCCCGCGCGGTCACCCATCCCTCGGCATCCAGGATGAGCCTGCGCTGCTGCTGTGCCAAAGGCAGAGCCGGCCGCAGCCCCGCTCGGCCCGCAGCAGCTCTCAGCACCGCACTTACAAGTCGGGATCGCTGCGAGCCAAGACCAAGGGGAAGAACGGCACTAATTAAGTTGCACATGGAGGAGCTCTTTTTTTTTTTTATGAGTCACTAAGCCATATGGCTGATGCAAGCTATCCCGCGAAAGCACTGAGCTGACAATTCGAGCGCTGCCGTATCCTCGTTGTCCTGGGACACGGCGTCACACTGTAATTGCGCCCGTCTTTTGTCCTCCCTCGTGCCGGGTGACATTGCTCAGCAGAGGAGAACCTGCTTGAAACACTATACCTCGCCAGGGACAGATATTTAATTAATGCCAATACGTCAGGCCCCTCCTGCAGGAGCGTTTCCAGCCAGCCTCAAGAACAGGCTCCTCCATCCCCAGCACAACGGGGCTCACGGGGGAGAGAAAAGCCCTCGAAAGCCGAAGTATCGAGTTTGCTCTGCTCCTTCTGCTCCATCACAGCACATGACGGTTTTATACGGAAATTATGCAGGATGCTAACCTGGATTTGAAGCCAGGCCAATGCTCAGATAAGCTCTCAGTCTCCTTTCAAGCTCAGCAGCAGCCTGCTCCCGTGCCAGCACAGCCCCGTTTCTCGGCGGCAAGGGAAACCCAGAGCCCCCGAACTGCGGCTCTGCCCACTGCCCCCTTCGCCCACCGGCTGCTCGCTGTGCCCGGCCGCCAAACTAGGTCACGTTTTTCTTCAAAATCCCATCTCGCTTCTGTTTCGTTATTTTTAAGTTTGCATAATTAATTCACGTACAACCCCATCGCCGTCCCGTCCCGGTTGCTTTGCACTGGCCTGACCGTGGCAACTGTCAGCCAGGAACGTTCAAAGCCACAAGGATTTTATAAGCAACAGTTTAGGCTCCAGGAGCCTGGGAATCCTCCCCAAAGGATCCCCTCCTCCCCTCCCCATCCCAGCATCCGCTCCCACGCGACCCATCTCCATCGGCCGGGGCTCTGGCCACCTTTCCCCCCCCCAGCCCATGCCCAGCCCGGCTCTGCAAAGGCGCAAGCGGGAGCACCGGCAGGGTGCTGTCCACAAGGTGCACCCAGGCTCCTGGTGTCCCCGTCCCCTCGCAGATGGCACCTGGAGGTGAGGGCAGGGCTGTGTCTGACGGAGAAGGGTGCCAGGGCAGCCCGCAGTGCCTCCCCGTGCTCCCCAGAGCTCCCCGGCCGCTGCAAAGGTTGCGCTCGTGTGTGTTCAACCGCTGCCTGGAAGCGTGGTGGCAAAGAAAAAAACCTGCCGTTATAATTGACTCCGTAACCAAGGCAAATATTAAAATCAGCTTTGAGCCTGAACGTCCCTGTAACCCATCTAGCAGTGTGCCATGCTCCATTTTCTGGAGACGATCTGCCTATTTTCCCTCCACTCGAGCTCTGCTTTCCTCGCCAAGGACAGCGGCCAGGCTCCATCGCTGGCGTGCTTGCGTGCCCGGCTGCGTGCACCTTCCCTGGGGAAGTAAGCGAGGGCAGGGATCGACAAGCTGTCAGGCAGAAGGAAGAAATATCACT
Source organism: Ciconia boyciana (assembly GCF_034638445.1). Taxonomy (NCBI): domain Eukaryota; kingdom Metazoa; phylum Chordata; class Aves; order Ciconiiformes; family Ciconiidae; genus Ciconia; species Ciconia boyciana. The sequence goes on along the minus strand of NC_132950.1, from coordinate 11,355,862 downwards.
TCCAGGAGTCAGAGCTCATTTCCCAGCAATAAAAGCAGACTGGGGCTAGGGGAAAGCACATCCCGCACTACTTCAGCCCATAGGAAAGGACCTAGGGCTGCAACTCGGAAAAATAAAAGCCATCAACAAATGCTTGGTTTTAAGCAGTATAGCCCTAGATTGGGTTCAGATGGGCTTATAAAGGATCTGCCCTTCCCAACACGCGTTACTGCTACGGACAACGCCCTCCATGTGCCAGCTTCGTCTCCCCGGCCTCTAGCTACAGCTCCTCCAGCAGATGGGAAAAGGAAACGTTATTGCTTCCTCCCAGGGAGGGGAATTGCCCAGATCAGCATCCTCCCTTTACCTCCCCACTCTCCCCTCCGTCCTCTTCAGCCCCATTATCCCCACTCCACCCACACACACTCCTCTGGGGACCCGAGGAAGGGCCAGAGTAGCCATTACTCATAAATGCCACCTAGAAATGAAGACCTGAAGCTTTCGTGCTTCCCAGAGTTATTTGTGGGTGGATTTTATCTCCATCTATTCTTGGTGCACCTTGGTGAGGAGGGTCCTTACCGGCGAGCCGGCAGCCTGCCTTCCCCCTGCCGGGCTCACACACCGCGGCTGCAAGGGATGCAAGGAAGACAGTTATCCCCCCAAGACAGTTATCCCCCCAAAACAAACCCCAGAAGACAGAGGCAGAACCACCAGCGATGGGGACACGCCAGAGCCCAGCCACACGCAACCGTGGCAGGAGGGGACAGTTCCTGCAAGGCAGTTAGTTTGGGTTTTAAGACACTTGTTTGTTTGTTTGTCGCTGGGCAACTGAGAGGGTGGAAAAAAATATCAATGTCATATTGTCACCTATGAGTCACTGCTCAGCGCGGGTTGAGATGCCCCATTCCTCCCGCCGCCGAGCACGGGGCGGCTGGGAAAGAGCCTGAGGCACCCCAAAAGCGGCTTACCCTGCTCTTGCTGCCTGCCCAGTCCTGCCCCAATGCCTTCCCCGTCCCCGCAGCTGGGGACACTAGTGGCCCAGGGACGTCGGTGGCCCCCAGGGACAACTTTCCAGGCCCTGGAAGGCAGCACAGGAATTTGCATTTATATTTGCATTTCCTAATTGCGCCTGTGGGTTTCCTGGGGCAGCGGCTGGCTTTGGTTTCCATGGCAGGTTTTGTGTGGACCCGGAGAACCGAGGGAGGCACAAAGGGGCCACAATGGACCTGCCACTCACCCGCATCAAAGGCGGCCGGCGGGGCGGCACGGGGGCACCGCGGACGGGGGCACCGCAGCCTGTCCCCCTCCCGGCACCGCCAACACCGGGGCGGACGCAAGGAGCCCCCCCGGGCAGGGGAAGAGGCTGGCCGGCGGCCAACACTCGCGGGACACTGGTGGTTTCGGCACTCCTGGAGCAGCGGTGGGGACACGACGCCGGTGGGGCTGCTCGACAGAGGAGCCGAGCCTCAACCGCCATCACCCGGAGGTGGCAGCTGCCCCTCCGTGCCCATCGGAAGCGGTGCAAGAGCCAGACCCAGATGTTCCCCCTGTTCTCGTTTCCCGTTATTTTCAGCTGGCTTTCCATCCAGCTGGGGTGGGTTTCTTTCCCCTTCCAACTTCCCTGTTCCGTGTAGGGACTCCCTTGCTGGCAAGGCTCCCTGCCCCGGCTCGCCTCGCACACCGCTGTGCCCGCTCGGCTCCTGTGCTAACCCCAGGGAACCGGCAGACCAGCCAAAACCGGGACCGAGGCCTGGGAAAACCTGGTCCCCAAACCATTGCTGCAGCCCAATGCCACCGAGCAGAGGCAAGGCTCCGGCCAACGTCCCTCCACACCCCGGCCACGGTGACGGAGACGCTGCCACCCCAGCCACACCACAAGAGAGGGACCCATTACCGCCTCGCACACCTGCGAGGAGCTCCGTGTTATTACTTCAAGCATTTTTCTTATTTGGTAGTATACAATTATCATCATCATCATCATTAACTCGTGTCACCCAACATCTTCCCAGCTCTGACCACGAGCACCCCGCGATGCTGGCCGGCGAGCGCTCCCAGAGGGTTATGGCAGCAGCCCCCTCCCCGCGGATCCCACCCCGGGGTTTTACCCCCATGGCACAGACACCAGGCGCGAATGACGCTCCGGCTCCTCTCCCGGCTGTTCCCCTTGGAACACTACCGTCCGCAGCACGCAGCATCCCCCGTTATCTTTGCCCCCGCAGAGGGTGTTTGTGCAGGCAGATAAGTACCGAACGCTCGCTATCGCGCCGGGAAGCCCTGCTCGCTCCCCACGTGCTCTTATCAGCCCGGGGGCGGAGGGGGACCACGGCGCCCACGCCACCACGACGGCAAAGCCCGCTCAGCCACGCCACGGATCCGGCTGGGGGAAAAAGTTAGGTGTCGATGCACGGGTTAGATGCTGTTTTGTTAGGGGTTTTTTTAATTTGAAAGCTCTTTTTTAATAAAATGCTGAAAAAGTCAAAACTTCCCTGGGAACTTTGCGGCTGGGAAGAAGATGGGCGCCTTTGACCCGTCTTTGAAGGAAACGCTTTTGGCAATCAGAGGCTCCAGCACCAGGAATGGGCTGTGGGCACCCAGGGATCGGCGTGTAAGGCTCTGCCAGCGTCAGGCACATCTTCACCGCGGCAGAGACAGGCACTGCTGGGGTGGTCCGACATCACGGTGGGGAAGGCCACAGGAGCAGGGTGCACAACGACAGGGAGCGATGAGAAAGGCACAGCGAGCTGACAACGGGCTGGGTCTCCTCTGCCATGAGGACCACCGCAAGCTTTCAGCTAGTCCCACCGCTGGCACTGGCCGGTCTCCCCTCCCAGAGGTGCACAGCTCCCCTGGGGTCTCGCTGCCCCAGTGCCGGGCTCCAGCCAGACACTTCCACAGGAAAACCTTCGTGAAAATCACAGAAAGCTTCGCAGCGGAGCAGATGCCGCTTCAGCCTGTGTCGTTAGAGATGAAGGAGGAGGAGGAGGAGGAGGCGGCGAGGAGAGCCACAGCTTCCCCAGCTGCAGGGCAGCCCCACCAGCAAACCCCAGTGGCAGCCTCAGGGGTCAGCCCAGGACGGCAGCTTTCCCGTGCGGATATCCTTACCGCTCCGTCCCCCACGTTTGTTGTCAGTGGTAGCAGCAGGAGGAGGTGTGAGGAGGAGGTGCGACTCTGCTGCTTTTTAAAAAAAATAATAAAAAGGAGGCTTTCCAACCCGCCTGACGAGAGACAGCGCATGAGAGCACTGCTTTGAACGGTGACTTCCACAGGCGAGGCAGCTCTCAAACCCTTCCCCACCGCCGTTTGCCCACAACCCATCGGTGGAAATTTCAGCGCTGGCCGGGACCCCCGGGCGAGGAGCAGCTTGGCAGGACGGTGCCCTCCCTCCCGACAGGGAGATGTGCCTGGGCACCTGGCCGGGGGTCCACAAGCAACCCTGAGCCCAGGCGGTGACCACCACCGCCCGGGCACGCCAGGGCCCCGCTGCGGCTCCCAGGCTAAGCCGTGACGCACCCCGGCAGAGATGTCAGGGGCGTGAAGAGCATTGCTCCACGAACCAGGCGCAGAGGAAGGGGACGACGTCCCGCAGCGGGAAGCCACCAAAACCCCAAACCTGCCCGTGCGCCCCACGCTCCGGAGGGGCTGCGCTCGGGGAGCGGCCACGCTCCGGGGGCAGAGGGGGACACGGGTGCCGCCGGCAGCCCGGTCCTGCCCCGGGGCTGGGGTCTGCCGGCCCGCTCCCGGCCCCACGCGGGGATGGGGACGCTTCCCCCCGCGCCCCGGCAGCGGGCCCAGCCGCACCCACGCCTCCCTCAGGGCTCGCCCCACGCGGGATGGCCTCTGCGGGACCCTCCCGGCGGCCGGCGGGAGCGGGGCCCCAGGGTCGGCCGAGGGGCTCCGCCGGGAGGTGAAGCGGCGGGGCCAGGCCGCCGGGCTGCGGCCCCGACCGCCCGGCTCCCAGCCCGGCTCCGGAGGGGGCGGCCGGGCAGCCGCAACAGGCGCGGCCCCGCGCCGGCCACCGGGCCCGGCCGCAGCCGCCGGGCGCCCCCGGGCCGCTCCGCCCGGGCCCCGGTGGAGGCCGAGCCGGCGGCACCCCCCGCCCCGCCGGGGCTCGGGGGCGGCCGCCGGCCCCGCCGCGTCGCGCGGCCCCGGTGCTCGGCCGCGCAGCCCCCGGCCGGCCCCGGCGGGGCCCGCGAGGCTCCGGGCCGCGGCCCGCACAGGCCGGGAGGCGCCGCCCGCCCTCCCGCCCACCCCCTCACTCACCCCGGCCCGGCCCGGCCCGGCCCGGCGCACAAAGAGCCCCGGCCCGCCCCCGCTTACCGGCGGTCGGCGCCGCGCTGCAGGGGCGGCGGCAGGCACCACTCACGCCGGGAACCATGGAAAGGAGCCGGGACGGGAGACGTACGTGGCGGGCGGGCGGGCGGGGCGGGGCGGCCGCCGTGCCCGGCAGCTGGGGGCGGCGCGGCGGGGCCGGGGCCGGGGCCGGGGCCGGGGCGGGCCGGGGCGGGCCCGGGGGGGGCGCAGGGGGCGGGGCCTAGCGGGGGCCGGGCCGAAGTGCAGCGGGGACGGGGGTCGCTCGGGGCCCCCCTCGGGGCCCGGGTGCCCCCCGCCCCCCCGCGCCCCGGGTCTGGACGCGCCGGCCCGCTTGGGCCCGGCCGGAGGCGTTGAGGGGCCGGCGTCACCCCGGCCCCTCTGCCCCCGCGGAGGCCTGACCCGCCGCCACCCCGGTGTGCCCGGCCCCGGGGGTGAGCCAGCCCCTGCCGGGGGGGGTGGGGGGGCTCCGGACCCCCCGCGCTGACCCCAGGCTTCCCCAAGACCCGCGGCCCTGGCTGCGGGGTCAGGCACCTCCGGCCCTGGCCAGCCCGGTGCCGAGCAGCGTCCCGAGGAGAGATGCTCTCCGGGGCTGGTTTTCGGCCTCCTCCACACCTTCCGAGCATCCCCAGCTCCTGGATTTCGGACCAGCAGCCCTGTGCACGCATGGGGTAAGGAAGAGGACGCACCACTCCTGCCCCAAAGGCTGAACATGAGAGACAGATTATAACAAAGCATCACTTCGACCACAGATAGAAAGCAGCCGTCTCCGGTATCCAGCGCTACAGCATCTGACAGCTTGCAGCCTTACCACATAACAGCTCAGGACGGGAAGTGATCTCCTCTTACACAGTACAGGAGCCAATTTACACAGGGCAAACACTTCCCGTTTTGCAGAGACCAGAGCGAGACCGCGAACGGCAGCGGGTCAGGGCGCCCGCTTCCCTCGTAGCAATCCAAACCCTTCCGGACACGCTGCGGGGAGGAACACCGCACCTCCAGGCACCCGCAGCCGGCCTCCCACAGCACCCTGCCGCGGCCAGCATGACTGGCTCGGAAGCACGTCTGTGGGTGCCGGACCCCGAGCACGTATTTGGGATGGTCCAAAACTCTCGCAGGACGGCCCTCCGTGCAGAGATTTTTCCCCACTCAGTCGTTTCATCCGTGTCTGGCAGCTAAGCAATCCTTAGCCTGGGTAAAAATCTGTAAGGCTTTGACAAGGAACACAGACATCAGTAAGAGTGAAAACATTAGAGGCAAACCTTCGGCTTTCAGTGCGCACACGTGCCACGACATTTGCTTTCCCAAAGTTAAACGCAGATCAGCTTCTCTTCTGTGACACCGCGCCTCGCAGTGAGCTTTGTTGACTGCAGTCTCTTTTCCTAATCCGGGCTTGTCTGGGGGGAAACGGGTGATTTTATCAAATTTCTTTCCTGTCCTTTGATATGGGTCTTAGCTGCTAACGATGCTAGGAGGTAAAAAGAAATGGGAATAGAAATACACAACTATGAAGAATTAAAACAGTGAATTTAATTCAGCCAGTTCCAACTAAATTGGTAATTCTCTGAAAAACAAACCTTGCACGGAAAACACAGAACACAAATGTTTTTGTCTTGACAGCTGGTGAGAACAACTAAGTGAAAAGGTGGAGTATTTCTGCCTTCTCTGAAAAACCAAAGGTGCCATACATTCTGGAAATGCCCCTTGTTTTTCACTAAATGGGTTGATTTTGGAGGTAGCTATTGGAAAGGTTTTGCAGGGAAAGCAGAGGTCTGGACTCTGATACAAGCAGGAGTTTCGGATGCTCAGCTGACATATTTTACAAATGTTTGGTTTTCAAAAAGCGTTTATGCTTCCTTAAAGAAAAATTCAGGGCTTTTAAAAGTGGCTCAAATTAGCCCAGAAACCTGAAGAACCAAAAAAATCTATTATTATTTTTTAAAAATCATAAGCCCCGCTTTCCCAGCGGTCTTTACTTGGGCTTCAGGGAGATGCACTGTACAACGGAATGATGTGACGTTAACGCTCTCGCCAGCCCGTGATGAGGGAGCCGGCTGGAGCGCCTGGCTCAGTTTCTCTTAGCACTGAAATACTTTTTCCAAACCAATACCAAAAAAGGGTTTTTTCTAGGTCAAGACCTCAGTACTAAATTTTAACCAGGGGCTGACAGTCAAATCTGAACACAGCTGTAAAATGGATTCGCAGTGGAAGCTCAGGCATTCTTTTTCCAATTAGAAAACAGTCATTGAGCCTTGCGTGTTTAAAGGTGAAAGCTATTTTTGACATAAAAATTAGCACGTAGTTCCCCTGTCATCCTTCAGTTGCTGCTCTGGAAGCCGTGAGCGAATGATCCAAAGAGAAGCAAGAAGTATAAACACGCTGAATTAAACGAATAGATAGAAGGGGATCAAGTTTTAAGTTTTGTTCTGCTGACAATTAGGAGAGGAAGAGATTTATTTTTACACTTACTGTTTATCCTAAAAAGCACCCGTAAAAAGGTCCACTTAAGCACTGAGGCAGACCTCAAAGGCATTTAAAAACTTGAAGTGCTTTTAATAGCTGCCTTTTGAAAAATACTGTTAAATCTATTTTTGAGCTGGATAAACTAAGCCACCAATAAACCCAGGCAGGGGTTTTCAGAAGGACCCAGCAGCGAAAAGCTGTAGTCCTCTTCTCAACAACTCGGCTCCCATACGGGGACCCCAAGATAAAAAAAAACATCAGAGTACTGGATGCTTTTAAAAACCTGAGCGTTCTTCAAATCCTAATTTTCCTTCCTTCTTTCTTTGGTGGGAAACTAACCCTGACAGCCTTGAAAATTAACCGCAAGCAGTTTTCAAAATACGGCTCAGTGACTGTTTCTAAAATAAAAGTGAGCGAAGAGCGAGCAGAACTTGGAGGGCTTATCACCACCAGTAATGCCACCGACTAATCCCTCGGCAACCCCGGCCCCTTTATGTAACCTGGGATTGCCGCAGCTCAAACAGCTTATTGGGGGTTTGGTGTTTTTCTTTAAACCTCTCGCGGACAAATGCAAACACATTAAATACTTTTTTTGTCTGCCACTCTAAAGAAAAAGTTATGGTAAGAGGGGAAAAACATCTTTTATTTGTGAACGATGGCAAATAAAATTTAACTCGTACGCCGAGAATAACACGTGTTTCTCTCTCCCATCCGTCATCTTGACTGAACAGAAATCTTCCCCATTTACAGCACTCGGGTATAACTCTCCAATGGTAAGACATAAAAGGCCGAATCCCAAATTTCTCCTCACCCCAAACACCCTCTGGAAGTGGAGGGGCATTCCAAATAAAGAAAAAAACATGCTCAAGGTAAACCGTTTATACAATTTCCCGGCAGCGTGGGCGGCTCTGCCATAATACTTACTTCCCCGTGGCCCACTTCCCCGCAGTGCCTCGCCAGCACGGAGCCGGGCACCCGGAGGCTCTCCTTGCCCGCAGGACGAGTTTTCGTGCCATTGATCTGCCTGTTCTGACTTCCCACAGCACAAATCCTTCCAAGGCGAAATTCAACTTTAAAACTTTCAGTCGGTGCTAAGCCATTAACCTAATGCTGAATGCTTATGGAAACTTCAGAAGAAAAAAATAAAACCCCTATTGAACTACTTGCAATCGGAGACCTGAATGGGCTCGATATAAAACCCACTCAAATCAACGGCAGCAATAGGCTTCCCTGGATGTTGGACTAGATCCAGCTTAAAAGTTTCCATGAAATAAACTAGGCTAAGCGCATCAGCTGCATAGAAACTAACTCGGTGTAACAGGAGCATCTGTTCTTCACGTCCACCATTTTCTTATAGTCTGAACTTCCCAGTGCTGCAGTGACACGAGCTGCCATACAAATCACTCATCGCTGTTGTGCAACTACACATCGTCTCCCGACAGCAGCTGGCCTTATTGCCTCGTGAAAACTGCGGATGAACCAGCGGTTATAAGGTAGCACGCATGCCGTATAAACTACTTGAGCAGGTAGCTTTCGGTTGTCAAAAAAACAGCTTAATGTATTTCGTATGATGGCATTACAAAGTGAAATTAATGTCTGTATTGAGACAGCTGAGGAGCACACCTCGGAACCATTTATACACAGTACAAAGCAAATGTTTACCCAAGTACAAATGAAACAGGTTGACAATTAGCTAATGTAGCTTTGTGGACATAAACCAGGTACATTCGAGCAGAACCAACATAAAATAAAAAGGAAACAGCCCTTTTCCTATCCCATGCTAAGAGCACCATGGTTAGTGGTTTGGGAAGCCTCTGTCACGCTGAAAAATTTCCTTGCCGGTGTTTAATGTGTTTATTCTACTGCTACTCTGCTGGGATAAAAATAACATCAGCAGGGCACGCTAGCTGTACAAAGGACCCACTGTCCATGCTACAGTAACTGACAACATACAGTTGAGTCTCACACCTGTTTATTGTAAGTAATTCATAGATAACCACTTCTAGTACACATTTCCACATTGGCTTTTAATGCTTTCGGTTTTTTAAGCTCAGGGACACCCAAACTTCACCTAAGGGTCATCTCTGCAATTTACCCAGATCCAGAACGCTACGCCTCCTATGTAAAACTGGTGCAAGGGGGTATCATTGCCACGGGTAACAGAGATGGCTCGGAAGCTACACGTCCCAACATGCAACGCCCCACCAGCGCGGGCTGCTCTATGCTACGGGAGGAAGGAGTTTTGCTGGGGTGCATTCGCCTCACATGCCTCGCTTCGGCCATATCAGCCTAAGTCATGCAGCTGTCTGCACGCAATGCTCTACACAGTGCAAAAACGAAGACCTCTACACATCTGGAGTAAGAACAGTGGTAACAAAGTCATAGCTACATATTCTTCTCTACATTTTTGTTTATTGAGACAAACTAATTAAAAGGCACAAACATAGGGCATATGTTTACATGGACATTATAACAAACATATACATTAAAAGTGTAGGAATGTGTTTCCTTTCTGCTAAACAGAAAGTTCCTAAGCTTTTATATATACAAAAGTTGTACAATTTGATGTCCTAAAGTACAAAAGATCATTTATAAAATTATTTTACACTAAGCTCTATTTTTTTTTTGTTTTTGTTTTACTATGTAGTCCAAGCCCCTAGAACAGTTTCACGTAATGATACAGATACCTGTCACCTGAGCCAGCAGCCTGGCAATCACTGCTTGTACTGACACGGCAGGGTAGAAACGGAAGCAGTCCATTTTGACTAGTCAGTCCTGCTAGCACTCTGTGAAAATGCGCACACGCTAATCTCCATAGCTTTCAACTTCATTAAGATAAAAACATCTCAACTGCAATTTTATTTTATTTTTTAATGTAGAGTCTTGGGTTTAGGGTGGTTTGTTTTTTTAAACAAAGTTTTAAAAATGTGAATATGTGACATGATAGTCTAAAAAGTATATCTGTTTCCCTAGATTTTGCTTTCTACTTTATGTACAGATAAACAGGTTAAGAAATAAAAAGCACATGTAGCTTAAACATGTGTGACCATTTGTGGAAAAGTTCTGGGCTGGATAGTTCCAACCATCACCCCAGAACTCCCACAAATTGATAGAAATGTGTTAACACAATAGAAGAATAATGTAAAAATGATGATGTTTGCAAATATTTACAAAGTTGAACAGATTTGCACAACACTTGATTAAGAAATAGGGGAGAAATTAAAAGACGCTCTCTGCTTGTCCTGGAGGGGCATCCTACCTAGTTAGTGGTTAGAATAAAAACTGTATACAATTTAATATAAGACAAAACTTCTAGTGAACAACTAACACGTCTGTCCCCTGCTGTAACACCAGCAGGCTCTGATTGGGAGGCAGAGGGCATAAAAATCATACCCAGTGCCTCCAGAATCTTCCAGCTTAAAGCAATATTTCTTAAGTTTCAAAGCACTCCTTTTGCTCCTAGATAAGAGTCCCATAGGGGTCTGACTGTTCAGAGACCATGTTTACATACATTTCGACTCCTCTTCTGTCAGCCACGGCTGTTTCTCACCAAACAATAACAGTTTTTTTTAAAAAAAATGTTGACTACAATGCTATATTCCCTTAGGGTAATATGTTGGGTAATATTTACATCTCCAAATATCAGGTCACAATCCCTATTATATGTTGAAGTTAGAATGATAAGTTATCATATGCTTTGCATATCAGAGCTGGTATCACCTTTCCCATAGGGAATGCTGCCTGAAATTATCATATTCCCAAAGGTAAAATGCATATTTTCTCCAAAATGCATTTTTTTTTAAAATGACAACATTGTAATGCATTTACTCATAAAAAAAAACATCAACACAGACAAAGATTCTACACTAGCTCAGAAACAGTGGACTTAACAACTGGCAATTTAAAATTAGCCATCCACCCTGTTAAAGATACAGAGGGGTCTTTGCTAGTGTTTAGATTAAAATAATTTTCTAAGTTATAATTTGGGGGATAAAACATAAAACTGTTTTTTAATGACCTTTTTTTTGTCTTTTTTTTTTTTTTTAACTCTGGCAAATAAGTATCTGCTCTAATTCAGCATCAGTCAGCTAAAAGGTAAAACTTACTTTAAATGAAGTGCTCCAGTGAAACTCAAGTTTGAACCATATGAGCCAAATCAACAGGGGAAGATGCTACTATGGTCTCTGATGGTGCATGTTGCCCCAGTGTCTTAGTCTGAATTTATTATTAACTAAAACAAAACAAACAAAAAAACAAAACAAAAAAAACCAACAAAAAAAAAAACCCCAACCAAACAAAACCCAAAAAAGAACTGCTGGTAAGGATTCCATTTTAATCCTTTTTAATACTGTTTAGAAATTCTTTACCAGGGAGGAGACGTGGGCAAGGCCTGGGGCAGGAAAGGCATGCTCTCTACCGGTCTCATGGCTATATTTAATGGACCAGCTAACGTCATTGGTGTGGGGAGGTTCATGGGAGATGTTATAGTGACTGGATGCGCTATATTCACTGGAGCGGTTACTGGGGTAGGTAAATTGACTGGTGTGGTGAGCGTTAATGGAGATGTCATGGATAATGGACTTGTTATAGTTACAGGATGCCCTAGGTTCATCGGACTGGATATATTAACTGCACTTGATACATTTACTGGACTTCTCATGCTCATTGCAGCTGCCACTGTGACTGGGTTTGTGATAGTCCCAGAAGCCACAGAGGACGTTATATTGAATGGAGTAGTAAGAGTCACAGGCGTAGTAGCAGCAGTGGAGGTTTGGCACAAGTTAGCAGCTTCTAAAAATGAGACATAAAAAGACAAAAAGTTTTTAACACATAAAAAACCATGGACAAGATTTAAAAAAAAAACAAAACAAAAACAAAAACCAAACAAGAACAGGTACAAATTCTGGAATAATTTTCTTTAGGAATTATTAGTAAGTTAAAACTGTTAACATTCTATAGCCTACAAGAAATACAAACTCTCATGCAGTTCATTTCAATTCAGTATTTTTTTCCTGAGAAGTCAAGTGAGGTTGTCTTATAAAGAGGGTTTCGATGTTCATAAAAACAGTATTGTACAATCAAAAAAATCCTCCCAAGAGGAACATTATAAATAGAGGAGAGAGTGTACATACCGAATGGTACGTACTCTATAGCCTTCTCAAAGGTGAACTGACATTCTGTGAAGGTTTTAAAAAGTCATTATTAGGGACTGATAAGCAAAGCTCGTTTCAATATTTACCTGCTTATTTCAGTCTTAATTATTGCTACTAAATTGTTCCACTGATCACAGTACTTCTACTTAGCAATTTTCAAGGCTACCCAGTCAGTACATCTGTCAACCCCCATTATCTCCTCAGCTTTCACATAAGCTACAGCTCCACACCAAGTTGTTTTGTTTTGTGGGGTTTTGGGGTGGTTTGGTTTTTTCTTTTTTTTTTTTTTTACTTTGTTGTGCAGTAAGCAGGAATGAAGTGCCGAACAAGGAAGACCCAGGAGGCCAGTGCCCGGCCCTGCTGCCGGTGGGCTCTAGCAGGGCTGGGCACTGGGGGAGCGGGCACCGGCGGTCCGGGACGGCGGAGGGATCACTAGGCATCCATCAGCACCACCTGCCGGCTACCCATACTAGAAGGCTCCAAAAACAGAAGCGGGCCGGTGGACGCGGGTAAAGGGAAGGGATGACTGCTAGAGAAACCGACAAAAATATATTCTAGATCAACATTACGGCACTTCTAAGTCGTGTCTTATTCCACATTTGTAGGGTAGGACACCAAGCTCAGTCTACACCCACGTTTCAGGAGGTAAGCCAGGAGCAAAGAGTCCACTCTTGCCACTCAGGCAATACAAAGGTACCAAGACAGAGTTAACTTTGAAAGCAACATTAGCCCCATTCAAGGGTTACTGTTGGTTCTTCAAAGTCCATATCTAGGAGGGGTGGAAAGGAAGGGAAAGAGTAAAAAAAAAAAAAAAAAAAAGTGAAAATAAATCGTATTAGACTAAAAAAAATCCCATCTAGTGTTGTAAAGCCAACGCAACAGGTGGCACTAGCACAGGAGAACCAGCATGGAAAGAGTAGCACGTCGGCATGGCACTGACTGGTCTAGCTTCACCCTCCAAGCACAGTAATACGCAAAGACACACCCCACTCCATGCCCCTTCCCCAATTAAGTTAAGCTAATATCATCAATCTGACAACACTTCTACCCACCCACCTCCCTCACCCACCATTCTGTCCAAAGGCACTGTTTCTGTTAAAGCATATTCAATAATCTCAATAAGAAAGGAAGGGAAGAGGGAACAAGACATAGGAAGGAACAAGCAGGAAAAAAAATTCTCAGAGATTTTCTATGGCTGACACCCATTTCCTTTATCTATTTAGTGGCCTGATGATATTTAACGTTTCTGTTATCAGTATATTTTAACATGAATAAGCTGTTTCTATACTGTCTGATCAGAGAATTCAATTCAACTGGAATAACAATCAAGGCGAAAGGAGCTAGCAGCCTAATACACAAACAAGACCTAGAAAAGAAAAAAAGGTTGAAGAAACTGAAAGGAAGTTTAGGAGAAAAGAAAAAAAATAAGGTGAGTCAAAAACATTTATTACTAAAAACAGCTAGTGAAAAACAGTTAAGTGGTCACTAAGAATTTCTTCTAAAACATGTAATCCACAAGAGTCACATGATAGGCATTAGAAATCAAACTTGTGAAAAGAATAAGCTAGCAGTAATGGGAGACTTTAAACTACTATACTCCTAACGACACTAAATTGAAGCAATCTATTCTTTACAAAACTGACACACTGACCAACAATAGGAAGCTATTCAACTTCAATTACAGTAGCATAGGTATATGTAAGCTATGAGCTAGCAATAATGAAAGGCACGATACTTATTAGTTAATTTTGTAATGAAAAAACCCAACAGAGATAGAAGAGTAAGTTATATGAGTTCTAGAAAACTTTATGCAAAGACAGTTACGTGATGATAAAGCAAATGGAATAAATTGAGAGAGAAAAGATGAAAGGGACACAGAAAGCACCCGCATGCAAACTGATTACGATGATGCAACGACAGAGGGTGTTGTGTGTGTATATATACATATATACATATATATATGCACACAAGTTAACAACTGGTAAATATGCATAAACACAGCTAAAAACCACATGCAAGTAAAAAAAAACACACTCTTGCCTTGGAGCAGACACAAACATCCCCTTTATAATTATGACTGCTACATACACGTTCAAACACAGAGACCAAAGGGAAGTAAGTACTAAGGAGTTCATTTACAACAGCGTAATTTTGGTCATGTTATCCTCCTGCTAGTTTTTAGCTATTACTTCTAACGTCAAGAATGAAATTTTCATCTTTTTCTGACATCTTAAACTCCCTATATAACTGTAACCTCCAGTATCTTATAAAACCAAGACCATAAGTATTGTTTTGTTTTACCTTTCTTCCTTGCTTTGACGGCCTCTTCCCATAACCTCAGGGTCTCTACCTGCTTTCCAGGCCAACTTGTTACATGTTGCTGCTGCTGTTGCTGCTGTTGTTGTTGTTGCTGTTGCTGCTGTTGTTGTTGCTGCTGCTGCTGTTGTTGTTGTTGCTGCTGTTGTTGCTGCTGCTGCTGTTGCTGCTTCTGATTGCTGGTCTCTTCACTCATGCATGCTATGCCAATTAAGTAAGAACACAAATTCACCTTGAAAGTTACTCTGTTTTCTGCTGAGATGACAAAGGCTTCTTCCATAAAGAGTGTGTGGAATCTCGCGGGATTCCAAGAGCAAAAATCACAGAGGTGTTTAAAAACATATAATTAATTCTGTGTTTTATAAAACTACTTTTCCAAGATCTAAAAAACAAATGTAAGTCAGGAACATCTGCTTTCACTGCCAAAATTGAAATTCCTTTCTGATTATTTTGTTTGTATTTTAGGAAGAATAAAATAAAAGACTACAACGAGTCTCTAGAATTCAAGCCGGTTAGCTGATTCCACTTTTTCTAAACCTCAGCTCCAGTCAAAAAAAAAAAAAAAAAAAAAAAGCCTTTTTACTTTTTATTACAAGTATGACTTAAAATTTTCAGTTTACCTTTACATCACAGAACAGCATGTTACTACTCTCTGGCCACATTACAGCTCATCATTTCCACCTCTAACAACTGCAGTAAATGCCTCATGTGAACTGGCTTAGCACCACCAAACTGGCTTGGGAAGCCAGAGCTGTAACCCTGTACCTTGAAAAACACTTCACATCCAAATTTCGTATTAAGCTCAACAATCAGGCATTTTAGACATTCCCGTTACCTTCAAATTATCCAGGAGTAACAGGAACTGAAAAGATGTTGTAAATTAATACTGTTTAAAAGGCTTTAAGGACAAAGTTTCCAAAGACATTCCTTACTTCTCCCTCTTGATTCCCCTGAAAACCCAGATTATATCACTAACCACGTAGGTTAACTTCAGTTACAGGTATTTTAATAGGGAAGATTTGAAAGTCACGTCTTCCGTTTGCTTACTAGGCACTCCCAGGTTCAGGCTTCAGCACTTCCACCAGAGTTTAAGACCAGAAGGAACTATTACAAACATCTCATTTGAACTCCTGCACACCACCAGTCAAATGCCATTAATGCCCAAAACATATCAGGGCTGGATTTAAATGCTTTTCTTGTCAGCTACTGCCAGAGGGAGGAATCATTGAGCCCCAGGGTCAAAGCTCGGAGAAAGCAGAGAAATCTTTCTCCTAATTTTGATGAGCTTTAGATGAGGCTTCAAACCTGAAACCTGGCAGATGGTAGCAGTTCTTAAATATTCTAAAATCTCCAGAATTATCTGTTGGACTTTTAGGCCTGTACAGTTCAGGAAGTAGCACTGGACTTAGAAGGTGAGAAAACTTGGGAACTCTTTTCTTCAAGAGATGGGTTATTCTCACAAACTGCAGGGCATTCCTAAGGGATAAGAGCACAGTCTAGCAGCAAACTACTTCCACATATGCCAATTTCTTGAGCGGCAGAAGATCCTGTTATCAAGTATCTATTTTTAATAGGTGTGAATACCCAGACTGATGGGTATGTTTTTGCATTTTAACGTAATCAAAGGCAATTCCCTTTGCAAACACATTGTTATTAGAAATGTTTTTAAAATGTTCACCTACTTTTATTGATGCCTTGTTTACAGGTATTACAGTTGATACTTTGGCTCTGCCCGTGTGTCTTTAAGTGGCTGGTGATATATGCTGCACTCAGAAGTTTACCACAGATATTACACGATACCTTTCCTTCATGGCGCACCATGTGTGTCCGCAGTCTGTCTTTGGTGGCAAAGGCAGCAGTGCACGTCTATATGAAGGACAACAGTTACACTTGAAGTGCAGACAGCATCATTACAGTATGAATTACATGCCCACTGTAAGCCTATTTTACCGTGTAGGTGCAAACAGTATCCTGAGGAGACTGACAACCTTAAGTTTTACCTGTATTTATAGAGAAACCAAAATCAAACTACTAAACAGAGAGTGAAAATGGAAGTTGGCTTCTGAGACAATTAGGACAAAAATCATACTCTATACTACTTGAACTTTCTTAAAATAGCGAGTTGCCTTACCTACCAAAACAAGAGGTAGCTTATTAAAAAAGCCCTAGAACAGGCAAAGTTGTTTTTTTATCACAATTTTACTGCACAAATCGGAACTTGGTATCTTAAGTCGCTCAATTACTTCTGTTCCCATCCAAATCAGAACAATGAAACGAAACCTTTTTCTTACGCTATTCTTTCTACACAAGACTTTTATTTAATATGATGAGTCACTAAAACACAGGCTGGAACAAGCATGGATATTCCAAGCAAAACAGTTAATTGTTCAAGGGCAGTCAAGTTATTTCTCTTATACTCAGCCATCAACTTATGACAACTTGCTTTCACCTTCCAGCAAAACAACAGATCCAGAATCAACTATTCCAATCCATTTTAAATGGATATACTGAGAAACACATTTCATTTAAATATGCTGAGAAACACATTGCCCACATTACTCCAGTAATCAGCACTGAGCTGAGGACGCTGTCACGATCCCATTACTAAGTATACCGTAAAACAGCGCACCTATGTTGTTCTCCAAGAAAGCAAAAAGTCTGTAATCTTCCTAAAAAAGTAGCCACAGCATCCTTTTAAATTGCCTCTACATTTACATCAGAACTACAGTGCTGCTGGTATGTAGGTGGTATGTGACTTTATCCCTAAACTTGCTTTCCAAAGAAAAATCCAGGATCAAATACAGTTCTGGAAAGATTATTCACCTGAGATTCTAATGATACAGTAACGTATTGTTCTTAATAAATCATTTTAGCCCTTACTTGGCATTTGAAGGGTCTCTCTGTTGAGTGAACATGTTTAACGTGACAGCTTAAATGATCAGGCCTGTAAAAAAAGAGAGGAACAGAAAAGAAAATGCGTACTGTTACAAATACATAGTAACGACACCTTGGCTAGCAGTGCTGAACACCGCGCTGATGACCCCTTGCAGCCCACATCCCCCTGGCACGGCAAGAATAAATACATTCCCCGTACCTACGCAGTGGCTTTCAGCTAGAGTAACACACAGTTACGCTGAGACCCAACCTGCAGTTTAAAACTTAACCGTGTTCTTCTTAGGCACCTGAAAATGGTACGTTTGGTCGTACCTTGTGTAAAGGTGACAGATCAACAGCTCTAAAGGTTGAAGTTTTCTCTGTTGCAAGCACAGATATAAATACAGCCAGCAGCAATGCAAGCTCCCCCACAATGCTCTGTCAGTACGCCTCAACCTTGCTACGAGACAAGGAGACAGTTTGCCTGCCGTGCCCCATTCGGTCATTGACCTTTGCAAAGGCTGGTAAAGGGGCTCCGTGGTCACCACCAGTGACACAGACACGTGTCCTACGGGACCTGGATGAGGTCACGAAGTCATTTCAAAACATTCTCATAAAAGAGCGACCACGTTTGGCCACTGCCAATCTCGCTCAGATCGAGACCCACGCCCTAGAGGTAAACAAGGCTCTTTATCCCCTCACCAATCTTCTAAGATGTCTGGTTCTCCTAGCCCCTCGCTATGATAGCTTAACCCTTCTTGGTTATGAAAAGCCAATACTTGAGCTCGCCTGGGATTTTCTACATGGTACCTCGAGAAGCCTTTTCCACAAACACCACAGGTGTATGGTTTCGTGATGCCACCTTCGTGAGACCTCACGTGGTAGGTCATGCGATCCTTTCTCTTGAAGCGCTGATTGCAAATTGGACATTCAAAGGGTTTTTCGTCTGAGTGGGACAGCTTGTGCCGGTTGAGGTGGTAGACATCCCTGAAGGCCTTTCCGCACATCTCACAAGCGTGGTTCTTCTTAACGGGCTTGCTGGGCTTCTTCACCGTCTGAGTCACCGCCATAGCCGTTGCGCCGGCACTACTGCTGGGGTTGGTGGCAGAGGAAGACGTAGTGACTGTGGACAGGATGCCTGCGATAGTCGAAACCAATGAACTTCGGCTGTTGTCACCAGCGATGGTCGAGATAAGGGGCACCATTGTGGTGGGAGTTTTCTTTGGCCGTGACACTAACTTTATCCCTGTGTGGCAGGACTCGTGACGCCTCAAATGGTAGCTGTCCCTGAAAGCTTTGCTGCAGTAAGTGCACACAAAGGAGGTTTTAGGTTTTTCCTTTTTAATCCCAACAATAGCATCCTTTAACGTTTCTGGTGCAGGCTGAGGTTTCTGCGTTATTGGTAAGGGCAGAATCGGCTTCTGATCGGGTGGCTCAACAGCAGAGCTCAGGAGAGGCAACAAACTGTTCTGTGCTGCCTGCTGTTGGTGATGTGAGGCTTCGTGTGCCTAAAACCAAACATTCACACTTAAATTCTATTGATGGGTGCTCACTCTGACAGGGTGAGAACATTTACAAACTACAGGAAAGCACATTCTAGACCAAAAGCCATAGAAGTAACAACTGGGAAAGGTTACATAATTTTGGTTTTGGACAGGATAAACCGCTCACGCTTTAAATGCATTCGCTGTGCAGATTCTGTGGTAAGTGTAGGATGGCACACATCATAACAATCAAATAATTATTACGTTTCCGGAGGGCAACATTTCTTATGGAAAACAACTAGGTGCTTGTCAGATCTCTTACTAACACAGCGTTTGATCTTTACATAACAGATAACTTGTTTTGCTACCGATCATATCAGATGCCACCTTGGGACTATCCTCGGAGCATATGAATGTACTGATGGGAGTTGCAAAATAATGCCCCACCTTTAAGCCGAGCTCAGTGCACACTGAGAATTACACTGCAGCCACAGAGAACCAGGATGCGATAAGGTGTCTTATTTAAAGAACCAGCGTCTTGGCGCTGAAACCAAAGCAACTCAAATCAAGAGCTGTCTAAAGCCACATTTCTATATTTAGCAGGTTCCCGCCGCATTTATACACTGACCACTGTGCTCTTTGCGTCTGGAAACCAACAAGAATAGCGACATGTTCCTTTTCTCTTCGTCAGCAGCTACTTTGTGATAGGAAGAGAAGCTAATCGATAAGCACTGGTAGACATCTAGAGATGCTGGAGAACACAGCTGGGGGGAGGCTGGTTGAAAAAAAAGACCTGAAAGCTGTTTCAAAACAGCCAATACCAACTGACTCCGCACTACAGAATCGGTGGGAGAAGCTAAAGGGAAGAGACAGAGGGGGGACCCCCCCACGAGCGTGCCACAGCAAGCACTGCTCAGCTGAGCTGCAGCCTGCGCTGCTACGGGCTGTTCTACACCATGCTTGTACTAGGTGCTGTTTATTCTAAGGCAGAAAACACTGTTATTAAAACTCATCCAGTCAGACTGGGACAAAACCCTAGCAGAAACAATTTTAAAGTGGTTTAGAAACCACACAGACCAATTCAGCCTAATGGAGCATTAAAATAAATCACTCTAGCACCTTAAGCCAGTTTAAGCGCATCTGTATTCAAGATGTGCCTCAGTCTCATCTGACCAGTTTTAAATCAGTCTCGTTATTAACGCAGCGTGCCAGGTCTGAAGCCGAGTTTGGGGAAACTTGCATTCCCATTAGATCAGTACTGCAGCCTTCCAGGACTTCTCCCCTACGGTTTCCTTCACAAAATAACACGTACTTCACTTCACGACTCGAGGCTGTTAGAGCTGAATAAGACCCTGTGCTGGCTTGCAACCCCCAACTTGCCTACTTTTACGCTGGTTGAGGATGGACAGCTTTATGAAATGCACTCAGGCTAACGCTCTTCCTACGTGAAGGCGTTTCATCGCGTCCTTTGGAGAAGTCAGTATTTCTAGAAGCTCACTTGGGGACTTTTTCTTAGTTGCATCCAAGCTCGGCCGCTTTGCCTCTCCCGATCGCAGCAGTGACTACAGCCACCTCGGTGCAACTCTCCCTCGGCTGCGGGGGGGCTCCCGCCTCCTCCTGCCACCGCACCAGCCCTGCATCACTTTAGCCACTCATCCTTCAGGAGCGCGATGCCGGTGATCTTTGGATAAAAGCCACCGGTGGATACAAACCCTAACCCACGTGGGTATGAATACGTGCTCCCGAACACTCCAAGCCTATCTGACAGGAAAAGGGTTCACAGGAGAAAGCCCGGATTCGATATGATAACGGGAGACAAAACTTGTGGGAATCGTTAGGAGCCAGGCCAGCCTGTCCGTTTTTATCTGCATTTTACGTCCCATCTGTGCCGAAGCCTGGGATGCAACAGGTAAGCTGAACATTACCACACCGCGCCTGGCCACAGCAGCCACCTCAAACAGCCTAAGGGGCTGGTTTGCAGAAGCGATTGCTGAAGAGTCAAAGGCAGAACTCTCCTGGAGGCTACGCTGCTAAATCAGGGCATGGCACAAGCTCCAGCCGCTCCGTTAAACTTTTGCCTGACTTCAGTGACAACTGTGGATTTTCAACCATTTATTTTCTGTGTTTTTAAAAAGCGACTGAGACATCTACATTGCATAAAAAGAATAGCGTATGTACAATACACATTGAAAATACAATATTAAGCAAGTTGTGTACTTAAATACAATTTTAATTTTTAAAAATTCTGAAATGTTTTACAGCCAACTTTAAATAAGCATTAAACAATGTTGTTAAACTGCATCAGAAGACACTTAAGAGCACCTAAGGATAGCTCCAGAGATACAGTTTCAAAGGCAGAGCTAGCAGATCAGATAATAGAGAGCCCAAATCCTTTGGACAAGGTTCAAACTTATGCAGTTTATGGATATTTTTGAGCCTTAAAGAATCGTCAGCACTTCGAGGTAATGATGCACTTATTCCTACGGAACCGACAGAGATGGTGGACATAAAACAATGTATATTCATAAGGCTACGGGCTATGAAGCCACTGCTTATGTAAGTCTGCTTATCTTGGTTCCCAGATAGCCAGTGTTATTAGCAGCGCTGTCTTTCTAACAACCCCTCTTTGCAACAAGCAGTATTCCTCAGTTTCCAAGGGCTGCCTGCATTAAAGCCTTTTAAAAAAGGATCAGGCAGTATTTTTTTTTTAACTCTCTGCTCGAGAAGGGAAGACAGCACCTGCTGCACGCCTCTCGCAAGTCATTTTTATTCAGGCACAGACGACGGTTTTACTTGACCTAGCATTAATGTCAAGTCAACATTTTTGCGATATTTTGATCGCCGGGGACAGGCTCTCGTGCAAAATACCCTCGTTCTATCACTAGTTTTTTATTTCCTGGGGGGCAGTAAAGAAAAAACCCCTGTAATTCGTGACCCGGAGTGGTAGGAGGTGGCATTGTGAACTTCCAATGCCAGAGGCTAAAATATTTTTGCGCTCCAGCCTTAATGTGAGAGCAACAAATTAGCATGAGTCATATCTTGAACACTCTGTTTGATGGATGATTCCTCCTCACATTAACAGATACAACTTTCACTTTCCGAGCAGATACTAAAAGTGGTTTTCAAAATATGCATTTCAGGGACTAATAATATCCAACCAAGAGCTGCTTATTCAGTCTCACAATTGTTTCTTTAAAAAGATACAATTCATCAAAATGCCACCTAAACACAATCAAACAACTTTATTTGGAAAGAGCAATTTACAGTCACATATCCCATCGCTAGCAAGACTAAAATTAAGACATTGCAACCTCCTCTAGAAACATTTTGCTAAAAATTACAACTTTACACACCGCGTATTAAACTGTCCCTTAGAAATCCTGTCACAGCTGAAACACACACTTGGTAAAACTCCCCCCACGAAGAATGAGCGCGTATATTCAGTCGCTCGCATTTGTTCCTTAACAGATAGCGGGGAGGGGGGCCGGGAGGGGCTTTTAAATCCACTTTTTGTTACTAGTTTTAACTGATCAGTTGGATCCTGGCTGACATGCTGTTGGTGAGAATGGGAAAAAGAAAAACTAAAGTCACATCAGGAGTATCTTAACAGTGCTTTCTGCTGGGTGCATTAGGATGCTCGCACCCTAAATCGTTGGTTTTAACAAAATGACTCAAGAAACAATATTCAGCATTTATTATGAGGTCTTAAAGCTTTATTATTTGGCGGGGGGGGGGGGATCAGAGGAAAATCTCCACGTCACAGCTTTATGAAGATGCTTCCAAGTCGCACATAGCTACGTACGTTAGGAGAGTGAACTGCTGACTCCTTAATTAAAAGCAGCAAAGCTTACTCCTAAATCAAAGTGTGACATCACTATTTCAAAAGACAGTACCCTCCAAAAAAAATAAAGACGAGCAGCAAGAAGCTGGACACGTACTTGAAAGTATTACTTGGCATTTCTTAGAGAGGTTGCTGCAATACCATATTGCCAGCCTACGAATAATTTCCCCTGGAAAACGCTCAGCTGTGAGCCTGGGAGGCAGAAAGGCAATAAACCAGCCCCAACTCGGAGGGAGACGGCCCTAAACTAAGGAGATTAACTTCTTAGCGTGAAGTTTCCTATGTGCGAATCACAACTGCCCACTAGAGTGAGAAATAATTCGCAAGACCTCAGCCAAACTCCATGGCATCACCCGCATTCATCACAAAAAGGTGGAAAACCCAGCGCCCAGCTCCCGGTACCGGCTCCCCGGCACATTCCCGGCGTGTTTTCGGAGGCAGAGCACCCGAGCGAGTGACTCAGCCCTCGGTACTTGCAAGGGAATAATTTTTCCTCTCTAAAGGAATGGTGCTCACTCTTGGCGGATTTATTCATTCAACTCAGGTTTTCAAACTCGTGTCACGGGTTGGGTTTGGGTTTAATTCCAAGGAGGACAGTGAGGAAGCGAGGGACCGCCGCTGGGAATGTGCACAGAGGATTATTTTACCTTGAGAAAGGTGATGTGTGGGGTTTGTTGGGTTTTTTTTTTTTCCCCTGCTGCTGCAATTACACATTTTATGTTTTCAAGCTCAAAAAGAGCAGGACGCATCAGAAAACAATCCGGCGTGAAAGAGCCCGGCTCACAAAAGCCAGGGGAGGGCTGTTGTTTTTTTTAAAAAAAATTATTTTTTTTTGGTACACTGGATTTTCTTCGGAATTACATAAACAGCGGTGTTTTTAAGTCAGTCTTTCGCAGACAGAAGGGGGGAAAATTGTGACTCAGTTGGCAAAGGGAGGGGTTGCACGCTCCACCGTCCCTATTCCTCCCTGTTACCGTTAGCATTTCGCCAGTTTTTACAGAAATCCGGCCCGCTCGCGTCCTATTTTAAAAGAAAACAAGCTCCCTCGTCACCCGGCCCCTGAGTCAGGCTGTTTAAAGAGGGATTAATTTATTCTCCCAGACACGGTGTTTGTTCCATCGGGGTTTTGTTAGAGCCCGGTGGAAGGTTGGGTTTGTTTTGTTGGTTTTGTTGTTTTTTTTTTTTTCTTTTTGGCGGGGGGAGAGAAAAAACCAAAAAACAGAAAAAAAAAAAAAGAAGCGATTTCGGGGTTTTTTTGGGGGGAAAGAGAAAAATAAAAAAAAATTTAAAACATAAACATCGCCCTGTTTTTTAAAAAAAATCAAAGGAAAAACATTCCGGGGCGGCGGCGGAGCGCCGTGCGCGATCCGCTCGGGGGAGGCGGGCGGGGAGAAAGTGCAGGAGGGAAAGGAGGGAAAGAGCTGCCGGCGGCGCGGGGCCGGGTCAGCCGCTGCCCGGGCGGGCCGGGCCGGGTCGGGCCGCGCCGCCGCCGCGGGCCGGGCCGGGGGAGGCGGGCGGGAGGCCGGGCGGCGGCGCTGACTGACAGCCCCGGCCTAGCGGGGAGCCCGGCGGGCGGCCGCCCGCCCGCGGCCGCTGAGGGGAGGGGGGGCGCGGGCAGCGCCGGCCGCCGCGGGGCCTCACCTGAAAGAGGAACGCGGTCCAGTTGGCCTCCATGGCGGGGGCGTCCCGGCCCTCGGCGGGCGGCGGCGGCTCCGGCGGCGCGGTCCCCCCCTCCCTCCCCCGGGCCCCAGCTACATGGAGCCGACAACAAAGCGGCGGCGGCGGCGGCGGCTCAACATGGCAGCGCCGAGCGGCCGCTTCCGCTAACCTCCGGGCTGCACCACTGCGGCCCAGAGGGGGGAGGCGGCGGCGCGGCGGCCCGGCGGGGCGGCGCGGGCCCGGCCCGCCGCGGCGCCGCCCCCGCCGCTCCCCTCGCCGCGGGGCGGGCGGCGGGCCCGGGGCGGCGCGGCGGGGCGGCGGGGCGGGCGGCGGGGCCGGGGCGGCGCGGCGGGCCGGCCGCCCCCCCCGCGGGGCTGGCAATGGGCCGGTCCCCGGCTGGGGAAGCCGGGGCGAGCTGTGGCGAGAGAAGATGGAGGAGCGGGCGAGGTGTCCAGGGCCGCCGCCGCCGCCGCCTCGCCGCGCCCCGGCCCGGCCCGCGGGGGCCGCCCGCGCCGCCCGCCCTTCCCTTCCCTTCTCCCCTCCCCGCCCGCCCGCCGCCCCCGCCCGCCGCGCGGGGAGGGAGCCGCGGGGGCGGCGGCGGCGGCGGCGGGGGGCGGCTTCGCCCGCGGGTGCGGGCCGGCGGCGGGCGGAGGCCCTGCACGTGCCGCCCCGCCCGCCGGCGGCAGCGCCGGGACCCGCGGGGGCTGGGGGGGGGGGGGGGCGGCTGGAGAAGGGGCCGCCCCGGGGGTCGCCCGGCGCCGCGCCGGCCTCGGCCCACCCGGGATCGGCCTCGGCCCACCCGGGCTGCCGCGGCCCGAGCGGCCCCCGCCGCCTGCACCGGGCGCTGCGAGGCCGTTGCCGGGCTGGCCCGGGCCTCGCACCCGGCCGGGCTGTGGGCCGGAGCTCCGGGGGTGCGAAGGCCGTCGCCAGCACACCGTGGGGCACCGCCATCCCCGGGCGCGCCCGCCAGCCTCCCCGTGCGCAGGGACGTGCTCCCACCCGGGCCACGCAGCCCCGCTGCCGCCGCTCGCGTGGCCTCCGGCCTGGCCTCCGCGGTCCTGGGGACCCTGGGGCTTCCACGGCCCCGTCCCCGGCACGCTTTCCTACACACGTCAAAGTAGCAAAATGACCGGGTTTGCTCCTATCTAAGGCATCTCCAGTGCAGCACCTGAATGCAAATCAAAGCCACAAGCAATTAAGTATATACTTACCGTTAATTACGTGTTTACACACATCAAGCACATCCTTGACGGGCGGCAGGATGGGGCCCTGAGCTCCCCGCGCAGGGCGGGCTCCTCCTGCCTCCCCGGTGCTCTCGGGGGACGGGGAAGGACGCGGGGGCAGAGGGCGGGCGCGGGGGGCATCTGCACCGCCGCCTCAGTGGCATCTGCGAGGGGCGTCTGGCATTTCTTCGGCAAACGCAGGAAAAAGAGGAGTGTGGCGGGTGAAACCGCAAGAGGATGGATGTTTTAAAACCAGACCTCGGCTCATAGGCAAGGGCCACCTTCCCAGGACTGGGGGAGAAGAGAACAGCCTTACAAGACTTTATTTTTTTTTCCCCCAGCTCCGAACGATCCTCTTTGCTCAGGCCCAGATCCACACTGAGCCGCCCTGCGCGTCTGAGGCCTCGGCCGCTGCGGCACCCGCTTCACCAAAACCAGCCGGCGGGCTGGGCACGTGAAGAAACACAGCTGCGTCGCTGCTGGCTTCTGCGCAGCTTGACCTCAGTAAGCCGGGCTAAATATGGCTCACGTCGGTGAAGTTGCCCATACTACTTCCTCCCTTAGGGGAGAGCCAGGTGGTTTCTCTTGTCTCCTGTTACAGATAACGCAAAGGCCGGTTCCGAAGCCCCAGCTCTGCATAGCACTGGGGACCGAGCGGCCGTTGGCAAAGGACTCGTCAGGGGTCCCAGCCCGCCGGCTCGGCTGTTGCTTTGTGCAATCTTGGGCGAGTCACCTGGCTCCTGCGGCGCTGGTCCTCGGCCCTCCCCGAGCGTTTCTTCACTTTCCAAGAGTGTTGCAAAACAGTAGCTGTTCTGTTCAGAGTGACGCTCGCGGTTGTTTCACACCTCTCGGGCTATCTGCTAGCTCTTTTCCTTGAAACCCCAGCACCGGAGCCGAGTGATTACGTCAAAATCTGTTTGCATTAAAAAAAAAAAAACAAGTTTCTTGGCCTTGTGACCCCAGAGGAAAGTTTGCGGATATGTGCCCGGGGGGCTCGGCTGCCTGGAGCGGCCCAACCTGCTCGGGGCACCTGCGGCTCTGAGAGTCCGTCTGCCTCGGGGAACCTGGAGCCCACTCGGTTTTGTCCACCCGGGATTGCACCACAGTAGACCTCTGTGCTGATGCATCCGGTGGGCAGCGCTGGAAACGTGCAAAATATCACCCTTGCTCTGCAGAAGCTCTGAATTAAGAAAAACAAACCAAAAAAAGGAGTCAAAGGGGTTTGCTAGTGCACTTGCAACACGTGCTCTTAGCCCTGCTGGGATCGCACCGGCCCAGCTTGCCCGTGGACCGTTTGTTCTGCTCAGCAGAGATGCTCTTCCCAGCCGTGGTGCAGGGGCGGCCGCAGCGTTGCCCCCCCTCCACCCCGTGTGCCACCGCCGGAGGGTTTTCCTCTCCTGCCCTTTATTCCGTCCCCGGCACTGCCACCGGCAGAGCAGGGGCTGCAGGAGAGCCGAGAGAGGAAACCTGCGTTTGTAGAGGGGGGACACCACTGCCGCTCCTGGTTATTTTTCTCCCGGTCGGTCAGTTATTTTTGTTAACGCTTATTAATGAAGACTTGGGAGAGCTCTCTTTGTTAAGGGCTCACACTCACTTCAATTAAAGGCTAAGAAAACTACCCAAGCGTATCACTGAGTCATCGAAGAAATCCTGATGAGCACGTAGGAGGCTAAACTCCACGTTCTTGTTGTTACAACTAAAGAACCAAGAGGGGATACAGGAACAAAACCTACAAGATTCAAAGCCTTCTTACTAAGTCGGAGGAGAGGGAAACAGAGCTGGAGCCCACTTTCCCCTCAACAGCGTCCGGCCGAGCCTTCCCGGCCCCTCTCGCACAGCCGACGCATCCCGCAACAGGGCAGCGATCGCCGAGAGAAAAGCTGCGTTGGGAGCAGAGCGAGCCAAGGCGCTGCGGATAATCCCCGGGGGGAGAAAGAGCTCGCAGGAGCTGTAGTTATAAAGGGCAAGTCTATGCCAAACCCGACGAACTTTCCTTTACCCAGAATTATAACTGGAAATATAAAAAGCCACAGTGTTTGAAAACACATATTTACATTATATATGCCCCAAAGCAGAATAAACAAAGGTTAGATTTGTAAACTCTTCATCTTAATTAAAGCAGCACTGCTTTGGACAAACCCGCATAACAGGTGGCTTGAAGTGTTGTGTTCTTTAATTTATACCTTCCAGCTCCCTTAGTCATTGAGCTGGGACAGTGATAGCATCAGCAGCCACCCCGCTGCCGCTCTGGTACCCGCAGCAAGCGTGCAAAGGGAATTTCCAGGGCACCGGGAATCACGTAGCCCATTTACCACCGTCCCAAGGCTGCTCTTTTCCTCCTTTTCAAACGAAACTCTTCCCTCCTTTCTTCCTCAGCACTTCCCAGGCTGTTGGGAAGGACGGGAACGCCGCCGGGGCTGCCGGGGTGTCCCCCACCTCCAGCGCCCGAGCCGAGGCCAGTTTTGGGGAGCCTCCCGGGGAGCAGGGCAGCACCGGGGCAGCCCCTCGGTGCCACAGCCGTGCTCTGCCCGATGCCGGCACTGCCGAAACCCCTGCGCAGCCCTCGGCCACTCGCGTGCCCTCCTGCCACCCGGCACGCGGCTCCCCGGGGACGTCGGCCTCCAGAAGAAGCGATCCCCGTGGTTCATTTGTCAAACCCACCTCGCGGCGCGACTCGGAGAGATCGAGGAGCTGTTGCCTCCACCGCGCTCGGCCACGAAACAGTTAATAAAGTGCCTATTCGCACGGGCGCCATTAGCTGTCCTGCCTGCTTGGGGAAGCCGGGCAGGGCAGGGGGATGCAGCTCCCCTCCGCGAACCCGGGAGCCCCGGAAGGACCATCTAAACTCTACCCATTTTATCCCGTTATCCTTGCAGAAGCCCCCTGTGCATTAGGACCTGTAGTGGGACATGAGTGATAAAATTATAATTTGCTTTTCTGCCGTCTGCACATCTCCCACGGTTACAGAGGGGATGAGCTGGGCTGGGCGAGAGGCTGCCCTGCCGCAGGCGTGTGCACCCATGCACCCTCCTCACCCGGGACCTTCAAAGCCGCAGCGCTTTCCCCCAGCCCCTGCCTGCCTGCTGACGCGCCGTGCTCTGATTTCGTTTGGCGAGCATGTGTTTGCATCGCTAAGAATAGCAAATGTTGTCAAATATTTCAGCTTTAGAGGAGCCCCTTTCTGTTTGTGCTCTGCTCCCCGAGTCACGCAGCGGGCTTTGAATTTCACAGCTCCATGGGGCTGAAGAGCCCTCGAGTGTGTAAATAAGCTGCAACGACGTTACTGAGAATGTGCTCCCCGCGGGCAGTTTCCCTTTAGCTGCTTCCCAACTTTGTGTCTTCTCTGGTTTCTCTCCTTGCAGCCTCAACTTCCCTCTCAAACTGACCAGGGGAGCCAAAAAGAGACAGTAAAATACATCCCTGGGAAGCAAAGGTTGAAGCAGAGCATGTGCCCGCTGCGAAGCCTCAGCCGCTGGCAGGACAGCCTCCCCGGCAGCACGGCCGTCCCATGCCGGCTCACGCCGTGGGAAGATTCGGTGTCCCCCAAAGAACATCCCACCGCATCCCTCTGCCCAGCGCCCGCCGGGCAAGCAGCAAAACGCGGGTGGAAGGTGCCGCAGGGGCAGACAACCCATCTGCTAGGCAGAGGGAAAGGAAAGCTCTTGCCAGACGGCTGCCCGCAGTCGTGTCTGCTACCACGCGAGCCTGCTGCCATCCCTCCCTCCCTCCCTCCGTCCTGCTCCCGCGGGCAGCGGCGGCAGCGGTGACCTGCCTGCGCCATGCCAGGGCCACCACAGGCGCCTGCCCGGGGGCTTGGCGGGAGCGCTGCCGCTGCGGAGAGCGCCGTCACCTTCTCGTAATTAGCGCATCCGAAAGATCGCTCCACTTTTCAACAGAGGAAAATAGGCTGCAGGAAATTACCAGCCAGCTTGGCTGAATCACCGCAGAAAGGCACTACAACAATCAATGGAGAAGCAGCAAGAAGCTCCTCAAAGGGAAGGCGCCTCGTTAGCAGGGCTCAGCAGGGATGGCTGAACGCCGCTCGGCTCTCTGTTTTCATGTTTTCAGCACCAAACTTCGAGGTGTGTGTCGGTGCAGCAGCGACGTACGAGGAGGTAGGGAGGGAAACTGGAAAAGCCAGCGTGATGCCCACGGCGGTGGAGTCGTGGTGCCGCAAGGGCCGCGTGCTGTCCTGGTGGCAGGGAGACCTCCGGGTCTGTACGGAGCCGGGTGTCAGCTCCCACCGCGCACTCGCCGGCCCAGGGCTCCCCGAGAGCCGGGCAATGCCCGTGCCCCCCACCCGGCAGGAAAAGCCTTAGGGCTGCTCAGCGCGTTCAAACATTCCCTGGTGAAAGCGTTCCCGTGCCAAACAGCCCTGCGATGGTCGCTCCCCTCCGTGCAGTTCTCCTGAACTCTTCCCTCCCTGCTCACCCGGGGCACCCGCTGTCCCCCCTCCGCCACGCTGCTGCACCCGCTATGGGAAACCCTCCCTGCCTCCTCTGGGATTTCATCCTCCTCCCTAATCTTTGCCGGATGGTGAATCCGGCACCATCCCCTCTCCCCGCGGTGCCGCGGCAGGCGGGTTCCTGCTTTCCTGCAGCCTGAGCTTTGCTTTCCCCGGGCACGCAGCCCCGCTGGGGGCTGGCTCCCTTCCTCCACGCCTCCGACGCTTCCCTCTCAGCCTGGCACACGCCACGGCCGCGCGGGAGATGCTCGGCGCTTCCGGCCATCGCGGCCCACAGGACGGCGGCCAGCGAGCCGCGGCCGAGGAGGAGCGAGCACGGCTATGTTTAGCCCTGCCGCCGAGAAAGTGGCGTTATCTCTTCCCACCTCCTTGTCCTCAGCTGTGCCGGCGCTAATCTCTGCTTGGCACCTTGAGTGGCGGAGCTGCCCCACGCCGCAAGCACCCGGCGTCCTTTTGTTATTATTTTGGTTATTTCCCTCACAATTTTTTCCCACAAAGCAGCTGTGGAAGAGCTGCCCTCCCTGCCGCTCGCCACACTGGCCCTGGGGACGGGCGGCAGGCTGCGGGCTTTGCCGCTGTCCTCAGGCACGTGCAAAATTACCGCCCGTGCCCCAAAAGCGGGGCCACCCGTCCCTGCTGCTGCACGCTGCGGGTGCACGCCTGGGGGACCCCCGGGGCAGCCCGGAGGCAGCCGGCACACGGAGGGGTGCACAGTGCCGGGGCACCGATGCTATGCAGTGTGGATTGCCCACTCTTAACATCAAATACTCAGTTCTACGCGTATATATGATTTATATATGATTTACACAGAGACATGCGGATACGCAGCGTTTTCTGTTTCGTACAAGGATGTCTCAGAGACCCGCCGGTGGGTGCCCACCGACCCCTGCCCGAGCACGCCGTCCGTCCCGCGCTGCCCTTGGCACTTTGCCTTTGAGCAACCGCTGCTCTCCAAAAAAGCATCTGCAGTTTGATTTGAAAACTTCACGAGACAGAGCGTGTACCAATTACTTAGCGGCGCACTCCTCCGGTTAATCACCAGTGACCATTTTTAGTAATAATTCCTGCGGGGCTGAGGACTGCAGGGAAACATCCGCTCCTGCCTCTCTCCCCTTCCCACCATCTGCCCCGGCTCCTCCTGGGCGCGGGATGTACGGCAGCAGGCACATAAGGTCAGTGCATTTAGGGAAAAACACGGCCACTGAATTAGAGCAGCCGAGCCGGCGAGGAAATCCTAGCGCTAATCCCTGATCTTTCACTGACACACGGCAAAGCTCGGGCAAGCCGGCTGCCTCCCTCCTCCCCAGCCACAGCTGGAAAACACGGATAATGCTGCATTACATTCCCTGCAGGGCTGCTGCGATTAATAGCAGCGAAGAGCTCGAAATCCTTCGGGGAAGGGAATGGGGATGGCAGGGATTAATACCCAGCTAGATGGCCGTGGTCCCCCGGGACCCGCTCGTGCCTCTGCCAATGCCGTGCCCCATTTTCTTTATTCTTCGCTATTTAGTTTTTTTCCGGGACCTGGGTGTTGTTTAATCTTGTTTGGCAGCTATGGATTGTCACCAAAATAATCGATGTTTGTGCATTTGTCTGTATCGCTCAGCTGATGCCACGGGGATGAGCATCCAGCACCCGGCGAGAGCCTCGGGCAGAGCATCCCCGCTCCGGCGGGGCGGTGAGAAAGCGGGCGGCCGCCCGCTTTCTCACCGCCCCGCCGGAGCGGGGATGCTCTGCCCGAGGCTCTCGCCGGCCAAGGAACCGACTCTGCACCATGTTTCCAAGGGGCGAACAAAATCTTTGGCGATTTGACCGCTGCCAAGCCAGGGCGCAGGCACCCGGGCAGCCCCGGCTCAAACGAATTTCGGTGCTGCTGGGAAAAGGTCTCGCATCATCCCGCAAGTCAGGCAGGGGATGATGCTGCCCAGACCTTCCCTCCGGCCTGCAGCTTCTCAACGTGCACTTTAAAGATACACACGTGTGCGGGGAGGATGGAGAGGCAACATGGCCAAATGCAACCCAGAGCTACGCAGAGGAAGTTTTTCCCCCAAGTTTAAAACACTATCAAAAATCCCTAGAAAAACACAGACCTGCCCTTTGTCAGAAGGAAAAAACCCAGGGTTCAGCAAACTGCCAAGTTTTTCACTTTTAAATTTCCACTGCCGTGCTGGAGGCAGCTGCTTTCTGCAGCCTCTCGGCATCCCAGCGAGTAAAACGCCCTGCACCGTCCCTGCCGCGGGAGC
The DNA here is from genome assembly GCF_034638445.1 of Ciconia boyciana. Taxonomy (NCBI): domain Eukaryota; kingdom Metazoa; phylum Chordata; class Aves; order Ciconiiformes; family Ciconiidae; genus Ciconia; species Ciconia boyciana. Next base: position 11,323,854 of record NC_132950.1, on the reverse strand, counting down.
CAGCCCAGTGCCGGAGCTCTGGGTCCACGCTGGCAAATCTTCCCAGGTAGACATCCGTGTGGTCGAAGTCAGGATCCGTCACGTCATCGGCTTCGCAGAGTGCAACCAAGTCATGCAAGAAACGGGTATTTTTTAAAAAAGTATTATACCCGAAGCGTGAATCGTTAGCTGACTCATAGAAATATGAAACTCACTTACGGGATGAATTAGAGCTATTAGAATACAGAGGTAATTACTCATGCGAACAATGCCCTTCTCAACTCTTTAATGATTACACAAATTACTGCATAAAATTATGTTAATAGCCCTACAACTGTTGCATATACACGCAGCGCTCCGGCTGGGAGGGGATGAGCCGCAGGCTGAGCCAGGACCCTCTCGCCGCCCGGGACCGAGGTGAGCGAGGGCCAGGCAAGGCTGCAGCCCATCCCGCGGCGCTGCCGGGCTCCGTGCCCGTCCCTCGGCGCTGCCGGGGCGAGACGAAGTGCTGCGAGGAGCACGCAGTGCGGGCGGGTACGTCAGGCTCTGCAGTCTGACTCACTCGCCTTCTTCAGGCGCCCGGGAGAGGGATTTTTAGGGGATATTTGTTACACTGGGAACTTCCTGGAATCTCGATTTTTTTCCTTTAAATTCAGCTATTTGAAATAGCTTCAACCGCAATTCAAGATAAACCGCTCTTCACTGTGCAGGTGCAGCGAGGATTATTTTGCACTCGGCGTAGTGGACCCTTATGAAGGCTGTAGCTATTTTTAGCCAATCTAGAAATTACTATAATTTTGCTGTACAGCTAAAAACTATCTGCTGTTATCAGGCGTAAGAAATCTCGAGCCACGACTAACAGGAACAGATCAATGAATGAGTCTGCTGTTCTAAAGCAGAAGTTTCTGTTCAAAAAAACCAAAACAAACAACAAAAAAACCCAAACTGTGGTTTCGAGGAGAAACCACACGAGTTTTCTAACCATTTCTATTTCAGCCCTAAGGTTAGGTTTATTAAGTACTCTGCTATCAGTATGACGTGCAATTAAGGACAGATTCCCTCCCTCCCCACTGCACTTCCCAAGCTGGCTGCACAATGAAGGCAGTATCGTGCGCTGCTGCCACCGGGCAGCTGCGCGGCCGAGGGCAGGACAGAGGGGCCACACAGCTCCGGGGCAGACAATTGCCCTCAGTGTACCAACAAAGCCGCACTATCGGAAGCGCAGGACCATCTGAAAAGGCAGATCCCCTGGGCACGAATGGCGGAGAGCTGCTCCAGCGCCGCTGGATTAAAAGCGCGGCGGCACCGGGGGAGGTAACGCCGCGGCCGCCGAGGGCGGCTACCTGCCCGCTTCCACCGGGGATGTGCAACCGGCTGAGAAACTCGCCCGCTTCTGTCCTCGTGATGGAAAACAAAATGATTTGGGAGAGAGGGTGAGGATTGGTTGGCCCCTCCGCTTTAGCAAAGGTGTTTCCATCTTCCAATTAGCACCCCTTTCCCTTTGCTTCAGAGCCAACGGACTCTTAAAAACGTTGAGTTTTGGGAAGAACACATTAATAAAAAAGACACTCGGTGACCTGGTTTTGATCTCTTTAAATCCTAGAAAATACATTCCTGGAACAAGCGCTGGCAGAACAGCTAACATGGTCTGACTGTTACCTTCCAGCAGAACCTGTTTCCACTAATTTATGTAAGACATTAAAATAAATTGAAGTAAGTTTTACCCAACAGCCACAGCCAGGTGAGCGGATGACTCGCGAGGTCCCTGCCTGGAAGCCAGCATTCCCCGCGAGGGAAGTTAAGCCGGCGCTGACTCAGGTTCATTTTCATCCTCAGCCCCAGAAGCCAAAGGGGGAAGAGGTGGCGCAGGGCTCCCCGGGCCGTGCCTGGCAGGAGCGACTGCTCCCAACACTCGGCTCACTCCAAACCATCCCAGTAACAAAGGCAACGGACTCAGAGAGATGTGGTGTAATTAAAAGCTGAGAGTACGTCAGACGGCACAGACTACTCCACCTAACGTTCCCCAGCACTATCAGAACTGGCCTATAGCACATTTCTGATGTTAATTTAATTCCTCTATTTGTAAAGTCCATTACGTCAATCAGAGAACACAATACTCCCCCTGAAGACGGTGAGCCGAGCTGGCTGCTGCGGACGAGAACCAGAAGTTAAAAACCAAGGCAGCTGGGGAAAGTCTTGGCTCACCCCGTGAAGCAGGCTTTCCTACTCCACCAACTGCACGTCTGGCTGGTACCAGTACGACGACAGAAGAGATTTTACAGAGAGGTCTGTATAAATAGAATAATAAAGAGGTCTAGAGGCATGAAACGCACCAGAGCTCCACACTGTAAACAGTTTTATTACAGGATCTCAAAGCGCTTTACAAACACCAGCGCTGCACAGCGTCGTGAGGTACACACGGGCTGGGACAGAGGGGAGAACAAAGCGAAGGGGCTGGTCGCCGCAGGCACGATGCCGGGGCAGATGCACGGCAGCAGGAACACGGACCAGCAGGTCGTCTGCCGTAGCGACCCGACCTCTCTCCCCTCGGCGTGGAAAACCAAAATGGGAAAAAGAACTCCAGCATCGCTCCATTCCCTTCCGTTTTCCAAGTGAAACGAAAAACGCGGCGTTTCCACTTAACAGGGAGGATCAGCAGCCTTTCTGCAGAGGTACGACGCCCACCGGGTCTTTAAGAACTCATCGTCTGGAGCTTCGCACGAAGGTGACAAGGTCCACAAATCCCAACGCAGAGAAACGCCGGTGTCACCACCTCCTCCTCGGCAGAGCTGGGTGCCCTCCCGCGCTCCCCCCCGGGGAGGAACAGCCTTTCCGCAGGGTGATGTTTACTACAGCTGCAAACCACTTTGAGACAATCTCTGAACAAACAATTGTCAATATTTCCCACTCACATAGTTCAGCTGCATAGAACAGAACCGAGAACTGAAGCGTCAACCCTCGGCGCACATCCCTCACCTCCAGCTCTCCAGTGCCAGGACCAAGCCTGACATTTTCAGCCTCCCTGCACCTCTAACATGACAGCTTGTACAGATACTTCCATATCTTGAAGTCAGCTGAACCACCCCTTTAATCAGAGCTCCAGCACATTCGTTAGCTCCTTATGAACTTGCTTAGAACCGCTGGCTCTGCCCAGCCTCCCTGGGCCAGAACCCAGGCTCTTGTGTTTCAGAGACGGGACTGCAACCCCCCTTTACCAGGGTCCCAGCCTCCTTCGCTCCTCCTCCCCCGTGAAGCTCACTTTCTTCCCAACCCCTACGCAGCCAGAAAAGCGATCCTCTCCAAATAACCCTTCAGCTCACTCCAACCAAACTCTTCAGGTTTCCTTTTGTGAAAGAAAAGGTTTTGCCTCCCTGAGCATACTCGTAACCTTTGCTTTCAAACTTCTCCCATTTCACCTTTCTTGAACAGCGGTGACGGAACTGCTCAAGGCCCACAAGGGTTTGGGGTTTTTTTGGGCCAAACTTCCCCTATCTTCAACAGCACATACCTATGTGCCATCAAGCATGCGCCACCCACTCCACTCCCTTCGCTTTCCCACATCCTGACAAACAAACTTCTCTGGCAAGAGCCACTCCACCAACTCAACTCACCCCACTCATCTCTACAGCTCCTTTTCTGCCCATCTGGCATCGTCCCATGGCCACTCGAGCACCTAAGCCTGTTCTGTGCGTAGCATAGCTTGTACCTCCCCCCCGAAATACAGGGCTTTGCTATCAGGATTTCATAATTTTTGGAAAAAAAATTACATCTCCTATACACATCTTTGGCAATACAGTATTTCTGCAGGGAAACAACTTTCTGTAACAAACTACTGTCTGTCACCACACACGGCACCCTTCACAGCGTTACGCATGCCACGCTTAAAACCCAAATCTGCTAATCCCGCCCCAAACAAAACCCCTGTCTTACACTACAGCAACCCTCCTGCCCCGCTCCATACGGGACGCTGCATTTCCCTGCCGTACAGAAGCAACCTACAGCCATCCATCTCTGCGAAGCAAAGCGTACATTATTTACACAAGTACCCTATTTAAACATTAACCCGATCACCACCTGCTCTGCACTCCCCAGGACAGCTCTATAAACTGGCAGTTACACTGTGCAGAAAGAAATGCCTTTCTGCTCCGCACTGACACTTCGCTCTTTAACTCACTGTAAATTAAACATACGCAAACACACGCCATGTAATTTCATCAGACAACCAAAGGAATATTCGCATACTTCCTATGAAGCCATGAGAATATTCCCCTAGGGAAGGTGCCGCCTTTCCAGCCTGGCCTCAAGCTGCGCACGCTGCAGGGGTGCCATTACCCCGCGCCTGCGCCAGCGGCAATGGCTCGGTGACCACGCTCAGCGACCTGCCACCAACAACCGGCTCCTCCACAAGCCGCATCCTTACTCGCCTCCCGCACGCTGCCTCCAGTCCACCAACACTCGAGACGAGGCACCGGGAAGGTTTATACGCAGTTTCTACCCATATTTATTTTCAAGAGGATTGCGGGGGGGGGGGGGGGGGAGCGCTGAGCCTGATTAATCTCATGTTTTCCCTCTGTGATCTCTTTAGAAGAGTATCGTTAGCAACAACATTAATATTAAAGCATCCTCTTAAGCAGCGAGAATTCTTTCTTTTCCTCTTTTCACCTACTCCTATAATAAATTCCACCCATTTCCCAGGGAACTGATCCTTTCTTTAGGAGAAGCTCAAACATCAACGCTTCCTGGGAAACACTACGTCTCTGTTGAACACAAAAGCCTTTTGTCTGAAAACTTGCGATTTAACAATGCTACAGTGGCAAGCAAAGGCTAAGACTCTTAGCAACAAATGATGACAACCATGCACGTTTTTTTAAAAATTTTATTTGTCAAAGAAAAAAGGCAATAGCCAATTGAAAACCTACTTAATCTTTAACTCCAATTTTTGTCTTTAAATTTAGAGAAATGACTTATTGATTTACTTTTTTTTTAAACAAACCCCCCTTTTTCCCCTTTAACGTTTACCATCTACTCGTGCTGAATCCTTCCAAGGAGATTGCTCCAGCGTACCTCTCCAGGTCCTCGCTTTGCTCCTTTTACCAAAAAAATGAAAAACTCCATCGTGCATCTTAAGGGCTCCAATCGTCAAAAATAGGAAAAAAATCTTTGGAATAGCCAATTGAGTTGAATAAAAAAAATCCACACGAATGCGGTTTGGTTGGGGCAGGAATCCACTCCTATGTTCCTGGTAATTTGATCCCGCTCCATGAATCCTTGCAATTCAGCCTCCCTATCCTATCCACATTATGATTTGAATCCAATGATCCAGCTCCAAGGATTGGGATCCAGTGAGCCCTCTCCAATCCAAACCTTTATAACCAGCAAAACCAAAAAAGAGGAGGCAAAAAGTTAGATACTGTAATGAAAAAATAGGATTCTGGGGAATGATCAGTTATGTTTGCCATCAATTAATACAGATGTACATTAATAACTATCAATTCCCCAAAACAAACTTTTGAATGGTGATGCTCAGATAATTTTTAGAAATGTTAATTACTATTTGGAGGAAACATTGTAATATTTACAATATGTCAACTGAAAATGCCAACATACTCATTGCTCGTACAGTGGTGTGCTACAGGTTTTGTGGTTGCAAAAAATGTTTATGAAACTGGAAAAGCTTACTGCTAAAGCTATCCACCTACTGTATGTCTAAACTATAGCTAGCGCTCCCAGCTGGAAGGTAACAAAATTAACTAACCAGAGTTTTCAAACATATCGGTGAGTCAATTGTGAATTAGTCTGAGGGGGCAGGGCTGAGACTTAAGAAATTATTCCCAACTAGGTTTTCTATTTTTGCTGTCATTCTGATACTTAAAAAAAATGAAATAGCAACGCTGTATCAGTCACACAGAGGACATGCAGATTTTAGCAGTATTGATATTATACTCTGATTTGAAGACACCCTTGATCTACTGCAAGTGTACGAATACTACGTAACATTAACACTTGTAACCAAATGCTGCATGACGAAGTAAACCAATACTCCCACCCCCGTCCCAGTTTATTCCTTTAAAAAACTAGAATGGAAGAGAATTACAAAAGCAAGTATTTAGCCACAATTGCCCCCCAAAAAAAGTTTTAAAGAAAAGAGCAATTGTAGTCTGCGGTAACTAGAACATGCCTGAAGTGACACGTAGGTGCACGTACTCAATTAACCTGTCTCTCAGTATAAGGTCAATACTGCCAAGTTCATCTGTGACAATAGCACTTGGAGTCATACCATTGCCTCCATTATTGATCTGATCCTCCTCAATCCTCCTTTTGACAATCCTAAAATGATTGACATGTGCTCCACAATCCTTTAATCCAAAGCATTCTTAATCCATCTCTTCAGATATGTCTACAGAAAGACACACGAAAAGGCAAGATAAAATATAAGATCCCCCAGAAGAGACAAGTTAGCCACAAACATCCCAACATCCCCAGCTCGTATAAACCATAGCTGAACACTGAGACATTTACACAGCAATACCACAGTTTGAAGAATGTTGGTATTTAACTAGAACTAAATCGAAACAATCCTGACTGACATCAATTAAAATACAATTTACCAAAGACATGAGGGGAATGTTGATGTTAAGGAGCAAATACTCACTAGGGATTTTACACAAGAATGCAATTCAACACTTCAGCCAATTTGAATAAAACAGTTTGAATTAAAAAAAATGAAAGACTGTACTAAGTAAAGGAAAACTGTGTACAACATGGAGTTCTACAAAAAGATCAGAGCTAGTGATCATTTATGTACGAGATCGGGATCTGCTGTGGCGGGGAGAGTAGCGTGGAGATCCTCTGCTTCTTCTTGGGGAATAACTGCGGCTTCTGCTGTTGCTTCGACTACGGCTTCTGCTACGACTACGGCTGCGTGACCGAGATCTTCCATAGCTTGGACTTCTTGGGCCATCAACTTTAACGCGGATGTAGGCAGTTTCTCCCTATTGAATAGACAGAACTTTCGATTGAAAAGTCTAGGCTTTAGGGCCATCTTTTTAGGCATGCTGACAGATTGAAGATATCGTTTACTACAGCACGGAAATAGACATCAAAGCTTTAAAAGTCTATCTCCTGACAAGCTGACCACAGACTTATTTAGCTGCTTTGTATACAAACAATGAACACCACACGTGCCTTACCTTCAAATCCTACTGTTAAGCCCCTTGTATCCAATTCTGGCCAAAGAAAGTAAGTATGACACCTACCTCATGAGATCTAAATTTAGTGTTATCCAGTTTTCGCACAGCGTAGGTCATATCTTCCTTCCGTACAAACTCCACGACACCAGTGCCATCTCGGAAAACATCAGCATAACATACATCACCTGCTTCACGCATGTGATCCTTTAAATCCTGCCAACTTCCACTTGGAGGCAGCCCTACAGAAAAAGCAAGACGTTACTTTAAAACCGGATTATATTCCCACCTCCTGCAGTTACAGCGTCAGGTCGCAGCAAACAAAAGAGCCTGTTCAGTAAACAGACGTGCTGCCTCGAGGAGCCGTTCGCATCGCACGGACAGCGCTCCGGACAGGCTACGCGAGGCGATGCTTTTTAAGAAACAACGTGGAGCTGCATCACCCCTCGCTGGGAAGCTCGCCTGGAGGACCCCGGGGGAGCACTGGGGCTAAGAGAGAGGAATGACTCACCCGAGACGATCACTCTGTACTCCGAGCGCCGGGACGGGGGGCCGTACCTGCCCCGGGGGGCTCCGCCCCCTCCGCCACCGCCGCCGCCTCTGCCGGTGCCCCGGCCGCTCCGAGGGAACTCCACGCGGAGGCGATACCCATCGTAATCGTAGCCGTCCCGCCCGTAGACGGCGTCCTCCGCGTCCCTGCGGGACGGGACGGGGCGGTGAGCGCGGCCGCCCGCCCCCCCGCGCCGCGCCCTGCCCACGCACCGCCCCCCCGCCTTTGTTCCCGCTTCCCGCCGGCCCCACCCCGCCCCGCGCCGCCCGCCGCCCCCCTCCCCGGGCCCCCGGCAGCGGGGCCGCCACCCGCAACGGCGCGGGGGCCCGTTAGCGCGGCCCGAAGCACGGCGCGGCGGGAGGAAGGAGGGAGGGGGCCGATGCTGCACGGGCGGGGAGAGGCAGCTCCGCGGCGGCTGCCCCCGCCTCAGGCCCGGGCGGGGGGGGGGGAACACACACGACACAGGCCGCGGCGGGGCCCCAGCCCCCCCTCTCCCCGGGGAGCGCGCGGGGGTGGTGGTGGGGGTCTCACCTGGGGTCCTCAAACTCGACGAAGGCGAAGGGCGGGCCCCCGCGGCGGTTCTTGAGGTCGATGTCGCGGATGGCCCCGTACTTGTAGAAGACGTCCTCGATGTCCTTGGTGCGGATGTCGGGGGGCAGGTTCCCCACGTAGATGCGGCAGTCGTTGTTGCCGGCTGGGCCGCGGATCACGCCCCCTCCGGACATGGCAAGGTCAGCAATGGCTGCGGCGGTGGAGGGCCGGAGCGCGGAGAGCGGGCGGGCGAGCGGGCGCGGGGCCGGGCCGGGCACACGGGAGCGCACACGCCGCCTCCCCCAACAACCGCTTCAAAATGGCGACCGCGGCTCCCCTCGCGGTCCTACTGCGCGCAGCGATTTCACCCCGGGACGCAGCACCGCCCGCGCTGGCCGCGAACGAGGCGGCGCCCGCGTCTTCCGCCGCGCCCTCACTCCTCCGCCCTGCGCATGCGCGGCTTCGGCGGAAAGTAGTTCCCCTCTTCTTGCCCCTCGGCGGCTCCACCTGAGAAGCCGAGCCCGTGCTGGCGGCGCAGACTCCTGCGTGCGCGGGTGCGGCGGGCTCGAGCTCTCCCTCAGAAAGCGCCCGTTGCCCGCGGTGGGGGAAGAACGCAATCCTCGGCCGCGGTTTTTACGGCGGCAGGCCGTATGGCGTCACGTCCGGTGCGGCGTCCGCGCTAAGAAGGCCCGGCCGGGGCAGGGGAGGGTGTGTCCCACAGTGCACCGCGGCGGCGGGGGCGCTTGGCGCCAAGGCGCGGGGCGTGTCCCACAATGCACTGCGGGCGGGGGGGCCGTGTGCAGCGGCTGTGGGGAGGCGGGCGGGGGATGGCGGCGGTGCCGGCAGGGCGCGGGTCGGTCTGCGCTGGGGGCAGAAGGGCTGGGGCCGCAGGCACGGCTCTGTCACATTGTGGCGTGCCCAGGGGGCGTGGGGAAAAGGGCTCTGCCCGCTCCCCAGGCGGGCGGGAGGACCGAGGGTAGGATGGAGGCGAGCTGGGACTGGCTCGGCCACGCTGAGGTAAAATGGCTGCCCTGAGGGCACAGGGTGCTGAATCTAGGCCTGACTCCACTGCCCAGCCATGCGAGCATCCTGCTTAAGTATCCCCTTCAGCAGAGCATTAAAGTTAAGTTTTAGGGCTGTTGGGTTTTGTTGTTTTTTTTTTTCCCCTCTAACATTGCGGTCTCCCATTTCTGAACACAATATCGTGGTTCTTAGCTAAGGGCTTTTAGAGTAATCTCATGGTCTGCTCTGGGGGGTTACTCAAATCTACTTTGCGTGCTGAGCATGATGACTTTGGACAGAACGAACCTTAAGAATGTACTTGACTTGTTTTGTGTCTATGTAAGTTAATAAAAGTGGAGGAACGAAAAAGCATTTGAGATGGAGGCAATGTCACATCTCAAGCGAACACGTTTATGAAACACCATCTCCTGAGGGCTCCTGCAGAAGTGTGTGCAGTATGGTGCGTTTTCGGAGGTTTAATGTAGAGTTAGGAGAAACACGTACAAAAGAGCGCAGAAAAGGATTTCCTGGGGAAGAAGCAAGAAAATAACGTACAACTATGTTACATTTATGAGATCATAATTTAAATAAAGTCCCTTTAAAGCACCAGCGTAGTAGTCCGGCTTGTCACAAAGCCCTGAAAGATGTGTTGAGGCAGTAAATGTAGCTGTAGGTGGACAAACCGCTTCGGCCTGCCCCAAACCCCCAGAGCACAGCAGCTCTTCCCTGCCGCGTCCCGCCTCGCCCGAACCCCGCACGACTCCTTCCTCTGCTCGCGCTTCACTGCTTGGAGTTCGGGTCGCAAATTGCTTTTGAAGTGAGGATTTTTTGTACGATCCGCAAGATACGGCAGATGTGGGAGGGATACTTCTAAAAATGTTTGAAATAGTTGTACCTTTGCAATCTGGATGTCTCTCATTTATCCCTTGGTATCTTTTGTATCGGCACAAGCGAGTCCCCGTGGTGCTGGAAAGGTTGAGTCACCGTAACCACCGTGATGGGGTTAAAGTAGTATCTGAGTGTGTAGAAAAACCCTTTAGGCTCCTAAGTTAATTAAGGGATTTTGAAAAATGTCTCATGCCTCTTCAGTAGAGTCTGTCATGCATACTTCATTTTTCATGTGTTAATTAAAAATGCATATTCCTCTAGAAAACAGCAATCCGATGACTTATAGTTAGAAAAATATTTCCAGTATAATGTCATAACACTTGACTTATAAATGCCTTTCATTCTTCTCTCGTGTAGGTTATAGTGCCGTAATGCGCTCTGCTCCAGTGATTTTTAACATGGGTAATATCTATGTCGGATTGCTAGGGGTTTAAATAAAGACTGCTATTCATCACTGAAAGCTGTTATGAGAAAGCCCATCTTCAGAAGTGGTGGTTTGCAAAGTCTAAACTACCGAGTATCTAGAGGTTTTCTGTATCTTTAAAGGAGTGTTGATGGTTTCACAGCTCTGCTGGTAGCGGAATACGAACTGGTGAGACGGTGACTGCAGTGCCCCTGAGGTTCCAGCGCTGATCTACGTGACTTCCATGGGTGCTTTTGGGTAAATACATTTTTTTGAACGAGCACAATTTAACAAGCTAATTCAGTGATTTGCCAGCTCGGTGGAAATACTTGTTGCATATTAAAAAAAAAAAAGAAAAAACAACTCCCCTCCCCACAAAAAAAACAAATCTCAAAGACCCCCAATATGCTCTTCCCAGGTGCAGGGAAGGCTCCATCCTTTGCCAAGAAATGAGTCTGTATTTTCAAAAGCTTATTAAACAGCTGAAAGTTATTCTTAAAGGCATCATAAAATAATGGTAAGTCTGCCTGGTTTGCGAAAACCCTATTGCATAATTTCTTTTGTGTGTTCGTAATCCTCATAACTGCTTTAAATAATTGCCTTAATTACCTTAATGAAGTGTCTCTTTATAGAAATATCGAATGTTTTCTTCTTCATTACCTTTTTTAGCTCTGTGTTATCAGCAGAGCGCTTAAAACAGTTGGATAAGCTGCAGAACATTTATTTGCTTTGTCAGAGTCGCTTTTGGCTTCCTGGCAAAATGTATATGTGGAGAATCATTAAACATTAATTATGTAGAAAATAAATTACTGGGAAGGAAATGGCAAATAATCTTGCTAAAAAAAAAAGCCAACTACTGTAAAAGGACAAGCTTTCCTTCTCAAAATGAGAGAAATGAAAAACAGGGCTTTCAGAATGAGAATATTGATTAATAATGCAAATATTAACCGTGTGACCCCGTACGGGAAGTGTCTGGGCGTGCTGAACTTACCCAGGTGGAGGTATGCAGGAGAGCACTGGTACAGCCGCTCCTCAGCCTGCTTTAGGCCTTCTCACCTGGAGAAAGAAAACCAGCAACTTCGGTTTGGCCCTTTCTGGCATTTTCACAGTCTTCCTTCCTCTGCCCTTCCTTCCCAGAGCTCTTCCCACGGTGTTAAAGTGCACTCTCGCTCTTTGCGAATAACCACCCCGATGCCGCAGGTGGGTCTTTTTATGCAAAGATACTAAAAGGCTTTACAATGGGGTCGCTGCTCCTTTTTAGTTACGACACAACAGAGGCATTGGCAGCAAAAGCGTTTTTCCCAAGCTGAGCTGGCAGGGCTAGGGGCAGAGCAGGGCCCGCAGCCCGCGTCCGAGCTGGGTGGGTTGGTTGCGATTCCCCGTGCTGGCTTTCATCACCTTTACCGCTTGCCTGGCTCTGTTAGCGAGAACCTGTTTTTCCTAAATCGCAGCAGCCTCCTCAGTACCGTACAATCCAGCTGGGATTAGTCTTGATTAATCTTACTTTGTTGCAAAATAAGAGTTAATCAAAGCTCAGATTGTTTGGAAGACAAGGGTCATTTTTAAAACGGCGTCTTAAGTTGTAACGTTTTTTTGGAGAACTGAGCTTTGAATTGTCCAAACTTGCTGTTTCCCTCCCATAACAGTCGCTCTGAATATGCTGCTTGAGTGGTTTCTTTTGGCATTTCAACAGTAACACGAAACTGCCCAGATAGTATCTTTGGAGCTTGAACTATAAAGCTGGTATGTTGGGGGCCTTCAATTTTAAATAGTGCCTCAATGTTATCCAAGTTATTTAACTTGCGTGTAGAAAAAAAGATGCAGAAATACAGTCTGTGATTTTTTTCGGAGAAACTCTGAGTACGCTGATAAGACAAGGAAAGTGTGTGTAAGTGTGAAAATATTTCACATAAAAGGGGATGGTGGCAGAGCTCATTTTATTTATGTAGATTTATATGTAAGCAAAAAGATTTCACATGCACACGCTGTAGCATGCCTTAATGCAAACGAAAAACACAGCACGCTTTGACGGTGTGGATTTTTCCTGAAAGCCAGCCTGAAAGGACACGCACACAGGTAGAGATTTAAAGAAGAAAAGCCACCCAGAAGAGCAGGCTGCATCGACCGGCGTTTTGCGTGGATAACACCACCTGAATTCAAATCACGCCTGGAAGGCATTGTGAAAATGCTCATTTTTAGAAATTCTGAAACGTTGCTCTTTTTTCTTCGTTAGAACAGCTACACCGTTACAGCCGTTAAGCACGATGCGCTCGGCAGAGCCGTGATCATAAGGTCCCTGGAGCAGACTGCTGGGGTCTTCACGGGACCTTCCAGCGCAGCCCGGACCCGTTCCTGCAGCCGTGAGCCACCTCGTCCCCCCGGGCTGGCTGAAGGGGCGCAAGGAAGCAGAGTCCAGTTAAATGGTATGTGGTTATTTGTCTTGCTAGTAGCAATTAAAGGTTAATTTGAAAAAAAATTTAAAAAAAAAAAAATCAGGGGTTTTGGTGTGATTTTTGCTGTCTTGTTTCTATGTTACTCGGATTTTCAGTGCCTGGTTTCACCGTTGATTCCCACGTGCCAGCGCAGCGTGTCTGGGGGTGGGGAGGGGAAGAGGCAGCGGTTAGCACAGAGTGAAAAGTTTAAATGAGCCCCCCAAACCTGTTTTAATTGATTTCTTTCCCTGGGAAAATATTTATGTTCATACAGGGCGCTGCGGGCTCCTTCTGCCCACTCTCCGTTGCTCCCTGCCTCCCACTGTCACTGAATATTGCAGCAGCCAGTTTCATTCCTCTTCCCTCTCCCTGCCTGGTGGGATGCTCCAAAGCCTGACATGGATGGAGGAAAATGAATGCAAAATGTTAATGAAAATAAACCTGCTAAGGTTTATTCCTGCTAAGGAATAAATAAGCGAAAAGGAGTGTATCCATTTGGGTTGCTCATTTCAGAAGGATCCTCGTGGTTAGGCAGAGACCAGCCAGGGAGGGTTTCCCCTGCAACCGCTCCTTTGCTCCTTTTTCTTTTGCTATTTTTATTTCTCAGTGCATTTCCCGGAGCTGCCTCCTTTCCCCTCAACACCTTCCCACGCCCCAGGCGTGCGGCATACGGCCGGCCGAGCTGTCTGCGCCGGGATCCGCTGAGGACCCGCTGCTGTGGCAGCTCGCCGACCCCGCTCGGCACCTCCTTTCCCACCACTTGGGCTTCAACTCGGAGCGAACGATGCCGTCCCGATACAGGGAACTGAAATAGCAAGCGGTGACAAAACACCAGGGAGGTAACACTGAGCGAGCCGGCCCTTGCAGCAAGAGCCCCGTGCTGCAGGGCTTATTAAACAGGCAGCATTTTGTACGTGTCCATTAGAGGTATCGATAGCTTCTTGTTTGGTGTGCGGCATCTGCCACCTTCCCCACCAGGAAACCGCGGTGCTGCGGCACAGCCGTCAGCTGCCCTGCTACGGGCAGCGAGAGCTCTGCATTTAGACATCGTGGTGGCCATGCCGCTGAGCCTCAGGAGCGGGGATAGAGATGAATCTTTTTGTTCTCCAAAAATAACCCCGATTTGCTAGGCCTCAGTGGTTTTTAAAAGGAGGTTTTCCATTAGCTTTCCGTCAGAGAGCCGCTGGCAGCGCTGCCCACGTCCCCGCTCCCTCTGAAAAGAGACGACGGGATGCAGGCCCCGTGGCACTAATGTGGGTTTGCTGATTTTTTTAATAGAAGGAAGTAGAATGAATGAGGAATGCATTAAAATCTGTTTCAAGCAGAACGTTTTTAAATACAAATACAGTTTTAGGAACTGTTTCGTTGACATGCGTAACTTTATGTAAACATTTGAGAAAGACGAGGGATTGCAATAACCGCTTGAATACAAAAAGTCACGCAGACCAAGGTAGGAGTGACACCGAGCCATGTATTTTTACTGTCTGAGCTCAATGAAAGGCAAACAAACGAGGAAAAATAAACTAGACGTTTACAAAAGGCCCGGGGTTGGAGCAGTTGCCAAGTGCCTGAGCAGTTTGCCGAGCCCAGTGCCCCGGCTAAAAGGTACTGCTAAAAGGCCACCTTATTATCCAGACGTTCCCTGTTTAGGAAGCCTCACAGTTCATATCCAAATCATTCTTCAAGAAGGTGAAAGGTGCAAAATCAACTGCTTTTAAATTAGCAAGTTGAAACACGTAGTCAAAAATTAGGAGTGAAAACACCCTGGCCATCTTCTACGGGCAGTGGCTGGCCTTCACTCTGCTGCACGGGGCAAAGCAAAAACGGGACGGTTTTCATTTCTCGTATGGTACCTGACTTACTGGTACCATGATAGCCCAAATAAAATAGGAAATCAAAGAAGAAACCTTTTTTTTTTCTTTTTCCAAGTATGCCTTTTGGGTGCAGTTGCTTGAGGATAGTAAATAAGAATAGCAGATTGTTGTAATCTAGAGGCAGCACCCAAGCACGAACGTTGGATATTATTTTGATAGTTTCCCAGGAAGCGCATTAACATTTTTATACTCTGAAATACCACACATGAGAAAGAAAGGATCAAAGGAGCAGCGAGCTTCATGGCATGAGGAGGTCTGGGAGAGCTGGGCTGGCGAGGGCGGGAGCCGCAGCACCAGTAAAAGCCGCGTTTCCTCCATGGGAACCAGTTAACCGTAAACCCAGCGCTTTGGATAATGTCGTGGCGTATCAGAGGACTTCGCCGCTTCCCTCATTTGCCTTTCCATAACAGAGGTTTTCATTAGATGTGCACCGCTTTGTGTTTAAAGAGACACGGAGGGTGTTTTGCAATGGGAACTGGATTTGCTGGGTTTACCCGCTGCAGCGCTGCTGTGAACTGAGGAGGAAGCCAGTGGGGAGGGGGGGACACAGCGGGGCAAAGCCCCTCCAGAGCAGAACGGTAAAGCACGCTGTGCTGAGCTCCTTCCCGCACCAGCCCTCGTTTCTCCTCGTTGTGGCAGGCCGGTTTCAAGCCCAGCGCACGTTAGCGTTGCCTTCGGGGGGGGCTTTGCTGGCCCCCGGGGCTGCCACCCCTGGCACGGTGTTCTCCACCGACGTGGTCCCCGGGACCACCTGCCCTCGCTCCCTGCGCACGGGGCTGCAGCTGGAATCTTTCGGTTTGAAGCGGCGGTGGTGCGTAGCCGGGCTGTGCACACACACACGCTGCTTCGAGGTCCGTCACGTTCCCGTTATGGCCCGCGTGGCCGCAGCTCGCTCTGCCCAGGGCCATCATCCCCTGCGAGGCTGCATTGCTGTTAACAGCAAAGAAAGAACAATAAATGCGTGCTGCCGGTCCTCGGGGCGAACGTAAAGCAGTGTCTCCATATCCTTTTGTTTGCTCTGAGAGCATCAAAGACATCAGTGAGTATTTTTTTTCCTCTAGGGCTTTTTTTCATTTATTATTCCCCTTTGTATTCCTCCTCATCCTCCCGGGCAGAGGACAGCTTCGCTTCCTAACTGTTTGCTTGCCGGTTTGGAGTTAAACATGAGCTGAGCGCTGTGATGGACCGGGGCTGAGTGCCCCTGAGCACTGGTGGGACTGGGCTGAACTGGAAATGCACCTTCCAGACACCCGCGTTGGTGGTTTACACCAAGGGCACGGGTTTGGGTGCAGCTCTGGCAGTGGCACGGGAGCCCGGGGAAACCCGCTGGCTTCTTGGTGCTCCACAGCAAAGACAGCCGTGTTCGATGGCGGCTGACACACGGGCTGGCGTGGAGCCCAGCATGGAGGCACAGCCGTCTGAGGCCACCGAGGGCTGTTTCCGAGGACGCGTGCCGTCCGTGCAGAGGTTTGCTCTCATCCCACAGATATTTCCTTGCCGTGGGACCTAAGCAGCTGTTACATTCCCTTAAAAAAACACCACCTTTGCCAACTTTGGCAGTGTGTATTGTGTTCTCTAGAAACCTCTACTCTTCCCTCGCCATGAAATGCATTCCTGACACCTCCTGCCCGTATCGCCATGAATAACTAGCACCCCTCGGAGCGGGGATGTGGCTGGACCCTGCCCAGTAATTCCCGCCGCGGGGGGTGCCGGGCAGGGGATGGGGTGTGCTCACAGCCCCAGACGTGAATTGCACCCCAATAAATCAAGTCCAGGCGTGTTTCGCTGCGTGCAGGTCAGGAACTGAGAGGAAACCCCCGGTGCAGCGATCCCCAGCCACGCAGCCCCGGCCCCAAGGCGGGTTGCTGGGGGTTGTCCCACTGTGAGGGGCTTCCCCGGGGCCCGGGTTGTGTGCTGGGAGGACACCACGAGATTTCATAAGCAGTAAAATACCAAAAGCTGAGTTTTCTGCCTGCCTCTGCACAGCACGCAGCCAGCACTGGAGCTCTGCGCTTTTTGGGTAGGTGCTGTGGCTGTTTAAGGATATCTCCCCAGCGTGGATCTGTTGCAGTGGGCGATGTTTGGCTGCTCGACCCTTCTTATGCAGGGCATCTCTGTCAGGAGGAAGAGCCCCATCACTGGCAGGAAAGCGGGATTATTCCCTGCATCCCAACGGAAGAGCTGCCTTGCGCTCACGCTGGAGATGCAAGCAGGGTTTCAGCCAACGGTTTATCAATAAGTCCCTGGTGCCTAGAGAAGGCACCGCCACGTTCCGTACCATCAGGCTTGTGGCAGGAGGTGAGCCGAGTCCAAAGGGTGGTGGGGTCCGAGCCACTCCGGTTTAGCATCGCCGATTGTCCTGGCTGGTGCCGGAGGTGCCGGAGGGAGGTGGATACGGGCTGTGCTCCGCTCTGCCTCCCGGGTCCTGCTCTCGTGCTGTCGCTGAGCCTTCGCTTGCTGCTGCTGGTGAGAAGCTGGGATGTGAGCAGAGCTCTGCGTGAGGACAACCTTCCCCCCGCTACATTTCTAAGGCAGATTAAGCGGTAGGCAGAGAGCAGCCTTAAGCATTCCTCTAATTAAAACAAAATCCCTTCTGGCCTCTTATATACAGAGAGATATTACAGACTTAAGGGATGTATAAAATGTATATTTATTGATTGGATCAACTGTTGCAGCTCCTTCCATAGCGTCCAGTGAGAGCATTAATAGACAACTGACCAGGCTGGCGAGGAGGGCAGGGAAGGGGGGTTTGGCCGGTGCTTTCATTGATGCCAGCCCGCTGGGCTGCTGGCCCAGGCGCCTGTGTCACAGCAAGCTCACGAATACGTGCCTGGTACATATACATCTCTATGTATACATTTATACCATAGCTACCTAGCCAGGCATCACCCCCAGGGCCTGTCTGGGAGCCCCTCGTTCCTGGTCCTGCCTTGCCAGGCTGGTGCTGGTGCGGCCGTGGGTTTGCAGAGTTGCACCCGCAGTGGGTTGTTTCTGGCTGCTTTGCTTCTGAGTCCGCCTGCAATGGCCATTTTTTCAGTTGCAGGAATGCAAGATTGTTTCTGGTAAAGCCTTGGTAGTGATGGAGGGACAGGACGTGCTTTTCAGTGAGAAACAACCGACCGCTCGGAAGCTTTTGCAGGCTGAGATTTTGTGCTTAGCAAGTTGCTCCACCTTGAAGAACAACCCCAAGAAATATGAGTGTGTAGTGGAAATGTCTGCAGTCCTGGATTAAAACAGCGCTGGCAGATGATGCTGTAGCTTCCACAACATAAACATTACAGAAAGATAGTGTAAATACGGGGGATTCTGGTTTTTTTTCCTCATTTTTTCCCTCGCTCAGGCCAGGAACTGCTAGAGCTTAAATAAATCATTGCAGAAGTGAGACTGACCTAAATCATTTTACACAGCGGAGACCTTGTCTCCTGCTTTTGGAGCTTCTCGTAATTATGCTGTGCCAGAACAGAGTTGAAGTTGTCTGTACGGCAGCAGCTCCTTCCTACGCCCCGGGGAGCTCGGGGGAAGGTGTGAGATCAGCTCGCTTGTGGCAGCAAGGCTGCTGGGGAGACACAACCACCAGCTCGCGCGTGCCGGGGGAACCGGGGGGTATTTTGGGGGCTGCACCATCCCGTGCTTGTCACTGCTGCTCCGCCGGGCTCTGCTTGTCCCCGCACGAGCAGCCAGTCGGGTCAGGTGTGAGTGCCCAATTAATTCATGCATAAGTGTCTAATCAGTGAATGCACAAGTGCCCAGTTAATTTACATTTGAGCACCCAACGAGTTCATACATGAGCACCCAATTAGTGCGTGCATCAGCACACAATTAGTTCGTGCATGAGTGCCCGGGAGGTGCACGAGTGCCCAACCAGTGCACGCGTGAGCAACCGAGAAGCTGCTGCATGAGCGTGCAGTGAACCTGCACACAGATTCACAATTACCAGTCCCACGCGTGAATGCCCAGTTAGCGCATCCGTGAGTGCCTAATTACCGCACACGTGAGCCCCGTTAGTGCGTGCATGAGCACCCAAGTAGTTCACGCATGAGCGCCCAGTTATTTTGCATATGAATGCCCAATTAGTGCGTGCATGGCTGCTCAATTATTTCATGCATGAGCACCAAGTGATTTACACGTGATTTCCCAGTTGGCTCAACTGTGAGCGCCCAGCGTGTTCCTGGAGTGGGGACACCCCTGGGGACTGCAGCCCGTGGCTGATGCGCAGCAGGGAAGGAAGGAGCGTGGCAGAGCGGAGGTAGTGCAGAGAGCGGCGCAGAGACAGGGCTGCTGTGGATGTGCTGCGGTGGTGCAGGAGGAAGCCCCCACCCCGCAGCCAGCCCAAAGCAACCTGGCATGCCCTGGCACCCCCGAGCTCGTCTGAGGGCTGCGCCGTGCTCTGCTCAGCCACAAAAAAACAACCCCGGTGAGTGCTGTGGCTCACAGGAGGGTGGAGCAGATGATCACAACAGCCTTTCCAGCCTTAAAAATTTAGGAAGTCTTTGATGTGCAGGCAGGGCCCCTCGCAGATAAACCACGTAGGGTTTCGGGCTTGTGCTGGAGCACCCAGCGCAAATGCTATAATGGGCGGGAGGGCAGAAAAGAAAAAATGGAGAAACTCAAGGGAAGAAGTCAAATTAACACTCATCCTTGCCCTGGCCCTGCAAGCACGCCGAGCCTGTGTCCTGAAACCCCCCCACCTTGCAGGCAGAGTGGGAGCCCTGCAAAGCCCGCTGTGGGAGCGAAGCCGCAAGGCGCAGTCACACAGCGTGTGGTTTGATGTGACTTTTCCTTTGGTGCTGATGTTGTCTCTAAACCCGCCTTTCACTTCGGGAGAGATGAGATTAAAGGGAGTTCCCAGCTCTCTGCATCCAGCTGGGCTGGGGTGCTGGGAGCTGGGAGCAGGGGGCTGGACGGCTCAGCCCGGCTGGGCTGCGTCACCCCCTCATCCCTCCGCATGCACAAAGGCAGTTGTTACGTTCCCATGCTAATACAACCCCACCGAGATCCCAGAGAGATATTTTTATTTATGGATCCTGCATGAACTGCACACCGCAAGTCACTTGCAAAAACTTGCATAGAGCAGATGACCTGAATACATATTAATAAGGCTCACAAGTCGTTTAGTATTAGTTTTTTCTGTCATGCTTGCAAGGAATGCACTACCTGGCGGAAAGCAATGTTTAGACAAAAAGCCGTCTATAGCTCGTCACATTTGTAAGCCCATTTGCCTTGGAGATAAGCCCAGGCTGCCTCTGCTGCCTCTGCTCCAGGACAGACCCCGGGGAGTCGAGGAGCGATAGCTCCGTGCACGCTGGAGCCACGAAAGGGCTGTGCTGGGTTTGGGGACAGGCAGGCAGGACATTGCATGGCCGGAGGCTGTGGTTGGGGGTTTCAGAGCCCCGGTGCGTGACACTGATGCTGATCGGAAGCGTTTGACCCAGTCCTGGGTGCTTCTTGGGATGAAGGAGCATTTCTCCCTGGGCAGGAACACCTCGACCCCTGCGCCAGCTCCCGGTAGCAATGATGGGTAGTGACCCCTTCGCTGGCTGGGGAACCTGGGGGACAGTCCCAGGTCTAGTATTCGTGCACTCCGGTCTCACTCTGGACTGAAAGCCTTTGCAGATCAGGCATGGGGACGAGGTGCTGAGAGTGCCAGGCATGGGGAGAACCTGGTTCCCCTTCCCTGGGGGACGTGAGAGCAACCCCTGGGAGACAGAAATGCGCCCAGACGGGATCTGTGCAGTGAAGAGGATGGCAGGTAGTGAAAATGCTTTATCATCCCAAATTTGTGAACAATAAACTGGGGGACTTGGGGTCTGATATTGATGTTAACAGACTGCTTACGGTGATCAAACCCTCAGCATCAGCGGTGGCAGCTCCCTGATGGAGTTTTATAGAGCATTTCCTTTTATAGGGCATTTTCTTTTTCCACGGGATTTATTCAGGTTCTATAGCAGGGATTCAGGGAGATAATAACATACATTAACCAGGGCGCGGAAAACTGCTTCGCAAACAAGATTGATCAAAGCAGCCCGGGACTGATAGCAAACGCTCCGTAATGCAGTTTGCAAAACACTTGCCAAAACAATTGACTCCTGGTAAAAAATAACTCGTGGGGCGGCCTCGGGGGGGCTGCGGCCAGTGAGGGACCTGGTCCAGCAGCTGGAAAGCTGGTGGCTGGGGACCGCAGCGATGAGCAAGGGCCAGATCCGGCTCCCCCTCGCCCAAGGCAAGTGCCAGGCTTTGGTATTGCGGTGTGAGCACCCGGGGGGAGCCGCTGGCCGGATCCTGCCCCCGGGCCAATGTGGGTGCTGGGGTGGCAGGTCATCGGGGTGTCCAGCCGCGTGTGGACCCGTCCCCTTGGCCAGTGCGTGCCACCCCACGGGTGCCTCATGGACAGGCTCTCACTTGCCGGGGAGAACGACGTGTTTTGCAAGGGTCTGCAAGGCTCTCCCCCCGGCAGAAGCGGGATGTGGGGCTGAGCTGCTGGCAGTGCCTCCCTCTCACGCCCGCATCTCGTTTCGGTGCCGATGCTTTGCAGCGTGTTTCTGCAAGGAGATCAGGAGCTGCCGGCTCCTCGCTCGATGCATCAGCCACAGGAGGATGATTATCAGTGATTGCGACGTCGCTAGACAAGGAAGAGTACCTGCGGCCGCCCCGGCTGGGATGTTCACGCTCTGGCCGCAGCCGGCAGGACCTGACGGGGGGGGTTTGTGTGGATACAATGAAGTGGCCAAATCCCCCTTCGTGTGGAGCAGCTGCCCTGCCCTGGGGGTGCCCGGCTGTCGCTGCCGTGCCCACACCCCGCGGGACATGCGGGGAGGGTGAGAAGGAGAACTGATAAAAGAAGGTGCTTCACTGCTGCCGTTGGTTTTATTTATTATTCTTGGCAAAAGAGAGCGACGGATGGCGGAATCTGGAGAAGAGCAAGGAGGTGAGCAGAGGTGCAGGAGACACGGCAGAGGAGGAGAGAGGGAAGGAATTCCTGCAGGGAGAGGAGACGAAGGCGATATTTCTGCAGTCATCTGCTGCGGACACGTGCTACAAAATACATCAGTGTGCGGTGCCCACGGCGGGGCAGAGCAGAAGTAATGGGCTAAGTTGTAGCAAAGTGGGTTTAGGTTAAATAAGAAGAAAAGTCTCCTATGGGAGATGTTACTGTGGAGGTGCAGCGTGGAAGCAGAGCTGGTGCGATGCTGCAGCTGCACCAGCAGCCCAGCTTTTGGTTTCCAGACCTCTACGTTTCTTAGGGCAGACGCGCACAAAATCTGTGGGTTTTCACTTAAAATCGCCTGGGATTGGAAACACATCTCGTGGGGAAGCGTGCGGCTGTGGGGCAGGAGGAGCACAGCCTTAGATGGCAAACTGCTCCTCGCCGCCAGGCCCTTTTCCTGTTAATCCCTGTGAAGTGCCTTATATAGTGCACTCGGAGGAATTTATAAATAAATGCTTTTTGTCACGATTCAGGAACGCGTCTCCCTCCGTGGCATCTGAAGCGCTTTCTTCCCTCAAGGCCATGCTCCTTCACGTGCAAAGAGCAGTGCCAAGCCTGCAGCGCCCGGCGGCGGCCACGGCCGGGGCTGTGCCGGGCAGGAGGGGGCTCCTCCATGTTCTCTTGCTGCTGACCATTTTGGGGAAGGAGGCAGGACATAACCGGGATGGGGTTACACTGGGATTACAAGAGCAGCCACCCACACTGGAGCCAGCTCTGTGGACTGCTCACTGTCACCATTTGGGTTCTGGGCCACGGTTTTATACCTCGTCCCTCTTGGGGTGAAGGCACCCGTGGGCGTCCCCGGGACAGGCAGGGCAGGAGGGAGGCGAGCGCTGCTTCTGCGCCCGCTTGCACTGGGAAGATACTGGGAGGTTTGAAGCGTGGGAGTCCTCATGGGAAAGCCTGGGGCTCCCGTTGTACGGGACAGACAGGACGAGCATCGCTCAGCAGCTGCCTCTAGCCTTAAAACCTGCCGAGCCCCCGTCATCTGCCCCGGCCCAGCTCAGGATTAATAGCATAGTAAAACCAGACTTTGTGGTTGTCACTCTATCGCACGCGAGGATTAAGCAGAAACTCATGGCAGCAGGAATGGAGGTCTGACTTACAGCAGCTCAGATCCCTCCCCGCTAACGAAGCTCCTTCGTTAGTAAGGGATGGTGTAGCAATACGGGCTGGGCAACCTGGCTCTGCTGAGGGCGGTGGCGTTCCGACCCACGGGCCCGGCTCACCCGCAGCAGCAGCGCTGCAAGACTGGTTTGGTGTTTGCCCGATGCCAGAGCTCCTCGGAGGAGAAAAGCAGAGGGTTTGGGTTTCTTCCGCAGCTCAGTACTGGGGAGGGAGGGAGCTGCCTCCTCCAGCGCAGCCGGGCCGGTTCCCGTGCCTGCACCGGGGCCGTAGCCGGGCTCTGTGCCCCGCGGCGCTGCCGCCCTGGTGCAAACCGCAGCTCCCTCCTGGCCCAGCAAGGGGAGAGCCAAGGCTCTACGCCTCCCGGTCTGGGATGCTCATAAAAAAGATCCACAAGACTCAGAGATCTGTTGCCTCAACAGAGACTCGGCAGAGCTATAAATAGCCCAGCCGAGCGCCACGCAGTGAACCTGAGCAGAGCCGGCTGCCCTCGTGGCCAGGCGCTCCCGGGAGCCTCGCAGGGACGACCGGCTCTGCTGCTCTGCAGCACGGCCCCGGGGAGCCCACCCGCTCTGGCCGGGCAAGCCTAGACCGTGCTGCAGCCTACGGGGCCGTGGGTCTGCCCCATCCCCGCTCTCAGGGCTCCCCATGGGCTCCCGCATCCCGGGCACCCTGCAGAACTCTGACCTCCTGCCTCTCCCAAGCAGGTCCCGCTCTGGCAGCTGCCCGTCAGCCGCCCGGGCATGGCCTTTGGCCCCCCCAGTCCCTAGATCAGCACCTCCAGCCCCCTCCAGCCGTGCGGAGCCTCTGGAAACACCGCCATAAAAGTATTTACTCCCGCTGCCGCTGAGATGGAAGCTCATAAAGGGCTGTAACTAAGCCTGTTACTGCATTAGCACCGGCATCCAAAACAGATGAAGGCAGGGTCCCGGCTGGGGGTGGCCTGCGGTGACCCCAAGCGTGTTGGTGGGTGCAGGGCATCGCCTGCATCCCGGCAGGACGGGCACTGCCCGCTCCCCCTTCCTGCAGAGGGAGCAAGAAAAGTCAACCTGCAGAAGAAAGCAAGAAAAACACTGCTCGAGGGGTGCAAAGAGACCATCAGTTATTTCCCAGAGGGGTCTCGATGTTAATAAGGCTGAGGCCTGAGGCTGTAATTTGACGGCTGCAGCCCAGCCCTCTGCTCTGGTCACATATTCATGTATCGACACTTTGCTTCTCGGCCGGAGCAGCTCTTGGTGCAGCCCCGGAACGTCTGCAGCTCCCATGTGTGCGGTGCCGGGCAGACAGCAGGCGACCCGCAGCCGTTCCCCGGCCGATGCACCCAGGCTTTGAGCTTTTGAGCTCAGAGGGGATGCTGATGCCCTCAAATTATCCATCTGAAGGCTGGAGGTCAGGTCCCATGCTGCCAGCGGTGGTCTTACAAACTTAGTGCCGTGCCCTGCAGCATTAGTCCTCACTTGCTTTTCTGCTGCTCTCTGGCTTCTGCTATCTTAAGGCTGAAGCTCAGGTCTGGACCCATTTGGGAATAATAAATATTTTATTAGCTGTTGGGATTTTTGACCAGTATCTCAGAGGCTGCAAAGGTCACACCAGGAAATATCCACTTCATTAGCAAAAAGGATCAGCGCATTCCTGGGCCGTCTGCTCGCGAGGCAAAAGCGCAGCCGTGGAGCGAACTCCAGTCTGTCCCCCGAGTGCTGTTATCAGCCGTAGGCTTGCCTTCCTCGAGCAATCAAATTAGATAGATTTCAGTACCCAGAGTGGTCTCCCTGGTTCTCAAGGCCACACGTGCAATTAAAACTGGTCTCGTTAAGAGCCAGCTGAGCCCGGGCAGCGCTGTCTCCATCTCGCCGCTGTTCACACCGGGCAGCGCTGTGCAGGCACCGCGGCGTGGGAACGGGGACGGCATGGGAACAGGTACTTTGTTGTTTTGCTGGGCTTTTCTTCAGGTGGCTTCTGCAAAGGGCTTCTTGGCACCTCTGCTCAAGTGAAATGGAGCAACCAAAATGGGAGCTGGCTGGCGGCCAGCCTGGCAGACGGGCCCGCGGGGACAGCCTGGGGGGCAGGTATATGCCCGGAGCACGTTTATCGAGGGCAGGAGCCCCGCCTGGGAAAGCCAAGTGGCCAAAGCGCCCGTGTCACACCTACGTGCCCGCATCCTGCTGGCCCCGCTGCTCCCTCGCTGCCAGCCCCAGCGCAGGACCCCATGAGACCTCACGGGCGGGCGTGCGAGCAGCAGATGGGTTACGGCTGTGAGTCTCCTTCGCTGTTTCCCACCCTGAGGTCTGCACACAACGGGCAGCGCAGGGTTTGGCTGCCAGCCCCCCGCCAGCCGTGGGGACCCCACTGCAGGGCTGCCGGCAGCGGAGGTTAGCGGGCACCCTGCCAAGGCACGCAGCACCGGATCAGCCCTCCGACCCGCTCCGACGGGTACCTGCCGAGTTACCAAAGCTGAGTCGTGTCCACGGCTTTACTCCAGGGAGAGCAGTAACGCAAACCAGGGTATCACAGTGCTGCGTCAGGCCTTTCCCTGGACTTTGGGGTGAAGAGAGAGATTTTATTCTCCCCTTTGTCCTTCCCTTGGCTTTCACACGTACGTGAAACATCACACGTTCTCACGGTGAGCGTACGATGAAGCTGCTCGAACGGCCGCGTGTCACCCCCGAGTGCTGGTGTGGTGCGGGGCCACTTCTTGGTGGTGCGGTACCTGGGGTCGGGATTTTATCATCTTTCCCACACGAAGCAGGGCTGGACCTGGCAGGACTCGCTGAGACACCTCCGAGGAAAATCAGCGGCTCCCCCAGGACATGAGGCTGGTGGTTTAGTGAAAGATGCTCCCACCTTTGCTGGGCATCCCCCAAGCTTTGCTGCCAGTATAAAAGCAGGAAGACCCCGAGAAATGAGGGAGCCTTCTTGACGTGTTCAGGAGGGGGAAATCTGTCTGGCTTTGCGGGGCAAGGAGAGATGCTGCGTCCTGCGGGGGAAACCGAGCACCTGCCTGCAGTGGTCTGAAAACCTGGACATCTGGGGACAGTGGAGGAGGAGGTTACGTCGAGCTCCAGGAGACCTGGATCTGTTCCTAACGGGGCTGCTAACGGCCTCAGGGACCTTTCACGGGTCACTCTCTCCTGCTACTGCCTTAGTTTCCTCAGCTGTAAGAAGCTGCAGCCATGCCAGCCATCTTGGGAGGGTATCGCAAGGCTCAAGTGATCAATGACCATCACGTGTGGAAGATCTCAGGTGGAAGACGCCGTCGAGGTGCAAAGCTACAACTAACCAGAACTGTTTCTTTACTCTTAGGTTCAGCTGTCTTTCCGAGAACGCTTTGCACATGGCGGTCCCCAGCCTGCAAGCAGCTCTGTGGACACAGAGAGGTCTCACGGGACGCCAGGAATCCACAGGGGGAGAGCCACACGCGAGACCTGGCTTTACGTGTGCGCAGCACTGCCAAAACGCAGCCGCTTTGGGTGGCCGCAGCGCTCGGTGCCCAGCGACAGGGCAGCACATCCTGCCACAACGATGCCCTGGGACCTCGCAGGGATGGGAATATAATCCCAACGCCACGGAGCCCCGCTCCGCTGGAAGGCTGCCCTGTTTTCAGCGCCCGGCTGAGCCGCCACGCCACGCAGCTGCCCAACGCTGAAACCAGAGCCCCGCGGTGCCAGCTCAGACCCGCAGCGGGGCAGAGCCGGGCGGAAGGCAGCGGGTACGGCATGCCCTCACGGTGCCGACAGGCCGGCCCGGCTGCGGGCTCTGCCACAGAGATCCCCTCCCTGTGGGATCACGCCTGGCGTGAGGGCAGAGCCAGGCCCGCGGGGGTCAGGGACACCACAGCAGCGAGGCCCCCTCCAGAGACCAGGCCCTCCCAAGGCAGTTACCCCCAAAGGGGGTAACTTTTACCCCCAGGTTACCCGCAGGTCTCCCCAAGGCAGTGGGCCCCTGCCAGGGGTTCAGGGTCACCCCCGGGAATCGGGGTCCCCAAGGCAGAGGGGGCCCCCGCAGAGGAATCATGGCCCCCTGAGGCAGCAGAGACCGCTCCAAGGGAACCAGCCCGCCCAGGGGATCAGGCTCTCCCCAGGGGACCACGGACCCCCCCGGGGATCGGCCCCCCGGGACCCGGCCCCGGCCCCTCACGGCCCCGGGGTACCCCCCCGCCCCCGCCAGGCCCCGCCCCGCCCCGCCCCGCGCTCGCCCCGCGGCATTGTGGGATGAAACAGGATGTAGGCAGAACAGCGCGGGCGGACGGGCCGGGGCGGCGGGCCGCGCTGCGGCGCAGCCAATGGGGGCGCGGCGTGCCGGGCGGCGCAGCCAATGGGGGAGCGACGGGCCGCGCGCCGCAGCGGGCGGGGCGGTATTTGAGCGCGGCGCGGCGGCGAGGCGCAGAGCGCTCGGCGCGGCGCAGGGAACGGAGCGGAGCGGAGCGGGCTGAGGCGAGCGGGTCCGGGCCTCCTCCTCCCACCTCCTCCTCGGTGCCGTGCCTCGCTCTCTCGGGGTGGCCCTGTCACTGTGAAGGTGAGCGACGTCCTCCGCCGGGCCGGGGCGGCGGCGACCTCCGCGCCTCGCCTGGCACCGGTCGCTCCGTGTGCGAGGAGGCGGCGGGGCCGCCCCGGGGGGAGGGGGTCGCGGTCCTGGCCCTGGTCCTGGCCGGCTGGCGGGCGGCTCCGGCCCGTGGGTAGCTCCCGGCGGCGCTCGGAGCACGCTCCGCCCCGGTGGCCTGCCGCCGGTGCGTTGCCGGCCCCGCTCCGGGCAAGGTCACCGCTGCCTCGGGTGCCCCTGGGGCTCCCCCCTGTGAAGGTCACGCAGGGCTCCGGCCTGCACATGCGCCCGGCTCCTGGGAGCGTCTCCCCGGGCCCCCTTCTGCGCTGGCGGGGAGGGGGCTGTGCCGCACCCCTTTCCCAGGGCCCTCTCCTGCCGTGCTGGGGGAAGCGGTGGGTGCTGGGCTTGGGCCTCGTCCCGCTCTTAGGGCCCCATCCTGCCCGGGGAGGGAAAGAGTGGGTGGGGGGGCTTGTGTCTCGTCCCCATCCCAAAGCCGTGTCTTGTCCGGATGGGGGAAGGAGTGGGTGCTGAGCTTGAGCATCATCCCCCTCCCAAAGGCCATCGTGTCCTGCTGGGGGAGTGGCTGGGTGCTGGGCTTGTCTCATGCTCCTTCCAAGACCTCATCCTACCCTGGAGAGGGAAGGGTTGGATGCTGGCTTGGGCCTAGTTCCCCTCCTAAGGCCTCATCCTGCCCTGGAGTGGCTGCCAGTGCTGTGGTCTTTTCTTCCTCCCTCAAGGCCCCATCCTGCCCTGGGATGGGGAAGGGGTGGCTGCTGGAGCTGTACTATTACCCCTTCCCAGGCCCCTCCTGCCCTGGGCTGGGTGCTGGGGCTTTGTGGTTTTCCTCAGAGAGGGCTAGACTTGGGTGGCAAGACCCTGAGGGCCAGCTGTGATCTTGTGGTTTAGAGATAAGAGGTGTATGTGGTCCTGCTGGGCTGCCTTGCGGGGAGGGTGCCTCTGTAACCCCATGGGGGGAATGAGCTGAGACTGGGGCCCTGCTCTCTGGTGTTCAGGTGGGTGGATGGGGTGACACTCGGAGCTGCTCCCTGCCCCACGGCGGGTGCAGGGGACCCTCCCTCCAGCAGCACAGCCGGCTGCCAGCCCCTGTCACGGCTGGCCCGTGAAGGATGCTGTGCCCTGGAGCAGTGCAGTGTGCTGGGGAGGGCAGGCTGGCCAGGGCTTGCAGCTCTACTGAAGGATAATCGTTTTTTTTTCCTATGGCGCTGTTGGCCCTCGGCAGCATGGGCCTGCACTGAGATGCTCCTTGCCTAAACAATGAGGAAGGAAGATGCTTTTTGCAGGTCACTCTGTGGCTGGTTATGTAATGGCAAGTGCCCTCTGAACTCAGTGTGCAGTGGAGGTGTGCGAAGGCCTGATGTGTGTGAGAGCTTGCTTGCCCTCCTTCCCTAAAGAGGCTTTCCTGGAAGAATGACCCACAAGTGAATTCCTGCTACTTTCGTTTTCCTGTGGGCTGGACCCCCAGAAGACTTTTCCAAGGGATTGCCAGATTCCTGGGTAGCGAATCCAAATCTACAGGCAGTTGGTTGGGCTGTTCTGAGCCACCTCTTGTCCTGCCAGGGTTTCTGGGCCACAGGCTAACACCCACTGGCTTAAACCACAGCACAGAGGGGAACAAGCTGCCTGGAAGTGGCTTTTCCAGAGCTATGGTAGGGGCGTGTGCTCTCTGGCGCTTGAGCTCAGTTCCTGTCATTCCTCCTGATGCTATTAGTGTATGTTAATAGCAGTGCTCTATTAAACATTGTATCTAAAACGTATAAATTAAGGTTGCAATGAAGTCTTCAAGTGCAGGCAGAGTGAAGAATTGAAGTATTGTAATCATAGGGCTGCAATTATGTAACTGGATTCTCTTTCTCTCTGGATAGCAGGCTCCTTTAATTGCTGTAACAAAGCTACTCCTTCAGTTTTCTGGGACTGTTCCAGGAAGCGATCATTGCAGCAGATTTTCTTCACTCCCCAGTAGAGCTAAAAATGTGTAGTTTCACTATTTCAAAACATGCTTGGTAGTATCACTCAAAACTTACAGCACTGTGAAAGGATTTAGGAAACTTAATGGTGCTCTGCATGCTTAACTGGAGGCACTCCTTGCCATTAAGAAGCTTATTCCCACAAAGTTTTAATATGCTCCGGTAAGAGCTGCTGCCCAGGTGAGCAGCTGTGGTCCCCCTCAGCGCAGCCCTTTGCTTGGCTGGTCCCCCAGATAACATGTGCCTCCTGACCAGGTCTCATGTGTGGCTTGGGAGTGAGGGATCTGGTGCTCAGAGGGGTATTGGGGTGTGCCCACCAGCAGCAGGACTGCATGGGGCTCCTTCTTCAGGGCATGCGTCGTGGCCTTTGTTTGAAGAAGGGCTGCAGGGCTGGGACTGCCAAATCCCCATTTTCTAGGATAATGTGAACTGCACTGGAAACTTCCCAATGTGGAATGCCTCCCTGGAAAGGCCGTGGCAGATCTATGTGTACATGGCTTCAGTGCCTGGTATGAAGCACCTGAACTAACTCATCTAACTTATCTTAACTAACTTGAAGGGGCCTATGTGCTCAGTTCCAGTATACCACTTTCTAGTTTCTTAAAGGTCACAGGCAGCACTAGCATGCTGGTTTCTAGCATCTGTGTTGTGGTTCACAGGCAGAGGGAGGAAAAGGAGGCTGCTTTGCCAGGCCCTAGCTGTGCTAGCTCTGTGGTGGGGCTTGCTTCCCCCTGCCCCTGTTTCTAGGCTGCAGCATGGTGTTAACCTGTTTCTGGCTCGTCAGACTGGCTTTGTCCTGCGGGAACAGCTGAAGTCTGGGTTTCAGTGGCAAAGCAGCAGTGAGGTGAGGGGATGATGATAGGCTGAATGTGGAACAACACTCCTTCCAGGCTAAATTAGCAGCAGTTACTGTAACTCCTGGCATGAGGTGGAATAAAAAGGACTGCTGCTGTTAAGGTGCTTCCTGAGCCTCCCTGCCGGAGCCGGGCAGTCTGGGGTCTGGTGCTTGCAAGGCTCTGAACAGATGGTGCTCCAAACCACTGGTGCACCTGGAAGGCAAACTTGGCTGTAGCCTATTGATGTATAGGAGGGCTGTAGCTCTCTGCAGATCCTGTCTCCTCCCACACAGTAAGCTTTTTCTGCATGTGTTTAATGCAGATGCTGATGTTGGGCTATCTCCGATCTAACTTCCAGGCAGTGCCAGTGCTACAGTGCTCCAGCTATAAGGGGCACCTTAGCCTGGGACTACTGTAAGCTACCCTGATAAACTCACCCTGGGTGTAACAGGGGGTTTGTAGTATGGGCTTGTGGCACAGCCTGCCATAGAAAGGACAACCTCTGATGTACAGGAAGCTTCTCCTTTCTTGGGAAGGGATTAAAGGAATCTATCTTCTGCCTTAGGTTCACGATGTCTGACAGAAAGGCTGTGATCAAGAATGCGGACATGTCCGAGGACATGCAGCAGGATGCTGTAGACTGTGCTACACAGGCAATGGAGAAGTACAACATAGAAAAGGACATTGCAGCATATATAAAGAAGGTAACTAAGGGATGAGGGGGCTGCTCTGGCTGAGAATTCCTGAAGCTCTTAAGTATGTATACCTGTCATGAGCCTGAGTGTTTGAGACTTCATACTTGTGTGTTTGGAGGGAGAAGATGCTTTCTTCTTTGCTTCTTTACTGCTGTTCCCAAGAGGATGGAGTGGCTTCTCCAAGGTCAGAGGAGGGCTATGGCAGAGCAGGGCCTGGTCTGTTGCTCTGGCAAGCTCTGAGCAAACAGTGTGAGTGCTGTCCCTCAGGATTTGCCAGCCCAGAAAGAGCTGGCTGCAGTCTCTCTTTAGGACTTGCTCCACAGATGCTGCTGCTTGACTTGCAGTACCAGCACAAGGTGGGATTACTCTGTTTCACTCAGAGGGCAGCTGTGCATGTGTGGTTCTGTCTGCCATGTTCCTGGCTCCGGGGTGGGTGGTGCAGAGGAGGATGGGGCCTTGTGCTGGCTGGCAGGGTTGTGAAAGGTGCTGCTTTAAAAACAGTGCAAGCAGCTGCCCTGGCTTGTGAAGAGGTGTCTCCCTATTTCCAGGAGCCCATTAACTTAAGTCTCATGCTTGATGGCATCTGGGGAGCTGTCAGTTCTCTCTGTAGCCACTTCTCCAAATGGTTGGGCAAAGTGCTTTTGAAGGAGGAAAGTGTGACTTCATAGGCAATGTGGTCCTGGCACCTGGGCTAGCTTTTGGGCCTTGCTTGTAATCTAAGCTTGAATGTAAAGGATTCAAAGGTGTCTCCTAACTTAACTTTGCAGATCACTTTGATTGGAGGCAAGACTTATCTCAAAGTGCCTGGGGCAATGCAGCCTATAAAGTGAGAGTGCAACAGCAGGCAGCCAAAAAAGTTGGCCTTTATTTCTTGAGTGTGTTGGGAGGAGGGAAGCAATTTGATGCACCTTCATGCCCTGGCAAGAAAGCTTTTCCTTACTTCAAAGGTTACCTGCAAAGAGCTCAAACTGTCTTGCTGCTGTCTGAGGACTAACACTTGCTTTAATCTTGAATGTTGAGTCTGTTCTTCTGGCTCTGTCTCAGGGGAGGGAAGGGTGTTCTTGGGAGTTGTGTACTAGAGGGAGGAAAATGGTCTTTAACCCTATCCTACCTGCTGAGTAGAAGACTGACTATTAAGCCAGCATTCAGCTTGCTCACCTCTGACCTCTCAGGTCTTCATGTGCTGTCTGGCCTGTGAATTTGCCTGCTCATTTTCAATGCAGATTTTCTCCCCTTTATGCAAAGAAGAGTCCCAAACAGCAGAAGCCAGACTTCTCCTTCCTTTTTTTAGATGACCTTTAAGCTCAAATGCCTTGCTGGAGCAGACATGCCAAAATCTTTTTTATTTTTTGTGAGTGGGCTTGGAATGGGAGAGGAGAAATATTCCCCCGAGCTAGCCTACACGCAGGGCTTGAATAGCACTGTACCAAGGAGAGCTCTTAGGTCTGCTCTTTCTGCTCAGGGCTGACGGGTGCTCTAAGTCTCAGGAGATGATTTGCTTGTGTTGGATCCTTCAAACAATCCAGCGCAGAGGTCTGGCTGTGTCAGTCACTACCTCGCTTAATACAATAGTGTCTTGCAGTGGGGAATCTAAAGATGCTGCAGGTGGGAGGAGAGGCGATAGTGTGTGAACAGAACCAGCTAAGAATTTGTGCTTAGAACTATTTTCATGTGGGCTTTCTTGGCCTTAATGCCTCTCTTCTCTTTCTTCAGGAATTTGACAAGAAATACAACCCAACTTGGCACTGCATTGTTGGCAGAAACTTTGGCAGCTATGTAACACATGAGACAAAGCACTTCATCTATTTTTACTTGGGTCAGGTTGCAATTCTTCTCTTCAAGTCTGGATAGGAAGTAGGAGCAAGTGAAATTTGGACTGTAATGCACTGATGGCTGAAGCCACGACTCCCTTTAACATGGCTATGCCGCTGCATGGACTGTATACTATATTTAATGTGTATATGTTGCAGTAAAAATCTACTTCTGTTTAGTTGCCTGGGAAGAAGGCGGCATTTTTTTGTTACTGCTTTTTTTGGTTGTATTGCACTAGGAAACCTGTAAATGCTTAAACAATGGCCTTTACGTGGGAAGAAATAAAACTATTCCACAACAGCTCCCTCAGTGGTAACTCCTTCTTTGAGGCTGGGAAAACTTCTTTGGGCAGGCCAAAAGACCCTGACTTCCTTACTGAGTTTTTATTAGACTGTTAATCTTGTAACGAGGAGCAAAGCCAGTGTGAGCCTCTGTACCCACCCTGCAGACTGTAGAGAGCTGGCTCTCCCAGTAACCTCAGTGCAGGTACTCAGACCTTCCCTGAAAGCTGATGGGGTGGCTCTTGATTATGTGGCTTTCACACACAAGTTGAACTCCACCTCGGACTGTGATAAACAGACTTGCAGCTGGCACCCTCGGTGTTCTCTTTCAGTGCCCATCACTGTATTTTTGGCTCTGCTGAAACATTGACCTAGACGTGTAAGCAACTCAGCCTGGTCTAGAAGACTTCAACAAACACCCCCCTGAGTTGCTGCAGAAAGCAGCATCCTGTGGCGGAAGTCTTTAGACCTTGATACTGAGATCTAAAGCCATGTAGCCTGTCCCCAAATGGAGTAGGATATCAAATTGGTGACTACTGACAACAGCTCTATTTGGCATGTTCTTAGCCAGTTGTCTCAACACTGCCTTAACTTGATGCTCTCCTTAAAGCAAGCTAGTCATGTGGAAGACTTGTAAGTGGCCACTGTCTCCTTTTTTTATTTTCTGTAGCTGATAAGCTATTTCTGGAGGACTGTCCTCCATGTTCTGATATCTGCTTTTGTTCTTAAAGCACAGTACCAAGAAGTTAAATTTACATGTGATGTTTGTGTGAAGGAAACTCATGTGACATCTGCTTCAAAGGCAGACAAATGTCTTGGTCTCCAATAGGTTCAGCAGTGATGTTGTCTTAGTATGTACTGACTCTTGGATTACACTGCAGGAAGTTCTTTTTATCTGGGTGTGTGGAAATGCTGTGTGATGGCAAGTAAATATCTGGTGCTTGTCATAAGGTCTATTTATTGGGTTGCTGACTAATGCATAGACAATATCACTGGGCTGGTGAGCCTAACTTGTGTCTCAGATTAATTTGGTGTTGGTAATCAGTCACTGCTGGGGGAGAAAGGGCAGAATGAAGGGAGCTCTTCATTGTGAAATGACTTGATGACCCAGGTTGACTACTTCCTGAAGTAAAAGTCCTTCTTGTCTCTGTGCAAAATCCAAAGTATGCCTAATTTTGTAATATTGATAGAACAATGTTGTAACTAGAAAGACTGTAGCTGTCATAACTTCATGTTGATGGAAATGTCTGCGCTGGGGTAATGTGCCTTGGACTGTCTGGGGCACTCTTGTGGTCTTGTCTATTCAGAACTCCACTCTGGATCTGAAAGGAGAATGTTTTGGGTTTTTTTTCCAAGCATGAGTCTAATGTGAACCTGTTCACGGTCTCTTGTGGAGCAAGATCTGTTCCCTTCATAACTGCAATGGCTCAAATACCATTTATTTTTTTCAAACATTAAAGGTGAATTGACACATTTAAACAGCCTCTAGTTTCTTCTTCATTGCCAGCTGTCCCAAGCAAAAACTGCACTCGTCCAGAGAGGGTGAGCAGCGAGTTTTCTGCCCTGGAAGATGCTGATGACCCAAAGGAGGCAGAGGGAGAAACTTGACCTAAAGAGCATATGTGGCCCATCTGTGCTGGTGCTGACCTCCAGCCTGGCGCAAACACTGCACCAGAAGGAGGGATCGAGGGGAGTGTGTCCTGCTGCAGCCCTGATGGGATGCTTCTGCCAAGTAACCTCAATGTGAAGGTGCTGGGGCTAACCTCTTAATGACTTCAGACAAACTGGGAGTGGTATAGCAGCTGGGGTCCTGGCTCCTGTACACACTCAAAGGTGTTTCCCTGCTTTGCAGGAAAGTAGGGAAACCCTTCAGGCATCCCCCCTGTGCTCAACAGAAAGGTGAGATCTGAAACTCTTGCCGGTTGCCTGAAGCTGGTGTGTGTTTAATGCCTCCCGCACTGCAGGGGCTGTGGGCTTGCCCTTAAACAACTCTGCATCGGCTTGTTATCTTGCTCCTGATGCCACCTAAATTTGGGGTTGTGGCTTCCCTGATATTTTGGAAAATCTGTGGGCACTTACCAAGTAAGTAGTATAACAGCTATGCTGTGGGACAGTAACACCAGCATGAGAAACAAGGGGAAGTTGAGCTGCGGACAAACAGGACTCATGCTAAGCAGCTATAACATGAGCTGAACCTGAAACTCCCAAGCAAGCAGCAGTATGGCCATTACACACAGGCAATCTGCTGTAACCTGCACCTGGCAGTGCTGAAAAGCAGAGGCGGTTTCTACTTTGGGGGGAGCGGGGAGCGATGCTCTTTCCTCAGTCCCAGCCAGCCTTTTAGCTGGAAGCGTAGTTGCAGGGCTTAAGCTCCAGCTGTGTTGTGCTGGGGGTCTGTACTCCTGGCCTGGCTAGGTCTGGGTTAATGCTGCGGCTCCGAGAAAACATTTGCAGCCTTGTGGGGCTGGGGTAGTCAAGCCCCCTTGGTGCACAGGGCTCTTAGTCAAAGCGGCAGAGAAACTGGCTCCTGAATGACAGCTGCAGCACAGGAGGCTGCTAATCCAAACCTGAGGTAAAAAACTTTTCCAGCCTGAGTTCTGTCTGTGGGAAAGCACCCCTTCCAGCTGCGTATCCAGTGGCTGTGGTGCTGGTGCAAATCGGTCCCTGGTGGGATGTGGAGGCCCTGCCAGAGCTGGAGGAATGGCATGCCCTGGAGCTGACGCATGCAAGTAGAAAGTGGGTTTGGTGCTTCCTGGGATGTGTCACTGCAGCAGGAGTCCTGCTTCAGGCTAAGGAAAAGAAGCTCTGGCTCACACTTTTAGCAATTAGGCAGTGAAACTGAGCCCTGCTCACCTCCCTGTAACCCCTGCGATGGACGCTGGTACTGTGTGTGCGTCCTCAGCCTTCCCCCTACGCCATCTTTTGCGTAGCACTGGGGCTCTGGAAGATACAAACTGCCTAAAGTTCAGCAGCGCTTCCCTCTACGTGGCTGAAAGCAGGGTGAGGTTTTAACATGGAGCTTTCTGTGCCTGCTGCCTTCCCCTCCTGCTCCCCAGCAGCTGTCTGACACAGCTTTTGGCTTTGACTTTTTCCACTGCTGGGCTCCGCTTTGTCTCCAGTTTCCACCAGGCGCAGGTGTCCTGCGCGATGCCTCGGAGCGTTAACTGCCTCCGTGCTGGAGAGGCCA
Organism: Ciconia boyciana; assembly: GCF_034638445.1. Taxonomy (NCBI): domain Eukaryota; kingdom Metazoa; phylum Chordata; class Aves; order Ciconiiformes; family Ciconiidae; genus Ciconia; species Ciconia boyciana. The sequence goes on along the minus strand of NC_132950.1, from coordinate 11,287,566 downwards.
ACAGCGTCCCCAGGACGGCTGCTCAGTTTCAACGGGGGCATGAAGCTATTTGGAAACATCTGGATTTGGGGCACTGAGTGGAAGGTATGTATTTAGGGGGAAACATCTGGAGAAAAAACTGTTTCCAGATGTGTTTGGGCAAAAATGCTATTTAAATGTAAATATACGTTACTGTCCTGCCTTACAAGTGTTCAGAAAATGTCTGATTGCAGGGGAGTCCGAGGTGCTGGCTGCTGCCTGTGGGTGGAGGTCTGGGTGCAGGACAGTGTCTGCAGATGTGCGTGTGCGTTCGCTGTGGGGAACAGTGCGGTTCGTGGTTGGGAAGAGTGTCACATTATTTCCTCTTGTACAAGCCAAGTTATTCAATTCCCCATGTCGAGTATTTCTTCCAGATGTGGCCTTACAAAAGCAAAGCTTTGCGGCACTGAGGAGCAGACAGGCTGTTTTTTGGTAGCTGTGCTCCATGCGTGTAACTGCTAGACATTATCTAGGATTCATTCTTCTGCGGAAGGAGCGTGGTGTAAAGCTGCAGGAGAAGGTGTGTGACTCCGTTAGCAGGGAGAGCTAGCCTGGATTCCTGCCGGCCTGGCACAATGTTCTTCCCCCTTCTCTGTGACCACCTGGGACTCCAGGAAGGGACAAAGTGACGGCGACATCCTCCCCGCCCTGGGCATCCTGCACAGGGACGGGGCGTTGCACCCTGCTCCCGTGGGAACACCCAGGCTGCGGATCAACGCTCTCCTTCCCTCCCATCCAGTGAAGCCAGCCTGCGGCGCTGCCATTGCAGTGTTAATCTTCCCCAAGCACGTGGAAGCAGAACCTGTTGCTGGTAAACCCGGTACCCAACGGACGAGTTCCTTCTCGCAGTGCTTTTGTGGGAGATTTGAGATGAAGAGAGAAAACATGGAAATCATTTTTATCTCGCTTTCAGTCTCTGATGGGTAAATCCTTAGGAGGCCGGTGCCACGCGGTGAAGGAAGCAGGGCTGTGCCATCCCTGCCCACCCGAGGGTTCCCTGCTTTGTTCTATTTATTGAGCAACGATTCTGACAACCCTTTCCCAGACTGTGACTCATAGCAGCACTGTCTGTGCATAAGCCATGCGTCTCGGAGCGCTTTATAGATACAGGAGCTGCAGGACCCAACTGTGTTTATTAAAAGATGATCAGATGTTTCTTCCCTTAAGGCAGTGTCTAGCTGAGGCTGAGTAATAACTCATTACTAATGAGACAAATAACTGCTTATCATCAGGTCAGCGCCTTCGCCAGCCCTTCTGTTAGCAACAGCGGGCGCCAGTGGTCTCGGCACCCAGCACACGGGGCTAAGAAGGGAGCTGCCCTGCCGGACCCCACTCCGGTCCCTGTCCCTTCCCCTGCCGGCAGCCTGAGCGGGGACAACCCCAGGCTCTGCTCCTCTGCTCAGCAGGGTTTGGCCCTGGGTTAAGCTCGAGGAACAGTTTTATCCAGCCCTGGTGTAGCTTGTTTCCTCCCGCCTGTGGAAGCAGGCTGCTGTAGTGACCTTGCAGTCCACGTCTTTCTGCCCTAGCGCGGGGGATTCAGAGCAAAGGCACCAGAGCTTGCTGTGGCCTGGTGGAAAAATCAATGGTGGGTCACCGCAGTGTGCCGCAGAGGCACCTTGGGAGAGCTGCCGGGGCCACGGGCGAGGCAGGGTGTCGCGCTCTGCCACGTCCCCCATCCCCGTGTGCCCCTTGCCGCCCGGCGTGGCAGCGCTTGCTCACAGGCCTCTCTCCAGGGCTGGGCTGGAGGGGGAGGCGGCGGAGAGCAGGGCCAGCTCTCGTCGCCTTGCAGGATGTGGGGCCGGGACCCTTGCGGACTTGGCCAGAGGCTTTCCTCAGACGCCATCCTCTGGCGCGGCCGCCGCAGCCCTCCCCTGCCAGGTGCCGTGGCATCTCTCCATGTCCTTTGTTCCCTCCCTTGCTTACAAGACTCCGTTGATTTATGGCCGTTGCAGAGCAGCCTGACCGCAGTTCAGCTGCCTGCTCAGACCCCGGCCGGGCTGCGTGCCGTCGCCCCTGGCCTGCTGGGCAGGGAGGGTTTTGGGGAGAGATCCAAGTCCCCCATGCAGTAGGGCCCCCCTGCATTTAAACACGTGCACGGCCTTTTCTTTCACCTCCTTCCAGCCTGGGTGTGAATGAAGCGCTTTCAGGGGGAGGAGATTGCTGGGAGCCCCGCTCTCCCTGTGCATTGGTTGCAGCCCATGAAAGCATCCGAGGAATTCGCCACGGCGGTCCCTGCGCAGGGTGAGCGCAGTGAAAGCCGCCCTTTATTCCCACAGCCCTGGCCACCAGTCCCACACAGCGACGGGGCTGGAATCTGCAGAGCTGGATATGTGCTCGCGCCAGCAACGTCACCCTTAGCGGTCCCTGCGTGCGTGCCGCGCTGGACCGGGGCTGTTGGGAAAGGGTTTTCCCTTGGCCCACCCCGGCCAGGGTGAGCAGCGTTAGGCGCTGCCGGGGCACAATGAAAGGATTTCCCCAGGGTTTACCAGCAAGGTTGCCGATACACATGGTGTGACCCGAGCTTTAGCCCTGTGCTGCTTAAGCTGAGTCAGAGGAACGGAAATCCCTTCTTACACAGATATTTTTCCACAAAGTGTTCGATTACAGGTTTGGGGTTTAATCTCACGCCCATCTCGCGCAGTTTCCCGGCCGGCCACGCTGCTCGCCTGCTGCCTGCCAGGCTGCCGGGGCCGCTCCGGCAGGAAAGGACGGAGGGCTGACACCGAGCCAGGACGTGCCTCCGCTGCAGCCTGCACACAGGCGGCTGGCGCCCAGCCCAGAACATGGCTCTGGAAAAAAATAAATGCCTTTTTTGTTTTTTGAGGAAAGCCCAGAACGCTTCCACAAGGACAAAACCTCTTCCTAAACCCGGTTTTAAAAGTCCTATTTCCTCTAAGGGACCAAAATGACCTGGCCAAAAGCGTCTGCTCCTCCGTGGCCCGTGGGTCAGTTTGGATGGGGTAAACCTGGACGCGCATTGCAAAGGCTCCCTCTGAAACCGTGGCTTGCAGGGGGACTGAGGGACAGCACCCAAGTGGCCCCTTTCCAGCAGGGTCCCCACCCATGGGTGCTGGCTGTCCTGCTGGCAGGGCTCGCTGGACCTTTTCTGCGTTGTGGTTAGCACAAGAGAAGAAACCCGCTGGGTGACTCAGCAAGCGTCGGGTGCCAGGCCAGGGCTTTGTCACTGTCCTCCAGCACGACTGACATGTGCAATTCAGGCAGAGCCTGGGCTGGCTAAAGGTACCGTGTTACTTAAATATTTTATAGAAAATCATTAAGCAATTAAATCTGGCAGACCTCGCATCATAGAAAAAGCAGCTTGAAGTCTGTGCAGTAAACAGGGCACCGCTTCCCAGTCGTTTGGGATGTCTTCTCGGAGTCTTAACTCCAATCCTTGTTTCAGAATAACTATAATTATCTCTTAATTGCCATTATTGTTTTACATTTTTAGCATTTGCAAGTGCAAACTGTTACAGTTTTCCATGCAGATACAATCAGTAGCCAGGGTTCACAATGAAAGCAATTAAAATCCTGTGATTATTACAAGCCTGCATGTCTATACAACAGCTTCAATCTGCATAAGTTGCCAAGACGTAGGCTAGAAACTCAGACAAATTTAGCATTTATTTAGTAACCCAGCAAAGCTACTACCTCTTGCTGCCTCCAATGATTTGCATCTACAGCACTTTTTGGAAGGACGCGAGCGTTGAGGGGAGGGGAAAGAGAGCATTTTCTAGAATACATCCCTGAAGAATATACAGCAAAGATAAAATTATGCACATGAATTATGCATATGAATTATGATTTCACTCCTATTTTTGTTGGGATTAGCTCATGTTTGGTGTGCATCCCTGGCAGGTTGCTGGCGGTTCGGCAGCTAGCAGAGCGCTCTCTCCAACTCCCCGCAGGTCACTGCGGTTTCGGGTCCCGCGTTCCCTGCTCCGCCGGCCGCAGCCTCCCGTGAGCTGCAGCGCTTCTTGGGGATCCAGCCCAGCGATAACGATGGCAGCCCCTGCTCCTTCACCCCTCTCGGGTCTGGGGCAAGTAGTTTTTCTGCGTTAATTTATGGCACCTCTTCTGAAAGCATGCAACGGATGGAAACAGGTTTAGGTGTAAAACTGAAAAAGCAAGTCTGCGCTATTTTGTATAGAGGGGGAGGTGTTTGCAGGCTCTGCTGCCACCAGCCAGGCTTTGCCGGTGTCCCCGGGGTCCCCACCACCTCCTGGGGAAGGCAGACGTGGAAACACCCCAGCCTCTGCCAGCTCTGGGAAGATAAAGCCCGGGGAGAGAAGGCAAGGGGGAGGCAGCAGCAGCATTTCCAAAATCTCCGCACCAGACTCGGCCGCAGTCCCAGCGCACAGTCGATTTTAGCCACGTTAAATAAAGCCAACAGTCCTTCCATGCAGGAACAGCTTGGGAATCCAGAGCCCCGTTTCCAGGAGGGCTGGTGACCCCAACCCGCGTGTGTTTCCATGTGAAAGGAGGTTTAATGGCCCTCATTGCAGGGGAGGAATGATCCTAATTAGCCAAATCACCAGGGCACCTGCACCCAGGGCGAGGAGCAGGCTGGGCCTGAGCAGGTGGGGCTCAGGGAACCAGGTGGGGGGTCCAGGCTGGGGTGGTGCGGGCATGGGCACCCTTCCCGTGGTGGGACCACATGGGGGGCTCAGGGGGCTCGTGGATGCTCCCTGGCCGGGTCCTTCCCTTGCCATCCTGCACGCCCTGTTCCGTCCCTGCGTCCCATTGCTGCTGCTTCCTTGGAGTAACATCCCTGACAACCTAGCAGTCGTTTGCATGAGAAAATGAGATCAAGAAAGTATTTCAAGTATTTGTATCTGTCCTTCAGTGACAAACAAGCCCGGAGCCAGGGCTGTTTGTCCGGTCAGCTGGCCCAAAGCTTGGGAAAACAGCCGGGAAGCCAGTGGGAGACACCTTTGGCACCAGCGCAGATAATGCCAAGTATCAAGGCTGAATTTGCACAATGCCTTTGGGGAATGGTAAATGTGTGGCATGGTGCAGGCAGGGGCACTCGCTAAATCCCCCTCCCAGGGATGGAGTACCTGCATGTGCACATCTGCAGGCACCCCTCTGCAGCCGGGGCTCCCTGGGACGGCCCCTGCTCCTTCACTGATCTCGGGACTGGGGCAAGTAGTTTTTCTGGTCCCGCTGTCCTCAGCCCGGCCGCTCTTCTGCTCCTAACCTGAGCAAGTCGCCTGAAAACCAGCATGGCTCGAGAGGACGGCACAGCTCGTGACACCGGTGTGTAACGCATGGCGATGCTCCGTGGGGCGCAGGCAAAACACGGGCGACTGGTGCAGCCACATCGACTTCCCCAGATGTAAGAGCATGTCAGAGGTTCAGGGATTTTTTTAGGTTCAGGTGTTTGATCTGCTTTGAAATGCTGCGGATAGGAAGTGAAAAGTCAGTAAATTTGGACAGTCCCAGGAAAGAGGACGAAAAGCAGGACTGATGGAAACAGCAGTGTTCGGGAAAGCCTGGGATTTAACCCCCCCGAAATTCCGATCTGAGTTTTGGGCCAGTTTTTCTCCCGCAGCACTAAGATTAAGGTGAACTCTGCATTTTGGCTTTTACAGGAAGAGACACAGCTGACAAATCTGAAAGGCGAGGAGGAGGCAGGGAGAACGGGCAGCAGCTCCCAGGTCATCACTTTGTCAACATCAGCAGGTAGCTACCGTGCCCTTGAGCTCTCCATTGTGGCTCCTGTTTAGTTTGGCTTCCCCAAGGCAGCTGTCACCGTTCCTGCATTATCAAACCACCTGCCTGAATTTCAAGGATCTCATCCATATATTCAACAGGAATATCAATTTCTGGGAGCTCTTGGGGGCCTTGAGATCAGAGCAGCTAAACCGGGGATTTCTGCTGAGCTGTGCTCACACCACCAGAGCTGGAATTTCTCTTGGCTGGGAAGTCTGCTGGGGGGCTGCAGGGAGGCGGGGGTTTTGTTTAAGCTGTAACCAAACAGGGTTGGCAAAACGTTGTCAGCGTTTGCCTGGCCTCGGCCCCGCTCCCTGGCACCCGGAGGAGCGTGGATCCCACTGTGAGCGACAGCGAGGGGGCCAGCCTGCCCCGCCGTCTGTCCAGGGGCGCGGCGCGGCGCGGTGCTCGGCTGTCCTGGGGCTGAGCCCGCATCTCAGCAGCATCACGGCTGGTGGGACCCAGCCCAGGAGAAACGAGCCCAAGTGACGCAGCCCAGGGAGGACGCTTTCTGCGCATGTTTTTAAGCGAAATGTGGCTCCTGAAATCAATAGAGAAGGAGATTCCTCTGCAGCCTGGGGAACCATCCTGTCCACATTCTTCCCTGGGACCTTCAAAGGAGCTGAGGAATCCAATTCCCACTAATTTGCTTTGAAAACACCAACCCAAAATTGTAATTATGGCATGCTGTATTACAGGGGAGGAAAGAACCCACCAGCCTGTAGCTACCTTGCTTTCCTAAGACAGGAGTTTTGATGATCTATTAAGACTTACATTTTTAACAATATTATGTTGGTTAATGTTGGAAGATGTTCCTACAATTAATGAAAATTTCATAGACTGACTGGGGAAGAGAGAGGCCATTTTATGTCCCCTTCCAGATGGCCAAAACCAGCTGCTCACTTTTTTCTTTGAACTGTGATTCTAATGACTTCTCTGTCCTTTGAAGTCTGCTTCTGAGCTGCTGAACCAGATGTATTTGCATGATAGTAGCAGAGCACGTTTAACAGTCGAGGACTTGTGCTATTTTCCCTTATGGCCACGGCTGGACACCGCACGATGTTTGCTCTCATTTGGGGGTCTTGAGGGGCGAGTAAACGCGAAGGCTTGCCAGGCGCTGGTAAAACGTGTCTTGGTGTAACATCGCCGGCTTCAGTGGAGTTATTCCCTAAACCCACAGCGTCTTTACCCCACTTTCGGCTGGTTTCGTTGCTTTATAAACCCATGCAGTGGTGTCAGTCTGCTTTCAGTCACGGATTTATTAGGGCCTCACAAAAGCGAGGGCTGCTGTCAAAGCGCACGTTTCAGCACCATTTTAAAAACAGAGGACAAGAAGAAAGGAAGAGCTTTAAATAGGTATTAAGAAGTTTTAAAAATAATAAATCACAAAATAAAATGGTGACAAAATAAACAAAACCAAAAAAGGTCCCCGAGTGTGAGTTTGGTGGAAATTCATGCCAAAGAGAGAAGTTGGGAAGGCAACACTGACATTCCTGGCTTTGAAATTTCAGACCCAAAGCAGCTCTGCCTGAGTCCGTCCACAGAAGCTGCAGAGTTGCAGAGCGGCAGCGGGTGTCAGCCAAGACCCCAGCTCCGACGCAGCCACCCCGTCGAACCCACTGACGCTGCGGGTGCGAGAAAGGCTTTCCAGGACGGAGCGAAGTGCCAGGAGGTGCTGCCGCGCGGTGGGTGCCGGGGGTCTCCCCATGCTCCATCCCGACCCGCGCCCCAGAGCTGTCTGGCGCGGTGGCAGGGTTCAAACCAGCCCACGGGCAGTGGCTGCGTTACACGGCACCCGGCTGCGCACGGGCGGGTGCAGCTCCCAGGCACCCACCCACCCGCTCGATGAGCTTTCACACCAAAACCACACGTGCGTTTCTTCTGACAGTGATGAAGACCCTCGCACGAAGGCTCTGCCGCAGTGAAGGTGGCCACATGCTCCTCGTTTTTACGCTGCCTCCCAGAGCACTTAGAGGATGTCAAACAGCCGCTCTCCCCAGAGCGACGGCCGGGCTGGGAAGGCAAAGAGCTCTCTCAAATCATCCTCGCACGTTAATACATGGGACTGCTGAAGGCTGTCTCTCTGCTACTTGTTTCACTGTGCCTGCCTCGGAGGTCTGTTAGGGACTTTTGGGGAACAAATAATAAACGGAACGATAAAGGTGAGAAGCAGAGCAATTCGCCATAAACCAGACAGCCCAGGGCAATGGAGAAAGCCAAGGCGATGGTACTGGTGGCACAGCACGTACTTTTCTTACTCGAGGTGCTCAGTCTGGTAAGGAAATGAAAAGCAGGTAAAGCGAGGCAAACCAGAGGTAAGACAGTCTGTCAAGGGAGGTAGCGGGTCTTGGCTTTGCCTGGTTGTGACATGGGAGGAGAGGACGCTGTGCCCCGACCCTGCAGCCCTCCCGCTCCTCCCTGGGTGATGCACATCGCCGTGTTGGCAGCTGCCTGCATGCAGCAGGGCAGTAACGCTTGGCTCGTCCCCCTTCAAGTGTATTTCCCCATCAGCTGGGGCCTTTCAGTCCTTGGCTTCTCTCCTGGGATCCTATTCACAAGGAAATGGTGGGAGACCGCCAGTTAATTTGATGCTACTCATCAGCAAGAAATTAATTCCAGGCGAGGTACAGATCAAATCTGGAGAAATGTCCTTAAGGCGAGCAGGTTTCTCGTCCCCACCGCGAGTCCCTTGTGTCCCCGGTGCTGAAATCTGTTATGTCCCGTGTCCGTGCCTAAACCAGGTACAGACGGATCTGGGACAGGGCCGTAGGGGTGGGACAGGAGCACGCTGTTACAGTTCAGCAGCCCTGGCCTGCGGTCCTATTTCAGGCCACATCGATCACTTACCGTTGCTTTTAAAGAAACGCTGAGCGCCCACGATGGTTAAAATCTGCCCAGTCCCCCCAGACTGCTCCCGGGGAAGCCCGGCCCGTGGCTGCGCAGGGAGAACCAGGCCCAGGCTTCTGCCCCAGCCAGGGATGGCTCCGGGCGTCGTGGCCACAAAGGTGGACGGGCAGTGCCACCTACCGCGGCGCTCGCCAGCCGCCCGGCCGCTCTCGCCACCCGGGTCCCCGCGGGGCCTGGCCTCGGGCGGGGAGGCGGCGAGACCCGGAGCCACGGTCACTGCCCCGGGCAGGCGTCTGCGCTTCTCCCGCCGCCCTGCGGTCACGGATTCTCTTTCCTTCCTGGGCTCAGCGCTGCGCGAGCGTGACACGGCTGCGAGGGTGTCACGGCTGCGAGCGTGACACGGCTGCGAGCGTGACACGGCTGCGAGGGTGTCACGGCTGCGAGCGTGACACGGCTGCGAGTGGGACGGGGCTGCGAGCATGACAGGGCTGTGAGGGTGTCATGGCTCTGAGCGTGGCACGGCTGTGAGTGTGGCACGGCTGTGAGGGTCTGTCACGGCTGTGAGGGTGTCATGGTTGTGAGGGTGTCATGGCTGCAAGCGTGACACGGCCATGAGGGTCTGTCATGGCTGTGAGCATGACATGGCTGTGAGTGTGGCACAGCTGTGAGGGTGTCACGGCTCTGAGGGCAGCCGTAGCTGTGAGGGTGTCACGGCTGTGAGGGTGTCATGGCTGTGAGGGTATCACGGCTGTGAGGGTGTCATGGCTGTGAGGGTGGCCATGGCTGTGAGGGTGGCACGGCTGTGAGGGTGTCATGGCTGTGAGGGTGTCATGGCTGCAAGCATGACATAGCTGTGAGGGTATCACGGCTGTGAGCATGACATGGCTGTGAGTGTGGCACAGCTGTGAGGGTGTCACGGCTCTGAGGACAGCCGTAGCTGTGAGGGTGTCATGGCTGTGAGGGTGGCCGTGGCTGTGAGGGTGGCACGGCTGTGAGGGTGTCATGGCTGTGAGGGTGTCATGGCTGCAAGCATGACATAGCTGTGAGGGTGTCACGGCTGTGAGCATGGCACGGCTGTGAGGGTGGCCATGGCTGTGAGGGTGGCACGGCTGCGAGCGTGACACGGCTGCGAGTGTGACGGGGCTGCGAGCATGACAGGGCTGTGAGCGTGTCATGGCTCTGAGTGTGGCACGGCTGTGAGTGTGGCACGGCTGTGAGGGTGTCATGGTTGTGAGGGTGTCATGGCTGCAAGCGTGACACGGCTGTGAGCATGACATGGCTGTGAGTGTGGCCATGGCTGTGAGGGTGTCACGGCTCTGAGGGCAGCCGTGGCTGTGAGGGTGTCATGGCTGTGAGGGTGTCATGGCTGTGAGGGTGTCATGGCTGTGAGGGTGGCACGGCTGTGAGGGTGTCACGGCTGTGAGGGTGGCCGTGGCTGTGAGGGTGTCACGGCTGTGAGGGTGGCATGGCTGTGAGGGTGGCCGTGGCTGTAAGGGTGTCATGGCTGTGAGCATGGCACGGCTGTGAGGGTGTCATGGCTGTGAGGGTGTCACGACTGTGAGGGTGTCACGGCTGTGAGGGTGTCACGACTGTGAGGGTGTCACGACTGTGAGGGTGGCACGGCTGTGAGGGTGTCATGGCTGTGAGGGTGGCCATGGCTGTGAGGGTGGCACGGCTGCGGCCCCTGCGCCTGCTGGAGATATGCGCAGGCCTGCAGCCCCTCAGCCATGCAGAACGCCGCTCCCGGCAAACCCGCGAGGCCGGGGCCGGCTGCCTCCCTGCCCTGACACCAGCGGGCGTGCCGGGCCTGCCGCCGCGCCCCGGGGCTCCCCCTTCGCTTATTCCCACGTTCCTTCGAGGTGAAAAACGGGCCCGCGGGGCAAACGCGGGCCCCGCGGCGCAGTGCGGTGGCTCCCCGGCCGGGCTCCCTGCTCCCCCACGCCCCCACACCGGGTTTTACCCGCCGCCCCGAGCCCCCACGCCGGGCCCGGCCCGCAGCCCGCCCGCCACGCCCCGGGGCCCCGCCCCGGAAGTGCTCCCCGTTGCCATAGCGCCGCTGCCGGGAGGGCGGAAGATGGCGGCCGTGGCGGGGCCGGAGGAGCCGGAGCCGGGCGGCTCCTTCCGCCGTTACCTGGCGCGGCTGGGCGCCCTGCGGCCTCAGCCCGGCGCGGAGCGGCCCGACAGCGGCCGCCGCACCGAGCTGCACCTGCTCTTCGACCAGCTCATCTCGGAGAGCTGCGGGCCGGCGCCGGCGGCCGGGCCCAGCCCGCAGGTACCGCGGCGCCCGGCCGGGGAGCGGGGCCGAGGGGGGCTGAGCGACGCCGGGGCTCCCGCCGGGGCTCCCGCCGTGGCTCCCGCCGTGGCTCCCGCCGCGGCTCCCGCCGCCCACATTGGCGGGGCCGGCGCGGGGCGCGCACACGCACGGGGATGTGCACGCTCGGGGGGGGCGGGGGGGAAGGAAGGCGCTCGCACGTGGGTGTGCACGTCACGGGAGTGTGCACGTCACGCGGGTGTGAGCGCGCACTTACACGGGGCTCTCGCCCCCCTGCATGGCTGGATGCTCGCGGGGGGGACACGCGTGTGCGTGCCCTTAAACGTGGGTGCGCGCACCGGGGTGGGCGTGCAGGCGCTTTCCCAGGTGTGCCCGCCCGCGGGTGCGCGCAGACTCGCGTGGAGGCGCCCGCAGCCATCTCGCCCGGTGCCTCCACGCAGCAGCCCTGCACGTACCAGCCTGCGGCTCCCCACGGGCCGTGGATTTTCCTGCACGTCTTCCGCTCTCCTCCCCACGGCCGCGTTCTCTCCTACCTTCGCCCGCCCCTGGTTCCCATCCCCGCTTCTGCGGGTGATTTGGGAGCTCCGCTGGCGTGTGCCGAAACCCTGCCGGGGTCGGCACGCGTGGCCCGGCAGCAGGAGGGCGTGAGCGCTGGTGGAGATGGTGGGTGACGCCAGTGAGTGCGCAGTCCCCACTGGAGGCACGGACTGGTGGCGCGGGGACTTGGCAGTTTTCACAGTCTGCTATTCAAACAATTAAAAAATTTTCAAGTCTTAAAGTAAGCCCTTGAAAGCTGAATGCTGTAGTTTTGCAATATTGATACTGCTTCACTGGGAACACACTGTACTTCGTTATTATGCTGTAAACAGTGCTGACTTACCAATTTTTCTTAATTTTATTTCCGGAGTAGACTTACTTTGCATTTTGCAATTAAGTGATTTTTTTTGGACAGGGCTCCTTTTTCCCTCCTTCTGTTCCTTAACCTAACTTTGTATTTTTCTTTTGCCTTTCTTATTGGCTTTGTTTTTGCTCCCGTGTTTAAGCGGTATCGTTGAGCAGCACTCCTGCAATTTGAATCCATGTCAGCATATCCCTGCACCGGGATGAAGGTCTGTAGAGAGCTGAGGGGAGGCTCACTAGTGGGAGTTTCATTCATTTCATTACATTATCCGTGTGCATTGATGTTAGTGGTATCCACACGCAGATCTGGTTGTGTGATCAAAGTCTTAGCTGATGACGTGGTTTCCACCCTAGCTTTGTAGTCTCTAAATAATAAACCGAGGCTTTCTTTTCCAGGATGTTTGTGCTCTGCTTGTCCAAGCCTGTCAGCTGGTTCACCTTGATCAGGAACATCTTGTCAGCAAAGTTTGTCAGCTTATCCATCATTTACTTAACAGATTTCAGGTATGGAAAGTTTGGCCTTGTGCCTCCTTTTCCTGTGTGCTGGCTCCCTCATCCCCCACTAAGCCAGGGAGGCCTTCTGTCTCTCTTTATGGGGTATGGAGCTGACCTTCATGCAGAGTTTATTGGATTTTCACTGTTTTGCTTATTTGTTCTTAGCTGAGGTTCTGGTCTGTGGTGCTAGCATGGTTCCTCATGTGAAAACAGCTCTCGGTCAGAAGCAATACACCATCGGATACGCTCTTGGTTATAGGACACTTGTGTTGATTTAGCCATTTCTTAAGTGTTGGCTGATTCTGTGATGGTGTGTAATTTTAACCTCCAGATCACCGGAGTCTGTAACCAATATATCTGGGTATATTGCCTCCAGCAGTACATGACGATGTTTTCTTGACCACAGTCCTTTTCTGTTATGACAGGTGATGGTTGATGAACAGAACTTGAATTTTCTTCTCTCCTACTGCATCTCTGCTCTTAAGCAGTGCAGCTCTTGGACACATGTTGAAATTCTGCAAGCCTTAGCAGCTCTTGTTTACAATAATGGACCTAAATGTCAGAAGGTGAGTTTACAAGCTAAGAGAAAGTAACCACAAAAATACTCGCACCCTTTTGCTGTTTCTTTCTTTTTTTTTTCCTCCCAAAAGAAAGAATAAAAAAGTATCATGTTCTCAAATCACCACACCTTTTATGTTAAGAATAATCCCATTTAAATAGTGACTGATATTTGTGGAAAGGTTGAATTTTGGGTGTGATAGGTGTGTATACTAATAATCAATAGATAACAAGATTCTTCCCATGCCGAATCCCTCTATACCTGCAGCCTGCAGGTATAGGGACCACCAATTACCTGGCTTGAGCCAAAGGCAAGCTATTAAGGAAGGGCACCAGGCTTAGTCTGCAGACTAACCACCGTGGTATGCCTGTGTCTCAGGCAGGAAGAACGCGGGGAGCTTCAAATTGCACATTACTCAGCAGGCTCCATTGAGGATCCTGAAATTTATCCTGTAACCAGATCAGGTCTTTAGTGTGCGGTGGGCTCAAAGCCGTTTCAAACTGGAGACTGTCAGGTATCAATCCTGAGGTTTGTACGAAGCTCCTCGTTGCTGCAGTGTGACTGATAGTGTTTGATATGTTGAATTCCTCTGCTGTCACCAGCTCTTGCCAGCTTGCAGAGCAGCTTCTGCTGTTGGGCTGAAGCGCAGGGTGGTGATGCTAGCAGTTTTGGAGCTGCTAGCTTGTGTGGGTTTGTAGCCTGTATAACTGCAGCAATTTGGTACAGCAGTTGTTACTAACGTAGCTTTATGTCTGGGAAGAAAGCACAAATTGGGACTCAGTCTGAACTGTGCTCACGCTCAATACTTTTTTAATACAAAATAAGAGAACTTTGGAAATTAATATTTTCATGTCATTTTTTAAAAACATAATCTGCCTATGGAATCGGAAATTGCAGCTGACAAATCTTTTGTAGCATAGATACGTTTAGCTACCAAACAGAAGAACCAGGAGGCTGGAGAGAAGAGCAGTGACCCCTAATGACTTTTGGTGGTTTGTTTTAGTATCTCCCGGATTTGCTGGGCAAGACTGGGCTCTTGGTGCAGTTCAGTGATTCTGCTCAGCCAGACGTGGAACTCAGGAGGGCAGCAGTACGCAGCATGGCAAACCTGTGTCTCAGGTGCGTACGAGCCTTTCCAGGTGGTGGAGTGGATGCTCTGGAAGTGGTGTGGATGATGGATGCTTTAGAAGGTATACATCTGACAGCACAGACAGCTGCTCTGCTCTGTTTGTGTTAGGAACAGCAAATTCAGGATCAGTAAGGTGTATATGCATGAATTCGAAATCTAAAACTTTACTCCTCCAAGATATTGTGTCATCTGTGGATAAAACCGTAAACTCTCAGTCTTCCAGAAATAATGTTAATAGAGATTAGTGTAGGGAAGAAAAGAAGTAGTGTTGTGCTGTCTGGTCCCCGCAGTGATTCTTTGGGTTAATTTTGCATAAGAAATGGCCAGTTACAAGTTTTTATAGTGATTGTCAGTTATTCTTTTGCAATTCATCCATTTTTCCATTCCATGTGTAAATATGCTGATGCCACAGCAACATCAAATCTTTATTAGCTGCTATATGGGAAAAATTTTGATTAACCAGACTCTGTGGGCAAGCAAGCAATTAATAAAAGCAATAGATACTTGGACTTTCTGTAAAGAGTTTTTCAGTTAATAGTTCTCCTGAACAGATGGCTTGTTTGTTTTTTGGTTTGTTTTGTGGGTTTTTTTGGATTTTTTTGTTTTTTAAAAACCAAACACAAAAGTTTGGCATTTCAGCACTTATAGATGAAGTCTGAAGAACTACTTAATGTAAGTAAATGCAACATCTGGCAGTTTGGGGCATGATGATTTTTCAGTGTGGAGAGTTGGGATTGTTTAGCCTGGAGAAGAGAAGGCTCAGCGAGGATCTTACCAATGTGTATAAATATATGATGGCAAGGAATGAAGATGACAGAGCCAGACTGTTCTCAGTGGTGCCCAGTGAAAGGACAAGAGGCAATAGGCACAAACTGAAATACAGGAAATTCCGATTAAACACAAGAGGCGGGGGAAAAAAAGAAGTAAGGATTATCGGACACTGGAACCAGTTGCCCAGAGAGGCCGTGGAGTCTTCATCTTGGAGATATTCAAAACCTGACTGGACGCAGTCCTGGGCAACCTGCTCTGGTTGACCCTACTTCAAACAAGGGGTTGGACTAGATGATCTCCAGAAGTCCCTTCCAACCTCAACTGTTCTCTGATTCTAATTTCAGGAAAACCACTTGCAATATTAGTTTTCCTGTGAGTATTATCACACATGCCTTGATGTCTTGAAGTAATTAAATGTGTTGGAACCAGGTGCTTAGGAATCCGTTACAAAAGAATTTGTTTAATGACTGTAAATCCACTGCAACAATGGCCAGCTCTTACTAAATGGTACTCAAGGTAGCAAAGATGAAGTGATGCGGTTGCCCTCTCTCTTCATGCAGTAAGTCAAGTGGATGTTAAAATGTTTCAGCACATTAAGGTTGCCCAGACTTCATGGAAACTAGGGAAACGGCAAAAGTAATTCTAGGTCCTTTTCAATGTCAAATTTTGCCTAAAAAGCATTTATAAGCATGACAGCTTGTTAAGCTATGCTTGGAGAGTCATTGTAATTGAGAAGGTGGCCACAGAAGCAGAGTAGGTGTAAGGCACACTATGATTGTCCTAGCTCTTTGTGCAGGTTTCCTTTTGTTCTTTATAGTGGTAGAGCTGATCCCTTTCAAAGAGCCGTCCATCCATCCGGGGCTGTGCTCTTCAGTCTAGCAGAGGGCTTGGATCTGAGTTTGTGTAACCGTATAAAGCTGTGGGACAGACTGTAAACCAACCATTTGTCTCCTCCTGCTTTAATTTTAGTGTGCCTGGACAGCCATACTTGGATGAGTCCTACAGAAGTGTCTGTTTTCAAACTTTTCTAAGTGTTTTGCAGTCTTCAAAAACCTCTGATGTAGATGACATCACTTTTTGCATGGTAAGTATAAGTCTAATTGTCTAGAATACTCTAATTAGGAGATTGTGCTGCTGGAATATTGGAATTTGGAATATATGAAATTTGGAATATTGTCAACTGAGATTTTGCTTAAATAGCCTTTTTTTTTTTAAATAAACATAAGTAACTGTCCCAGTAATTATGTTGAGCAAAACTGTAATTGCCTAGAAGGTCACTGGAAAGATGTGAACCTTCAATGTTTTGGGAAAGAAAAGTAAGTAATTCTGTGTGTTGGTTTTCAGTTGCTGCAAAATGCACTGAAAGGTATCCAGTCGCTTCTCAATGGTGGGAAGATGAAACTAATGCAAACTGACCAAATTGGATCTCTTCTTGCAGTATTAAAGGTAAATACTTAAATCCACCTTGAGAAAGAGGCAGATACTGGAAGGTGCTTGTTCCAGATGCTTGTTAAGTGGCAAACAGTAGGAGAAGATGAGAGAGAGGGAGCAGAGAAGCCTGAGCATGGGGGGAAATGTAGTGTGAGACACAAAGAAAAAGACAAGAAAAAGACATCTCTCGCAGCATCTTAACTGCGCTTTCCACACAAGAATGTGAGAGAAAGATGGGAGGTTCATTTTTTTGGACCTACTTAAAATCCTTCTAGATATCGTTGAATTTCAGATGTTGCATAGCTGTTACATAGCGTGGGAAGAGACAAGTCCTGGGGGAAGGATCACAAGCCCAACTGAAAATTGATGAACACCTGAGTAAATACACAGTAAATCTCTGTGCATCAAAAAGGAAAAGTATGCTAACGTTTTTGTTACTGTTCTAGAAATGCATGTTTCATGGACTGCCAGGACTGAGCATAGAAATGCCCACAGCCTTGTACCCGGCTCCATTACCTCAGTATGATAAAAGGTCTCCCGTCAAACAGGAACCATCAGAGCCAGCCGCCTTTAAGCAGACCGGGGTAAGCTGAAATTATTCTGATTCTACTGCATGCTCATTGTGCGCGTGTTTGTTGCGGTTGTATGTTACTTGACATGATATTAGTGGCTAACAGGCTCTTTGTGTTCTGAGCATGTGATACATTTCACATTCTTTGCTTTAAAGGTGTTGATTATGACTCTCTGCACTGAGTAAAATTGCTTTGTAAACTGAGATGACGAGAACAAATGGCTCTGCAGAGATTGGTTTTCCCGAGTTAAGCTGTTTGCATCAGTTACTCATCTATAGCCAAGAATTCTTGGCCTGCAGACATGGGATTGGTGCGTGCAGACTAGCCAAAGCTTTTTATTTTATAAGTTACATTTTCTCTCCTAACACTTGCACAATTGTTTGACTCTTTCTTAGGGAAGTCAAGTTCATCCAGAGACTGATTTTCTCCCTCCTCCTCCATGTATTCTGCTTAATCCTTCTACAGGTTATTTTTTAACCCTGTAAACATTTTGGATTACTGATTATCTGAAAGACATTAGAGAAAATAAAGTTGTATAGTCATGTTGACTTGTTTCTTTTTAGATGTTAAATACCTACTGTAAATCTAAAAGAACTACAGAAGTATTTAGTGTTCCTCTTCTTTAATCACTTTAGTTAAAAATCATATTTCACACAAAGTTTTCTAGGAAATCTTTTGCTTTACTGATGAAGAGGCCAAAGCTTAATTTTTGAGGCTATTCAGATATAAACTGCATACTTACATTAAGGTATTACTATACTGATGTTACTGTTGTTACTAAAAAGCAGAGTTTGCAAACTCTCAGAGACTAAAGAAGTGACTGTTTCTGTATGTACAGTATTGCACATACATATAATTGCACTTCTGTGCAATATTTTTGCATCAGAAGAATGCTAAATAGCTGTGATAACTCTTGGTTAAACTAAATCTCGTCTAAAAACTCATTTAGAAACTTGTATAATTTGATGTTGATGTACTATACAGAGGGCATGATTTATTATATTAAGCTCTGCTTTTATTGTGGATTAGCAATTAGTTTTGTTTTCAGATGAGACCTTTTTCCCTTAGTAAAAGATTTACAACTATAAAATGTTTGTACATCTTTCTAGATATTATTTTGAAAGATTAAAAAAAAAATATCTATTTTTTGTCTTCAAACAGAACCGTAGGAAAAAATCCAAAGGGAAACAAAAGAAGGGAGAGGTTGGGGAAGAAGGAAGAGAAGATTTGGGTGATGCAGGAAATGAATCAGTCCTTGGAGCAGACATGCTGAAATTACACTTGGGGGATGTGCAGAACGGTCCCTGTTCAGATCCTCGGACTCGTGCATCAGATGTTGCATACATGCCTGCTGGAAAGGATCACTTGTCTTCACATTATACTAGTTGGAAAAGAATCAGCAGCAGTGAGTCGGAATATTCTGATGCTGAAGGTGGAATACAGAGCAAAATGAGGTGCTTGTTGTTCATGTAAACATAAAGCATGGTAGCAGAGTGTACTGTTGTTCATAACAATTTAAGCTCATGTACCGTGTTAAAGCATACCTTTTGTTCCTGTAGATCTGGCACAAATGTTACATGTGTGCAGACTTTTACACTTCCACAGGATCCTAGCGCTTTGTTCTTAATCAAAACTGTTGAGGAAATAACTTTTCCTTTTGATTTATGTGGTGATACAAGAAAATTGGAAGGCAGTAATTTGTATTGGTTTGAAAGTAGATTTGTTCTTTCTCTTCCTGTTCTTGGTCTAAAAAATGTCTTCTCACAGCTAGCCACTAATATCAGTGAAAGAGGGTGAGTCCATTACTTTTCACTGCTGCTATTTCATTAATCTTTTTGTTTGTTTTTAAGATCTTACCAAGCCAATGTTCGTCAAGGGGCTCTAGCCTGTTTCCTTTCTGCTATAAAATCAATAGAAAAAAGAGTTCTTTATGGCTACTGGTCAGCGTTTGTTCCTGATGCACCGGGTATTGGCAGCCCCCAGTCAGTGTCCCTGATGACTATTGCTTTAAAGGACCCTTCTCCAAAGGTGAGGTAGTTCTGAGTAGAAAAAGCATTGTATTTTTCCAATGTTAATCTTAAGAGTTGTCTTCTCTGGCCTTCATTAAGTACTTTGGCTGCTGTACCTGTGTTTCTTGGTCACTGTACTGCAAGAGATGAAAGAGGATGTGTTGGTTAAGGAAACAAAGGATTGGTTGTATACTGCTTAGTTATGGGAAAAGATAGTTGGAGTTGAATTTTCTCTTGCTGGAGAAAGAGACTTTCATAAATTTTAAAGTTGTCTGTCAGTTCAAAGGAGGTGTTAAAAGTGGGTAACAGAAATGTTTTATCATTTCAGACCCGTGCCTGTGCTCTTCAAGTTCTCTCAGCCATCCTGGAAGGTTCTAAGCAGTTTCTTTCTGTTGCTGAAGATGCTAATGATCACAAGAGAGCTTTTACTCCCTTCTCTGTCACTATTGCTTCCAGCATCCGGGAGCTGCACCGCTGCCTGCTGCTAGCCCTGGTGGCAGAATCCTCTTCTCAAACACTGACACAAATAGTCAAGGTAACTGTACTGTAAATGTTTCAGATGCTGCCCCAGAGATGATATCGGTCTCTAGATTAAGTCTTGAAGAAAGATTGCACAGAAGTTACTGTAGCTGTTGAGGACTGAGGCGGTGGCGGTGGGAAATAGACTGTTGTCGTCTCACAAGGCTTCATGGACTGAGTCTTCCTACAGAGTCCTAGGGTTTCTTTTCTCTTCAGCACAATTCTCTTATTCCTGCATTTCTTTCGTGTAGTCTTTCTGGAGCTGAATGAACCTATGAAATGATTCTGAAGACTCACATTAGCTTTAGAAGTGGAATCCAAATTGGCAAAAAAAGCTTTCCGTGGGCTATTGAAATTCCTTGGTCTTTATGCCAGGTCACAGTAGTTAAATACTTGTTCTTAGGAGCCAAGTTTGTTACCAGTTTTCAAACAGCAGATAATTGGGGCATTTGTTTTCAGGTGCCCTCAGATAATTAGCTGTCTAAATGACCTAAATTGCAAATGTAAAAACAAATCTGTTGGAGGCCAGGCTGACATTGTAACCACCACTCCATATATGTTCTTTTGTGTGTTTCAGTGCCTTGCAAATTTGGTTTCAAATGCACCATACAGCCGTTTAAAACCTGGGTTGCTGACAAGAGTTTGGAACCAGATAAAGCCATACATTTGTCATAAAGGTTTGCATTCTGTTTGGCTGGAGCCTCTGTGTCTATGTTATATCTTAATTCAGCATTGGTTATTACAAAATAATTGTGGATTTTCCCCCCCGTGCTTCATAAATACATAAACATATGTATGGGTATCAAATTATATGTTATGATCTCTCTTGTCTGAAAACTGCTGAAGGAGGATGCTGATGTGTCAGTGAGATGCTAACGGACTGGCTCTTTCTTCCCCCACCCTGTTCTTTCTTGCAGATGTTAATGTTCGAGTTTCCAGTCTCACATTATTAGGGGCCATAGTATCTGTCCAAGCACCTTTACCAGAGGTGCAGTTACTTTTGCAACAGCCTAGTTCTTCAGGGCTAAATAATAGTGGTAGCGCAACCCCTCACCGTTTTAATTCTTCTGAGCAGTGGAGAAAAGCACTCCCCTCAGAAGGGGAGCCTCTAGATAATCCAGCAGGATGTACGTCTTCAGAACCATGCTGGCTTCTCCGTCTCTGCGTTTCCATCATTGTTCTGCCCAGAGAGGATTCCTGTTCTGACAGCGATGCTAACTTTCCATCGTTTTCCAGCATTTATGAACCGTGTCCACTTCGACTGGAATCCTTACAGGTGGGGATGAACAGCTGGCTTGTAAAATGAATACTTGGTACAATATCAAATTACCTCATGTCAGCCAAGCCTCAGTTGTGGGTTGCTTTTGCTCCTAGCTCTTTCAGTGAGATTTAGGCTAAAGTATTTGCTAGTGCAGCATGTCTGAGCTGCTGTGACTGAAAGAGCAGTAACATTTTGTTTCCGTGCCTGTGGCCACAGCATAACTGTCCCATAGTAAACCTGCTGCAGTAAGTTCATCTGCCTGTGATTTTTTGTTACCTTTGAGATTTTAAAATATTTGGGTGTGTGTGCTGGTGTCTGGTGAAGGCTGTGAGTCTTCCCCATGCAAACTCCTCCATACAGAATCTAAATTAAAGTTTTGCTGGAAAACAGTGGGGAAGAACCTGGCAGTCAAAGAACAGTCTGCAAGGGACTATGGAGTGATGCTGGTATGACTAAAGGAGTACCTGTGAATGTTGAGACTTGGCCTTGGGTTTTTTCATGTAACCACAGAAAATAGTAAGATTCTATAACGTGTATCCCAAGGAGTCTCACTCTTTTTCTGGAACAACGAATATTTGTTAAATCCAGCTTCACAGAACGCAGCAGCACTATTACAGGAGATACAGAATGTGTTGCTCTTACAGGCACTCTTGCTTAGTTTTTTAGCTACAGGAGACCTCATTTACAGTAAATAATTCATTGTGTTGCTACCTGATAGTGCTTTTGTGGCCCTTTTTTGAACAAGATCATGGAATAGAGAGGGTTTTTAATTAGCCGTAGTATTCTAGAAGTTGTGCTGCAAGGTGTATCTGTTACATCAGAGTTTAGTATATGGTCTCCTGTTGATTAGCCCATTAACATCCTCTCTGTGTGTATCTGGGGTATTTTGGTTTGATAGAAGGAAGAAATGCTGAATGGAACTTCTTTTGTTTGTGTTTAGGTGTTGGCTCTTCTTGTAAAAGGTTATTTCTCTATGGCTCAGAGCTATTTCCTAGAACTTGGAGAAGTGGCTTGCAGATGCATGGAAGAAATGGATCCATCCATTCAGCTTCATGGAGCCAAAGTAAGAGCATGAGGAAACATCAACATTGTTTTACCAAGTCAATTCTATTTATTAGTGTGCTTTGCAAATACAGATGAGTAGTGATGAATATTCAGAGCGTCTTTGTGTGTTTGAGGTAGCACACTGTCAAGAGCTGGTGCCTGCTGTAGCTCTTTGGGAAGTGCAGTACCCTGACACTTTGAGAAATGCACCTTCTGCTTCCAATCTTGAATTCTTAGCAGAATTTTGTTGCTGTGCTGAGTCACCAGGAAGCTTGGGAAATGCAAGGACTATAACACTGGCCCTTCCCCGATTTGCATCGGCTGCTGCAGGAACTGTAGTCTGTCACCCAAAGGAAAGCTCAGAGGGATTTCCTCTTTGCGCGGCAACTTGTTATGCTGTTCTAGCTGGAAACTTTATGTAAGAAAGGCTTTTTGCCTAATTTCTTCACTAGCAGGGACAGAATAGAGTCCAAAACAATACTGAATCTTTTATTTTTATTCCTTGGGCAAGTAAGTATAGTCCTAGGTAAAGGTTGCTCTAGTTCCATGGTACTTGAGTCATCCTTGGTAAAGACCTAATTGCTTTTTGTTTCCTTGCAGCTTCTGGAGGAGCTGGGCACAGGTGTGCTACAGCAGTACAAACCCGATTCAGCCGTTGCCCCTGATCAGAGAGTACCTGTCAGCATGGTAAGTGTGTGGGCTCCCCCTGAGATTCCACTTCACTGAGCTTCCTTTCTGGAACTCTCTGCAAAATTACTGGCACGGATACAGATAAACCAATTGCAGGAAAGCAGAAAGGGACTCGGTACCCTGTGGCTTTATAGGTGCTGATATATAGAATTTTTGTAGACTTCCTGCATTATTTTTGCATTTGTTTTTGTCTGTAGGCAGGTGTGGTTTTTTTTGTGGTGTGGGTTTTTTTTTTTCTTTTACATGATGTTAACACTGCCTCTCTGCCTTTCCTCGTCCCTCCTCTTCCCGCCTGCTGTAAGTCAGAAAGCTGGAAGAACAGTGCAGATTTTGCATGCGTCATTACTGCTGCATAAAACCTAGACATACACTTTTAGAGTTTTGGTGAGTTTGCATCGTTACAAGAGCCAGCCTGTGTGTTCTGGCTGCTCACAAGTGCAGAGAGAGTGGCCAGAGCCATAATATATGTGATTTCAGAAAAATTCATTGTTTGAGGCTGTCTGCTGGATAAGTTTGTGGAAGCTGAGGAACTGGCATTCTAGTAGTAATGTTGGCCTGTTTAAGTCTTGCTTCTGTGAACACAAGGCAATTTTAAAAATTTCTTTGGCGTATGCTAAGTTTTGAGCTGCTCACCAGTGACCCTACAAGGTAGGAAATGTGTCCAGTTGCACCGGCTTCCTGTCACTTGATATGAATGTAAATTGTCAGGCAAATGAAAATACCCAGCGGTGTGGATTCAAGAATGGAATCGTAATTCTACCTAATGCAATCTAATCTGAGTGTATGTGGCCTTGAGAAGGAAACAAACAGAACTCAATGAATAAGTACTTGATAGCAGTACTAAAATGTCTTTAAAATGTTTCTGAATGCTAAGTATTATAGGCTTCCAAACAGTTGTAATCATTCATGTGTGATTATGCTGCCTGCTGTAAGTACGTCTTAAAGTTGGTCATAGAAAAAGACAGTCTGTCACAGAACTTAGGCATAATTGCTGAGTTTAAATAGGTAAACCTGGCTGCTTCTTCTGTAGGTTGTAACTTTCTGGACTATGATGTTAAATGGCCCTCTGCCTGGCACTCTTCAGAACTCTCCGCATGCGACTCTTCAGACAAGCGCCTGCGATGCCCTCTCCTCTATCTTGCCAGAAGCTTTCAGCCGTCTGCAGGTAAGAGAGCACTCCTGTAAGTGTGGCATTTTCACCTATTGAGGCTTTGTTCTTGTCTACGAGATTACAGTAGTGTAAAGCCTTTTAAAACTTATAAGGAGAGGGTAGAGGAATCTGCCAGAATTTTTTTTTTTACATTCTGAACAAGTTGTGACTATTGAAGACTGGAAAAGGCAATGTTGGGAGTAATTAGCCTGTCAAAACAATTAAACTGTGGGTCACAGAAGCTGTTTGGCCCTGCCATGAATACTCAGCCTTGTTGATGATGCACGGGAGATGGAGGGCAAGAATCTCATTGCATGAGGGAGGGGTGAAGGGTTGTTATTTTGCTGGTTAAGCGTTTGAAGAGACAGCTGAGCTAACAGCCATGGACTGACGTTGTTCACCAGTTTGCATGCATGTTTTTTCTTTTGGCTGGCTTTTAAAACACTAAACTGCAGTGATTGCCCAGGCAGAAGCAAACAAATGTGTTGGCCTTACTCTCCTTTCGCCACATGAAATATACTTTTAAACTTGAAAGCCTTGGCAGCGTATCACCGCTGCATTGTGCAGCTCCTTTCATGTCACTGTGCCCTTCTTGATGGGGAGTACTTTGCCAGATTTCATTTGCCCAGGAATTGCTAGTACAGCAGTATCTCTGGAATTCTCAGTCTGGTTTCTCCAAGTACAGCATGTACTTCATCACTCTGTACTTTGATCCCATACACTCTCTTGTCCCTGTGGCCATGTGGGGTCAAGTCAGTGCCCACTCTGACCCTTTGCTCTGATGAAACAAAATCTTTGTCATGGGTTGGTAAACTGACAATCTGCCCAGGATGAACTTAATCTGCCTGGCTGTCCTTGTTAATGAAGGGGAAAGAGTGAAGTAAGACAGGAAAATGCAACCGATCCAGTCTGTTTTACCTCTGATGGGCCCTGCCTTCTGTGTTTGGATGATAGTTAATATTTTGGTTTCCTTTGTGGTCTTATCTAACAGCAACAAGATCACGTTTGCTGGAAGCATTCCCGTTTCCTGTGTGTCATCCTGAAATGCCAGTCAATTTACTTTAAAGAAAAGAGTACACTCTGTATGGTAACTTCTTCTGGTAACTTCTTCCACATATTAGGGTCTTCCAGAGTATTTGTCAGTTGTCATCTTTGTGGGACAGAGATCTTTTCAGTGCCTCTCTATTGCCATGCCTGCTTGTCGTTGCAGAATGACCAGCAGATACTGTGTGTCACTCTGCTTCTTGGCCTGAACCACAGTGAGAACCCATTGGTAAAAGCTGCTGCCGCACGTGCGCTTGGAGTCTACATCCTCTTCTCTTGCCTTCGGCAGGTCAGAACTGGCCCATTTTTCTTATTTTGAGCCATTTTATAATGGGTTTAATGAACTAGAAATGTGGGACATGAGTTCTTTCGGAATGAATTGGCCTCCTTTCTTGCTTTTGGTCTGTAGTGTGTATATAGCTTATCTTTACTGTCTCCAGACCTGCTCTTGCCTCCTGTGTGGTGAACAGAACCGGTGCGGTTTTAAGAGATGAAGCAGAAACCAGGGTGCCTCATAAGTGAGAGCAAAAGGAGGGAGGTCAGGGTCTTCCCTGAGGTCTCAGGGACAGAAGTGGGAAAGGCTAGTTGGCACAAAGGAGCTGCAAGAGATGAGGTAGAGCTGGGACGAAGGGAACAGCTGTACGGTGCTCGGTAGAGTTTAACAAATTTTTAATGGGAAGGCTTCAGTTTTGCTTAAAACTAAGAAGTAAATCTCATTTAGAGAAAAAGGCTCTCTTGTTTCCACCAAAAAATTGATCTTAGCTTGGCTGAGCTGGAAGACTCTGTAGGTTTTGCAATGTGGCCTTACATGGGTGATTGTAATAAATTTATGCAGTAGCTGACGTTGAGATTTGAGTCTGAAATATTTTGAAAGAAAATCCTTTACCATAGGCAAGGGAGTGAAAATGAAATGTAATGTGCCATAGAAGAGAAGATTAGACAGGCAGCTCAACAGGGAGTTTGGAGACGCAATTACTTTCTTAAGAGTGGGATTTGATGAGTATAAGATTGGCAGTCCAGGTAATTATGTTAAAATCCAAAGTAACTAAAGCACCAATGAACTTGAATAATACATTGAAACCTTTCAGCAACAGCTACCCAAGAGAGTGGTGGACTTGGTCAGCCTGCAGGCTTAGACTGTTAATTAAAGATCAAATAAAGCTGTACAGAGAGCACCATAAACACATTAAAAGTTGTCACCTAAAAAAGAAGAGTATATTAATAGAGCTGGTCTCTGTGCAGCTATCCTTTTCCCTAGAAAGGCCAGAATGTATCTGTTACTAAGGAAATCACCTGAGTTTTTAAAACTTTCTAACTTTGCAGCAGTTTTCACTTTTATAGGATGTGATGTTTGTGGCAGACACAGCAAACGCTATTCTGAATTCCCTCCATGACAAGTCTCCGAACGTCCGTGCCAAAGCAGCTTGGTCCCTGGGCAATCTTACAGACACCCTGATCATCAACATGTACGTAAGCGCACCTTGGCCTGCGGAGCTCCTCTCTCTGCCCGTATTCCCAGCGGGTCAGACGGAGGGTACTGAATCTACTTAGTATCAAAAAAGCCAAGCTTTGGCTTGGATGCTTCTTTTTAACCACTCTTCAGCCTCTGCGTCTGCCGGTGTATGACGCTGTGTTATAAGTATCCTGTATCCATCTGGGGTTGAGTTCTACTAAACTGCTTGGGTTTAGGTCTTTCTAATCATTAGTTCTGGAGTATATTCCAAGTTTACTTTTCGGTTTTCTATTTCTTGTATGTTGCTTTGTGTAATTGCATGTTCCCTGGTTAATTTACTTTCAACATAACACAGAAGTAAAATTAATAAATATTTAACACTTCCTCAAGCCAAAGACTGAAAGAAGTCTAACCTACTGTTACATTTTTAACAGGAGAAATAGTTATCATATATTCCTGCTACAGAATTGCCTCTGAGCAATTCATTGCCCTCTGTTTTTTATTACAGACTTAATGCATTGCTAACCGGCTTTCTTGCATTGATAGTTTGGTTTTAAATTAATAAACATAGTGGTCACATGTAGTAAGGTCTGCCTTACATATTAGCCTTCTAAAGAGTGAAGGTTGTTCATACGCCTTTATAAAGGATTGTATCACATCTTTGGGGATGGATCATCTGAGCTGGCCTTTCACAGTGCGGTTCTTCTGCTAGGGAAACGATGGGACAAAGTTTTCAAGAGGAATTTTCTGATCTCCTGCTGTTGAAAATGTTACGGTCTGCGACTGAAGCATCAAAGGACAGAGACAAGGTATGACTGAGGGGAAGGAGGCTGGAGTTGTCATCGTGTAGTTAACTCCTTCATTTTTATTAAAAAAAAAAAAAGGGGGAGAAAAAGCACCAGTTACTTTGGGGTGTTTTGCCCCAACAGACGGGGAGCTGCAGCTCAGCATCCTCTCCTGAGGGCTGGTGTTTGGAGGTTTCCCATGTTGTTTGACCTGCAGGGCATTTGATTGCACTTTTCCACAGTGCAGGGGGCTGGGGTGGGTTGGTTTGTGGTAGTTTGGGGTTTTTTTTTTCTTTTTTCTTTTTTTTTTTTTCAGTGTGACCATTTGCAGAGAATGATCTTTCTAGTGGCATTGAGGAAGCTACCATCTGATAAGACACCAGTCTGATTCCAGATGGGCTCCTTGTTGGCTCTGAGCGTGACTATTTGTAGCAGGTTTGACAAAAGCTTTGCCTATAAGCTGAAAGCCAGAATGGGGTTTTTTGTGTATGTGTGTTCCAGGTAAAGAGTAATGCAGTCCGGGCCCTTGGGAATGTGCTTCATTTCCTTCAGCCGTATCACATAGCAAACCCCAGGTTTAAGGAAGCCATCGAGGAATCTCTTCAGGCCCTTATTTCTACTGTTCAGAGTGAGGCCACGATGAAAGTGCGCTGGAATGCTTGTTACGCGCTGGGGAATGTATTTAAGAACCCTGCCTTGCCACTTGGTGAGTAACTTGTCCCGCTGGCTTTGGATTTGCACAGCAGGTTGTGGTTTTGATAAGAAGGTCTCTGTTAACAAATGTGTTGGGGCGGGGGGGGAAGGGGAGAAAGCAAACTGAGCTCAATCTTGCTGTCATAGCTTTCCCAGAACCCTTGCCAGTGAAATAGGCTCAGATCCTGCGGATGCTGATACAGGCATAACTGCGCTGTATTCAGTTGGATCTGTCATGTTAGAAAAGAGCGTGAGGATGGGATTATAGCTGTGAATAGATGCAAAATGTCGCTTTTCCTCTTGCAAAACTTCAGAAGATTAACTTTTTAAACTAATTTTTCATTTTGTAACCTCTGATTCTCTCATTTGGACCAGAATAAATACAGCAAATGTAAGCTCATTAAATATTTAGGAGATACATTTACAGTTTTGTATATTGTGACTGATTGAAAAGGGTGTTTTAGTTTTGTTGGGTTTTTTTGTTTGTTTGTTTTGTAGGAGAGGCTCCTTGGACCACGCAAGCATATAGTGCACTTTCCTCAGTAGTGAAGTCCTGCAAGAATTTTAAAGTCCGAATCAAATCAGCCATGGCCCTCTCCATCCCTAGCAAGAGGGAATGCTACGGCTCCACTGAGCAGTTCTGCCAAATCTGGAGTGCCTTGGTGGTGGCCTTGCAGAAGAGCGAAGACACCGAGGACTTTCTAGAATTCAAGTACAGTGCCAGCCTCAGGACACAGATCTGCCAGGCTCTGCTTCATTTGTTAAGCCTGGCAAAGAGCACAGACCTGCCAGTCATTTGGGAAACCATAAGAGAAAATGGGGATGCAATCAAACCCTACGTCTTGCAATATCTGAAATCTGGAGTTGAAGAAAACGAAGCAGGAACATGCACGGACTTGTGCGAGAGGGAGGGAGTATTAAAAGGAGCTATCGAACATCTCGGTGGGATAGAGAAACAGCTGGAGGGCAAAGCTAGGGTAAGGGTGTCTGCTTATCTGGAAGATGTCTTGACAAACCACGCCAATGCCGCTGAATTAACAGAGGCTTAGAAAGAAACGCCTGTTTCAGTGACCAATAACTTACCCTTCTGACTGGGCACAGAGAAGAAACACATTGCTTTCACTTACACAGGGTATCCAGAAGACAAGTTTCCTGTTGTTGGTATTTAATAAGTTTGAAATAAATTGTTTAAATCATTCATAATGCCTGATTAAGAGATTGGTAGAACTTTTTATATATATATATTTCTGTGAACTCTTAAGTTGTCCTCACTTGGTTTTGTTTGTACACGTAACTGTTACAGTGTCACCACGTGGAAAACATGCCTTTTCCTTCTTTGTATGTTTTATAAAAACAGCCTGTTCTCTCAGCTTATCTAAAAGCATTTTGTTACTATTGCTGCTGCATTCAAAATCATGTTTGTAAAGGAGGGGTCTGGAAGAATTTTGTTTTTCTGAGCACTGCAAATGTTGTCACTCTTGTGTTCCTGCAATAAACCTAAATATGCCAATATTTGAATCCTAGCTTAGAGCAAACACACTTTGCCTTTATCTGTTACGTTCCTGGTGTCTTACACAGGGCCTGCGCCTCCCTGCTCCCTTCACTCATCCTGTCTTCCAAAAACTCGAAGTTCCTTGTTTCCACGTGGGTGGTACCGTGCTGTGTAAGCCAGAAAATTCAAAGTAGGTCCTCTGAGGCTGGAATTTTGACTCTTCAGGCAGTGCTACCCCGGGGGCTCGGTCGCCTTTCTGTGGGAGGTGCAGTGACGTTCTAAACTTCATGTGGGTTTGTTTCTGTTTCTGAAGTTCTGTCCCCTTCCCCTTCCTTCATGATGCTGTTGCTTGCTCTCTGTTTGCTATGTGCTTACTGTGCTGATAGCCGGTGGAGGACTGGGCTCTCTGATGTTGCTGGGGACAAGTCAATGCCTCCAGGAATGAGCCGGCCTGTGGGGCACTTTGAGAGTTAAGTGCCTGCTGTCCTAACCTCTGGGTGGATGTTTGAACAGAGCTCAGTGCAAGCCCTGGCTGTCATAAAAGCTCTTTGGGATACAAAATTTGTCTGCTTTGTTTTTCCATTCTTGCTGCTGGTTTCAGTGGGCCTCAAGTAGTGTGAGTATCCGAAACCCCTTCAGCGTAACGTTTGCAGGGTGTATGGGGCCGGTTCCCTGCCACGAGTGACTTCTCCCGCTGTAGCAGCCTGCAGCAGGAGCAGCTCTGCCAACCTCTGGCGTACGGTGAGGCTTGTCCCAGTGCTGTGCAAGGCTGAGCAGCTGCCTGGAACAGAGGCTGAGGAAGACAGCGGTACACCTGAGCATCGCTGCTGGGCCCAGCACCGCCGCTGCCCTTACTGGTCCCCAGCACGTCATGGGCCCAATCCTGGCCCAGGATCACCCCTGGCTGTGCTTCAAATTACAGATTTACACTTAAGCTGACGCTTGCTCCTTTTCTCCCTCTTTGTACCTGTACCCATCTTTGAGTTTCCACCATATGAATCAAACCCGTGTTTTGCAGCTGCGTTTTGGCTCTAGAAGAAATCTGTCCGGTTACCTTCGAAAGCATGACGGTGCCTGCATTTCTTGCCCGGGTTTGCCGACAGCCCTAGAGCTGCCTATGTACTGTACCAGCCGAAATACTGGTGGTGAGGCAGCTGTGGGACTCGGTGTCCGACGTGTGGTCAGGCAGCAGACCCCAGGTGTACCAGTGCTGTGGCTGTCCCAGCAGCCCACACCCGCTGTCAGTACTGGGAGGAGGACGGCCGTTCTGAATGGAGAAACCCCTGTTGATTCAAGAATTACATTGCTTTGGAAAGAGTTTTGCCTTTGTGCGCAGAATCACGTGAGCGATGTAGCATCTCTGCCCATGGAGCACCACGAGGCTGCGAGCCGGAGCCTCAATTCCCACGTCGCAGCGAAGGGGCTGCGCGGGCACCCCGCAACCACGCCAGAAACAAGTGGCTTGCTCCCAATGCTG
This sequence comes from Ciconia boyciana, assembly GCF_034638445.1. Lineage (NCBI taxonomy): Eukaryota > Metazoa > Chordata > Aves > Ciconiiformes > Ciconiidae > Ciconia > Ciconia boyciana. The sequence goes on along the minus strand of NC_132950.1, from coordinate 11,257,240 downwards.
AGAAATCCACCTCCACGGGTATTTTACGTGCCCCAGGAAACGGATGGGAGCTGCTGGGATTCTCAATAGTGTGTAGCCAACGTCTCTGGGTTTTATTAGAAACGTCTGTGAAGCCTCACCTGGCTCACGAAACACCTAAGGGCTTTTGAGGAAATGCGGACTTGTGCTCCGAGCAGCATTGGGTGAGTGATGAAGGCAAACCAAGAGCTCAAGTGGCTGAATAAAACAGAAGTGAGCGTCCCCACTGAGCATGGTAGCAGCCTGCCTGCTCGGTGTATGAAGTTTTCTAAATAACCACGTCCAGTACTTCAACTCATATTGGGGAACATGCAACTTTTCTCAGACAGAAAGATAAGAATATCTTTTATCTTTGGGAGCAAAAGTAGTTTCCAGGTAGCCTTGGCTGAAGGCAGCATAAGCAGTTTTCTCTGTGTGAGCTATCAGTTTAACGAAGAGCCCAACTCATTACTGGATGCTAAAGCAGAAGGGGTTCAGCACCTTCTGATCTGCTGAGCCTGTTCCTCAACATCTGGCTGCTATCTTTCCCTCAAGACCAGGCAAGAATAAGGCCACGTGTCTGAATGCCAGATAGAGTTCAGTTCATCTGTAAAGGAGCTGAATCAGTTACGGGTTGGTTTTGTTGGTTGGTTGTGCACACCGTTAGCTGCTCTCTTCTGTAGCTGTTTTCTCCAGGGATGCTCATGGACTCCGAGCATCCCAGGCGTCGACTCAACCCATCACCGTTACAGCAATAAGCACTGAAATGCCGGTTTGGGTAGAGAGTCTGGATTTTGTGGTCTCACCCCACACGCTCATTACAAACCTCCTGCCTGCGAAGAGGAGAACGTAAGATGGGTCTTACGTTGACGCCAGCCTTTCATTCTCCTGTAGGAAGATCCTTCCCGCAGCTTCTGGACACCCTTTGCTGACCCTCTGGGGAAAAAACAGCGTGTGCACAGGGGAGAGTGGACAGGCAGGAGCTGGTTTTCACTCTGGCTGGTGGAACTCCATCCAGCATCTTCCGAAGATGAGACAAACACGTCATCACCCCTGCCTCCCGTCACGGCCGGCACGCAGGGCTCGGCCCCGCTCAGCAGCCAGGAGCAGGCAGCAGCCGCATCACCTCTCCTGCCAGCACATGGGCATTGCTGGGGAGACATGCGTTATAGGGGGGTGGAGGGGGCAGCTACAGAGATTCAGGCCTAATTTCTGTGGACAACAACTAAAAAGCCGCTGGGTGGGGACCTGGGTCAGTCATGGGGGTCAGCTGTGCCCGGCCCCAGCCCTGTGGGAAGTTTCTGCTGCCGGTGGTCGCACCTGGGTGCAGTCCTGAGGGTGCTGGAGCAGAGCTGGGATGGGCTCTCCTGCCTGATACCAAGGTCAGTGATGATTTTATGTGTCCCTTTAGTGTCGGGTGCTCGGTTTTGGTGCCTGGCGGAGCAGCGTGGGCTGCGTGTGCCCTGTGCCGCCTGCTCGCTGCCAGCGAGAGCAGCGGGGGTGGACGCAGCCTCCATCCTCGGCCGGGGACCGGTGAAGCACGAGGTGCTCGGGGGCAGCGAAAGGCAGCACCTTCCACACCCCAGCCAAGGTTTTATTGTCCTGCCTCTTTATTGTTGTGTTTACAAGCCAGGCGCTTTATAGGTTTTACTATGAATAGTTTCAAGGAGAAGGTAATTACCTTATCACATGCAGGATGATTTATAGCCAAGGTGGCAAGGGACATTCAAGCTCCACATCGGCTCCGTTTGAAAGACAATCTGCCCGTTCTTCTGCGCAGGGTCACTGGGTGGGTGAAGACAAAAGGGCTTTAGTGCCCGGCCTGCCCGGTCCCAGCACCGGCACGTCTCCTGCGGCCGAGCCCCAAAGGGAGCATTTCCCCGGGCTGTGCCGGCAGCGCCTGCGCCCACCTGCAGCCCCGTGGGTTTCCCTGGGGCTGCCCACGCTGGTGGGCTCTCCCCTGCGCAACCCAGCAAGGAGCAACCCAGTGAGTTCAAAGCTCAGGTTGCAGCTCAGGTTGTAAAGCCCTTTTTATTTAATTGCCTTACCCGGAGCAGTAAATACGCCGCGTGCTGCCCGGGAGGCTGCGTGGCCTCGCACGGCGGCGATGATGTTCCTCTCGGTGGGACCGGGCTGGCGTGTCTGGGGCTGTCTTGGTGAACTGAAGCGACTGCTTTTGTTGGGCAAAACTCCTCGCCGGCGGCCGCAGACCCGGCTTGCAGCGGCTGTGGGGACCGTCACACATCTCCCCTTGCCTTCACGTAGCGATTTTTATTTTTCTTCTTTTTTTTTTTATTCCCCCTTCCCTCCCGCAGCTCTCTCTTTACGGACTGGGAGCAAAGACAATAATTCACCCGTTGTCTTGTGGCCGTCGTGCTCTGAGCATCCCCACGCAGCCGCTGCTGGGGTGGGAACGGGGAAAGGAAGGGCCGGGACCGGCTGGCCCCGGGAGCCGTCCAGGTCGCCGGGCCACGAGGTGGCACCACATCCCCGGCCAGCGCCGGCCCGGCGGGGCGGCCACGGGCGGCTGCCGGGGCACGGGGGGGTTCCCTTGCAGGGGTCGCGGGGGTCCCCCTTGCAGGGTGCCCGGGGTCCCCTCGCAGGGTGGCCGGGAGTGCACAGGCGTCCCCCTTGCAGGGTGCCCGGGGTCCCCTTGCAGAGCGTGGGCGCCGCCTGCACCCACCGGAGGTTCCCGCCGGGGCCGCAGCACCCACAGCCCACGCCGGGGCGCGGCGGGGTCCCAGCGGGGCACCGGGACAGGCCCGCAGGCGTCTTCCTCCCTGCCGTACACCGAGCCTGGCTTCTCCCGGGGCACGGCCCCGCGTGGGGCCGATCGCTGCGGCCCCGGCTCTGCGGGGGCCCGTGGGCGCAGGGTGGCGGGGGGGGGGGCTGCGATGCCCCTCGGGCCGTGGGATGCTCTGGGCAGCCCCCGGGACCCAGCCTGCGCGGGGGCCTCGCCGCTGCCCACCTCCCCGAGCGAGGGGAAGGAGGGTTCCTCCCCCGGCCCCTCCGTGGGACCCCGGGGTGGTGGGGGGACACAGCAGCCGCGCCCGGCCGGGGCTCCGGTGGCAGTAACGGCACGTGGGTACGTGAGCAATGGGGTGGCGAAGGCCGGGGTGACTTCCAGTGGCGGGGTCAGAGGGAAGAGGCTGATCCTCAGTTCATGCCTGCTGTCTCTCCCATAAAAAATGGCTCTGCGCTATCTTGCAGGCCATCCCTCCCTAGGACCCGCTAATTCGGTGATTTTTATCCTGTCTGTTTTCCTTTTCTCCCCTCTGCCCCGCTGCAACCTCCCATCACTCCTCCTCAGGGCGGCTCCGGGGTCGCACTGATGGATGGCCCCCGGCGGCGCCCGCACGGAGGAGGCCATGGCCGGCGAGGGGGCTTTGGGCACGGCCGGGCCCCCTCCGGTGGGTCCGACCCGGCCATTGCGCCAACCTCTGCTCCGAGGCGATGCTCTTCCCCAGGGCTGAAAGCCCGATGCAGGAAGGATCACAGCGGGAAGGGTGCAGGCGATGGGAAAGGGGTGCAGAAGAAGACCCTGAGGCACCCCAGGGCCCCAGGCACGGGCAGTGCCAAGCGGGGACGGGCACAGAGACGATAAAGCGGCTTGGCGAGACCTGGGGGGTGGGGACGTCCCTGGGCTCGCTTCTCCCTGTGCCACCCCGGGGGAAAGGGAGCCCGTGCTGCCCCGGCGGGGTCCTCCGGCTCCCCAGGAGCCCAGACTGGTATTTCAGTCTAGACGTGCTGGTATTTTTTCAGTCCAGCAAATTTCCTTGATGGCCCAGTGGTGAAGCACGGGCACGCTCAGCGCACTGGCACGGGCGGCTGCTGGAAGGTGGGGGGTTCCATGGGGGGCAGAGGCTGGGCAGAAGTCCTGCCGAGGCCGCAGGGGACCAGGAGCCGGTAAGGAGGTGACCAACGCACCCGCTCCTGGGGAGGCAGGAGAAACATTTGCACTGCAAGGGGAGGGAAAACTATGTGAAACTTGAAATTTGCTCATAAAACCAGGCTTGCTGGGTGGAAAACTTGCCGCATCTTTCTTGAGCATTGGCCTGGTCTGCAGAGGGCCGCAACGGGCTTGCGTGAAAACCTTTATTCAACAGCCGCCGATGTTCCTGCTGCGCCATGTGCGGCCGCCCGGTCCTGCGCACCTGGCAGGGTTGGGCTGCGTAAATACTTCGGGGGGGCCACCGGCTCGTCACTGCCGGAAATGTTGCGGTGACTCAGGGGTCAGTCCCTTCCCCTTGATGCTGTGGGCACCGGGCTGATGCTTTCACCAGCCCGCCTGCCCCGGCGATGCTCCTCTGCGTGCCACCTGTCCCGAGGGACGCCGGACGCCTGCCCGGGGACCGGCCGGGCAGACAAAGGCGGCTTTCAGGGCCCCGGCGCAGCCGGCCGTGCTTGGGCAGCCTCTGAGATGTGTGAAATTCGGCTTTCGCCTGGCTCCTTCCTGGAGCGGAACTGTTCTCAGTGAAACCGTCCCCGCCGCCCGCCCTAATGGCTTTTCTCTGTGCGCCCGCATTAATGAATGCGAGGCCCAGCCTAATCGGAGGGAAGCCATGCAAGTAATTGCTTGAATTTTTAATTCGGGGTTATGATACGGGAATCAAAGTCACACGGCAGCCGTTGAGGCCGCCCGCGGCTCCGCGCCATTGACTCCTGCAATTTGCTTTTGATTTTTGCCCTCCCGGCTCCCCCCACGGCCTGGCGGAGACCCCGCTGGGGGCCGGGGCTGGACCCTCCCGGGGAGGGCACTCAGCAGAGAAATGCATTCGGGGTGGGGGTCCCACCTGCAGCGGGGACTGGGGTGTGCTTGGCTGGGGTGGCCATGTCCCCGGGGGGCCCTTGCCGCAGGTGCGAAGCCATTTGCAAACCTCCGGCGGCATTTGCTTGCCTCCAAAAACCCTCTCCCAGCGACGGCTGCACCCGCTCCCAACTGCGCTGCCTACGGGGAGTTGGGGTTTGTTTTTCTTTTTCCATTATGGCAGCTCTCACCCTCAGCCCGGGGAGCTGCCAGCGGTGACCCCCTGCCCGGTGCACAGCCGCTGCCGCCGTCCTCGCATGAAGGGGCGAGTGATGCGCAGATGAGCACCCATAACCATGGGGTGAGACGTGGGCCGGCGGGGCCGGCTGGGGTTTGGGGTGGGGTACCCGGGCCGGGGGGTCCCTGCGGCGGAGCCTGGACTCGCACCAAAGGTGCTCCCAGGGATGGGTCCCCCGTCGGCGGGGAACTCCTCCCGCCCCGAGCATCTCCTGGGCCGCGGCACACTGCCACGCTGCTTTTGTTTTCCCAGAAAACAACCCCACCTCCCGTGCTGGTTCCAGCTCGCTTCCCTCCTCTTTGTCTTAAAATTAATAAAAAGTCAGAGGACGCGCGGCTGCTCGGTAAAGCAGAATGGCATCTGCGAAATGTCTGCCCCGCGCGGGGAGCTGAGGCTGCCCCTGCCTCCCTGCCCAGCACCGCTCAGGGCCAGGGTCTTGGGAACCGGCTGCGCTGGGAGAAGCCAAGCCATGCCGTGCCGGTGCTGCGCTCCGCCGTTCGGCACGGCCGTGCGTGGGATGGATCCCGCGTGCACTGGGCAGCCCGGTTCCTCTCGGGGAGCTGCTGGCTGGCGGGCTCTGCCCTGTGACCCCGTGTTTGGGGTTTGGGCCGCTGTTGTGGTGTTCTTTGTGCTGCGATTCCTGGGCAGATAGCATTGTTTGCCCTGACACGTAAGCCGGTGACAACCTGCAAGAGCTCTGGCATGGATTCCGGCTGCGCGGCTCCCAGCCTGCCCCGCTTCCAGGGCCTTTTTATAGCCCAGCAGAACTTGTTTTGCTGTGGCAGCGAAGCAGAACCCGAGTGTGGCTGGGAGCCGCGGGGGGACACGCGTGTGGCTCCCAGTGGGTGCTGGGTCACGTTCGCACCTCCCTACCCCCAAATGCCCCCCGCAGCGGGACCCTGCTCCCCCATGCTCGCTCAACTGCAGCGCTCGCCTCCGGCTCGAGACTTGGGGAGGTCGAGGGAAGCCCCCAGGCTCTGAAAATGGGGGGGTCCGGGGTTTTGGGCAGGTCCCAGAGAGGGCTGGGAGCATGCTGCTGGGGAGGGGACGTGGTGGCCAGGCCACCGGTGCAGAAGGGCACGCTGCCACGGCCGTGGGCAGGGGACACGCGAGGCGGTGCTGAGCCCCCCCCAGGCAGAGCAAGGGGACGCCGAGCAGCCCTGGAGGGGTCCCGCCTGCGGGCGAGGGGCCACCAACACCCCTGTGCCCCCCCCTCCCCGCTGCAGAGCAGCAGAGCCCCGGCAAAGGACAGGGAGGTGAAGTCGGATTATGAAAGTGTTTCTTTGCTTTGCTTTTGAGAAAGGAGAACTTCAAAGGGGCCATTTATCACCAGACAAAGAGAGTCGCGAGTTATTTGCAAAGTGTAAGGGAGAAGCATTAATTATCGGAGTGACAGACAAACGCTGCTGCTGGGTGTCCTCCTGCCCACCCCTCCGCCCTGTCCCGGCAGCTCCCGGCAAGCCCCGGGTGGCACCCGCGCTCCCGTCCCTCCTGCCTCGTCTCCCCTCTATCTGGGGCTCGGTGTGCCGGCTGGTGCCGCAGTGGACCTGCCCGGCTCCGGGTGATGGGACCGAGGTGACGGATGTCCCCGGCGTGGGTACACCCGCACCGCTGCTGCAGCCAGAGGGACAGCACAGGGGGGTTCCCCATCGTGCCCCCAGTGCCGATGCTCTGCTGAAAGGCCGGGAGCTGCGGTCTGGGAGAAGTGCTGCCAGCAAAGCCCGCCTGGAGCCCCAGCCCTGCCCGAGTGCTCCTGCTGGGCGAGACAAGACCATGGGGGAAACCAGGCGGGGAGAAATTTGGTGCCTGAGCAGCCTGGGAGCATCTCCTTCCCCGCGGCAGCGCAACTCGCCCCAGCTGCCTGCAGGGCTGGAAGCTGAGGTTCACCCAGGATTCGCTGTGCGCAGAGCCAGGGGACACATGGGTGGAAAAGTCCTTTCTTCACCCCGGCCTCGCTCCGCAGCTCCGTGTCCCCTCAGGCATGTCCCTTCCTCGGGAGCCCTGGCCCGGCCTCGTGCCGAGCGGGTCGTGCAGCGTGGCCGGTGACGGGGCAGCCATGGGGTGCCGGTGCCAGTGGGGTCTCTGTGCTGGGGACCGCAGGTGGCAGCTGATGGCCACGGCCAGCAGCCAGGCGGGGGGATGGGGACAGTAGGGCTCAGCCCGGAGCTGGGGCACCAGACCCCTCCAACAGAGCCCCCGTCCCAAAAGCTCTGCAGGAGGAGAGCCGCGGCTCTGTCCATCATCTGGGAGGGAGAAGATGAGGAGCGAGAGCATTTACATCCCAAACCAAAGCGCCAACAGACCCGGCCACGCTCGGAGGGTGAAAGCGGCATCTGTGCCCCCATCCCTGCCACCTCTGCAGTGTTGGAGAGCTGCAAATATTGGGGTGGCCGGGGAGTGAGGGCTCCCTGTGGCCCTGCTGAGCGAGCCCCACGCAGGGCAGGCAGCTCTCCCTTTCATGTCTGATCACTCCCGAAACCACAGCTTCCCTTCGCCCCGCGCGGGGATCAACCACGGGTCATATTTAATAAAGGTGGGGATGGGAGAAGGCTTCAAAACATTACGTCACCTCGGTGTGGGGGAGGCGGAGGCAGGCAGGGAATGCGAAAATCTCGTCGCAAGTGGGGGCGGCGGAGAAAAAATATCAGCGAGGGGATTTAATGGCCCTGTTTTGGTGGGAACTCTCTTGCCCACTGCCCACGAGGTCAGAGGCGGTGTGTCTGCACGCGCTCAGGCGTTAAATGAAACTGTAAGAAAAAAATGAGAGGCATATATAAAATGCGTAAGTACGTCCGTGGCAGAAATCCCCCGGCGCCGTGTGAGTCACGGCGCTGTGCCCAGATGGCCCGCCGTGGCGGCTCATGGGAGAAATCCCCGCCGGTCCCCAGGTCCCGCGGGTCCCGTGTCCCCACGCTGCCCGGGGTGAGGGTGGGCACGAGGCTGCTCCGGCGGGGACGTGGGGGTGCCCTGGCAGGGTGCCCCCGCCTGCCCCAAGGCTTCCTCCGCCTGAGATGCAGCCGCACGGTGCCAGGAGCAAAGTCCCCCGTGCCACAGCGTTGTCCGTGCCCGACCCCGCGGGGCTGGCCGTGGCGGCCGCGTCCGGCACGGGCAACTTTGCTGCCCGGGTGGGAGCTGCTGCCCGTGCTTGGGGGAAACACTGCGGCGGGTGATGGAGGGGGCTGCGGCTGCAGGCGAGGGATTGCCTGGCTGAGGCAATCGCGCCGGGACGGTTATTCCCTTGTGGCGATTGTGAGGGGATGGCCCTCTAGTTTGGTACCGGGGAGCCTCTCTGGTGCTGTGAGTGATGGGAGAGAGGGAGGTGAGGCCGTCTCCAGCCATGGGAGCCAGCGGCCAGCACCGGGCACCCAGACCCTCCCGCGACACACGTAGGCTGGCTGCAAACCGGGTGGCTTCGGAGGGCTGGGGGGCAGAGCAGAGCAGAGCATGTTCAGCTTAAAAAAACCCCCCTGTGCAGCCGTCCTGCGTTCCCAGCCTCAGTCACCTCCTGGTGAAAGCTTGGGCTGATGCTCATGCTGGGCTGGTGCCTTCCCCCGGCTGGGAAACTATGTGTTCCCAGCCCCGCGGGGCACCCATCGGCCCCCTGAGCCGTAATGACCACGCTCTTCTGCTGAGGAATTAATGAGCTGTGCCGGACAACGATGGGAAAAGGCCGATTGCAGTGAGGCTCCTGACACCGCTCGGAGGAGCTGGGCGTGGAGGAAGGGGGAAGAGCAATAGGGTGAGAGAGATGGACCAGAAAACGATATCCACTTCATTAGCCAGGTGGCTCCAAATGTGTGGAAACAGAACAAGGTCCAGGTCACCCACTGTGACAGAACATGATTATCATGCGATGCCATGAAGCCTGTGCAAAGACCAAGTCAAAGCTCACCAGCCCACTTGAAAGGGAGAGGGGATCTTCTCGGAGCAAGAGCCAGGCTGTTCCCAGGCCGGCGGCAGGGTGGGGTGTATCCGCAGGCGGGCACAGCCCGTGCTGGGGGGTCTGGGTGCTCAGCCCGGCTCCTGCTCCCCGCTGGCACCTGTGGAGCCTCCCACAAGCTCTGCCCTGGGCAGGAGTCTGCAAAGGGGGCAGCCGTGGGAGGAGAGCCCGGGGGCACAGCGGGTGTCAGCCCACGTCTTGGTGGCAGTGGGTTGTTGCTCAGGGACAGCGGCGGCTCTGCGTGGTCCCCCCGCCCCAAAGGCGGGTGGGTGGTTTGGTGTCTCACCGGGCACCTGGGATCAGGGGAGCTTTGGGGCGATCAGAGACCTGCTGTGGTGTGAAGGATGACAGCACCTATGGGTGCGAGGGATGTGGCGGGCACGTACCATCGCTTACCCTCGCAGGTGGGAAAGCCAGGCACAGCGGGGACGCTCACCCAGCACCCTGGGCCCTGCTCCCTATAGACATTTGGGTGCTGAACTCCTTTGCAGCTGACCTGAGCAGGGCTGGCATCGGGAGAGGATCAACCTGCTGGTGCTGGGCGCAGCAGAGCCTGGGGGCCCCCCACCGCTGCCGCAGGGGCAGCAGGGCAAGGGCTCGCCCAGTGCAGGACGGGTGCGAGGGGGCTGCCTTCGCCTCCCTGGCTGTGCAGCCCTGAGCCTGTGGGAGCAGAGCCGGGGAAGATGCTCGGCCGGGCTGGGGGCTCCAGGCGGGGAGCCAGGAGGGGGCTTTTGGGGATTTTTCAGTCCTCTCTTCTATAGGTTGTGCTCAGCCTGCCGCGTGCCCGTGAAAAACCCTGCACGGCCATCGCGCGCTCACCCACAAACTCCCTCCCAAGCATGCAGAGAGGTTTTCCGCTCCCTTCGGGATACCCTTGACCCCCAGCCCTCCCGCCCCCGGCTGTGGCTCTGCCCCCCCGTCCCCCAAAGGGCAGGGGGGCTCCGAGGGCACTGCGCTGCCGTCCCGGCCCCGGGCTGCTCCTGTGCTGCTCCACGGAGCAGGAGTGGTTTTTCATCCGACTCCGCAGCAGCGTGTTCGGTCTGTGCAGCTCCCGCCACGCTCGCTCCCGCAGGCCGGCGCAGGCTGTTCCCAGCCGGGCTGCGGGGCTTTTCCCTGCGCTCTGCCTGGCTCTGCTGGAAGCCAAACTGCGGCCAGCTCCCCGGAGCGTTTTGCCGGGAGCGGGACCCATGGCCAGTGGCAGCAGAGACCCGCAGCCGGGCTCCCGTGGGGCTCCAGGGCTGCGCTGCAAAGCGCTCGGGGTCTGCCACGGGTGCCGGTGGCTGGCAGGATTTTCTGGGGGCCCTCGAGGTGGGCAGGCAGCTACAACTTTGGGTACCCTGTAAAAGTCCAAATCTGGGCTGGAAACGCTGGGTTTAAAGCTATGGTCCTTTGCCAGGGCTGACGTCCAGGTGCCAGCCAAAAGCGGCAGGGAACTGGGCTACCAAACTGAAAGCGCTTTGGGAGGCTGGGGCGATCATGACCGGAGATTTCTGACACCGGCCCTGCCCTCCCCTGCAGGGTCTGTGCCCCTCTGTGCTGTGCTCGGGGTGTGGTGGTGCCCCTCTTGTATTCGTGTCTGCTTTAATTCAAATGAACTTGTTGATTTTTTGGAGGACTCGGCGCATTTGCAGCGTTAGGAAAAGCAGTTTGTGCTCAGATCCCAGAGCCCGGCTTGGATCTCCTCTTCGGCCCACTTCCAGCCCCATTCCCTGCTCCCACCCCGACGGCTGCCAAGGTTCAACGGAGACTTCGTGTCCCCTGAGCAACCCTGTCCCCGCAGGGTCCCCTTTGCTAACGTGCCGAGAGTCCTTCCACGCCGTGCCCAGCTGAACCGCGGCGCGCCTGTGCCCAGCCTGTCCCCAAAGCTGCCCCAAGACCCCCACTGGAAGCCCCTGGCTTGGGGGTGCTCTCCTGGGGCCCGCATCCTCGCAGCCTCCACCCGCCCTGTGCCGGGGCTGGGGCAGCGGGGACGGTGGCTGATGCTGGGGGGAGAAATCTCCCCTGCGGGGCCTGGGGGGAGCGTTCTCGGCTTGGGCCCCTCTCGGCGCGGGCACAGTCCCCCCAGGGAGCCAGACCCCCCCCCCGGGGGTGCGGGCGGAGGGGGGCCCGTCGCCGCCCCGGGGCCCGTCGGGCCGGTGCGGGCGATGCCCGCGGCGCTGGAGGGGCGAGCGCGGCCCCGGGACCGCCGCCGCGCACCGAGCCCCTCGACGGCGGCCGGGGCTCCGGCGCTCGGGGCCGCCGTCCCGCCCGGCCGCTGCCCCCGCCGCGCCTCCCGCTCGCTCCTCCGGGGCCTCCCGGCGGCCGCGGGCAAAGTCCGTCCCAGCGCGGCCGATAAGGGCCGGGCCGGGGCGGGGGCGCGGGGGCCCGGGCGGCGGCCGGAGGAGAGGCCTGCCGGCGCTGATTTGCATAAGGTATATTGCCTAATGGTGGCGGTCATGGCTTGGTAGAGGGCGGCCCGCGCCCCGCAGCAGCCCGCCGGCCGGGGCGGAGCGGCAGGCGGCCGGAGGAGGGCGGGAGGCGCGGGGCGAGCGGCGGGGCGCGCCGCCGGCGCCCGGGAGGATGGTGTCCCAGCTGAGCGCCCTGCAACGGGAGCTGCTGGGCGCCCTGCTCAGCTCCGGAGCCACCAAGGAAGGGCTGATCCGCGCCCTGGAGGACATGGTGCCCGCCGCCGGCTTCGGCGTCAAGCTGGAGAGCCTGCCGCTCTCCCCCGGCGGGCCGCCCGACGGCAAGGCCGCCTTCCCGCCGCTGGCCAACGGGCACGGCAAGGGCAAGCTCTCCGGCGACGAGGGCTCGGAGGACGGCGACGACTTCGACACGCCGCAGATCCTCCGCGAGCTGCAGGCGCTCAACACGGAGGAGGCCGTGGAGCAGCGCGCCGAGGTGGACCGGATGATCAGGTACCGGCGGGGACCGGGGCCGGGGCCGGGATGGGGACGGGGCGCACCCCGCAGCGCGCCGGGGTCTGTCGGCAGGCGCTCGGTCCGACGGCCCGGGCCCCAGGCGGCCTGCCCGGTGCTCCCTGCCCGCTGGCGGGTGCCGCTGCGCCCTGCCCCGGTGTGTCCTACCCGCTGGCGGGTCCCGGTGCTCCCTGCCCGCCCCGTGGTCAGTCCCGCTGGCGGGTCCCGGTGCTCCCCGCCCGGTGGGTCCTACCCGGTGGCGGGTCCCGCTGCGCCCTGCCAGCCCCGTGGTTAATCCCGGTGCGCCCTGCCCGGTGTGCGCTGCCCCGGTGGCGGGTGCTCCCTGCCTGCCCCGTGGCTAGTCCCGGTGGCGGGTCCCGGTGCGCCTTGGCCCGGCGGGGCCGTGCCGCCGTCCCCGCGGCGGCGGCGGGGAGCCGGGCGGGCTGGGAGCCCGCTGCGGAGGGGAACGGGCAGGGAGAGCGGCCGGGGCCGGGGCCGGGGCCGGGGCCGGGCAGGCCGGAGCCCGCCGGCCGCGTCCTCCCGCCCCGTCGGGTGCTGCCAGCCCCCCGTCGCGGCGGGGCCGGGGCTGCCGGGGCCGTGGAGGCTCGGACCGGCCGCCGGCTCCGTCCCTCCGCCCTCCCTCCGCGCCGGGAGATAAAACATAAACTGCAGCACGTGGAGCCCGGGGTGTTATTAATTTATTTCTATAAATCATCAACAGAAAGATACACAAAGGGCCGCGATTAGGGCGAGCGGAGCGGCGGGTTATTCATTGCCGAGGCTGTAAACTGGCCGGGGAGGGGGGAAGGAGGAAACCCCCAAAGGCGGCGGGCTGGGCTCCTGCCCGTCCCAGGGACGCGGCTCCGGGACCCGCTCCGGGCCGGGCCGAGCCGAGCCGTGCCGGTCCCGGCCGTGCCGCGCCGCGCCGCTGGGACGGGGCCGCCGTCGGGGCTCAGCGCAGCAGCCCCGGGCCCGTCGGGGCGCGGACGGCGTCGGCTCCGCTCCGGACCCCGGGGCAGGGCCGGGGGCAGCCGCGGCTTCTCCCGCGGCCGGGGGCGCCGGGGCGATCGTGGCTCCCCCGACAGCGCAGCCGGGGCCGGTGTAAGCGGGTGGGGAGCCCCGCGGGGCCGTCCCTGCGTGCAGCGGGGGCACCTCCGTGCCCCCCCCCCCACCTTGCACTGCGGTTTTCGTACCTGTCTCGATGCCCCAGCGGCACCCTGAGCGCGGCACTGATCCTGCCCGCCGGGCTCAGCCCCGCCGTGCGTGCCTGTACCCTCCGCCAGCCCACGGAGCCCGGGGTCGGCCCCGGCTCTTGCACCCTAACAGCCCCGGTGCCTCGGCGGCGGCGTGCCAGGGCCCGACGAGGGACGGGGACACCGCCATGGTAGGTGCGGTGTGCGCAGCGCTCGGCTCCAGGCCTGCCCCGGTACCGGCAGGGCAGACGGTGCCTTTTGGGGTCAGGGCTGGGCAGCGGCACCCGTGCCTGCCAAGGGGCTTAGCTGGGATACGTGGGGTGCTGAAGGGGCTCCACGCGAGGGAGAAATCATTGCAGGCCTTTCCCGCTGGGTGCCCGCCCCTCCTGCGTAGCCCCGTGCCCTGCACCTCTGGGTGCTCCTGCCTGTCCCCAGTCTCCCCCTCTTGCTGGCTGCCTCCGTCCCCGGGGGTGCCTGGGTGGCAGCGGGGGTGCGGAGAAGGCTCTGCCCCGGGATGGCCGCGCTCCCACAGGTGTTTCTGTGCAAAGTTTGCCTTTGGTGCAAACAAGAGCAGGCACATGTCCCTGAGGAGCCTTTGCAAAGAGCTCGTGTTTGCTCTAAGGGAGGCCTTTGTACTTGGAGAGGGAGCCGGGGTAGGGCAGTCGGGAACCATTTATTGCAGCCACGCACTGGGGCTAAACCCCCGCTGCTCCCGCTCCCCTGGCATCGGTGTCCTGACCCCAGGGCCGGCTCAGGCCCGGGCCGTTCCCACCTCCCTGGGAGTGCTCAGCCCCGCGGCTCTTTTTGGGATCCCGGTGCGGGCTCGGCTGCCCACCCGCAGCGTGGGCGCAGGCAGGAGTCGCCCGTCGTGGTCCCGAGCTGTTCGCCCTGGCTGCGGCCCCTCGGCAAGCAGCGCCTTCGCTTGGGCCCGTTCACGGCACCCAAAAGGCTTCAGCGGATGTGGGTGGGAGAGGGGCAAGTGCCGCACCGCAGGCAGGCTGGCCCCGATGCCGGCATGGCGGTTTCTCACAGAGCTCGGCCAGGGGGGTGCCGGTGGCACGCAGAGCCCAGCTCTGGGGCGAGACGCCCCACGGCTCCCTCCCTGCCCCATCCCACCCGCTGTGGCTCGCCAAGACCCCACTCGGCCAAATAATATATGCTAGGAGCACCCAGGTCCCATGGGCCTGGGGACCGCGGGAAAGCCACCCGCCCGCCCTCGGGGACCCGGCCGGAGATGCCCCAAAGCCGCTCGGAAACGTGTGGGGAGCGGCGGGCGCAGCACACCTCCCCGCGCCGATTCCCTGTGTGCACAGGGAGATGCAGATTAGATAGATCATTTCTGTAGGGAGCCGGGTTTATAATCCATCTGTATAAATTCTTGGCATATTTCTCTGAGGATGTGGAGTGTATTTACCTGTTTTCAAGGCTGACAAAGGGGGTGAGAGGGTCTGGGAATCCCTGGGGAGAGGGACAGGCTTTGCCCCCCGCCTGCGTGTGAGGCTGGGGTGGGAAATGTCTCTTTCTCGGTCTGCGTTGGTGGCCGGGCTTCGCCGGGGTTAATTTTGTGCAAGAAAAAACCACCTTTCCTTGATTTCGGTGGAGAAGGACCGTGGAGCCAGGGCTATAAACTGGTTTTCCAGTATTACAAAGCACTCCTGGGTTGGGTTGGGTTTTTTGTTTTGTTTTTTTTTGCATGTAAAGTCCTGCTGAAGATTGGACAATTAATGGGTTTTTTCATTTTGGTGACAGAACCAAAAAAAATGGGCTCGTGTTGAATCAAAAGGTTTTCCTCTCTGGCTTTTTAGGTTAACCAAAAAAGAAAAAAAAAAAAAAAGCCAAACAAACATTCAAACGTTTCATTTTGGGTCAAGTCCAAACATTTTGTTTAACATGAAACAAAATGTTTGGGTTTGGTTTCAGGTTGTTTAACCCTTTTGAATACGGTCAAGTTGATTTGTAAAGAAAAATCACTGCTCAGAAATTAAGAGCCGAATAATTGTTTTGAAAGTGTAAATGTGAAACACGCTGGAAATATCAAGGCTAAGCCTTTCTTAAGACAGTAAAACGGAGGGAAATTCAGGGACTTTTTTCCTAATTCTCACAGATTTTTTCCAGCCAAAACGCTGCCAAATTTTATTTAAATTCAGAAATCACATCTGTAACCCCTGAGTCACTTGTCTGACATTTTAAAAGTGCGCTGTGTTGCGCTGGCTCACGATTTAACTCTGGGAAAACGATGCCCTTGGCTTAGTTGTGAACCAAACTGCTATTAGAAATGATAATGAGCTCTGTTCCATTAACTTATTATTAATCAGTAATTAGTAGGATCAGTTAGGTGACATGAACCGCTCGTGACAAAAGTCCGTGTGAGACCCTCGGCTTGGGCATGGCGAGAGGCACGGCGGCCGGCGGGCTTTGCCCTGCTTCGCCGGGAAGGAGCGTGCGGAGGAAGGACATTTTCTTCACATCCTTCTTGTTGGCTCCTGCCTTCTCCTGGGGCAGCACGAAGACCCGAGAGCCCCGAAACCCCGTGTGCCGCAGCCGTCCCCACCGGCTCCTGGTGCCGACCGGCAGCGAGCACCCGGCAGAGAAGTGCCCCCGCTTGCTGCCGGCACCCACCTTTGCTGCGGGGGCTGCCGAGCCGATGGCCTGGCCACACGCTGCCGTGCATTTTGGGGACAGGAGCGGGCTTTTCTGTTTGCACCGCGCTTAACCCGGGCGGGGGTCCGAGCTATTGGGAAGACGGAGTCAGCGTGTCCGTGTGCCCGTGCATAGCTACGGCTCCACAGGTCTGCGGTGCCGTGCGACCATTGCCATAGAGAGGACACCATATATACGGTGGGGTTCCCCTGCCCGGAGGATGCAGGATTGGGCACAGGGACAACGTCTCTAGGAAGGCTCCGTGCCCTCCTTCCCGGGATCTGACAAAGCCCCCGCCGCCGTCAGCGGGCTGGCCCTGCTCGGGAACTTTTGCTTTGGATCCAACCAGCTTTGTTTTCACGCTGCATTCAGGACAAAAAGTAAGAAATCTACTTGTTGGGTTTTTTTTTTCTCCCTTGACAAGTTGAAGGATCCAAAATAAGTAATGAATTGGGAAAGCAGTCGGATGGTTATTCCAAGCGCAGCGTTAGAGTATCGCATTATTTGAGTGCATGACTGTGACCAGGTTCAGGCTCCACACCGATTTTTCAGTGTTAAAGCACTTCCTTTTGCTCCAGCGTCCTCCTGTAGTGCAGAATAAATGCAGGGGTCTTGAATACAGCGAAGGCGTGTTGGCCTCTTCCTCTGCCGTCGCGTTGTGCTTTCGTTAGAGCTAAAGAACGCAGACAGCATTTTGATTTTTGGCTGTAATTTTATTTATTCCCTAGATTGGTGTCAGCTACCCCAAGGACACCAAAGTAATGCGGCTTTAGGAAAGAGTCATTTTACACCTGGGTCCTGCAGGAGCCAAATTCAAGTGTTTAAAAATAAGAATGACTTAAAATTATTGGGGGGGGGGGAGGGGTTTGGTTTTGGTTTTCCATTTGGGGACTTACTTGGGTTTGTGTGCCTGGTTTGACCTTCGCTTCTCAGCCTTTTGCATATGGCCCCCGTGTGTGCTTCGCTGTTGTGGGAGCGTGGAAATAGGGTCTCTCTTAAATGAATACTGAGATTTTTAGATAATTATCCCTGCGGGAATCGAAGGGAGAAGATAAAGCAGCAAGCGCGGAGGGGGGTGTTTGGTGGCCATGCGGGGGTCCCCACCAGCCGGCGGCAAGCCCGGGGGCACGGGGTGCAGTGCAGGTAACCGCACCCGGGAGCAGGGGCAGGAAAAGCATCCCCAGCACCTCCAAATTGCAGGTTTGTCTTTCTTCAGAGAAATATCCATACGGGCTTCCCATATCCACGCATACATGTGTGTTCATGTATCCAATTTTGTGTGCATATCTTCAAAGGGGGAAATTGCAGTGAACATAAACCAGCAGCAGTTAACGGATGGGCTGCGTTTCTCCTCGAAGGATCTGGAGGTGCTTTACCAGCATTAATGAGACCTCGATGTGCCCCATCAGGCCACCGGGATCCTCTTTACTTCTTCCCTGGGCGAACAGCCTGGTGGGCATCCCTGGGGTGGCCGTGGCACCCCGCGAGCCCCCGTCCCACCAGCCCCTGCCTCCCTGGGGCAGGACAGGGCTGTTTTGGGGGGCCGGGATGGCAGTCGAGGAAGGACATATGCTCAAGAGATCTTGTGTCCTGCTGAAACAGTTTCAGAATAATAATAATGGGTTTCCATCACGGGAAGAAGCAAATACCGGGTGCTTTTCCCCCACCAGGAGAAATTAACCCTTCGTTTCCCTCCCCCCAGCGAGGACCCGTGGCGGGCGGCGAAGATGATCAAGGGGTACATGCAGCAGCACAACATCCCGCAGCGGGAGGTGGTGGACGTCACCGGCCTCAACCAGTCGCACCTCTCCCAGCACCTCAACAAGGGCACCCCCATGAAGACGCAGAAGAGAGCCGCCCTCTACACGTGGTACGTCCGCAAGCAGCGGGAGATCCTCCGGCGTAAGTACCCGCGCCAGCGCTCGCCCTTCGGGGCTGGCGGGGGGGAGAGGGGGTCCCCGCTTCCCAGTCCTGCCCGCGGGGACCCAGCACGTCCGGAGCCGAGCGAGGAGCAGCCCCCTGCCCTCTTCCCTGGCAGAGCCCCTGCCAGCACCTGCCCCTCCCCGTGCCCACTGCGGCTGCCCGGGGATCATCCCTGGCTTGTCCCCTGGACCCAGACTGCTTAGCATCTCCCCCCAAATATTTTTACAAGTAAAATTAATTTAAGGCACAGGAAAACTGGATGAGAGCCCTTCTTGGTCACAGTAACACTGTGCAAGTTCCTCCAAGCCCATCCACGCAGCTGTGTTTCTGTATATTTATATTTGTTACAGGTGGGAAAGCAAGTAATAATTACACACAATTAGTTGCCTTTCCCACCTCTGCCCCCTTCTCCTCTCTGTTTCTCAAGACTGCTCATTTTCTGCAACTACTTGCAAAACAAGTAAAGAGAGAGAAAAGAAAAAACTGTAAATTGCTCCTATTGTAGCATGGTCTCAGGCAGTCCGTGCTATTTAAAACGCAGATGATTTTGAGCAAGTACACAGACTATTGCTTTTGTGCACCTCTCCCACCGACCCCTGCGCCCGGGTTGGTCCCACATCGCCTGAAGCAGCCCCGTTTTCGGCCGAGGTGCAGGTTGAGGCACTGGCACCCCCCTTAAAAGGGCTCTGCCTCCCTCCTCCTAAAAGATGCAATATCCAGCGGACGGGAAGTGCAGAAAAGGGTTTAGCACCAAATACCATTGCTTTGAAAACACACCTTGAGACGTTAGAGCAAACAGAGCCTGCTCCAGCCTTGCCCTGTGTTTCCCCCCTCATCACAGGGGGAAAAGCCATTAAAAAAAGAGGGAGAATTCCCCTGCAAAACTGAGAATAATAAAACCCTCCCATTAATCTCCCTTTACTGCCGTGGTGACAAGCGCCGGGTCTGAGGCAGGCCACCGGGGAAGGTCACCTCTGGTGCCTGCCCGCCCTGGGCACGGGGCCGGCGTCCCACTGCGCTGGGACGGGAGCGGGAGCCGGAGGGGAGCTCTGGGCGAGCAGAGAGAGGCACCCTTTTGGGGGGCTTTGCAGTCGTCCTGCCTGGCTCCTAGCTTGCAAAAATCCTCCCGAAACAAGTGCACGCCGGCAGAGACCCAATCCATGAATATGCATGCCCTGAGCATGCCTCCCCATTAAACGCCCGTCCTGGAGGGATGGTAATAACTCCCCACCAGCGTGCAAGGCTGGCCCCTTCCCCGGGGTGGGTGGCAGGGAGCACCCGGCTCGCTCCAAAGCGTGCTGGGGCTGCGGGCTTGGGGTGCTGCGGGAGGGGACGCGGGGGGAGGCCACCTCCGCGCGGGACGGTGACTCCGAGCAGCGGCTATAGGCCAGCTCACGTCTGCTCCTTTCTCTTTCAGAGTTCAACCAGACAGTCCAGGGTTCTGGAAATATGACAGACAAAAGCAGTCAGGATCAGCTGCTGTTTCTCTTTCCAGAGTTCAATCAGCAGAACCAGGGGGCTGCCCAGCTTGACGACACCTGCTCTGAAACCCCCAGCAAGAAGATGCGTCGCAATCGGTTCAAGTGGGGGCCGGCCTCCCAGCAAATCTTGTACCAAGCCTACGACCGCCAAAAGAACCCCAGCAAGGAGGAGCGCGAGGCTCTGGTGGAGGAGTGCAACAGGTAAAGGCTGCCCCGCGCCGCCCGCCGCCTCCTCGCCCACGCCGCAGCCTTTCTTCCAAAAACCGCACGCCGTGCCGGGCTCCCGGCTCGCAGCCCTGGCCGCTGGCTCATGGCACGCCTTTGCCGAGCTGCCTGCCCTCTTTTTGCCTCGTTTTTCCCATCTGGGTGATGTCCGGGGCTGAGCGAGCTCCATGCCGGGGCAGGGATGCTGCAGGGATGCTGCAGTGTTACAGCAATGTCAGAGGGAGCGGGGATGGCTTTTATGGCATGGATGTAGTTGGAAAGAGCAGGCGGGCTTGTAGGAAGGGCTTAAACACCCCCAAATTTGCCCGGCGGTGCTGGCGGAGGGCCCCCCAGCAGCACCCTTGTTCCAACGTGTCCCCTTGCACACACAGGGCCGAGTGTCTGCAGCGAGGGGTGTCTCCCTCCAAGGCGCACGGGCTCGGCTCCAACCTGGTGACGGAGGTCCGCGTCTACAACTGGTTTGCCAACCGGCGAAAGGAGGAGGCTTTCCGCCAGAAGCTGGCCATGGATGCCTACAGCTCGGGCCAGCCCCCGCACAGCATGAACCTGCTGCTGTCCCACGGCTCCCCCCACCACAACCAGCCCAGCGCCTCGCCTCCCAGCAAAATGCCAGGTAAGCCCTCGCCGAGGGGGCTCGGGCAGCGGCGTTGGAGCCGTTGCAGCGCTGGCTCCCGTTTCTGCTGGGGAAAGGGGTGCCAAGCCCTCAAGGCCGTGCGTGGGGAGCCTTGGGGGGGGAAGACAGTCACCCTGGTCCCTGCTGCAGCTTCCAGGGGTGGTGGTGGTGTGGCGAGGAGCAAGCGCTGTCGCTGCGGTGTTATGGCTGGGCAAACCACGTGGCGGGGGCTGGATTTCCGTCCTGCCGAGGCTAAATCGGCGTTTGCTTGGTCGGTTTAATTCACCGGAGTCGCCGTGCGGGCTGGGCTGGGCAGGGGAAGGCTGTGCCTGGCAGGGCGGGGAGGCGGGCTGCTCTGCGCCTGGCATGTTAATGCTGGGGCCGTGGGATGCAGCCCACTGGTGAGCACTGGTTTTGGAGGGGGGGTGCACAGGCGATGCTGCAAAGCCCGTAGGAAGACGTGGCTGCGCGTCCTGGGCTGGAGCTGGCCCAGGCTGGGTGCATGGTGCTGGTGCGTGGTGCACGGGTGCACCAGGCTGGGTGCACGGGTGCGTGGTGCTGCACCGTCCCCACGCCAGAGCAGAGGGAGGTGGATGAAGAAAGCTGCTCGGAGGGGGGTGAAGGGCTCACCCCAACCACCACCTCTCCACACCACAGTCCGGCACCGTTGTGCATCGCGAGGAGCCAACTGGGAAGAGCAGACCCGCCAAAAACTCCCGGGGGAATTAAGCAGGAGATAACGCCACCGGGGAGGGGGCTGCACGCCCGGGGAGGCTAATCAGGGCGGGCGGGGGCGGCACGGCGTGGGGCGAGAGGCATTGTTGGGAGAACAATCCCCATTGTCCCCCCACCTGCCCTCCGCAGCCAACGCGCCGGGCCCCGGCAGGCAGGAGCGGGCGCTCGGCGGCGGGGGGTCAGCGTGGGGGCTGCGCCCCAACCGCCCCGCGTCCCCCCTCGGCCACGGCACCGGCACAGCCCAGCCGGGGAGGCTAAAACCAGCCGCCTCTTGGAAATGACCCTGCCTGCCTCGTTACACACACCCTGCTCGTTACAAAGGCAAATTAAAAGAAACCCGTGTGGCGGAGAGTCCCTGCGGGAAGGGCAAGGTGCCTGGGGAGAGGAGGCTGAGAGCTGGGGACGGTGCCAGTCCACGGCTGGACACCAGCCCTCGGGCGTTAGCGAGCGAGGGCAGCCCCGCAGTGGTACCCGGGTGGGTGCGCAGCATCCGACCCAGCTCCCAGCCGTGGGAGGGACAGGCAGCATCCCACCCGCTCCCGGGTACCGCTCTCCCTGTAGGGCCGGCCGGCGGTGACCAAAATGTGACCCTGCCCCAGGAATGTCCCGCACAATGGCGGGGACAGGGAGGACGTTTGCCCTCCTGTCACCGGCTGATTGCTTACAAGGTGCCCTACAAGCACATTGTCAGCAAAATCAGCTGTTTTCAGTGTCAGCCGGCGGGCTTTACAATACCCCACCAGCATGCAGCCCCACGTTGTCATGGCGTTGTCCCCCCCCCGTGCATGCTTAATTGACAATTAAGCCGGGGCTTTGAACGAACCCCGCTGCCTTTGATGTGCCCCCGTCCTGCCAGCCCGCATGCAGGCACCCTGCGAGAGCCTTTGTTTTCTTCTATTAGGGGATGGCAATTACTGTAACCGCGGGCATTTATCTTGGGGCTGGAGGGCTGTTAAGCCCCAACCTTTATTTTCCCATCGGAGCAGTGGCCAGCAGGAGCCGGCCGCGGCTATAGGGCCGATGACAGCCCATTCGGAGGGGCTTTTGAGCAGGGCAGGAGTGATGGCTGCGGCGGCGGCGAAGGGCCCCTCCGGAGGGGTCAGGAGGGCTCGGCCGCGGGAATTTGTTGGTGGCCGGCGCTCGTATCCATCAGCCTTGCTGAGGAGGAGGAGACGGGCACGGCGAGGGCCGCCGTGCGGTTTTAGGGCTGGTTTGGGGGCGATGGGCAGGGATGGAGCTCAGCCATGACTGCTTTGGGGTCACTTGGAGCAAGCTGGGGCCGGCAGGCTTGCAACTCCCAAAACATCGCTGGGTCCATCGCTGCTTAAACCTCCTCCGGGAGACATTTGGGGACCCGCTGCCTCGGCGGGGCATGGGGCAGCGCTGGCGGGGCCGGCCCCGCTGCCTGGCTGACCCCATCTGGGGCCGGCCACGCTGGGATTTGAACTGCCCTTGCACTGCGTGCGGCGGCGTCTGGAGCGCTCAATGCCTTAACAACTTAATGACGGCGCTGGGACGCTGCCCGCGTCCTACCCCTGCGCGGCCCCGTCCCCCGGCAGGAAACGATGGGGCTGGCGGCATGGGGCAGCTGCAAAATCGCTCCCGTGCCCGCAGACAAAGAGGGATTGCCTGCTCCTCGGGATGTCAATGGGGTCTTGCGAAAGGGCGTAATGACGGCCGGGCAGGGATAAGAGCTGTAAAAGTCAAACATCCTCCCGGCCTCTTCTTGGGGACCCGTCAAGCCTCAAGCCATAGATTTAACTATTAGGAGGTAAATACTTAAAGCCTACCTATCTCAGAGGCTTCTCTCAGACTCTGGACTTTTCCCTTCCTATGGGGTATTATCAGTGATCTTGGTTCCCTGTTTGATTTGAAGGTCACTAGGGGCTTTATCTCGGTGCCATGCCGTAGACTCTGGCTTATGCCATTTTTATCTTCAAGAGCCCTGAAGACAATCAGTGCATTGATGAGATTAGGTGACGCACCGCCCCGCTCGCCAGCCGCCCCCTGCCTCCCGCCCTGCATACAAAGGGACGGCCGGCGCCCGTCGGACCCCGCAAAGCCCCGTCCCCGCGGCCGGGGGTCGCAGCATCGCCTCCAGCCCATCCCGGGGGGTCCTGCACGGAAAGGTGGTCAGGGCATCCGTCCGTCCGTCCGTCCGTCCATCCAGCAGTACCTGCTCTGCAAATATCAGAGTAGCATCAGAGCAGTCGTATATATATGTGTGTGTGTATATATCTCTATGAATGTACATTACTTATATATATTTTTAGATATCTCAATAGAGATAACAAACATAAAAATAACTCAGTACCACCCCTGAGATTCTTCCTAAATCCAAAGGGCAATTTAACTTTTTCTTAAAGAAGAGCCCGTCGATGAACCCTCGGTCCAGAGGTACTTCGGGTTATATCTGGTCCTACACGTCGTTCCCTGGGGTACGTGCTGGTTCTGATTGCAGACCCGGTGCCAGCGGTTGTAATATTTTACTGTTGGGTGCATTGTAGGGCTCTGTGGGTACAGTGCGCTGTTAGGAGCTTTTCCTGGTTTTATGGGGGGTAATTAGGACTTTATGACAGCAGCGAAATGGGAGGGTCCAGTCCCCATAAACAGGTTTATAATGGATATAAACTATGCACCTCTGTAACTTAGCAAGATTAACACTTTAGGGACAATTTGAGTGGCAGCCCAAAAATCAGAGCTGCCCTCGGCGCTGCCCGGACCTGCGTTTGGGAGGGTGAAACGGTGCCGTCACCGACCCGGCTGCTTCCATCATGTCAGTAGGTGCAGCACCGCCGAGTCCAGCGTGACCCCAAAAACACCACTTTGCCTTTCTCGCCCCGCCGCCGGGCTCCTGGTCCACTCCCGCGGCTGCATCCCCGCGGGTTGGGCAGAGACGAGGATGAATCCCTGCCGCTGCCTGAGTCTCTGGTGACCAGGCGCGTAGTGTGGCTGGGTCCGTTTCGGGGTTGGGCATCACCAGTGACTTGCAGGATGTTTGCGAACGTCCGGGCAAAAGCGCAGGCTGGTCCCAGGGCAAGCGGTGGGCGCTGCTGCCGGAGGAGGTCGAGATGTGCCGTGCGATGGCGGCGGCAGCAGGGGCTCCTTGTTTAAAAGTACAGAGATTTTTTTTTTTAAAAAAGTACAATTTAATCGTATCAATACGACCGAAAGCAGAGGAGAACCAAGCTGCTTCATTGCGTTTGCCTGCCAAAGACACAAGGCTGGCGTGTACCTAGAAAACGGCACAAGCCTGCGATGAAAAGAGCCAAGCTATCGATTGCTGCCCTAAACCCCCCCCCGTTGCTCTCCCCACCCCAAAAGCAGGTCGGGGGAATGGGTCTGGCACCCCTGAGAAGCTGGGGGGTGCTGGGGCTGGCTGCAGGAAGCTGTGGGTGCAGGGGATCCCCTGCCAGCCGGGCTGTGCCCTGGGGGCCGAGGGGTCTGGGGGCTGTCACGCTGCCCGTCCCCGTCCCCGTTGGTTGAAGCACAGGGTTAAGGCTCCGGGAGCCAGACCCCGCGGCTTGTCTGGAAACATGGGAGAGCAGTAAAACATTTCACGGGCAGTGCAGCGCGGGGGCCACACAATAGCCGGGTCCCATAAACAGACTTTTATATTATGGCTGTAGGTCCAGTAAAAAAAAAAAAAAAAAAAGCCTTAAAGAGAGCAGGCTCCGCGGCCAGGCCCTTCCCAGTGATCCCCAGCCAGGCTCCTCTCTCTGGCGGCTGCAGGGAGAGGCTGAGGAGGAATAAATCTCCTTGCACGGGGGCTGCTTCCAGCTGCAGAGGTGCGGGAGAGCGGCAGGGGAACAGTCGTGTCGGGCTTCAATGGCTCCTGCTCGCAAACCCTGGACCACAGAGCCCCCGGCTTGCTCCGGGAGGAAACCTTCGTGTCCCATGGCACCCCCGTGCATTCACCCCAGCTGGTGGGATCCCGCAGGGGGTCCCATGGCGGGGTAAGCGGTTGCGCTGCCGGGGGACGGCTGGCTCCTGGGGCTTGGCACCCCCTGCGATGGCAGAGCGTGCTGAGGAGGGTTTGCTGGGGAGCCGGCAGCCGGGGAAGCCTGGGCACGGGTTACCTGCCCTGCGGCAGGGTGCTGCATCCCGGCGCCGTGCAAAATGGGGTCCTGCTGCTGTAACAGATAGAGCCCAAAAGTGAGAAAACAGGGGCTGGTAAGGTGGCTGGGGAGGAGTAGTGTGCACCTGGGGGCAGCCTGGGAAAAAGCCTGAAGGTGGCTGTTGCCCAGGTCGGCGCTTTAGGCTGGGCTGGGCTGGAGCTCGCCGCGTTCGCTGGGAACGGGGGGTGCGGAGGAAAGGTACCCGCCATCATCGGGGAGCTCTGTTTGTTACAGCAGTGACAATAGCAACGGCAATAATGCCTTGTGCTAGTTTCCAATATTAATTATCTAATCTGCCCAACTCCAACCCAACCCTGAGGACATATAAAAAGCAAGAATACCCGTCCCGTTCTAGGAAAGGGAAAAACCCAAGCCAGGGTAGTTGGTGGGTTCCTAAAGGGCTGCAAGGTCGCCGTGGCCCAAGAGCTTTTACCCTGCCCAGCAAGCATTTTGTGGGCAGACCCAGGCGCCCACGGGCTTTGGGGACGCAGGAGCCCCCCGCCAGCACAGCCCCTGCCTCCGCGGGAGCGGGGTCTGCGGTGGGGCCGGACGGTGGCACCGCTGCCGCCACCCCCGGAGCCCCACCTCGCGCTCCTCGGTAGAGTTAATCTTCGTCGAGACTTGGAGTCTTCGGCGGTTTTATCTAGAGACCCAGACTATCTGAAAATCTCAGCATTGGTTATTGTTTCTCAAACAATAAAAGCCTGGTCCCGGGGATTGCAGGGAAAAGCTTGAAAATCAGCTTTTAACATCTCATATGTTTTTACAGACAACTTCATAACTCCGGGTGTCTTGGCTCATGAGTTACAAGCATCCTCAGCTGGGTATAGCATGATTTTGGGGATTAAAGTGTTTGGGGTTTTTTTTTGTTTTTTGTTTTCTTACTGAAAGCTTCAGCGAACCCAAAAGAGATTGAAGGTTGAGCAGAAACTGTGCTTTTCTTTCCAATAGGAGCCGCCTGTGCTCCTCATCTATCTTTAAGATCATGCTCAGAAGAAAGGGCTTTATTTTATCTCCCCTCCCATTGTTTAACCAGCGCTGCAGGATCTCAGACCGGCAGCGGCTGAAGCACACTCTGCACGAGGCCGGGACCGCGGGGAAGAATGTGTGTGACAGTGCCCCGGTTGAGTAATGTTTACCCTGTTCACGGCAGGGACGTCCACTCGGACCGGCAAATATCCACCTGCCAGAGGACATTCTTTTATTATCAGGGATAAAAGGGGTTTGCTGGGAAATGATCAGGAACCAGACATCGTGGGGAGATTCCTATCTGTGGGACATGTTTAACCAGCTGATGGGGAAAATTCGGAGGCGATTAAAGAGTGATTTTGCCGTGGTTTTGGTGGAGGGTGCGGGTAGCCGTCTGCGCTTTGGCAGATGCTTTTGGAGCTCATGGAAAGCTCTCGGACTCCAGTTACCATTTCTGTCCTTTTCCTTGATTCAGAGATTTTGAGAGCAGCCCTTAGAGCGTCCTTTGCTGAGCCAGCCTGCATCGGCTCTTCCCCTTGGGCACCTGGGAGAAGGAGATCCTGAAATCCCAGGAGGAAGATCCTTTACCTGGGCGGGTTTTGTAGCTGGGGGTGTCCGTGCTATGCCGGGACGGCCGAGAAGCCGCCGGCATCCTCCGCAGGCTGAACCTCTCTTGCTGGCGGTCATTTTGGGGAGCCGTCCCCAGTGCCCCTGTGCAGTGGCTGGGGGTCACAGGCGGACGATGCTCTTGGTGGGCTCAGTTGAGAGGGTGGGCTTCGCCACCATGGTTTTCTTTCCCAGGAGAGCTGTGGGCCGTCCGTCCGTCCACCGCTTCGATCCCAGGGCAGTTCAGTGAACCTGGCCGCGAGCATGGTGCCGGACTCCTCGTAATAAATGGCTTTTCGCGGTAGTCGTCAAGGCAGCCTTGTAAAAGACGCTTTTGTTTCCCGTGGGTTTTCCTCGGTTAATTATTTGTGATCTGTAGATGCCTGTCCATGACACATGGCTGATCATATGGTTATCAGTGCAGGGCGTTTTAGCCAAATTAAATATATTTATATAGAAGACCTGTGCTCGAGCCAGACTTCCCTCCTCAGCAGCAGTGGGCTGCGGTCTGATTTGGAGGTTTGCGTGTGTCTGGTCCCTCTGTCTTCCTGCAGTAATCTGTTAATCATACACTTGTCGAGAGGGAGTCGAGGGGGAAATCGGATGCAGAAGGGCCTGAGAAAAAAGTGAGAGCGGTGGCTGTTCAGGGCTGGGCAGCGCTGGGCTGGCCGGGGGCTGCGAGGAGCCGGGCGAGCCTCGCAGAGGGAAGAGCTGGAGGATGCAGAGTCACTCCCCGCGGCTCGGGGCCCTCAGGCCGGTGTCCGAGAGCCGCGGAAACATCACAGGAATTTGCACGACGGGTGCAAACTGTGCAAATCAAAGCACGAGGGATGCTGATGGGTGTCTGGGCTGTTGGCGCGGGTTGGGCTCCCGTGGGAGCAGCTCTTTCCACCCCCAGCACTGGGGTCCCCGGTGGGTGCTCAGCATCCCTCACCATAAACTTCTTGCTGCAAGTTCAGAAGATGGGGTTGGGGAGAAGCTGGGAAGCGGCACTGCAGGAAGGGGCACGTTGTCCGGTGCCGTCCCTCCCGTTTATCGTTCAAGGGTGTCACGCAGGAGCTTGCACGTCCGTTTGCATCCTCATGCCGCACACGCCGAGGGAGCCGGGGAGGGGTGGGGGTGGGGGTTCCCCTTTGCAGGGCCACTTTCAGAGGGGGTTGGCACGGCCAGGGCACCCTCGCCGGGGTGCCTGCGGGCGATGCCAACACCTGGCGGTGTTTTGCAGGGGTCCGGTACAGCCAGGCGGCGAGCGGCGAGGCGGCATCCTCCGGGGCCATCAGCCACCACGGTGGCGGTGCCATGGTCACCACCAGCCAGGCGGTCCTGCAGCAGGTCTCCCCGGCCGGCTTGGACCCGGGCCACGGTTTGCTCTCGCCCGACGGTAAAATGGTGAGTACACCTGGCCTATTGTGGCGGCGGCACTGATAAGATAAGAGGGCCCAGCGGGCAAAGCAAACACGCTTTCCCCGGGTTTCACACGCGGCCCGTGCCGAACAATGGAGCATTGTGGGGCTGGGGCCGCGGCACGGGTGCGCAACTGTCCCCACCGCCCGCCTCAAAGGCGGCGCTCGGCCCCCGCGGTCCCCGGCAGGCAACGGCGTGTTTTCCGAGCACGGCCCATAAATCTGACAGAGCCTCACTCGGGTTTTTATTGATTGCATGCCTTGCAGATTGAATGCGCGCTGGGTGGATCACTGTTTGTTTTCTTCTGCCGATGACATGGATATCGATAAAACGCTCATTCATTATTTTTTCCCTAAGCCCTCCCAAGTTTGGAGTTTCACCGGGGAAGTGCTTTCCTTGCAAGCAGGGACCTTCTTGTCCCAGGGCATCGGCCAGGGCATCTAACCCGCTCGTGCCAGCTCCAGCCCCGGCGCTCCGGCCTCTCCCTGTCCCCTTCCCCTCGTGCTCGGGGCTCCGCTGCAAGGGCTCCACTGGGCAGAGCCACAAACCCAGCGGTGGCAGGCAGCAGAGATGGGACATCGGCGTCCCCGCCGGGTGCCTGATGCCTCCCCACGCCGGGTGCTGCACGACCGCTGCAAAAAAGTGGTTGTAAACGCAGGGCTGGGCTGGGTTTCCAATGCCCGGGCGCTCGGGCTGCTCCTTTCTGTGGGTGCCTAGGTGGTGCAAAGCCCTTTGGAGGAGCCGGGCGAGGAGGGGGCGCGGGGTGACGGGGCAGGACGGGACGGGACGGGAGAGCACAGCCCTTCCCTGGAGCAGGCTGCCGGAGGTTTGCGGGCGGCTGCTGCTCTTCCGGGAGCGGTCTTTTTCTGCTGAAAGCGAAAGTCAAACATGGCACTGGGCAGCGGGGCCAAGCCTGCTCTTTCCCGGTTTTCACTTCCATTTTCGGAGGGTTGGCCCTCTTGGGCCGTTGCGTCGGTCTCCTCGCAAAGCTGGGTGGCCGCAGAGGGGCTCGGCATCCCCTCCCTCAGCTATGGCCCTGTTTAATTTTGCCTTTCCTTCTGCCCCTCTCTGGCTCTGGCTCGCAAGGGTCTCCGTGCAGCCCCTCGGGCTCGGACGCTGCCCCTGCAAAGCCAAGCATCCCCCGCCAAGCAGGGGGGATATTGCAGAGCGAAACCCAAGCCCTCCCAGCACGCTCCCTCCACCCCGAACACACCCGTATCTCCCCAGGGGTGTGTTGAGCCTTATAACCCCTGAGCCTTGAAGTCATAAAATGAGTCAGGAATAAAGGCAGCAGCGGCAGCAGCAGGCACCGAGTGCCTGGGGCGAGGACGAAGCAATGCAGAGCTGGGTGGCAGAGGCTGCCAGCCCCCCCCCCCGCTGCCAGCTCCTTTTGCAGGGGCCGTGTCCGAGGGGTGGCTTTGCAGGAGCACGGGGAGGGACCCTCGGACGGGGCAGAGGGAGCTCACAGCGGCCGGGCGGCACGGGAGAAGGCTGCGTGGAAATGCATCGGATTAAACTGGGAAAAGCAACTTGAAGCGCAGCAGGCGCTGGCGTGCGGCAGCAGAAGCCCTGCTGAATTTTCCCCGCTGCACGGGCACTGCACAGTGCCGACAGGGACCGCTCGGGTCCTCAGCAGCATGCGGCTCTGCCAGCTTATCTCTGATCTTTAAGCAGGGCTAGCTAGTGCTTGCAAGTGATTTAATAAAAATATGCTGTAGGCTGTGGTTTCTAGTAAGTAAACATGTGCCTTTAATACCCCGCATGAAACCAAAAGCTGCCAGGGAAGTTGCTGCATCTGAAGGCCATCCATTTTTTCAGGGAGGAGTGTTACTGAGGCTGCAGAAAGCTTTGGTGGGTCACCCGTGCTCCAGCATTGCCCTTAGCCGTGGTAGTGCCAGAGGCTCTGCCCCGAGGGTCCAGTGTTTGGAGGGTCTTTTCCAGTCCCGCAATCTCCAGAGGTGATTTTGGGTGCAGCGCTTTGGGTCTAAACCCCCCGTGAAAGGAGCCCGGGCTGCAGGCGAGCGGCATGCGCTTGCCGTGAGCTGTTTGACTTGTGCAGCCGAGTGTGGTGTAACCTGGCCTTGAAGAGACTTTGAAAGTGGAAAATACCGGATCAGGAAATATGAGTCACTCCCGGGCTTTGGAATTTATTGATGGATTTGTTTCAGTTGCAGCAGGGCTATCTCCAACTCACATGTGCAAAATAAACAAGGTGCTCGGACTGGTGTCCAGAAATGTCACACGAAGAGCCGCAAGGATGGCTCTGAATCTGGATCGAGGTCGCTGAGTGCAAGAGGTCTGACGAGAGGGATTAGGAGAATGTGCAGCGATTAAAGAAATAAGGCCCTTGGCACCCTCTTTGTCCTGGGGACCAGCTCCAGTCCTCTCAGCACGCTCCAGGTGCCTTTGTGTGTCTGATCCCTAAACCCCGACCTGAAACCCCGGGAGCTGGCTGAGCGCACCCGGCCCATCTCACCAGTACCCTGCCCATCTGCAAAAGTGGTGACTAAGATCGTCACCATGAGGCCCTTTTTATCTGCTGTCTTTTTTTTTTTTTTTTACTTCCTGAGTTTGTATTTCCCACTTTCCTCTACAACTGTGACAGAAGTTAATGAGTGTTGAGAGTCCTCAGCTGTCCCCAACAGCAGGAGGTTGGACTTGGGGGGACAAAATGGCAAAGGCTCGGGATGTGCCGTGTCCCGGCGCCGTGCTCCGGTGGAGCTGGAAGCCAGTGCCAGCCAAGTCCTTCGCCGCTGCTGCTTCGCTATTTATTAACACGAGGTTCGGGCGTCCCAGCCGGGGTCCGCAGCCCCGGGGCGGTGGGAGCTGCGTGCGCTGAGCTGAAGGTGCCCCAGCGAGGCTGCAGCCTGCTCGCCTCTCGGAGGGGGCTTCGCCGATCCCCCCGGCCCGGTCCTGCCCGCTGAAGCAGGCCGGCGGCAGGGGAGGGGGCCGGGAGCAGCCCCCTCGGCCGTGCCTCTGACGGCGGCTGTCCTGCCTTGCTCCTTGGCAGATCTCCGTTTCGGGGGGCGGGCTGCCCCCGGTGAGCACCCTGACCAACATCCACAGCTTGTCGCACCACAACCCGCAGCAGTCCCAGAACCTCATCATGACGCCGCTCTCGGGAGTCATGGCCATCGCACAGAGTAAGCGCGTGCCCCGAGCTCGCCTCCGTGCCCCGCGCGGACCCCCCCCCGCTCCTGCGCCGGGGAGGGGGACGCCCTGCGCCGGCGCTGACGTCCCCCCTTCTGCTCTCTCCCTCCTCCCAGGTCTGAACACCTCGCAGGCGCAGAGCGTACCTGTTATCAACAGCGTCGCCGGCAGCTTGGCAGCTCTACAGCCGGTCCAGTTCTCCCAGCAGCTCCACAGCCCGCACCAGCAACCGCTGATGCAGCAGTCACCCAGCCATATGACGCAGCAGCCTTTTATGGCCACCGTGACTCAGCTGCAGAACTCGCACAGTAAGGGTCTGGGCAGTAGCTGCGAAGGGAAGGGCCCGGAAAATGAGTTCAGGTGGAAAATGAGCTTGTGCTCTCTTCCTGCTCTCCCCTGCCCGAGCTTGCGCCCTTGGCTGCTGCCTCTCTCCCGCGGGTACCGACCAGCCTGGGGCTGCGAGCGGGGTGCACGGCGTGCGGGGTGGCCGCATCCCGCCTCATCCTCTCCTTCCCCCGTGCCATCCGCCGTGCCGCATCTCCCGTCCCGCTCCGCTGCTGCCCCGCGGGTGGGTGCAGCCCCCAGCAGTGTTTTGTACGAACTTTATTTGTCCTGCTCTGCTCTTACTGCTAAAGCACGTGCTTTGCGGAAGGAGGTGGCCGGGTCTGTTGCAATCCCTGCGAAGCAAACGCTTCCCCGCTGTACCCCAAAGGGATCTGGCTTCACCCTTCGGGTTCATCCATCATCCCGGCCCCATCCCTGCTCCAGCACCGGGCTCTGCAGGGCTACCAATGTCTGGTCCAGCCACAGCCCTTCAGTCTCCACTGATTTCCTTGGGCGAGGTGGTAGCTGAGAAAGTGGTGGCTTAGAGGCAAGCAGCGGTTTCTTTCCGCGGCTTGTTTTATCTCATTCGTGTCTCTGTGATGCTCGTTCCCACCCAGCACCCCTGTGACCTGCCATAACGCAGCGCTCGGCTGCTCTGCCCCAGCGCGAGGGCCGTGGGCGGCTTTTCCGTGACAGCTGCTTGTCTCCCTCCTCTCCGCAGTGTATGCACACAAACAGGAGCCTCCCCAGTATTCCCACACCTCCCGCTTCCCCTCGGCGATGGTGGTGACGGATACCAGCAGCATCAGCACGCTGACCAATATGTCTTCCAGTAAGCAGGTAATGGCCAGGCAGACGTGGCCGAGGGTGCGTGGGTGGGTGTGCAGAGGTGGAGCAGGGCTCTTTCTCCCCTGGGGATGGGGCTGGAGGAGGGTGTAGCAGAGACCCCGTCCTGCTGCCTGTGCTGGTCCTGCGCGGGCAGCTGAGGACGAGCCCTCCGGCGCTGAAAACCCTGTCGCAGCCCCTTCGTGGGCTCCGAAAAACCTGCTTGCAGATGGCGTGATGGGGGTTTGGGCGATGGTCCGACTGTGCCGGACAACGAGGACTTGTCACGCTGGTACCAGCCGGGCCACGCTCACCCCTGGGGCAACTTCATCAGCATGGGAGCATCCTGCTGGGGTTCAGATTGGCTTGAGAAAGTCAGGACCAAGCAGGGTCTGCTGCCTTTGTGTCCAGGGTGAATCAATCCTGGTTGGAGTCGAGCGGAGGAGCCGGGCTCCAATGTGGCCCGACTTCCCCCAGCCCGTAAACCTTTATCATCTGCCCGGTGCCGGCGCAGGTGTAAGGCAGGACTTATCCTGGTTCAAATCAGGTGTGCGAAGCCTTACTCAGACAATAGTCCCTTTCTAAAAGCCACTCTGGGGACTGTGGGAAATATGTGGCCCTTATTGATTGCTAGATAAATAAGAGAGAGCCTTGAACTTGCATTCAGATAAACTTTCTTACCAAGGTTTGACAGGGGAGAGGAAAAAAATGTCTGTAATGACCACAGAGTAAATACGGCGTGGGCTTGCCGTGAGACCCCCCCTGCCCCAGGGATGCCCGGTGGGGGGCAACGGAAGGGGCTGGGGCTGCAGCTGCAAAGGGGAGAAGTCGGGAGAGGGGCTGCCCGGGGGGTTTGGGGTGCCCAGGAAGGGGGGATGAACGCCACCGCCCCCGGCTCGGGTCGGGCTCCCACGCTTTGTAGTGCTCGGGGTGACCATTTATCTGCGCCCGTGCATCTCGGTCCGGGAGGCGGTCAGGCACGGCCGCGCTCCTCGGGAGCACCATTTCCTCCGTGCGGCTTTATCAGCCCATCTGGTGTGCGCTCAGCCCGAACTCCCCCTGATTAATCGTGCTCTCCCACCACGGGCTGCCTTTGATGCCGGGCTGGCCGAAAGGAGCCCTGGGCACACAGGAAATGTCCCTGGCAGGGAGATAGCGCCTGGTCATCCCCGCTGTCCGGCAGGGATCAGCCGTCCTTGACGCAGCGCTGCCCGGGGTGATGGGGGCTCCCTCGGTTTTCTCCCTCCATCACGCTTTTGCACTTTAATTGAAGCAGGAGGAGGTCTTGCGGCTCAGATGGGGCTGGGCCCCTGCGGCTGCCGCTGCGGACGGGTGCAAAATGCTGAAGGGGCACGCACCCACCCCGTTAGCCCCCCGTACGTGATAAACACGCATGGGCAGATCCTGCAAGCGCCGGGATCCTGCAGATCCTGCAGATCCTGCAAGCTCTGTACCCCCGCGCAGAGCTGGAGCGGGCGCAGGGGTTGCGTCCCCCCAGCCCCTGGAGCCTCTTTTCCTATCGACCATTCGACGTTCAAGCTAAAGCGGCAAAAATGTATCCCTGAACAATGAATTTTTTTTGTTTTCAGTGGTTGTCCCTTTCATTAGCAAGGGGCAAATGAAGCGCTACAGAGGTGGTAAATGCAACTCACCCCCCCAATGGCTCAAATGCCCAAATATTTTTGCACATGAAAAATATTGCCCCCCAAGCCCAGGGGACCGCGCTGCTGCTCCCGAGCATCCCCTTCTTCGCAAGAGGAGAGACATCCCTGTGCAAAGCGAAGCCTCCGTCATTCCCCGAGGCTCTTCTGCACCCCACAGCCCCCACGCCAGACCCTGCAAACCCACTCCGTGGCGGAGCCCGGCTGCTCCCGGTCCTGCCGGCGGGGACAGAGGCAGACCAGACGCCCATCCCTGGTCCCCCCCAGCTCTCCCCTCGCAGCCCGATGCTGCGAATCGCTTATCAGATGTTGTTGTTTAGACCTGGAAGGGGCAAATACCTCCCGGTTCCTTTGACAACGCTTGAGGCCGAGCTACCATTTTTATTACGTTAGCAAACACCTGATAGCCACGGCCCGTCCCTAATGACATGTCACGGGAGGCTCCT
Source organism: Ciconia boyciana (assembly GCF_034638445.1). NCBI lineage: Eukaryota > Metazoa > Chordata > Aves > Ciconiiformes > Ciconiidae > Ciconia > Ciconia boyciana. The sequence goes on along the minus strand of NC_132950.1, from coordinate 11,223,048 downwards.
GGCGTCTCCTTATCTCCGCGTTATGATGTTTGCTGTGCGCTCCAGCCCACAAGGTCACCCGCGGCTCCCGGCCCCCCACCCCACTGGTGACCGGGGGGACCCCGGGTGGGGGACCCACCCTGAGGGATGGAGAAGGGGCCGCTGCGGTGGGACTGATGCGGCGGCAGGGGCTGCTCAGATCCTTCCCCGGAGGTGACAGCAACGCTGGGGGACAGCGATGAGCGTGGCCCCGGCACCGCTCCCACCCGAGCGCAAGCTCCTCACGCCTGGCTGCTCTTGGCAGCGCTGCTGAGCTGCGTGGCACAATCTCTGCATGGACACAAACAGGCCCTTTTAAAATTATTATTATTTTTGGGAGGGGGTGGCAGTATCTGGCTCAGAAAGTATTTTCCCACTGCCTCCCCCTCGGGGGTGCTGGGGAGGGCTCGGGGCCAAGCAGGGCTTCTGCGGCACCACCACCAAGGTCCCAGGGCGGTGTGGGAGGTGATGCCTCCAAATGCTTTGCGATGCCTCCAGAGCCCCCCACGGTGCTGCCCTCCCCTCCTGCCTGCCTGCCTGCCGGTCACTGTGCTGTTCTCTCCCTCCCCAGTGTCCCCTGCAAGCCTGGTGATGCTCCACACCTCGCTGCTTTTGCACATAGCAACGGGATCTTATTTTCCACAACATCCCGCCGGTGACCCGCGCGCCGAGCCCGAGGAGTCGCCAGAGCGAAGCCCGGTGCCGCAGCGAGGAGCCCATCAACCCGAAACAGAGCCGGAGGCTCGAGACTCCCCGTCGCCCTTCCGCGCCCCGCCAGGGACAAGCTCGGATTCGCGGGGTGCCCACCCGGGACCGTGCCTCTCCTTCCCTCCGCGCAGTATTTCCGAGACATGTCTTGGGGATTTTTTTTCTTAAGTATTTGCCTTCCAAGAGGCCGTTGGCTCTCCTGAGGAACTAGGAACAAGCTGTACTGGGGACTGGCAGCAGGGGAAGATGGATAATATTTAAGTTATACTCCTCCACCTGACGGACTGAGAGGGACTTGGGTCTGTTACTCGGTGTTTGGAAGGAGGAATTGCATGTGCTGTTGAACTGAGCCAATTAAACTGTAAATATAGGTACAGTCTGCTCCATCCTCACCCTCCCCTGCTCTTATACATAGAGATTTATATAAAAGAAGTAAATTTTGTCCAATGGATGTAAACTATTGTAATTAAGTGCAATTCACCCATCTGTATATATTGTTCCTGAATCTCTTCTCTTTCTCCCTTTTTTTTTTTTTTGGTAAAGGTCAGAGCTGAGCATGGTTTTGGTTTTGTATTTCTCTTCTTCATTTAAATGAGTTAATTCACAAGGAAAAGAGCTGGGCCTGTGCAAGGACGCCGGTCTGGCAGCACCAGTCTCTGCTCTGCGAGAGGACAGGCACACGCGTGTCCTCTGCACGGTGACATCCCACGTGAAGGAAGGGCACGGGGCGAGCTGAGCAGAGCCCTGGCAGGACCTGGACGATCCGCGTGGGAACAACTGCCGCTACGGAGATCTCAAGGGACTCTTCTGCTTTTGGGGACTCTGGGATGGACTGTTGTGGGGTGGGGAAGCGCTCAGCAGCCCGCTCGGCACATCCAGACTGCTGGGAAGCGTTCTGCGTCAGCCGTTTTCGGGTGGGCCTGTAGCATTTGCTGCTACAGAGGGGAATGAGGCTGCAAGAAATTCTGGCAGGATCTTCCTCGAATGGAGTTCAGAGACCATCTCCCTTTTCTCCCCAACTTGGGGCGTGGAAGGGACTGGGTGCCCAGTTACTGCCTTGTCTCCTGCCCAGTAAACGGCCAGTACGGGTGGCTTGTTTTCCACCGTTAGCAGGTTGATGATGAGCCTTGTTGGCTCCACCCTTATCAATAAACACGGTGTTCTCGTCCTCGTGGTGTCGGCTCCGAGCTGCAGCCGGACGAACGGCGTTTGGGCTGTGATGTGAACACGCTGGCCCACGGTCCCCGCCGGCTGCCTGCCTTGTCTCGCCTGGCAGCGGCTCTTGGAGGAGAAGCTTCGCAGCAAGATCTCCAGCTTGTGCATGAGCCCACCTCTGCGGTGAGGGCACATCCCAGCTGTGTGCCCGCTGAGGACACTGGGCTCCGCAGCCTCCGGAGCCCCGAAGGGGTTTAGGTGCCCAAGTCCTGCCTCCCAAAGCTGCGGAAGCTGTAAAAGGCCTTGTCCCCCCTCCTGTGGGAGACAAGCTCCTCCATCCCTGCTCCTCTTGGGAAATGGATCTAATGCTCCCCAGTTGTGTACCTTTTTTTCTTAAACTTTGCAGCGTATGCCAACTGCTGGGAGTGATTTAGAGAGGTGGAGAGCAGTAGAGGTGCCTGTGGACAGATGACCACTGCTAAAATGAAAAACACTGGATGCTTTCTTTGGGGCAAGAAAGGCCCTTTTGCTCTGTGTTTGTACAATGTCTAGCACAGTGGGACCCTAACCCTTGCTGGGACTAATAGGAGTTGCCCTACGGTGAATAAGTCACCACGAATTGGAGACCAATATTCAGAATGACATTTAATTTAATGTATACCATAATTAAATACCATTTCTTCTGACTCATTGCTGCGGTGTGGTCTGTAAATTGCCCGGTCATCATCTGCTGTGGTTTGGCAGATGTCGGTCCGGCAGGCAGCAGGGACGTCTCCCTCCTGCTGTCCCTTGCAATGCTGACCTAGGTTTCTACCTGCCTGAACGTGGCGAGTCAAGTATTTCATATGAAGCCCCAGATATCGGCCAAAAATAGCAAGAGGCTCTAGGAGGTTGGGAGACCCGTGTCCTCACCCTCCTAATGATGCGCTAATGATGTTGCCCATAGTCCAGCGCAGTTTATTTCTCATCCTCTGCTAACTTTAGCAGCCAAGTGTTAAGCAAACCAATTAGGAGCTGAGTGCCAGACAAAGCCAAACCCCATCCATTTTGGATACTGAGCCCATGGGTCAGTAAAGCACAAGGGGGAGGCGGGAGGGCGCGCTGCCATTGCCGGAAAGCTTTTGAAGATCTTTGATTGCGAAGAGCTAACATCGCTGAGTGACTCGGAGCGCATCAGTAGGAAAGGGTGGCCCTTCTGAAGACGCGGTGCAGGTCATTGGTTTGAATTGCCTTCAAAAATGCCTGGTTTTGGTTTAGCACCCTTTTTTTTTTCATAATTTAAGCGTGGGCTGCTGTGGGAAACGCTTTCAGAGCAGCAATCGGTTGCTCACGTTTGTAGCCAGAGCAGGACACCCCAATAAAAACCTTCCCACAGAGTTTCTTTGTTTCTGTGATTTTTAGCTACCCCAGACAAAAACTGGAAGCACACATCTGGAAGAGGCCAGGAGGCATGAAGACTGCTTGGTCCCTTTCGTGCAGAGTCCGAAGAGATGCTCTCTTTTAGCAAAATCTGGAGAGAAAAGATTCAGGTTTTATTCTGAGATCCCCTTTGCACCTTCCTGCTCAGCAAGTTCTTTTCAACACACCTGAGTGCCAGCCTGAGCCCTTTTCAAATTCTGCTCCTAAATATTGCATTCCCACCGGTCAGGGTGGAAATGACTTGGATTCTTCTACTTATGCCAACTATGTCTTGCTCCGTGAGCGGCTTGTGAAGCCTAATGGGCTAAGCTTTCCCCAGCTGATGCATATCCAGCATCAGGTTGAATTGGTCCTGCAGAGGAATGGGTAATCCAGCGGGAAGGAGAAAGAGGCATAGATAACCTGCGGCATCGGAGCTGATCCTCCAAGGGCAGCAGTACCTTTTGGGGCTTGATTTCTGCACCAGCTTTAAGATAGACACAGACTGAGGTATGGGGCTTGGGGCGTGAAAACGGTGTGTAAAGCACTGTTTGGTGAGTGGCCTGGTATCAGCGCTGCTCTCCAGAATGCCCCGCAGAGAAGGTAAGTAAGAACCTTGGGGAAAGGAGATGGAGATGGAACCCCACCAGAGAGGGACCTGGAGAGGGAAGGGGGGACTGAGCCAAAAGAAAACTGGGAAAAAAGGCATCCAAACAAAGATACCAATGGAGAAGGTGACTACCATGGAGCAAAGAGTGTGTGCTAGAGCAGGCAGGATAAAGGCAATAACAGGAACAGAACAAATGATTAAGAACAGATAGTATTTATCCAAGAGGTGTGAATTTATGAAGTTGCCAAACAGCTCGTTGGGTGCTGTCACCCACCCTGGGTAGCAGGAGACGGGAAGGCAGAAATCAAGACTGGTTGCTAGAGGATGCTGTGGACGCTACACATACCAACGTGTTCATGGGGAGAAAGGTTCCCCTGATTTGGATTTAACCTCTGGCTGAGGAAACCTTTCTGCCCAGGGAAATAGCACCCAAAACTGCTTCCCTGAGCAGGCTCCGCAGCAGCTGGGCTGGGGCTGTCCCTGCCCAGACCTCGCCTCGTGCTGGAGAAGCACTGAGTGGGGTGTTTGCTCCTGCAGACGCCCTGGCTGCCTCGTTAATTTATTGGAAAATACGATGTAATGTTAAATGAGGCTCTTGGAAGATTTTTTTTTTTTCTCTCCCATTGCTGTTGGCCACGTTGTGTTTGTCCGTGATGCCGTTGTCATGGAGCAAAACTAGCAGAAACTTGACAAAGTTCATTTATGACCAATACAGTTTTACAGGGCTGGGTGATTATTTTACAGTTCAAAGCTGTGTACAAGGGAATTCCTTGCACATGAGGATCTGCAGGCTGCCACGAGGCTTTATCCGTCACTCTTCATGTTCATAACAAACCGCAGCCTCCTTCATGGCAGAGCACAGGGACGCCACTGCATTTAGTTTGAAGTGCAGGTGTGGGTGCAAAGGAAAAATCCCCCAGATCCCAGCATTACCGAGGCCAGGGGGTAACACCCAGGGTCAGGGCTGCCGTGGCCCTCTGCGATGCGAGGACCCGCTCCCTCCACAGAGGTATCGCTCAAAGCTCACTGTGTTTTGGTGCTCCTTCCCTGACCGGGATGCACAGGCTGTGGGGCAGGGGGAGGGCACGGACAGGCATGGGGAAGCCCCGAGAGGTGCGGAGGTGGGATGCGGAAGGGCTGGGCAGGTGCGTGATCTCCCCAGAGCAGAACGCAGCGCGGTGATACCTGCCTGGACAGGTAAATCCCGTGCCCCGACTGCCTCCCGTTTGCACTGCAGCACCAGCGATGTTGCCGGCAAAGTCACTGGGTCAAAACCAGGTTAGTGCCGCCCTCACCGCCTGCCCCAGAGCTGCAATAGGGCTTTATCAGACCGCAAGCACGAGCCCTTGGCGTGGGGCTGCGGCCGTCCCCGGGGAGCAGGGCTCCTTGGCACTTATCACCTCCGTAATTGTAGGGAGGAAGAACGGAGCCAGGGAAACCCCGTCCAGGGCCAAACCTTGCATGCCGGCTGCTGGCTGGAGGGCTGGGGCAACCTGGTGCTGGGTTGCCCGTCCCCGGGTGCATGACGGCAGCGCTGTGGTGGTACAGACCTCACTGCCAGAGCAGTGCCGGGGCTCAGCTGCCATCCCTAGTGCTCCAGTGCTGGCCGGGCACTGGCCCTGCTGCAGCCAGTCCAGCTCACATCGGCCGGCACCGAGCATGCGGATTGCTAAGGAAGTCCCAGGTCATCCTCGCAGAGGAGCAGACATCCTGCTGGCCGTGAAGGCAGCGGCCTCTCCAGGGATACCGAAATACAGACGAGCTATTTCAGCAACTTTAAAAATGTCATTTGGTGCACATGTAAACATTAAGGCGCAGTTGCACAACAGCACCCAGCTCCAAATGTGAGGTCTTTCCAGACTTGTTCTGCCAGTCCAGCCAGATCTCCAGACCTGCTGGAAATTTCGGCAGGAAAACCAGCAGCAGCGGTGTGGGGCTGTGCAGAGCCTTGGGGCTGTGCTCCCCACCGGTGCAGCCGGCACCCCGCACGCCATTGCCCAGCGGTCCCAGCGTTGCCTTCCTCCGTGACAGGTCAAAAGGGAAAGCATTGTCAGTCCCCTGTGGACAGCAAACACGCTCTGCCCTTTGAAGCCTTTGAGCAGATTTGGTTGGGCTGGTGGCGGAGTTTGAGGAGTACACAGAGAGGAATGCAGAAAGTGCTTGTGTTGGGAGGCCGGGCTGTTTGCGGACGTTGCCAGCTCCCCGCTGCGCTGCGGTCTGGCCACGGGAGCAGGTATATGGAGCCAGAGGAGTCCCCGTGCCAGGCGGGTGGCAGCTTTGGGCAGCGTGCATTGATCCCATCGCCTGCTGACATGGGGTTTCCATGATGCATTTGCAGGAAGTCTTCGCAAGTCTATGAAAAAGTTTGATGGGGGAAAGAGATGTGAGTCATAAAGACCAGCAGCAGCAGAGAACAGCACCGTAACGGTTTACCGTCCTAAACCAACGCTCTGCTGCATGCTCTCAGCGGCCAGAGAAAACCTCACTTTCTGCCTGCTCCAGTGCAGCTTCGATTGCTCCTGCAGCTCCGGGTGCTGACCTCCACACCTGCGGCTGCGCTGCCCCGCACCGGCCTCCCCCCAACAGCCAAGGGACCTGCAAATCTGGGGGCTCACTGGTCTGCAAAGATCTCAGGAAGCCTTGCTATCCCACTGTCCTCCTCCCACGACAGGCCAACGCATGCAATGCTCCGCATCCCACGGTGGAGCAACCAGGGCTGCCACTGCAGCTGCAAGAACCAGCAGGTCCATCCCCGCAGCCCCGCACACCCACCGCAGCAGAGTCTGGTCAGCAAACCCTGTGAGCTGCTCTGCGCTGTTTGCTCTGCAAAGGTCCTTTGCGGGCAGATGCTCAAGTCACTCGCTTGCCTTCTCACTGTGAGCGCTACGAGATCTCCCGCGCAGGTGAGATGGGCAAGACACCGCCCTGGGTCCTCCGGGGACAAAGGACGGACGCGCCGTAGGAGTCTGGTTTCACGGCGTGTGGTTAAACACCTGGTGAGAACAGACTGAGCCATGGACTGTTTTACATGGGGCGGGGAGCTGGCCTGGCTACTCCTCGGTGCAGGTAACACCCAAACAGAAGCTCAGAGCCAACGTTCCCAGAGAAAGAGCCCCATGGAAGGCTCCAGGGCTTGGCTGCTCAGCGGCACAGGGAGCCCAGCTTCCTTTGGCGCTTGCAGGGTGCGCCTTCATTTAATCCTGAAGGATAATTTTCCCCCTCTGTGGATGGTGAAAGGCCGACAGGTCCTGCAGCAGCACCGGGGCAAAGGAGTGGTACGTGCTGCCACGAGCCAGCGATGGTGTTGCCTGATGGTTTAAGGTGACAACTGGAGTGCTGTGGGGTAGCGGGGAGAGGTCTCTGACCCGCTGGACTTTATTTAAATGACCCAGGAATAAAAGTTAAAAGTCAAAAAACCTCAAATGTGCACTAAAGGGTTGTCCCATACCAGTTTATGTGTAATACAGAGCCACACAAATCCTGAACCTCAGACACTTTAAGTTATCTTCTAATTCAAGGAACTTGGATTTTGCTTTTATATTCAGCAAAATTAATTCTCCTCTCTGTAATTAATATGCTGCTCAAATGGATTCTTAATTACAGATAAATCACAAATCTACACACTCAACTGTTATGCTTTTCAAGTAATAAAAGAGATCATTTGTCTTCCTCAGATGAACAGAGACCAACTAGCATACCATTTCCCCCTTTATGAAGAATTCATTTGCCTTAGAAAGAAAGTCTTTAAAAAAACATTGCAAGGATTTCTTGAATAGGGGATCAAAGCTCCCACACTGCTGGAAACCATTTTTACTAAATAAGATGTGGGTAAAGGAAAAAAAAGTAAAAGTTTTTTGGTAGTGGTTGGGATTACAACACCCTCGGGAGGGACAAGGACGTGGGGTCAAGAAGTTGTGACCAGGTTAGCAACACAGGGAACAGAAGGGGAGGACAAAGGAACAGAAAGTGGAAATGGACAGATGAATGAGGAAGCATGTTTCTCTGCCGAAAGAGAATGGATGCTACATCAATTCATACTGAGAGCTAAAGGATGAGGGCCTGTTAATGGATTGGGGGACACAGCAGGGATCAGAGGTCATGAGTGCACTCAGCGAGGCTAATTGACTGTTATGTGCATATTAGTGATGATAATGTAGTAGGATAGCGGGACGTGGGGAGCAGATATGCAAAAATTCCACTGACAAGCGCCGTCCCGTAATTCCTGTCTTACACCTGCTAAACAAATGTACACACACACAAAAGACAGCGGCCTTAGCTGGCTTTCTTCAGGAGGGGAGCCCAGGGCCGCAGGTGAGCATCTCTGACCTGGTTGTGTGTGTGATGAGATAAACTCGCTCACCAGTTTTGCTTTGCAATCTGACGGGTTTTTATTTCAGTCCTACGTGTTGGGCATGGCCCAATGATCCGACCAACGCATCTCACCTGGGCGGCTTCTACACCGTCGCAGGGGTCCCCTGAGCACCCCTGTGGGATGGGGGGGGGCTGTTTGGGGGTCGGGAGTGTACCCTGCTGTTAACCACCTGTCTGTACCTGCTGCCGTCCCAGGGACTGTCTGCAAGAATAACAACTGAAAGGGGGAAAAAACCATACAGCCTGGGCTCTCCCCCGCGTCCCAGGCCAGTCTGTGGGCATCCTGCCAGCAGCTCCAGGCCAGAGCAAGGCTAGCACTTACCCTTCTCTGCTATAATTTTATGCCAGCCCCGGTGTGTCAGAAGCGCCGTGTTCCCTGGCACGTACAAGCAGGTGGAGGGGGTTTAATATAAAAACCACGAGCTGGTCCAACAAACACTGCGTTCACCCTGCCTGAGCGTGGCTGTGGCTGCGGGGGGTGTCGATGTCCCCCTTAGCTGGGACAGGCAGCTGTCTCCTGTTTGCTGCGGCACGGATGGAGTGAGAACTCCCTGGCAGGAAGCACTTTGCTTTCTCTTTACTGATTTGGATTAATTATAGGGAACAAAGCAAGTCATCCTTTGCCTTGTGGGTTTTCCGCAGCGTGCACCTGAGAGGGGTCCTTCTCTGGGAGGCTTTAGGTCACCTCGCTCAGCAAAGCAGGAGCAACACAGAAAAAGAGTGAAATCAGCTCCAGCCGATCCAGATATGGGATCAGTTTTGGAGGTCAGGTGCAGTTTTGAGCTGACTTTTGTGGAATCGAGATCCAGCCTGGCAAGCACTGCTAATAAAACAGGATGGCCCAGGTTACATCAGGCTGTTGGGGCATTAATTACCGCGTCTGTGGCTGGGCTGAGCTGAACGGCCTGTGGTCCTGCTCCCCGTGCACCCTGCAAAGGCCTCGCTGGTCATCTGGTGTCAGCGCTGACTTGGCAATTAGCACCGAGTAATTGATAGAGCAGCACCGGGGTAGCAAAGCTAAACCCAACGCCGTGACAAGAGCAGTTTTGCTTTGCTTTAACTTAAGTTGCTCCATTTTTGTATTTCACCGACTTTTCCCTTTCACGCCCAACACACGACATGACCCCTCACAGCCCGCGTCCCGGCACTGGCCCCTCCGACCGCTCCGGGGCAGATCGATTTCGGCGTAAGGCGGCTCAGCCCTGGGGCCGCACGTGCTGGAAGATGCGAGCGTGCTGCCGGGGGCTGCTCCTGCCGGGGGTCCCTCGCTCCTGGCGCACGGCTTTCTGCCCGCCTGGCACCCGGCGCTGCCGCCTTGGGAGCAGAGCTCCTTACTCCGACCACAAAGGGATTTCCCAGTCGACTGATGAAGAGAATATTTCCTGTTTCCTCACTCCTGAATCTGCTGACAGCATCTCTTGGCGAGTGATGGATATTGGAGATGATTTATAGTTCTTTGTTACACAAATGCCTCCACATTCTTCCCCATCCTCTCACAGCAACCATTAGTCACTTTTCCCGGCGGAAAAGCAAGAGCCTCAGCCCGGGAACAGCCCGAAGGACGCGGCGTCGAGTCTCTCTCCCGCACTGGCTTTATTCACTGTAAATACAACATCGGCAACGGCTCGGCTCGGGGACACAAACGAGGGAAGCGTCAGCGCCGTGGTGCTCTGCACTCACCCAGGTCTCCGTGCGGCTGCTTCCACCCATCTGCCAGGAAGTCAAAAGGTTGGCAAAGAAAAAGCACTATAAATCAGGCAGATAGGGGCTGCGGGGAGGATCGCGTTTATGCAATTTTTCATCTCAAAGTTTGTAATTAAAGTAGAGAACGTTACAGGAGGAGCAGCCATTGCCTGTATCTCTTAGGGGTCTCGGACTTCAGCAATGTAAACGTTTAGCCCTTGAGACTTTTATTACATAAAATAGTTTTGGTAATGCTGTTGTTGCTTAATTGGATTTCTGTTTGTTTTACTTCAAGAACACCAGGAAAAAATATCTGTATTGTTTGATCTGATACAGAGTACTAGGAGCCTTACCTGTACTATTGGGTCTCACAGTTTATCATAATGAATAAATACATGAATTAAATAAATTCTGATCGTAATCTATGCACAGTTGCTTGATTGCCCTGAGCAGCTGAGCCAGTTGCTCGGTTGCTGCTGCCATTGCCTCTAGCGTTCCTTTCTTCAAGCACAGTTGTGAGGCCGGATTGTATCAGTGGAAATCAAGGATTAAACAAATTAACTGGGCACATTCCTGACTTTAATTTAGGTTTCACTGGGACTGGTAACCGGCTTCACGTCGAACGCACGCCGAAGTCCTCTGTCGATGTGGGTCTTAAAATCAGGAGGGTAGCGCAGGATTGAGCCCTAAGTATTTTTTGACAAAATAGGTTTGAATCAAACCAAGAGACAACATTCCTCAGCTTTTACAGGGAAAGGCAGAGCCACTTGTTGCAGGTCACAAAGGGGCTTCCCTGTCAATCCACGAAGAGAATATAAAACGAGGGATGATCCAGGTAATGAAAAGTGCTAATAAGCCGCTGTTTTGCCTCCTCAGAAATATTTAGGACCTAAGTTTACAACTCCAAGAGGCAGAGTGGTTGTGCCCAACGGAGCTGATAATCTCTACTTGCTGGGGCTGTGATGGATAGAAGAGAGGTCAGTCCTTTGAGACCAGCTAATGATACTGTAAATCACCAAAGCACGGACATGTGCGAACAAAAACTTCCCACAAAAGCTTTTGTCCTCTTATTCAGCTGAGCGGTTCCTTAAAACTAGCTGAAGCAGTCAGCGCAATTAACTCGCCATCAGGAATACACAAAAGGACAAAACGCCGCCATCGGCCTATAAAGATGTAGAACAGTTTTATGGCTTATATGCCAGACTGGATATTTCTGATGCGTTTAGACCCCACGCAAATGATTCAAAATTTAAAAAAAAAAAAAAAAGGAAACCGAGCATCAATAAACACCACCCTGCTGTGGGTCCCGCCCGCCCGGCCCCTTCCAGACCCCGGCACCGCAGCGGAGCTGGAAGGGGCCGGGCGGGCGGGACCCACAGCCACACTGCTGCCCCGGAGCCCCCCCCCCGGGGCTGGGGCCGGCCTCTGCAGCGGGGAAGGGGTCGCTGCCTTCGCCCTCGGGCTGTGGGGACGGCCGTGCCCGCGGCGGGCTGGCTTCTCCCGGTGTCCCGGCCTGTTGCGGCCTACAGCGAAGCGCGGCCCGGCGGAGCCTAACGGCGCGGTTACCATGGCAGCGCGGCGCCATGACACTCCGCGGGGTGGTTGCTATGATACGCAGCCAGGCACTGGCTCGGCCCCGCCTCCGCGCTCCCGGAAGTGCTCGCTACTTCCGGGGGCGCCGCGGGGGGTGTTGGGTGTGCGGCAGCATGGAGGCACAAGAGCTGTTCCGGCGGTTGGGTGCCGGTGCCCGGTTTGATGTGCGGCGCTTCGGGCAAGATGCGCGGCGCTTCGGGGTGAGGCGCCACCGGAGGGAGGCTGGGACGGGTCTGGGCCCCGTTCCCTCCGCGACGCGGGTCGCCAGGCCTCGTCCCTTCCTTGCGGCGGGCCCTCGGGCCTACCTGCGGCCCTGCGGTAGCGGTCGGGGAGGCGCTGGGGTCTGGCCAGGGCGTCTCACCGTTTTCCCTGCTCTCTCCCCCAGGTGATAAAGGGGAGCGGCGGCAGCGTCTCGCTGGAGAGCCTCGACTTCTTCGGGCGCAAGGAGGGAGCTCCTCTGAGGTCTGCGGAGGAAGGCTGGGGGCTCGGAGGGGCTGGAGAGGAGGCGAAGAGTGGAGAGCAGCAGAAGGAGGATGGAGCAAGGAATAACGACGGAGAGGTGGCAGGAAAGAGAAAAAGAACTGCAGAAAGCAGTGAAGGGAAAAGAAAAAAGAAAAAGACACGAGGTATTTATATATATGTATGCGTGTCCCAGACAGAGTGCTCTGATGTAGTTCGTGCTTCTTGCTTGTTTCCGTTTCCTTTGAACCTGCAGGTACTGTAGGTCATTTTACCAGGAAAAAAGAGACTTCTGGGTTCTTTGGCTGGCCTGTGTCAGAGCTGATAAAATAATCGGGCCAAGATTCAATGTTAAGGCGTGAGGATGTGTTTGCCATCCTTCTGGAGTCTTCATTCACTTGAGTGAGAATGAGAGAAAAAAGGTTTTGAGGTGACCTTTTTTACCAAATAATTTTTGATTGGATTTTACTAATGGCAATCTCAATTCTTTCTGAAACTTCCAGAAGCAGCATCAATGCCGGAGTTGTCAGAAAGTAATGGAATCAAGTGGATGTCCTCTCTGGAAGCAAAATTCGAAGATGCAAAAGACAAAAAACCTACTGCAGAAAAACTTGAACGCTTGAGAAGAGAAAAGGTGGGACCACAGAATTCTAATGTAGCAACAGATCACTTGGTTTCTGTGGGTGTTTCATCTGAAAATTGAGGTTCGTTTATGGTAATTTCTCTTGGGAGGCGGGTGACTGAGTATGGGGAAAATAACCAGAAGATGAATCCGTATATGTTTAGCTTTATGCTGTCAAAGAAAGAAAGAAAGAATTTGTCTTTTAGATAAATCGCTTCAGGAATCAACACAAGATTAATGTTCAAGGAACAGATCTTCCCGACCCAGTTGCCACGTTTGATCAACTGCAAAAGGAATACAAAGTCCACCCTAAAATCATGGAGAATATTCAAGCTGCTGGCTTCCAGGTCCCAACACCAATCCAGATGCAGGCTATTCCTGTCATGCTTCACGTACGTTTTCTGGAACTGCGTTTTATTCTATGGAGTATGGCAAAATTTGGAGAGCGGCCTCTCTTGAGGGTCACGGCAGTGGTTAGTTTCACAGCTTTAGAGATACATCGACTGCATCGAAGTTCAATACTTAGCCATTACAGTGTTCTTGAGCTGTGCTTTTACTGAGGTATTTTGGGTTAGTTTGTAGCATTAATATTTACATTAATGTGATTTTTTGGGGGGTTGGGGTTTTTTTTTTCCCCTCTTTTTTTCTAGTAAAATATAACACCCTTCTTGTTTTTCTTATAGGGTCGGGAACTTCTAGCTTCAGCTCCTACTGGGTCTGGAAAGACACTGGCATTTTGTATTCCTCTCTTGACACATCTGAAACAACCTAGGAACAAAGGATTCAGAGCGCTGATCATATCGCCTACCCGAGAACTTGCTAGCCAGGTGTGCCTTAAGGGGAAAGGGGTTGTTGTCATATTGATGTACTTCAGAGTTTCGGTCTGAATCAGTAGAATAGCAGCTTAGTAAATATTTTTTTCCTTTATTACCCTCAGATATCAGAAAAAGCTCATTTAAACGTGTCTTTTGTCTTCTGTGAAATAGCTACATATCTACCATCTTAGTCTAATCTAGACGATTGGATTAGAGGCTCAAGATTCTTTGATCCTATTTTAAAACTGCCCAGTGCTTAGGTGCTCCTAATGCCTACCTTCATATTTGAGATTGCTGCAAGAGATTTATCTGTTTGTGCCGAACACAGAATTTCTATGAATAACTTTATTTTGAAGCTTTGTTATTAAACTGAAATAAAAATTACAACTTTGGGCAGAGTTCCATTTTTATTCAAAGAGGAGAGGGGGCTTATGGGAGCTACATCATTAGAGTTAAAATATGGTAGTCAGACCTGTGGGAACTTCCAAGTGAATAATATGTGTTAGAAAGCTGCATTTTATTATACTAAGAAGACTAGACAGCTTTCTCTTTACAGTGAAATCGGGGTGATGTTTGAAACTGTAACTTAGAGATTGCCTGCAGTTTTTCTGGTCAGAAAAGCTAATGGGGTTGCTTTGAAGATTTAGTCTCTGTTGCTGCCTTTTCAGACACATCGGGAGCTGGTGAAGTTGGCTGAGGGGACGGGCTTCAGAATACATATGATCCACAAGGCAGCTGAAGCAGCAAAGAAATTTGGGCCCAAGTCTTCTAAGAAATTTGGTAATTGTTTTAACTACTTGAAATACTTCTGAAAATTTAAAAACTGTCACTGACTTTTCTCTGCTGGCCTGTGTGGTTTTAAAGAGATTGGTTAATACCACTCAAGACGTGCAATCTATTGCTCAACACTAAAAAAAGTAGCTGGCATGGAAGAGATAGGAAGTGAGCCTGACAGTGGACCCTGTTAAATTGTACCTCTGGCAGCTTGGATTGGAACTTGGGTTTTTCAGGGCTCTGTTAGTCAGTTTATTTTGTGTCTTTTTAAATGTTTTGCTTTTTTTTTTTTCTCCTCCTATAGATATACTAGTTACTACTCCAAACAGACTCATTTATTTGCTGAAACAAGATCCTCCAGCAATAGACTTGACCAGGTACTGAGAGTCTTTAGCAAAGCCAGATTTGATACTAGCTTTGCCACTGAAAAGCAGATGCGTGTGTAGTCCTTGCATCTGTGATGGTCTGTTAGAACTTTTGCCTTCTCTACAAGTGACTCTTAGTGGAAAGAAAACCTCTCTGTTCCTAGTGTGGAGTGGCTGGTGGTGGATGAGTCGGACAAATTGTTTGAAGACGGGAAGTCGGGGTTCCGAGATCAGCTGGCCTCCATCTTCCTGGCATGCACGTCCCACGTGGTGAGAAGAGCCTTGTTCAGCGCAACCTTTGCACATGATGTAGAGGAGTGGTGTAAACTCAACCTTGACAGCGTTGTTCTGGTGTCTGTTGGAGCAAGGTAGGTGTGCAGTTGTACTCTGACTTGTGGTTTTTCCCTTTCCTGGGTAAATTGTTTGCTTTCTTTGCGTCAGCAGTCCGCTTGGTTGTATGTCTGTTGTTAGTCTTAGCACTGCAGGTTGTTTCTCCAGAAAAAATTGTGTAGGCATACTAGATCTTTCTCACATACTGGGGAAGGTGTTTTCTTTTACCTATTACTTTATCATCAAACAAACATTAATCTTAGAAGCGTGTACTGGTGAAATAATTTTGTCATGCAATATTTCTCATTCAGGTAATATTCATCTCTGGTAATATTTTATGGTTTTAGTGTTTATTTATAAACTCTTAACAGTAGCATGTTTCTGTTGGATTTCTGATTTCAGAAACTCTGCAGCGGAGACAGTAGAACAAGAGCTATTGTTTGTCGGATCTGAGACAGGAAAACTAACGGCAATGAGAGAGCTTGTTAAAAAGGTAATTTGGAGAGATTGAGTACGTTCTGCTTGCTTCTGAACTGAGCTGTGTGTTCTGTCAGAGGCTCATAATTTCCTAGGGCAAAGACTTCTCTGTGACACATGTTAAACCATTGTCCAAATCTGCTGTACAAGAGGAAGAGTAAGTACCCTACCTATGAAAACAGAGTGTTCCCCGTTCTTGGTTATACATTTGAGTCTTGCTTAGGAGCAGTTTGTATTAACAGTCTGTTTAATTTTACTTGGCAGTGTGAGTGGGTTCTTCATGCTGGGTGGAAAAAAAAAAAATCTGTTTCTGTGATTAAAATGCATCCTGATGCTTAAGTCAGGAACCATTCCATCAAAGGCAATGGAGCTGAACTTGCTTAGTTCTGACTCCCAAAGATTTGGCTAGTAAAAAAAAAAAAATAATTCTCTGAGATGTCAAATACCAGGGCTGGTTAAGTCTCTTTAGTAGCTCAGTGTCTGTAACCAATAATGGTAGGAAAAGGACTTGAACCTTAGACAAGCTTATTCTGTTGCAGGGTTTTGCTCCTCCGGTCCTTGTTTTTGTACAGTCTATTGAGAGGGCTAAAGAACTTTTCCATGAACTTATTTACGAAGGCATCAACGTGGATGTCATCCATGCAGATAAAACTCAGCAACAGGTAGGAGGATATAATTTATTCTCAAGAAACACTTTACAGCACTCTTGCTTTTACCTTTCTTTGCAGTGTAACTTCAGGTAACTTTGACAGTAAATTACTGCAGGTTTTTGTTTAGAGGTTTCGTTTTATTTGGTAACGTCATGACAACTTTCAGGAAACAAGTTCACCTCCTTTCTCAAATTGCTTATTAGGCTGTTTCCAAGTGCCTTTTTTTTTCTTTTCCTAGAGAGATAACGTAGTACACAGTTTCAGAGCTGGGAAGATCTGGGTGCTCATCTGCTCAGCCTTACTAGCTCGAGGGATTGACTTCAAAGGCGTAAATATGGTCATTAATTATGATTTGCCAACGAGTGCGGTGGAATACATCCACAGGATAGGTGAGTGATTGTTCACAAATCATGTTCTTTTTCTCATTTCCTAGATCTTTGGTGTAGATGCTCTTGTGCATGAGCAAAAATCCTGAAACCAGGCCTCCTCTGTTGCTGCAGCACCAGCTTCTGCATTGCTTGAGCCAGGTTATTTCTGGGTTCAACTTTCAGTAAAACTGCGTTACTTTTTGTCAGTCTTCTACGAACCTTAAATATTTAGACGCTTCAGACATAGCTGTGCTTTCATTCAATAGGAACCATCTTTGGGGATCGGCTGTTTGGTTGTATGCTTAGTATACTAACACACATCAGGAGGCTGGGGCTGTGAAGAGGAATAGAATAAAGGGAGATATTTAAAGTAAAATCTCTACTCTTTGCAAAATTTGTGTTTGACAGGTCGTACTGGAAGAGCAGGGCACACGGGAAAAGCAGTCACTTTCTTTACAGAAGATGATAAACCTTTATTAAGGAGGTAAATCGGAAACATGATATAGCAAAAATGTTTTTTGTGTTCTGTGTAGTGTACTGCTGAACCATATGGTTGTATCTGGTACCACGCACCTCGTAAGCCCAGTATTGCCATGCTCTGGAAACCCCACGCTGCTGTAAAAAGGTCTTGCAAATAGAGAGAGAGAACTCTGTATCAACATGGTGGAACTGCACGTTGGTACCACAGTATGGGAAAGACTGAGGACACTTTAATGTTAAGGTTTCTTTTTGAAGCCTTTCACTAGTGCAGCAAGAGAGAAACTAGCCTCCTTTCACTTCTTTCAGTCATGTTGCCAGTAATGACAACGTGATGGCTTACTTGGTAGCACCTTTCAGTGAAACTCGGTTCTTCTGACTTGAACCTCGCTAAAGGGCAGGTTCAACAGTCTTTACAACTAACTTCGCTCTTCTTCTGGTTTTCCTGAATCATTTGCCATGTAGAAAGTATGACTACCTCGTGCTGTGCCTTAAGTTTTTTTTAATCCAATTCTTTAACTTGCTCGCATCCAAAATTACTTGATTCTCTGTTTTGGCTTACTGCTTTTTCTTCATCTCCTTGAAGACTGTACTCACCTAGAGTTTCAATTTGTTTAAACTATCCAAATGGAGTCATGAGTTTCAGTTAAGCCTTTTGTGTCTCTTTGTTTCTTCCTCACCTTACTTCAAACTTGCTTTTGTGTCTTTATTTCTTGCTTTAAAAAAAACACAACAAAACAAAACAAAAACCCAACAACAAAACAGCCAGATGAGGGATTGCTGTTTTCCACAGAAGATGCTTATCTGTTGTCCAAGCACTCACTGCCACAGTTGATCTCTTCCCCCCTCTCCTTTCCAGTATAGCCAATGTTATTCAGCGAGCTGGCTGTCCTGTGCCAGACTACATAAAACACTTTCCCAAACTGCAAAGGTATGTTCATTTGAATACTCTACCAGTTTGTTTCCCATTTTAAAAGCCTGCATGAGTGGTGCTGGGTGTGTAAGTGTTACAAAAGATCTCGTTGTTTGCAATATAATTGCAGTTTAGCTGCAAAAGGAATTTTAGGCAGGGTGGGGGTGGCAGTTTTTTACCCAGACAAAAACAGAAACAAAAAGAATTTTTGACTTCCAGTTTTCCTGGAGTTAACTATTTTTCTATGAGTTCCCTGAAATCTGCTTTAGACTTCCCAGGCCCATACTCATGAATTGGGCTTCTGATACATGAAAGAAAGCCCTTTACTCTTTTGAGTTACCTTTAGAAAAATTGTTGTAGGGGTGTGTACATATAGATCAATACTTTTAAAATTAGTGCTTCTTTTTCATAACTTCTAATAGTTTCTAAAACTAGAAATCCTTGTATATATTAGACTTATATTAAACTAAAGTTTGTTTGAATGTCTTGGAGACAATGTGGCTGAACTAATCTTGGAATAAACAACACTGAAAATATATTCAGACCCATAAATCCCTAACAACCAGTAAAGGTTTTCATTATCTGTTTTATTTACTTCGGGTATTAATTTTTGCCCTTTTAAAGTAATTCAATCCTTCTTTACTAAATGTCGTTGTCAGCAAACAAAAGAAGAAATTCATTAAGAAGCCATTGACAAGAGAATCCATTTGTACCACCCCTCAGTGCTTCTTAAAAAAAGCCAAAAGGAAAAGGTAAGTAGGTTTTTCTCAAGAGGAGGTAAGAGATGCTATTTATCCAGAAAAGGCACAGCAAGCTTCCTCCAAAATAACCGGTAACTCATTTGGATGGACCACTCAATCATAATGATTTTAGTGATGGTGAAGTTTTAGTGTCAATATCTGTCTACTGGAAATTGGATTAATGCCATCACTTTGCCTTACATGGTGCCATGTATCAGGTGATAGCAAGCTGAGCTTAAACTCCTGGCCTTGAAGCAGACTTCAGACTAGCTATCATTTGACAGAACCTGCCTGCTTCTCTTCTGTCAAAGGGATGCCTTTGATTTTAACGCATGGAGTATTAATACAAGAAGCAGATCTTAAGTTGTAATGACTGGAGCTCACAGAAGATTGGCACATAGCAGTTTGGTATAGTAGAAGTGGTCATAACACCATTACCCATGCTTTAGAGTGCTGCTACTGAAGGATTTATGTTCAGCTGTACTAATATGATATAAAACAACTGATGTTTGTGTCACTACTATATACTTCATCTTTTTTTATGTATAATGTTCAGGTGTTTTGGTCTGCACTGTGTTTCTTGTAGGAAAACTACAAAGGAAAATGCTAAAGATAAAAAGAAAGTTAAAGAAGATCAAAGTGGCAGCAAATTACAGCCTGTTGCAAAAAGCTGAATAGCAGCGGACTACTCGTGAGCTGGGCCTGACACCTACGTCCATACTGAAGAACAAAAGAATGAAGATAGTGGCAAAGGGGAAGGGAGAAAAAGATTTCTTATGTTTCCTTCTGGGGGAGGATGGATGTTTACGTGCAAGAAAGTCTCTACTGAAATACCAGGAGAGAATTCCTGAATGCTTCTTATAGAAGCTGAAGAGTGTGCTCTTGCAGTAAATGCCTTGTGTTTCTGAACACAATAGCAGCTATTTGTGCTACTATCGTGCAGTTTTGTATTACTCTTTGGAAATACTGTCGGTTCTGTGTTCAGATCATCCCTAATATGTTTGTCAGACTTCCAGAAGATTCAGTGGCAGAAAACACACAAAGCTTACTGTTAAGCTTGATTAAATGCAGCTGACAAAAACTTCCCTGGACACATTAACAACAAACCAAACCAAACCCGCTTGTATTGTATGTGAAAGTAAAGCCTTGCTCCTCCTACTTTTTTGCTTCTATAAAATCATTCTAAAGAAACTAATACTTTACCTGTCTGTAAACTCTAGTAATTTTGTACTGTTTCATATTTAAGTCTCAAAACAGAATAAACAGGGTCATAAAAGATTCTAATACAGGTACCTGTCTGTCTACACAGCCTTGATGGAACAAGTCTGCAGGCATTATTCCGTAGCTATTAGACAAAAAGGCCAGGCTCCTCGTGTTTTCCACCTCCTCATCTGCTATCTCTGTTCTCAGTCCACTGTGGTGTCAGAATTCCGGTAATGCAGGAATGGCTTCTCCATTAGACTATAATCCTTCTTTAAGCAAGCGTTCCTATACAGGATTGTCTTCCTGCTTGGTCATACTTAATGCAATTGGGAATGGATCCCAGGTCTGGGTAACTCATTTACAGCAGAGCACTGTTAATTGCTGTGCCCAAGTGACAACTGTGAAGTTTTGTGAGAAACTGATGAAGACTCTGCATCCCGTTTTGCTTATTCCTGAGCTAGGCTGAAGCTGAGTTGGTTTTGTTTTGTTCGCAGAATTGCATCTTATATTTGGGTTATATGGGAACTGATGTCTTCATTTTGACATCTATGAACAAGTCTGCCTGTGTATTTTAATAAAAACGCAGTTGTATATTCTGATAAATACCAAGTTGCCTGCTGCAAGATACTGATGACAGGTATGATGTGGAATATGTTTAACAATTTGAGTGAGAAATTACTAATATTTGCCTTTAAAGGCACTGCTAATACATGGAATACATGTGCTTATTACAGTAGCAGGACAGAAAACAGCTTTTGATCATGAGCGTCTTCATCTTGTATAGCAGGGTGCTAGAAGATGCTACAGTTCTCTTTCTGAGGGACTTAGTTTTAAAATGAGAGCTTAAATTTCATTTAGCTCTTTCTCTAAGACTGGGTTTGATTTTAATGTGATTTCTGATGCTGATCGGTAGCTTAGCGGGATGTTCAAGCAGTGGCCTTGCTCAAGATTTACTCCCCTCTGAAGCGCTGAGAAGCCGTTACACCAAACAAAAGAACAACTCCAGAACTTCCATGCTTTGCTATGCATTTTAGCAAGCTTTGGCTGACCTTACAGCGAGGAGCTGCTTCTGCACAACTGTATGAGTCTCTAGTAAATCATTTTTTTCATGTAAATAATTTTAAAAAATATCTTATTTTACGATATTTCTGAGGTTTTCGGCTGGCCCAGTTACCACATAATAAAGTAATACTTCCCGGGCCCTCAGCAGTTCAGCAGCAGCTGTGGGGGAGAGCTGAGCTGGGTTTCAGGTCAGCCCTGGGGCCCCCTTGATGTTCGGGTGGGAGGGCGGCACTTTTCCACGGAAAAGAGGTTTGGTTTTAGGTGCCTGAAGTGGACTTTACCAACACCCAGCCTCGATTTTAAAAGCGTTCGTGAGGAGAAGGCAGGGCCCCTCTCTCTCTTCAGGCCGGCGTCGCCCCGGTTGCACGTCCCCGCCCGCCCGGCCGCGTGTTCCCGCCGCGGCCGCTCCCCGTCAGGCCGGGCCGTGGGGCCGGGCCGTGGGCGGGCCGCGACTGGGCCCGGCCCCGGAAGCCGCCGCCGCTCAGCTGACAGCCGCTGCCGGGGCCGGAGCGGGAAGATGGCGCTGCGGCCGGGACCCGGCGCGGGGGCAGCCGGCGGGGCGGCGGGCGGCGGCGGAGCGGGGGCCGCCAGGTCGGTGGTGGCGGGGCCCGGCGGGGGCGGCCGGGCCGGGCGGGGGAGCGGGGCTGAAGGGCTGCGGCCAGCGGGTGTGTGGGGCGGCAGATGAGGGGCGAGGGGGGCGGAGGTGAGGTGAGGTGAGGTGAGGGCGGGCGTGTGGAGAGGAGGAGGAGAGATGGGGGTGTGTGGGGGCGATGGGGGGCTGAGGGGGACGTGGGGGGGGCAGAGGCGGGGGAGCTGGTGGGCGATGAGGGGACAGAGGTGAGGGTGAGACTCGTGGGGTGGGGGCTCGGGGTGCAGTTGGGATGTGGGGGCAGAGGGGTCAGGGCCTAGGTGGGGTGTGTGTGGGTCCCGGGTGGGGTATGTCGGGTCCTGGATGAGGTGTGTGGGGGTCCCAGGTGGGGTATGTGGGGTCCTGGGTGGGGTGTGGGGGTCCCAGGCATGGTGTGCGGAATGCAACCATGGTGGCTCCGCAGTTTGCTGGGATTTATTTGTGTTTTGGGAGCCCGCCTTATCCCCCCCTCGTCCAGGTTTTGTAGCCTACTTGCCGTCAGGCTCCGCAGCCGCAATCTCAAATATTGGAGGGGAAAGGGATTTCGGGATTTCACCAGCCCTTCTTGGGTGCCGCTGGTGTCGGCAGCGATAAATGTGCTTATCGCCAGCAGGCAGGTTTGTGGCTGCTGCGGGACGGAGCCTCTGCTCGCCTGCCGCTGCTGTGGGGAGTTTTCTTTTCCGCTCCGTCCCACAAAGGGCACTTCAGCGAAGAGGGAGGACTGAGGAATGGTGTCAGGAGAAAGAAACAGTGGTAAAAGAGATGTGCGAACGTGTCGTCGTCTTTTTGGAAATGTTAGGAAGCTGTATTTCGCTACCTTTGAAGACATAGTAATTTTTTCTTAACGTAGGCTCTTACGTGCTATTTGTCTGTTCTAGTTTTAGGGAGACTGGGTAAATTTTGCATTTGACAAATAAGTTCATTGTCTCAGATATCTGAAGCCTACAGTTTTGTCAGTGTTATTGGGAACGTGAGGAGGGGAGGTCTGCACTGGGGCAACCTTCACCTGCAAGGCGTGGGCCCGGGGTGTCCCTGTCAGCTCTCTGAGCCGGGTCGCTGCTCTGCATTGGGGAAGAGGCATCCAAGGGGTCTGGAATACCTGGGAAGAGAAAAGCTGGAGCGTATATGTCTGCCTGTGCATGCTGTGGAAGGGATGGAAGGCTATCTTTGTGTTTCCCCACGTATATAAATCTGAAACGGTTCTTGCGAGGGGCTGGATAAACAGTCTAACCTCTTAGAGCAACTCTGCCTGCTCAGCAATTTAACAGGAAAGTAACAAAAATGTTATCAACAGAGTATAGGTTTTGTAAAATAAAAGAATTTAAAAATCATTGTTTCTCATTGTTAGTATTTTGGTTTCTTTCAGAATGAAGTCTGGAGGAAAAGTTCCTCCAGAGAGGAAGGAAAGAGAGGAAAAGTTCCATTCTCTGTGTGGGTTCTTTGCCTTGTTTCACTTTGATTTTTGTGGATTTCTGCCATTCAAAAATACTATGACAGTCTATTTTGTGTTGATAGAGTTGTACTGATCGGGAATCAAGGGGTTTAAAAATCCACTTGTAGACAGGAAAACGCTATGTGTAGTTTGGAGCTTTTATAGTGAAGTATGAATGCAGAGAAGGAGTTGCTTCTCCCCATGCTCCTGCATTTGACTGAAGCTGTTGGTTGGTCTGTTAGGTTTTTTTTGAAGCTCCATATTTAAAATACTTATCTGATAGGGATTTACAGATTTGTATTACTACTTTAAGAGTTCTGTTGTAGGGTAATTGCTTAATTTTTCCTTTTATTTATTTTATTTTGCACAGTGTATCACATATATTATACTTTCTTACTGTGTCACCCAAAGTATTGTGGCCAGTTGCATGAACCTAGGTGGTAAAGTGCTTCTGCTGTTGAGAACAACAGAAATGTCTGCAGGTGCGTTTAAATCCATTGTGGAAATAAAAAGGAGTAAGAAACTACAGTAAAATAGCATGCTTAATAGTAGTCAGCAAATCTAGATATTTTAAACATCTGGGGTCATAAAGGTTTCCATTGTCTAGAAAGTGCGTTTGGTCATTTTGGAGCATACAATCAGCTAGCTATAAATGTTCTTTTAGCCCCCAAGTAGTATATTGGTCCTTACAGACTGCTTAATTTATCATGCCCCTCTTTTTTTTTTTTTAAAGAGACAGTTCCAATTTTGTCTGTTTATTATTAATTCTCCTGTCAGTGTTGTTATTTTGAGATAACTGGAATGAAAACGTTTTCTTTAAAAGAAAATTACTTCTGATGTTGCTCCTATCACTATATGTGATCAACTTCAATGGTTTTCTGTAGCGCTTCAGTTAATCTCACAAATGACTGTGCCTTAACTTGCTTTCTCAGTGATGAGAATCAGCTGCTTTAACTAGATGTGTGGGCATTTCTTTTGCACCTCTGAAAAGTAGTTTAGAAATAAAGTTCCTGTTACTTGAATAAAGAAGTTGACGGGGTTTATGTACGTGCATGTGTGGCTGACGTTGGCAATTGCACAGCTAAATCTTGGAGCGAGGTCCGTGATGAATCCGAGCCGCACGTACAGAGTGCTCTGCTGCAGGAGCTTGCTTTGCTACTTTTAACTAGCTTTTCTTCCAGTGCTCTCTAATTAGCTGCAGGGTTTTCTGTTGATTGGTTTTTTTTCTTTCTTTTTTTTTTTTTCAACAGAGACTTATAAATAAATCAGGAGCTCTCTAGAAAGGAATAAATATTTAATAGTCTGGCCTTTATTTGCTTCCAACAAGCAGTGGTACCTGGCTATGCTTGTTCAGTTTACATTACGTTTGCTGATTTGGAAGAATTCTTGTTGACCGGATTCCCCAATAAGAAGGGAAAACATGAAGCTACGAACACTTTTCCATGCTTGTGAGCTCTTAAAAAAGAACTTTTAATATTTCATCATTCTGACTAAACTAAGAATGGTGTATTTTTATGATGGCTAAAATTGCTGTGCTTGCAGATCTGGCTTATGACAGAAGCTCTACACAGCTGAACTTGCACAGGTTTTGAGGGGTATATTGCTGTGGAGGCACTCTGTACAGAGAACTATTTCCATAGGTGAAACCAAAGGCAGGCAAAATCCAGTTAATTCACTGGGCTTCAGCCCCTGAGTGGAGAAAACAGCTTTTCTGACCAGCACCCGAGTTCAGTCATGGATATCTCTGTGATTTTCAGTCAGCTGTTTGTCTCCATTATGTTAATATTTGTATGCTAAGAAGTGGATTAAAAATGACTGAATTGAACACCAGTCAGTTGAATGGGCCTTGGCCGCAGTGTGAACTGAACCCAATCCAGAGGAGCCCAGCACTTGTTTTGAGATGAGGTAGCCTGTGTCTGCACAGTGCTTCGAAGAGAGGAACCAAAAATTGTGGTGATTGAGGATGGTAAGACCTGGACCTGTGTGTTAGTTGTGGAAGGAGAAATTAGCACGTAGCGGTCAGGGCAAAAGAAGAAGCTTCAGTGTTAAGAAGATTCTGAGTTAGAGGATGAAATGAAGAGTAATATGGGTTGTCTTGGTGACCGTGTAACCTGCTGTCTCTATAGTGGGTAGGTGCAACTTGCTCCTGGATAAATGCATAATTTAAGTGCCTTATTTTATCTTAGTACTCATATTACACAGCTCTTCTATATTTATAAACCAGGTTGGCTTTCGGAACTTCCTGCAGGTTTTGAAAAACTGTCTGCAGTCATTTGAGACAGCGTTTTCTCCTTTACTCTTAGGCAGTTTCTTTTACATGCACCCTCGTGCTGAGGAATATTGAATATCTATAAGTGTGTTTCTCTTTCATGGTATTTTGATGTAATAGCTGCCTGGGACACTGAGTGAGGTTCTTGTTTGGTAAATTACTGCTGACGTGGGTTTCTGAGAGTTGCTTGCAAATGAGACTTTTAAACTAGGTCCTTTTTTGCTGTTTGGCAGCACAGCACATGCTTCTGTTTGAAAGTGAGGGCTAGCAATTTCCACTATGATTTCAGCTGAAATTTTAACAGCTCTTCCTCCAGGTGCACTTGGCCCTTGATACTTGAATGAATACTTTTTCCAAGGCATTATTTTTCTTGTAATTAGATGTAATTGAGAAGATAGAAACTCCATTATTTTGCGATACTTAATGTTTGAAAGGGGGGGAGAATGCATAAGTGGTGGGGGTTCATGGATAGTTTGTTTTTCTGCAGAAAACTGTTACTAAGCAGCTGAGAACTATTGTCTGGTGCAGTTAATGGTCTTGCTGAATCAGATACTTCCAACAGGAGATGCTTATTCATTCTGCGGTGCTCGAAGGCCTAGCCTACACTAACAAACTGACCTGTTACCAACCTGCGTAGGTGCCGAAACTCTCTTGTGGGTGATGCTGATGAGTCAAAGCCATTTTAGTGCTGCTGTGGAGGATAAGATCTATTTCTTCTTAGCTTTGCATCCTGTGACAGTGCTGACAGTGCTGGTGGGACTCTCCGGTGCTTTGGGGGATCCCTGGGAGGGGCGGCCTTTTCCCTGCAGTGGGGTTGGGTTCTGCGAGACCTGCAGGAGCAGATGAATATGCCAGCCAGAAGGCGGGAGGTTTTGGGTGGTGCTGCTGATGTGCAAGTCAAGGTAGCTTTTTCATTCATTACTATTTGCACTAAAATGATAGACTTTCATGTTCCTTTTTTTTTCCTCCTCCAGCTTTATGTTTCCTGTCGCAGGTGGTTTAGGACCCCCTCAAGGTATGTATGAACTTAACATTTTGAGCACGAAGTTCTTTGCTTTGTTTAGATACATTAAACAGCTTAAAATAATTCTGCACTGATGCTCAGAAGCATGATTGTTAATTGAACTCCATAGCTGTTTTTCCCCTTGAATTCAATACTGGTAAGCTGACTCTTGCAACTCTATTTATAGAACTTTCTATGCAATGTTGAAGAAGCAGTGTTATCAGAATGCGAGGTGAAAGATCTAGGAAAACTATATCTCCATTTTTAACCTGATTTTGCCTTTAAGTTTTTTGTGTTATTTTGAGTGTGGTATTTAACCTCTTTATGCTTCATCTACCAGCTGTGTATACCCATATTGTGTGAGTGTTGCAAGACCTGGTAAATATTTACAAAGCACAGTGCGACCCTGGGACAAGAGTCACAACCTGTGTGGAAAGTATTAATACAATAGGAGAGCCTCAGCCTTAAATTACCTTTGTTCTCATTCCTGTTGCAGTGCTGTTTAATTAATGGAAAATACAGAGAGAACTTGTAGGGAAAGTGGAGAGTTTTCTTATAAAAAGTCTCAGGGATGATTTATGGATTATTCCTGAGTGTGTCATGTCTCTCCTGGAATGCTTTTGTGTGTGATGTTCAGTTATGCACAGTGGTAATTACCTCGCGGTGCGCTGGTAACAAATGTGTGTTAGTGTTTGTCTCCCAAGATAGCAAAATATGACATGTGAAAATACTGAAACATAATCCACTTGGCTTTAATCAGTGAATTAATACATTCCAGCTTGATTTGTCCGATTTTGTTGAAGTTTAGCTTTTACTGACAAATATTGTAACCATTTTAATATATGTAGTGGGCTAATTAACCTACAGACAAGTTATCCAGCCAGATCAGAGTGTGAAGTTGCGTTGTGAAAGGATGAGTTTATTTCCCAAGACTTACCTTCAAAAGCTGCCTGTTTGTAAGTTTTCCCTTTCAAGAGAAACGAGCAATTATCAGCACCAGTCAACTTTGTTAATTAAATCTTGTTAACTGGAAATGACCCTTTCAAAAAATCATACAGGAAGAAACCCACAGAGAATCCTTAGGATGGTGGGAGAATTCATCAGCTTAGTTATTGGGAAAGCCTCATAACATTTCTTCTCTTAGACTGACCAATATCTAAACTAAGAAAATTCTGTGGCTGCCTGCAGTGTAGCATTTTATTTTTTATTTTTAAACAGTCCAGCAAGACTGAGAGTTTTTTCCTTTCCTTTGCTGGTTTAGTTCAAACGAACAAACAAAAAGGGCAATCCCCCCTTAACACTAACTGGGAGCTTACCTTGTTTAATGTTTCATTGCAGGGATGATTCCTATGCAACAGCAAGGATTTCCAATGGTTCCTGTCATGCAGTCCAATATGCCAGGCATGATGGGAATGAATTATGGTTCTCAGATGCCTCCTGGACCCATGACCATGCAGGTGCGTGGCAATGAAATGTGGACTGAAATGAGATACTGTGGTGCTTGTCTGAAAGGTGACAGCTGATGCCATAGTCCTCTCACAACCGTAGTGGAACTTGGCTAGAAACTGAAGTGTGGGTATTAGTCTGTAGTGGGACATCATGTTTGGTAGTATTCTCTTTGAAGATGTTTCTGATAATTTAAAGAATTCTCCCAGTTTCGTTGGGATCTGGATAGAGAGCGTGGGGGAGTTTGGCATACATTACTCACTGTTGTAGAGTGGAGAGAAATGAGGGTGTAGTGCAAGGACAGCATCAGTAATATTTAAAGTAACTTGGACGTTATAGCCCACTCAAAGATGTCAGAATCTGAACTTTCATTTCATTATACATGTTATGACACCAGAGTGTGGTAAGAGAAGCATGGTCTCTGAACAGGAAAGGAAAGCTTGAAAGTTGAAAAGCTACCAGATGCCACCTACTCCAAAGTGTGGTTAGTAATAGTATTGAATTGTTAAGTAACTAAAATTGAAAACTCCCACAACTTACCTCTTTTTAATTTTGCTTCGTGCTTTTTATTCTTTTGCTTTGGTTTTATGTACTTACCATTAAGGTGGTGTATTGTGTAGTATTTTAAATAAGACTTTTATAAGCTGATAAGAAGTGACTATGTACACAATCTGATCATGACCAATTCACTCAATTGTTTTATCCCTTTGTAACTCAAATGCTGCAGTTGATAGAATTAAGTTTCCTGAGTGTAGGTGGCAATTCATAAACTTTCTTTTAAAATACCTTGCTCTAGGGAGCAAGGAATCTCTTAAATGTGCTGTATTTTCTCATGTGACAGGTTTTCCCATTTGTCCTACTTCCTATGTTTCATTCTCATGCTTTTTCTTGCTTAAAGTAACTTTGTCTTTAACTCTGCTGTTGCTAATTGAGGAATAAGAATTAAATATGAGTAGCTGATATTACGTTTTCTCTCTTTTAATCTTTTGTTTTCTATTTAGCACCATATGTGCTTATGTACAAATTTGCACTTTGCTGAAATGTAATGTTTTGGCACAGCTTTGTAGCCAAATTGCTGTGTGACAAACTGAATTTATTGTATCTTGCCATCTCCTTACACTCTCTTCCCTTCCCACCCCCACCTGGAATTTATTAGATTCATTTTGTAAAATTTATAGTAGGAAGATATTTTTATGAGAGCTGGTCTAAAAATAACAAACAACTTTTGTTCTCTTCCTACGTGTTCTGATACCAAATACAAAATGAATGGTAAGAAAAGTAAATTATTTTCTGGCCCCTTCTACATTAGGCAAGCTTTGCTGCTATAACTGTGTCCGAATATATTTCTCAGCAAATGTTTCTGATACAGATGCAATTTATTCAGGCGAGTCTCCTCTTGGCTGTTGTCTTACACCGTCTCCCTCCCTTGGACCCCTGGATAAGCTATGTTTGCAAAATGTCTAGGCCATGTTTTGCCAACATCCATCGTTTGTTAGGAGTGTGCACCTCCAGCTTGGGATTTAAAAGTATTATGCAATCACTTAGAATAGGAAACAAAAAAAAACTAGGAAAACCTGAAAGCATGGTACTGAACCATGTGGGGCACTGTAGGATGCCTGTAACGTTCCTGCTCTTGAGGTAGGTTGTATGGATTTGAAGTCTTGATTTTTGCATTTGACCAGAAGACCATCCTGCCTTCTAAAATCCTTTAAGAATTCTAACTCATTATTGAGAGGGAAGAGTGCCATCTGCTGAATGACCAGTGCTTTGTTCTGCAGCAGCGAGTCTGTGCTAGAGACTGCTCATCCAGCTATACTTAACACTCTTAATTTTATGAGATCTATCTGGTTCACAATTTGGCAGGGTGTAATTGCCAGTGGTTTGGCTTTTTCTGTGGGGGGAAAAAAAATCTTGGAGTTATATTATTTATTTTGTTCTAGGGTGGCATGCCCTTAGGGCCGATGCCAGCAACTGGAATGCCTTACATGGGACAGGCTTCTTTCTTGGGAATGCGTCCAGCAGCCCCGCAGTACACCCCTGACATGCAGAAGCAGTTTGCAGAGGAACAACAGTAAGTGACGCTTTACTGGCTCTTGGGAAATTCTTCTCTTTTAAGGGCAAGAGGTAGTCTGGAGGAGTAGTCCACACAGTAAAAATATTGATAGTTTCTCTAGAAAAGTAGTCCATTTGGGGCTGTAGAATTTTATTGAGATCATTCCGTTGCATTTGAAGGGTATCTGTGAAGTTAGTAGTGGCTGTCATACAGCTCTGAGGAAAAGTGGAAATGTGTGCACCAAGCCATCTGAATTTGAGACAGAAGAAATGGAAAAATCAAGCAGAAGCTTGACATGAACATTACTCGATTATCTTAAAAGTCTTTTCCAACCTAAATGATACTATGATTCTATTGTAATTAAAAATTATTTTTAGATTTTATTATTATTATTATTTTGCTTCAGGAAGAGGTTTGAGCACCAGCAGAAATTCTTAGAAGAAGAAAGAAAACGGCGCCAGTTTGAAGAGCAGAAACAAAAGCTGAGACTCCTAAGCAGTGTGAAACCTAAGGTATGTCCTAAATAATAAGTGAGGTGTTTCTTTCTTCAGGTTTTTTTAATGGCTTTTAATGGGATGGTCTCTTTCAACAAACAAATAAGTGGGGAATTTATATGAGACATCAGATTACATCTTGAAAAGCATCTGGAATAGTCAGTCCTGTACACACTGGTGGTGTAATGTAAACAAAGTCTGCTGTTGAAAATGAAATCAGCTTTTGAAAAATAAACCAACCTGGTATGTAACATTTGGGAACAGATTGAGTTTCTAGAATACAGAGTGTTTGGTTCCTTGTTTGTTAACTTTGTCCAAAATTTTGGACACTTGCAATGAGCTCAAAGGCTCTTATCTGCAAGAACAGGAATAGCTGAGTAAGGCCTGTATATTGTTCCTGTGCATAAAGCTGTGTCTGAAGACTGAGAAACACCATTATGGTGTAGTCTGCAAAATAAATGCTTTCTAAATATGGGAGTTATTGTTGATATGCTTCAGGAAGGTACTGCTGGAGAAAGAAGGGTTTAATCTAACAGCAGGCATTGCTAATTTTTGTACTGAAGAAGTGTGGATATTGAAAGAAAACTGAGCCGTTCTGTGAATTTTTCAAAATGTGTTCTGTGGTGTTTCAGACAGGTGAAAAAAGCAGGGATGATGCTTTGGAAGCCATTAAAGGAAATTTAGATGGTTTTTCTAGAGATGCTAAA
The DNA here is from genome assembly GCF_034638445.1 of Ciconia boyciana. Taxonomy (NCBI): domain Eukaryota; kingdom Metazoa; phylum Chordata; class Aves; order Ciconiiformes; family Ciconiidae; genus Ciconia; species Ciconia boyciana. Next base: position 11,192,225 of record NC_132950.1, on the reverse strand, counting down.
ATGCACCCAACACCAGCATCACATCCAAAAAAGCCAGGTTTGTCATTTTTCTCATCTTCCAACTGAAAATAAAACTCTAATGTTTGAAATCCTCAGCAGGGGGAATTAATTCCAAGTAGTACTTTTATTTGGTGGTACATAGTGAGTGGATTAACTATTTTGTAAAATAAAGTGTCATTCTAGCAACTGTTTGCTTGGTCAGGTTGTAAGGGTGAAGTATTAGATATCAGCTTTTATTAGAAGACTTGAAATCTTTAAAAGAAAGCTTAATGTGCTGTGCTTAATGTGAAATATCATGGAAATTGATAATGCATTTGTTCTTTCCTAGTCAAAGCATTAATTAATGTTTTGCAGAGTGCTTTTGAAGCTGAGAAGTGCTATACAAGTGGTATGAATGTTTTGAATGATCAAAACATTGTGTAATGACTTCAGTGTACTGTAACACCTTACTTGTGTACCAAACCAAAGCCTTTTGTATTCTCTTCTCAGTAATTACTACATTTGTAACAATTACTACTAAAGATTTCCTGTGGGTTGTAGTATAGTTTGTTCTGTGTCTAGCCTGAAACAAAGCCTATCTAGATAAACCTTTTCTTATATAAAATCTTTATCTCTACTGTGGATTTTCTCTTTGATAATTTTGAAGTTACAGGTGGTTTCTGACACTTTTCCATTGTCTGTTGATTTGCCCATCCTATGTCAGTTTTGGTAAAATGCGTAACTATGGAAGAAATCAAGCGGAAAATTGTCTAAATGAGTATACATTTCTTTTGTATCTTATGATATATCATTTGAGTTTCTGAGGATAAAACATTCCTTTGAGGGAGAATGTCCCCCCATGCACCACCCCCATTATGTCCAGTTTGAAATATTACTTCTTGATTTGTTTTGACCCAGTCTGTTTAAAACAAATAGAATACTTTCATAGCCAGTGTTAAGAACCAAGTTTTAATCGAAGTGTTTACATCCTAAAAATCTGGGAGAGAAGATGCATGGTTGGAAGCGGCTGCTCAGTTTTACCTTATGTGTTTGTTATGCTGACAATAACAACTCTTCACATCTCTCAAATAATGCATTCACTGCTGTTTCCCCTCACCCATTTTCTGTGTATATTAGTATTTGCCACTTTTCCTACCTTTCCACTCATGAACCTTTTTCCTCATCACTTTGCACTCTGTGTTCATTCCATTTTACAGATCATCCCACATCATCCCATTCTGCTGTATCTGTTTCCCACTCTGCTTTTCTCGATGATGAAGAATTTAGTGACTTTATACAAGGGCCTGTTGAAATCCCCAAACTGGTGCCTCAACCCACCTCTCAGCCTTTTCAGCCTTTCCATTCTGCTACTGAGGCTGGGCAACTGCTTTCAGAAAAGGCTGTGGTCCAACCTCTCCCTCCAGCCCAGACTCCAGTGTTATCCGTCCTGCATGGTACAACTGGGCAGGTTCCTTGTTTTCCTACCTCTGCATCTTCACCCAATATCCATAAAACAGGTAACTTTCAAGTATCTTTTTTTACATGTCACCTTCTATCATAGAGCTACACAGAGTCTTTACCTATTTTGTTGGGGTTTTTTCAGTCTGGCGAAAGAAGTAATATATAGGCAATTAAGTAGTAACCTGCTGATCCATGGGAAAAGATGATTTAAGTCCCCTTCTTCCTTCCCTTAGAACTGCACTGTAAAAGCAAGTCACGTGTGGATCCAAAGATTGCTAAAGATGCATGTGGCTGGTCTTAAGTGAATTAAGTCTTGTGTGCTAGCATCTTTGTAAGTCTGTGTAGTAGAAAAAGATACAGTTGAGATGGTGGTATAAAAAATAACTATTATGCTAATGTGGAGCACTTGTATGCTTCCTCTCTTGGAGGCTAAATGGATGTTGGTGAGATTAACGCAAAGAATTTTGCAGATGTAAGTAGATATTGGACACTTCTGCTACTGATGCCTAGGTGATCATGCAACAGTAATCGTAATACAGAAAATAGTTTCATGTATTCCTTCTACTTGTTGCTTTTTTGTTGAATTTGTTGTGTATGCATGGTAAGTAAAGGGCAGAATCAGGCTATAAAAGTGTTTGAACAGGGTGGTGCTACTGGTCTGAGCTGGGACGGATTCTCATCTTGATAACTCATCAGTGGTACCAAAATTCCTTTGAAAGTGTGGAATTGCAATCTGGGTCGTTAATAACAAAATACAAATAATTCCTCCTGCTGTTTATTCAGGCTATTCCTTGGAGGAGAATGTCTTACATAATGGCTCAAATGAATCTGAACAAGAGCAAACCAAACTTAAAACATCCGAAGTTGGGCACAAAGCCTCGGCTGCAAGCCAAGTTCATCCCAGTCTAACAATCAATGACTGGGTGGTTGTAGGTGGACATGAAAGTGGTACCACTGCTGCAGAGGTGCACAGGGCTTCAGAACAAAACATAGCAGTTGAAGAGTGTGGTGAGCAAATGAAACATTTGACAAAATTTAAATCTAATAAGATGCTGCTTGAATGCTAACACTCTGTACACTAATTCTAAGGCCAACCCTGCATAATTTTGCTCTGAACGCCTGCTTGAATAATATGTCAGTGCCTCCTGCTCCTTGCTAAAAGTATAATAACTATGATTTTACTCTGAACTTTTTCCATGTGAATTTACTGCTGTAATCACTTTTAACATGTTTGTTTAATCACGTCTACTGTTTTAAAATATTCTGTCCTCTTTCTTGAGGGGGGAAAAAAAGATGTGCTCTCTCAAGATTTTTTTTTTTTTTTTTTTAAGGAAACTTATTACTAAAGATGATCAATGTCATGGTGGGTTTTCATCTTTTAACTTTGAGGGGATAAAATCTTGTTAGGTTAAAACTCTTAGCTAGTTAATACTTGTTTTCCAGACAATTTGCCATTCATATGTGTTACGTCTAAAACTATCTGTGCTTTAGGGATCAAAATTTTAGAAGCTGGACTAGATGAAAACTTTAAGCAAGCTTTAGTTCCAATTTGGATTTTATTAAGGCTAACTGTTGACTGTTTGGTTTTGGTTTATTCCAGTCAAAACAGATGCAAGGTCTCTGGTGCACCTTGATAGGATGGGAGGAAATGGCCTCAAGTTGCTTCAGGGGAGGTTTAGACTGGATATTAGAAAATTTTACTTCACTGAAAGGGTTATCAAGCATTGGAACAGGCTGCCCAGTGAAGTGATTGAGTCCCCATCCCTGGAAGTATTTAAAAGATGTTTGGATGAGGTGCTTAGGGACATGGTGTAGTGGTGGGCTTGGTAGTGTTAGGTTTACGGTTGGACTCGATGATCTTAAAGGTCTTTCCAACCTATACGATTCTGTGATTAGTGCTCTGATGTTGTACTCAAGGGTTACATGAAATGTGGGCTCCACTGTAGTCAAGTATGATAAAAATGCATGTAGTCCTTTGTGTAATCTCACTCTACTGGGGGTGAGAGGAGACAGAGAAGGGGGAGAAAGCTCCTGGGCTGTAGATAATTGAATTGGGCACTTTCTCAAGCAGTTATTTCTTTCCTAGAAGTACCATAACTTTTTATTAATAACTTACGTGTTCCTCTCCTCAGTCATTGGATATGTTGCTATCAAGTGTTTTCTTATCCAATATATTTAGAAAACATTATTGGATCAAATTAAATGATCTGAATGGACATTTTTAGTAAGTGGAGGGGCTTTGTAGTACACAGTAAATTGCTAAAAGTGACTTAACTTTAAGGAATATACAGCATGAAATAGGAGCTGTTCATTTATTCATAGTTCAGTCAATTGCACTGTTCATTTTGTACAAATCAACACAATCCAATGCCCGATTTAAAAAAAAAAAAAAAGGGGTGGGGGTGCAGAGGGAGGCAGGAAACTATCCTCGTTTAAGAGTGTAAGACAGAGCAAGTTTAAATACAGCCTGCAGATGAAGGTGGTGTTGGAAGTGATTATGTAGAGCAACAATAGTTAAGAATAGTTCCAAATATTGTTAAGGGTGCTTTGAAGGATGAGCTGAAATACTTTGTGAGGAACAGAAGTTTAGTAGTTAAGTGATAATGCTGAAAAATGGCAGACCCTTAGTCACCTGGATACTATCAAAGTTTTGAGTGAGACTCTCCTATCTATCAACTAAATATGGCTGAGAATTCCTTTTCACTTCTTGTATTGTTTGATTTTTAAGGGGCTGAATTTTATCAGAGAGATTCAAGGGTGAGAAGCAAGAATTGGTAGGATGCAGAAGTGTATGGAAGGGTGGTTAAAGCTGAAGAATAATTAGATTGGAGGAAGCAGCAAATTTATTTTACTTGGATGGTGAAATGGAAGGAATTGCTTACCTTAAAATGTGCTTGGAGTTGTAGGATGATTAGAAATTAGATTGCAGTCAGGAGAGAATCCATGTGGAAGATGAGGAGATGCAAGGGCACTGGGAAAGACAAAGAAATCTGAAATGATTCTGATTTTTGTCAGAGCTCCATCCAAGATGAGCATAAAATCTGCTTAGAGGGAGCTAGATAGGAAGTAAAACCATGAGACTGAGGGGAAGAGTCCACACAGTGGAGAAGGAAATAACCAATTCACAGGGAGTAAATTGTGGCAGATCATGTTATGAAAGCCTGTAGTAGTGAAGGCGGCTATGATGCCTCCTGGATCTGAAGACTAGAAGCAATGGGGCAATGGATACATTTTTGTGAACATGGGATAAGATCTTGCTGAGATTCAGTCTAATAGGCTGTTTATGGTTTTCCCCGATAAGGAAGTTTTGGTGGAACGTTGTGGTTCTTATGGTAGGTATGAATTTATTTATTCCACAAGTAGCCCTAATAGCATATACTTGATGGGAAGACTAAATGTGATATGGCACACAACTGCTGCTATGAAATTTGGAGAGAATTAGACTTGAGCTTCTGTACAACTAGAAATTAAGAGGGAGGAGAATGAGGAGCTCCTTATTTCATTATGTATATAACTATATTCTTGCTGTTACTGCCAAATCTTTCCAGTTATGTTGAAATACATATTCCTGCAGTAGCTTTTTTCCTCTGAGCACAGTGATTCCTATCTGAAATCTTTGCCTGAAATGCTAAATGATACTGACCAACTATGATCTAGTCTCTAAGATCTTTATAGTCTGAATCTGTATATCCTAATACAACTGTCTGTCTTTTTCTTACTGAATGGAATATGTTTAGGAGTTGGAGTATTCCCTTCACAGGACCCAATTCAGCAAATGATGCCTCCTTGGATTTACAATGATAGCTTGGTCCCAGGTAAACAAGAAAGTGGGCAATGAAAAGTGTGAATGTACGTGTGCTTACGTTGCCATTTATTGATCAAATCATTATTTTTCTGTCATCAAATGAATCCTATATCTTTGATATGTTATATATTTAGGGTGACGTAATCTGCATTTGAAGAAGTATGGGTTTAATTCAACCACGTTAAACGTTTAATCTAGAATTTGTTATGACAGAAGATTATGCTAGTAGAGGTTGCATTGCTGATAATACTACTTTCACTGGTTTTTGGCCTGTCTTGTAATTAAGCAGGCTCACTTCTTAAGGCTATTTATCTTATATATGCAAATAACACAGTAAATAGAAAATGAAATGCTGTCGTAAATATTGATTACACTGAGGTTTAAATACATAAAGCTGTTATAACTATCTTTTTATATGGATTCTCCTGCAATTTCATTTAAAAAACATGTTTTGAAATGGAGCACCAACTGTATTTTATAAAAAATATTTATTTGCTTGTGTTAAACTTGTCTGTAAAGACCATCCAATAATGCATTTAGATGAAACATGATGGTACAATACAGTGCCAGAATGCTGTTTCCTTACCTTACACTTTGAGTGTTACTAATTTGGTATAACGTTGAGTTTGAGACAAAATAGAAAAGCAATCTTAAATTCACTTGAAAACAGCAGTTGTCACTGTCTAATACTGACTCCCTCTTAACAGAGTTGTATAAGAAAATTTTAGAAACCACTTTGACTCCTACTGGAATAGATACAGCTAAACTCTATCCCATACTGATGTCGTCTGGATTGCCCAGAGAGACTCTGGGACAAATATGGGCTTTAGCCAACCGTACTACCCCTGGGAAGCTCACAAAAGAAGAGCTCTACGCTGTCCTGGCCATGATAGCAGTAACTCAGGTATGACTAACACTTTGGAGATAAGTGCAAAAAGGCAGTTCACTTAACTAATCTGCCAGAGATGGCGTGTTGGCACAAGTGGCTGGCATATACCGCACCTGTAGTAAAATACTACTTCTGTTGAAGTCCAGAGGAGAAGCTCCCCTTGTAACTTCAGTGGGATTATAATTTCATCCCCTGCACTTACATTTCAGTTACTTCTTTCTTTAGTGTCAGTTGAAGATAGTTCTTAGATATACCTACTGAACACATGTACGTGTATTTCTGGTAGAAAATACTGGCTGATTTTCTTCTGTTGTATACATGTCTGTTTTCCTCAGACTATATGGTTCCTGTATCCCTTAGTCTGCGAATAGCTAGTCTCACTACCTCTCTCCTGAACCAGTGTTAATTTTAGGCCTCCATTCTTTGTCAGCACAGTGTCATCTCTTAGCAGTTTATTTCCAAATACCAGCCCTGTATGAAAACTGAGGCAAGAGTATCTTGAGCAGTGAAGACTGAAGCTGAGGTACCTTGTTGGAGTGGTGTGTAGGAAAGGCGATAACAGCACGCCAGGTTCAGCATAGCTTTGCTTGCCAGCGCTTACTAGATTGGTTTACTAAAAGCCAAACAAGAATGCTGTCAAATGCCTCTGCCTGCCCAGACGGGTATCATTACCCTCTGTGTAACTCCAGCAGTAAGGGTGTTGAATAAGATTCACTTACACGGGCTCTTGATAGCATGTTTTGCTTTGGGAGGTTTACTTGAAGCTTGACCAGTCCCCTGCTCTTTCATGATTTCAATAATACAAGCTAGAAACTGGAGTGAGAACGCAGTATGCCTTTTCGTTGATGTGCACGTGTGTATGGCTGTCTTTGCTTTTCTGCCTTTGCAGAGAGGAATACCTGCAGTGAGCCCAGACGTGTTAAACCAGTTTCCAGCTGCCCCCGTTCCTACTTTAACTGGATTTCCAATGCCGCTGCCTGCCACAGTGAGCCAGCAGCCTCTGATGCCCTCCGCACCGCCGGTCTCCATGCCTCTCAGCATCGGGCCGGCCGTGATGGGAATGAACATCACGGCACCAGCGGGCGGAGCTGCAGCACAGCCTTCGGCAGGATTCGTGCCGTCCTACCCGCCCAGCCAGGTTAGCTCGCTCCTGTTGCGTGGCAAATCTCCCTTGTCCTGAGAAGAGACTTAGCCTGACTCTTTCAAAGCTATGTAGTGACAACAGACTTTAAGTAAACAGCAAAAAACGGAGCTGAAATCTAGCACGTGACATCTGAAAACATGAAGTCACGCTGCTGAGGATGTTCTTTTATTTTTTCTGTTTCTTTCTGGTGGCGTTAGAAGAGGTACAAAAGCGTTCTCCATTACAAACTAGTTGCATTGAAAGAGGATTTTGGTTGTAGTTAGGATTTTGTAATGCACATAAAATGGAATTTTAGGTTAAACTATACAGCAGGCCCTATTAGCTGGGAAAATAAGTCAGAGTTTTTGGGAGAAGCTGAGAACTATGAAAACCTTTGGTTTACAACACTGTAAATCATGTGGGGGATAAATTTTGCTGTTTGCAAATATGGTTTATCCTTCTTCGGAAAATATTTCTTTGGATGCTTTTGCTGTGTGTATTGCTTTTAAATTATCAAGTGATTTAAATTATCAATATTTGTCCTGTATTAAAAGATTATATGGCTATGATCAATAATACATTTAAGGTGAAAGAAGTAGAGTTCCTTATTCACCTGTTCTTCATGCATACTACTTGTAATCCTGTACACCTTGTGTGTGTTTTGAGTTGGGTGAGGCGCAAAGTGGAAACACTGACAATGCTAATTTTGCATGCTGATGTGGAAAGTTTTTTTCCATCTTTTGCCTTCTTTTTTTTTCTCTTAGTTCGATCACGCTACTGTGAACTGCTTTCATGCTCTATGACAGTTTAAAAAGACGACAGTATAGCAATTTACATGTTGTTTGCAATTCAGGTAGTAAAACCAGAAGATGATGACTTCCAGGAGTTTCAAGATGCTTCAAAGTCTGGCTCACTAGATGACTCTTTCACTGATTTCCAAGGGGATGTAGCTGGCTCTTCCAAAGCAGCCAGTTCACAGCACCGGAGCAGGTAGTAGATCTTTGATTTCCACCCCTTTTGGTATTTTAGAACTCTTAAGAAATGAAACATTTTCCTCTTTTGTGGGTAGCTGTCTAGCCTGTAATTTTCTTCTGTCACCTGACTTCTACTCTGACAGTTTCTTTTGAAGGTTGTTACAACTGCAATTAGGCTTTCTGAATAAAAAATGGTATTCGATGTGCTATAGGTGGTTGGCCGTTCTTTAGCATTCTAGTCATCATGCTGAGGGAAATTGCATTTACAAGGTATGAGGATAGGTTTTTCAAGTGTTTATACTACTGCACAGGCAGTTGAAAGTTATTTCATACTGTGCATTCAGGTGAAAGTCTTACATAAGGCTATTCAGAAAAAATACACTGGGACAGGGGAGTTCTGCATTTAGTGCTGTGTGCTTCCATTAAAAATATGACCCAATGTTTGTTGGAGTTGATAGAAACCGTTTGCTGACATCAAGGTCTTTCTTCAGGCCCTGCATGTGGACCCCAAAATTCATGCAAAGAGCACAACATTGTACTCTTAAATGACTGAGAACCCCAGTGGACAGGGTTTTTATTTCTATCGTTTCTCTGGCCAGTGCTTAAACTTTCGATAACTGACTATAAATCTCAACTGAAATCTCATTCAGAATTCAGCAGTCTTGGCTTTTCATTTGGGAGACTGCCAAAATGTAATTCTGCATCAGGCAAATTTTGTATAACAAAATAAGTAAGCATGCTTACTTCCTTTGAGAGTTTACAATTAATCTTTCAAAGTCCTGTGATTACAAAATTTCAGTGTTGTTTCCTTTTACTGCACATGGCAAACTTTTATGTACCTCCCAGGTGTCTAATTGTAGACATACAAATTTTCTGCGTGTTGAACTGACTGTTCTTAGTTGCAAATAGAACTAGTGCTTTCCAGGTAAGCAGTGATTACCAGTTGCTTCCTCAACAGTGACGTCAACTGGGGATACTAAAACAAATTGTTCTGTTACACCATGCCTAATGGCATTCTATGTAAGAAATTAAATTTTGCTGATGTCAGACAACGCCACATGCATCCAAAGATGCTCTGTTTTAAGTATATCTTAATTTGTGCTAGACATCATTTTGCAGTTAAAGCTATTCTGTGACTGAAAGTTTTAACAGAAATGTTGTAAATTTCACAATGGGAAGTAGGGGATCATTAAAAAAAATATTAAAAGATGGTGTTTCTTTTTCACTGCAGCAGTTCTCTTTATTCAGTTGTAAGAGTGTTCAGTTTTGAACAGAATGTTACAATGAGCTATAATCTAATTGCTTATGGAGCTTTATTTAAAAAAAAGCCATCTGTAGAGTACAGATGATTAACCATTACATTTGCCAAGATTGCATATCTAATAGCCTGTTTTGCAGTGATGTGAAATTTAATTATATTACCATAAGCTATACTTTTTTGACATTGCACTGTCTGTCTGCAAGCATCACAGACCATCATTAGCACATGTGTGCAAGTGCTAGGTTTGTATGTTGCTTGTAGGCTGCTGATAAGGAGATTTAAATGGCTCTGGAAAGATTCTTGCTTCAGGCCAAAGAATGCCATAGAAATTCATTCACATTTTCAGTGTGCATAGTATTGAATGACATAAACTAGAGGTAAAATGCATCATTCATATGTAAAGGATGTTGTTCTGTAGAGCTGCCAAAGTCTGATAAGGGGGCTTGTGTGGAGGGCAAGCAAAGCTCTCGCAGAACGTCTTCTAAATCTTACAGCAGTTGCTAACATGGTGTTAGGTTATTATGGCGGTTTTTCTATATAGAGTGTGTTTACGTGCAAAAAGATTTGCTTGTGTAACTGTGGACTAATCCTTATTTCGCTGATTAGGTAGCTACCTAAACTTGCCGTTTTGCACTGACAGAAATTCAAAGTTATCTTTTCCTTCTTTTTGAACAGTGGTTCCACTTTACTCTCTTAATTTTGCAATACGTAATGAAATATAATCAAAAGTAGATAAGCTGAAAGTATGGAGCTGGCAAAATCTCATGCAGTTTTAACTCTGTACTACATCTAGTTCTATAAGGGAGAATTGTCCTTATGCTGCCTTGGGCAAAGTGATTCCTGGGGTATGTCTGTGTGCTTATTGTCTCTTGGGCTAAGAATTCCTGTGGTGTAAAGTTCTGGAGTGTTTTGTTCATGATTTGATACAAATTAAAATCAAGAAGGGTGAAAATTGACTTCTGGCCTAAAGAAATACGATTAGGTGAGATAAAGTGCGAATTCACCCATCAGTTACCCAGCTGCCCATTTACGTGCTCTTGTTCTTAATAGATACTGAGGTAGTTTACATCAAGTTCTTGATTAAGAACTCTTTAGGGTACAAGCTTAGGTGTAGTGATCCAAATTGTGTAGTCATAATAAGAGTCTCCTTTAAATAAAACCTGGAAATGTAGATTTCTTACAGATAAATTAAGGAACTTTGCTTTTATCTCTCTTGTTTTCAGTGTTCCTTCTTTACTAATGCCACTCCCAGGTAATAAGACACTCTCATCAACTGATAAGTATGCTGTGTTTAAAGGAATTGCAGCTGAGAAGCCTTCTGACAGTTCAGCTACTTTTGGAGGTAAAAGGAAAAATATACAACCACTATGAGCAATGTATTGCAATATTTCATATATCTTGGTTTTGGCATTGATAAAATATTAATGTTTTAAAAATCAGAACAATTATGTCAATATAAAATTTATGATATGAATTCCTAATATCTTTATGTAAAAGTATTCCTTTTCTCATATTCACTAGATTGTGGAGACAAGTATAGTGCTTTCCGTGAATTAGAACAACCATCGGAGAGCAAATACTTAGGTAAGCGGTATATTTTTTGGAGCTGTTTTAACATGTTTTCATGATTATTTTTACGAGCTGCAGAATTTCCATTGCTAGAATTCTAGAATAATGGTGCTTCTGCTCCTCTAAACAACTTAGCAGGAAGTATCCTGAAAAAATAGTGTAATATACTATTGGAACAATCTACAAATTGTATTTCTAGACGATTGGCATCTCTTTTGGGTGCTTCTGAGTCATATTTTAAAATAACAATATGGCTGGAATTTTTTTATTTTAACTAAGGAATCATGTATTCTTAGAAGACAGAATAAGATGCTTCTGTACAAAATTGCAACTTTTTTCCTATTGTTAGGGCAGAATTTAAACTTCTTGTGGTCTCTGGTGCTCTAAGAATAAATCTGATCACTTATTTTGAAATTTGTGTTTAATTGGTTTTGATTGGCATCTAAAACCTAGATGGCATCTGAGGTGCAATGTCTGTGTAATTACAAAAGCAGAGTCTCCCTAAGCCTTTTCCAGAACCACCTATGTCTAACTCATTTATGCAGTAAAAGTAGTAATCTCATCTCTTTAATCAGATGGGGAAAAACTTTTGTATATTATCAGTAGACAGATCAGAAGATAAACGGATTACTAACATAACCTGACTTCCACAGAGTTCTGTTATACCCAGCATTTTGCTTCATTATTAGAAGATTCTAGGAAAGAAGATTCGAGAACTTAAGATTCTAGGATAAAACTGCTTACCTGAGTTTACTCCTACTCCTTATTTTTGAAAGACAGAATTCTTTTTTCCAGACTCTGAGTTTCTGAAACTCCTGTAACGTTTTGTGAGGTTCTCATGCTCAGTACCTCTTCAGGGTTCAATGCATGCAATGAAATGAAATAACATTTAATCTCTTTTCATACATGTTCTAAAATATAGACAATTACTATACTTGCCTGCTATCCAGGTCTGACCACTCTTAACCCTTTCACCAGCTTACATTTCTAATGGAAAAGTTTGCAATTCATCAGTAAGTTTAGTTTGCTGTGATGTTTTAGTTTTGATCAATGAATAGCAATTTCAGGAATATTTGTATTGTTGCTGGGCCAAGTGAATTGATTTGGAGGGGAGGGAGAATGGAAGAATGTCGGGTATAGTCATGGTCCTTTACTACCATTATAAAGAGTATTCTTTTAAATCTTGGTTAAACTAATTTAACCAAGATTTAATACCACACAGTATGACACTGTGTGGTAGCTTAAGAATCAAATGTTAATGATGTACTTCTAAAATAGAACAAAATCTGTTTATTGGACACTTGTCTTTATGCATCAATACTTTACAATTAGAAGTAGGCTAAGTACGTACGTGCTGGTGAATGGGTTAAAAAACTTTTTTCATGTTCAAAAGAAATTGCTGTATAAAAAAAATAATTGCATATGAACAGGAAGAAACTTATAAAACAAGTACACCAAAATATTTAATGTAAATTCAATGAAAAAATTGTTACCTAATGTTCAATCAGGTTTAAATTATAGTCCTTACATAGTGCTATCTTAACATTCAGTATGTAGTTGAACTAGAGATCTGCACATCTTATGATTAATCATGCTGACTTCCATGTGCAAGTCTGTCTCCAAGCTTCCTAGTAAAACTGTAACCAGTCTTAGCAGAAGCTACAAGGTGCCCAAGTTATTACATTTACTGAAGTTCTGATCATTTAACACTTTTGTACGTTTAGGTGAACCTAACAGAAGGAAAACATGATAGGCTAAAATGAGAGCTTAAAAATGTTCTAAAACAACACGTTAGGATCACTGCCTTGCATTCTTTTCTGTTTGGGGCTTTGTCTCTTCCACCCGTTGGGTTCCCCATTGTGCCCAGTTGGATAGGCTTGTTGGCTGCCTGCCTTCTTTCAAGTGAACTTTTTTCAAAAGTACCTTTAGCCTCCAGGCAAGTCCAGTTGGTCTCTACTATGTTCCCCTTTCAGCTTATCAGCAGGGTTGCTTTTGTCTCAACCCTCTGCTGACGCCCCATGAATAAACTGTATTTAGGCAATATTTTGAAGGGAGGGAGGGGGAGAATTGCTTCTGTAAGAAGGCAAATACTTTATTAGTATAAGTGAAATTCAAGATTACATTCATTGCTTGGCAAATATGGGAAGGATGAGGTGGGAAAAAGAACTTATGTGGAAGCTGAATGAGACAGTACTGATCACTTTTTGAATCTACTGGTCATGGTTTGCTTTGATATTAACTCAGTGTAAAGGGAATTTAATATGACTTTGAGGCTATTTGAAAGACTTAAGTGTTTGCTGGAATGAATATTAGAATTGCTGACCTTGAAACTTGTGTGGTTCATAGAAGTTGAGTTTGCAGTTCTCTGTGCATCCTGAGGTCTTAATTTAAATAGTTTGCATAAAAACTTCTGACATTGCATGAAATAATTTGCTTGCTTGCATGGTGTGAGTATGATGTATTTGTTGTCACTGCAGTGTCTTATTACTGTTTTTCATTGTTTTTATTCTCAGGAGATAACCTTGCAGAATTCAAGCCTGCAGGAACCGATGATGGTTTCACAGATTTTAAAACCGCTGACAGTATCTCACCATTAGAGCCACCTACAAAAGACAAAACTTTCCCTGCATCCTTCCCTTCTCTGCCCATCCAGTCAAAACAGCAAACACAAGCAAAGACCTCTTTGAATCTAGCAGACTTGGATCTCTTTTCCTCTACTGGAGAGAACAAGCAGCCATCCTTTCCACCTGCATTTAATACATCAAAATCAGGCTCCTTTCCTCCACCACCGCTTCCATCTACCACTGCCCAGCCAGCACCCAGCAAAAGTTCAAGCTTAGCTGATGAGTTTGGAGAGTTCAACCTTTTTGGGGAATTTTCTAATTGTGCATCAGCCAGTGGACAAGATGACTTTGCAGATTTTATGGCTTTCAACAATAGCAGTGGATTTTCCGAACAAAAAGCAGATGACAAATACAATGCACTTAAGCTGGAGGCCGGTCCTGTTCCTCAGTCTGGCTCATCTGCCAGCACAGTGAAGAGTGGGCAGAGTTCTGCCACTGCTGCTACGCCCACCAAATACGATATCTTCAAACAGCTTTCTCTGGAAGGCTCTGGAGCAGGCTTTGAGGAGGCGAAAGACAACACGCTTTCTTCAGTGAAGAGCGATGATGATTTTGCCGACTTTCACTCTAACAAGTTTTCTTCCACGTGCAACAGCGCGGATAAGTCCCTGGTGGACAAAGTCGCAGCTTTCAAGCAGGCCAAAGAAGACTCGGCTTCGGTGAAGTCTCTGGATCTCCCTTCTATTGGTGGCAGCAGTGTTGGCAAGGAGGATTCTGAAGATGCATTGTCTGTTCAGTTTGACATGAAACTGGCTGATGTGGGAGGAGATCTTAAGCATGTCATGTCTGATAGCTCTTTGGATTTGCCAACAGTTAGTGGCCAGCATCCACCAGCAGCAGGTGAGGAACTGGTTAGATTGCTCTGGTAACATAGGTGATAGAGATTTCAGTGTTCTTCTGTGTGCTAAATTACAGTATTATGCACTAGTCTTTCAGTAGTGAAAGACTTCTAAATCTGTACACCCGCTAGCCAACAGCCCCTTAGCAGGGCAGTGTTTATTTTTTGTCTTAGATGACTATAAATAGATTGAACAGTTTGAACTCCATGCCAGTTTATTTTTGAGATTTGACAGCATCATATTACTGGTACCTGTTCGCTATTGTCACTTAAGGGATTCGAGTGGAAAATTTTCTAATGCAAATAATGTCATTCCATTTATATTAGCAAGATGAATGGCAGAGAGTCTCACTTTAATCTCTTGGTTTCAACAAAGCATTTGGCTTGGGGACTTAACCCGCTCTGCGCTTCTAAAAGGGTAGACAGAACACTAATTTGTGCTGTTAATGAAAAGCTGTCTAATCAACACCACTAGTGTATTCCTGTTAACGGTGGGGCTTAATCTGTGTAGCCAGTATTTTGCAGGACTGCAAGTAGAAGTATTGCGTACACTTTTTAGAGTTAAAACCCTCATTGGAATAATTGTGCAAAGGGCCTGTAAATGCTAGTCTCCTGATTGATTGCTTTTGGACCTGAATTTAAAACCACGGGACTTTTACTTTGCCCTGATCAGGTTTTCACCTTCTTTAATTTCCCTTTACAAAAGTACTCCTGAGAGAGTGAATTGACCATCTCCAATCTGATTGCATATCATAAAACAAATTTCCCAAGTGTCCTGCTTTTTTTTTTTTTACGTACATAGGAAGATAAGATGTAGTTAAATGTTCTGTGGCCTTCAATAATACAGGAACCATTACTGTGTTCTAGTGTCAAGTATTACGCGGTCAAAGGCTTTTCTGAACAGGGGGGAGCATACAAACTGTAAATGTAAAAGCTGTTACTGCAAGAATTGGTTATTTCCATATGAAATATTTCTTCCATTTTTGCAGATGTGGGTAGAGAAAATATACAGTACTGTAATTTTGCATTATATGATATTTTTAAGTAGGGGAGAGAATTAAGTTGGCAACTTTGATGTGGAAGATACTCTATAACAGGGTACAAAATATCAGGAATAATTTATTAGCAAAGACATTTAATTTTCATATTACTGCTTGGTAAAAATTCCAAGTTGAGTGAGCTGTCAAAAACGTAGCACCTACAGTGTATTCTTGAATGTTTACTTTGGTTTTGAAAGCACTTTTTCCTAATATTTTTCTAGCCTCTTTTGGTGGTAGTTTGACTTACGTAGCTCTTCTACAGGATGTGAGCTTTTGCCACAGAAATCAGTGATTAGTAATTGCCATTTGTGGCAGGAAGGACTCTCTTGGTTTGTTTAAAGGGGTTAGCTGATCATGTGCTTGTTGCTAAACTTTTGAACTCTGAAGTATTAATTAGAAGCTATTTTTATTAAACTTAAACAAGTCTGTATTCTCCTATGGTGCCAAGCTAGATGTTTTTCCACAGGGAGAGTTTTACTGCATTTAACTCTGGATTTCGTAGCGGAACATGCTCTGGACGATCTGCTACGAATACTTCTGTGCTCATGTGTTCCTTTATGTGTGTTTGATGCATTTCAAGCTATGAACTGCTGATGTTCAAGTCCTTTTTTTCAGTTTACATAAGTTAAAAAGCAGATTTTTTTTTCTCTCTTAATTTTCTTCGATCTGTAAATCTAATGTCAAAAAGGGACAGTATCCCTTTGTCATCCTCACTGCTGAGAAATGGGAGACTAGTCATTGGGAACCATATGTTTGCAAGCACCACGTAACATCTCCAGTGAACCAGGAGCGGGACATAGGTGCTGATAAATGATTTGACTTTTCTGACATACCAATACAGAGGTCTTTATCCTTTGGCTATTGAGATTTCATGTTGCATAGCTTCCAGGTATGGGCAGGTAGGTTGCTTATGCTGGGAATTAGAAAGAAATCGTTGAGTTGCTTCCCATACGACAGACGTTGGTCTCTGAGGGAAGAAAGGTTTTCAGTTTTGCTCTCTCCAAAGGGGATACTGTCTCTTTAAACTTTGCTATAACTCTTTGTGTGGAAGGTAGAGTATACTAATGTTGCCTGATTTCTCTTGCATTTACTTCGTATAACCCTTTGAGCACTGGCTGCATGCTGTTAGTTTCAATCAGGCTGCTGCTTTTAACCCAAATTTACATTTCACTCCAAGACAAAAGTATTTTAATTAGCACCTAGTCACGTTACGTGAACCTAATTTGTTCTGTGTCCTGCTAAACGTTGCAGCGAGAGCATACCCTCGCCCGGGTATTCTCAAAGGGTTATCCATTTGCTGCACTTACAAATCTGTAAAGTACCTTTTTCTTTGGCATTATTGGAGATCTCTGTATATTTTAATCAACTACAGGTTTTTTGCTGCTTTTCTAATGTCTAATTTCAACAAAACATTTCCTGTGTGAATGTGCCTTCTCAGATCTGCTTTGATATCTCTCTTCTGCAAGTATTGACCTGCATGCTTTATTCTGATAACGCCCTTACAAGCTCCTATGTCTCACTATCTTTTGTGATCTGTAAGTCCTGCTGTGTTAATAAATATTATCTTGGCATATTTTGAAAATGTGGGGATGTGTGTGATTTGTTGCAAACCAGCAATGTATCTCTTTTTTCCTGAAAAATACAAATTTTAAAGTTATAGTATCCCCTTCAACTGGTGGGTGCCTTTTGTCTTGCAAAGCAGCGTGTGGGTGAGCTTCTTTCTCCTCTTCCAACGCTTTGACCTCGCTCCCCATGTACTTCTGAAACTTTACATATCAGGCTAAACAATATTTTTTTAAAAGAGCAGGTTTTGAGAGGGATTGAATAGAGGAGATGCGTGGATAGCAAGGCTGTTTCTGTGAGTTGGTTTTGAGGGTATGGTGGTAGTTCAGACCAAAGACAGAAATCCTGTTTTCTCTGTCCCGTTGTCTCCTCATCTGGATTTCCCTGCCGCCAGCCAAGGTTATGGTACGCCTTTGTGGAGGGGACCAACTGGAAAACGTGTCGCTATCTAGGCCTTTATGAGTAGGAGCCCATTAAACAATATTCCGATATTTATTTAGCTAATCTAGAGTGAGTTAATCGGTGCCCCAAAGTAAAGGGCCCTGCTTCCTTTTTCTGTTTGGGAAGTCCTGGCTTACTAAATATTGAAGCTTTCAAACACTAATGACAGCTGCAAATTTGTGTCACATAATTATGTCACTTCTAATTCCTCCAAATCCTGAGCCACTAGCAGTTTGGGATTAATGTCAAATTAGCGGACAAGGTAAAAAGCTAAAAATAATTGAGATGTGGAATAAAGTTGAAGTGTTACGCCAGCGCAAAGTGGGTTTTTGTAGTTCCTTGCCACAAGAGCAAAAACCAGACCAGAAACCAGAATACGTTTGTTTTTTTTTCTTCTTGATGCCAGTCTTGAGAGACTTTAAAATTAAAAAAAAAAAAAAAAAAAGAAAAAGAAAAAAACCCAAAACAACACCCTCTTTCATTCTGGAGAACCAGTAGGTTATGCCTAGCCCTAAAGCTTTTTGAACTGAAGGCTTGCATATAAACCTGAGAGACTTAATTCTGCAGGGCTTGTGCTATTAGTATTTGTTCAGTTAATCACACCTGGAGGAGGGAGAGTAATGTTCATGACTCTCTACTTCGTTACATTTTTGTCCAGACTTGACAGTCAAATTCACTCACTTGCTCTCATTTAGTACAATTCTGCAAACAGAAGAGCTTAACAACACTTATTTATTCTGCGAAGGCCTCTCACAGCGGAGGGTGCGTACGTGTTTTCTGAATGCCTTCCAAGCTGAGCTGAAGGGCGCAGAGACGCAGGAGCTGCCCTGGGCTTCTGCAGGACTGAGCTGAGCCGTCTCTCCACTTCCAATGCAAGCTCAGGGGGTCTTTATTTTGCTGTGAAACGTTGTTTATCATTATAATTAAAAAATAATTGGCAAATTCTTTAATTCCACAGGATTTGAAGGCTTTTCTCTCCTCTTTCCTTCTTACAGTCAGCATTCTTGATGGTTTCCACCTTAGCAGTGCTAGGTACTGCCATCCTCAACAAAAGTAAATTGGAGTAACTCCCTTATCATTAACGCTGTTCCAGAAATGGGCTTTGAATTTTTCCAATTGCTGATAGGCGTGATACAGATGGCAGTAGTACGTACAAGCCTCTCTGTTCTCCCGCTTTCCTCTCCGCCTTTATCAGGCGAAGCCCTAGCGGACGTGGTGAGGTGGTGATGCCTGTCCCTGGTCAGTCTCTGGACTTCTTGCTCAGACTGCTGGTAATGTTCCCAGCGTAACAGCTCTGGGTTTGGTGCGTTGATGTTCTTCCCCTCGGAACAGAACTAGCTACCACCTGCATCACCCTAACAACCAAAATATGATACAAGTTCTATTTATCCATCAGAATTTAATAGAAACTGAAATATAAAAACTTGAAAGTCTCCTGTGTTGGTTAAAATCACTAAATATATTACAATCTTCTGAATTGTCTTTTTCAGTTTTCTTTAGAATGTCACTAAGGCTATCAAGGGTTTTCCTTAAATGATTAAACTGTTGACATTAAAGGCTCCAGCTTGTAAATTGCCTCCAGCCATAACTTAATCCTTGGTAGTTGAAATAAATTGTTATAGTTGGCTCAAGTGAAGGGTGCCAACTTTTTCTGTAGATGAGATAACACTGGGAAACAGTGTTTTAGCTGTATTTCATCCTCTGTCAGTATTATCCTGTACATTCCTTGGCAGCTATCGCTCTGCCTCTCTCCAGCAGCTGCGTGGCTGGCTTGTATAGCTGTCGCTGTCCCCAGGTGATGATCAGGCAGGTTGGACTATGGTTTGGGTAGTTCAGAATGGAAAATAAATGGTAAATATTTCAAACCTTTTGCTTTGGAAGAAATACAAATCAGGTTTGGTCTCTAAAGCTTTCGGAAACTTACTGCACTCCAGCATGACACTGTGAAGATCACTTTTTCCATTCTTGGTTCACTAGAAAATATTTTTAAGGGAAAAAAAATGTGGTTACGTGATATTTGACTGGATCTGCCTTTTATTTTTACAGACCCACACACACCCTTCCCACCCTGCCCCCATCTTTAAGTGATTTGAGAATTTATAGCCGGGGTATTTAATCTGGGGTGTGTTTTGTGGTCTCACCAGTGCAAAGTTGACAGTGCCAATGACATGTGGTTTAACTATGTTGGGCGTAAGAGCTTTCGGATTTTTAGAACAAAACTAAACTCAAACCTGCTGTGTCGTTTCTGGAAGACACCACAGAATTGCTACGGAGATTACTAAGGAATACTGTTTTGTGATGATATATTTCACTGAAATCTATTGATACATCTCTTGTGGTAGGATTATAGGATTCCTAACGCATGATCAATTTAAGATTTGCCCTGCTTCGATGGGGAATTTGCTGTATGCTCTCAAAAAAATGCTAACTAAGAAATCACTTTTAACCTTGCAAAAAAAGATTGTGTATCCTCGAAACAAAGCATTTTCATAGACTTTTGAATGGATTTAGTCTTTGCTCATTTTTTTGATAAAATTTGATGCTTCTCATCAGTTCAGATTCTGTTCTTACTAAAAGCATCCTCCAGGAGGAAATGGCGGTAGCTCCGTAGCATCTGTCTTCGCTAAGTGTGATGCTTAAAGGAATTCATTTTTTTTCCAATTAATCATCTCTTGCTTTGAAGAAAATATTACTGATACACATGCATCTTTATAAATTTTGAATTGCCATACCAGCAAAATGAAGCTTTTATTACATTGGAGGCAATAAGCGCAGCATTTTAAGTGGAGCTTTTTTATTTATTAAACGTATCTGTGGCCTTTAAGAAAAAGGCTATTGGAGGAGCAGTTCTTAACACTGCTTAATAAAACAATCTTTTTGCCAATAATAAAGATGCCGACATCACGAAGAGTTCTCTAGGGTCAACCAAGAAGTGCTTTTTACAAGTAAACTGCTTCTTTGCTTATTACTCTGGTGGCAAGTTGCTCTGCTACCTGCCAGGGGGGGAAGAATGCTCCTCTCTTCATTATGCAGCAAATGTGCTAGGAGCTTAGATAAGCCTTTAGTTTTGCCGTAGCTGTGACAAAGGTTATGATTTTACTTCCTCTATTCAAAACCATCTAACTTGTGGCAAATGATTCTATGAAGTGCAGTGCATGGCACAGCAAAACGTTGGGGTTTTTTGCAATATAATAAAAATTCTTATAAAAGCTAGTTTACCTTGGATTATGGACAGTTACACTTACATTCTTATTTTTCATACTTTTCAATAAATTGTTTTAGGACTGCTTTAGCTGTAAACACTTTGTCTCTGAACACAGTATTTTTCCTGTAATATAATCCTCTTAGGAAAGTTTATTCACCAGAGTAACTGTCCAAATAAATAAAATGTATAGAATTGAACTATTACATTTCATCTCGGCTCTTACACCTATGCAGATGGGTTTCATGTCTGCATGAATTCACGTAGAGAATCTTGAATCTTTGTGAATAATTAAAATATTGTTCTGCCTTCCCTGCCGTGACCTATTGATTGCAGGCGAAGCCTGGGGAGTTCAGGATTCCCACCGAAGCCTGCTGCTCGTCCTGCCTGTCCCTGAGCCAGGATCAGACCAGGAGTACGCGCACCTGGTCCTTTAGGATGTGTTTTTACCTCAAACTCTTCCCAGTTATCAAAGAAATCATTCACAATAGATTGTGCAGATCTTCGCAGTAGGATCATCGCTCTTTCTTTTCATTTCCTGGCGAACACCGAAACAATAGCGATGCTTAAATTTTTCCTGGGTTTTGGAGTCAACACAAATTAAAAAAAAAAAAAAAGAGGTTGCCTAGTACACTGTGGTATTTTCAAGATCCCAGGATTAATTACAGTTGGCTAACATTTTGGAGGTTATTCTGGCACTCTCTTTAATGCTAGCGAAGCTTTCATTTAACTTCTTTAAACAAAACCGTATATTTGAGAGCACAAGGTGTGGTTTCTTGTGATAAATTACTGATCCCTTGCAAGTCAGCTCCTTTTCACCTCGGAGCCTTCTTTCAGTTCAGTTTTGCCATAAGCAGGTGATTTCATCTCTCGTGTTTACCCTTCTGTAAACTGCTTGCTCTACAAATTTAATATTCGAATGGCACTTTGAAATCTTGCTGTGTATATGCAAGGTGCTAATGTTTGTTATTGCGATGCTGTCATGTGCAAATGCAGCAGCTGCAGGAAGACTATCCCTTAGGAAAATCTGATAGGTGACACACCATGCCTCGCTACCCATTGCAAAGGGCCTTTTCGCTTTATTGTAGTAGCCGTTAAACTCTATCATTAAATTGTATATTTGTTGGACTTTTTAATTAGCTATGTATGTGGGTCATGCCTGGAAAGCAGCCTAAAGCGTAACACGCTCTCCCCTTCCAGTAAAATGAATAAATGAAGGCAGAAATGTTTTGTTAAAACGGCTTAATCCTCAGGCTGGTGTGGCCGGATTGAATAAAGAGGGCGTCTGGAAAGTCAGCTTGTTCTGGCTGTATTAAACCAAGTTGCTGCTACTGCGTGCCAGCCAGTTGAGACCGTAATGTTTATCAAAAGAGTCTCAGCTAAAACGGTGCTAAGAGAATATATTTTCTGGTTTGGGTTTGCTTTACCTTGAGCCCGTTTGACCCTAGGCACTGAGCAGCGGCTGAACATCTAATCCAAACTGACAATTGTTAATGCTGGAAAACGAGTGCCAAACGTAGTATAGTAGGGCTTTTTGGTTTTTTTGAATGCTTTAATGAAAACTACCCAGCCCCTGGCTCTGTGTGCCTTCGCTATGGATCAATCTTAGTCTAAACGTGAAAGATCAGTTGAATGAGTAGCGGACAAAGCCCAGCAGACCCTGGTCACTGTGTAGGCTCCTTTGCTGGCTCTAATGTAAGCCACCAGGCTACATCTTATACCTGCTCATGGCAGTGAGAAGAACCTATTGGCCCATATAATTGCCGGGTGAGTATACAAGTTTGGAGCTTTCTGCGAAATAATTGGATTTTCTCTATACTTAACTGAATAAATACCTTGTAAAAGCTAAAACACGATCTTCGCAATATTCATGTCATTCTTGGAACCTGTAAGTTTGAAGAGTCGGCCGTGCGGCGCTGCAGTAACTGTGATAAGCTTAAACAGGATTTCTATTTTTTTTAAATTCTTGCAACACATTTTTATACATTATTTGTGTCAAAGCATGAATATAAAATTAAAGTGTCAGAGGGAATGGGAAAGTTAGCCCAGTTTTCTGTGTGGTTGGTTTTGAGAAGAGGAAATAATGCAATAAGATGTTTGAGTTGCTAATATTTACATTTTAATTGTAGATTCTGCAGCCAGCATCAGAAAACTGAACTGGTGATCTGTGCAGCCTGTACTGTCTAGAAACATTTATTTTTCTAGTGTTTCTTCACTACCCATAGTGGGATGGTGGCTTTCAGCTTAAAAGATAAGGCAATATTCAAAGGTCAAGGCTGACATTTATTAAATGGAGATTTTTTTGGTATGAAATGCTTAGGTATTCTTCAGATTATTTCTGTGCAAACTCTAGTTTAAGCTTCGTTGAAACAACAGTTCACTGTGTTTGTTCTTGCAGTTCTTTAAGATTCTTAGCAAGTTGCTGTTGTTTTTATACAGTGTAGAGAGATTAACGTTTCAACTTCAGCTTCTAATTGTAGGGGTTTGTTTTTCTCAGATATAGATGACTTAAAATGCGCCCCATTTGGAAGCTATAACAGTGGGTCTGCAGTGAGCAGCCTGGCAAGCTATGACTGGTCCGACAAAGAAGACATTCATCAGGGCAAGAAGCTCTCCTCCTTTGTCCAGTCTTCAGGAAGTGGATCCTCTGCGGCTACGTCTGTCCTTCAGAAGAAGGAGACCTTGTTTGGCAGTTCAGAAAACATTACCATGACAACAGTTTCCAAAGTGACAACCTTTTCTAGCGAGGATGCTTTACAGGATGTTTCCTTTGCAGCCTTTGCAAACTTTAAAGACTCTGGACCAATATCCAGCGCTCCAAGTGACGATGACATTGGAGACTTTGGTGATTTTGCAAGACCTTCATCAGAAGCACAGGATGCAGCAGCTGACACAAATCAAGAGGCAGACTTCCTTGCTAGTGGTCTCTCTTCTGAACTGCAAAGAGAATCTACAGATGACTTTGGAGAATTCCAGAGTGAAAAGCCAAAAATCAGCAAGTTTGACTTCTTGGTGGCAACTTCCCAAGGCAAGGTGAAATCTAGTGAAGAAATGATCAAGAGTGAACTGGCTACCTTTGACCTGTCTGTTCAAGGTAAGCCTGCTCAGGGTGCAGGAAGCTCATAATGCATGTGCTTATCAAAGGCTAATTTTCTAATCAAATTATAAATTAGCCCATGGGGATTGTTCCAAAGGCTACTGGAAACAAGCTGAATCTTCTCATTGATTTCTATTGCTTTTGGAGCAGGTCTCATTCTAGAAGAAAAAAAATTTTGTGCCAAAAAATTTTAAGAATTGAGGAACTGCGGAAATTTGCACCAGTCACCAAGTAAATAGAAGGCTTTGGTCTTCTGGAGTAGTAGTGCATCCCTTGCTACTACTTTATTCATTTGCAGTAGTCTGTGCCTTTATGAGTAAAAGACTGACTTGTTTATATCCTAACTTTTTAGGGTCTCATAAAAGGAGCTTAAGCCTAGGTGACCGAGAAATAAGTCGCTCTTCACCTTTACCGGTTTTGGAACAGCCATTTAGAGATCGTTCAAATACTCTAAGTGAGAAGCCTGCTTTGCCTGTCATCAGAGACAAGTACAAAGACTTGACTGGGGAAGTTGAGGTAAGGAATTATCTGGAATACACGTAAATTGGCAATGACTTTCATCAGTATGATATCAAGGGTGTTCTGTATCCCAGCTCTTGGGGACTTCAGCTGTTTGAATTTAGGGTATGATTCTAAGATGGCATCTGGGTGAGGTTAAATGTTTTGATTGGAAACTGCTCATAAAAGAGGTTTCTTCTTTCCTGTCTTTAAAGTCTTGTGAAGTGGGAAAACAATGCTGTTGTCTGAAAGTCAGTCAGAATCACTTGACCTTGCAGTCTAAGCTTGTAACTGGAAATTAGTTACAACTTAAATCTAATCCCAGCTTTGGCACTGAGACCATTGGCTTTGGGAAATGGCTTAACTTTTTTGGCTGTGTGGTAGTTACTTCTCTTGCTCATCTTGAGAATAGATGGGAAACGGACTCAGATTAAATTCTGCTAATCCCCGTTTCTAGAACAGCAAACCTGTAACAAATGTGTCGGGAGTAGATATGTGCAATGCAAACTTTTTGTCCATTCGTATATGTTCTTCCTTTTGAAACTAGTTCTAACTCCCAGAAATCAAATTTTAGAGTTCAGGTGCAAAGAGAATATTTAAAGAATGGGGGAAAAATTAGGAATACGTATGTTAAAAGTTTACATAGCTAATCTGCAAATAGTCTCTTAAAATACCTGTCTACTGTATGTCTGTTGTGATAGGAGAAAGGGAAATGTGTGTGGGAACAAGATTCAGACTGTCCTTTTCTTTCAAATAGGAAAGTGAGAGGTATGCATATGAATGGCAAAGATGCTTGGAGAGTGCCCTGCAAGTAAGTGTATAGTCTCCTCCGAAACCTTTTCCTCCTTCCTGTAGGTACCACCTCATCCAGTGTTTAAGACCATGTAGGCATAGAAAGGGTGTGAATCAGCCCAAGTGGATTACAATTTTTAAACCAAAAGCTGTCACACAGCAGAAGCATTACCTCCTCAGTTAAAGATCCTATACTAATCTCCCTGTCATTTGTGATTAGTTTGGCTTTTGCCTAAATTTTCAAGTTAATGAGTTAATTTGGTGTTCCTGTGTTTTGAGTGCCCAGTAAGGCATGTTGTTTGGGGCGTTGATACCAGCATCTGGCTCTTCAGCACTTCTTGAGAAACAGGCTTGTTTAATGTGCTGTGCGGAGGGGCCATTAATTTTCTGGTAACGGGTGTCAGATGTTTCACAGCCAGATTAGTTTTCCTTAAAATTTCTTCTTTGCATTTGAGTATTAGACAGCCAAAACTGTGAATGCTGTTATTAAACTAGATAGCAATGCATGCATACTCTTAAAACTTATTTTGGTAATGAAAATATTTGGGGGAATATGTTAAGGTTTTAAATGGTCATACTTTTCCCTTGATCTACTTGTAGTTACATCATGAATATATAAAAACATGTGATGGAGTATGGCAATTATTTCTTATTTAATTTGCCTCCTTTTTTGTATAACAGTTTCTGTTGTGGACAATCTTGTTCGTAATAATTATTTTAAGGTAGATAACACCATCGTTTTATGAAATTCATTTCCACCAGGTCATAAAGAAAGCAAATGATACCTTAAATGGAATAAGTAGTTCATCTGTTTGCACTGAAGTTATCCAGTCTGCTCAAGGCATGGAATATTTACTAGGTATGTTTTAATTTACCATGCCTCTTACATTGAAAGTTCTCCTCTGAAAAACGGTAATATATAATCACTATTTCCGAAATGGTATTGCTTTTTAGCTTAATCTTTGCCTGCACCGAAATACCGAACAAAACCCTTCTGGTAAATAAATGTAATTACTACTTTGAAATAACCATCCATGACCACCTTTCCTGTGCCGTGCCTATTCTGTGCTATTTCTGAGTTACAGTTTCAGGAACCTGTGCTTGCAGTGAATTCTCTGCAATCCTGCGCTGTGTTTTATATCAACAGGGGTTGTTGAAGTCTACAGAGTAACGAAGAGAGTTGAACTGGGTATCAAAGCAACTGCTGTTTGTAGTGAGAAACTCCAGCAGCTGCTGAAGGATATTGATAAAGTGTGGAACAACCTAATAAGCTTCATGTCACTTGCTGCTTTAACGGTAAGACCAAAAATAAGCTATGTCTTTACTAAAAGAAATGTCATAATTATATGTAAAGTGACTTCACGGGGTGTCCTAACTGTACAGTTTCTGGTTTTCTCTTACGAAATGGAAGTGCACTTATTCGTAAAATCCAGCTTAAAGCTCTCTGTAAGAAAACTGTTATTTATGTACAAACGTGATGTTATCTTACTTAGTGTCTTAATGATTTAGATGACACATCCTATGTGTCCATGGACCTCTGCAGTAAGGGAAATTCAGTAAAATCTAAATAAGCCATTTTACGAAGCCAGAATAATATGGACATATCTTGTCTTTGTAATATCCCTGCAATTAGTTTTAATGCTCACAATACAGGAGCACACAATGTAGCAACACAGGAATAACTAAACTGTTTCCCTTTCTCTCTGCATTTGGAAATGCCTAAGTTTGTTTTGGTTCCTGCTACAGACTAAATAGCTTTTCCTCCTCTGAATAGAACTGCCAGAAAAAGCTCAATTGCTCTGAGACAGCCTGGTAGGAGCTTGAGAGCTTTCTCCATAACTGGGCGAGTGTTACAAGGAGGGATGGGGAGGGGCTGCCTGAGGGGTGGCCTTTAAGAGAAGGAGCACCCCATGGGAAGGGTCTGCAAAGGAACTGGGAAAAAGAGGGGCACGTTGGGGCCAGGTACAGAATACGCACAATTAGAAGGCAAGAAAATCACCTTGCCATTAAATACCTTGCACTTTTTTGTGTATGTATGTTGCGGGAAATACAATGTGCAAAATTACTTTCTTTAACCACGGTAAAACTCATATTTTTAGGGAATCATCCGTCTGTAGGTGCTTGATATCGTCTTGCATGATGGATCCCTTTAACTCAGTATATACCCAAGGAGTCTTTAACTCTTAGTTGGTATCAGTACATCGCATCAAGCATCCATAAGCAGATCATTACCATGGTTATGTTTTCAGTGAACATTTTAAGTTGTGGCTTCCTTCTTGCAATGCAACTATGGCCACTAAAGATTTTTGCTCCCCAATAAACACTTCTTTATAAATAAGGCCCAGAGTACTTGGTTTCTGCTTGAAATAGCCATCTTCAGCTCACTGTCATTCCCTGCAACACAAACATTATAAATGATCGGTCCCTTTTTACACACTTTTTACACACTTTAATCCTCTCCAGTACAAACAGCGGTGGCAAGGAGGTATTTTTGGTGATGTCCTGTGTTGCACAAAGCCTGTCATAGTATGAAATTTATACTGTCAATATTTTACTGCTTGGCAGATGAAGTTGATAGGCTGGGATTCATCTGTTTGAACTCTGGCATTGTTGATAGTAACAATCTAAAAAGCTATCAGGATCCTCTCCTGATTTAAGCAAGTGGATTAAAATTCAGTTCTTAAAGTGCTTTTCCTTGGAAGATTACAGGGATTACCTTGAAGTCCAAAGCTTGGCCACGTGTCCTCCGAGCTGCGGCGGCTCCTGGCTGGTAGCAGTCCAGCTAAATTTTAAGCATACTGGAGCTGTGAATGATGACTTCTCATATACACACAGTACCTCTGAATTTACCTAAAAGACAGGGACTCCTGACTCCTGTAGCTCTCCGAATCAGTCCTTTTTGTTTCTCTTCTCCACCTGGGTCACTGGAAGGTGTGGAACCATACCTTCTTCCCCTGGTGTTGCAGTCACATATCCCAAATGATGCAGAAGTGCCAATTAAGTAGAGAGAAGTATTCTAGCTCAGAGGCATGTGCTTGGAAGGTTAATTTTATCTTTTAAAGGATTTTGTTACAAGGTAATTTTATGCACAGCCTTGTGGTTTTTCACTGCAAATTACAGGATGACCTTCTCATTTGCTTCACTCATGCGTTTGGTAAACAAATATTAGAGTGCCTTTATTAATTTGATTGATCTACTTAAAGATTAAAGGGTGTTTTTTTTCAGGATTCCAATTATTCTCCAGCCATTCAGCAGGGGAGCATGATCAGCATACCTAGAGTATGGATTAAGAGTACACGTGTTCCGTGATCACACCATTTTTTTAAGCTTCTTGCATTTCTAGTCATTGTTTTTATTTGCACTACTATCTGCAAGCAAAGCTTCCACAGTTTTATACCATCCTTATGCAAAGTTTTAAATTATCATTTATCCTGTGGCTGAAATGTAAGATTGTGTACCGGAAAAATGACTATACTAATTTATTACTTATTTGCAGGCTTATTCCCCCATCCTTTGCCTCGCTTTAACCTGAGCTTGTGTATGGCTGGTGACCTTAATTCTTCTATGCTTCGGTTAACCTTAATATCCCATTTTGTACTGCCGTGCCATATTCTAGCTTCAGAAAAACCTTCAGAAAGAATAACAACTGCCCTTTTTTGATCAGGCAATAATACGGAATTCAGGACAATAAACACTGATACAGACACTACTTCAAATACAAACTCGTGAAAGCTGTGCTGGCCGATGGCTCGTTTCCTTGCAGCTGCACAAATAGTTGTTGCATACCACTGTTTATCTTCGGCCAGTTCTTAATACGCTGCAGTTGAAATGTAGCAGCCGCCGCCTGGGCTCTTTCCTCAGAACTTTCTTCCCCTTTTGATGTGGGAACGTGGAACTTAAGAATTCCTTCCTTTGTAGTCTAACCCTTTTTCAAGAGCTTGAGTGCTATAAATTAATGCTGATGGAGATTGCATAGCAGGATTGCAAATACATACTAATGGCCTTGATTAAATCACGCATCAGTTTGAGAAAATGAAATATGTCATCCCTGCCGTGTTGCCGGTTGTGATACCGTGGCTCTTGGTAGCAACCAGATCAATAATTTTTATCATGATGTCTGAAACTTCTTCAGTCACTGAGAATGCCTAAATTTTATTGTCTTGTTTCTTTAGCCAGATGAAAACTCACTGGATTTCTCTTCTTGTATGCTGCGTCCAGGGATTAAAAATGCCCAAGATCTTGCCTGTGGAGTGTGCCTCCTAAACGTGGATTCAAGAAGTAAAGTAAGTATAATGGCCTCTACTGTTAAACTAATTTTTAATTTACAGTTTGGACTTTCATTTAGGTCTTGGGTGTATTTAAAAAATTTTCACGGCTATAATTTGTAACTGGAAGTGGCAAAGGCAAAATCTGACCTATAGATGGGACTCAAATAGTCAATGTCCTATATTCATTGGGCTTTGGGTGTGACACAGATGTGGATAAAGGGTTGAGTTAAATTGTTCATAATGGGGAGGAAACTGGGATACTAAGACTTAAAAAGTATATATATATTTTTTTAAATAAAAATCTTTTCATGACTTTTCTTTATGAAATGCATCTCTGAGGATCACCAGGAGGGGACTATTGCAATTAGCAGAGCTGGGAGGGAATCCCAGGATATGTACAGAGCAATGCCAACCCATTAACATATATCGGCAGTTTTGCTGACTTTTTGGTTTCAACGTTATTTCAGAAAGAAGAGAAACCTGTGGAAGAGCTTCCTAGAAAAGTATGAACCTGTAAAAAACATACTCTTTATAGAATCATTCTTAGTTGAGTGTGGAAGGCTGAACTGCTAACTGGCCTTCAGCTGTCATTCTCAATTGCACCAATCATGAATCCTTTTCTTCTAGTCATTTTTTGTGACCGTAACACTTGATCCGATCAACTAACATGCTCTAGAGCCTCCCCTTTGTCTTGTCTGCATGCTTGTATCTTGTGAACAGCTTTCTGGGTTTGTGCTACTTCTGTGGTGTGGTAGAAAATTCACTGCAGTGAGTTTCTGAATTTGTAGCTGCCTGTGTGTCTGTTGCAGAAGGGGAGGAACTGTAGGGGAGTTTTGCTACAAATATTGACTTTTGGCTATACGTAGTAGGCAATGGCATTTTTAGAAATCTCTGCAGGAAATCCAGGGTGTGGGGAACAGGGTTAGAATATTTTTTAAAATAGGTAGCTGTGAAGCATTGGAAAGTATCTCCTAGCAACAAACACCAAGATGCTTTAAGCTCGTTCATGGCTTCACACACTCCGTTCAGAAGCTCCTGTTGCAAAGCAGATCCAATTAACAGAAGAAAGTAGATCCAATTCAACCTGAAATACCACTAATATCAAGAATTGCACCTGCCTAAATCACAGCAGAATTTGAGCCAGTGAAATAAATGCAGTAGCTATCTACTGGCTGGCAGAACAAGCGTTTATCTTGCCTGGATACGTAGCAGAAGTAGAAGATGCATGAAACAAGGTGAGTTAGTTGCCAGGTGTCAGATCAGGCAGCGTGCTAACCAGAGGGCTCCCTTAATACGGGGTGTAACAGGCAAAGTGTGCATCAGGTGTGATGGCTGGAGTTTTTGTCCACCTGCAAACACTTTGCAGACTAAAATAAAATATTGTTTATTGGGTGGTCTGTTCAGAGTGAGAGGGCCCTACCATGCTGTGCCATTCTGGGTGATACCTGTGCCGTACCCATTTTCCACTCTAGTTTCTAGATCCTGGAGTAGATGAGACTGTCACACGTGTTTCAACTCTTGTTATTTTAGGCCTTTAATTCGGAAACGGATAACTTTAAGCTGGCGTATGGAGGGCACCAATACCATGCAAGCTGTGCAAATTTCTGGATCAACTGCGTGGAGCCAAAACCTCCAGGTCTCATTTTGCCAGACCTGCTCTGAAAGTAGTTGCACTGAAGATGGAGTATCGGGTCTAATAATGCAGGACCCTTGGGGTAAATGGTGTGATAGGGTAAGTGGAAAGGCTCGAGGTGTGGTTAGTGTTTGAAATGTTTTGGTTTGATTTTTGTACCGTAACGGGTTAAAGCCACTGTCACATACAAATTGCTCGTGAAGAATTTCACTTGAAATGGCCAGGGTTTCAGAAATAACCAGAAAAAAAGGTAGTGTGGCAAAAAATGCGGCATTTCAGTCTTTCTCAAGATGAAAGTGGGTTAGCCTTTGTCTAAAAAGCAGTCTGCTAACCAAGTGCATAAACCTCTGAGAGAGGCCAGTACCTAGCTTCCAAGAAAAACTGAAATGTTAGACTGATTTGCATAGAAGTGACCACTTAAATACTTGAAGTACGTATTTGCAAACAAATCTTTTCTTTAATGTTTTTGGTATATGGACCATGATGTTTTTCTTTAAGTATTTGCTGCTATAATATTACAGTGCATACAATGCACGAGTCACAGTAACTTTCAAGGCAAAATGAATTATTGACTTAAAAGGAATGAGACTGCAGAGAGCTGTTGTATATTTATACTTCCACTGTTCTGTGTTGTAAATTATACTGTATTTGTATGCATAACTGGTTAGTACTGGGGGATAAGGACTTGAAAAAAATTGTCGAACTTTTCCCTATAACATCTGGATTCTTTAGTACAGGCAGCTGGATTTTAAAACTTGTAGTCTTTGGTACTCTGTTATAAATACAGACAAACTCCTTCCTTGGACTTGTCCTGAACTACAGGTATGATTTGTTGTGTTCCACCTGGCCCTTTGGTAGTTGTATGGCTGCATCACCGTTGAAAATTGGACTCCACTGATACAGCGTGTCTGCTCCTGTGTGTGTGTATATATATATATAAAACCTTTTTTGGACATTAATACGCTTTTCTTGATGGGATGCCTGCGTGTAACTTGTGCAGTCTAGTGCTATCTGTAATAACGTGTTTCTCTGACTCAGAACTGGCAGCACAAGATGGCCCTTAGCTCCTGCTAGGGGTGGGTGTGATTTAGCACTGAAGCTGCTCTTCTCAAGCAGGCTGTTTTCTGAAGCAGGCTATTGCACACCTGCCGTTTCGTTGCTTGTGGTAGGCACACATATCTGGACAGGAGGAGGTTAGTATAATAGACTATCACAAAATGTTCCCCGTACATCTGAAGTACCTGATTCTCTCTTCAGATACAATATCCAGATGACAGAGCGATCAGCTTTAGTGCTAGTTACAGAATGTTAAACCTAGTGGGAGCTTCATGGCATTATTACAAGAGCCTTATCACTCTACAGTCTTACTCAGTCTGCAGTGAATGAAGTGGGGTGTATATCCATCGGGTACAACTTGCTTCTTAATTCTTTAACTTAAGTTTCTCAGATCTCTAGAAAATCTCCCTTCTCTCCAAAGATATCAACAGCTTTTCCAAGTTAATCTTGCCTCCATTGTGAGTAGCTGACATTGACCAGTGGTTATTTGCTGAAATAGAAATTACAATGAGGAAAAATGATGCTTCGTATTTAAAAAAAAAAGGGGGAGGGGGCTTAGTTATACTAAACTATTAATTATATCAAATGAAACAGTCTTGGCTAATGAGAGTGCTAGGTGCCTGGCCCCTTATTTACACAAATTAAAATAAATCTTTCTGCTGCCTGAAATTAGCTCATTCATAAAAGAAGCAACTTGTGCCTCCAGTCGCAAGCTCAAGCTAATCAGGTGGCAGATTTTCAGTAGTGTGACAGTGACTGCCTGCCTTCTGTTGCCCAGTAATTATCAAAAAAAGGGCAGTCACTCATTGCTTGCTCTCTGTTTCATTTATTAGGTGTGAAATAGTCACAGCAGTCAGCACCATAGCTTTTGACCACATACGTTGTTTTCCATTGTAATTAGGGGCTGCTGTATGCATCCCCAGGGCCAGTATCCCTATGGATGTTTGGGGTCTGCTCAGCACAGTGAGCCAGCGCTCGCTTTTGCATACTGGCTTACAGAAGCACTTAAGCATTGTCTGACTTCAAGCAAATGCCTCGTCTTGCCGGTAGCAAGGGGACTTCTCAAGTGGTTTTGAGTATCTGGCTGACGCAAAGGCTGTTGCTTATGAAATGCTATATTGGGAAAAGGGAGTTTATTGTTAGCGTGGGTTTCCACCACAGTTCCTGAACACTTAGCTAGATAGGATTTTTTTTCTAATTAAAAGAGAATGCCACAAATAAAAGAGGCCACAATGTGAAACTTAAAGCAACCAGTATTTCACATACAGTACCAGCTATATTGCCATAAAGGCATTTTTTAGTGATGTTTCTCTTGTACTTGTTAAGCAAGTAAGTTCCCTCTCTGAGATGTATCCAGCGCGTCTTTTGGCCCATAAAAATAAGGAATCGACATTTACAATTATAATTGCAGCAGAGCTTACTGAAGTATGACACTACCGCTTGCTTGCTCCCTACAGAAGGGAAAGCAGCAGGCAACATTACTGTGTGTGTGGCAAGCAGAAAGCGTTCTTCTGAACTGAACACCGTGACGTCATGGGAATACACCAAATGTTTTGCAGGTAGATACCCTTGATAAAGGCATTGCACAATGAGGATCATCTCCCTTACATATCCTAGTCATTAAGATGACTCACTGTGGCATTCGGCATCTTCTCAGATATTACATTGCCAGCCAAAGCCCAGTGTCCTTGCAATCTGTATCCAAGGTTACAGTATTTTCTACAGTGCATTGTAACAGACCACGTTCCCCTGCTTCCTTTGCATACAGGCTAATGGACACACTGCCTTTTGCTTTGGTTTGGGTTGAATTTTATAAATGTAACTGTTTTTTCTGCATGTATTCTTTCACTAGGAAAAAAGTGAGAAATGTGGTTTTCTGTTTTTTTTTTTTAATGTATGTGTTCTCTGGAGCTGCCTTGGGGTTACCTACGGAAAGTGATTTTTCTATGTATTTGTGTATATTTGGAATTTTAACAGATTATTCGCTTGGTTATATAATGTATATATCACTTTGCCCGGCTGTATTCCTGATGCTTCTGTGCTGCCTTCGTGTGTTGCAGTTTTTCCTTGGTGGGGGGAGCGAGCGGACTGCTCCGGCCTATTCCCCTGCCCGTCCATTGCCGTGGTTTGGTTTGAGTGTCCCCCAAGCTTGCTGGCCCGTATCGGCTGTAGCCGCTTGGAGGTTATTTGTGGCGTGGGAATTGTTCCGTTCTGCACTTGGCCATTTGCTGACTTTCCCTCTCTGACAGCAGCTTCTCTTCACCTGGGTTTGTTCTGAGCCGCCCCTTCCTTGCAAGTCGTGCGGTATATATGTGAAGCAATAGCGAAGTTCGACCTAAGGTTGAGAAAGAAGTTCATGAAAACCCATGGAATGCGCCGATTTCTAGTTAGCCGCATGTCAGATTAATTAAACTTGAAACAAAAACCGCCTTTTCAATAAAAGCTGCTATTGGACAAACTACTTCTTCTGAAAGACTTTTTCGCTCCCTGGGCCTGTATTTAATTCCAGTTCTCAATATTAAAATATAAATGTCATAATATTATGAAGAAAAGTGGTCAGAAAACTTGTCTTTATGTTGTGACTCTTTTTTCTTCCCTCTGGGTGAATGTTATTTGTCTTGTAGAAGTGGTTTTGCGATTAGTAGTTGGAGCTGTTTTGGTTTGTGCTATGCTGGAGCCACTGCTGGTATTTTAAATCCAATGAGAATAAGTGTTATTAATGGACTTTAGTACATTGTTTACTTCCTTAATTCTTGCAATGCTTTATAAATCCTTCGTTGAGATTCAAACCTTGTTTTCAATAAAGAGCTCATTTCATATCTGACCAACTTGTGAAGTGGCTTGTTCCAGGACGCAGCCAGAAAAAAATGTTGCTTTTGCTCCTTGCTGGTACCCAAAGGCTGTCATCTCCGGTGAGAGCTCTGCAGAAATACACGGGCAGGGAGAAGCCCTCCCGTGACGCGGGAGAAGCCTTGAAAGGTTGACAAAAAGGGCCTTAAACATAATGAAGCTGTGTAAGTGAAACCTTCTTTGTGGCTAGGATTTGAAAGATGCCTCACCGAATAACATATAAAATATTCTGCAAGCGCTTAAGATACTCTCCGTTTGGGAAAGCCCGTGGGGAGCAGGAAGAATGATCTTCCCCTCAAATCCCACTGGTGTGCTCGCAGCAATCCGGAGTTAAACTGTGGTTTAACTCTCTTCTTTGGTTTCTATAGATCTGAGGATGCATGAAAAACTGGATTTTGGGGGGAGGACAGGGGGACAGACACTCATGTAAAATATCTTCTCTTAGAATGTACACAATTTTAACAAAATTGACTTTGCAAAGCAATACCTACAGGTATTAATACCATTGTACTTCTCCGTAATGTAATCTCAATGGGTATTATTTCAGGTGAATTCTTTATTTCATAATGTGCTTTATTAGGCAATTACACTTTTTATAGGTCTAACTTTCCTTTTTGTTTAAAAGCCAGTCTTGATGCTTTCTTGGCTGAACATCTTCCCCTCCCCTAGGTACTTATAGGTGTATAAAGTATATATAATTATTCAAAATGGAGAATTTTTACCTTCCAATTTTTATAGAGAAAATACTGTTAAATTATACACAGTCCATTTTTTAGGTAAAGTTTAATTTTGAAAGCAGATTTCAGTTTTTAGTATTTTTTTCCCTTCGAAATGTCATCCTTTCAGAATGCCTCCGGACTAGTGATTAGTCTTGATTTTTAATCTCTAGTTCCTTTTCTTACTTACCATTTCCCTAGCGCAGTTTAACTCATGATAAAAATAGTGATGAGTGAAGTGTATTTTTTTAAATGGATAGTCAGTCTCCTATGATGCTTGTTTGTCACTGAAACCGGGGCCAAGAGACACAACCATGAAACCCGAACGGGACGCAGCTGCT
The DNA here is from genome assembly GCF_034638445.1 of Ciconia boyciana. Lineage (NCBI taxonomy): Eukaryota > Metazoa > Chordata > Aves > Ciconiiformes > Ciconiidae > Ciconia > Ciconia boyciana. The sequence goes on along the minus strand of NC_132950.1, from coordinate 11,156,205 downwards.
GGCAAAACTCACTTTTATTTCAGCGGGCCAAAACTTCCTCCTTGCTCATCTGCAGAAGCAGGAGGAGATCTCCCTCTGCCAGCGCGGGACTGCGCTTTGTACTTGTGATACGGAAGGACGCCGAGATCCATGTGTTGATATTGTTGGAAAAAACGATGTGGAAGTATTTGGCGTTTTTTATGTGCGGTTTTGTCTACGTGCGTCCTGGATACCGGATAAAAGAAGGGTTTGCAGGGGGAACGGGCTATATATAAGTGCATATGGGGAACGGGCTATATATAAGTGCATACAGGAAACGTCTTTTGGGCTTTGGATGCCCTTGCAATGCTGTGGGCTTTGCAGTAACCGTTCACAGTGGTGTCTCCACGCACAGGTTTGGCGTTAATGCAGTTTGTGGAACCTATGGCCAACCTCGTGACTTCCCTGTCCAGAGGGGTTCAGAACGCTCTCACGTGCCCGTGTGCCACCAAGCCCCCCCTGTAAGTGCCCTTGGGCCTAATTTAAAGTTTGTGAACTTCTGCAGCTGTCCTCGCTGACCGCGCTGGACCTCTAACTGGAGCCTAGGGATTACTGAGCGCCGTTTCCTTCCCCCGGCGAGTAACTTTAAGCAAGTGGCATTTGCCCAGTCTGGTAAAACTCTTGTCTCTGCAGTAAATTTGAAACCTGACTTCTGGGTCGGAGCTGAGCAAAGCCCCCGTATCAAATTCACTCTGATCTAGACTTTTATTCCAACCAGGTCTGGTTTTACTCCTGATCCAAATGAGGTTGAGGCCATTTGAGCAGTTCTGTATCAGTGATAACTATTTCAGCCCTAGCGGCTTTTAGTCTGGGGAAACCAGAAACCTACTTGTGCTGCAATCCTCACGCAGCGTGGTTCAGCTTGGAGAAAACCTTTAACTGTGGCTGCTGCTCCTTACACCCTCAGCTGTTCGGCTAGGATGTCGGAAGATAAATGTTTTGAAATAGCCAAATTAATTGCCTGGCTTTTGTGATGAGGATCAGGAACTGCGGGACACCTGGATGGCCTGTAAACTGATTAGCCAAGTGATGGGAACAGATCACAGTATTCTTCTCAAGACTGAGGTCCAGATTTGTTTAAAGCCACTGCTCAGTATTACACCATGTTCTCGCTGTTACTTGAGATACATTAGGACAGTTCTGAATAGGAAACCAACACATGTTCTTGTTTAATCTTTATTGATTTTTTTTTTTTTACAAGTATAGAATCTCATTTAAATCAGATAGCTATCTCGGCATCCAGCAATCTGCGTATTCCTCCTTCAGAGATGCAACAGAGGACACAAATGTCTCATTGAGGAATGGACTTGCCTTGCTCTGCCTTGCTCTCCTGGTGGCCCAGTTACACTCCAACGAAACCAGTCCCTTCCCATCTGCAGGGAGGGGAGCGACGTCCAGGAGGCAGCGGCTACGCCACGGAAAGGCTTCTCCCACGTCTCGGGTTGGAATCGTTCTCGTCGCATGCAGAACAAGGCAAAGCCTTCTCCGTAAAGCCATCCTTGTCCGGGAGGTTGAACAGATCGCCATTTTGCGCAGAATAATTCTAGAATGCAACATAACCTTGAGGACGTAATGAAGTGATTTAGAAATGGGCTAAGGCAGATCACGACCATACTTAGAGCTAAGTAATCAAGCGGTTTTACCTACTTCCAATTTACTGGTTGACTGAGTATTAGAAAACACAGCCCAGCCCCTTTGGAAGGGGGCCATGCACACACAGTTTCCTAAATGTTTCTTTGGCTGTCCAGTGCGGGGAGGGTTAACCTCTCGCTTCTGTCTTGAGCCACGTTTGGACAAGATCTCTGTTTACTTTCCACCCACAAAAAACACCAGCATTTTTCAGTAGTGTAAGTGTATTCCAGGACTATTGCCCTGGCATGGAATGAGTGAAAAAGGATCTTGTATTTATTTGATTTGAATAATTCAAATTTTATTTTACTTGTGGCCGACATGGACTGACTTCACTCTTTTTTTTTTTTTTTTTTTTTTTGACTTTTAATACAGATTAAGAGCTGACTAAAGATCTCAAACACTATATACTGAGAGTCACTACAGATGTTAAAGAAAACACCGGCACTAGCCCCACAGCCCTGCACGCCTGCCTTCGTGGCTCTTGGAAAAACCCACTGCCGTTGAGTAGGACCTCGCTCGTTCCGTGCTAGTGCCGCTCCCTAGCCACTACAGGATTTTGCAAGGAAGCAAACAAGCTATTAACGAAATATCCAGGCTACCGCATCACAAAGCGCACTTTGTTCATTAACTCTGCCAAATGCCTTTTAGGCCTTTCCTCGTAGGATACTAATAAACTGACTAAAAAAGGGAGGGAGGCTTTATGAAAGGAATAAACTTATAAGGAGACCTCATTCTGCTAAATCAGAGAAATGCGGATGGGGGAATCCCTGTCGAGAGAAACGCTTTGAAGGGAATCGTTGGCCTTGCAGGTTAGAGAGGTGAGAATTAGTTGAGGTTCTGCTGTATGGTAAAGAACCAAAGTTGGCTGTAGAAGGAGAAGGGAATGTCTCCAGTCTGGTTGACTCAGAACAGCGTGTCCCTTCTGTTGTGCTTCCTGTCTGCAGTCACATTAAATTCCCCAGTAAGGCATCAGGGGTCTCCTCTCTCTCTCATAAACGTCTGGGATGATGCCATATGGTGTCTGTACCATTTTAACCGTCGTCTTCCCAAAGAGCTTCCTCTCGTAGTCTATCAGTTGCCTCCAGAAGCCCACGTTGGGGCGTATAACGGGGCGTCTCGATTTGACCCAGTTGTATGCCTCAAAGAGGGACACCTTGTGGTACTTCATCAGGTAGGCGATGCAGAGGGTGGCCGACCTGCTCACGCCAGCGGCACAATGGACTAAGGTGGCCCCGTGCTTCCGCGCCACGCTGTTTATCTTGTCGGCGACGCTGTCGAAGTACAGGGAGATGGGGGCGTTGGGCATGTCAGCCAAAGGCACTTTCACGTATTCAAACTGGGGCCAGTTAAAATTGGGAATCTCGATGGTCGCGTTGATTATGCAGGTGATTCCCCGGGAGAGGAGCAGGTGCCGGTTGGAGGCGACGCTGCCCCGGCTCAGGTAGAGCGAGGGGGTGATTTGGGCGATGCCCCCGAGGGCACCTTCGGAAAGCATTCGTGGAGCCATCAGAGTTCTCGGTAAGGAGTTGTGGCTTCTGGAGGTCATGGAGGATCTTGGCACTCACGCTTCCATTATGGGAAGAGATCCAACGGGATCTTCAGCCAAGGGAAGGATTGTCTGGTCTGGTGGTGCTAGGACAGCAAGAGCTTCCTCCGCTTAGTCACTGCAAAACACAAGCAACGCCACATGAGCGGGGCAGCTGTCCGATGCAAGGCAACAGGAAAACCCAACTCTCCCTGCTGTGGCCTGGACAACCTCCTGCTGGCCACCCTCCGTGGGGTAAGGCGGTTCTGGGTTTGCACAGTGCTTATTACCACGGGGCCCCCAGGCATCGCCTGGACAGATATTAACAAAAAAGTCTCCCAGCCTAATTAGCTCCAATTACTTGTCGAGGGTTTGGGCAGCCTACCTGTGGGCCTGGACAGCATTTCACCCAGATGAGCACGTGGAAGATTAGCTAACGCCTTTTCCATGGGCAAAAGCAGCAACTTCACCACTGGCCAGAGGCCAAGGGGATGGTGAGAAACAGCTCACTGGGGCTGGGTGCAGATGCCAGCAATTTAGATCGCCCTGCCCTCTCCCCAGTGCCACCCTTCTCCTTTTTTAGGTATATGAAAGGCCCCACCAAAGTACATAAACAGAGGAAAGTTGCTCATTAGAAAAGGCAGTGAGTCATGTCCATCCAGATCAGTAATCAGCTCTCATCTAGGCTGGGGAAGTGTGGAAAGAGTGACCTGGTTATGTCAGAAGCGGAGAGTAAAACCGAAGCAGAGGCTGGGACAAGGGAGGCTCTTTTCCTGCTGCTTTCATGACTGACTAATGCTTTGGAGAAAGACACGCTCTGCAAAGGCTTGGGTTCGCCTGCGTGAGCCACGCACTCCTGCCCACCTCTGCTGTGGTCCCCAGGAAGGACCCCCGCTTTTATTTCCCCTACTCCTTTAGGACTTTTCCAAAGCCAGCGGAGAAGCCACAAGCAAGGGGACAAGCCCCGGGGCGTTAATAATTTGTAAGTCCCCTTTAGCTATGCAGTCTCCAGCCAAAGACGTGCCGTGGGAGAGGCTCCAGTCAGCGCGGGCTGGGGAGTCCCTGCTCTGCCCAGGTACGGCTGAGCCCACCGAACTCTCACCGGGCTTCCCACGGAGGAGATCTGGGGGACGCTCAGCACCCCGGGTGAGAGGGCGTCTGTCCCTCCAGCAGTTAACGCCGGGTCAGAGAATCCTCAAAGGGTGGAGGGACCCCGACTGCGGCTCCCCCGGCCCTGATCCGCCTGCATCCCGCGCTCTGGGAAACACCGGCAGGTCTCGGCAGCGGCTGGTAATGCTGCCAGTGGATTTTTGGCATGGCTTTGCAGTATGGTAACTTAATGAGCGTTAACACGGTCTCCTCTGTGGCTTGTTCCCTGCTACTTGAGCAGCTACTTGAGCAGCTCCTGCAACCATGGGCCCAAAGTGCCGGCGCTGCAAGAGTTCGTGCCCCAACAAGAAGATTTTTGCTGCAGCTGTGAGCGCTCGGCTTCCCCTGCGGACACCCCCCACCGCAGTCACCCAGCTGGAGCAGCAATGAAAGGCACGGTTTTTCAAAGGAATAAAGTCCTTTGAGTAGGGGAAATCCCTGCTCTCAAAGAGCTGTTACTGACAACGCAAAGGATTCGGGCACTCACGCTCAGTAGCAAACTGACCTGCTCCAGATCACCGACGGGCACGCGGACGCTGTGGGCTGCTGAAGCTGCGATGTCTCATAGAGCGTGTCCAACGCTGCGCTGGGGAGAGAAGAGAGCGTGGCATTTACTGGGATCTGTGCTGGACCCCAACAGGATCCCAGGCAGCCCCCTCTGCTCAGGTACGTTTAAGCCACCCCATTTAGGTGTTGTCCAAGAACTGGGAAGGAGGACCGCAGCTTCCCTGCCCGCTCCTCGGGGAGAGACAGAGGCCCCGGGAAGGCACTCGCTGCCCACAGCGTAATGCCACCAATTGCTGACAACACAGCATTCAAAATCACATTAGGCCCAGAGGAATCTGAGGCTGGCACAAAAGTCATGACTCAAAAAAAAAAAAATATATATAGTTTAAGTAATTAATTTGCTCTAACGTCTCCTTTAGCAGTCACCAAGGCTCTTGCCTAGTCCCAGACAGGTAGAGCGGGTCTGCGTTTCTTTTGACGATGCCCAAAGCACACCCTCCGGGCAGCCCCTCCGCAGGGGCCGCGCTCCCCGGTCCCGCTCCCTGGGGGACTGCGGGAATTACAGGGGCAAACGGGAAGGGGCAGAGCTGGTGCCACGAGCCGCAGCATCCCGCTCCTGGGGAGCGGAGGACGGGGACAGCATCCCCTTCTTTTATTTCGCCAGCCAGCCCAGAACTAACACAAGTCCCCGGAGTGCGGGTGAAGCAGCTGCCTGCTGGGAAACGCTGCTGGAGCAGGGGAGAGCGAGAGCAATGCCTGTCCCCAAAACAGCCCTGAGCAAGGCAGACCCTCCCTCGCCCTCCCTGCTTTCACGCAGCTCGGCCGTCGGCCATCTCCGGCACAGCGTGGCCGACAGCAAGGGGCTGGCGGCTGCTCCGTGCCCCCCGCCCCGGGACAAGGCCGTGCGGAAGGAGGGCCAGGGAAAGGACTCGGTTTCCCTGTGCGTGGCCTTAAAATGATGAAGGAACCTGCACGCTGAGCTCCGGAGCGGGAGGGAAACGGGCTGGCTTAGCTTTGCAGCCAGGGGCGGAGAAGGGAGAGCTGCTGCGCCCGGTGGGTCTCGGTGCTTCGGGACGGCGGCTGGCCGGAAAGGCCTCGCACGGTGCCGTGGAGAGGCCCGTGCCGGCACGGCCGCGGTGCAGGGCTGCTGGGAGGCAGGGCGGGCTGGGAGGCTCTGGCAGGCGCTGGGGAGCTGAGACAAACCTGCCGGAGGCCAAATGACAAACCCAAACGGGATTTTTGACACCGCGCCTCCCTTGAGGATGGCTGGGAAATGTTAGCAGAGGGCGACCTGCAAACGTGCTGCGGGACGGCAGGAGAGGCTGATGGGTGCTGCCAGGGCCCCTCGCCCCACTCGCCTGCCAAGGGCCCGGGAGCAGGGCAGCAGCGGCCCTGCCTCGCTCCCACGGACCGGGGCACCCGAATCTCTGCCCCCGTGGGGCTCTGACGTGCTGCCCGGGCTCGAGCGCGCTCGCCTGCACCGCCTGCTCCTGCCAGCCCCGTGTCCTCGCTGCTACACCCGGGCTCCGGCTGCTCTCCAGGGGGACTGGGAGCGCTCCTCGGGGCGGTTTGGGAAGGGCTTTGCTGCTTTCCATAAAGTGGTTCCTGTTTGCAGGCAGCAACTTATCCGGACATTTGCATGTGACAGGCTGGGCTCGCTCTGCAAACTCTGCTGCCGCCGGGCTGGCAGCAAACTGCCTGCGCACGGCGTGCAGCCCGCTCCCGAGCGGCCACCCGAGACGGCATGGCATGGCGGCTGAGACCGACGGTCAGTCGGACGAGCGGCTTCCTGCTCCCGGGAAGAGAGGAGCAGCGCAAGGGAGGTGCCCGTCTGTCCCACCTCTGCTTGCTGTCAGCAGCAGCGGGGGAACGGGGCGGATTTTGGGGCCAGCTGGGAACGCAGGCGGGTGCCCGCAGTCCCGTGTCCCAGTTACACACCGCTTCCCTGCGGCTCCAAATGGCCGACACTGGGCAGCACCGCCTCTGCTCAAACCAGCTCTCATCCAGAAAGAGTTAATGTTTTGGAGGGAGTTCATTATATAAGCGAGAGATGAGGCTGCCGTGCTCCGTCAGACCACATCCCTGGTAGCCGAGGATGCCGCCCAGCCGGCCGCGGCAGGAGCAGATGCTGGAGGAAAGGTGCTAAGGGAGAGGGGCAGGTGCCAGCAGCCCTTCCCATGCTTCACGGCTCTCGCAGCAGGAGCTGGCTGGGATGCCACCGACTGTGACATGCTGTCTCAGGCATGTGACAAAGCCGCGGTCTTCCTGCCCACACATACCAGGCTGAGCAGCTGCTGGCTTGCAGGGAGCCTGAAAATGAAAGGGGCCTCGTCTGCCTCGGATGGCAGAGGCTGCGCGCTGGGTGCGGCTCCTTCGGCTGATGATTAGGAGCTACTACCAGGCTTGCAGCTGTGGGTCTTTATCTGTCCCGATAGCTGCACCTTCTCGTAACCCTCCTGCCTGGCCCCAGCCGGCTTCGGACAAAGGCTTGCCTAAAGTCTGCTGTTTCGCTCCCGTGAAACTCCATTTGCCTTTCTCAACACACTCGCTTTATCCTGCCGTGTCCCTGCTGTAATCCAATACTGTTGCTCTTCATGCAGTAGTTCCCCTCATTGTGCTGGGGCAGAGAGAGAAGGAAAAGAGTGAAAAGCCTCTTCCCAGCCCTTGCTGTGTGCAAAAAAAAAGAGAGAAAAAACAGCTGAAGATCACGAGGCACGCACACAGCCCAGCCCTGGCTGTGCCACCTGTGGTACCTGCAAAGGACAGCGGCAGAACGGGCCGGCACAGCGGCAAACCAGCTCCTCGCACGGGCACGGGGAGAGGCGCTGGCTGCGGGTCCTGCTGTGCCTCCTTCAGCCCCTGCACAGAGACGGGGAGAGCGGCACCGATACAGCCGGTTTGCACCATCTCATGTGAAAAAAAAACCCCACATCTCCTCCCGTTTCTTCTTGGTTTGAGTTTCTGAGTGGTTGCGTAGGCTGGGGCGGTCACACAAGCCTGCAGTCAGTGTCCTCGGGGTGCCGGAGCCTGTCGCAGCTGGCTCGTCGCCGCGCGTCACCCTGCGAAGGGGCTGTGGGTGCTCCCCGGCGCGCTGTGCCTGGGCTGTGAGACGGCACGGGCTGTCACGCCGAGGGGTCCGAACCAGGGCTGTCTCTAAAGGAGCAGCCGAAAGCCGCCTTCCAAAGGAGACGGGATGTGGTTGTGGTTTCCCGCAAAGGGCTGCAATTCCCAGAGGGTGCAGCGTGGTCCTTTGGGCAAAGGCTGGCTGGTGGTGGGCTGGTAGCAACCAGGTATTCCTGCCGTCACGTCCTCGTTTGCTGAGCTAACTCCAATTAATGGATTAATTAATCTTGTAACAGCCCTGACCCACAGCAAATCCCTTTCTAGACCCTGCCTTGGTCTTCCCCATGCACAGAGACCGGCTGCCGCCACGTCCTCACCCCGCTGGGCTGGTGGGGAGGGCAGGGACCCCCGGGGTGGCAGGGGGTCCCTGGCCCTGGGGACACGGGGGCAGCACCAGTGCAGCCCCCTCCCTCCCCAGCAGATTGGTGGGTTCTGCCATTTCCCTCATCTGCATAATCAGGGGTGGGGGAAACGAGTGGGTAATTACAGCCTGGAGATCACTCTGGCCTTCAAAGCCTCCAGGTCCTTTCCACACAGCTCCTGACCAGCACCGTCCTTGGGTGCGAGTTTATGGTGAAGGGGCAGCTTCTCCAGCACCCACTGCAGCTGGGACCTCGTCCTGCACCCCCCGGCTCTCCGCAGACCCACGGCTCCCAGCCGCGCTGCTCGGGTAAGTCCGGCTGGCTCATACCGGGCGCTGCGTGTGTTTCTGCTGTACCTTGAGGCTAAGCTGCGTGGTTCATCTGCGGTTGGATCTGCCGGGAGAAGGGGCAGGCGCTTTGCCCGTGGTAGCTGCTCCCGTGGAAGGCTGGTGGTGTGCGCCTTCGCAGGGCTGGCCAGTTTGACACTGGGTTGTATCCCACCTGGGCTGGATTTCCTGGCATCAGAGCGGCTCCTCTCCAGGCAAGGGGCTTTCAAAAGCAATACAACAATACTGATGTAATGGTTTGCGCATTGGGTGGTCCGGTCCCTCAGAAAGGTTGCTGCTGGCAATGCTTATGGCTCTGTTCCTCCAAATCTTGCGATAGCTGGAGTTTGTTTCTCTTGCTTTCATTTCCTGGGAATGTGGTCCTGCTAACAAAGGCTGAAATTCCCGCAGGAGAGCATTCCTGGTTCCTGGACCTCCCGAGAAAGGCTTGAAAACACCTCTGAAAGCTCCAAAGACCCAGGCAAACAGGCAGATGTTAGTTAACCACGCTCTGATCTCTAGGACAGGAGGGGAGAGCCTTGCCTGTCAGGCTCTAGACAATGAGTTGGCAAGTCTGAGCTTCTGGTTCCTTATTCTGGTGCTGCTGGGTGGTTTGTGTGATTTTTTTGGTTTGTTTTTTTTAATTTTCTTTTTTTAAGGGCTCCTCTGGCTTGAGAGCAGAGGCTGTGACTTGTTCCTGAGGGACTCGAGTAAGACTTGCAGTTGGTGTAGGACTGTATGTCGGTAACATGGCAATGTAGCTGGTACCTGGCAGAGGTGGGAGCATCTCCCAGGCCCTTTTCCCCCTGGACCACACGAAATTCTGCAGATGTGCGACTCAGTAGCCAGCTCACCAGGTGGGAAGGGACAGCTGGTCCTGCTCCCAGCTTTGCTGCTGCCCGCTGGGTGCCCCGGCTTTCCGGCAGCCGTTCTGCTCCTCTTGCCCTAACGCTGCCGGAGGGCTGCGGCTGAGCAGGGCGTCCTCGGAGGGGTGCGGAGGGCAGGGCCGAGAGGTACTCGGCAAGTTTAGTGCGTGGGGAGGACCAGGGGAGTTGCGGGCCCTGCTCTGCTGACAGAGCAAAGACACCGAAGCCCCTGGTTTATTCCCAGAGCATCATCTGGGATTCGAAGCAGGTTTGTGGGCTGGGTGTGTGAAATGTCAGTACTGAAGCAAGCCTTCTCCCCCTTCCCAGGAGAGGAAAAGTTATTCATTTTAGAGATGACAAATGCTCTCTAATGCTGCAGTAAAGAGAAGAGTCAATACTGCAGGCGCTGAATGAAAAAGCCTGCTCAGGGCTCTTCCTAGCCAGGCTGAACAGCAAATTGCTTCAGAAATGGTCTTGGAGAACGGCATTTAAAATAAATTTCAGCAGAGAGCACAAGCTGCAGCCATTCTCAGGGTCAGGTCTTGCTCGTGCCGAGTCCATGGGAGTTTGAAGCGGGCTCGAGGCCATCGGCAGGCCTGCCTCTCCCAGGCGTCACAGCAGCGACCACAGCTCACCCGGCAGAGCTGAGAGGGGAGAGGATGTGTGGGAACCGCCGGCTTCTTGCTCTTCTTCCTGTCCCTTGCGCAGCCGTTTGCGCTGCTGGGGTCTTTGCTTTCCTGCCTTCGGTTGTCGTGGATGTGCTCCCGAAGCTGCTAGAGACTCCTCTCGGGCGCACGGTTCAGAGCCATCGGCACATCCTCATGACGGAAGGGACAAGCGGTTTGGTTTTGAAATGGAAAAGAAGGAAGGGGAAGCAGGAGGGGATGGTGGGGTGATTTGGGCTGTGACAGAGGATGCCTCGACTGAACCCTGCCTGATTCCTGCTTGCAGCCTGCGTTACCCTCTCAGGCGAGCACAGCATGGAAGCTGTCAGATGTTAAATCACGATAATAATCTGTCTACCCAAAGCTCCGAGTAGGCCTGGCTGCTCATACAGCACCCGGCACAACTGGGTTTCCCGCGCTTGCAAGAACACACTGGTAACTTCCCAAAGGTTTCGTGGTGCGTTTCAGGCACGACTCCCCTTTACACGAGAAACTCGCAGGGTCTGGCTGCAAAACATCCCAGGCTTATCCTTGCTCAGTGACCCCAGATCAAACACACTGCGTCCATAAGCACAAAGTCTTGTTTCCCCTGGTGCGGCACTGCCTCCTCCACACACCTGGAATTCAGGCTGCTCCCATGACCCGAGCCAGCTCTCGAGGCTGCAGGGCTGACGAACCCTCATTAGCCTCTCCCAGCCTGCTGTGACGCTGCCTTTGGAGGGGTGACAGCAGACGCTCCTGCGTCACGGCTCATCTCCCTTCCACGGGCACCGATGGCGTGCCTGGTGCTCTGGGCAGGCGTGGGTTGGCTTGGGTAAGGCCAGGACTTTGCAAGCCTCACCCGGCTGCCTCCTGCAGCCCAGGAGCAGCATCCTCGCTCTTGCAGCCGGTCTCTGCTCGTGCTGCAGGCGCATCGCACCACCGAGCCTCGGTCTGTGACACTCAGCAAACTTAGGAGGGGTTAACAAGCAATTGCAAAATGCACGGATAGCATCGCAAGCGTTTACAGTTGGCTGTAAATCAGCCCAGCGTGCCCAGCTGATGAGCTCCTAAACGTCTAGCGGTGCTCTACCAGACCCTCAGCCCCTCCTCACCCTGTCAGCCAAAGCCGGGCTCCCTGGTTTGCTATTCTCCCAGCACCAAAGGAGCAGAAAAAATGGGTGGTGAGGTTTTTGGAAGGATCCGAGGATGCTACTTGGCCCATCGGCCAGAGTTGCTGCTTGCCTGCTGCCTGCGTGCCCCTCCCAGGCAGGGGGAGGCAGCTCCGTGGACTCTTTATGCACGCTGCCACTATTTCCCCGGCGAGGCAGCAGAGCCTGCCCACGGGCACGTTACGCGCTCCCTGCCACAGCCGCCCCCTCCTTGCCGCTGCGGAGTGGGAACAGGCAGGGCTGCTTCCTCTCCGCTCGACAGCTGGATCCCGCCAGCTGCCAGCAAAACCGCTCGCCGCGGGGAGAGCTCCCGGCTGGCGCGCAGGGGCAGGGATGGAGCGAGACGGGGAGCAGGCGCGGGTGCAACCTAGAGCACGCCGATATTTATAAACTCCTGCGTGATACAGCCGCTCTACTCTGGGGACAAGCTTCCCTCGGCAACCAGCAAGAGGATTTTATGCAAGAAAAACAAACCATCTTTCTTTTTAAAGCAGTGTCTGTTATTTTGGAGCCGCTGGCTCCTGGTCGGCTCTAACGCACCACGCTCTGCGTGCCAGTCGCTTGGAGAGAGCAGCGGGGCCCCAGTACAAGCCAGTAGTGTGGCCATCTGCATCTTACTTAAAAACTCTGGTTGGGTGCATGAAACGCTCTTTAAAAACCAGGATTAAGCCTTGAGGAGGCACGAACGGGATCTGACAGTTGTGTGCAGCCTCAGTTCTGTAGTCGGCTGAACACCAAAGGCTGTCTTGGAACCCCAAGTGGAGATATCATCTGTTCTGAAGCGCTACAGCTTATTTCAGCGCCAGCTGATGACATCTGGATTGCAGGTGGAGTTTAGAAAAGCTCCCCTGCTCCATTCCCTGCTCCCTGTGTCCGAGCGTGCGTGACCCTGGGGGTGACGTGGACGGAGAGGAGCCGGGGCACGCTCGGGGAGCGGACCCATGCCTGGCTCTGGCTCCCAGGGTGCTGCAAGATGGAGCCCTGTTTTTCCTGGGGACGTGCCCTGCGCAGTCAGAGCTGACAGGAGGGACGCAATCTCTTCCTTATTAGTTGAGCAAAACACAGGGACCTGGTGTGTTTGCTCATGTGTGACCCTGCTCTCTGCTGGGACCAGGGCTGCTCAGGTCTCCGCTGCCGGGGGTTGTGCCTCCTGCTTATGTGGCAGGGCTGTGCACTGGGGCAGCAGCTCTGGGCTCTGCCCCGTCCCTGCCAGCCCCCCTCAAAACCCATAAAATCAAAGGCAGTTGCAAATTCGCTGCAATGTGCCCTGGAAACTGTCTGGTGCTTCCATGCTGGCGCTCACCCGGACCTTTTCCAGGGGCACTGCCAACTGGTGCATGCTCTGAATGCAGCCCCGCTTCTCCGAGAGGTCTCGAAGCCTGGCACCCCCCAGTAAACCTGACCTGTGACGTACCCCCGCTGGAGGAGTGCCCGGCAGGCAGGCAGGCAGGGGCTGCCCACGCTTTTCAAGGCCAGGCAGTGTTTCGGCATGGGGCAGTAAAAGCAGGAAGGGAGAGCAGCAAGAAAGCAGGATGGGAATGGGCTGGTCGGCTGCGCCCGGCTGCCCGCCCGCAGCAGCTGTAAGGAATGAGGTCACCTTCTGAGCACATCGATGGGGTTGCTTAGGGTAACAGGAAGGGAGGCCAATTTTAATCAATTAGTTGGAAATCAAGTTTGCATGCAGTAGCAAATGCTTCCCATGTAAGCAGTGCAAGGCCAGCACCCCTCGCCTCCCAGTACGTAGCTCTGTCTGCTCAGGGCTTGGTGAAATTGTATCTCGCTCAGCAGAGAGGACACTGAGCAAATTCAAATTTCCTTTGTGAACTGGGACTCCTGCCCCTGTGAGCTGCTGCTCAGCCGCCCCCCAAGGGGAAGGGACCCGCAGCCACCCTCCATGCTGCGGGGTGGGATGATGACAGAAGGGAAAACTAAGTCTCATCAGTCCAGGTACCCCAACCCACCCGGCTGTGGGGCGCAGGGCTGGAGTGAGCACAGCGGTACCTGATGAGCCTTCCTGCTGGGAAATTAAAACCTGCCTGATTATTTTTTTTAAGTGGGGGAGTCGCCGTGTGGGACTAGCCCACGAGCTGTAGTGCTGGCACTAGGGAGTGCTCTGCAGGCACCGCTGCTGGGGCAGCCACCCCCAGCCCTGCAGTGCCCAAGGAAGGGTGGGCAGTGCTTTTGCCTTTCTAGTTTAAGGCTTTATTTCCAAGCAGCTGGGGAGCTGGGGCTGCTGTTCAGAGATTTCTCAGCTATTTCCGAATGCCAGAGCCCTATCTGCTAGTTGTTCACATTTCCGTTTGCGTTATGGTTGCTCGGCGTGTCTTTTTTTGAAGCGTTAAATCAGCGTGTGTGTGGCGAGGGTTGCGTACCTGGAAAGGAAAGGGGCTGGGAGAAGCTCCCGTACCTGGTTCAAGGCATCACCCCCACCTTCTAGGGAAAACCACCCTGGCAGGCAGCCCTGGAAGGAAGGCCCTGCAGCAGTGGCAGGAAGCCTGGAAGGCTTCTCCGCTGTGCTGGTGAATGGCCTCGTGTAGATGGCTCTTCTGGGGCCAGGGCGTCGTGAGCAGGAGCGAAGCTGCTCCCGGTACCCGCTGCCTTGCCCAGATGCCTTCTCCCCTCTCCTCATTCCTGACTTCTGCCTGGATGCCCAGACGCACCGTGTGGCTGGTTCCCTGGGACAAAGCTGGTACTGACTCTCAAAACAGCGGTCTGCTTGAGACTTTCTTGTGTTAGCTTCTGCCTTTCTTTCCTCCCTCCCATAATGTCTGGCTTAGATTATTTCCCCCACACACACACCCTGTACGTCTCTGAGTACTAGAGCAGCGTGAACTCTCTGCCTTTCCAGCTCTGAGATTCCAGCTGGGATCAGGTATTGAGTTAAGCCACGCAAATTTCAATATTGCAATATTGCCCTTACCGATAATGAAGCGGTGCCAGAGCCCGGATCAGACCCCGCAGAGCAGCACGGGCTCGGATGAAATCCTTGGGATTTCACCTTTGTTTCTGGAGGAGGGACGGGATGTGCGTGCCCCTGTCCAGGACCCAGGCGAGCCCTCGGGGGCAGGAAGGACAGGCAGAGCTGCACGTTCACACCTTCCAGGCGTAAATCGATTAAAACCTGCTGCATTACTGCTCCCCTCCTGACGTTCACCAGGGTCGCGTTAGCCAAGTCACAGCAGCAGATCTCCGCCGGTGGGGAACGGCACGTGCTCTCCAAACTGGGGACTCTTGGTGGTTTTTTTTTTTCATCGCTCGGGAGCTGGAGTGCCACAGAGCCTGTCCCAGCCCCCGGGAACGCGGCACACACCAAGGTGGATGGAGAGGCCCTGAGGGAGGAATCCGCTCCCTGCCAGAGCAGGGGCAGCTGATCCGGTGTATCATAAGGGAAAACAGTGTTTTGTCAGTGCTAATCCCTCCACCGTTCCTGTGGCAGTGGCATTAGGGATAAACTGAACTTGCAACATGATATTAGGACATCTGTCAATACTCAGAGCTCCAGAATAAAAGACTCATTTGCTGCCCAGTCGAACAGGTTATAATCCTTCCCAATCTCCCTACAGCCAAATGCCACTCATTCATTACTAGTGTTGCTCAAAGCAGCTACTCCGGAGCTGAGTCAAGGGCCGCGCACGCAACCGGTTTGGTTTTGAGGCCGGCCAGCCGCAGGCACGCGCCGGGGTTTGCAGGCACCGGGGTGCCCTGCGAGCCGGAGGTGCCGAGGGTGGCCGGCACCCCGGCGGGTGGAGGCCGGGGATGCGTGCTCCGCTCCGGCACTGCCGGCAGCACGCGTGGGCCGAGGCTCGTTTCCACGCCGAGGAAACACCCGACCGCTGTACTTGGCTATTCTGGCGCAAATCTGAAAGGGCTCCCTCCCTCCGGCCGGGCTTGCTCGGGGTTTAACCACCCGCCAGCCGGTTTTTTGCCTCGTCCTGCTCTTTTGGGCGCCTCCCGGCCGAGCCGCCTCGGTGGTCCGCGCTGTCCCGCCGCGGCCGGCGCCGTCCCTGGCCCTGCGGGACCGTCCTGGCCCGGGAAGGGCCGCGGCCGGGCCGGGGGCTGCACCCAGCCCCTCCGCGCCGGGCGCTGATCCGGGCTCGCCACGGCCCGAGCGCCCCGCGCTGCCGGGGGCAGCTCCCCGCGTCCCCGGCGAGCGGCCCGAGGCCGAGGTGAGGGGCCGGGGCGCCGGGGGGAGGCCCGGTGCTCTCCCGGGCAGAGCCGGAGCTGCCCTCCCTCCCGGGGAGGGCACTTTAAGGCGCGTTTACCAGGGCGAGCTGCAAATAACGCAGAAGCGGCGTTACGGCAGCAGGGACGGCCACCGACCGCGGCAGCCCCCGGCATCCCGGCCCCCGCCGGCCGGAGCAGCCCTGGCAGGGGCCGGGCTCCCCCCCGCCCCGCGCTCCCCTCCTCCGCCCCCGGCGGGGCCGGGCGCCCCCTCCTCGCCCACCGCCTCCCTCCCGGCAGAGGCCCGGGCGGGCGCACTCCGCCCGCAGCCCGGCCCCGCTGCCCCCGCGCTCGGCGCGGGCCCGGCCCGCTCTCACCATGGCTCCTCGGCGGCGGCTCCGCGCTCCCTCGCGGCCGCGGCGGGGCAGGACTTTTATCGGGCGGCAGCCGGGCTCCGGCTCTGGGGCTGCCACCTGACCGCGGCGCTGCCGGGGCCGCCCTCCGCCCGCCGAGCGGCGGTTACCAGGCTACGGCGGGGCCCGGCCCGCCCGGCTCAGCCCCCGGGCGGAGGCAGCTGGCGCCCGGCCCAGCCTTAAAGGCGCCGCTGCCCGACGGGGCCGGGGCCGAGGGAAGCCCTGCTGCCGCCCCCCGGCCCCGGCCCTCTCGCTGTGGGGACGTGGCGGGGTGCCCGTGGGGATATGGCGGTGTGCGGGGACAGTGGGGGTCCCTCTGGGGACATGGGAGGGTCGCTGTGGGGATGGGGATGTTGGCGGCGTCCCTGTGGGGAGGCGGTGGGGTCCCTGTGGGGACGGGGATGTGGCGGGGTCCCTGTTAGGGATGGGACGTGCCGTGTCCCCGTGGGGACCCTGCCAGAGCGTGTGGGGACGAGGTGGGGTCCCTGTGGAGGTAAGGCAGGTGCCCCGTGGGGAGGGGGACAGCCCTAGGAGAGGGACCTGAGCCTGGTTTTTGCGGACTCGGGACATCCCCAAGCCGCGGCCGCTGCTCTCTCCTCCCTGCGCTGGGGACCGGGGGAGAGGACGGAGGGTGGCCCGGGGGGCTCCCCGTGGGTGCCGTGCTGGGGGCCGGGCTGGTCCCTCGCTGGCGGCGGGGCGGGCGAGGGTCCCCGTGGAGGGGTGGTGTGGGCAGGGGGACCCGCACGGCGAAGGGGAGAGTTTGGCTTCGGCTGGAAACCGTAGGGCGAAGGTGGAAGGGTCTGCTCCCACCCAGCTCAGCACCATGGCAGGGATGGGACAAGGCTGCCTGGCACAGGGGAGAGGAGGAGGAGGAGGAGGAGGAGGAGGAGGAGCGCAGCCTCCACTTTAACCCCCTGGCTGCTGGAGCGAAGCGTTGCCACCCCGGCCTGCTTTTGTTCGGTTTCTGGTTTTGTTGTCGCACGTTCAGACCGAAATAGCAAAAATCCCTAATAGGAAGCTTCCCCTACCCCGAGCCCTCTGGCTTGTATCTCACTTCAGCAGGTTTCATGACTCAGCAGCCCAGATGGAGCCATCCCTCACAGCCCTCAGCACCAAACCTGTTTATTGCTCCAGAGGCTGTTTTTCCAAGAGCCTCGCCGCTTTATAACAGCCAGCGCTCTTCCTTAAAACCCTGCCTCTCCAGCGAAGGCTCTCGTCACACTCAGCGCGGAGGTGGGCGAGGAACAAAAATAGACAAATTAAGAAAACCTCAAAAGGCCAAAAAATGAAAATGTAAGGATTTCGGCTCTGCAAGCTCGAGGTTTGCTTTGCCTCTGCGTTGCATCAGCTCTGCTCTGCTCTTCCTCTGCTGCCTTCCTCGGAGCTGCACCATCTCGGGGGCAGAGACGAACCCCCGGGCGATCTCAAGTCTCCCGAGAAGCTGAGAAATGGGCTCAACCTCTGGGGGTGCCTCCTTGGGAGCTGGGGTCCTGGGACCATGCCCTCGGCTGGGGGCTCGGGGCCCTTGCAGTGCAAGCCTGGGCTGGTGTCGGCCACGGGCAGCGTGAGGAACGATGAGGATGGGTTTTGGGGTGGCAGCCTCAGCCACCTGTGGGGTTCCCTCCCCAAGCATCCAACTCCCTCATTTTCCCCTCCATTTGACCGTCATTCAATGAGAAATAGGCTCTTGCACAGCCCTAGCCGCTCGTCCCGGGCAGTTCTTAACTACTCACACAACTGTGCACTGATGTGTTTAAGGGTGGTTTTTAGTGCTGGTGTAACTTGGGCTTTTAACCTTCGCCCTGCCGGGAGCGTTATGTGCTTTTTAGCGTGGGTTAGAGGATGCAAAGAGGGAAACTTGGGAGGCCTTTGACCCAAGAACGGAGCAAATGCAGCGGGTACCAGAGCTAAAAGGAAATGTCAGCTCCTCCCCGCACTCAGCCCCGGCAAAGGCTTTGCTTGCGGGCGGCTGGGAGCGAGAACAGGGAAGGGGCGAGCCGGGGGCACTCGGTGGGCAGGCCGGGTGCTGCTGAGAGCTGGCGTCCCCCACCCCTCCTGCGAAGAGCAATCTCAGCCAGAACGGGTGTGCGGAGGGGCTGGTGGGACCGAGAGGGTTTGCTCTTGAGCGCAGGGGAGGTGTCGGGCAGCGAGTGCTTTTTTGGATGCCTGCTCGCCCGCTGCCCTGGCGTGGGGGGCCAGCGGGGCCTCCGTGGGACCCCCTGCCACAGGAAGGCAGCCCACGCTCCCATCAAGTACAGCCCAGGTTATGCGGGACAGCAGCAGCTCTCCTGTAAGGCAGACACTTGCTGTGGGCAGGTTTCCCCCACTTCCCGTAGGAACCTGTGCATCTCTTGGAAGAGATGTGAAGACCGCGTTGGGGAAAAGATGCTTGAAGCAGAACCGGACCCTCTCAGTTACGCCCCATGGTGCCTTTGGGGGCAATGGCATTGGAGGGGCTCAAACCCACCTTACCACAGCCCAGCCCGGCGGATATGCACCGGCCGTGCCCGGCGTGCTGGGGTGAGTGCCACACGGTGCAGTCCTGGGCACATTCCCGAAGGGTGCATCTGGCCCGCAGTCCATTAGCTGGTCATTAGGGCTATTAGCTTAATCACCGGGGTGTTTTCCTGCCACGCTCTGTGATCAGCATGCGATCAGCAGCCGCAGGGTCACGCAGGCTGCCTGAGTGGGGAGCAGATGGCTGCTTTCCGCACGGCCGTGGCACGCGTGTGCAGGGATCCAGCGCCCGCCATCCATCCGTCCATCCTCTCCAGTTTCCATGGCTACGCCAGAGTTTACTCTTCCCCGCCTTCAGCCGCCTGCACGGGCGTGATGCAAAAAAAGGTCCCCGTGTGATGCAAAAAGCCTGGGGATGTGGGACCTCCTGGTTTTTGGTAGCAACAGCTGCATCCCAGGGTGGTCAAACCACAGACCGTCCCGGCAGCGCTGGCGTCCCAGCCGAGCGGCACCTTTGCAGCGTTCGGGAGAGCTGTGGCACAGTTTTGGGGTGCTGCCTTCTCCCCCTCGCCTCCCTGACAGCAGCAGGGACCTGGGGGAGGCAGCGAGTGATCTTCTGGGGATAAATCCAGCCTCGGAGCCATCAGCCACCTCTCGTTCAATGTGAGGTGACAGCGCGGAGCAGAGATCCCTGAGCAGGCGCTCAGGCTATGGCTTGTTAATGGGGGAAAACAAAACCTGAGCTTTAGGTCACCGCGTGCAATTTAAGTGGCCGAATACCAGTCACCGGAGGCCTCTCTGGGGAGGCAGGGGGATGTCGAAACATGGCAGGATTTTTGTTTGCTTTCCAGTGACACAAGGAGCAGAGGGGGTAGCGCATCCCAGCCCATGGGCCGAGTCCCCCTGGGTAGGAGCAGATTTTGGCTCAGGGGCTCCCGGGGCGCAGTCGGCTGCGCGGGTGCGTGACCGTTTCCAAATCCACGGGTGCTCTGATTCACGGGGCCGGTGGGTGAAGCGGGAAGTGTTTCTGTAGCCCAGGTGTGTTGTGCCCAGCCGTGTTCGGCTGCGGAGAGCCACACGTGCCAGAGGCTTAGTCACCTCCGGGGCAATCCTCGTGCCTCGCCCCGGCAGCCTGGGCATCCCTGCCTGCTCCTGGCTGCCTGCGCTGCATGGAGCAAAGCACCATCCCCCAAGGCCAGTTTTCCCCCTGCTGTCCCGCCTGATGGGCTGTAGGTGACCGTGGGCTCTACAGGGTCATGGGGAGCAGCTCCACGATATGTTTGTTGCATGGAGGGGTCCCCTCGATGCATTGACTGGCCCCTCGTTAGACAGCGGGGGAGCAGAGATGGTGCGCTGTGCAGGGACCCCATGGGACGGGCTGCGTTTTGGCAGCTCCCTTGGCGAGACGCTGGGCACAGAGGGGTGCCGGGGTGCTGTTTGGGCTCGGGAGGGTGGGGTGAGCTTCATCCGGGCGCTCGCCCGCTGAGTCACGGGGCTGTGCAGCCGCGCCAGCCAGAGCCATGGCGTGCATGCCTCCGGCCTGGCTGGCGGGTGATGCTCCACGTCCTTCCCCGACCGCTCTCCCCGCGCCCCGGGGAAAGGCTCTGTGGCCAGGCAGGGAAGTGAGGGCTGATGGACTGACGTGGCCCGGCAGCTCAGCCTCCCCAAAGGCGCTCGCTGCTCCTTGCACCTCTCCCACCGTGGCTCCCTCCCTCCCCATCCCCACCCATGCATCACTACCTGCCTCCCGGGCAGCCGAGCCGGGGTCTCTGCCCCATCGCAGGGACCTCAGCCATCTCCTGGAAGCCCAGCCTGCAGCGTGCTCCTGCAGAGCCTGCCCCGCCAGCGCTGCGCAGGGGTGCGCCAAGCTCACGTCCCCATCGCGTTTAATGGGAAGGGTTGGGGAGTGCTGGCGCCTGCAGATGCTGGTTCATGAAACATTGACTTTCCAGACAGGCTTTGCAAAAGAAATGAGATGTTAGTGATTGTATGGGATGCCAGGTTGCTTTCTCTGGTGCAAAGGGTGATCCTTGCTTGGGGCCGGCGGAGAGCCTGCGGTGGAGCAGGCATTGCCTTACAGCTCCCGTGCCACAGAGGCCCAAACCGCTGGGCACCCCGCGTGCTCTGAGCTTGTGCTTGACCCCACGTCTGGGTTTCTCATGCTTGTTCCTACTCCATTGTTGCCTGTGAGCCCACACGGTGCTGACACGGTGCTGACCCAGCGCTGCCATGGTGTGCCAACACACGGCTGGGATGTGTGGTCTGGCTTGTAGTTCCCCTGCGGAAGCACGTTCGGCTCCGTGGGGAGCAGCCAGGCGGGACGGGGGCACGGCGGGACGGGGGCTGCAGGCATTTGTGTGCATGAGGCTGCTGGTGGGTTCGCTCCCTGGCCCCCTCCATCGGCTCCGGTCGAAGGGAGCGGGGTGGAAACGCGTGTGCTTTTCCTGTGCCACTGCGTGCACTCCCTCCGCACGCACTAATAAATCCGTGCTGGTTTTTCCCGGAAGGCCGCTGAACCAGTTTGTTGGAAGAGCAGAGGAGATTGCTATGGGGCATCGCCGAGCGGTTTGGATTTTTCCCTTTTTCACGTCGCACCGGCCAGGAGGGCGGCTCTGGTGTTTCTTTAACCGCAACTGAAAAGCTGCTGTTCCAGTGCCGTGGTGTTTGTCTCCAAAAGGAGGTGGTTTAGGTTTCACCAGCCCCACCTGACGGGAATTCGAGCAGGCGCTAAAACTAGGGCTTCTTGTGCCTTCGTTATCGGCGTTATCTGCTCTGCTGCAGCGGCCGTGCGGAGCGGGGGAGCCCGGTACCGTGCTGGGGGCGGCGCGAGCCCCCGGCATCTGCTCCAGGCAGCCCCCGCATCCTGGGGCTGAGTCACCAACGGGCCGAGTGCGTTTGCTGCTGGTGTGACGGCAGCTGAGAGACCCAAAAAAACCCCAGCACTGATGCTTTTAATGACAGGTGAATAACACGGCCCCGAAGAAGAGTCATACCGTGCATACCTCATGCGACGGCTATTAGTGGTGACTAAGACCGTGCTGGGATGGAGCAGCGACTGCCTCCCCGCATTGCCCAAGTCCTGGCATAATTAATTCTGCAGGTACCCGTATCGGCACATTAACCCAAACTGGCTGTCTTCCCGCCTGTCCCCAGCCTTGTTCCATATTTAATCTTTCATGTTCACCTGAGTCTCTAATTAAGCCAACTGCAATCCTTCGCTGAGAGCCCGCAGTGTATTAACGAGGTCTGGCATTCCCGGAGCGCTGTGCATGCGAGACCCACGCAGCAGCCCGCCAAAAACAACCCCCAGGCTGATGTTTTTTCTGTTGTTTTCTCTTTCTCTCTCTTTTTTTTGTCCCGTCCCCCCCCATCGTCCCCCCCCCCCGTAACACTGATCCCCAAGCAGGGTCTGAAGTGAGGGCCCATTAGCAGCAAAGTTCTCAAACCCAGCGTGTAGGGACTGTCTTTTTTGTTGTTGTTTGTTTGTTTTCCTTTTTTACAGCAAAGTCATGACCGGTTAGTTTGAGGTATCTGAAAAGCGCTTTTATTGGGTTTCTTTTCACTGGCAGCAGCTGTCCAGAGAGCTCGTGTCTGGGTGAGGCAGGGCAGCACGGAAATCCCACGTGCCGCTTCCCAAGCAGCTGGCGGAGGAGCCGGCCCGTGGCCGAGGCAGGAGCAGCCGCCGTCCTGCCCCGACGTCCCACCTGGCTGCCTTCCTATTACAGCATCCCAGTTAAAAATAAAACCACACGCCAAGGCAGTGAATGGGGTTCTGATTTCCCTCGGTTGCCGCGCGGGTCTGGGTGATGGGGAGAGATGCGCGTTGTAAATAGAACAGCATATCCATGGCAACCCCAACTTTTCATTATTGTTAATTACTTGCACAGTGCCAGAGCGGCGCATGGCGCTTCCCAGCGGGGATAAAGATAGATCCCCCCTTTCAAAGCCTCTCCAAATGACATCGAGGCGACAGCTAGCTCTTGGGAGGCTGGAGCTGGGTCTGGCAGGCAGCGTCGGAGACATTTTGTGAGGAGTCAGGATTTAAAGGAGGAGGGACTGGCGTGGCAGAGGGGCAGCCAGGAGCTCGGGGGTGGCTTTTCTCCCGAAAAACACCTTCCCCGTGTGTCAGAAGATGGTTCAGAGGGGCCATAGCAGCGTGCACCCGGCTGGGAGGAGGGGGACAAAAGCAATGGGGAGAGGGGCTGCCCCGTGCTTGAGCGCTGGCTTTTCTTTCCTCTCTGTTTAATGGTGCTCGAGAGAGCGTGGAGGGGAGGAAGTGCCAGCGGCGATTGTCACCGAAGGGGCAGGGATCTGTTGGCGTTGGCTTGAGCCCTTGCGCCCTGGAGGAACCTCCTGCAGAAAGCCTGCCCTCTTTAAAAACCAGTGCAGCTTGAGCTGGCTTCTGAGCGGACGAGCTCCACCTCAGCTGGCAGCGTTTGGGTGGGTTTTGCTTGTGTGTTCGTTGGGTTTTATTTTACTGGAAGTGGTTTGAAGTTCTTGGGTGAAGAGGTCCCTGCCCTGCCTCCCCCCAGTCAGCCCGTCTGACCCCAGCCAGTGCTACAAGCGGCTAAGATTTGTACCCAAACCCCTGCCGTCGGTGTGTCTCCGGTGACCGATCGCTCGCCCGTCCTCAGACCGTGGGTGTAAGCAGCAGCGGGACGGTCGTGCCACGGTGAGGTGTGCATGGCCACGGCGCTGGCCAGCCCCTGCGTGCCTCCCCCGGCCCCTGGTCCCCACCTCACCCCCCAGCCCGGTGCAGGCACAGATGGAGCTTTTTAACCCAACAGCCTTTTCCTGATGTGACTGTTCTGGCTTGCTTTCTGCAGCACAACAGTACTTTGTGTTAGAGCTTTGCAATTAAAGGTACCAGGAGCAGCAAAGAGGCGCTTCCCTCTTTGAGGTTACCTTCCCTGCTTGGGAGATGCCCTGTGAAAGGGGAAAACCTGTTGTTTGTGTACTTTGATGCTATTCAAGGGAAACATCCCAGCCCCACTTCCCCACTGCCTCGCGCTCTCCTACTTACCTTGGAAAAGAAGTCTCTGTTCTGGTTCCCCTCCTGCCCAGTTCAAGGATCGCAGTTCTCGCCTTGCCAGAGATCTTTTCTCCCTGACATTTTGCAGATGGCCAAATTATTTAGCACTGCCCAAAGCACAGGGCTTGGCAACAGCTCAGATTTGGATAGTTCTGTGTTTGGTCAAAGCAGGTCACACTCACGGTCCTGTTTGGGTCCCTCTGGGGCAAAGAAACGTCACTGAAGTTTGCTGGGTGGGGATGTCGCTGATCTCGGGATGGTCACAGCAGGTACCAGTGTATTTGGCTCACCTACTGCTTTGTTGTAGAAGTCACAGCATGGGAGACCAGGCGAGAGGAAAGGTAGTTTGGCTGTTTATTTCATGTTAAAAGACAACTGGGAAAAACATTCCCAAGGATTTACAGCTTACTTTGTTCCTTCCCTTGGCATTCCAAGTCTATACGGTCTCAATTTCTACAGACTTTAATCTTCAACATGTAGTTTATTACTGCTGCTTTTCTTTAAATAGTAGTATTTTCTAGGTAATTTAGTGGTCCCATCCATACAGCCACTGTTGTGCATTTATCTCTTCTCTCTCATGGTGAGAAGCTGATGGATATAGATACGGGCAGTTGCATGTCCTTTACAGTCTCACTCGGAGTCCAGGAACACGGGTGTAAGATTGTTTCAAGTCATCTTGATTTTTATTACAAACTAAAAGACTTCAATTCAATGGCACCTCAGGTACACAGGGTAATTACTCCTGGGGAAAAAAAAAAACCAAAACCTAAACACCTTAAATAGGTATCAGTATAGCTGTAGCTCAGTTAGGCTTTTCCACACGAGATCCCAAACTTGAGAGCACCCAACATCCCACCTGCTTTGGCTGTTAGGTTACTTATGGGATGTTATTTCAGCATGATACGTTAGCAATGGAAGCTGTTTGATAAAGACTTCACTGTTTAGTAAACCGTGCCACGCTGCATCTGAAAAGAGCCGTCTTCATCATCCAATTGTATTTTCAAAGACAAATGTTTTGTACTGAAGTCGTACAATGGATCATCCGATGGGACAGGGTGTTGCGTGTGTGTGCGTAGTGACTTGTTGCGCCTCATCATTGCTTTGTTAGTCAACTGGGTATGTCGCCGCTAATGCGGTAAGCTGAGAGAATAAGGCCCCACGAACAGGAGGGCAGGAAGGGCTGAAGTGTGTGCTCTGGGCAGTTTGTCGTGCTCTTCGCTTGTTACCTTTTGTGAGAGAATGCTGGGGTACTGAGCGTCTTTTATGTTCCGAAAGGCTGCTCTGGTCGCAACATCCAGCCTTTCCGACGAGCTGGAGCAATGAAGACTTAAACTGAGGGATTATATATAACTTGACAATCACAAATCAAGTAGTGAGCAGATGAAGCTTATTGGTTTGTACAGTGCTCTCATGCTGTGATATGTGCTAATATCACATAAAACTAACTGGTGAGGAGCTTCCCTGCAATGTCCTTTCCCATCCTTTATCACAATTAAGTTAAAAAGACTGGACCACTGCAAGCTCTATTTTTATACCCTCAGGCATGTGCTCTCTCCTTTGAAAGCTGACACTGTTTTAGGAAGGAGTACAAGAAGGGAGGGGACTGCATTTCTGTACTCACACAAAGTCAAAGTGTGACTCTCATTACATGTTGCTCTTCTGTCCTTATTCTGTGTCACTGTCAGAATAAAAGTACCGTGATTCTCTTTTTAGTTACAAGAGGTGTTAGAAATGAATGCCCATTCACATTTAAGATTAGCTTATATGGCATATGATTCTTTGCAGCGCTACGTGGCAGCGTAATTCTGACAACAACAGTGTTAAACAGCAGAGTCAAAAGGAAACCAGACAAAGAAATGTCAGTATTCATACAATTTAACAAAGCTCCCTACTTGTTTCTACAAAAAAAAAGCCCCAAAAGATTTTAAACAAAAGGAAATGTCCTTCATTCAACACTGTTAAAATCTTTCAGCGCTGTCAAAGTGACTTCAAAGCTTCTCCACATCTGTCTGCTCCAGCTGAAGCGCTGATGTCTGTCCTCAGGCTTTCGTGATGTACCCTTCTCTGATAAGGAAGTCATAGATTTTCCTGGTTTTGTTCACATCGATCTTGATGAGTGCTCTAGCCTGCGCTAGTCTCAGGCCTCCTTGTTTGTTACACTCGTTCACTAAAGCAGCTTTATATTCTAAATAGGCTCCAGGGACCAACCTCACCATCTGACAGAGCTGGAAGACAAAAGGTGACGTTAATAAACACTAACACTTGTCACTTTCTTTCATTCTGCGATCCCTGTTAGGGGAGTAACATTGTGAATATTTTTCTGAAAACATTTTAAATCTTTTTTTTTTTTGTATGGGGGAGGCATACAGTAATTGCATTATGAGCTGTTTCGATCCACAGGTAGGGAGGGGAGGAGCTTGCTGGCTGCTGCATTCAAAAACATTCCTGACTAAAAAATAAACTAGGAGGATGAAAGCAAGCTCTCAGCTCACAGGAGCGTAACTATGAGTGTGTCCTGTGTGGGCGTTGTTCTTTACAAACCAAGGGAAGTACACATGCCAAAGAGACTTGCAACCAGCAATTCAGCATGCTGGATGAGAGCCAGGGAGGGCATCTGTCTATTAATCCCCTGCAGACTAAGTCTTTAATACCTTTCTACAAAAGCAGCTATGCACACAACGCTTGCCCCCTCCGGAAGTCTAGGATGGAAACCGTGCAGGGGAGGGCATTATGTGTTTGAAAGTTTGGTAAAAGGAATTGCTTTCAAAAGCCCCGGTGCTTTGCTGTTGGGTAGCAATGCTCTTACTTAGCTTCCAAATACCAGCTGCCTTCTAGATGGTGCGCTGTATTGCTCCCAATGGAGGTACTGGCTGTCTCCTCCTTTTAATAAGGAAATGCTTAATGATTGTTCCTCATTGATAGGAAATTGCAGAATTCAGAGGAACTCAGACTTTATGTCTCAGCTGATGAGGAAATCAGATTCCCCATATACACTAATGTCCTAGTCACAATTATTTATATGCTGAATGGAGCCAGAAATGCCATGTTCCATGGTGAATCTGTGATCTGATTTTCAATGCTGCCATCTCCAGTGAAGGGGAAACAGCTTCCACACAGAGGGAAAAGTCTGAAATACATCTGCGTTTCATGTACACTGAAATCTGCCTTGTGGACAATCTAAGGACAGATTATGACTTCTATTAAAAAAATATATGTATTTTATTTCAATAGATGTCCAGTGTTGCCTTTCCCTGAATTAGAGGCCTACACTGGGCTGCAGAAGGAACTGAGCCATGAATACAGGGCAGGGCCCTTGCTGCGTTGTTTACCTCTCCTGGGGGTTGCCGCATGGGTTGCAGTCCCATCTCTGTCTGCTCCGTCAATCTTCCCTGTGCCTCTGACTGCTTTAGGTGACTGTGCCAGAGCACTCTATATGGGACTGCAAACAGCAACACCAGGCTGAACTAACAACCCATGGCTTAAAGGAAGCCAGATTCCATTCTCTGCCACATGTGCATACAAAAAGCTTGGTATATGCACTGTAAAGCAGAAATACGGAAAAAACATGAAAAGAACAATATGCTGTTCGTCTCCACAGTTCACATTAGTGTTACAGTGAAAAACCAACCATAACTGGTTGAGGTTCGGCTGTGAGTTATCTATAATATAGAAAGAGCTCTGCTATTCAGGTTCAGTGATCTGTCCAGTAAAACCCTTGCCGAAATCCTTGCCAGTTTTAAAGCCAATGTTCATTAAGAAAAAAGAACCCTTCTGCTCACAACGGAGGAAGAGAGGATATCATACTCTGGATGTTATAATAGCACGTAATAGCACCTTGGCACACTCCACCTTTCTTTGCTAAATAAGCTAATTAGCTGCAGCTATGTTGTGCGTATAGTACAGTAACTGAAATTAAGAAGCCAACTGGAAAACCTGAATGATTTTTGTGAGCAGGAAAGAGTAGCCAGGGCATATAGCTGAGGTGATATTCACAGCACCTGAGACAGATGGTGTGAGCACCCCTGCACTGTGAAGATAAAGTTTTACATAGATTATCTTTCCATTCCTTTCCTCACCTCCTTCTCCTTCTCATTAAGTTTCTCTGTCCCTGGGAGACCTGTGAGGTTCAGCGGTGGGGCACTCCGTCTACCTGCGGAGACAAGAAAGGAAAACACTGAAGAACTCTGGGCACTTTGGCGGTGGCTGTTCCTTAGGCGTGTTATCACAGAGGCAATTAAATCCCCGTGATGTTAACCCAGTATGATCCAAGTGGTTATAGACGGGGTTATTTAGGGCTTAACACAAAAACTGCACTGATTTGATAAAAGGTATGATTTTGCAACTGACTTCGTTAAGCACTGTGAATACTTGCATGAGGACTCTTATGCTGTTAACCCTGGCTCGCTGGCTTTTAGGAGGAACTGAAAGACAATAGCTTTCTGTCAAATTGGCACTGACCATGGTTAAGCTGGGCTGTACCTCCTGACTAAACCAACTCTTCCAGCCGGGGTCAGGGAGGTCAGTGCCGTGTGGAGGGTGTGCCCGGGGTGTGCACAGCGTGCAGGACTAACTCCCGGCAGGCGTGAAATCAGTACCTTGCACGGATGCTGAGATTATGTATTGGCGTGATTAGCAGCCAGTTTCTCTGATACTACTGACAACTTCATGAAGCAGAGTTTTTAAATGCCTTTAAATATGATGCAGATATTGTAAAGCAAATGCAGTTTGTGGATTTATTTTTGTCTGTTAAGATAAACAGTACTGAAAGAAATATTACAAGGTAGTCTGATAGTTCTCATTTTCGCTATTGTTTATAACTTTGCTGAACTTTAACTGGTGCAGCTTAAACTTTCATAAGGGTTGTCTACTTGCAGGCTTTTTTTTTTTTTAACTTTCAGACCTCAGAATAAAGCTAGGGTTATCTACTTACATTTTTAGAAAGTCTGTTGCCCCTGTGCTGTGGGTTGCATATTTAGTGCTGTTAGAGATAGGTCTCCTTGTCCCAGGACAGACTTCCCAAATTTGGCAAAGTGACCAGATCTTAGGATATCTGCAGCTCCATCTTCCCAAGGACTGTGCTAGCTGCTGCTCCAGACCCTGCCTTGTCCGGGTCCTACCTCTGGGACTGGGAAGTCTCTCTGTCTCTTTCTCCTGTGTGTCTGTAGGAGACAGATGGGAGCCTGTCTGGGTGAGAGCCTGATCAGAGAGAGAAGTGAAGGACTAGAAAAAAGCTGGACTAGTGAGTCTCTGGTAGGTGTAGAGAAAGTTATTTCCCAGCACTGCTCCCTCTTTCTACAGCCTGGAACGAGCGTGCTATGATGATACATGACTGAATTTGGTTTTACTCTTTTATAAACCTAGGAAATAACACACACACACACACAAACTACATTAAAGAAAACATATTGAGGCTGCAAAGTCAAGATCTCAAAATGTAGAAGTAAAGTTAAGCAACGTTAATTTGCCCTATTGTATATTCAGTATGATGCAGCCTTTAATTATATAGACACGTGGCAGTTTTTCCGCAGTATCCTTGCCTTATTCAGTATGCAGGATGTTTGCTTAATTACTAACTATATGGTATTTTGTTTGGGTTTTGTTCAACATGTGATACTGGTTGTAAACACTGCATGCTATCTGAGTTCCATAGGCAAAACAATTCAAGTTCTCTTGGCCTCTTCTCCTTTGTTGGCCACTGAATACCTGACAAACAATTAATTTCATTCGTCATACTAGCCCTTCAGCTGAGGGGATACTGTCCCCATTTCATGGACTCTGGATGCCCAGCCTGAGAGGCAGGATGCTATTTTTTCTCCAAAATACCAGATCTTAGCTATCACCAAATAACTTTAAAACATAGCGCATACTGCAATGACTAATTACTTGGTATTCTGTCCCATATTTCCAAGGCTCCTGGCAGAAATGAGGAAGAACATATAGTCTCAGTGGCCACCTCTGAGAAGTTTATTTCAAGTGGTTTATTAGCGTCCACATAAAAACTGGACGTAGAGACAGAGCTAGAAGCCAGTTTTCCCTGGCAACATTTACAGCCTTATAGTAAAACTTTATCCTAGTCTCATTCATTGCGTGCCACCCTGTGACCTCAACAAATGAGACGGGATTTTATAGAAGTCTTATTCACAAGGGCCTTGACTGACCCCTGAATCTGTCCTTACTGAGCACTGAGAGAAGTAGGGGTCCTCTTGGTGGGAAAAAACCATAGTTTGTGATTACAGAATTAAAGAATATAAAAGCATATTCATAGAAAAGGAAAATTGAAGTTGCATAGGCAACCTGTATGATCTCATTCTGTCACTCTGGAGTGCTTGATGCTGCAATCACTGCCTGCTTCTCAGGCAACTGTTTATTGGTGTTCTGCCCTCCAAATCTGCTTTCTGTCAGGTTCATATTGCTATGGTATGTGCTATACAGATTCATTAAAAAATTGGATTAGCTTTATCTTTTAAAGATAAAATTTTGTTCTCATGTGAAAATTATTTTCTTTCCTGCCTTGTTAATGTAGCTTTAGGATGCATTTTCCATGTGTAGCCAGAAAAATCTAGAAATTCAGCAAAAAACCCTACAGGATTTGCACATGGAATCAGTTGCAGATTGAGGTAATGTTGACTTGAGCCGTGCTTAACCACGAGGCTTGAGGACTGACGCTTTTGCACTGAAGCAAAAGAGTCACTCTCCAACTGGCTGTCGGAATGGTATTACTGATGTATGGCTGGCCTTTTGTCACAGAGCATCATCTAACAGTTACCTGAATTTGAAGGAACTGGTACCGTGGGACTCAGGCCGGAATCACTGAAAAGAAAGGAAAATTTCAAATTGCCTTCATGTTTTTTTAAGAATAACTGCATATATTTGCCCTGAAACTACTTTTTCCCCAACTTCTAATAATTATACAATGCAACTTGCATAACCCAGGCCCTGATCTGAAGTCAACAGGATTTCTAAATATTTAGCACTCCCAGACTGAAGACCATGTCTGAAACCTGTTTAAAAAAAAAAAGGGGGGGGGGGTGGGGGGTGCAGGGGGACAATAAAAAATTCAGATGAGACTGACTAGGGATATTACAAATCATCATCTCTGACCATGTGGCACATAGGATGCACTTCTTTTGGAATGCAGCGTGCTCCTTAAATCAAACGCTTGTGCAGGGTGACTGCACATTAATAATGCTGCTACATCTAAAATAATCTGAAACCTTTCAAGTGTCATCTGTGCCCTCATTAATATCCATAAAGACCTCATTTCCCTCCCTGACTTTATTAACAGCAGTTAAGTTCCTGAAATACAAAATACAGAAAACTGAGATTTTTCAGCCATTACTAGTCACTTCCTTGTCTGCACTTCAACAAGCACTAGTGCTGTTATCCACAGTTTCTTGCCCTTCTGAATTTTGCAGAGTGTTCCTACTGTAATAAATTGGGAATACATTTGTTGTTATCAGCCAGAAAAATGTGTTTGATGCACCTGACTAAAGCATAGAAAGAAGAATTTCGGTGAAGAAAAATTTCTTCAGCAAAAGGGTTGTCAAGCATTGAACAGGCTGCCCAGGGAAGTGGTGGAGTCACCATCCCTGGAGGTATTTAGAAGCTGTGTAGATGTGGTGCTTTGGGACAAGGTGGTCTTGGCAGTGTTGGGTTTACAGTTGGACTCGACGATCTTAAAGGTCTTTACCAGCCTAAACGATTCTATGATTCTATAGGTATGTAAAATGCACAGTCTTACTGTAACCGTACATATCGGCTTGTCGACTGAGCCACTGCTGGCAGGCACTGCTGTCCTGGATGTACTGCAGGACTTCGGAAAGCATAGTGCGCTTTAGGCGTTCCTCATCTCTTGTCTTTTTAAGGTGATCGTATGTTCTGGCACCTATGGCAAACAGATACCACATTCTCACCAGCTGCCTTGGTCAAAATTTTCAGACTGTTGTTTTTCTACTTTAGAAAGTAAGTGAGAAACTGTTCTCTAGCTCTGGACCAGACTCTGCTATTCTCCTTCATGACAACTACTTGGCATCAGAAGGTATTAGATTCCACCCTGCGCCCCTCCCCCCATTAATTTCAGGCCAAAAACAAACAAAAAAGGCTTCCGTGATCCAATTCCAGGATAAAACAGGCCATTTCATCTATGTAGAGGTCTTAGGCCTCTCTCCAGATATCACACCACACTTGTTGATAGCCAGTGAAAGTGTCCAGA
Organism: Ciconia boyciana; assembly: GCF_034638445.1. Taxonomy (NCBI): domain Eukaryota; kingdom Metazoa; phylum Chordata; class Aves; order Ciconiiformes; family Ciconiidae; genus Ciconia; species Ciconia boyciana. The sequence goes on along the minus strand of NC_132950.1, from coordinate 11,124,606 downwards.
GATAAAGCAGGGAGACCACTGTGCCATGACATATATTTTTTTTTCTGAATCTTTTGCAAAGCGGTGACTAAAGCAGAGCTCTGCTAGACAGCGCGTTCTCCAAGCTGATGGCTCAAACTAGCTTTAAAAAAGCACAGCTGGACTGAGCATTATTGCTAAAGCCTTGTTCAGTTAAAGAGCTAGGCAAATGCATTTCAAAAATAAGTGTCTTTTTATTCAACACATCCTAAATGTTGTAAAATCATCCTTCCACACCTTGATGAATGGGAATGGGCTGAATAATGCATCAGGTACTTACTACAGAAATTGGTGATTCCTGCTGCTCTGTATTCCTGTAGTCGCTTTATTTCCCTTCGCAGCTCAAATTCCACTGTTTTACCCCAAGAGTAAGCAGAAGGGAAATCCAAAAAAATAAATGTGGGTCAGTGGGGGTGGCAGTGAACTGTGGTGTACTAGGAACATTGCTATTTCTTATTCATCATTGCTATTTCTTATTCGTCTACGCAGTTCGGCTATGAAGTACACAGAACCACAGACAGGGTTAACCTCTCTGCACAAGTCTGTATCAGATCTCAAACTCACTGTGTCCTAACACTCCTTGATCACAGATTTAAGCTGGTTCCTAGCATTTGTGTGCTCAGAAAAGTTATTTTATCTTCGTGCTTTGACAGTTCCTTTGCCATACCCTGGACAAGGCAAATAACAATAATGTAGGATTTCTGGAAGGCATTTCAATAGGTTTGAAAAACTACTCCATCCAGGCTCCTTACAGCATCTAATATTGTCTTTGAACTATGATTTTCATAACTGGACCTTCCAAAATTTTTCCTTGCAGACAACTCTTTTTCTGCAGTCAGTAAGATTAAATACCCATGTTTCTTTTGCTCAGAGATATTTACTGCCTATAGCTTTTATCAGCTGGCTTCCAGGCATTGCTTAGTTTTACAGTGAGCAAGTTTGCTTGTCTCGAATTTATTTACTCATACTACTCAGGAGATCTGTATAATGTGTGTACTTGACTATCAGGTTAACTTGAGGACTTTGCTGTCACTACAACAACAAAACTGGGTTCCAGGACTAGCATTCACATGTGGGACTCATGATTTTGCAAGATCATACTTCTGGTATTTCACAGAGGGTGTCCTGAAAATACAGTCACAACTGTTTAAATGCTTTGTTCCTTCTAATGAGCAACAATTTTCCCAGTTTAAGTCACAGAATTAAGCAGGATGTAATGACTCATACTGGAATTTGACTAAATGCATGCTATGATTATGCACAAAGACTCAAGATGATTTGGTGATGGAGCAATGCCTCTCCCTTTAAGGTAAGGGACATAATGACAGCTGTACTATATAATTATGTACACATATAATAGTTTAACGTGTATCTTTCAAAGAATTCAAAATTTGCTGCCAGCTCTCGACTTCTCAATACAGACATAAATTTTAGGGATTTTGTTCTTTCAGTGACATAGAGTCCCAGTAAATGAATAGCGGTCTTTGATAAGAAAATACTACTTCTAACACATGACCAGAATGTTCAGTCAACTGAGAAATCAAACAAAGAACTCAGACACAGTTTAGTGGAAAAAACCCACTTGCTGCTCATTTAATGTATCAAACCACAAACGTATTTGTTTTTCTGAGGTAGTTAGATGGGGGAGGAGGAGAAAAACAACCTCCTGCCTCCAGGAGTGGTATATATTTAGGAAAGATTGGAGATGATGCAACCCCTCATTATGCCTATTGAAGAACATATATGCTAAAACCCTCAAAATACTTACATGCATGGCTTTCAATGAACTTATCATGCTCTACCGGTCCAAGAATTCGTGCAAATCGTCGCATTGTTTCATAAAGGTCTTGAACCTCCTTTGGATATCGCCTTTCTAAAACTAGACAGGGAAAAAAGTGATACACCTTATCACTCCTACTGTGAGAAGAAAATAAATTCAGTGGAACCTGAAGTGATTACCAGCCTCTGTGAACTGCCCGAAGATCAGGATTTGGTACACTTCTTGGCCATTTTGGTGTCAAAACTACGAACTGCTCAGTAAAAAGCAACAAAATTATACAGCCCTTAAAATTCCAAAAGCATAAAGGATGATACTTAAATGTTGTTTGATCATTTCTTAGAATAGTGAGATGCACTTAAAAGGCCTATATTTCACCTTCACCCCTCTCCCTACTCAGTGGAGCCCGAAATGCTTCTGAAGAGCAATTCCAAGGCAATAACTAAAACACTGAGCTGTGAGTAGTTAGAGCCAGCTGGTTGGAAACAGTTGGGATAGGAAATCTGCTGGAATTCAGACCATCTGAATATGGTCCAGTATGAATAAACCACACTGGTGCACTGGAAACAGTGAACATGCAAAGTTTTGCTTCCCGAGTAGGGGCCACTTTAAAGTTAAGCAGTTACACCTGATACTCACTCTGAAATTTTCTGAGGTTGATTAGGCCATGATCTCTTATAATTCTGTAATTGAGAGCAAAATGGTATTAATAAAAGGCATTAACTCGTGTATTACCTCATAAATACACAGGCTTCAGACTTTGATTTGGACCATCAGAGGGGTCTAAAACTAAACATGTATGAGATTTCCATAACCCTTGAGCTGGCTAGCTGAGAAACATGATGTAGTGATGCAGCATGGCTTTAATCAGGGTAAATTCTGGACAGCAGTGTGCATTAGTCCAACTCTGACAGCACTAAGCACAAGGGGAGCTACAATCAGTTTAAAGGTTTGAAATTGCTTCTTTAGGCACAGATTTCGCATCTACAGTGTCTTATAACTTGTCCTTCCAAAATTGGAGGTAAGGAATGTCTCATGAAGCATGATTTCCAGCTTCAGAGAGAGACAGACGTCCTTCTACTAGAGCAAGGGTGAGACACGGACTGTAAATTTCACCACTGGGAGCAGGATGAAGGAATTTTTCCATGACAGCTTAGATTTTAAAAAGAGGAAAATGATTTAGGTAACTCATAAGTTTGAAATGCTCCTGACAGGATCAGGGGAATGAGCAGAGTAAAAAGGCAGGTAAGATATTTGCAAGTGCATGACAAAGACATTGGTCACAGGTTTCAGCAAATGTCATGTGGTCATTGCTATGTGGTGATTCGATAAACACCCAACTTTTGCAAATGATAAGAGATACTACAAAGTTGGGCTCCTCAAGGTCAGGTTGGAATTTGCTCTATAAAATGCATTACATTTTCTTTAGTATGTATAAAAGAATATTCCTGTCCCATGTAGAGAAGCCATTCTGAGAGTGACATCAGCATTTTTATGTCATTTTCCAGATTTTTGTCCCATCCTGCTGTAGAAACTTTACAAAAACTGACACCGATTTGAGTTATGTAACTGAGCTGTATGGCACTTTCTTTTAGTATGACATGATTTATCATAATGGAAATAATACCACATAAATATTTTTTATTTATGAACTACAAAGAACCAGGTCAATACATATCAACTCTTACCTGTCATTCAGCAGAACTATGCTGTATTATAAGGAGAAGGAAGGGAGGAGTCTTACTCCAAATTATTAATTCTTCCAGCAGGGAGTAAGAGAGCAAGATATAATTTTAAATATTGAACAAAGTATTTGAAAGTTATAATAAAATTGAAGTTAATTAATAGATTGAGTCATTCTAAAAAGCTGTCAAATGATCTGAATAAATTATTCAAACTCAGGTCAGCAATATAGTTATCTTCATTACACATTGCGGAAAGCTAACTTATGGACCACTAAGATTTAAAAATAATGATGCAAACATTTCTATGGACAAAGTGGGGGTCTAGCAATTAGTCACAGACTGGCAGGTTTTTTTTCCCCCTGAAGTAGAAAATGAATTATGTGCAGTCCATCAGCATTATATAGAGAACAAAAAGAACAGAGATTTGCCTCTTTTTTTCTGGTTCCTAGCCCTGGATCTGTGACTGGTTTCCCAGATAATATTTCAGTTTCTCATTCTGCAAAATGGCTACGTGCTCTCATAAGGTGTGATCTCATAAGGTGTGATCTCATAAGGTGTGATCTCATAAGGTGTGATCTCATAAGCTTAGATATTTATGTATAACTGGATTTGGGATAGTAATATGAAGAGCACTGACTTCCATGCACTAAAAAGGACTGGGAAATAGGCTTTTCACAATTATGACTTGTTTTGAGAGTTTAAAGGAGGGTTATGGTGTATAGAGGTCGTCTGTCAACCATGTGTACAAATAAGTATCAGGGTCTGTTAATCTGTGTTTTCTGGTCTGGTAGCATTGCTAAAGCCATGTGCCTGATCTTAATCTGTGCACAGAAGGAGAACCACACATCCAAGATGAAGCCTGTCATGCAAATCTCATAGCAGAAGGTCTCCATGCATGGGAATTGTCTGGAAGGATGCTACAGGAAATCAATTATGTGTAGTATTAGGACAACACTGGGGCCCAAAAGATGGTAATGAAGCAAAGGAACACAGTTATTGCTTGAAAACTCACTTTTTTCTTCTCTGTCTTTCCTTTAACCTGGAATGATAGATATCTACAACTGCAATCTTCAGAGCTGCAAAATAATAATAATAAAAAAATTACAGAATACATAACTAATCACTGTATTAGGCTAATTTTCAAGCCTTTATGTTCATGGTAGGCTGAAATGGTAACTCTACTTTGCTGTTTTAAAAATCCCATGGCAATTTTACGGGGGCATAAACTCACTAGAGGCTAACCTTCTGCAGACTATACATGCTACCTGTAGAAGCTTTCTTTTGCTTATTCCTTCCAAATACATTATTGCCTATAAATATGAACCTGGGTAGATCCTGAGAACTCTTTTCCTCTTCCTTCTTGGACTGTTTTACTATTAGTGCTTATTTGCTCCTTCATACATGCAATTGCTAAGTATTCCTTCTCCTGAAAAGCAAATTTATCAGATTTAAGGATCTGAGGTATCATCTTTGGACAAAGGCTTCTTTGCACAGAACAAGGAACTCCAAAAAATAGAAAGACACAGTTCTGAACTGTGAAGATTCAAAGTAGCCTTTGCTACAGTTGTTAAAAACATCTACAAGATTTTAGCTTGTTAACTTCTAAACTTATCTGTCTGCCAGAAGAACAAAGAATAGTTCACGACAATGTGAAGAAGCACAGGAAAAAGCCATGCTCATTAGAAATCATATCCTTTTCAAAATCAAATCTGTCTGCAGTCTGGCTGATCCACTCGGAGATCCTTCAGCTTCTTTTTCCTGTAACCATTAGGTTAATAAACTTTTTTGGTAAATTCTTGAAAGAAAAGATGAGGAGACACCTATCACCTTCCCTTCCCTCATTTTGTTAAATAATGCAAAAATTCTAGGTCATTAAATAAGCATAGAGTTGGCTGATTTCCTGGTTGGCTTTTTTCCTTTACGTTAATCATTTCAATATGCTCTCAGAAGGAAGAGGCTTAAGACTTGACAGTGCGTTTACAGTCTGGAGAGACAACATGCAGCTCTTTGAAACCAAGCAAGAGCACGTCCCCTTTCAGCCGGCTGTCCTGTGTAAACAGGGGTGGCCCAAGTATGACACAATCCAGAATCCACTCCTCTCCCCGTAGTTACAAGGAAAGAACAAAACTGATACTGGCAGTTTATTGAGTGCACTCTCCAATAAATAATTAACAATGCAATTAAGAAAGAAGTGTGGTTATGTGTCTATTTTAAAATATGTATTTATATGGAAACACCAGGAAGCCCCTAGCCTCTAGGCAATTCATCTGTGCAGTCCTCTGGGTAATAAAATTTCTTACAAACAGAGACAGCTCAAGCCCAAAGGCTGGGCGTATTAGCTCAGGAGCCAACAGTTTTGAGTTACGCTTGCTGATCCTGTAGTAGCAAAAAAATCTTCAATTTATACAAAACTGATCCGATGTTAATCTAGGAGCAAAAGATTACATATGAAGATAGGAGGGGTGGTACAATATTCTTACTTCTTTTTGCAAATTTCTTGCAAAACCAGAGTGTTCAAGAATCATCATGTATTTTCATAAAGAGGTATTGTAAGTTTCCTAATTTAAGAACAAGCCCAGGTAGCAAATTCTCCTTCTTGCTTAAATGTGGGGACAAGAAATTGGGAAATGCAGCAAGTTAAACATGAATGAAATATATTACTAAGTGTTGGAATCGGTGCCAATTTATGGTAAGTATTTTTATATTTTTAAACCCTCTGCAAGCTAAGCTAACATGTTATTTTCTGGGGTTTGTGTGGGCAGAACTTAATAAGTACATGCAGAAATTGCATTGGAGAACCTCTATAAATATCACAAGTAATTATGCACCTATAACCATTGCATTTTGATGCTTTCACCTGAGTGCACAATATTCTGAAAGAAATTATGATCAACTAGGGAGGGGAAGGAACAGTCATGAGAAGAAATGAAGGAAAAAAATGGAGCTTCTGCTTACAGAAAAATTAGTATTTGCTGCCACATGCGCTTTTGGAGGGGCTTTTGTTTTTAATAGACATATTCACACAGGAACAGCCGATTACAAAATCTGGAATGCATGAATAACTCAGGCTACTATACTGTTACATGCTGCATTGAAATGAGAAAAGAGATGCTGTATGAATGAAAATGATTTGCCCGTGCTTTTCCTCATGGATTATACTAGGGAGGCAGTGTGTACTGGCAACTTAAGATAATCCAAGCTGACACCGTGTTCAGTGTCCATTTTGGGAAAAGATAAGGTTCTTTGAGATGGTCAGAGTAGCTTTGAAGAATCCAGTGATAGGCAGAAATTCAAGGCTCCTTTCTTCATTCAAAAAAACCCAAAATATTTTGGTTTCTCAAGAGTGTGTCCAAAACAGTTTCTTCGCTTTTCATTCCTCTTCAGCCTCATTTGGTCTGCAAAAATTTTTTTGAACGCTAATGAGTGAGACCTTTGTCTCATGCTAGCTAACCTCTGTTTGGCATGCAAGGCCCAAATAATGGGAAGAATGCAAACTAATCAAAGTAAACAGGCTGTGTATCCAGTGTGTGCCTTGGTTAGTACAAACTTAATGGCTACAATCCAAATTCACCCTCCCTAGAGGAAAGCAGGACCCTAGGCAAACAGAGTATCTGCCTTCAGAGCATCTCAGGAACTTCCACAAAAGAATAAACATCATGTAATATTTAGAAGGACATTGACTGCCTTGTATCTTATAAAATGAAATTTTACTACTGTGCAGCCAGAGTTGCAGTCTATTTCCACTCACTTCTAAACCTGTGGTTTCAGCAATTACGTTCCAGTGTTAGAAGTAAAAATCATTTACATGAGAAGGAAAGGGGAGAAAAAGCCAGGAAAAAGATGAATTACTAATGTTATAATTCAGTCTGATGAAAACTTGTAATTCATGAAATATTCAAGCACTCTGGGCTGAATTAGATTTGTAACTAGTTGTTTCTTTTGATCTGTTCATTATGTTTTTGTTTAACTGCAACGTGTATTTGCATGCACTTATTCTATTGCAAGTACTGAAAAAAAGTTAACCATTCAAGAAGTTAATTGAAGTATGAGAGATTTCATACAATTTCTACCATCTCACTAATATCAAGAAGTGACTGAACAATGCCTGTGACCTCCTGTCTGGTGGGAGGAGCTGCTGTCAGCAGGTACAGGTTTCTGTGGTCCTCATAAAAGGCTGCCTGGGAGTCTTTCCACCTTGTATTAAATTGCACTCTTCTTTCTTGTGGGAATACTGAGAACTTGTTTAGAGTGACACAGGAAAATATAACAGGGAAAATGCAATGACACCAGGAAACAGAGGTCAAGCAGTTTAGATCTAGAACTTTTTATAATATGATTTTAACAAAATTTTAAGAAAAGCAGAGCAATGCGGAGGAAAGGGAAGAAGGAGGAATTCCGTTCCAATGAAAGCATCAAATATTCCTGTGTTATGTGCAACCTAGACATTGCAGCACTGATCTGTGACTTGTGAAACAAAGGAAAGGAAGAGACACCATAGAAATTATTTTGGTCGGTGTGTTCTCAGGGTCTAGCTTGAGTAACTTTCAGAAAATGGAATATAAAAGTAGTTTTCAAAAATTAATCTTGAACCCAGTGAGGTTTAATGTATGGCAGGAAAACAAACTGAGGATTTTTTCACAAACCTGATACTTAATCTATGCTGCAAGACCCCATTTGGGTTTCTCTGGGCTATAAAATGTGTTAAAACCCTGTTTTACATCTTTACCTTTAAAAAAAAAAAGTTTGCTGCTTGGCGAGCAAAAATTTGTCTTGAGCAGGTGTGGAAGACAGCCACAGGGCTGCTTTTCAAGGACATTTCTGTAAGATCTAGTGTAAGAAGTTTGCCAGTGGGCAGGGCTGGGGTAGAGAGGTGCGTTAGAGCCACTGCCTGGAAGTAGCAGGACAGGCACCCTTGGGAGAGATTATGAGAACCTGGGCCTCCAGGGCTGCCTCACAACCTTCTCTGCCTGTTAACTAGAAAGTACAAAGGTTCCTTAAATCATCCAAATGCCTGTCCCTGCCTTCAGGTCCAAGTGTTGAGCCATTTTCTACAGTTATGAAATCCTACAATTAGGTTGCAAAATATTCTCAAGCAATCAAGCAAAGTCAGCATCTGAGATCTTTAAAACTGCAGGACAGGGAGAACGTGGCTCCTTTCTTTTTTGTATTAACTTGGAGAAGGGAAAGATCTAATTCCAAAGTTTTTTAGAAAATAATTCTTTCTTTCCCCAAGATGCCTCATGTAAAAGAAAAACAGCTGGCTAGACCCTGGGACTTCATTTTTTAGAGGCATTCTCTCTCACATGGGCAGATCTAGGACAGCTGTGGGAAGGAAGATGCCAGAGTTCCTGAGCTAAGAGATCGAAAATGTAGTTGGTCATGCTCCATAACCTCTGCCAAACAGTTTTCACAGGGCAAATGCCTGACATCCTATACTAAATACTGAAGACAACTGAAGAACGGACTAGAGAACATCCAATTAAATTATCAGGCAAAAGATTTGACAGACAGAAGGAAGTATTTTTTCACACAACACATAATTAAATTGTAGAACTCCTAACTCAATTGTGGAACTCACCGCTACAGGATGTTATGGGGGCAAAAGTACAAATACATATAGTTCTAACAGTAGTTAGCTAAGTTCATGGAGGACAGGTTCTTTGGTCAAAATGGCCTGAAGACAGCCTATGACTCAAGAAATCTCTAAACTTACCACTGCAGGAAATGTGGAAGATATGCCAGGAAAAGTATCTGCCTATACTTGCCTTTTCTTACATTCTTCTCCTGTGTGTCTGCTATGGGGTACTAACAGGACACTGAGCTAGACAGACCAAAGGGTCTGGCCCTGCATAGCTTTATGATATTCTGAAGAGATGAGGAAAGCTGATTTTTGCATTCAGATTGACAACTTAAACAGGAGGCTGGTAGGAGATACCTTAAATGGCTGAACTGTGCAGTGGACTGAAGACAGGTGGGAGGGGTACGCAAGACAGTGCTGGTAAACCAGCTTGAATGAATATTAAGCTATCAATTAATGAACAGAACTAGGAGATCGTTTTGCTTTTTCAGTTTACCAGGACTCGGAATAGGACATGGAAGCAAGAAAATATATCTTTTAATAGTAATAAAAAGAAACAGTAGAGAGATGGCATGATGAATCCGTGACATGTCCACAAGCCAGTCCTCCTTTCAATAAATGTTAAAAGGGAAAAGAGACTTGACATATGATTCTCATAACCTTTTTTGAGCCAAGGGAGTTTGCATTCCTTAAAGCTCTGTGTACACTGCTAAATTTCAAACTGATTTTTTAAGTTTGGAAAGACTGTCTGTACGTAACAGAATATGTCTGTCTCCAAGGGATGCTAAGGCTTTAGCTTAGAACTGCCTGACATAGATGGGAGAATTCTAAAGCGTAAACACAGTATTTCTAAACACTGTATGTACTTATAAATGTGAGGAAAAGTATGATGTTTTCTTATCAATGGATTAAAATGTCATTTTAATAACTCCTGTTATTTGGTATTAAGGCAGCTACGTTCACAGAAACTCAGTAGCACTAATTGGACTCATACAACAACCATCCTCTTCGCAATAAAAAAAGTAAGTTGTCACATACAGCTAATGCTACTATAACTCAGTGTGCATGTTTAACGCATGAAAAACCACATAATTTCAAGAGCAGAACAGTTTCAATGTGTTGCACATAGTCTTAAACTACATACCTCCTTGCTGCCTGTATTAATACCTATCCTGATATCAGATTTCCTGAACTAACAGAGGTTAGAATAAGTGACCTATCTTCTAAGAAACTGGATATGGCAGGGGAAAGGGGTATTAGCAACGGAGAAGAAAGCGTTCCTCTTTCTGAATCAGAACAAAAGTTGTGCCTTGTTACGATGCTTACAAACATTACATAAATGGAAAGAACAACTTTCAGCCGGGGAGGGGAAGTAATATCAAGGCATTGGTGTTTCTGTTTTTTAACAGGCCTGTAGGTCTGTTTATTCAAACACTGATGTACTGCTACCTGTTTCCAGACAATCTGCTACCTCAGATATTTGTTTATACTTAGCTAAACTTTCTCTAGAGTTTATACTGGATAAAACATCATTTGTGTCTTTCCTAAAGAGATGCCTACTACTGGTGGAGACTATTCGATTTCAGTCATGTTCTACTTTAGAGCTGGCTACATTTCACTAGTGAGTGAAGTGCATTATTCTATATAGAAGTACCATTTATATGTCAGTTGATTAAGAGCTTTTAAAAGAGGTTTGAAAGCGAGGACCACAGAAATGCCAGTGTTTAAATCCCAGCGCACAGAACCGAGATAATTAAAAATGTATGTTCACTTTTAAAAAAGTGTGTAGAGAAAAAGAGACCCAATGAAACACTGTGTAGGCACTCTGAAACATTGTTTTCAGACAATGTACAAAAATATGGCACTTACCATGCAAAATGTCTGAATCATCTTCTACAAAATCAATATCTCTTAAATCCCATTCAGCATAGTTGTCAAACTCCTGTTCAGAGGTGATTAATAAATTGTCACTAACTAGCACTAAAAAATTGGTATCAAGTTTCAGTACCCGTGGAAGTACTGAAAACAGAGATATTTACTCATACACAGTTGTACAACGTTCCATCCTTGAGCAACATACATGACGGGGTGCTTTAACTAGGGAATGTGTAATATGCATCCCCGTGGCTGGAACTGGAACAGGATGCAGTGATAGGATAATGAGAATTAATCAGGTAATCTCCATGACTCCCACACTGTGGTGGAAATTCTCCTCAAATATACAAAACAACAAGCCCCTATATGGCTGAATTCATTACTTCATGTACAGGAGCTTGTTTTGCAACAGGAATTGGGGCCCTGGGCCCACAGCTAAAAACACTGAAAACAATGCAGGTCTTTCAAGTGATCTTTGGATCAGGCTCATATGTGCTTCTCTAAGGCAAATGAAATAGAAGCATGCTGAAGCTGACCCCTTTTGCTAAGCATCTAATTCACAACATCTAGTCCGCTTACATAAGAGCCATTCATTACTGGACATCTGGTGGTAGCAGCACGCCTTACAGCCCCTACACACAAAGGCAGTGACTCACAGATTGCCTGCTAGCAGCTTTGCAGGCCTGCAGCGCCACCTCTGTAATTAAATCCTTGGGTTAATCACTGCCCTGTCCTCTCTTCTGATGTTTTTTATATGAAGAGTAAAGACCTATAGGCAGGGGCAAACAAGTGTGCGTTTGCTGATCTTGCATTCAGGAGCAAATTTTAACTAATGGGAAAAGAGAAAGTCTTACCTCAACAAAGTCAGCTCTCGCTGGCATGTACCCAGCCATGTCCCTGGAGAGCAAGGAATCAAAAGTAGGCCGTGGGGGATCATCAGCAGCTGAGAAAACAAAGCTTTTTAGTTGTTGTGTAGGGCTTCAGGTCTTTTTTTAACACAAAACAATCCGTAAATAGGTGTTTCTTTTGCAGGAAAGGTGGGAATAATTAGTTGAAGAAAAACACCCTGATTGGGCTTTTATTCAGCGTTATATTCAGAAAAAGACTGAGTTCATCCAGAGAAAAATGCAGTAATCTGAGATCTTCATAGTATTCTCAGAAGTCAAACACAGAAATTCAAGGTAATAAATAGGTTAGAAAATGCAAACTCTACATTTCAGAGCTCAGTGTCCCCCCGGTACACTTCTGCAGATCACCTGGTCTCAGCGTGCAGGTTCTTTTAGTTAATAGCAACAGGGGTGTTAAATCTGCCATCTTCTGGGTGCCATTTACAGAGAGCTGCAATTAAGGCCATACAACTCTCAATTTTTACAGCGCTTCCCAACTGAGGAGCTCAGTGCTTTACAGACAATAATGGACCAAGGCTCACAACACACTTGTGAAGGAGCTAAGCATTATAAGTCCCATGCTACAGATAAAGCAAGCTGAGGCACAGAGAATTTGTCTTGGCCCAGGTCACATAAAAAAATCAATGACAGCCAGGGACAGAACCAAAATTGTCCAGTTCCTACTGCTTTAGCTCTAACCACTTTATTGTGAAATTTAAACCTCCAGATACCAAGCAATCTTTTTACCCAGTCATTTTGGAGAGCTTTATAATGGAACAGCTGCTAGACTGGGGGAATTCTAAAGATGTTAAATTTAAGGAAAACTGAAAATTTGTTAAGTTGTTGAAATTTAACATACACTTTTTAAAAGGCAGTTTTAAAGAGAGAGGTGTGAAATCAGTGTAGTTTAAAGGGGGTGATTTTATGACAAACCACATCAGCAGTTAGGCCTGGTAGCCAGTGGATAATCAGATGAAATGGTTTAAAGGCAGAAATCCCTTCTTGGTGAACATTGCTACGCAGGGTCTGCACAAGAAAAGTAACCACCCCAGCATCAGGGTGAGAACGCACCCTGGTATTTACCATGAAGGACACGCTGTTATATTGTGCTACGTGTGACGTAGCTTTGAGGTAGCTTGTCCTTTAAACGAATATGCACATCCAGGCTTTTGCTGCGGTGATTTCTGTGAGTGACCATTTCCACTGGCTGTGCAGGAACTTCTGGTTTTGAGAACCTGATGTTTGTATCAGGCCACTCTGTTCCCTCCCTTTTCCCACTGAACTGGCAGTCTTGTTTATTTGATACACCAATTATTTAATACAGTGTGAAGAAAAGCCTACTACTAGCATTATTCAAGTTAGCCATCAGAACAAGCTCTCCTGTTGGGAATGAAAGCAAACTGCATGTGTGGTGCATGCCTTTCTCCAAAGGCTGCTCGTTCCCCTTTTCGAAGAGCAGAGACCTTGCTGGGAGGCTCCCTGCGTGTGCTAGTGGGCAGGGGATACTCACGGTGGAAAGGAATGGCTGTTTCGTTGTGCTGCGCCTCCTCCGCCTGCTTCAGGTTCAGTAACGTAGATGCAAACAAGGGATTGTTGATGAAGTGTTTCATATAATGTTTCTCACACTCCTCCTTGGATTTTGTACACATCTGGTTGGCTACGTCCTGCCTGAAGTGGGGAGAGGGGGAGGCTTAATATGAAGAACACAGAAATGTTGAGGGGTTTTTCTTTCTCTAGTGGGAAAAGATAATTTTGGACAAGAGATTGATCGCATTGTGTGCAGAGAACTGATCTGTGCTGATGTCTGAACTCACATTTCGCGTACTAACACTGAGCCAGTACTTACACGTTTGATACAGTGCTAGGGAGTACTTTTTTGGTGGTCATGAGCAACGCAATTCACTGTCTTCACATGAGAAACTCTCTGGCTGATGGAACGTACCGAATCTTTTATATGTTTGAAAATTTAGTATTGTTATTTGAGAGTTTTTTATACATTTTACTACCTCCAGGTAATGGTAGATTCTAAGTCTGGAATTGCATTCTGCTTCTCAAGTTTCTCTTGCGATTTTAACTGGATAGTGGTTTCCCCTTTCGTGCAGCAACATTAAACAGGTTTTTTTTAAACATAGAAATAGTCGTACAAAACACATTCTAGAAATCTTTGCCAAACTTTCTTGGAAAAGTGGTTGACTAGAAACATGAAGTATTTTGTCTTAATAAAATGGCTGCGTAAGTTGAGGACTTTAAAAATAAGAAGTCCACCAGCAGAAATAATTTTAATTTCTGTTAAACTAAAAACTGGATGCAAGGAATTCCAGGAAGAAAAGTCAGTTTTTCCTTTATTTGGTAAAGGTTGAAAAAAGCCAAGTGTTTAAAGAAAAAGTTAAGATTACTTCTATTGCTAAGTAGGGCAAAGTATACTAGACAGCATACTTGCAGAACATAACTGCAACCAATTTTCAGTCTTAATTATGACAGCAATGTATACATAAGAACTCTCAGTACTGTTTCAGTGAAGTCTGGAGTTCTACACTTTTAATACAGCTATTTTTTCATGAAGAAGGGAGATAACACATGACTACAGATCTCCTTTACTTCCAAATCCATAAAAATCTTGTAGCAACTACAGAAATTAGCAGAACATAATGTAAAAATATTAAGCATTTCCAGTGCTCAATCCTAAATAAGACAGAGAAGCAGGAAACTTCCAAAAATAACAACAATACCTAGCTAGTCAACCGTAAGCAAACTGAAACCATACAAGATAAGAAATTCTGTAGTTGGTTTTTACATAGGAGTAAACTGAGGCACAGAAAATCTTGTGCAATAATTGAGCTCCTTCAAAACTGAGTGACTTTAATGCAAACTGAGGGAACTTTGTACTTCAATGGAGGTGCCCTGTATCTCACAAGAAGCCTTTAACAACTTCCTTGTATATCTAACAGACTTGAAAACAGAATCTGCTACCCCAGTCTTCCACTTAGCTGCTAAATTAAGTGTCTCACCCACAATAAGTCACTGAACATTCAATGTGCACAGATGTATTCAACAGCAAGATCCAGTGAAATGAAAGGAAAAACTACCCGTCATTCACTGAAGTTGGCTGAACCACTAAATTCTCACCAGTTTCCAAATCCACAGTCCATCACAGCTTCTAGGAGTGCCATTTCCTCTTGAGCTGTCCAGTTAGGATCCAACACAGGGAAATCGGAAGTCTAGAGAAGAAAAAAGCAAATCAAACTGCTGTGATCCTCTGTTATAATCCACCACATGAACAGCAAAGAAGTTCTAAACTACAGGGCAACATAGTATATAATACTGGTAGTTTTAAACTTTTACTGTGTCCTATGAAACCTGATCAAATAATTGTTGAATTATTTAGGGCATTGGGTCATCAACTACAGTAAAAACTAGCTTGTCACTACAGATCTTCTGATATACTGTTACATGTTGTAGCTACCAGCTGTAATTCAACAATGTTATGCTATGAAACACAGTAAAAACTGCTGAAGAGTTTTAAAATTATTAATTTTGGGGAAGAAAAAAAAAAAAGAATAGTGAAACAGAAGTTGATTCACATGGTTAAAGAACTGGAAGTCTAGTGAGACGCATTGTGCTATATAGGCACAATAAAAAATGTAGCTTTAAATGTCTCCACTATTGCATTATGTTCCAGGTGGACATTCTTCTTTGCTCTCAAGGAAGACTTTTTCTTTTTTTAATAGTTCTAAACCTCTGAATCAAAGAATTGTATCACTTAACTTTTCAATGTAATATTAGTAAGCAAGGGTCTAACTCTTGGGAAGTTATGAAAGCTCACGATTGAGTAGGTGTTATCTGAAAGGAATATTTACCATTATCTCATAAGTATGATCACTTTGATGTTTCTTGTATTCAAATCCTCGGGTGAAACACTGTAGAATAAAAGATTAGCATTATGTTAGTCTCTTACTTCTGCCCTGAAAACGTTTTAACTGGTCCCTTTTTTCCTTTTATTCTCTGACCACTGGGTATCCAAAACTGACCACCTGATATGCTGAAAAAGATAATAAATTTTTAATCATTTTAGAAAAAACATAAAAAGGTAGAAAAATCTTTGTTAAAATTGTGTTAAGTCTGTCTTTGTATCTTACTTGTCTTTTGCACCAGGACATAACTCCTGTGAATTGACATACTTTTTTGTTAAGTATTTATGGCAAAGTTAGGCAGGTGAAAGGAGCTTGATGGTATGTTTTAAAGTTCCAGGGAGAGAGCACGGAACATTTCTTAAGTATTGAAAACACAGTTTCCCTTTAATCTTGGTTTCCTGTTTACAAAGCACTGGCATGGTTTGCACCTATTTTCAACAGTTAAATTTCTGTTTTTTTAAGTACAGGTAAATGAACAAAAATATACCCAATACACAAAATATGGGTTGGTGTATTTTGTACATCCCTGAGCACAAGGCTAAGATCCTTTTTCAGTTTTAGACGTTACTGCCATTTTTTAATAACAAATAATGCAAACTTATTTATTTAATAATTAAAACTAGCAGTACTTTCTGTGGTTATCAGATCACACGCATAATTTTTAAAGAACTATATCTGGTCACAAACAATTATTGTCAATATTGCAAACTTTCCCCAGATTTTCTTTTCCATTTGGGAGGAAAAAACCAACATGTGGTGACAGAGAAAGGGTGTTTCTTGATGGCTTTTCTTTTCCATGCCATAAAAAATGACAGAAAGGATACCTCTCTAGACATGCAGCAGCATGCTCCGTTACACAGTCAGGCTGACTGCATGTCTTTAGGTAGCTTTGGCTGCCTTCACAAAGAACTCCTTCAGCTGCTCATGCCTCAGTTCTTCAGCCTCCAACATTTTCTTTGTCATTTCCCTGTCCCTGAGCAAATAAGTGTGTTGATACAAGTTTACAGAGACCAGTTATTAATGTGTTTATGGAACAGCTTGGTACTGGACAGGCCTTTGATGACTTTCTCAAAGAAATTAATGCCTTTGCTTTTATCCTTGCACTCACCTGCAAACACAGGAGGAAGGGAGGAGGCCCACACTCAGCACACTTAACGTAGGGCTCTGTGAGGTACGAAGAGCAACCTCGGCATGGAGGCTTATCAAAAGGGTCATCTGTGAAGCCAAAAGTAAATCTCATGCAACACAAACAAGGCACTGGTTTTGCAATCACCCAAATTCACTTGTGCCCAGTAATTTTAAGTGAACTCAACCATATTATAACCTCTTTCCTACTGCAGCTTCTCCAAATATCTGTTAAAAGTTCCTGTTCAGCTAGAGTTGCAAGAGAGATGTTGGCACTGCGTCCCTGCTAAACCTGATACACTGAGGGCTAAACCTAAACTTGTGCAACGGACTCAAAGGAAAATCTTCTCTGTAGCAGCCTCCTGGTACAACTCAGCAGTGATGCCGGGAGCCATGCTAGATGCCTAACTTGATCCAGTGCCCATGCTCGTGTTCTGCACCGAAGACCAGACCCAGGACCTTATTTGTGGAGAATACTGCACAGACAGCTGCAGTCTCCCATCCGTCTACCTCAAGTCAGACTCGTAAAGCATATTGCTGTGGTTGCAAAGGCATCAACGAGATTGTTCTGTAACCTGTCCAAACCTCAGACTCTGCTCAGATTGCTGAACAAGGAATGAAACGCTGCTCTGCACATTTTTCTTATTTTGTTCATTGCAAAGTAGTCAAAATAAATAGACTGTCAAGTTATAAGCCACATTTTTTCCAAGAAAATGGATTTGAACTAGGCCAACTATAAAAAGTAGATAGAAAAAAAGACCCAAATTCACACTGAATCATTCATATACTTGTGCTCTTGAGCATTTGATCAAAGAAGTGACTCTGTGGACAAATACTGCTAGTTTTCTGTCTCCCTCCCCCAGACGGCTGCTAATGTCTTTAAACAATGGCAAACACTTTCAAAATGTCATCTTATCGTACTTACTACTGAAGGAGGCCAGGCGCTCCATTCCTCTCTCTCGGTGGTGTTCTTGCTCCTCTGAGTAAAGCCTGTCTTGCCTAAAAGCCCGTAGTGTAAGCCTTGCCCCAACCAGTATGTCCAAAAAGGGTATTCTCTCCCTGCAGACGTCTCTCACGCAGCCCTCGCAGATGAGATCCTCCCAGAGCGTCCTGAACAGAAAAGCGAAAGAGCTATCAGCAGTCTTCTTAACAGGGACCATTTGACATGGCTGAGAGTCTGTTTTCTATGTATGAGAAGAAATCAAATGCGGAGAGATGGGGTACAGCGTAAGAAGAGATGTGAACTGATGGAGATATAAGCCAGTCCTGAACTGAGGCTTTCAGTGGGAATGTATGGGCTGAGCAGAGAATTATGAACAGCTGTTGTGCAAGAAAGTGTTCTGCACCTCCAAGAAGCACCGGGAAGAGAACGAACAGGTTAGAAGTGGCATGGACACAGCAGTGCAAAAATCTACCACACTCATGTCAATGACATTTTCAGTGTTGACTGTGTGGCAGCTTCTATGAACAGGCCTGATTCACCAGCACCTGTACAATGAGGTTCTACACTGCTGTCCACCATCAGGGAACTGAGTTGCTGTCCATCGTGGGATCTCTAACATGTCTCACTTTTACAAGGTATTTTTGCTGGGAATGGCTCGGGCTTCTCATTTATTGAAATTCATGTTTCTCTTTCTAGACTTTTCTCCTCCATGCACCGCATGAGGAGGCACGGTCCTGCGACCAGTGACACCACTGAAGCTGTGCAGCCCCTCCACGCAGCTGGAAGGTGCTGCTTCCACACAGCCCCTCCACGCAGCTGGAAGAAGCAGCTGCTTCCACCCTGGCTACACATCCCTGCACCTCTCCTTGGATCCTCAGACAACCAAGAGCAACTTCCAGGCTGGACTTTTTACCCCGTGGCCGTAAGTGACACCGCACCGCCACCTCTGGGCACTCACTTCACTCTGTGCATCGCGGACCATTTACAGGGCTGCTTGAACCTGTGCACCACTAACCCGCGGTGCAGTGCCAGCACCAAGCACGGCAGCACAGCCCATTCCCGCAAGAGCCCATTCCCGCAAGAGCCCATTCCCGCAAGAGCCCATTCCCGCAAGAGCCCCTGCCCTCCCCCGCCACCCACCCCCCACCCCCTCTTCCCCAGGCCCCGTCCAGCCCTGGCGGACCCTTCTCCCCATCACCGCCAGGCGGCGCCCTCCGCCCCGCCAGGCCCCGCCCCCGCCAGGCGCAAGCGCGGCCCGTGAGGCGGGTGTGGGAAGCGCGCGCTCCCGGCAGCCCGCTCCCTCCCCGCCCTCCGCCGGCTGCCCGGACGCCGCCCTTCCCGCTTCCCCCCGCCCCGGAACCGGCTCCTCCCCGCTATGGTACGGTCCCGACTTCCCCCTCGCCCCTCACGGGCCGGGCCGGGTCGGGGCGGCGCGCCGGCCTCGCCCCCGCCGCCTCTCACCTCACGCCGGGCGGCGGGCAGGCCCCGCGCGCCACGGCCTTCCGCGGCCGCGCCCCGCCGTGCGCCTGCGCCGCGCCAATGCGTGCGCGCCCCCGCGCGGAGCCCGCGCGCGCCGCCGGGCCCGCCCCGCCCCTCGGCGGGTGCGGCTGTGGGCGCTGGTCCTCGCTGCGGGGCTGCGGGTGCGTGGGGATCCCACGGGGGAGCGTCAGCGGCCGTGGGCCGCGGCGGGGGAGCGCTTCCAAGCGGCGGCAGCTCTGCGTGACGTGCGGTGTGTCTCCATCTCCCGTCCGCCCCACGGCTGACGCCTGCCTGTTTGTCCGTCGCTTTTGAGGCTGCACAGTGCGGTGCGTAACGAGGAGGCCTGGGCGGCCTCGGCTCTCCCTGTGGTACGGCGCTGTGCCGCCGTGCAGAGGCACCAGGGAGGAACTGAAGCTCCTTCCCGTAGCAGTTAATAAATCGGCTTTCAGAGGGTTCCTGCCAATGAAATCATCTTTTGGGGTTCGTCCTTTAAGTTTCTGAGGTAGCGAAGGCAAATCTTGGCTGACTTTCACGTGAGAAAGGGCTCTCCAGTCCCTTCCCTGTCTGCCCGCAGGCGCTGTCCTGCCTACGAGATCTCCTCGTGGCTGTCTCCCATGCACACTGGGGATGTCCTTGTGAGCTAGGTGCACATGTGGGCTTGGGCTTGTTGAGCACATCCAGTCAGAGGGATTTGAATAGGGCTTAACGAGTCTTGCATTGCATAAACCCCTAAAGCTCGGGTATGATTTAGCTAGTTGCTTTGTTTAGAGTAGGCATTTGTTTTCGTATTAGGCGGTCTGCACAGCCAACCTGGCGCAGTGGCAATACACACCTCGTGGTATCTTTCGTCGCCGCTGCGGTAGCTTCGTATGCTGTATTGTGTTCCCGTGGGGACGTGGTACTCATTCAGAGCCTGGTGCAATTGTAACAGCAATGCTGACAATTAAAATGTGGTTTAACACAGGTAGATTCTCTGTATGTTTATGGTGCCCTGGTGCTGGCAAACGTAACCGGTGTTTCATGGATTTCAAATACTTGCTTATACTTGGGCACTGTTCTGGCAGTAAACTCGACCTGCCTGGAACTCCCCACATGGCCAGGGCTGTGTCTGCCCCACATAGCTCAGTGACCCCATACCTCTTCCACAAAACACTCCTGTCATTACTGTTTCTCTGCAACATTTTTTATGCTGTTGTGAGATACTAATTTTGTGTGAAATTTTGGTGCCCCTCAGAGCGTGCATGATGTTGATTTAGATGAACAGGATCTGCATCACTGGGGGGAAGTGGTATATTGTTCACTGCCAGGCTTGAACGCTGCTTCTGTTCATTTATGCAGATTCTGAAGCATTTAATCCTTTGCATGGGAACCTGAGAGTTGTTCTCTAGCAGACAGATGTAGCCTTTGGCAGTTCATATCTGAGAGCTGAAGATTGCATTAGATATAAGTACATTGCAAATAGATGAGAGATTCATTTTGTGTCAGCACATGAAAATGTGCACCTACTCAGACCTAGGCAGAGGCTAGAGCTCAGTAGTTAATATCTGCGTTATTCCTGTTGAGGCTGGAGGAGAAGGTCTGGTATCCTAGGATGAGGTTGCTACATGTACGCTCCTTGTCTGAACTATTTAACTGCAAGGCTAAAAATACTGGAAATTATTTCCTTTTCCTTTTGCCCAGGCATGTGAAAAATTATGGGAAAAAATTAAGAATTTGGGAGAGGCAGAGTTTGGAATGTCAATGAAATATTTATTGCTTATGCTAACAGGTTTTTCCTGTATCTGGGAATTAAAATAAGAATCTAGGTAGTTAATGGAAGGAATCAGCATATGGGTATCTTCTCAAAAGTTGCTTTCTGCTGTTTCCAGTAAGTGGTGAGGGAAAGGTGATGCATCTTTGCAGGTAAAAAGGGTGTTCCTCTGAGGCCTGCAGCTTTTCATGGGTAGGTTTCATGGATGACAATGATTTTGGATCTTTTCATGTAAGAATCTTGCTATTATGCATCTGTCTGGCAAGGGAAGAAAAAATATTCGTGAGGAATGTTAAACAACCCAATTCCTAGAGCCTTACACCAGTGCTCGCGTTTTTCAGCTCGGTAATTTAGTGCTGCGACATCTCCTGGCTGAACTAAACTAAAGAAGTTACAGCATGCCTGATGTCTCCTGGAGGGAGCAATGATATAAAATGTCTTTTGCCTTAAGTCTGTTCAAATGGTTTTCAGCTTGGTAGAGGCCCAAAGGTGTCACCACCTGATGGCTGTTCAATGGCTTGTGTGAAATGGCTCTTAAGGGTCTCAGTTCAATTTCCAAACCTCTCACTATAGCACATTTCTCACTACAGTTACACTCCGAGAAGGTCTAAGTGGATAATTTGTAATGAATAATGTGCTCACATGCTGCCTTTTTCTACTCAGAAGTTTTAACAAATGAGGTAATTTTAATTTGCTATTTGAAATTATTTACTGATAATTTCTGCGAATTAAATGCTCTCGAGCGGTTTCTTCTGTATGTATAATATCCAAAGGGCTTCTTGTGTGTTGGCAGGGCTAAGCTCTCCGGTCTCACTACAAGGCAGTTGTTAGAGCTGGGTGACAGACAAGTAACTGGATAAGCTGGAGTTAAGTGACTTGATCCTAAGTCACAGTGAGAGGTGGGAGTAGAGTATAACTGTTCAACCTCAGCAGTTCTCTTAATGGGGTAGGAAGTACAAGATTAAATCATTTCTTCATGAAAAGGCACCTTAATATTTCAGGGTTATTTAATTTCTTGAGGGGGAAGGGGTAGGTCTATCTTCAAGCACCGTTACTGTTGCTTAGATGCACCTAAAACCAGGTTACCCTGTGAAGAGCAGAATGGATGAGCCCAGGCTAGCCCCATACATCCTCCCCACGCTGACAGTCCCAGCTTCCCTCCTGTCTCACTTAGCTCCCTCCTGTCTCTGCTTGTGACCACGGCACGATGGCACGTGCTGCGTGTGCTGTTTGCCCAGGAGGTATGCGAGGCTTGTTGGATGGGTCCCAGCCAGCATGGGGACAGCTGAGCCCACCCAGCTTCCCCGGGGACGGATTTGGCTGTCTCCTTACTACCTCATCAGATCTTCACTTGGAAACTTGCTTGCATTGAGACCTGCTATCCCTTGGTCAAATTTGGTTGACACTGACCAGAAGTACTTGGGGAACGGAGGCTGAGAGTCAGGCAAAAGCTTCCAGTGGCTTCTGTTCTGTGCCCCTCAGAAACGGGGTTAGAAGTGTTGCTGCTTGGTCGTGCGCTGGGACACAGGCTGCAGACAGGCTTCTGCTGCTGCTCCATATGCTGTCGATCCAGTCAGGGCACAAGCACTTGGGAAAGAAGCAAAAGCAGTTAGGGGTGTGTAGGGGATGCTGGGGAATACCAACTGTTCAAACAAAAAAAAAGGCTACGTGTTTCTGGAGGGGCCGCGGTGAATGCTACTGGATTATTAGGCATCAAAGTAATATGGCTTTACAGAAGGACGTTGGCATATTGTAGCCCCTGATGTCTTTTGTTCTCAGTATCTGCCTCTTGTATATACGCCCTCAACCAGCATGCTTAAATAGCTCATCCTGCAGCCTAGAAGACTAGAGAGGGTTACCTGTCCTTTGAAAGTCTTGCCTATTCTCTTCCACCCCTAAACTGTTCTTCCTCTGGTATCAGGAGTACCTCTCCCAGCTGGCCAGCAGCTGCCTGTGCACAAGAGCACAAGGTTGTTCTGGGCTGCTTTTTGACAGAATTGCCTCACGTTGACAGCAGTAATTTGGGGAGCAGTTGATTGCAACCAAAAATCAGACGTGCCTCCCATAAACCAGTAGCATGGTTGACGGGGAGCTAGTGAATTCTGCTGCTGATCTCTGCTGAGCAGGAGGAACAAGGTTTCCTCTCGGAAGAGCAGTGTCCTGATATATCAAGAAGTTTGTGAGATAGTTGTGGTTGCCATACTTCAGTGAATTCAGGAGGTCTGCAAATCTCAGACCATGTATTTTTCTTGTCTCACTGTATTGAGCACACAGCTTCTGTCCGTATCTGTAAAGACGGTTCTCCCTTCCTGAGAACTTGGTAAACATATTTCAACTCACCAGTCATACTTACAAGGCTGTATTCTGGATGAATGTGGGGGATTGAGATGAGAAGCTATCATGTTCAAAAAACTTACCGGGCAGGGAATTTTGTATATAACAAACATGATATAGGGTATTGCGAAGGCTAACAGGATGCAAGCGATGAACACTTTAATGACAATACTTAGTTTTTGTCTGTTCAGCATATCTTTGTCATTTGTGGATGGAATTCCCTCTGAAATGAGATAGAGAAGAATATTTAAAATGTGTTTACAAGTCTTTGACAGTTCAAAATTTTCTTCATTTTGGTTAGGTTGGGCTAAGTTAGGTGGACCAGAGCAGAGGAACAATTCAGAGTCTCCTGTAGGCTTTCACAGGAAGCTGTAAATCTCTCTAGAATCTCGGAAACTTTTTATTACTTTAAAATATTTCAAATATCTTTCAGTTCCTGCCTGGTCCCCAGATGAAATTGGTGTGTAAGCCCAGTCACAGTAGTAAGGCTTGTAATTTCCCGCTGAAGTCAGGTGAGGCTTTTAAGGGAAGCTAGGAGCCCTCGTGGGGCATACTTAAACATGAGTAACTTCTTGTGAAAGTCACTGCTTAAATACTGTTTTCTCGTTACAGCCATGGATTTACAAAGCACCTGGGCCAAGGCATTTATTGGTAGAGGCAATACTGCCATTCAAAGAAATCTCTGTTTGGGAGAACTTCGTTCAAGTTGTGTCTGTGAAAGCCAGTATCTTTTTCTATCCTTTACATCTACCGCTATGCTGCTTTTGTGACTCTGGGGGGAGAATTGGTACTTACTCTCTAACGTTTGATTTTCTTGGTGCACGTGCGGGACAGTCAAACCCTCTGTGAAAACTTTCAGCTTGGGCAGCTTTGCTGTTATAACACAATTCGATATCCCTGATAGAAACACTGGAAATAAAAAGAAGTTTTAAAACTAAATGTTTGTTTCTGTTTAAACTGAAGAACCAGAAGCAATTAAAGGCTAGAATTACTTGCACGCTGACACAGTTGGCAAGAGGTGGCAGCATACCTGGCAATTTGCACTGAAGTACTAGAGACGGTTAGTTTTCTTGCTTGCATGCAATTTCCCAATGTACAGAATTTTCTATATGTATTAATATTGGAAACTATATTTGCCAAAACCTCCGGGCCCTCCCAAAAGAAGGGAAAACAACAGCATGGAATTGTTCCAAAACCTGAAGCTTTCAGTAGTGTTAATTCTGGATCATTACTTTCTCCTAGTTCTTCTTTTTTTAATAGAAAGGTACAAATGTTTTTTTTAATAACTGCTAAGGTACCAGCTATATGAAATTGAAGACTTCCATCCTTTTACATACCTAAACGTATATTTGCTACATTGAACTTTTTGCCTTTTTCTCTAAGGATAAATTTTCTCTGGAACTTTTTTCTGTGGTGTGTTAGTACAACACAGGCGTGGCTGATAGCAGGTTTCCTGTCTGCACTGGCGACGACTTTCAGGCTCTGCAAGGCACATTTCTCTGCTGTCTGGTTTGTCAAATCTTCGTGCGTCTTCTCCAAATACAGCAGATTTACTTGCACGGGGCTTTGAAGACTAAAGCATTCCAGAGTGATGACTTTTTGGGTTCTGCTTAACGTTCCCTTGGTTGCTGCTATCCCAGGGGCTGGAAAAGGATAAGAAACATTAGAAACGGCTTCTCTTAAATTATTTGCAATTCTTCTTGCAAAAGGTTCAGGCCCGCAGCGTTAGCTGTGAGGGACATACTGCTGTAAAGGAACTTCAGAGACAGCTAGACAGCTCGCTGTTAATGTTACAAGGAAAATTCAAGCAGGTTCTCTGTGTGTAATCCCTTTGGTGGTTCTTTTTTGTCAGACTAGCTTTATTGTTAAGCACAGTTAAGTTGTTACAGTCTGGAGGACAACATTCACACCATCTAACTTCATCGCCACATAACTACCTATGAACTGCTGACAGACAGACCCCTCTGTTCGGGGTCCCTGTTGCCCTTGGGGACTCAAAAGGCTGTGTGGGAGCTGAGGCCCTTAATTGAGGCACTCAGGTGCTGAAATCTGAAAGTTTCAGATTTTATGCATAATTACTGACAGCAGGTGACACTAACCCATCAAAGGTTACTATAATGGTCTGTTTTTTAGCAAAACAGAGCTAAAATTTTGCATGACCTCTGGCATCCTTTTTGCTCAGGTGGCTGAGGAATAGCTGAGACAGCTGAAAATGTTAACCACACCATTAAGAGCCCTGATGGCTCTCCTCTTCCGTTGACTCCTTACCTTGCAGGAAGATGTTCAGGCTTCTTACGCTGCCAGATATTTCTGAGGCATTTTCCACATGACATTTGTAGTCTCTGGGGTCTGAGGGAATGGAGTGAAGGATGAACCACTTTTAATTACAACGCACAGTTAAGTCAGTACTACCCTCTTTTAGTAACTAATTTTAAATGTCAGCGTTTTGCTGACAGCAAAGGTGCAAGAATTTGAGGTGAGGGTGTATGGATTAAAGACTTAGTTCAGCGTATGGTAGAGGAGAGAAAGTTAACATACAAAGGTACATTTATTCCTAATATCACATAAGTTAGTCTCTTACAAAATCCTTAGTTTTATTCAGTTAAAACTTGCAAGTATGTGAACAACTCACCTTTTCTGCTGAGATTGTTGTGCACGAACACTAAGCCAAATATTAGTATTGTGAGCATAATCACATCTTCTCTTGATAATCTCGAAGTCCTTTTTATCTTTACTGCTTCCTTTGAGTAATGTTGTAAAGGTGTTTAAGCAGATACCGAGCTGATTAGCAGAGATCCCCAAATAGCTCTGTAATCATATATTCCTGTTGAAAACTCCTGCACCTTTAACCTGGTCAACATATGGAGGGTTTAAAGTTAGAGCCGTAATTCACTGTAGATTGTACTAATTTCTGGTTTTGATCCAGTCAAGAGAGATGTGGAATTTGGTAAAAAATGGACCTGAAAAAAGTCCTACCTGTCGGTCAAATCTCCTTTCAATAGGTATGTCACAAATTAACCCTGGTCCTGAACACGAGTCCCAGAGTTAAGCACTGACACAGGTGAAACAGGTACACGCGGCGTCTTGTGGGAGAGGGGTCCAGGCCACGCTGGGGTCCTGGTGCGGGCTGGGGGCCGCTGGTTGCCATGGGACTGAGCTCCTTTTAGAATGGGGCCCCATGGCAGCCGCCCCATTGCTGAGGGGCAAACAGAACCCTTTCCTAAAGCCTTCTGCCCCAGAGAGAGGGTCCTCAGCAACCTCCTGAGAGCCACAGGAGGGCTTGAGCCTGCCCAGGCCCTGAACACCCACGGGCCGAGGGCGAGCCTTGGTGCAACAAGCGTGGCTAAATACGCCGTGCCGCTTGGGTGAAGTAAAACCAGCACCATGTAACCCCTCAGCTGGCATTGCCTGCCCTCCACAGGTCTTTTGTAAAGGCGAGCCTTCCTGCTTGCCTAGGGCAGCTCCGAACGGGGGGCAAGGACAGTGCTGCAAAGGGTCACAAGCGCTGGCAGGGATTTCCACCAGAGCTCTGGCACAGGGAGAAGGGATGCCAAGCAGGCTGGTCCCAGGCCGTTTCGGGCTTTTTAGATTATTGATAAAGCCTAAAACTGCTTGGGAAATGAAGGTAGCCTGTGATTACCTGCTGGCCCTAGTGCAGGTTGCTCCCAGGAGCTGGGAGGGAGCCCAGGCTGAGCCCCACGCGTCGCTGGGTGAAATGCAATAGCTCTCGGGGGCAGCTGTACCCAGCAAATTCAGAGGTAATACATAAAGGCAGCATCCAGAAACAAGTGAGAAAAATATCAGGCTACTGTCTGCAGGTTTAATCAAAAAGTCCTGGTGAGATTTCTTTAGGCTGTTGGGTGTTTTTGGAGAATTGGCATTTTCTGTGTTAGACGCAAGGTGGCGATGGAAATCACTTTTTCCTCTAAAGCCTCTGGCTTTTAAATGGTGAATAACCACAGGTTTATGTCCCCGATCACAGGATAGAATATTGTTGTTCAATCTAAAATAACCTCTGACATTTCGAATGACTGATACTCTAGAGACTCAAGAAAACGTTTCCGTAAGCATTGATAATGCCAGAAGATGTTTAAGTTTAAAAAGAGAGCAAATGGAGTGGCAAGGGCTTGCATGTTAATGTTTATTTTGCATGCCTATTTTGTTTAGATATTCATGGTGGGATGGATTTTAGTATAAATATTTAATATTTACAATCTATCAGGTGGTATAAAAAACATTCTCACTGCAATTGCCTCTTCTGCAGGTATGGAGACTGTGTTTTTTATTTTAGTGTATTCAGCTGCTTTAGTTCAATGATTTTTTTCAACTATTTTTTTCACTAAAATTGAAAAGCCAATAGTAGAATTAAAAAAAACCCTGCTATGGTAAAGGTGTGCGAAGATCAGGTAGTTCTAGAATCTCAATAGCACAGCTAGTGTGAGGAACGTTTGATCTGCTCCATACCTAGGAGGGCTTCCTGATAAATTGGCCCTCATATTTATGATTAAATATTTTTCTGGAGTGCTGTGTTTGTTCGTAATTGACATCCAGGTACCATAAACTGCAACTTGACGCCAGCCATAAAGAGTGAATGTAGAACAAGGATACCATTCACCATTTTCCAGTGTAAAAAAAAATAAGAATGCGTATCTTCCTGAGAAGTATAAAACCCCACACAATCCCCCCTGCGAGTGTAGTGCAAAGAATATGTAGCTGCAAATCAACACATTTAAACGCTTATCCAGTTGAATGAATCTTTTACTTTGGAAATAGTATATTAATGCAGAAGAAAATAAAAATGTTCACTCACATTTCTCTGCTTGTGAAATGCAGTGCATAGATCTCCAAGGGAGACCTATTAGGATCCTTTATAGAGGAGGATTTCCTCATCTTGTCAGTAAGTGTGTTCTCACTCAGCTGATCAGGAACGTCTTATCCAAACTTCCTTTTTTAAAGAAAGTTTGGATAAGACACTTTACTTCTTTTGTATCCTTTTTTTAAGCTATATTTCCATACTTAATAATTTTTATGCAACTTTCTCATGATACAAATCATTAGGAATCCACACTTCCTCAGCCTGTAAATAAAAATTCAAAAATATTGGAAAGAGAAATAGACTAGAAATAATTTCAAGCAACTACATATTTATTTTTACTGCGGTTATTCAATACCGTTACTAAGCATTCACCATCCCACCTAGAGCGCTCAGTTTCACTTTCTGGTTAGTTCTGCTGCTTCTCTTCCTGGGCTGGGAATGCTGAGACAATCCTAACCGTGCAGTTTTACAGGAGGATTTGGGGCGCTCCCTGAAGCTGTAAGAAAACGTAGGACCAATAACAGCACATCTTGTGGAGTGAGTTAGCGATGGCAGCTAACCTGTTCACCAGGGAGAATGAGGTATTTTGGTAGGGATTATCCTTGAAAACAGGCAGATATTGTCAGTGTTGCGAGGATTAACATTTCATTTCTGATGTTTAAAATCTTCTGTAATATTTTCTAAATAGCTAAAACACGATTTTGCTTTAAAAAGCTGTCTGACCTTTCTCTCTTTTACTTGCCTGCCAGGACGTGAGTTGTGCCAGGATGGATGGCGTCACTGACCCCCCTAACCGAGGATGATCTTTTCTGTGTTTGCGCTGGTGATGTTATCAGAGCCTGGGGAAGAGACGTGGAACCCTAACTTGGCATCATAAAAGGTAATAACATTTTCCCTGTATTTTTTTGGAAATTATTTACTTGCATTATTAAGGCTACACTTGCTTTTTTGGGAGAGTGGGGGAGGGGTGGAGTTGCACGTGTAAACAGTGCCTGCACTCGGAAGTCATGTAAGAGTAAATAATGTACTGTGCCCCATTTCTGAACATAATAGGAACAGGACATGTGCTTAACCATATGGTTCCATATGGTTAAATATGGTTACAGTTCAAAATCTGGTAAAACTATTGGAAAGTATGTCTGAACTTTGTGAAACAATGTTTGCATTAAAACACACGTTATTGCTGCCCACAATTTGAAGCTTGAACATGTTTTTAACCAGTCCTTTGTAACTACTTCAGTCTAGGATTGAGGGAAATTCTGAACCCATTTCTGCTCCTACGTAAGTCAGCAAAATTCACCAGGTGTCCTAAATGCGGGATTTGATTCAGCATGGCCAGTAATAATTGCTGGGTATTCCGTACCCTGCAGTGTATTCCAAATCAGTTACTGTAATTGCTCCCGAATTGTCTTTCCTCATAAAAAGTGTTCCACCAACACTTGTTCACAATGAGGCGAGATTTTCTTGCTGGCTTCAGTGGGTAAGAGCAGGTGTGAGAGATGTAAAGCCCAAAGCTTTTATTTGCTTGTGTAAAATTCACATAATGGAGTATCTTGGGATCTATTCTGTGCTGTATGTATATAGGCTATTAACAACTGTCCTTCTGTATGATGTGCACTAGCATCCATCTGTGAAAAAGCCCAACCGTTAATGTTATAATGATAAATGAAGTGCTGCTTTAAGGCCGTCAAAGCTGAGGGTGGCCCAGGGATATTATTACTGTTTAATTTCAAAAGCACCTTCCGAATCCATGCTTTATTTTTAAGGTTAATGTATTTCATGTGTTCTTTTCTCTCTTTGCCCTTGAATGGGAGAGTTGCTACAGGATTTAATTATATGTAGCAATCATTCCCCCGGCAGTATTTGAACGGTATTTATTAACTGCACGGATGAAATGGGCAGGGCAGACAAGCAGCATGCAGGTTTTAGCACGACCAGAGGACTCGGAACACTACACAGGATGACCTCAGCACCTGTCGTAATCTCTGATTTTGTAAGTTCAGAATATAGTTATTATCAGTGATTCAGGACAATCCCTCAGCATGCCGAGCACTCCCCCTCACTTTTGCGTGAGTTGGGATTTAGTACTGCGTATGATTAAGCTGACGTTGATTAGCCTTCTCTTTTAGCTCCTTCATACAAGTGGGGGAAGATTCTCTATGCAAAAGACATATCTATAGAGATAAATAAAAATGTCCATGCCCTGAACGATTTTTCAGACTTAGTCCTGACGGAGGTGAGAACACAGTCTGTTCCCCCAATAATAATATTAACCACAAAGCTACAAAGCCCCAGATACGATTTTCCAGACGTGTAATACTTGCCTGCAGTAGGCACGTATTCCAACGTGTGCTCCCAAGTCAGCGTACTGTTTCCTGGTAGAGCACAGTCTCACGTCCCCGCTAACCATTGGCTCGGTCTTGAAACACATTTCAAAAAGAAATTGCCTGCAGTTTTAGACTGAAGTCTGTGGCTGAGGAAATTCACTGTTCTGTTATCACTCCCGCTGCTGCAGTGAAGTTTCTGTGAATGTGTCCCAGCTCTCTCAGGAGCTCTCTCAGGAGCATCCTCTCAGACCTGGCATCATCCTTTATCAACGTGCAGGAATAAAGAGCCTAGCACATACAGATAATACAACAAAGCCCTGTATCCCCATGAAGGAGAGGAAGGTACAGTGACATACGGGCATGGGTTCTGTCCCTCTGAGCACTGCAGGAGGGTGCTCACGGTGACAAGCCCTGCCTGAGCACTGTTTGAATAGACCCCAAAACTGTCTGCGCAGATACTTATGCTTTTATACCCCCCTGGCGCCGCTGCCGCTCCCAGCTGGAAGAGGATCTGCCTACACAGATGACCAGATCCAGTAGCATTAGGAATTAAACTCGCATTGCTTACTCGATTTCAGTTTCAGCAACCCTGTAATGCAGCAGTCTTTAAACGAAACTTCAAAAGTGAAAAAAGCAGAAGGGGTAATTTTTTAAACCATTCACAGAACAAGTGGCTACAGGTCAGAGAACAAATAGGAAAGGCTGCGGCAGCGCCTGGCCTGCTTCGCAGTCTCCTGCCCGCGCCTTATCTGCTCTGTGCCCCGGGAGGGGACAGGTCAGCGTGCCCGCCCCACGCCGTGCGCGGGCTGCCCGGGCGCGGGGCCGGGGTCGCTCCTGCTGCTCGGCCAGCGGCCGCTGTGGGCGAGGGGCTCTCTGGGCGGGGGTGCCGCTGCCTGCGCCAGGCCCTGCTGCGGGCTGGCGGCCGGTCTCGCGTGCCGGGGCGCCGGTGGGTGCCGGGCCCGGCCGTGTGCGCCAGGCCCCGCGGCGGGTGGCCGGCCCGTGGTATGCGCCAGGCCCCGCTGCCTGGGCCGGGCCCGTGCGTGGGCCAGGCCCCGCTGCAGGTTGGGCCCCGTTACCGGCCCCGCTGCGTGTCGGTCCTGCAGCCCCCACCGTGCAGTTTTCCCCCAAATGCGGCAGTTTCGGGGCAGGAAGACGTGAGGCGGCCCCGGGGGCGGGCAGGGGACGAGGCCCGGCGGCTCCTGGCACGGCCCGCCCGCGGCTCGGAGGGGATGGGGGGCGCGGGGGGCCGCGCCAACAGGGGCCGGGGGGGCGTGTGTGTGTGCGTGAGAAAGGGCGAGAGCAAGCCCAGCCAGCAGCGCCTCCCCCGCGCCGGCAGCCAGTGGGCGCGCTGAGCCGGCCGCTCAGGCCATAGGCATCTCCTCATTGGCCACGCCCCGCGCGCTCTGCCTGATTGGTCACGCCCCCCGCAGTGTTCCCCCCGGGAGCCAATGGGAGCGGCGCGGGGCCGGGCCCGGGAGGGGCGGGGTTAGAGGTGGCTGACCTGGGGTAACCTCTCGCATCACACCACCGCGGCGGCGGGCCCGGCGCGGGAGGCGGGGCCGGGCGCGGGAGGCGGGGCCGCGCCGCGCGGTGAATGGGGGGGCCGCGCCGCGCCCCCGCCAGCTCCGCTGCCCAGCGCCAGGCCGGGGGCCCGCCGCGCCTCCGCAGCTGCCGGCACCCTGAGGTGAGCGCCCCGTCCCGCCCCGCCGGGCCTGCCGCGGGGCTCGGGAGCCCGCGCGATGGGGGCCGCCGCGCCGGAGGGGCGCGTGTGGGCCGGCAGCCCCGGGTGCCGGCGCCCCGGCGGGCGGCGCTGCGCGGGGCCGCGGGGCTGGGCGGGGCCGGGGCCCGGGGGAGCGCGGGCCGCGCCGTGCCGGAGGGAGGCGGCGGAGCGCCGTGCCATGCCGCGCCGCGCCGTGCCATGCCGCGCCGTGCCATGCCGTGCCGCGCCGCCGGCTTTGTCAGCGCCGCGCGGGCGGGCGGGCGCGGTGCTCGGGGGCTGCTGGCCACCCGGGTCCGCCCTCGGCTCGGGAGCGGCCCGGAGCCGGCCCGCCCCGCACGCGGAGGGCGGGAAGGGGGTTTCCAGCCGCGGGGATGCGGCGCGGGCAGCCGCCCGGCGCGGACCCGCTGCTGCGGACCGGAAGAGCCGGCCGGTTTCCCCCCCGGTGCCTCGCCGCTGCCCGCACCGGAGCGCGGTCTGGTCCGGGCCAGCCCTGCCGGGACGGCCGCCAGAGCCCCGCCGTGCAGCGAGTCGGGCCGCACCGGGGGCGGGTGGTTCCCCTCTGCTGCTGGTTTGATCGCTCGTGTGGCCTCCCGGGTCCGTCCCCGTCCCCCCCCCTCCCCGCCCCCCGCACCCCCCGGGGGTCGCGTTGGCCGCCGCTCCAGCGCGGAACACGAAGTTGGTTGTGGCTTCGCCTCGTGCGAGCGGGTTAATTCACAAAAAACCAAACCGAGCGTGTGGGAGCCCCCGAGTGAGCGCAGGACCGGACCCGGGGCGCTTCCCTCGCCAGCTTGGGCATCCCTCTTCTTTAGTGCCATCCTGCTGCCCTCTCCGACGGGATTTCGGGATCTCGGGGGAAGAGTTTGGGGCCTGGCTTTTCCGAGGGGCTGAAAGGAGCCCTGGTAACGCCTTCTGGAAGGTGCTGCGGGGTGCTTACAAATAACAAAGTTGTAAAAGCAGATTTGCGGAACAACCCAAATTATTGTTCTCTCCTCTCCTTTAGTGGCGTCTCTTAAATCTTCTTGAGAAAGTTTTAAAGTGAAATATACCACGCTAAAACAAATCCAAAGTAAAATTGTAGCCTGTTCCAATTTAGCAGGCTGTAGATATTCAGCAAACGGTTTAAGTTATGCCCAGTTCTCTCAAAGACAATGGGATTTAGGCACAGTCTTGAGTGTTTTAGCAAACTAGGAGAGCTGTAAATTTGGCTCTTTTTTGTCTTTAAGTCCTTTTTGGAAGTGACACAGACATATTTTACCTGAGGAGACCTAGGAAGCATATATTCCACTTGTATATTTAGCTTTATGTGTCTAATGTTGATACAGTAAATCTGAAAACTAACTAGAACTTCTAACCTGTGGACATACAGTGTATTGAAAGGTACTTCACAAACAAGAAGCAGAAGAACTTTGCAGGGTATTTGATATTTGCTGAGAACATTTTAGGATGGGAGGTGAAGCAATGCCCAATGATTAACCAGGAGGCACGGCTCGGGTGGAGCAGAGTTTGAATTGCGGCCCACCGGTTGCGTAGAGATACGAGCTGGTGAAGGTTTGAGG
This sequence comes from Ciconia boyciana, assembly GCF_034638445.1. Lineage (NCBI taxonomy): Eukaryota > Metazoa > Chordata > Aves > Ciconiiformes > Ciconiidae > Ciconia > Ciconia boyciana. The sequence continues at coordinate 11,090,825 of NC_132950.1, read as the reverse complement.
CTGAGCGCATGTTAAAATGCAGCGGCAGCTGGCCTGACAGAACGGTGCAGGCAAGGAGCTCTGCAGGTAAATGGTTTGATGCTTGGTGACCTGTCTCGGTGCAAAAATCATCTCTCTGCCCTCTCCTGATCTGAAAACTCACTTCTGGGCCTGGTATAGGTGAGCATGTTGCTGATTTTTTTTGTGTTCGGTAAAAGCAATTAAGTAGTCAACTTGTTACACAGATACCATCTATTTCTACTTTGTTTTTACCTTTTTTGTTCCTTTGTTTTCGATTACCTGTGTTTGTTCAGTTAGGGTGGTGAAAGTACACATCCATTTCATTGTTTTAAAGTTATTTGTGTTGATTAGCACTACCATAGATCCCTGGGCTTTAAACAGGAGACCTTTACATAAAACTAGTTTTGTTAATTTCCGTTTTATAAGACATCAATATTGTAGAGGCGCTATTCTGAGTCTTTGAAAGAGCCTACAACTCATTTTCACTGAAATAATAACGATCTTTTCAATAGTGTAATTGTCTTCAGAATGGGGTGGTTTGAAGAAACTAGAAACTTGATTTCCAACTGACAGTATGTAAGTTTCATGCCTAGGTGTGTTTTACAATAATAAAAATGATCTTAAAGTGAAACTGTTATAAAAACTTCTAAAGTCTGATATTTTTACATGTGCATTTCACTGTCAAGCCAGAAATTTTACTAATGATAGTGGTAGAGCTGCAGAGGAGTGAATTGGGTTTTGCTTCACCTCGGGCAAAACCAGATACATTACTTTTTGAATTTGGATTGGAGTTTTTTCATTGCTTGTAGCGTGAACACGATTTGGGTCTTAAATACCTTGGTATCTGCAGGGCTGGGGAGTTAGGAGAGTGCTGTGTATCTTCGACCTCTAATGTGAGCTGATTTCCTCAGGAGGGAGGACAGCGTGGCTCAGGTTCTGTAAAGATTCACCTCTGATTAAACATATTTATGTAACTGAGCAGGCTCAGAGTGCTTGATGTTACCCGCTCTTAAATCTTTGCAGGATCGGATTATCAATCTCTATCCTTCCGTAAATTACAGGGTTTTTTTTTCAGTCTCTCTGCAAAAGTTAGCCTGTTTGACAGGCTCTGGACACCTGCAAAAGTAAGTGTAGGGGCTGTATATAGTTGAGGATCCAGAGAATTTTGGTTTTTAGGGTTTAGTTCACCATTATTAAAACAAACAGTACATCTGCAATGGTTAGTGGTACACAAACATTGTCTTGGTGGTCAGCTGAATTCCAGATGCTTGTTAGAAACTATGGCAGTTACGTTTCAGACAGTGAATACAATATGCAGAGGTTGGGCGAGACTTGCGCATTCTGTTTGCAGCATTGAAAGCAAGAGGCTTCTGTGAGGAGATCTCTGAGAAAGTCTACATTTTATTTGGCCTCCGACAATGCTGAAGGTCATTTAAATATGAATAACAAATTTCAGCATGCTGAGAGCAAGCTGAGCTTACATCTAATTCAATGCAATGTTGAGTTACCAGCTGATTGCAAAACATTAGCGGAACTCATGACTTTGGGACTGGACTATAAGGGGTTGGAAGTGCATTGGTAAGTGGACTTGAATGGGGCTTTGTGGGTAACTAACTGCTTTTGAACGGAGTTGTACAAACAAGATGTTTGAGTCAAGTTGTTTGAGCCTGACATTGGAGATCAGGAGCCTTGGCATTGGTTTGATGCTTTCTTATGGAGTATTTGAGTGAAACGCTTCACTGCCTGTTCCTCTGTTTCCTTATCTGCTTAGGGGAAAAAAAAAAAGCCTTGAAGCTTGCTTATTCATGTGTAAGTTCTTGAAATTAGAAAAAGTTTTTCTTCATTAAGAAAGGGTTGAAGTTAGTTTGGCTGTATCCCAGATTCTTCAGTGCTGATAATTGTGCCAACAGTAAATCTGTCTGGATGAAATTCTCTAGGAGTGATCTGATGCCAGGATAAATATACATGTAAATATTGTCTTCATGTTTATATGTGCAAACAAAATTTGATTAAACTTTGTGCTATCCGAGCTATAAGTCCTGCCCAAACGCTTCGGTTAAAGAAATCTTCCTGTATGGTTTAGTTTCTGCATGTCACAGGTAGTTGTACAGACTTTACAGTCACGCTTCCCCTTCTTCTCCATCTCTACCCTCAAAAAAGGCAGATTGGTCCACCCTTTTAATGCCTATGTTGGACAGATACTTGTGGCTTTTCAGTCATAAAATGGTTAAGTATGCGTCTCTGTAAAACGAACTGCCCGTGGCCCCAGTGAAACTGGAGTTTGTGGGAGTAGTGATGTCAACACAGGGTTTGATCTAAATAATTCAGTCAGGTACATTCATGGTAAAAGTGCATGAGCCAGTTGGATCGGTTTTTAATTCTCAGTTACTGATGAAAAGAAAGAGCATGGTGTTTAAGGATTGCACTGTCTATAAATTCCTTGTCTGTGCTCTAATTAAAACTACAATCACGTCTTATATGTGTTATGAGATGGTCCAGTTTTGTTTGTGCACCGGATGAAAGCTGTCATGTTTGTATCAAACCAATCATGCTGCATCCCTGTACTTGGCATAACATGGCTATAATTAGCAGGACTGACGAGGTTTTCCCACCGGTTTAGGATGTCAATGTGGCGTGAGAGTTAAGGGTATCAACAGTCCTTTCTGCATAGTGAAGTACCTGTTGGGAGAATGAGGCCCTGAGATAAATGTCCCCTTGTCTTGTCCTTGTCTGTGTTGCTGTATCACAGTTTGTTTTACAGGTAAACTATTGTTTTATTCATGTAAAAATACAGTATGTCAGCTGTGTCTTCTAGCCACCAGTTTTGCACAAGATTTCTAATTATCATTGGGATTTACTCCTGACCATCACATTCAAGTGAAATCGGCCAGCAGATTCAGAAGTTGACAGAGAAAAAAAGTTTGATACAAGCAGATAGCCCTGGCACAAAGCGTAGTTTCTTTTAGAAGCAGAACTAGAATGTATGTGGGATGATCAGGTGTGTGCTAACACATTGCTCAGAAGTTGCTAGGATGATGGACTAACAAGAGGAGCCATGGCTTGACTTGAACATTGCAGGTTCAGTTCCTGGTTTATGCTTGTGACCTGGAGCAAGCGATCTGGTCTGGTTTGTATATGTTTTTTTTTCCACAACAGTTTTGTGTTCACTGCTTCGTATAGTAGGGGAAAAAAAACCACAGAGTATTCTTCATAACAATAATACTTACTTGTTAATTCTTTTCTTTTGCAGTTCATTTTGGAAGTGGATAACTGCTCAGATTGCAAAAATAACAAGAGGTTAGTGCATAAGCATTCCTAATTTTATAATGATGTGATTTTCAGCTGTGTGTAATTGTCATATAAGTGCATCAAAGTCAGGCAGAGCAGGGTGTATCAAATATTTATTCCCTGTCCCACCTGTCTGTGTGCTGTGAGGTGCTCCTTTGTTTTCTCCATCTGTCACACTCTTTCTTTCTCAGTTGTAATTTTTTTTTTTGTTAAATTTTGAAGAAAATACATTCGTTCCCTGTTGGAACAACGCTGAATTTTTGATACTCAGTTCCCCATATTAAGAGATTCTTCTCTATGTAATGATTTTTTAAATGGAAAATGGAGACCTGAACTTCTGTATTTTCCTCTGACACTTGTAAATCATGCCACTAAGTTTCAATATATTACCATAAAGTAGATACTATCCCCTTACTGACATGGATGATCTGAGACCAAGAGGTTAAAGTCTGGGTGAAGTTGCAGAAGATGGCTGAGCCAGTCTGACAGCTCACTGCTGCCAAAAAGGGGAGGTTTTGCTTCTGTCCCCATCATTCCTTACCAGTATCTTCCCATCCGCTCCCTTTGCTGCTCCAATTAGACTTGCGAACCTCGCCGGAAATTATCTTGTTTTGTTGGTTACAGTTCTAATGATTTTGTTGAATCAGATCAGAGGGTGGTCTGGAAAGCACCAGAGCTGGTGGGGGTGAACACACAGCTGGGGCAGAGAAGGGAAGAGGTAGGTATGAAAGGAGTGGGACCTTCCCCTTTGGCAGTGGTGGGTTGTTAGATTTGTTAAAGTCATCCTGGTGGTGACTTATCCTCAGACTTGAACGAGCTTTGAAGATTGAAGTCTTCCTAAAGCTTGATCTTTTCAGGTTAAGGATAAAGTAGATGGCACAACAGTATGTGGAAGAAGCTTAAAATTAATTGCTGCTTATGTTATACCTGTTACGTGTGTAGAGAACTCTTAGAGAATCATTTTCTATAAGATATTCAGTTAATCCTATAGTTGTTCCAGAGTCTGTGGATGCTTCTCTAAGTGAAAACTTCAAAATTACTCACTTTGACTCAGTTGAAACTTTTCTTGCCCTTAAGCCCAAAGGTAGCCATTCTGGCTTGAGATATGCTTGAGCTCTTGGCATGGGAAGCTGAGATCATATTTTAGGGAGGCAAACTATATGTTCAGCTCGTTCTTTTTCTCTTGCCCAAGTGTCTGATGTTGACCACAGTTGGAGGTGGGCTCGTGTGCTGAACAGATCTTAGGTCTTGCCTAGCCCCACCTGGCTGGCAGGCTGCTGGCCAGTACGCTGTATCTGCTCCCCAGTTTGGTAGGTCAGCTGAGATTCCTAAAAGAATCCTAAAAAACATGAGGTCTTCTGAAAAAATGTAAGAGATAATGTGTCTTGCACCTGGCAAGGCTTGGGAAAAGGGTGTTTTTGACCAATCAAATGCAGCATTTGAATAGCAGTAAATAATGCTACGTGCAGTACCTAGCACAATGAGTCCCAGCGTTCAGATGCTGTTGAAATAGAGATTTTTAATCACAGGCTCACAGGATGGCTGAGGTTGGAACAGCCTCTGGAGATCATCTAGTCCAACCCCCTGCTTAAGCGGGGTCAGCTAGAGCAGGTTGCCCAGGACAACCAGTCAGGTTTTAAATGTCACCAATAGCTAACTAACCAAAGAATAATAGTAAAATAAAAATTTTGGATTTCTAGTCACGCATTTGTATGTGATTTATTTTTTTTTTTCGTAAGTGCCTACTGCAACTTTGTCTAAACTAGCAGGTTCTGCAACAGATCAGAATGACCATCTGCTTTGATCTTAGAGTCCTTGTGCAAACAGAAGAGTCAATTATTATAGCAGAAGTAACTATTCTTGATCCTGGACTCCTGTCTGGGTTCAGCTATGGTGTTTTAACATTGCATCTCCTATCAGAAGTGAACCTTGCTTTGTCCTCTTTGTTCTGCAAGAGCAGGTATTAACCTCTGGCTTTGTTTGTTTGCTTTCTTTTGCCCCTTACAGTGCTGAGAGCCCAATTTGTAGGAGCCATGGAAGAGTCCTCCCAGCCCGCTAAACCCCTGGAGATGAACCCTCACTCTCGCTTTATTATTGGCTCTGTGTCAGAGGATAACTCAGAAGATGAAACGAGCTCCTTGGTGAAACTTGATCTGCTGGAGGAGAAAGAGAGGTCTTTGTCGCCTGTATCTGTCTGCTCGGATTCCCTTTCAGATCTAGGACTTTCTAACGCTCAAGATGGCCTGGCAAACCATATGAGGTATGGATAAAATAGTACTCAGATTCAGTCTTCAGTCTTTTTACCCCATCCATTCCAAAGATAATCCAAAGATTTAAATTTATATCTGGGTTTAGCCTCATATTTTTTTGTTGTGCCAAGACATCTTCCGGCATTCTGTTTCAAAATGACCTCTTTTATGTTTATGTGTATCAAAACCTTCTGTTTTCTGTTGGTTTTAATGAAATATCTGTGCCTAAATTCCTTAAGCACCTTTCAGACATCTCAGCTGTTGAGTGTTATGGTGGGCTTGCTTATACTGCCTGTCTCTTGTCCCGGCTTTCAGAAAATGGAAATGTGCTGACTGAGATCTTTAAAGTTTTCACTTGTGTATGTCTTTTAGGTGGGCCATGTTTGTTGAGAACAAGGACATTATTTGCTTATTTTGTCTTTGTATGGGATTTGATGCTTTATGTGTAGCCAAAGAATTGGTAGTACTCCTGGGTAAGATCAATGACTCTATATTGCTTGGAATATTTTTTTGTTGTGGATAGAGAAAAAATTGTTTATAGTTAAAGAGAAGATTGGTATCCTGCAGAGTGGTGATAATATGGTAGCTGCTGCTTGTAGCTCAGGGAGATGTTGGTGTCATGGCTGGGAGAAGGGCTGTTTCACTCCTAATTCTTTGTGGCTCAAATGAACTATGAAGTTGGGATTTTGAGATCGTGGTGTTAATACTTCCTTGTCAAAAGGCCCCTTTATTTTTATGGTGTTGCTAATTTGCATGCCACTAGCGGGATGTACCCATTGGGATTTTCTCTGTTATAGGTTAGGTGTCTTGTACTTTTCCGTGTGTGTACGGATCACAGTTTCTCAGTGTCTGATCAGTCTTGCTTCACTCTTCCATGTCCCCTTCATTTGTTTCCCATATTCCAGGAGCTCTGGTGCCCAGACCTGTACGCAGTACTGTACCTGAGGCCTTGTCAGTGCTGGGTAGAGTGAGGAGGTGTTGTACATGGGGAGCAGCAGTCCATGAACAATCACCACACTGAATATTGGTAAAGTTATCTTTTACTAGGTGTAATATTTGCACTTGTCACTACTGAATTGCAGCAGCTCATTTCAGGTTACTTTGCCACCTTGTCAAATTCCTTTAGAATTAGATTCTTGATTCCAAAGCATCTTCAGTCATTCTTAGTTTGATGGTAAGCTCATAACTGGTAAATTTAAAAAGAAAATGTTAAACAGTGTTGGTGTTGGAATGGATCCTTACCAAAGCCCCGCTTCTTACATCCTTCCAGTTTAACAGAGCAGTTGTTCACCATCGTCTGAATTTCCGACTACCCTGCAATTGTTTCATGTATGCTCATTCTATTTATGAAAACATAATGTTGGACAGGGTTAAAAGTCTTCCTAACATCAAAATTTACTGCAGCAACTGACAGTCCCCTGTTTGCAAGCCTTTTTAGCATGTAAGGAAGGAAATGCATTTTTGTATAGGAAAGATTTGTCCTTGACATCTTCCAGGTGGATGTAACTTACTGCCTTTTTGTCTGCTAGTTCCTTACAAATAGGTTTGTGATTGTTCTGGTGCCTTTCAGCCTCAGGTTCTCCCAGCAGATCCTCCCAGTGGTCAGAACCAAATCTAGAAGATTTGCTCTTGATTTGCTTTTTCTGCCTGCCTTTTTAAAGGGTGTCATCCCATTCCAGGAACATACAGGACAGTCTGAATCCCACTATAGTTTTTACTGAACAATCCTTCACTATCTTTACTTTGTTGCTTGTGAAGAAATGGTTGGTTCCAAAAAGGCTTCTGGGTTTTACTGACTGGTAGTAGATATTTATACAACTAGCTAATCCTTTCAGCTTGTTCTTCTGTTTTGCTGGTTTCTTTGCTTGTGCAGATTAAGGAATTTTAATCTGTCCTTTTAATGGTGGTTCCCTTCCCACTCTGTTTGTTTTCAGAGGTTGTCTCTCTAGCAGCAGGCTCTTTGGGTTGGGGCAGAAGGGGGATAGTAGTCCGTACTTTACAGAATTGTTATGGTCATACTGGTGGACATGTTTAGCCAGCTGGCACTAACATAACAGATATAAAATCTTAAAGCAAATTTAAAGGGGATTGCCTTTCCAAAGACTGCCACTTATAATAATTTGGCAGCACAAAAGGTAATTCTGAAGCAGGAAAAGATCTAGCCCTGTAACTATATATATTTTAGGAACAGAAGAAACCGGATGAACGCATAACCATAAGTGTGGAAACAGACAATAGGAGAGCAAGAAAATCAAGCAACTTCTAGGACACTGCCTGGCATCAGAGAGCTATTATGCAATAGGTGTGCAACCTTGAGCACCTCTGTTGTAACTTGCTTACTTTGGCACTCTCTTTTGAGGGTACTTGACTTTCAGTTAAATTGGAGAGAAATGCCAATTCAAATAAAAAAAGTTACAGCATTATAGTCTGTTTTTCTAAGATAAAGTAAGATGAATTGAAAGAGTTTGCCAGGATGGTAGTCCCTTCCATCAAAAGATTTCCAAATAATGTTTACAGATGGAGAAACTGAGACAAAGACAAGTTCAACAACTTGCCTGAAGTCACTCTGTGACAGTGAATTAATGGAACACAGGTATTCTTGCTTCTAGCTTCCTTTGGTAATCACAAAGGTACAACACTTTCTAAAGTGACAAAGATAAATTCATGGGGAGTTCTGTACAGTTTGACTAATGGGTCAAACAAAGTGCAGGTCCAAGGGAACAAATCTTTTTGAAGAAGTTGCCAAAAATCTTTCCATTTGCTGGTTAGTTTCACACAGGAAATTTTGGTCAGCTAAAGATAGAGATAGCTTGTATTTTAGGTGAGGGGTTTTGCTGCAGATAAGTCCTTCTCAAGGAACAATTATGTTTAAAATCCAGAAGTAAGTCAGCTGAAAAAGGGTTTGTGAGTACCTGAACTATCCCTTTACCTCTCATGTTCAGGTAAGTGTCAGCCTGTTGCTCTGATGGCTAGAGAAAAGAGATTTCTACTTACAGCACAGGAGATCTGGAAAGCAGGGTTCTCATCCATCTGATCAAGTTGTTTTTTCCTCTCATACTCTAGGTCACTGAAGGTTAGACAGTAAAACTTCCTTTCTCCTCTAAACTCCATTTTGTTGCTTTGTGGAGGTTGACTGTAAGACTGTCTAATCCATCCTATAATATTCAGTGCTGGTGATCGTTTGTACCTTTTGTGCAGTGGCAGTTCCAGCACTTATCTTGACATTCCAAGCAGATTTTCACCCTTCTGAGGAGCACGATGTCAGTATTAAAATGACTTTGATAATTAGAAATGCTCTTCCTTGGTCATCAGCTCTCATGAACCGTCCTGTTCGTGCTGTTTTATAGCAAAGAACCTCATGCTAGTGGAGGCCAAATTAACTATCTTTGTGAAAGATGCTCGAGCCTCTGATGCCACGATGGGAGTCTCATGGCAGTCATGCCTCACGTCACATCTGGTCGTCTGAGAGCCTCTTTTCCTGTAGTAACAGCCACTGCTGCTTCTCTCTTGCTCTTAGACCCCCGTAAAAAGCGCGATCACGTTACCAGTTCGTGAAGCACAGGTGTTTCAGTAGACTGCTTGGCATATGTTCAGTACCTGAGATATGCAGGTCTCCTGTCTGAGCTGGAAAACATTGCCGAGAGCCTTATCGTCTGATGGGGTTGTGATGTCTAATCAATATATCCTGAGCCAGCTATGGGTAGTCTGTATGCCAACTCATGTTTCTTCATTTGAGCATGCAGAGTGTGTGTGCGCTGTGTTGTTCCATCTATCACCTTATTGATCTTGTTAAGTGTTTATGCTGTTGCTAAAGACAGTCTTGCTGGGACAGGTTGTACAATATAGGCTTCTGTACCACTAGAGATCTATGAAGACCTTTGATTGTGCCAGTTGGCTACTACTATATAGGATTGAGAAAGCCATGCTCTGATAATGAACTTTAAATTGGTGTGTGGTACATCAGCCCTTCACAGAAACTGTCTGTTGGAAGAGTAACCATGCGGATTACAATGTTCTGATTCTTTTCTTGCTTGTGGTTGTGCTTTACTTAAAGAGTCTCAGTAATAAAAATCATGTAAATGTCCTCCTCACTCTGTTAGTTATAGCGTCTAACATTGAAAACAAGTGTTCTTAAAGAAAATATTCTACTTGTGTACAGTCTACATCAACAAAATTTACTTTGTTGCATTTTGCACCTTTAGATAATAAAACCAAACTATACTATTTTTTCTTAATCTTTTTGCTTCCAGGCTTAAAGCTCATGGCATGAACTCAATTGTCTTTGAGTTCAGAAATTTCCATCAGCGCTTCCAGCTGAAGGCAGTGGTCCTGTTGGGATACAGTTTTTGCTCGTTGTGTAGTGAGCTGTTAGACAGTTGCTGTGCGCCTTTCTGAAGTTTTAGTGGTAGATTAAGTAAATACAAATGCTGCTTGGAAAGTACTGTGGTTCTGTTTGTTTTGTGTAATAAATTGTTCTTGACTATTGCTAAATTTAAATCCTAGCCTCAAAGATAGATCTTGCATGAAATTCTTGTTTAAAATAGAATAAAACCTGCATGTCTTCTGGTATTTATACATCAGGGCTCTGGTTTCATAAGCAGTGAAATGGGTGTACGAAGTCACCTGACAATCCGCTTCCGTCCTCTGAAAGCCAAATTTTTGGAAGTAGCTCAGCTGTGACCTCTGATGTTAACCCCACAGAGACTTTAGCCCTTAGCACCTAACAGTATTTGGACTTCTCAGTAAATAGTCTCAATAAATTACTGAGATGCTTAAGAAGAACTAATCATCTATTAAAGTAATTTTGGAAGAACACATCAATTTTAGTCTGGACAGTAGTGTGTTGAATATGCCCAGCCTGGCACTGGGACAGGGTGCCTGCTTAGAAACCAGTCATAGAGCGATTGCACAGAGTACTACAAGAAATAAAGGATCCTTTTGAGCTTGTTTTGAATTTAAAAAAATTCCTTTCCGGTCCAGCTGTTTGTGGTTAGGAGATTACACTATAGAGCATTGATCTTGTAAAATTATAAGTGCTGCTGTAATTTTATGCACAAATGTGTGCATAGAAGTACAAATGTGCTTTAGTGTCTGCAAGGCTGATGCTTTCACTGCCCTGTCTGAGACTGGCCTGGCTGCATCAAAAAGGATTTTTCCTTTGCTGAACTGAGTCCTTCCCGTTCCCGGCTTTCTGCGTACTCCTGGCTGTGGGGCTGCTGCTGGAGTTGAAGGCTCCTTCTCTTGCTCTGCTGTCTGTGCTATCAGTTGCCGTGGTCCTGCTGAGGTTTTTTGTGTGGGGCAACTTGCATGGGTTTGCATCTCGCAGACCAGAAGGCCGTTCGTGAAACTGGAATGGCATGCCGCTTGCTGAGACCTTTTCCTTTGCATATGATCAGTTGCTGTTGGCTCAGCAGATAGGGGAGAGTGATACTGCTGCACGTGTCTGCAAGTTCCTGAAATAAAGCTCTGCATCTTCAAGGGACCCCTGCTAAAACAAAGGATTTGGTTCCCTTTTGTTACCACTTTTGTTACTTGGTTCCCTTCTGTTACTGCCAGTGAGTGATGTTGTGATTGATATTTCGAACTTCATCCACCTGGAGTGAAAAGTTGAATTTCCTCCTGTATCTGTTGAAAAAGAGGAAGCTTGTAAGGTGTTTTGGATTCCTAGCTGTTTCTGGTTATACTGATAACCTGTGAATTATAACTTTTTTCTTCTCTGAAAGCTACTCTGTTTAGTGAACAAATACACTTTAAAGGACTTTTCATCTGTGTATCTCTCAAAAGTAGTATTATTCTTATTTTGGTGTAACAGATATTTTACTCCCTTTGACTGCAGTTAACATGGGAAACATCATTTCTAAATTCAGTAATTTGTAGGGAGATTTTGCAATGATTAGCTGGCTGAGATACCACAGTGGCGACAGTATTACTTACCTGATATTTCTAATTGAAAAGATAACGAAGTATACTTTGCCCCTATAAGAATACTTCAGGGCCCCCTCCTGTATTTTGCTGAATGCCTGCGCTTTTCACCCAGAGCAGGACATGTAGCAAAGGCATTCAAAGACTTTTGCAGAATCCCCTCACAGCCTCGTGCTTGCATCTTCAGTGGCTGCAGGAGAAGCTGTCAATGAATGTAGGCTTGCAACAAATCTGGGAAAAGAGGAGGTGTCATTAAACCTATTTTCGGTAAGGAAAGCAAAGAATCTCCAGGCTAGGGAGTAACTTGGATCTCTTGACTCCATATCATAACTCTGTCTGTAAGACTAGTAGCTGAAATGGGCTGCACCGTGCTTTCTGTACAGGATTCTCTTACACTAGGCAAAACCTCTTTCAGTGATGAATTTGATGCAAAACTCCCCCACCTACCCCCTTAATTCTGGTTGTTAAAAAAGATACATTCTCTCATTCACGCAGATCAGATCTGTTCAACGCTTGAACTTTGTCGAAGAGCACTGGGAGGGCTCCTTGCCAAAGGCTTCAATTCTGCTCTCTTCTCAGTTTCAGAACTGTGTTTTACTGTTGTTGTTATTCACTTTTATCTTGGTGGCAGGGCTTGACCTGGAGAGTGTTAGGCTGTTGCTCCAGGAACATGTGGAATTTTGTACTTCATGAGGATGTAAAAGTAGAGATCTTCCAGTACTTTGTGTTTTTAGGAACTGGAATACGGATATCAATTCGATTTAAATTTGGCTATTTATTTGGATTGATATTTGGATTTACTGGGTATTTTTGAGGGGTGAAAATTTGGTGCCATGGGTCTAAGCAGGAAGGACATGATGAAGAAATGGGTTCTGAAAGATAAATTTGAAGGAAAAGGGAAGGACTTGGAGCGTGTAGGAGGCTAGAGGCTTGTTGAGCATGAAACTCAAAGTTGAGTGCAGAATACCTTGGAAAGAAGAGTCAGAGGATCACTGGGTATGTTGAAGAGCCTCAGGAGTGAAGTTATTTTGATCATAGCATGTAAGAGTGTGTGATCCAGAGGAGCTCAGTGAGCTCTAAGTCATCAGATTCCCTCCCATAATAACAGCTGTGATGTTGCTTTGGAACTTGCAAGGAACACGAATGATTTGGTGTGTGCATCCTGTGGGTATGGTCCAGTTCAAAATGCATACGGCATGGCAGATAAAAAGCCAGATTTGTGGTTTAGGAAAAGAAAATACCTGACAAACAAGTGTCTCGGCACTTAAAATCTGCATCCATTGCAGCTGTTGGATTCCTCTCAAATAACCAAGTACCTAGTGGCTTGTGCCAGTTTGGGCTCTGTAGTTTTGGAACCAAAGTTACTGCTTTAGGCTAAAGACCTGCCTGGATGGCTGTTCAAAATATGTGTTAGCATGAAAGTGAAGTTATTTAGCCAGGGAGCAGGGAGAGGGCTGTTTTTATTTTTCTTGTTGCATCCTTTATTTAATTTCCTGAAATCCTTAGGCTCAGTCCTTCGTCAGAGCTGAGTTTATTTTATTTTCTTTTTTTTTTTAAATTTATAGCTTGAAGCACTGATTCTGGCAGTGTCTGCATTCAGGCCAACTGTTCTGTCCCTTTAAAATTGCAGGCAAATACTATCTTTGAATAAGTCCAGATTGCCAGATTGCTGCCTCCCAGTGCCTATTACCCAAGCCATAGTGAACTATTTACTCCAGGTGCAGAATTCTGCATTGCTTGCTGGACTACGTATATGCTTGCTCTTTCTCTCTGCCTTTTTGTGAAGTAGGTTGCAAGGGCAGATCTAAAACTGGAGCAGATCTTACAAATGCTTCACATCAGCACTTACATATCTACAAAACAAAGCCCAAATTGATGATGAGAGCTGAAGGGGGGAAAAAAAAAAATCCTTTCTCGGGGGGGGTGTGTGTGTGTGTGTGCGTGTGTGTATGTGCTGCAGTCTCCTTAAGGCTGCCTTTCAAACAAGCCAGCTAATGCATCACTGCCTTTGGAATAAACTGCTACGTCACTGATAGCACTTGGCATGTTACAGTGCTGGGATCAATGCAGGCTCCTAGCTGCGATGTGCGTCAGGTATGTCTGTAATGAATGCTTTTTTTCTTGGAGGCTAGAACAGAAGAGAACTGCACAGGCTTTCCTTTTGTCTAACAGCAGGCCTAGGGTCTAAAGAGGGGGATGGTTTCCATATGATATTTGCCATTTGGGTTCTGAGTAGTATTACGTTTAGGAAATGAGCTTTGTAGAGCGTGTGTGTGTTTGGTGGTAAGTATTGTATCAGAATGACACACCCTTGTGTAGCATATTTTTGTAGGGACGTTGCAGCAAATCGTGTCCATTGATTTCATAGCAGTGCATTCGGCTGGTGGAAGGCACAGTGAATATTTTTAACCAATGCTGAAGCTGCTCCTCTAACATCAAGCTGTGTATAGCTGTAGGATTTGTTTCCTTGCAGCTACAATGGTCAGAAACTGGACTGGGGGCTGTGGGTGGGGTTTTTTGGAGCACAGGCAAATATTTGGGAAACAGTTTTCACAAAAACTGAGAAATAAAAATTCAGTTATACCGTGTATCAATTTTAATCTCGAATCAGGATCAAAACCAGGAAATCTAATGGAACCATAGATCGTGCAAGTATTTTATTTTGAAAATGATGGAATATACCATTTTCTACATGAAATACATACCCAGTAGAGTCACTGAATGTCTGTTGGGTTTTGCTGGTCTTCTGTAGCGATGACCAGAAGAGAAAAAAAGTGACACACATTTTATCAAGCAGAGTCTGCAGATTCCCGATTCTCTACCCTTATGATGGCTTATTTGGAACTGGTGAGATGGTGGGTTTGTGGTAGCCTCCCTGCAGAGATGAAGGGAAGTAGGAACCTGGAGAACCTGGGAGAGGAGACTTCCATGGCCGGAGTGTGCTGGGGTGTGGGAGGCTGCGGCCCCGAGTTTGCTCAGGCGGGCTGGGAGCGGGGATCTGTACCATGGCTGGGTTAGTGGTGTGGCAGAGGCCTCTCAAGATGGAGCCAGTGCTGGAAAATATTTCAAGACAAGTTGCTTTTTCTTATGTACTTCTGTTTTAAAATGAATTAAATGGGAAATTTTTGGTGTACTTCATAGGTGGGTAGTTTCAGTAGTTCTTCAAAGAGGAAAAAAAGGCTGACAGGTGAGAGAGGCATTTAGTTATTAGGTAGATATATAATGCTGGGGGTTTTTTGTTTGTTTAAACTCTGTTCTTTCCCTGGTATCTCTTGGCTCTGCTGTCTGGTGAAGAGATTTATTTCCACCGTCACTGCCTTCTTCACTGCCACAGTGTGTCGCTGTCCCCTTTACCCTTCTGCTGACAATACTGGAAGAAATTGGATGCACACAGAGTTGTTTGCCTGCACTTTATCAGACACATGGCACTTGCTGTTGGTCGTCGCTCATATTGCCTGTACTATTCTTAGTTCCCTATCTCCTGCAGTAACCTCACCTTGCCCTTCAGGGCTCAAGGTTGCGTACTGTCATCACGTTAATGTGACACTTTTCTTCTGGGTACTGGTTCCTTTTTTTGAGTGATCCCCTCCTGGGTGATTGCATGGCTTTTGCTCAGACTCTTGGAATGTGTGTGCATCAAATAAAAGCTGTGCTACCTGGATATGGCCCTACACCAGGACAGACCCAAATGTCCTCACATTTAAAAATATAACCCAGTTGCTGTGTCTTGTTCCAGCCCAGGTTTGATCGTCACTGTGTTGCTGCACTCATTGCCCTTGCTTATCCTTTCCCAACCTCCAAATTTTCAGTTTATGTTTTTGCACGTGCTTGATACTGAGTAAACATTCTTCCTTTCTCCAGTGATGTTACTGGACCCTGGAGTACTGTGGCACTTTGCTTGTGAGGATATTTATTCTTACAGCACTTGGAGTGATCTCATCTCCATTTTATAGGTGGAGAAACAGAGGCACAGAAAACGCAAGTGACTTGTCCCGGGTCTCCTAGCTTCCAGGCTGGTGTCCAGTGTGATCTGTTGTCTCATGCCTGGATCGCCACTGTGCTCTGTGTGCCTGTACGAACTGTGCATCTGACTTTCTTCTCTGCAGCCCTGGAAATGCTTTCCTTGATATCTCCCCACCCACTGTGAAAGTCTGATATTAAATCCTACAGGTTGATTGAATTATTTCGGCTCGCTGGCCCCCGTAGTGGCTCCTTTGCTCTCGCAAAGCTAGCTGCGGAGGAGGTGCTCGCCTGCTGCTGGCGCAGTTGTGTGGCCAGCGGTGCAGGGATCCTCTGGATGCTGACGGAGCGCACGGGGAAGCTGTGCGGTCGCCGCTTCCTTGCGTGACCCCCGTTGTGGGCAGCATGAGCTGGGGCTGACCGTGGCTGCGAACAGCCGCCGTGCATCGTGTGGGCTGCAGCAGCGGTGCTGTGTGTTAAGCCTGATTACGTAACCTGTAGATCATTTTCTCTCTTTCCTGATCAGCTGCTTTCCTCTGAATGCAGAAGAGGGAAGCTGCTACCCTCTCTGTGCATGCTGCGTCACAGGAAGAGTGACTGAGAGAGAGGGGTGGTGGAAAGCAAGGGACAAAGGTTAAAAGATTAAAGCAATCTGGGAAGTGCCACTGCTTCAAGGAGAACCGCCTGAGTGCATGAGACTCTTTGCAGCTTTCTCCTGCTGGTTTTTGAGCTGCACTATTAAAAAAAAAAAAAAAGCAGCAGCTACACTAGACGAGTCATAAGCAAGCCCGAAATCTGTTAATCCCTTCACTGAGACAGCATGGAGGATTCTGCAGAGCAGAGTCAGGAAATGAGATATCACATGCTGCAAAGGTAAGAATTACAGATATGATTGTCTCCTCCTAGCAGCAGCTGTCTCGGACTGAGGCAGTTGGGCACTCTGTACTGGAAATGCATACTGGTATTTTTCATGTTAATTTTATCCTCTGAAACCTCACCAGTGACTGTGAGGTATCTGTGCATGCAGTCTGTAAGAAAGATGCTAGAATACATCTTAGTTGGGGAATCAGTGGTAAAGTTTGAGATTCTGCACAACTTCTGACCTCTATAAACTGAAGGATAGATGGGCATTTTGAAAGTTCCTACGTAACAAAACACTGCAGTTGTGACCTGGTGATTAATAGGGATGACTCTTACTAACTCAGCATTTATTCTGTTTTGTTTAGAGCTCGGTGTTGTTTCTTCCTTGCTGCCCAACTTCTACCTCATCTTACCCTGCCAAAAGAAAGAAAACTCCTGTTTTGATTATAATGTGTAGCCTGTGGTTATTAGTAAATAAACTTAGTGCTCTTGGTATGCTTCCTGTCACAAATTAAATGGAACTATACTTGCTTATAAGCAAGTGTTTGTGCGTTATTCTGGATGATGAACCTCTGGTTGTTTTGACATTTTATCTGTAGCAGTATCTTTATGCGTGTAGTAATTTCAACTTGACAGGATAATTCATATTCATACACGTTCACAGATTCTGACCCCAAGATTTTTCTCTTTTCTGTTTTTGTTGGGACTGCTCTCAATAAACCTGCAATGAATAAACCTGTCTCACTTGTTGGACTGTGCTCCTTCCTTGCCATGCCATAGATTCTGACCCTCTTGAAATACACAAGTTTAGTAGAAATTCAACATTAACTACACCTTTCCTCTTTTTCTTGCCTGTTGGCTCCTGTCCTTGAATTCCTGGGCTGAGATTATCACAGAGCAGTTTGTGAACTCTTACCGACAGGGACAAGTTTTAAGTTCAGTGACGATGTCTATCTCTGAAAGTGCAGCTTGCTGGAAGAAGAGAAAGTACACGGAGGAAGAACCTCTGCACACTTAACTTATTCTTATGCCCTTCTCTGGATATCGGCCAGCAGCTCTTCTTTGAGACAAGTTACTAGACTGGATGTACTTTGGTCTGACCTAGTACAGCCATTTATATATCCCAGAATATAACTGGGAAATAGGCATCTGGTTTTTTAGCATGCTTTAAAATCACCCTATTGATCTTGTTTTTCCTGTTACCTTTACTTCTCCCACTCTTGGCTTCATGGATTGCTTCAAAGTCTCTTTCACTGTGCTTAGAACAGGTTTTCCCTTCCCAGTTAAGCTCAACATTTGCAAGACTATAACTTGAAGTTCTCCACCAGCATGGCCATTTGTCATGGAAACATCTCACGTGTGGGAGAGAAAGATTGATGTGTTAATGCAGAACACAGGATCTGAATTTCAAGTGCTGTAAATACACTTTCTTGCTGTTCTGGAAATCCTCACAAAGTCGGGGTTCCGCCGCAGTAGGACGTCACAGCCAAAGTAGATGGCGTGCACGAAGGCGGAGAGGCAGGGAAGGATCCACTCCGTCCTGTGCATGGTAGATAGGGATGTCTTTATGGTCAGAGCGGGGCACTGATCTTGCCTTACCTGAAAGATCGCCTCTCATTCTAGTACAGTTCTTGGTTGGTTATACCAGGATTTAGCATATACCTTTTTGTATAGGCTGTGCTAGATGATATCCTAGATCAAGATCCTTTTTGTTAAGGTGTACTGCAAAGCGCAGTGTAGTCTGTGTTAGTACCGTGAGCGTTCATAGGGAAGATGGGTAAGAGAAGAATCTGGATTTAAACCAGATACTAGCTACAGTTTGTTCAGGGCTTCTTTCATCAGCAAGTTTTTTAGTCAAAGTACTGGTCTGTGGTGTTACTGTGCTCCTGATGAAGAGTTAAGGAGGGTCTGCATTCCAGGTGGGTAAATCTTCATAAGCCATAGCGTATTTATGAGGGAACATGAGGGGGAATCTGTGTGCTTCTTCTCAGGCTGTCACCAAGCACCTCTAACAGCAGCTCGTTCAAGCCAGGATGCTCCAAACCTTGCATGGGGCAGTGAACTTCACAGGTGTAGCTCTCGGGCTCCCTGCCCTTGGTGGCTGTGTTTAAAAGGAGACCTCTTGATGTTGTACGTGACTTGGCTCGTCCTTGGGTTGGTTTTCCCTTTGTGCCCTCCCCCAGCAATTCCAGTCACTTTGTGCCGCATGCCATCGCATTTCCCAGTGGAGTTGCTCAATGGTATCAGCACTCAGCAGCTGATTAGGCCAGAGGTTCCTGATGGCTTTCCCGTGGCTGAAGGGCAGCCAGCAGGGCCCGCGTGGCTCCTGGGGACAGATGCTGCCAGTCACACAGCTGCTCCGGTGGCACTGGCCCCCTTGGATGCAGCTGGGTCTTTCCAAAGCATTGAGTAGTTTTTTAAATACCTTCCCAATATTCATCTCTCCTTCCTACAGAAAGGTTCTGTAATCCTGCGTGGTGGCATGGGTAAGGACTTCAGTGTGTTCGTGGGAAAGGAACCTGTAATTAAATACAGTAAGAAAAATGGGTAAGCTGTGGGGTGACCCGAGGCTTTAAAATAAAAAGTACCTTGTTATTGCTGCAGTCACGCTGCACTACGGTAGACGCGTGGTGCAAGAGTAGGTCTTTGCTTTTCTATTGAGTTTCCTCTGACAATTTCAGCTTAGTAAATTTTAGCAAATCAAATCCTGTAGTGTTTGCAAAAGCAAAGGGCGATGTATCCATGTGTCGCTTCTGAGGAAGCTGAAGCATAAGAAGGGGAAGCAACTGTCCCATTCCCACACAGAGAGACGGTGGCAGAGCACAGGGCTGATCTTGTCAGACACAAAATTGGCTTTCACTGCTTGTAGTAGAAGTAACATGATTAATTTGTCCTCTAGGAAGATATTTAAGACTGGATGGTGGAAAATTCTTGTAAAATGATAGCAGTCTCTCATTTATACCTGGAGACTTATTTGCTGTGGTTCCCAAACAGGATTTCTTTATGGAGTCTGATCTTAGTAGCTTGTTTCACCAAAGCCAGAAAGCATTGTTATCATTTCCCAGCTTTCCTAGATGAATCGAAAGCAATGTGGTGGAGTATCATTGTTCTGTGTTGGGCAGCAATATACAGTGAACATATTTTTACCTATTTATGTACTGGCATAACCAGAATTTCTCCAGATAACCTGGCATTTGCAGAGAGATAACTGAAAGGTATTTAAAAAACAAAGCCATCCCTGTAAAAGCTGAGGACCAGGCGCCACAGTGGCCTGGAGGCAAGGAGTGATTGTGCTTGTCTGCTTGGGGAACGTGGTCAAGGGGAACTTTAAAAATTATTCACATATCCTCTTCTATTTGTGTACATCTGCACTGCCAAGTTGCTTTTTTCTGTCTCCCACAAATTTCCTTAGGCCCAGTATGTCTGGTTTACACCTTGTAAAGCAAGGCCGGGACAGGAAAAAAGTTGACGTGCAGCGGGATTTCACTGTGGCTTCTCCAGCAGAATTTGTTACTCGTTTTGGAGGGAATAAAGTTATTGAAAAGGTAAGTTACTGACCTTTTTGACTTTAGCATATTGCATTTTGTTCCCTTCTCTTGAGCTATGACTTATCTCTGTATAAGGCTGTACATTACAGATATCAAAATATTGGTATTCCTGAACTTGAAAGTTATACTTCTGCCTGTAATTATTGTGTTTCCATTTTATTTTATATGCGATAAACATGCCATTGTTTTAGCTTAGTGTGACAGGAAAAAATATATGAGTGAGCTAGAGCACTTCCGCTGATACCGAAGGATTTATAGACAGATATAACAAAAGTAGCCTGGAAAAAACACTAAGAAATGTATTTAAAAATACATAATCTTTTAATGGATGAGGTCTCTTCCTGTCAGGTATTGAACGTTTTAGCCACTCGTTATGCCTATTCTCATGTGTCCTTCTGCTCTGTAATCCAAACAAAGCATAATACATTAAAATCTTTATGGTCGAGCAAGAGCTGATATGTGAATTGACTGATGGGCCATTAAATGTTCTTGCTGAATTGAATGCTGGCTAATGAAACCTCACAGCCTCCAAATTGGACGAAGAGTCTGCAGAGAAAAAGCTGGTTTTGTTATTGTTTATTGTTTTGCGCTATTTAGACTCTGTCTCATCCCTGCTTCTAATATACTCAGGTCCTGATAGCAAATAATGGCATTGCAGCGGTGAAATGCATGAGATCCATCCGACGCTGGTCCTACGAGATGTTTCGAAATGAGCGGGCAATCAGATTTGTTGTTATGGTGACTCCTGAGGATCTGAAAGCAAACGCAGGTGAGTTGTAAAGAGTGTGAAGGTGCCCAGCCTTCTCCTTGCACAGACCTGTGTGCCCACAAGGATGCAAGAAGTTGAACGTATGTCCACTGCATCACGTACCATTCTGTCAGGTAACAGATTTTTCTGGGAGGAGATTAAGTAATTCCAGTCCTGTAGATTTAGGCAGTTAGACCAGGTACCGTTTATTACATTTGCAATCTAAATGAGACCTTCTTTGTGTTTGCAGAGTATATTAAAATGGCAGATCACTACGTCCCAGTTCCAGGAGGACCGAACAACAACAACTATGCAAATGTGGAACTCATTCTTGATATTGCTAAGCGGATTCCAGTGCAGGTGAGAAGCGTCAAAGATAGTTTTCACAACAGGAGGTAACACTAAGCAATCTTCTGTCCTTAAATAGTGAGTTGTATCTGGGGAAAAAGACAGGTCAAAGAAATAGAAATTACAAACCTATACTAGCACCAAAAGGTGATGCATATTACAGTGCAGTGGATTTCCCAGTATGAATATCTGCAGGAGATGGAAGGTTCCATTCATGCCTTCACTTCCCTACACTTAGTTCCTCTTTGACAGCTTGCTTCGGCAGCCTCCTTTGACTTGTCTACAAGATGCAAGACACTAGCCCTTTAAACTAAGCGTACCATGTAGTTCAGGAGGCTGGTCTGGCTTATGAATGTTATGAGGCTGTTTTCAGTGGGAAAAGAAAGACTTGAAGTATTTGCATGCTTTCTATTTCTGCTTACTTGCTTGTTTAACTAAAACAAAGAGTGAATTATGTTACTTTCTTCTGCAGGCTGTATGGGCTGGCTGGGGCCATGCATCTGAGAACCCTAAGCTACCAGAACTTCTCCACAAAAATGGGATTGCTTTCATGGGTGAGGATATATGATCTAATGTCTAGTCCTTATTTTAAGGTGGGTCATTTTAGTGAGATAGAAAATCCTGAGTCTAAAAGAGAGCCATGAGGTATGGTTTACAAGTGCAAGGCTGATGATACGTCCTTTACAGTAGTCACAGCAACAGAATATGCTGTCTAACAGGGTAGTCTGTTTCCAGTTGTCGAGGCTAACGAAACTGGATAAGGTTTGGACATACGCTGGGAAATAGCTCTTGTATGGGAGAAGTGGCAAGTTCTCCAACATGTCTTTGAATATTGTGAGATACAAAATCAGAAAAGATTCCTGTTAAAGCAGATTGTTTCAAAAGCTGAATGTCCCTGTTGTCATTTTAAAGAGGGTGTTTGTAGATCGGTTTTATGGATAGAGTGGAGTTCTACGTGGACAATACATGAAGTTTGCAATCTAGTTAGCAGTGTAGTTAACCAAGTGCTGGAGATGTTTGTTGCAGTAAGCCTCATCTCCTGAACCACATGGATCTGAACGTTGGATAAGGTTTTGGACATGTGCCGTATTTAAAACTAAAGATGGACTTGTGATAAAAAGTCAAGGTCTGAACATAACCTGGGGATAGTTGTATCGTGTTCTGACTTATAGCAGATCTTTTTATCTGTAATGTCTTGAGCCATAACCACAGAAGTACTCTGGACCTTGGAAGAGGAGTGGATTTAAAAGCTGTATTTTAATTCCAGTTTAAATCTCTTACCAATCATACGCTACAGTCCCATGCAAACCACATTTTGAGTAAAATCAGGGCACTGAATTATTATTCCAGTAGCACATGATGTGCACGCCTAATACCAGTTACTAGTACCGGCATCCCTTTGAGAGCAGGCCCGGCTTGAGGACATGTGGACAGAGAGTGGTGCTTGCAAGCCGGGTGTGCCGGGACTTCTTTAACAGGATGGGCACTTAACAAGCTGTTGTGATGTGTCTGTGGTTGCATTGCTGTAGTTTCAATTGCCTTTTCCTCCTTCTTGGTCAAAAATACTCTAGTCTGTTTGTTTTTAGTTTCCTGGCTGATACAGTTAATGCTCTCTCTTTTGGTTCAGAAGTGTTGATTTTTACCAGTTGAGATGTGGCATGCAGCAACCCTGCTAAGAGTGTTTATTTATCCCTCTTACATGGAACCCAAATCAGACTTCTGGCCATTTCCCTAATGTCTGTTATCTCTTGTGTCTCTCTCATGCACTGTTTTTGCTCTTTGCAGGTCCTCCAAGCCAAGCAATGTGGGCCTTAGGAGATAAAATTGCTTCTTCAATAGTGGCTCAGACTGCTGGCATTCCAACTCTTCCTTGGAGTGGCAGTGGTAAGGAGGAAATCGCTGTGTTTGTCAAGATCATTCTAATATTTTTTTTCTTCAACACATCTAATCTTTAAGAAGTGTCTGTGCACAGAAAGGCGTTCAAAGAGATGTTCCATCTGTTTAGGGTTTCAAATTTGTATTATCCGAGGCTTAGACGTAGTGACTACGAGATAGATGGGTATGTCAGGCAAAATTTACATGGCGGGTAACGTGCTGTTAGTCTAACAGTACAGCTGTAATACCTGGTATTTCTGCAGTCTCTACTTTTCTAGCCTGTAGTTCTGGAGCACGCAGCCAATACTCTGCTTCCATGGAAGCTCTATACAGTTTCAAAAGACTGTAAATAACAACCTGTTTCTCAGAATTGCACAAGGTAAATGAAGGAGGATATAATTTGTTGGATGAAAAGATCTGCTCCCCAGAAAACAGACATGTCAGTTTACGTTCTGCATTCTCTCTTTTGTAAATGCTTCCAGACTAGTTCCTCGTGGAACTAGGACTGCTGTTTGTTTCGCCAATGTCTGACGTGTGAGTTCTCACGGAGTCTTGCAGCAGAATGAGCTAAGAAGATAATGCTTATATTTCAGGTCTTCGAGTGGACTGGCAGGAAAATGATCTTCAGAAGCGTATCTTGAACGTTCCTCAGGAACTGTATGAAAAAGGCTATGTGAAAGATGCAGATGATGGACTGCGGGTAGGTGGCTAGTATTTTGAACGTATTTGAGGTCTTGCTGCATGCACACCTGGAGAGAGCTAGAGGTTTAATTTATTTTTAATGGGAGTACAAACTAGAACTAGACTGTCAGCCTCACAGAACTGAGTCTTGGAAATTGGAAGGTGATCTTTCATGTATCATCTTTGGGTCCAGCCTGCAGAATTAGGTGAGAATTAGGAGAAAGAGATAAATATGGGAACAGAGTTGTATTTCATTAAGGGGGCTCTTCTGGTTTTTGTTTAATGCAGGAAGAAGGTGTCTTTAATAAAGACCCATGACCTCACACTTGCTTTCATCTTTTGTTAAGTTTTCCTTTGAGGAAGATTTCTAGAATAAGAAATATTCCTAGCACAATACAGGGTTTGGGAATTTTCCTTTGTGAAGAGGGGGTGTGGAGTATATGATTTTTCCGTGTTACCCAGCTTAATGATTTTCTGTATTACAAAAAAGCTTTTCTGTGAGTTTGTAAATCTAATGGCATGAAGCACTGAAAAAAGATTTTGCGATCACTTCCACAGACTAGGGTTCTGTGTAGTCACAAAATCACTGCTGATTTTTCCAACTACAGGCACCCTCTCAAACTGGAATATTTGGTTTCAATCCCATTCATGTCTTGTTTGCTAAATAGAGTCAGACGTGGAAGCTTGGACACAACCCAACAGGGAAATAATGATCTTTTCAACTTGATTCTGCTAACTTTTTGTACTTGACCATGTTTTTCTGCCCGTCTTGATCAGGCTGCTGAGGAGGTTGGTTACCCTGTCATGATCAAGGCTTCTGAAGGAGGAGGAGGAAAAGGAATAAGGAAAGTTAACACTGCAGATGACTTCCCCAACCTATTTAGACAGGTAACTTTTCCCATTGATTGGTACTGTCTTGTTCTAAATGTTCAGGTTGGGTGATTCTGAGAACACTGAATCGGAAGTGTTAAAGAACTGAAAAAGTCTGCATTATGTGTCAGAGCCTGTTTAGCTACTTTGATTCATGAGTTTGTGCCTTCTTTGCTGTGTATGTTGGTGGGATTTCAATATATCTGCATATCCAATACAGTTGTCAAATGCCCAAACATCATAGGAGATGCTGAATAAATCCAAGTAATGGAGGGCATCTGCAGTGTAACTCAATAACGTTGAGGGACACGAGCCGCCTTTAGTTCATGGGTTATTTAGGAAAGCTGAGAGGAATGGAAATGGCACTGTAATTATATAAGTGAACACAGGGTATTTTCAGCCTTAAGTGGCCCAGGGGAAATATTATGGATGTTCCTTGCTTAAAAAATGAACTTGGGATGATTGTGCCTAAGACAGGCTTTCACAGGAAGTGATCTGCCTATTGATATGCTGTCTCTGCCGTAGGTTCAAGCTGAAGTCCCAGGCTCTCCAATCTTTGTAATGAGACTAGCCAAACAGTCCCGCCACTTGGAGGTGCAGATCCTGGCAGATCAGTATGGCAATGCCATCTCTCTCTTTGGCCGGGATTGCTCCGTGCAGCGCAGGCACCAGAAGATTATTGAGGAAGCACCTGCTTCTATTGCGACTTCGGTGGTGTTTGAGCACATGGAACAGGTGAGAGTGGCTCTGCGTGTTCTCTTTTCCTTGTGAGACTCCAGAGACAGGCAGGACTTCCTTTTTTTTTGGACATCGCCGAGAGTTTTGCATTGTTGAATCCTTTAAAGGAGCAATATAGGGTTGCCTGTGTTAAACTGCTTAGTGTGGGCAACCGCTCACATTTCCAAAACTGACTGAGTCCACCATGTGCTGACAAACAGCTGTAGAGCTCCCTTCAAAAATGCGTGCACCCCAAAAATAAGAGGGAATTGTGTTTTAAATGTATATTGTCATATTAAAAGCAAGCTGCAGGAGTTGTATGAATTGTCGAATTGTCTAATTGTAATGCTGAGTATTACAAATATTTGCTTCAAACTCTGCTTTCTGTAAATTGTAAATGAAATAACCTGCAAATCAAAACTCCTGTGCCACATGCTTTTCTTCAAGCAGTTCTCAGGCCTGTTAGAAGCTTTTGGATGTTCGCATCCTGTTAGAAGCTTTTTAGAATGCCAGCAAAAAAGCCTGAAGTGGGCGGGGTGAATGAACAGCGCATAGGTAACCGAGCACGAGGCCTGGAAATCAAATACTCTTTTTTCCTGTATCCTAGTGTGCGGTGAAGCTTGCCAAAATGGTGGGCTATGTGAGTGCGGGCACTGTGGAATACCTGTACAGCCAGGATGGCAGTTTCTACTTTCTGGAGTTGAATCCCCGCCTGCAAGTGGAGCACCCCTGCACAGAGATGGTAGCTGATGTGAATCTGCCGGCAGCGCAGCTCCAGGTGAGTCAAGCGCCCAGGCCCCGTGCTCCTGGAGGCTGTCAGAAGTACTCAGGTGGTGGTACGTTGAAGGGGCCTGAGCGTGAAAAACCTGTTCTGCTGAAACCTTAGTAAAATAGCGGGGCGGACTCTTGTCTGAGTCACAGCCAGGGTTCTGTGTTAAAACTGGATCACGTACTGACGTTATGCAGATGACTAGATCTTGGTGCTGATAGAGGCGAGAATATAAAGAAAGTATTAGAGGGCTCTTCTAAATATGGCCTATATCCTCATGTGCAGATAGGTGATACATGACTCCCCCACATTTCCTCCCGAACAAAAACACCCAATAACTCAAAGGCCCATTTTGGTACTTTCTCAGCGTGGGATTTATCTTCTGTTGCTGGAGCAAAGCTTCATTCAGTATTCCAAAATATATATGCATCCCTTCTGTTATGACTGTTTCGGTAAGTTATAGCTCTGCCATTTGGCTCTTTCTGATTTGGAAAGCAAAGGGAGGTTATTTTCTAGTTGTTTCTCCTGGACTGCTCAGGTAGACCTTCAGTTAAAAGGAGTATGAAGGGAAGCAGTAGAGGAATAAAACACAGAGGTAGGAAAACTGATGTAAAGAAAGGTTGTGTGTAAAAAAAGCCTGTCTCAACAAGCTTTAGCCATGAGTAGTTCAACTTTAAGCTCTGAAATTATTCCATTAAACGAGTTGGCTTCTGAGGGTAGCAGTGCGATCAGATGCCGTGCCAGTTTTGAGCAGTGCATCGCCCACTCTGCCTCCAAGGGACAACAACCTCTTCCCAGAGTTTCTAATGACAAAAGGAAGGAAAAAAGAATAGACGATTGGATTTTTCATCTTTCAGCAAGTTTAGCAGTTGTTTGAAGTTCAGGAAAGTGACTTGGGTCTTTTTAATTTTGATAAGCAGTTCCTGACTTCCAGAGCAATTGTTTCCGCCTCTCTAGGCCCCTCACTCATCACAGATGCTTCCTCCTCCTGGCTGAGGTCCCTGCTCTTTAGCCTTTCTACAAAACGGGATTTGTGCCTAAAATTAGGTTCTTGAATAGATGTGGCAAAGTGACCAAGAATTTGTCTTGATTTATTGCTTTTTCAAGGGGAAGTCATGACAGTGGGTGGCAGTTATGGCTTACATGAACGAGCAGGCTTTTTGTTGTTCTGATCCCCAGAGTAGTGAGGGAATCCTTCCCAGATCCTGTAGAAAGCATTTGTTGCGTATGCCGTGGCTCATCTGTGCCTTGGGCGTACCCGCCGAGCTCCCTGTGTGCTGCCATGCTGTCTCCCTCTTCTCAGCCCCCGTCTTTTCCACCGGAGGATGAGTGCCGCAGTCCTCTTTCCCTCTTCGTCTTACACCACATTAGGGGCTCTAGGTGCTTTTCTACTTCCATTTTCTCAGCCCTCCCATTCTTACCCTCTTGCTTTCTTTCTAGTTTCTTTCTTCTCCCTGCTGTTTGTGTTTTGAAGTTTATTGGATAGATGGTAGAGAAAACGAACAGTTGAACTGTAATGTCTTGTAGGCTGCTCAGGAGCAGGATCATCTTCATTTTGTCAGGAGGCTCTTTGGCTTTGGCCTGAGCCTTCTGTCAGCAGGTGATTCCAGTAGCTCTGTGTCTGTATTTGCCAGGCACTGAGAGTTTTGTAACTGGTCAGATGCTTTCCTCATTGTTGGGGCACTCTTCTTCATATTGCTGATGCTAGATACAATTTCATGGAATGGCGCATTGATATTGTAACCGGTTTGGTCTTTCGTCTGTTGGTGTCTGGCTAATGGACAGCTGAAATAAGTGGTTAAGCTAAAGCTCAGCCTTTTTGAACTGTAGCTGTAAAAAAACTCCCCAGCTAATGAACAGAACAAGTGAGACTTTTACTCCATAAGGATACAGCCAGCAGCCAGTTCTGCAGGTTACTCTCTCCGCAGTTTATAGTTGCAAAATTCCAGTTTCCTATAACCAGTTAGGGGCCTTCTGTCTCACTGGGACCTTAATATATTAACATAATGCGTCCCCATCCTCCGCTGAGCTAGGGCTGGCCAGCTTTCTCTGGAGCCTTTTAATCAGTCAGTGGAAAATACTGGCTGAAGGGCTTAAGGTGGATATTAGACTGAGCTCAGCTGTCCTGAGAAATATGAATGTTCCAAGAGGCGTCAATGGAGAAGGCTCACATCAGAAAATAGGCATGCGTATTTGCTATACTAGAACTGCAGCACCAGCTTCTACAGAGAATTGGTGGAATTAATTCTTCAAGGAATAGGTACTCTCTGTGAGGAGAGAAACTTACTTAGTGGTGGTTTCTTTTATTATTTTGTTGTTATTATTATTATTATTATTATTTTTCCTTAGATTGCCATGGGGATTCCCCTCCACAGGATCAAGGATATCCGAGTGATGTATGGTGTTTCTCCATGGGGCGATGCATCTATTGATTTTGAGAATTCAGCCCATGTCCCCTGTCCACGCGGCCATGTCATCGCTGCACGTATCACCAGTGAGAATCCTGATGAGGTGAGTGTTTTAAGTTCTGTAGTTACTGATCACACTCTGATAAACCGTAGGCTTTACACTGAGGTTCAATCCCTGCTGCTGGTCCTGAAAATTTTGACAGCAAATTTAAAAGATTCTTCTCTTATCTCACTTAGCTGGCGGTTCTGTAGACTCTGGTTAGACACAGCTGGAACTTATTTGTGTGTATATCGTGTTGCAGCACAAAGAGGTGCTCTAGCCTTCAGAACTCTAATTACTTCCCTAATTCTGGATTATTTACTTTTTCTTTAGGATGTATAGCAATGTCTGTCTGTCTTTACAGGGATTTAAGCCCAGTTCTGGTACAGTTCAGGAACTGAATTTCCGCAGCAATAAGAATGTCTGGGGCTATTTCAGTGTTGCCGCTGCAGGAGGGCTTCATGAATTTGCCGATTCTCAATTTGGTCACTGCTTCTCTTGGGGAGAAAATCGTGAAGAAGCCATCTCGTAAGTAGTCAGAAAAAGTGTAGAACCTTGGCAATTGCTTGGTTTTGTCCTCTTTGATCCAAAGTGCCATGGATAAAACAAGACTCCTTACTTCTAGGAGTTTTAAGAGAAGTTTCCCTCTCTTTACCTTGTTTTCCACATCATGGTCAGGCTTCTCATCCTGTCTTGCTTTGCAGTTCCACTGTGTTGCACCTACATTTCTACACTTTTTGCTTACTTCTCTTTATTTTTTTCCTTTCTGTTTCATTCCTGCCTTGTATACCTGCTGCTGGGGTATGATACAGCTACCATTGTGTTGAAGTCCCTCTTTGAAAGCATTCAGGTGGAAGGCTTCTAACAGGAAAAACACTGATAACTTGTTATGGTGTTATGGTGTTATGGTGTTAAACCTTACAATGGTTTATAAACCATTGAGTGTCCTTATGTGGTGTGGAACGTTAAAGCATCTGGTCATAAGACAGGACCGCCTGACCTGTCATCCATACCGTTTTTCATCCAGAGCCTTTCCTCTGTTCCGTTCTGGGTGGGATGGAGACCACGTCTGTCTGTGTTATGTGTACTTCTGACGTGTGGGAGGTGCCTAGATGATGCTAACAGTGGGAACTCCTGATCTTACAGCTGGTGCTGGCTGAGCTGCTCTTGTTCACACCAGCAGCAGACTGAAGAAAATCAATATTCTTTCATTCCCAAGCATGTCATTTAGGATCTTGCTCCAGTGCACATGCTCTTCAACTATTACCTTCAGACTGTTTTTTCCCAACAGCTCATGGGGAGCTATCTAGAGTTACCAGCTTGCACATTACCGTTAGTATGGGATAGATAATAGGTATTCTTTTCTCTTTCAGAAACATGGTAGTGGCTTTGAAGGAGCTGTCCATCCGAGGGGATTTCCGAACCACTGTTGAGTACTTGATTAAACTGTTGGAAACAGAAAGCTTCCAGCAGAACCGCATCGACACTGGCTGGTTGGATCGGCTTATTGCTGAGAAAGTTCAGGTGCAGCTGCTTGCTTTACAGGACTACAAATTGGAGTGAGGCGGGGAAGGGGGTGGGGGGCAAGCTTGGTGCATGCTGGTTGCAAGAGGACAAGGATTTAGGTTGGCTAATTAGTGGTTAATTTAGTGGTTAATTTCCACTTACCACTTTATGAGTAAACATTTTCACTGGCCTTAATTCTTATTTATATCAAAATCCCAGGTCACCCCTGTCAGGGAAAGGTGGTCTTACAGTTGGTCAGAAAAGCATCTTAGTGTATGCGTGAATTAAGGCTAGTATTTTGGTTTGCAGTTTGGCACAGATGATAGTGGAAATGTAGGTGGAGCCTCAAGGTTTGATCCAGGAAGAAAAAAATGTGGTTTTCTTTTAAGGAGTTACAGAGGTAGTTGCTTCTGTATAGTGTTTGCATGGATGCTACACCAACTTAATTTTAAAGAGAGGTTGGCCATGAACCAAAAACAGAGCTGAAACTGTTGATTCTTCAAGTGGCTGTCCAGAATGGACTGAAGCTAAAGGAGATGTAACTGTGTTGTGTACCCTTTCTTTCTAGGCTGAAAGGCCTGATACCATGCTGGGAGTGGTGTGTGGAGCTCTGCATGTGGCTGATGTGAGCTTCCGAAACAGCGTCTCAAACTTCCTGCACTCTCTAGAAAGGTAAAATTGCAAGCTGGTCTGGTAGAGAGCTGATAAGCAGCTAGTAATTAGTTTTGATTTACAAGTTTTGTTCAAGTACAGTACAGTCCAGAAATGCACAGAGCTTGTTATCTGCTGACTGTTCTCTGGCCCCAGGAAGCTGTTTATCTACTGGCCTAAGAAAACTGGCAGATATCTATGCATCTCCCCAAATATCCCCTGCTGTTTGCACAGATTGGTTTGGTTTCTGGCAGGCAGTTTTGGTAGAAGCTCCAAGAAATGGCTCAGAAATGTGGAGTTCTCTCTCTGTGTGCTGCTAGGGCAACATTAGGGAGTCTTGAATCACCAGGTATTGTCTTCCTCCTGTTTTGAGGATTGATTTAATTTTCCAGATTTGACATAATTTTCCAAATTGAATGTTTCCCACTAGTACTTAGAAAACCCTCTCTGCTTCTGCTGTAGCTTTAAAGGAGAGCAGGCACTGTAGGGAAACTAGTCATAACACTTGGTCAGGCTAAACCTGGTGTGATCCAGGCAGGTCCACTCTTAGCAGAGTTCTTCCCCTCAGTGTCCTCTTGGTGAGTCCGTACGTAAACAGAGCTGCAGGGGGAAAAGCTGCTTTATCCCTATGTTAAGTCATGCTCCATGTTCTGTAATTCAGGCTCTGATGTTCCTTTTGCAGACTCTTCTCTAAGGCAAAAGTGGGTGAATGGAAAGGAGAGTAAAGCTGGTCCATGTGGCTGGAGAGAGATGGGCTGGCTTTGTCAAACTGATGTGTGTCTCTCCTAAGAAGAGGCAGTTTAAAAGCCTACTCCCATCTCTCTGCTAGTGTTTTCCAAATTCTTGCATGCATCTTTGAACCTGCTTGGGCCCCTGATAGCCATTTGGTGGCTTCTGGAAGACCAGTTTTGTTTTGTACTTCTCTTTCAAGGGGCCAAGTCCTGCCTGCTCATACTCTGCTAAACACTGTGGATGTGGAACTCATCTATGAAGGACGGAAGTATGTGCTGAAGGTACGATGCACAGTGTGGAAACCCATCCTTTTGCCACTTTTATTTGGAAATGTCTGTTTGTGTGCTGCTCTGGCTTAATCTTTGTAATATGTGTAATTATTGGAATTAAACGTGTGCAGGGTTATTTTCTCTGCTTTAATGGGGTTAAGAAATCAGTACAGTCTCCCTTATGATAATACCCCATCACATCTTTCCATTGCAATATCTCTGTGTATCTCCGTAAACATTTTAACCTTTCCGGGTCAAGAAATTCTCTGCATAGGGTGAAGAATACTTTGCTATAGTCAAAGACTACTGCCTGTTGGTTGACCAAAACATTCAATTGATGTTTCTGAATATGTAGACCTACCCTGGGCTCTACTGCGTGTTTGAGCGCAGTTTCATCAGCAAGACAGAATTTGTAGCAATTTTTCCCTTTAGTGTTGCTTTTTCTTTGCTGTGTGCAAAAAACAATGTTTAAAGGTTGTGAAACCAAGCATACGAAAGTTAGAAAATATCAGACTTAAGATTGCCTGTGCAATCTTGATTAGCTTCTTTGGGCAAATTTATTATGGTGAAGTTTTTAATGACATGACCATATACTGGTTTTTGCAGCTATAAATATTCAGCACCCCTGCACCTCCAGGATTTTATCTTGGCCCCCCTTTGATGAGAAATAGAGAGGCACTGAACAGCAGCTAAAGTATGCTTTAAGTGATTTACCCAGCTTCAAATAGGAACTTTGTGGCAGAGACTGTGATAGGATCCCTTTTTCCAGGGAGAGCTTTAGCTGCTTTCTCTGTGAGACAATCTCCCCGTCCCGGCCCCAAAGTTATCTCATTCATTATGCAATTTTAGTACACGACTGTGACTTGTATGTAGATCGGGGTGAAGAAATGATATATGATTGCGTAATCAAACCTGTACAATTAATGCATAAGTGTGAGAGGATTAAATGAAGATTCATGGACAGCATTAGTTCTGGCATCTCTTGACTGCCAAATGCTTGGCTTTGTGATCCCAAATTTTTTTACATTATTTTTTTCCATCTAACATGAGAACAAATGGCTCTGTTCCCCTTCTTGAATTCCTGCTGTTGCAGTGCTTGGAAAAGTGTCAATGTTGTGGCAACCAAGGCACTATCAATGCTGCGTTTATCTCACGTGATACGTACCGTTCTTGTGGATCTGCAGGTGACCCGGCAGTCTCCCAACTCCTACGTGGTCATCATGAACAGCTCGTGTGTGGAAGTTGATGTGCACCGACTGAGTGATGGAGGACTGCTCCTATCTTATGATGGCAGCAGCTACACTACCTACATGAAAGAAGAAGTGGACAGGTAGCAACCTGTAAAGATTAACGTTTAACATTTACATAAAAGCCAAAATTAGGTGTACTTGTAACTTTATGCTTCCCAAAGATCGGCTGGGAATGGAATTCTCTCCTAGGAAGAGGTTACTAGATGTATTATGGATGAGTTTAAAGGGAGAATGAAGAATCTCTTCTTCACCTGACGAACAGATCTTGGCTACTGTTAGAAGAAAGATCTGAATGTGTACCAATGTGGAGTCCATATTCTCCTGCTGGTTCTTTAAAAGTGCCCTTTTGGATTATAAAAACAAAAACCAGAACATAAAAATCTTTAAAATCCTTGAAACTCCACAGCTGCCTTAGAAATAGCTATAAGATTTACTGTTTCAGTGCATTCCCTCAAAAGTCCCTGCAGGGATCATAGCCATGAGGTCAGTAAATCTCCAGCTTCTGGAATGTGAACCACTGCCTCTCGGCTGGTTTCTTTTCTGTGACAAACGTAACGAATCTGGTCAGGAGTACAAAGAGAGTTCGGGCAACTTTCTGGGTTGGAAAATGCTATAAATTCTCATCCTCTCAGTCTGCTACATGGGTGCATCCTGCTCTTTTCAGCTTTGCTCTGTATACGAGAGGATTTTGCATGAGGTGGGCAGTTGGGTGAATGTATTGTGTTATGTATGGCAAGTGTAATCTCCACTAACGTCAGTTTTTGTTTATATGAAATCTTGAACGTCATTGGTTCTGGTTCTGACAGTGAGCGATACCTGTTGGTAGAGAAGAAGCACAAAAGTAACATGCATACAGCCTTGCTAAGGGCTGTTCTATCTGGTTTCTGATCCCTGGCTTCCATAGTCCTGTTTTGATATGATTAATCTGAACTTTCATATGCAGGGCCGTACCCTTCAGCTCAGAAGAGCTGGTTGAGGTGGTTTTGTTTAGTTTTGTTTTGAAGTAGAACAGGAATAGAGAGAATGAATTTTCCCCTTGCCACGCTTTCCACAAGAAATTCTGTTGCAGTGATTTGTCCCATTCTTCCCTAGGTATCGCATCACTATAGGTAACAAGACCTGTGTGTTCGAAAAGGAGAATGATCCCTCCATTCTGCGCTCACCTTCGGCTGGGAAGCTTATCCAGTATGTGGTGGAGGATGGGGGACACGTGTTTGCAGGCCAGTGCTTTGCAGAAATAGAGGTAAAAGAGACTCAAAGAACTGACTTGGCTGCAGATGCTGAATCTGCCCAGGCAAAAGCTGGCGGGGGGCGCAGGGGGGGGAAGCTGAATGCTCTGGAACCAGGAATTGAGCGTGAGGAATAATTCACAGTATTTCCAAATTTTGTCTGTGTTTTAACCTGGACTAATGCAGGAATCAGCAGTGAGAGTGATGGGGTGAGGAAGAAATTAGTTAACAGCTGAAATTTGAGTGTTAACGACTGTATACCAAGTGATAACCAAAATTTCTCAGCAGTGAGACCATGGTTATCATCTTGCTGTGATATCAAGGGAGAGTGGGATCCACGTGTACTGTGTTTTCTAGCTGTGGTGAAGAAGGCCTTCTACTTGTAGACCACTACTTAGTGCTAACACAGACTCAGTAGCAGAGTTATATGCCAGGATTAAGTAACAAATTAAGACTTCTCTGATTACCTGATCACTTACCAGGTTGATTGGATAAGTTAATAAGTGTCAATCCTCCCTTCTCCCTTGGAAGTTACTTAAGTCTTAGAGAGGAGGGCGATGACCAATTTCTGCATCGCTGTGAGGAAAGCACAAGAGGTTGTGTAGGAGTACATCGCTCAAAACAGATTTGAGAGAGGGGGGAGGGTGTGTGTTGACAGAGGGGCAATTAAACCAGCTGGGGACAATGTGTAGGAGAAAAATACCAAGCCAGAGGTCCAGGTGTTTTATGTAAGTGCTTTTATGCTGCAACAGAGCCATGGCTAAGAAGGAACCACCTACTCAGTTCCTGTGTTCCCAGTTGTGGTCTATAGTATAGCAATGGTAAAACTAGACTGTCTCTGCCCGTGCCCAACCCTTCTGCTCCAAAGGCAAGAGCTTCCATGGTTAATCTAAGGAAGCATCTCTGTTTGTGAAGAGCAGTCTGAGACCTGTGACCTCTAGAAAGTAATCCTAGTTCCCTCTGCTAAAAATGAATGTGTTGCTGCAGCTTTTGAGAGTGACTCTCCCACTTCTAGCCTTTAGAGTGCAGCAGCTGCAGCAGTAAATTGTATCTGCTTTGTTCCTTGTGTTGAATGTGGGACCTTCTTGAGTACCTGTTGGTCCAAGCAGTGTGGAACAGGTGATGTTCCTGAGGATGGCTTCCTGCCATGCTAATTTGTGGCCAGTTATTTTGTTCCACCATTCACTTCAGTGTCTGGGGCTCTGTTCCCAATGTGTGTGCTTTTAAGCCTTCGAGAAAGCCTGAATGCACAAGGTGCTCATGCAGGTTAGTTTGTCTGTGGTAGGACATTGGCTGCTGGCCCACAAAACTAGAACCATTTGGGGAACATGCAAGCTGAGTGTGTAACCTGTTTTCCTTGCTACAGGTGATGAAAATGGTGATGACACTAACAGCAGGAGAATCAGGCTGCATCCATTACGTCAAACGCCCGGGGGCAGTCTTGGATCCAGGCTGTGTGATTGCCAAGCTCCAGCTGGATGATCCCAGCAGGGTTCAGCAGGTGAGAAGCTGCAGGAAGTGCAGATGTTTGTTGTGTTTTTAATAGCAAGTGATGTTGACAGTGGTACGAGATGGTCCGGCGTACCGAACCAATTTCAGATTTGTGCATTGTACTGGAATTATCACTTTACGGTTTATTTGTCTCAGATGAGGACTAGGACTCAGATTATTGTCTCTTTCTCTGACTCATGCTAAGCTTATGTACCATTCTTGTTCTCTTCTTACCTCAGTACTATTGTGGGTACATGGCTGTCTAGGATATTGGAGGTTGGCCAGATTTTTCTATCCGCGTTATTCCTATGCAAGTTTATTTAACTTCTTTTTATCATGTATTCTTCTTTAAGTGACCCTCTTTGGGAGGATGGGGGTTGATATCCCAACTCAGAGAGTGTCGGGCCCTGTGAAAGCAATTGTAGCAAACCTGGAAATACAAAAAAAGAGCCAAGGACATGGATCTTTTTAAGGTGAAAGGCAAAGAGATACATTCATTTAGGGATGGCAGGCTGGGATGTAGCTGGTGGCAGGGGAAGAGAATCTGTTGTTCCTTTAGCAATAGCTAGTTGAAAACTGCGGGAGGTAGTCATGCAGGGGGTGGAAAGTGATTGTCAGCACCAAACTGTTGGCTTTTCCTGTGCTTTTCTTTGATATTTTTGGTCATCCTGGATCTAAATTATGAGATCAACTGTAACATATTTGGGAGAGAGGCTGGAAGCTTATTTTGTGGGTGTACACAACATAGAACTGTTGGAGATCCAGCTCATAACTTTTCTGTCTCTCAGCCAAGTGCATTTTCTACTCTGGGAATTCTTCCAAGTTAAATCTGAGCCTCCAGTCGAGCGTAACTGGATTTTACCACCATGGCTGATGCCATACAGGAGGGTTAGTGGCACTGTGCTGTTCATTGTGTTTCCAGGCTGAACTGCACACGGGTACCTTGCCGCAGATCCAGAGCACAGCACTTCGAGGCGAGAAACTCCATCGCATCTTCCATTATGTCCTAGATAACCTGGTCAATGTGATGAATGGATACTGCCTGCCAGAGCCCTACTTCAGCAGCAAGGTACTGGTTACTTCTTGTTTCAGAGCGAGAGCGCAAATATTCTTTCAGTTCAAGGTAAGGCTGTCCAATTTGCATGTCACAGCCAGAGGACCAAGAGTCAGGGCAGTACTAGCCTGCTAGGGCCAGCTCGATTCGGTTTTCTTTCTTAGACTTCCTTATAGTCAGTCTCACCAGAGAGTAAGATGGTAGAGTTCTATCTGTGGCACCCAAAACAAAGACAAAGACAAGGAGTTGAGCTTGATCTTTACTGCTTGTGCCTGCAGCCTTGTACATGGGAGCTGCATGCATAGCCAGCTGTGGTAGAAGGGAGGAGGAAAGAAGGTGGATAAATCTGAGTCAGCTGTTGGCGTAAGGTAGCACAGCAGCTTTGTCATCTGCCCCAGTTATCTCTTTTAGTCCCTGGACTAGCTGTGTGATAAAACAGTATTGAAGAAGACCTCAATGAAAAGCTTTTCCTTTTCTCCCTTCTTGCTGCTTATTCTTTTCTTCATGCTTGTCTTTACACTGACTTGTCTCTGTCTAGGTGAAAGGCTGGGTTGAGCGACTAATGAAGACACTGAGAGACCCATCTTTGCCTCTGCTGGAACTTCAGGACATCATGACCAGTGTTTCTGGACGGATCCCACCCAATGTAGAGAAGTCCATCAAGAAGGAGATGGCCCAATATGCCAGCAACATCACATCAGTCCTTTGCCAGTTTCCTAGCCAACAGGTGATCCACCACGCTTATATAGAGGAATAAAAACTGGTTTGCGTTGGGGCAGAGAGAGAGAGAAAGTTCCTTTAAATTATCTGGAGGTTAGTTGGACCTGAAAGGTGCATTTGAACATGGGATCTTCATGATGAAGGATACTTACCTGTATCACTTGAGTGTAAAGCTTGCTTCCTTTACCTGTGCTGAAGGGTATGTGTTCCCTGCTCAGTATAGCTTTAAAAAGGCCGTTTGGAAGCAGTTTAATCATATCAGTGGCCTTGTGGGCATTTATTTATTTGCTTTTTGCCTGATCCATATGCTGCAGTGCAATTTATAGTGTCAGTGTAACCTTAAAAAAGAGCGATTGCAACTAAGGGAGGCCTGATCAGGTAATGAGATGTTGGAAGATGATTTCTCCGGTATACGATATTGTGCATTGATTTTTGTATCATTGTCAGGTCATTAACTTCCTTAGCAGTTTAAGGCTTTGGCCTTTGCTGGAGTCTGCTGGAGCTCTGGTCTGGTCTGTCTGGAAGTTCTCAGCTTCTCTGCTGGTTGTTCAGCCAGATTGTCCCATCCAGGACTGGGACTGTCATGTGATTGCTCTCTTTCAGATTGCCAATATCTTGGATAGCCATGCAGCCACCTTGAACCGCAAATCAGAGCGTGAGGTCTTCTTCATGAACACTCAGAGCATTGTGCAGCTTGTACAGAGGTGAGCCATTTTCAGGGGTGCCCCCTAACTTTTTTCTTCAGGTGCTTGAAAGACCTGAGCCTGCTTGTCTTTATTCAAATGGTTTTATTACACTCAGAGTCTAAATCACTAGGAATAAGGCTGCATACTTCCCTCAGGGAGGTCAACAGTGAGGGGGCCATATGTGCGGCTCCTGGCTGCCTGTGTGAAGCACATATAGAGATCCTTCCTCTTTCTCCCTTTGCCGTATGAAAGAAAGATTTAATTTCTGTCCTGACACTGATCATATCTTGCCCGTTTCATCAAGCCGCTGGTGTGTGTTATGCCTTTCAGTGTCTAGAGTTTTGAGTATTTTTAGAAGAAAAAGGACATTTTAATGCAAAACATGAGCCATGCTACCCTGCAACACTAATGGCAGGGGTTATGTATTCACATAACAGGTGGGGTGTTCAGAACCAGGTACGCTTCTTTCCGTAAGCAATCAGGCTTATTCTGCCACTCGTGTTGAGTGTTATTCACTTGCAGATCTTCAGAAGTGGGGCCGTGCCAGTCTCACTCAGTGCTAGGTTTGACTTACTTGCTTCTGCAGGTACCGGAGTGGTATTCGGGGTCACATGAAAGCAGTGGTGATGGATCTGCTCCGTCAGTATCTGAAGGTGGAGACTCAGTTTCAGCATGGTGAGTCTCTAAGCACGTCAAGGATTTGATTTCTGAAGGAACCACATTTGGTCCCAGAAGGTCCACATGGACCCCCTTCAAGAAAGATTACTCTAACTTTATGGTGAGACTAAGCTACACAGGTTTTCTTTTAAAGGTCTGCCAGTCAGATCCTGTTCTTTGTAGAGAAGCTTATGTCCAGTTTGAGTTTTTGTGCTAA
Organism: Ciconia boyciana; assembly: GCF_034638445.1. Taxonomy (NCBI): domain Eukaryota; kingdom Metazoa; phylum Chordata; class Aves; order Ciconiiformes; family Ciconiidae; genus Ciconia; species Ciconia boyciana. The sequence continues at coordinate 11,052,079 of NC_132950.1, read as the reverse complement.
GAGTGCTCATAATGCTTATGACAAGCAAATGACAAACTCCACCCCAAAGCTGTCTGTTCTGCTGGTTTTCCACTGTTGGTATATCCATCATCTTCTACATCCTGTGTCATCTTACCCACAGTTTACATGTCATAATATGACTCTGGTCTCTCTTCGGTGTAGGACTGCTCCTTTTCCCTGTAAATCTTCAAAGGAATATCTCCTATATGACTCTATGATCCGCTAAGTGAGGGCTTTTGTATGACCTGGAGTAAAAAGACAGACTCACTGAATTAAGAGTTTCTTTGTGTTGCCATTTCTAGTCTGTCATTGAGCTCGCTAAGGCTCAGCCAGTCTGTGTGGTCTCTGCTTGTTCTACATCAGACGTGAAGCAGTTCTCCTTTGCGTTCCCTCGCTGACTCTGTCAGCAGTGGCCCACCACTGGAGAGTTCCCCCACTTGGGTATTCCACATGTAGAAGCTTCATATCAGAAGCTTGATTTTTATTTCCTGATTTCTAAACCTCTGGAGAAAAATTAGAATCAGAAAAACTGTTTAAATTCACCACACTATTTAGTTCTAGCTTGCCTGTTTCTTAAATTCTATAGTAAGAAAATCAAGTGCAGTAAAAAAAAAAAAAAGTCACTGAGTTATTTGCACCTGCTGTAAAATACCAGAAGCTGTTTGCTGTTCATAAGAACAAACCTCAAACCTCAGCCTGAAACAGAATTGAAATAAATGCATTGCACTGCTGTATCCAGGCACAAGATGGCAATGAAGCACTAGCTAATTTTGAGGCTCTAGCTCTTACAGGTAGTTCAGATTCCACTCTACTTTTCTTTTGTCCTGCTCCAATACCTGCCCCAGCCTAATGGTACTGCAGATTCATTTCCACTTCAATTTGCTGGTAGTAGAGGATGGTGCAAGTCTTTTTGCTATTACTTTATTTTGGTTGTCATTTGAATGAAAGACTGAGCTCGCCATTCCTCTCTTCGTATTGCTCACAAAGGAGGTATTTGGTATTGGAACTGTTTTAATAAGAGTAGGATGTTTAAATTAAAGTTTGCAGTTGAGGGGGTGGTGGTGGTGGGAATGTTTCCTTCCCAGAATTGATTATGTGGATCATGCAAAGTAGATTCTCCAAACACACATGTAGAAAAATGAAGACACATCTGGTAACTTGTATTCCTTGACACAGAGGTGTGGAGACTGAAAAAATGTGCATTTCTGATTGCAGGTCACTATGACAAGTGTGTCTTTACCCTTCGGGAAGAGAATAAAAGTGATATGAATGCTGTATTGAACTACATCTTCTCACATGCTCAGGTCACCAAGAAGAACCTGCTTGTAACAATGCTCATTGTAAGTTCTCTGTTGGTGCTCTAGAAATTTGCTGCTTCTTGTAGTTGTATGTTTGATGCTTTGAAAGGTACTGAATTGACAGCTCTCATCCTTAAAGATGCAAGCCTTCTAGCTACAGAAGCAGTGGCAGCAGTGTGGAGTTTCTTCATGTGTTCTTAGGGCATGTAAGCCATGCATTAGAGAAGACCCAGAACATACTGTTCAGCTCAGTGTCTGTGCACCTTCTGGTTCATGACTGTCCTGCATTGATTGCCTATCAGAGTGCAATGAAGGCTAATTATGCAAGTGATTTGTGAGCGTCTGTGGGGAGATAAGAATGCAGGCTTAATTCTTACATTGGGAGGATGTTAGAGGCTAACTTGCAGACACTGGGCTGTGACTTTATACTTGGTTTAGTTTGCTGCTTCATCTTCAGGGGTCTCAGAGAGATCCTGTCTTTATAAAGCTCATGGTACTCAACCTGGAGTTGCTTGGAAAGCAAAGCAATATGCTACCAGCACAAAAAGCAGCTGATTTTTTTGTGGTCATAATTCTGTAATAGCAGCATTTTTATGGTCCTTCATGACTAATGAGGGTGACTTCCTGGTAGTGAATGGCATTAGCCAGCCCATATGGAGGCCGTTGAGGGCTTTCTCATGCTCTTCCTTGATGAGCCATAGTTTGGTCTAATAGGTTTGGCAGTGGCTCTCTTAGCTTCTTCCTGGTTATAGTCTCAGAAGGTCTTATCTCAGGTCTGCTGTGGTGCTTTCGGACCGACTGTGCTCTGGGCTGCACGATGGAATCTGACCAGGACTCCATATCTCAGCACAAAGCTGGTCACTCCAGATCAGGCCTCTGACCCTTGGGATGGTGTGCGGCTGTCCAGGGGGCTTGCAAAGGGATGGGGAATCCCCTGGGGTCGGAATTCCTCTTGGACGGACATAGATTCCACCGTAGAAACACAAATGAATCCTCATGCCAGGACCTGCCATCACCTTCTCATGTTCTTCTGGCTTGTTACTCCATGAAAGATCTCAGTTCTCATTAACTTCAGTCCCACTTTAATGGGTAAAACTCCCAGTAAATTACATTTCCAGGAAAAATAATTAAAAAACAACAATTGAGTCCTGCCTGTCTCTTTTTTTCCCTGTTTCCTAAAAAGCTTCAAAAAATCCTTGTCCCACATAATGCTTTGCAGCAGAATGAATGCCCACCTTCCTCAAGGCAGGATGAATTTAGCTACGACATGATTTTCAACAGACCAGAGTTAGGTATTCTGCTTTTTAAGGGGCTAATTACAATACTATCTCTCTCTTTTTTTTTTTTTTTTTTTACACAAACATAATGAAGTCTGTTACTGCCAAAAATATGTCCAAAGTAGCCATCCACAAAATAACTCTCACAAGCAGAAAAAGAGTCATAATTGTCCTAGGCTGAGGCTGCATTTCTTAAATTCTAATTTGTAAGATGTAAGGACCCTGGCATTCTTTCTTTCTGGCTCTCCTTTTTTCCCTTTTTTTTTTTTCCTTTCCCTTTTTGGTGTGTGGTGTGATTGTAAGTAACGCTTGCCTTAAGAATCTCATTATTTGAACACGGAGCCATATTTCCTCTGAGAATTCTGGAGTAGCTTTGAGCCGGGGCTGTTCATTTCTCAAGTAATCATGCTGGCGTGATGGAGAGAGAAAATGGCAGCTGTTCGCAGCTCAGGCCTTCAATTTTCTTCAGAGTCCAGTCACTCAAGTGTGTAATTACACAGGGGTGCCAGGGAGGCGTTAGGCCTTGTCAAAGAGCCGGTTTGAGGCTTTGCTCGCTGCCTTTGCCAATCAGTGCAGGCAAAAGCCAGTGCAGCGCCAGCTACCTGCTTTATTTTGTTGTTGTCATCCTGATTATTTCTTGCTAAAATGGGACTGAAACTTTTTGTCTAGTTTTACACCTCCGTGCAAGCCGTGTCTTGGATGCACAGCCTTGCTGTGTCTTCGTGTTGGCCGGCACAATGTCCGTCTGAGGGAGTGAGGGGCGTGCTGGGAGATAGGGAACGCAGAGAAATGTTGAAGAATTTTTCTTTTTCCTTCCTGTGTAGTCATTCTTCCCACCACTCTCGGTTATTTCTACTCAAGTAAAGGCCGACATCCCAGTTTGCTAGAACTTAAAACATACTGGAGAGACCATGCTGCACGTGGTGGAAGAACAGCCGGGTAGGTGGGCGGTGATCCGAGTGCCGTTTGCATGGCCTCCACCAGCGCGGGGCCCGAGGCCTTGCAAACGGGCGTCTGCCCTCGCAGGGACTTCTCAGATCGAGTGGGTAGCGGGGCTCAGCAGGGGCGATGTGCCTTTGGCCACAGTGTCATCTATGGCACAGCTAGGGACTACCATCTGCGGAGTTACAGGTCATGCCAGTATCCAAAAGACAGTCATTCCTCTTTCTTCCGACTCGCATTACTCTTCATGTCTGAGGGACCCCGTGGCACATTTGGTGTAATCATGGTGAAGGCTGTGGCATTTTATGGGTTGCCAAGCTATTTATGTGGGATGGTTTAAGTTTGTCCTCCAAGGGCAAACGTCATGTCAAAATACCTTGATGCTTATGTTGCTGTTATTGATGTATCCCTAGGAATCCATTATTAACGAGGGGCTCTGAGGATGGTTTTAGTAATAGTGTTATGCTGCCATCATTCACCTTTTTTAGCTAGCAGGCGTTTAAGGCAGGATGGGAACTACTTCATCCTTCATATATGTGTTGAAATATAGTGTGATTTGAAGTTGTATGTTCATTTTATGTACTTAACTGACTGTTGTATGCACATCCTAGCCCTAACTGGACAGAATCGCTTGTGGCGTGGCAGATGTCCTGTGTCCTGTCGGATTTTTGTTACCTTGAGCAGTAACATTACAACACCCAGGAATTTGTATTTCAAATATGATGAAGGCAGTTCTTGAATTATTCACTGTGAATTCACACAGTGACCTGGAGTGGATAAATTTACAGAACTTTCTTTGGGAACAATCATTGTAATGTTTGCTGGCCCAAGACTGATTAATAAATAGGGGACAACAATCTAATAAGAGTTAGTAGCTTAGATTTTTTTAATAAGAGTGATGTGACTGTGCTCTCTCTCCCCGAGATGTACGCCATCATTCCTAGAGATGGCATCATGCTTGAGTGGGGTCGGAGAGAAAGGGGTCAAGAATGATGTGGGGGAAAGCTATTTAGCTTTGAAATTGCAAGGAGTATGAGCTGTTATTGGTTAGTCAGTCTATGGGACTTGTATTATTTGCTTTTTGTTTTTTACTTTCTTTTCCCTGGCAGGCTTATTAATCTAACCTGCTGTGCAGAGGTTTCCCTTTTTCCTTTTCAATTTCTTGGATCTTCAAAGGGCCTTTTCTGGACTGTATGTGTTTAAAATCTCTTAAAACTTTAAGGCACCAGCTCTCTTTCCTGTTGCAAATCCCTGTTTCATCTCACATTTTCCTCCTATGATTCATTTACCAAGAGAAAAGCTGTTAAGTGCTGTATAGAAGAAACACATTAGAGGCTCCAAGAGGGTTTCCAGCTTCGGGAGTGGGAGGGAAGAGGCTCACAAGCCAGTGTGAGTAGTTGAAGACTGTGGGATTATTCGTGGGAATTGAAACTATTTTTGGAAGAAAGCGTGCATGAGAGTGCACCTCCTCTGTTCAGAAAACAAACCAGATTAAAGTCTTTACTGTTTGCATTTTTTTTGAATGGCTGCATCCAAGAGAGTTTTGAAACAGCATTAACACTGAAAATCATGCTGTTCAGTTTGACTGTTTTATCCAGCCAATTTAGACAGCAAAGTAAGCTAGTGAACTTCCTCAGAACCAGGATTCTCTGATTAGAAGAAATGCTATGGAGTCAGTCCTGTACTGTGGCAGGAAATACATCCTATCATTTATGGTTTTAGTTAGCTTTGCTTAGCCTTGTTAGAGGAATGACAGGATCTTTGGGGTTTTTTTCTGGTGTTGCTGAGGCTGTACAAAGTGTGTGGTTGGTTTGTGGTTGTGGAGTTCTGGGGTTTTTTTGTTTGGAGCTGTTTTTTTAAGTGGACTTCAGGAGATTCTCCCGGCAGTTAAACTCTTTCTGTTTGGTCACCTTTCACGGTGAAAGTTTGCTAATCTTTGCATGCTACACAAGGCATTTCGCTACAATTAAATGCTCTTTGTATTTTGTATTGCTGCTACGGGAGAATTCTGGTAGAAAACTGAAATTGGGTAATGGGAAAATGCTTTACTTGAGTCTCTTTGACAAGTCAGTAATTCTCATGTGTTTGGATGCCAAAACACGCGCTACAAATAAGAAAATGGGTGATGGTGCCAGTCCCTTCTGTCCTCTGTGGCTTTATTTATACATGTAAAACTATTGAAAGCCTAATACTTGTACCCTTCTCAGCACAGAATTACAGAATAATTGAGATAGGGACCTCTAGAGGTGGTGTGGTCCAGCGCCTGAGTGCATGTGTGTATGTTTCAGGTTTAAACTCTGTTGTAGGAGGACAGAAGATGGTTTTCCTCTGTTGTAAACATTTTCAGTTCTCTTTATTTTTAGGACCAGCTATGTGGCCGTGACCCCACCTTGACAGATGAGCTGATTAATATTCTGACAGAGCTGACCCAGCTCAGCAAGACAACCAACGCTAAAGTGGCCCTGCGAGCACGGCAGGTAAGGGAGCGTGTGTAGCAATCCAAGCTGATCCCTGCTAGAGACAGACCGTGCCATCGCTGGTCAGATCAGCGTGGACTGCTCCCACCTGGAGCCCACTCTTTTGGAAAGTCTGTATCTCTTGATGTTTATTTTGATTACTATGCAAGTGTGAAGAGTAGATTACTGTGAGCAGTGCTTTAACAATGAAGCTAATTAACCAATGATTAACCATTGTGACAGTCTAATGAAGATTGCAGTGGATTCCCAATCACTGTAAAATTTGAAGTTAAGATTACATTCCTTTGTCCGTGCTCCTCCAAAAAGTTTTGTCTGGCTCAAATAGGAGTTAGTTGAGAGTAGCCTGTGGTTTGTGCGATAGAGGAAGTCGAAATACATGGTCACTGTGGTTCCTTGTGGCTTTATAATCTGGGAACTTGACAAGCACAGGCTGCCTGGAATGTGCAGGCAGCTGTACCGTAAACAGCCAGGACATGCTATCTGGGTTCATCAGCTACCGCACAATTGCGAATCAGTGTGTGCAGAGAACAGGGAGAGAAATTTACAGAAGACTCAGATGTTTTTTGCAACTGCCAAAGAATTATTACAAAGAATTACGTTGGTCTTTTGCAGGGTTTCTTCTAGCTTTTGAGTTGTGTTTTATCAATTTCTTTTTAACCTGAAAATAATTGGAAAAACTCTTGATACGGTCAATCCCAAGAGTCTAGTACAGATAATAATTTGAATGCCAGATGTCCACCTGGGTATTATTGTGCGCTTCCTCTTTAGCAGTTAGTCTGTAGCCAGGAAGGGGTGAGAGGGCATAATCGTTTCACGGTAATGCTAACCCTGTAGTCTGATCACTCCTCTCGCTCCACAGTCCCTATCTCCATTCTAAAAGTCTTCAGCAGGAAAGCTGACACTTTGGGGATCTCTCCTTTTATTTCAGAGCTTGACTGTTGAAAATGAATGGGGTGTTTGAAGCTGCTCAGTGACCTTATGTTTCCTTCAAGACTGTATTTGTGTCCTTGAACCGTTCAGTTATTGAACCTCTCAGCAGCGTGCTGGGGATGGTGCTGCAGTCCTTGTGTATGTCTTTATGTTGCTCTTTCACTTCCTTTTCCCCTGCAAGCTGCTTCCCCTTCCTATCTCCGTATCCTTCATGTTGGGCATTTAATACCTGGCACCAGTGTCTCTTGGTTCCTCTACTCAGAAGCTGTGAAAGGCAGTCTCCATTGCTGGCCTCCCCACAGCTGCTGCCTGCCAGATCTGCTTTCCAATTAACAGCCGGTCAGGCAATCCCCAGGACTAGCAGCTCTGCAGTGCTAAATCACATGCACTGATGGAACTTGATTGAAGCTGTTCCTTTTCTCCATGGGGAATTGCCAATAATACAAGCTGAGCAGATACACAAATGAGGCTGGGGAGGGGAGAGAGTTTGCGGCATCACCCAGGTGCCACAGAATTCACAGGAGAAACCAGTCGCCTCTTCTGGGATGGAGCAGACTATTGCTGCCTTGGAGGTAACAGCCTCCTGCCGATGGCCCAGCATAGCTCCTTTCCCTGACACTCCTTGTGTTTGCTGTTTACCAGGTTCTCATCGCTTCCCATTTGCCATCCTACGAGCTGCGTCACAACCAGGTGGAGTCCATCTTCCTGTCCGCTATTGACATGTACGGACACCAGTTCTGCATTGAGAACCTGCAGGTATCTACCAAACTTCTCTCCTTGTTTCCCTGCTTTCTTCTCACTGATCTTAATGTTTCTGTATTAAATCTCACCTCTAGCCCCAAGGTCCTTGTGGCTTTAAATTGTATTGTTCTGGTTTCTAGCTTCCCCCTCATTTTTGCTTTCATTCCTACACTGATATCAGAATGATCTCATCGCAGTCTACAGCTTCCTCAGGGGGGGCAGCGGAGGGGGAGGTGCGGATCTCCTCTCTCTGGTGACCAGCGATAGGACATGAGGAAATGGGATGAAGCTGCGTCAGGGCAAGTTCAGATTGGACACTAGGAAAAGGTTGCTCACTGAGAGGGTGGTCGGTCCCTGGAACAGGTTCCCCAGGGAAGTGGTCACGGCACCAAACCTGTCGGAGTTCAAGGAGCGTCTGGACGACGCTCTTAGTCATATGGTTTAGTTTTAGGTAGTCCTGCAAGGAGCAGGGAGTTGGACTTGATGATCCTTATGGGTCCCTTCCAACTGGAGATATTCTGTGATTCTATGATTTAATGTAAAAAGGTCATAATCCTTGATGAACAACAGGAAAAGCATGGAAATCAGAACTAGTCAGGCTTCATTTGGGGTTTTTGCTTTTTTGCCTGACCCTATTTGCAAGACAGGCAGTTGTCTTTTAAAACTCTGCTTAATGTGATCTCTTCTAGAAACTCATTTTGTCCGAGACATCCATCTTTGATGTGCTACCCAACTTCTTCTACCACAGTAACCAGGTGGTAAGAATGGCAGCTTTGGAGGTAAGTTTATTCCCATTGAAAAAAAAAATATTTTAAATTTTTCTGTGGTTTTTGTTTGGTTTTTTTTTTTCTTGTTTTGAGCACTGTTACCCTGCAAGATTAAGAGAGCTGTAGGTTGTGTGGAATCTGGCATACTTGGAGCCTGGCATTTAACAGTGTTAATACTCATAATTGACTGAAATTTCAGATTCGAGTTATCTTCTTTGCTTGAAGAAGACTTAGGTGGTTGAAAGGATTGCAAGTGAAGCTACTGTCAGAGCACGTGGTCAGCCTACCCTGTGTGCCTTGTGCTGATGCTTGTATCCTGCCAGACTGGCCTTCCTCAAAGAATAACTTTAAATTCTGGTTGAATTAGAGTTCTACCTAGGTATCCATTTGGAGGTATCTGTTTGGTTTTTAAGATTTTTGAAGTCTCTGGTGTATTATTTTTCTTCTTTCTCTCTTTCTGCTTCCTTAGCACAGTTAAGCTGATTGAGTTTCTCTCTAACCAGGTGTACGTTCGAAGGGCGTATATTGCCTATGAGTTAAACAGTGTCCAGCATCGCCAGCTGAAGGATAACACTTGTGTGGTGGAGTTCCAGTTCATGCTACCTACCTCCCATCCGAACAGGTCAGATCACGTGTTCAGCTGCCTTTAGAATCGGAGGTTTATGAGGGGCTACATCCTACCTTGGCAAAGAAAACTTGCAATAGAATTGGTGGAGAAAGGGAGAGTCCCAGTGCCTCAAATAAGCACAAATTTTTTAAGATAAAAACCTACATTACCCAGTTCCTTCCCCTAAGTTATTTAAAACCTCAGGAGCTGTGGGTAGTAGTTTCTGCAGTTTGGATTAATTTGAATATGATATAGTTTTCATGTATTTTCTGATTTTTAAGTTCAGCTTGTGGAGTAACTTTCCTCTAGAACTTCAGTTCTAGCTGAATCCTGAGCCTTCAGAAAGATACAATTCCAGACAGACTAATCAATTACTCAGAATTTTAATAAAGAGCAGTCAAACAGTCTCTGTCCCCTTCCTGCAGCACTCCCCTGCCAGCCCTTTGTAACTGTTTGTGATTGGCTCTACTTTCAAACCTGGCTTTACTGGATAAGGTGAAATCTTTTCTAGCACGTGGGTTTTTGACTGAGAAGACCAAGATGCACGTATGAATGTATTTTATATAGAAATGCTAGAGTTGACATACTTTGGTTTTCAGTCAGTATTTTTCAGAATGCATTTCTCATGACGGCAGCCAAAAGCACCAACTGTTCGCTGCCCTGTCTTATAGAAGGGTCGCGTCTCCTAGTGTGTGCTAAGATCATTATAAACAAACAAACAAACAAACTTGATTATCAGAGCTTCTTCAGCATCTGCCAGGTTAGTCAGTTCCCGTGTTTCTTCATTTGCAACAGGAACTCTGGAGAGTATTTTAGACGATATTTTATTTTTGTCCCAGGCAGCGGAGTGCGTGCTGGAGCCCAGAGGCGCAGTGAGTCTCCGTGGCCGCCGGGTGCCACTGTTGATCTGTGCTGGTTTGGCAGTATGGTACCAGTGCTATTTTTCTCCTTTGTTTCCAAACATCTTTTTCCTTATTTTATTTTTGGTGGGGCTGGGCAACGAGGTCCAGTCTCGCTTCATTGAGAATCCATCAGTACATTTTATGAAATGGTTTTCAGAGTCTGGTTTGCTAGAAATGAATGACTGTCCTCAACAAGCAGCACAAAACACTCACGATACAAATGGGACATGCATTTGGTCTCATCTGTTTCCTACATTTCTAAAATATTTGTAAATAATTGCACACTATTTTTAGTACCCCTTTATAATGCTCTCTTCCCCCACACCGCCCCCACACTCCTTCTCCATTTCTTCTCTTTGCTGGTCTCAGTTACCTCTGTTGCTTGGGGGTTGTTTGGCCTGCTCATGCTGACCACTGCTCTATTACTGTGCACAAGCTTAACTGGACAAGGTCAGCGGGAAGAGGAGACCTGTTACCTGCTTGGGGAACAGCTTCTTTGTCCTGGAATCTCCTCTCTCCTTTACGCTGAATTTGTTGGGGCAATGTTCTGAAGCTCAGTTCTGCTTCTCAACCATCGGCACGGCTGATGGTTGACTGAAAATGCATCGCAGTCATTGTGCAGAGGCAAGCAGGCTTGGGGACAAACTCACTGCTTGCATAGGCAGGTTCAGTTTCTTTGAGTTGCACCTCTGTCTTTAGTGATGAATTTGGCTCCTGTTGCTTGATGCAGCTTCTTGCAGTGTGTACCTACTTGTGCGGCTATTGTGTGGCTGGGTGCTGAAGCACAGCCGGTAGCAGGATACCTAGGGTCTTAAATTAGCACTGAGTGTGTAGATTTAAGCCAGCTGTAAAGGCACACCTTTTGTTAAACCCAAGACACAGAAATCTCAAAACTCTGACATTGTCTTGCTTAAGTCTTCTTTGTTGTTTTTGACCATGTTCTCTGTCCATCGTATGTTTTTCTGTATCTTCTGTAGCATGAACTTTTAGACTGAAAAGCTAAAAATGCATTCCAGGGACAAACCCCAAAGCCAAAATATTCCAGCTGACCAAGCAAAATGTCCCTTGAGGCTCTGCAGAGTTGGGTCCTGGTGAACCAGGAGTAGATACCAGAGAGCCCTTAAGAGAGCATTCTCTTTTGGAGCTGGTGTTAGTTGTATGATGCCGCACATTTTTCAGCACTTTATCAGATACTTTTAAGCCCTGGTCCCTTTTGTGTCTGATTTCTGTGAACATTCAAGGGCCTGAATTTTACTGGAGCAAATATTCATGTAGAGAAAATTGCGAACTGGTAATGGTTGCTCTATTTAAAGTCTTTGTTATTGGTATTTAACCCCGCTATGCCTTTACTTAATTGTAACAGAAACAATCACAGTCACTACTTCTGATCTGACTAATCACAGCTAGACACTCAGACTGTGTATTTTTGGCCACTGAATGATTGCCATCAACTACCCACAGGAAAGCTTTACGTGGAAGCAGAGAGGAAAGAAAAACTGTTAAATCTGCTGACAAAGTCATAGAAATGCAACCTGCTCCTGGTGGGTTTTGTGGGCAGAAACTGTTTTGGGAATTATTTGTTTAAATTAATAGAAAACATCCTGTTGTAAGAATCCCCACTGATCCCAATTGCAAGGGTAAGACATAGGGAGAAAAACTGCTTATAATTGAAACCATAGAGGGCTTTATAGATCAAAACCAGCATTCCTTATTGCCCGGTGCAAGGCAGATGAGGAGTACAGTGTAACCATCTGGTGCCTTTTGCAGTAAATGGAGTTTGCAAGCCCTCTCCAAGTAGAGGGCGTTGCAGTAATCCAATCTGGAGGAGGCGATACAAGGGTATCTACGGGATGCTGATCGCTACATGCTGCAGCAGGGTACTTCAAACAAATGCTTATGTGCAGAGCCCCTTGCATTTGGGTAACCTGCCTCTTTCAGTCATCTAGAGTCCTGGTGAGAAAAGATGCGAGAAAGAAATGAGCCCTGTTCTGAGCTGCTCTTTGCTTCCCTCTTCTTCAGACTGCCCTGCTGAGATGGGAAGCTGGTGGAATATTGACTGGTGTTTAGAGAGTTCAGCTTCCTTTGTGAGAATGGCAAGCCAGGTGACAGACACTGAAAGGCCTTTCTTAGGTGTTCAGCACATGAAACAGAGCTTGCCTAATCTTAGCTTAAAATCTTCTGTTCAAAGAAACATTGTGTGTCTAGTATAGGGAGAGGGAGAGGGAATTATAGTGCTTTTTCAACAGGAGAAGTTTTTTTTCTAATAATCCCCCTCTCCTCTCCTGCTTTCGAACAGCCTTTCTTGTGTCTGAAGCTGTAAGGTTTAAATTAAACCGGGACATTGTCTGCTGTAGCCAGCTTTTGCAGCCTGCTGCAGAATTGTCCTGCTGCACTGCTCCTCCTAAAGCATCCCCGTTTCTCCAGGTCACTGCATTCCCCCAGCCAGGTTGTTCAGCTGCTCTCTTGATCTTTCCTTCCCCAGTAGCAGATGTGCTGGAGGATTAGAAGGGAAGAACTCAGAGGTAAATGTGTTCCCACAAAACAGATCCCTCTGTTTTACTCAGAGGTAAATGTGTTCCCTTTGTCATATGCTAAGACAATTGCTGACAAGGGTGACTTAGAGATGCTGGATATATCTTTATTTTGGGGTATGGCAATGATACCACAGGGCTCTGCCTTCTGAATATGTTGAGCCGCAAAGGAAATTGAAGTAAAACCCAGCCTGTTTTGCTCACTGTTGCCTTAGCCATGCCTTCCCAATCCATCTGTGCATTGAGCCCACACCTTCCTTTTGTCCCACGTACCACCCCTAACTGCCACACTTGGCCTTGAGATGTCCTAGGGAATCTTGAGTGTTGTGGTTTAACCCCGGCCGCCAACCCCACACAGCCACTCGCTCACTCCCCCCTGGTGGGATGGGGGAGAGAATCAGAAGAGTAAAAGTGAGAAAACTCGAGGGTTGAGATAAAGACAGTTTAATAGGGAAAGCAAAAGCTCCGCACAAGCAAAGCAAAGCAAGGAATTAATTCACTCCTTCCCGTGGGCAGGCAGGTGTTCAGCCATCTCCAGGAAAGCAGGGCTCCATCACGCCTAACGGTGACTTGGGAAGACAAACGCCATCACTCCGAACGTCCCCCCCTTCCTCCTTCTTCCCCAGCTTTCTATGCTGAGCATGACGCCATGTGGTATGGAACAGCCCTTTGGGCAGTTGGGGTCAGCTGTCCCGGCTTCGTCCCCTCCCAGCTCCTTGTGCCCCCCCCCAGCCTCCTTGCTGGTGCGGGGGGTGAGGAGCAGAAAAGGCCTTGACTGTGTGTAAGCACTGCTCAGCAAGAATGAAAACGTCTCTGTATTATTTACGCTGTTTTCAGCACAAATCCAAAACATAGCCCCAGACTAGCTACTAGGAAGAAAATTAACTCTATCCCAGCCAAAACCAGCACATTGAGTCAGGGTGTACCATTGGAAGGTGGAAGTGAAGGAAGGTTTTATCACTGCAGATTAAGACTTTAAGTTTTGATAATTGGCTTAATTAGCTTTAAAGCAAGTTTTACTTTTGAAACTTGATAAACAAGGTGTCTGATACCAGGTAACCCTAGTTGCATTTGGAGTTGGGAATGCACAGAACTCGGCAAACATGGACATACAGGCAAATGCCTTACTTAGACTTGTCTAGGTTGAATTCATTCTTGGGACTGCATCCTGCTGTCTGTGATGCTTCCGAGGGTGGAATTCAAGTCTAGTCATTAGTTGCTTTGTATTTCCAAGGGTATCAATATAAATGTCTCAACTACCTTGTGCTTGGTTTTGCCCAGTATCTCCTCTTTCTTGTGGAGATGTTTGTGCTTGTGGATGTTTGTTGACACCCTACTTGGACTTTGATGTTGCTGATTTCAAGGCTTAAGAGTGGTGCATGATCTCTCCTTTGCTGTCTCTTGATGTTTTATCATCTATGGAGTAGTTTGGTTGTTCCTTTTTGTCAGCCTCTTCCTTAGCTTACAGGTAGAAACCATTTTGAAGGCTGAAAGCCAAATTAAATATTGCTGTTTTCCAAACAGTGCTTTTTACAGAAGAATACGAAACTAAAACTCGCTTACACTTAGAGCAGTGTTTATAGGTTCCTTCCTACTATCATTTTACAATGACATACTCATAAGATTTGAATTTCTGACAAAATGGAAGCATTTTCTGTGGACTAAAGTAGTTGCTAAAACAGCCTCTTGCATCAGTCTTTGGATTGCTAGTACCGCATCAGCTGTGCTGCTTTGGACTCCAACCGTACAAGCCTGGAGACCTGAGGGTATAACTCGTAGTGTATCATTAGGTAGCCTGAGGTCCCCTCCTTGTTGCAGGAGACTGGCTGATACCAGGAGGGAGGAGGGGAAAATTATTCCAGGACACCTGTAAATCCCTGCAGTTTCGTGCTGAGGGTTTGATGTTAATTAGACAGCAGGCAGCAGTAATGTGTTGCAGTTCCCTTGGCTTGCCTGTTTCAGAAAGGGCAAAATCTTCCAACAGAGCAAAGAAGGGGCTGTTGAAGGGGCAGCAAACTGAATGGAACGACGATAATTTTATGCAAATTGGACTTCAGTAGCGGATTCAGCTTCGCTGAATCACAGAGGGAGCAGAAGAATAAGGAAAGAAAGAGGGAGAGGAAAAACCCAATCAAAATGTATGGTTTGAGGCATGTTTCACAGCCTTCTGTTTAGATTCTTCTACAGAAATGAAGAAACATAAGAGGAATGCCACTGGTCACAGCCAGTGGAATTGCTCTTTCTCCTGTGGTACTGCTGTTAATAACTACAAGTGGGTTGTTCAGCCGACCTCTGCTGATTCCGCTTTGCTGCCTGATTTCAAAAGCTTTGCCCTGCGCTGGCACTCAATCACAGCTTGATATAACCAGTGGTGCTTTGCATGCATTGCCATCATTTTCATAGGGGAACGCTCTTGTTTAAAAAAAAAAAAAAAAAAGAAAGGAGGGACAAGGGGAAACAAATCCAGATTCATCCAGGAGGTGCAGGGGAGAGCTAAGGGGATTTTTGTTTGCTTGAGCAAAAGGCGTAATTGTAGCAGTAGAGCGTGCATGGGTATGGAGCAGATTCCTAGTGAGATCAGCTTCCCCGGTCAAGAAGGGCCTTTTTAAAACTTCAGAAGAGACCAGGAGAAGGGCTGGGGCTGGTGTGGTGAGGAGGTTTCTGATCCTGTGGTCAGCTACGTGGAGTTGGCTGTGGAGAACACTGCCGGCACGTGCTCCATCAGCTGTGCCTCTATTCAGCTCCCAGCACCAAGGTGCTGCTCGTTGCCCTGATGTTGCCGTAAGGCCGAGCAGGCTGGCTTGCAGCTGGTGTGTTATTTGTCAGAGCTGCAGAGGTGTAGCTCAGTGAGTGGACTGGAATGCCTTTTCACAAGGCCCGACTGTGCTGCAAATATCAAACCTTTACCTCTTCGTGCATTTCAGCGGCAAGTGACAATCCAGCTCTTGATGCGAAAAAGCCCTCCGCAGCTATGGTGACCTGTAGATACAAAGCCAGCCCCATAGCGTGCAGCTTGAAGACTATTCCTCCGTTCTTTTCTGAGATCTCCAGCCACTGGGTCTTCTGTTTTCCTCATTGTGATTCTTACCATAATCTCTTCAGCTCCGTACTGAGTGGCTTGAGAACAGTTCCTGGAGCAAGGCAACAGGGCGCCTTTTTTGGGACTGAAAGGAACATTTGTTTTGCTAGGGTTTTTTTTCTGTCTGTTTTCTGAAAGCTTTCCAGGGACCGCTACACAAGTGTACCAGGTGTAGGAACTGCCAGTCCTCCCCAGACTATTTTTTCCAACTGAAGTAGATCACATGCAGCTTTCCCACCATTTGCCAAGCTAAAAATAAAAGTCTCAACCCCCTGAGGCCTCGTGGCCCTTTCGGTCCTCACCACAGGCTCTACAGCACAGTGTCTCTCCCCACTGCCTCCAAATGAAATTAAATACTTGTGTTATTTACCATTGAACAGATACATCTTTAGGCCATTTTCTGCTTTCTCCTGTATGGCTTAAGGAGATCATGGGAACTTTTTGTGCCTCTACCAGTAATGCACCAAGCATACAGCCTTGTAGTGAATATGACTCTGCTGTGACAAAACCAGTTTGAGAACAGGACCAGATGCAGTCAGTGTATTTAGCGGTGTGACCATGGAAATATGCTGGTCGTTAAGTATCGAGACTTCAGGCCCAGTAACTTGGGGTTTTGCCTATGGTCAAGGATATTAAGAAAGTCTGTGGTGTGATCTCCTACAGGTTTCTGCAGGGAAGGGGAGGGTGAATGTCCAGTTACATGCTCCCTGAAGCTTTGCTTTCAGTCTTTTCATGTTTGCTAATCTCTTTGCACAAGCCTCCTGTGTGCATGTATTTTTTTTTTCAATTTAATCTTTACTATTTTGAAAGTCAGATCACAGCAATTTCTATGTCTTGCATGGAGCAATATGCTGCCTTATGCTTTCATGAATGTAGCTAGCATGGGCTAGACTGTGCTGTTCTTACGCTGGTATGAAAATGTGCCCCTTGCCTTCTTTCTGTCTTATGTGCCTCACTAAGCCCCAGTCTGCATGCAAAAATGTGAGGAGTTGGACTGGTGTTATAAAAGGAACTGTAAAATTTTCCTAAAATTAGCCTTAAGTTCTGCTCGTTCTTTTTGGTATTCAAGGCCTTGAATGCTGAAAATGCGAAGTATTACCTGGTGTGAATGTGTTTTTGCTTTATTACTGCATTGTTGTGGGAGCCAGTGCGTGGGCTGCTGCTTAGCGTAGAGGTTTGGCAACGAGGATTTGGCTTGTTTTCCTGAACCTGTTGCAATCTTCCTGTATGATATGGTCACTTTTTGCATCTATGCTGTTTGCCCTTCTGTCAGGGAGTGCAAACTCCCCCCTCTGGTCTTGCTTGGGAAGCTCACTTGGTGTATGCAAAGGGCTTGAAGCGGGTACGAGAAAAGATGCTATAGAAATGCAGGGTACCTTGCAAATACCGTGTGTTTTCCTGGGGTATATTATTTGCATGCTGTGTGCATGGTCTGTGCTCGTTCCCATGGCAGCTGTGGCAAGCGAAGTCAGGTGGTGGTGGGTGCCTTCTCAGGGTCAATGAAATTGAATTCTGCCTGATACCTGATGGTTAACAAATTTTGGTTTAGTAAATTGTAAACTTGTTGCTGGTCTGTGTATCAGCTTGATGATAGTTCTGTATTATGGCTTTCACTAACCAATCTGTAACTAACTGTGGTTGTTTGATTACAGAGGGAACATCCCCACGCTAAACAGGTATGGTACTTGTCATCTTTTAAAATTTGAAAAGAGAGACTAGAAGGAAGTAGCCTAGTACTTAATGTTTTAACATGTTTTGTTTTAGTGCCCTTATCTTTACTTAGGAAGCTCTCAAACATAACTCTTCTTTTTTCTTCCCTTTTCCTCTCCCTTTGTCTAAAACATGTTTTCAGCTTTTCTTTACCCTTTAAAAAAAGCTTTGCATGCAGCAATCTTTAAAATTAAATTTGCCAGGTGACTCAGTTCATCTGCAGTATGGTACACAGCAAACTTCTAGCAGAATGCTGTTTCCAGGGTCTCTTTTTTGGAACGGGATTCCCAGCTGTTGACCCTCTGGTAGGGTGTCACAGTGAAACGGGCGGTTACTCCTAGCCGATAGCACACCTGTTGCTACTCTGGTTTCTTGCAACTAGCTTAGAATTTGTCGAGGCTGTTTCACCTCCCTCACACCATAGATGAATCTACATCTCAAACAGCTGACAGCATGTTTTGTTGTGTTTTGGACGCTAATTTTTCCTCCCATGTCTCAGTTGAAAAGTATTTCTTGTTTTAAATAATACATGAAAAATGTCTGCTGTCTTTTTGTTTAGTTACTGTTCTGTGGTATTTTTGTATTAGTTGTAAGAAATGTACACCAAGGCATGTCCTGAAAAATTTTTCTCTTTCAAAACATGAATACCTATTATTTATTACTGCTTACAAGCCTATTTAGGGAAAAGTAGTAAAATTGGGCTTGAGAGTCTCATGGCTCTTAATCAGAGATAAATTACGGAAACATAGAGTGACTTTAAACATGGAGAGCTATTAATCAAACTGATGATACTTTAGACTTGTTAACAGTATACTTAGGACCATATCACAATGGTTTTCTGTACGTGGAAAGAGAGAAATCTTAGTAAAGCGGTAAGTAGCAGTGTCAGCAATCCACAGTTTGGTCTCGAATCTGCGTGGCTGGCAGCCGTGCCGGAGGCAGCATGGCCGGGCCCCCGGTTTGCTTGCTGTGCCACTGGCGTCTGATCCGGCACAGCGGTTGAGCATCTTTTTGACCTCGCAGGTTGTAAGTCAAGCATGTGCTGTGCTGAATCAACGCCCTGATTTTTTTTTTCTTCCCCACTGCCTTCTGCCTCCTGTTGTGGCACCAGTTGGGGCGGACAGAAACTGAACTTTGTTAATGTCTTCCTAAGCCCCGGGGAGAGTGAAGCAGTGAGAGTGCACTGTTGTGTCGCAGAGCACTGCCGTGTGCCAGCTCGGCATTTCTGTCTCTTAAGAGCGAGCTTGAAGGTCTCACCACATTGCAGGGAGCTTTTGAAGTAGGTCCCTTAGTGAATTAAGATGATTCTGTAGCACAGTTCAGAAATTAGAAATAATTATTGCAGAGAAGGCAAACCCCAAGTCTCGTAGCTAGGGAAAGGATGTCTAGTTAGTCGTATGCTTTTTGTTCGCTGTGTGAGAAACTTCCTCTGCTAGTCTTGACCGTAACATTGTGGGTCTTTAAAAAAAAAATTAAAATAATAATAATAATAGCCCAAACCCCACAATAACACAAACTGTTTCACAGCTGGTGTGTGCTGCGATGGCAGTTGAACTGTATGAGAACTCAGCGATACTTGAATATATTCAGGATCTTGCCCTCTGCCAGGAAGGAATGCTGACCTTTAGTGAACGCTGCTCCTGCTTTAAATAAAAGTCTCTTACTCAGTGCCTTCCTCTGAGCTTGTGTGAATCTGTTCCAGTCCTCCTCACTTAAATAAGGAATTAGTCCTGTATGAGTGATGTGTGTACTGCAGCGTATCTCAGTGCTTGAACAGCAGACGTCAGGCATGAGTATGACAGTAGTAAGTGTCTGGAGCTCTGCCTTCCTTGCTCCTTAAGGTAGACATGTTCTGTGGCCAACTGCTTGTATTTAGCGGCTGCCACCTTTTAGCAATCAAAACTTAGCAAAATAAAGGAGTAGGAGGAGTTGCAATGTTTTTAAAGTATGGATTAAATTAGATGGAGGAGCACATTAATTTGGTCAGCAGTTAAAGTGGAAGGCACTGTAGTAGGACTTTATTTAGGGTAGGAATACCAGTGTAAGACTATAGAATACCCCGTTTCCAGTATAGGATTTTAGAGAGGTCATTGTACCACACTGCATTTGGGGAGCTTAAATTATAGTATGACTAGAAAAATTGTGGAAGCAAGAAGATAATATGGCTTGGTACACTTCAACTCAATTTGTAGAAAATTACTAAATCTTTAAAGTGTCAAAGCTTAGAATTATTGTGGTTTATCTCAGTATTCCACCTGTAAAGCAAAACATACCTACAGGAGGAAAAATACGTTCAGCTTTGCATAGTCATAATTCACCTGTCATCTCAAGAAACTCCTTAAGAAATTTTTGTTTTAAAGGGTTATAACATTATTTCCTAACTCTTTTAACTGTTCCTGTACATTGGGACAACGTCCAGGTAAGGGCATTAATGGCACCAGGGGCGTGCCAGCATTGCAGGGACTTTGGAGAAGACCACACAGCAGGTCTGGCATGCCGAAGAACCTAGCAAATCATGCAACAGTTATATTGGATAAACAGCCACGCTTCAAGTGGTCAAAGCATACACACACGCACAAATCTTTTTCCAGTGATATTCTTCTCTCCCTTGTCCCTACTAACTGTGATCTTATTGAATTGCCGTTTAGAATGTCCTTCTCTTCCAACCTCAATCACTACGGGATGGTCCATGTAGCTAGCGTGAGTGATGTACTGCTAGACAATTCATTCACTCCACCGTGCCAGCGGATGGGTGGAATGGTCTCCTTCCGCACATTTGAAGATTTTGTCAGGTATGTGGGGAAGGGTGACGATTGTTTGTGTTGCCAGCTTCCTAGGTGGGCCCAAAAGGAACTGGACAAAATCTTTGCCTTGTCTAGAGGCAGGTTTAAACTGGTCCTGAGATTGTTTGCTAAGTTTCTGGAGTTTCATGTGGAAATTTGTTTGGATGCCCCTGTCTGTCTCCTTGAGATAACTGAAAGTTTCAGACTGCTGTAAGAGCAGTTTGCAGCCAGAAGGATCAGCATCTTGAATTTCTGCTGATTGGAGATCACTTGCAAACGTGCTGATTTCTTCTGATGCTCTTGTTCATGCATATATATGTGGGAGGATGTGTTCTTTATGCTTTCAACCTTCTAGGGGTAGGCAAAAAACCCCCAGCAGAGCCCATAGCAGTTGGGAGGGCCTGCAACCATAAGATCTCTGACAAACGTTAGAAGATCCAGGCTCTGCTTTGGTTTGAGGGGTGGAGGAGGTATTGCCTCCTCATCTGTTGAGTTTCAACAAAGGGAAAGGAGTCCTTTTCTCTCCCTCCCCTCCTTAGCAACATGATTTGTGGATTTTAGTGCTGTATGCTTTCAGTGGGCTAGCAGCAGTGTGTTGATGACTAATACTTCTCTGGTGTATTTCAGAATCTTTGATGAAGTGATGGGTTGCTTCTGCGACTCTCCTCCCCAGAGCCCAACCTTCCCCGAAGCTGGCCATGCTTCCTTGTATGATGAAGACAAGGTACAGTAGTTTTTTCTCTTGAGATTGCTCTCAGGTTGGAAATAGAAGGCGTGCAGAATGCCGCAGTGACTGCAGGCTAGATACTTTTCACTAGTTCGAGTGCTGGAAGCAGGAGTTAAAAGCTTTACGTATTTATGTATGTGATTTGTTTGCTTGTTCCACAGCAGGTGATTCAAAGTAGGTGGCTGTTTTCTGACTTTGTTCTAAAACTATGGCTAAGTCTCTTACTCTCTATGTAAATTTAGTTTGTAGCTTTTAACATCAGCAGAATGACTGGATCCACAGCAGTGTAACTGAGAGCTTAGACCCACAATTAAGTTTCCAGACCTTCTCTGTGCATCGGGGTGTTGAACTGCATATTCAACTGCCTTTACCTTAAGTCTGACTTGCCTTATTTTCTGTCTTACACCCTTCCCAGTCACATTACATTCTGATTCTTCCCTCTGTTCTACCTCTTAGAACTGTTTTGAGGAGGAAAAGGTGAGAGGAACCCCTCAATTTTTGCACTGATGTGGAGAACAGATGCAAAGGAAGCAGATGCTTTATAATCCTTAGCGATAGAAGAGCAGTTTCCCTTAGAGACACAGGTAGCTGCTCCACTGCTCTGTCCTGCCCCCCCCACCAGCGGGGAGCTCTGTTGGAATACAGCCTGTGTCCACAACAGAGCTTGGTTTTAAACTGATCCCTTGATCTTGATGTGTGTAAGTACTGTAGCCTTGTTCCAGAATATTACCGTCAACCTTAATGTCCTCAGATCTCTCTCTTTACCTCCCCCTCACCTCACCAAGGATAATTTCCTGTTCATACTCAGTTTTTTCACAGTTAACTGCAGGCTCTTAAATGCTAAATTTGTCATTTCTCAGAGCTCTTAATGTAATTGATGCTTCCGCATTATTTCATTTTGTTGTAGGTATGAAAACACGCATTGTTTTTCTCCTACACTTTGAATTTCCTTAATTTCATTACCTTTCTTGATGTCAGAGTCCTCTAATGTCCTGCCTGCACTGCATTTTGTAAAGAGAGGACCTGACCCTGCATTCTTTCTGCATCCAACAAAGCACACTTGAGTTAGCCAAGTCAGTTGTGACCGTCAGAATTGGATTCTTCAAATGAAGCTCCTCTTTGTGGATGTTAACTCTTACTTCTGTGAAACTGCAAATTTGTGAGGCTGCTTGGTCAAGGATTTCCCTCGTAGTTTTCCTTGGTTTACAGCGTGCTCTGCTGAGGTCGCTTTTCCCTAGAGCATCTGTATTTTAGAGTTGTATTTAGGGAGCCTCTTTTGAGAACTCACAGCTGTTAAGTTGTTAACTATTTATTTATGGGGAATATTTTCTTTGAATTGCAGACTGCCCGCGAGGAGCCCATTCACATTCTTAATGTTGCTATTAAAACAGACAGTGACGTTGATGATGATGGGCTGGCAGCCATGTTCAGAGAGTTCACGCAAAGCAAGGTAAGTGGTCTTGATTCTCTCTCTGGAACTGTGTGATTGTGCGGGACAGTTCTGTCTGCTTTGGGAAAAGTCAGTATGTTCTTCAGGGTTTTTTTTGTTTGTTTTTTCAAAACAAATAAATGTAACAGTTACATCCTTAATTTATCCCATCTAAAACCTTACCACTTTTTTGACTGGATGTAGCTGCACCTTTCCGAAGCCTCGAGGTCATTGTTTCTTGTTGCAGTGCATTCTAATCCATCAGGTCAGGACTTCTTCCCTTTAATTTTTGATAGGGTAAAAGACCTTTAAGGTTTTAAATGCATCAGGTCAGTCTTCAGTATCTATCTCCAGATGCTCTGAAAAAATGTGCTGTATCCCTCTCCCTGGTGGTAAAGTTGTTATATGAGTAACAGAGGCATGGAAAGTGACATTAAAATGGCCTATATTTTCTGTATCACGATAGTCTTAATGCAATTAAAATTAGTTCTCCTTGTTGTGGCGTGCTGGAGCATCCACTTAGCATGATTATTCCTGGCACAAGGTGGAATCGATTTGGTACGTTCTGTTGCTCCTTCATAAGTACGGGATACACTTCAGAGTATGTCCTGTGTTAGTCCTCAAATGTTAGTCCTGTGGGCAGTTGTGAGACGACAAGGGCTGGGGATAGCCTCCCTGCGTCCGCTCTGCCCTCTGGGGTCAGCCTGCACTTGCTTTTCTGGTTGGTGTGAAGAGCTCCTCAGCTGGCTTGTGGATGTGGAGAGCCCATCAGGCACTGGGACCTGCTGCGTCTGGGGTACCTGCAGCGACTATGGGAGGACTGAGCGAGTAGTTTCTAACTTCACTTCCCCGTGTGGGAGGTGGTAATACGTTCTGCAGAAATGAGGGGTTCCAAAATGGGGCTGGTATCCACGCGACTTCCGCAGCTTCCTGTCTCTTTAAGCAAAGAAAATAATCAAATATAAAAATTAAAACTAGTTCTGCTTTTCATCTGCTTGATCGTGCTCCAGGCGTTTTATGGGAGGGGATAAAAGGAAAGAAATAAAAAAAAAAATTCCCAAACACATTAAACTATCAAATAGGTTGATCCAAATTGTCCAAATAATCTTCTAGTCCCAGCATGTTGTGTGTGGTTTTTTTTAATAGAAATTAGGATCATATACTTGTAAATGACTTGTGGAGGAGATTGAGGCAGTCGGTGTAAATGGAGTTTCTCCAGGTGCTGATGGCTAATCGCTCTGTAATAGCTGTGGACTTGCTGTGAGACCCACATTATTACGATGTAATCAGAATCCTGTTGCTATGCTGTTATTGTCTGCCACTTGTGGAATTTTAAAAGCAATAACAATTTTTGCTTTTTAAATCATGGCATTATTAAAGTTATTTTCTTCCTCTTGCCATGAATATAGTCACTGATGCTCATTTTCAAAGGGCTTAACCTTAGTAAAACATTTCAGTCTGTGCCAAAAGGGACTGTTTTGTTCCTGGTCTAGCTGAGTTCTTGTTTCTTTTTTGTTCTTTTTTTTTTTTTCCTTTGCTTTTAAATTGGAAAAAGGAGGAGAAAGGAAAAAGTTGTAGAAAGAGGAGCAGAACTATGAGATCTTAGCACTTCAAAAGATGAGTGGTGTGGCAAACACTGATGGCAGCACTCATTTGAAATGTGACTTAGTGGAATTTGATAAAGAAGCAACCAGAATGGGTATTCTCTCATCTGTTTGAAAAAACTGAGTAACACCTATCATTTATCACCTTTGTAATATTGACACATCTGTCCTTTGTCTGCATTGTCTGTGTGCTTATTGTGCCAAAATCAAGTATCTGCTACATGCTTCCTTGGGTTAGTTCCTTTAACACTCTTTTTCCATCATTTTCCATGGCCTTACCATGTCTACGCTGTGCTCCCTTCAAAAAGTAATCTTTGCAAAAAAGACCAACTTGCTTTGGCAGATGAGCAAGAATATTTCTGCAAGACTTGTATACGACTCTTCTGCTTTACTTGTTAGCCAGGCTCAGCTGGAATACCCTTTTCTTGTGATTTGGTTGGTTACCTCTTCAGATTTAATGTATTTGCTTATGTGTGCTGCTAGACGATCATCGGATGAGGAATCTTAGCTGTGAGTAGACTGAAGTGAACTTACAGCATAGATGCAGGAGGATCTGCAGAGCTTTTTCAGTTCATAGAAGACTTTGACATCGTTTTGGTGTGTTCTTTTCTGTCAGTCCAGTCACCTGATTCCATCCTTGCCTTTTTACAGAAATCAGTCCTGATTGAACATGGGATTCGGAGGCTGACTTTCCTTGTAGCACAAAAGGTATTTTGGTATCTCTCATGCTGCTTAGAACTCTTTGGTTTCTAACTCATAATAGCATTGACATTTGATGTGTTTTTTCCCAAATTAAATGTTGTATTAACTATATTTAGTTCTCTCTTCATTGTTTTTGTTCTCTAAAATTTGAGATGGTTTTGATGAATTTGCTTAAGAAAATTAATTTACAATTGTAAACAATCTTGGCACCTCTTGTATTCTTGAATTAATTATTTTTTGATTTTCATCCTAATTGCTAGCTTTCTTCTGCTTTTTTTTTCTTGTCTTCCTGTGTTTGTATGTTTCGTTTGTAAGGACTTCAGGAAACAGGTCAACTATGAGGTGGATCAGAGATTTCATGTAAGTAAAAAGGGCCTAGAACACAGTGGTATTCTTGACCTGAGGCCAGGAGACATGTAAGTGACTCTAGGCTTCTCATTTGGTTTTTAGTCAGGTATTTAATGCCAATATTGCTGTCAGAGTTAAGTGGAGTATTGAAACACCTAACTTCAAATACAGGAGCGGGCCTTTTGCATTCAGTGGGACCATTCACATGCTAAAATCTCTCTTGTTACCTGGCTGAACTCATGACTGCCACATTAATAAAGATCTTGTTTGTTTCAGTATTGTTTTGTATTCTAAAATGTAATTATACAATTAAATTTTTGTATTTCTTATGTAGTGTGGTGATTTCTTTAGGCTTCTTACTGATTTTAAAATAACTTAGAGGAGTAATTGAAGTGACTTGCTAAATTTTGCATAGTGGCTTGGTGATGTGGAAAATGTTTGATGCTCTTACTGCTAAGAATTACTTCTTTCCCCAGGGCTCGGGCATCAGTGAGGGCTAGTTTAGCCCTGTTTTCAAGGTGGCAACGTAAGGCATAAACCAGATTTTTACCCCTTGTGTATCTACTTTACAACTCTGGAAGTTATTAGGAGTCTTGAAACTGCAAGAAATTAATCCTGTGCTCAACACACCTGGTTTAGCAAGCTTTACGAAAGGAAAACTAGTTTACAAATCAGCAAAAAATAGTATTTGAACAGATGTGGGTATCAGAATCACAGAATCACAGAATCGTATAGGTTGGAAAAGACCTTTAAGATCATCGAGTCCAACCGTAAACCTAACACTACCAAGACCACCACCACACCATGTCCCTAAGCACCTCATCCAAACGGCTTTTAAATACTTCCAGGGATGGCGACTCAACCGCTTCCCTGGGCAGCCTGTTCCAATGCTGGATAACCCTTTCAGTGAAGTAAAATTTCCTAATATCCAGTCTAAACCTCCCCTGGCGCAACTTGAGGCCATTTCCTCTCGTCCTATCACTTGTTACCTGGGAGAAGAGACCGACCCCACCTCTCTACAGCCTCCTTTCAGGCAGTTGCAGAGAGCGATGAGGTCTCCCCTCAGCCTCCTTTTCTCCAGGCTGAACAACCCCAGGTCCCTCAGCCGCTCCCCATCAGCCTTGTGCTCCAGACCCTTCCCCAGCTCCGTTGCCCTTCTCTGGACACGCTCCAGCCCCTCCATGTCTCTCTTGGAGTGAGGGGCCCAACACTGAACACAGTATTCGAGGTGCAGCCTCACCAGTGCTGAGTACAGGGGCATGATCACTGCCCCAGTCCTGCTGGCCACGCTATTGCTGATACAAGCCAGGATGCCATTGGCTTTCTTGGCCACCTGGGCACACTGCTGGCTCGTATTCAGGCAGCTGTCGACCAATACCCCCAGGTCCTTTTCCACCATGCAGCTTTCCAGCCACTCTTCCCCAAGCCTGTAGCGTTGCATGGGGTTGTTGTGGCCCAAGTGCAGGAGCTTGCACTGAGCCTTGTTGAACCCCAACATGGGATCACCACATGGGAGTTGCTGCCCACAGTACAGGAACAGATAGGTATCAATCAACGGCTTATGTAGGAATCTGGACTCTTTGGAGAGGTGTTGGGACCTTAAGCAAGAAAGTCCAGGCTTTAGATTTAAAAAAAGGAAGTTTTACAGAACTGAATTCATATTTGGGGAATGCAAAATAAGAGTCTATGAATAAGCACCGTAGCATGCGTCAGAAAGGAGGCAAAGAATAAAAAGGAGTCATCACCAAAAGTTTTCCCTGAGCTGCCATTTAGAGTGATGGACTGTTAGGATGTTCCTGATTCCTAAGCCAGAGGAGGCAGAATGGTATGTCATCTGTTTGCAAAGTTTGTAGAGTACCTCTGGGATCTTTTGTGAGTGTCAGTCTTTATTACTATCTCCTATTCTATTCCGTTTATTACTGGACCAACTATTACCTTAGCCAGGGCCTGGGCTTGGGTTTGTTTTTGTTTTAATTACAGTCTATATAATTAGTTCCCAGCATGTTGAGGTAATAGAGAGTTGCTCCAGCAAGCTTCCAATTTCCTCATCTCATTAGGTTTTTAACGTGATTATTAGTATAATAATCAACTATGATGATTTCTGTTGTAGCTTTTCACATTCTGCGGTTTGCAGGGTGTCTTGATTGGCTAATTTAGGCAAATTATTTTGATTGTCTTGATGATGGTTGGTTGATTAGAACACAGCAGGGGTATAATTCTTCTGCCTAGGAAATGGAGCACTCTTTTGGATTTTGGTACCAGAGCACTGAGAATTTTTGTGTGTGTGCACATCTAATTATTATATTTGCCCACAACACTAGTCAAATGCCTTGAAAGCAATTACATTAGTGATAGAATGAGCATGGATGATGTTAGGAGAAATTGGCAGCGTGCAGAGGAGGACAGGTAGGAGGGATTTGGAAGAGAAGTGAGGAAACATGGAAGTGGTTGTTTTCTTAGGGTATAGTTGATGCTCGTAGGCTCACCTAATATGCCCATTGCCTGAATTTTCAGGCAGGATTTCTTGTATCACTAACTAGTCTGGAAGACACACTCCAGGCAAACACAAGTTATTTTGCTCAACTGAGAGTCATCAGGTGAAGTTCTGGGGACTGTTTTTTTTATAAGAGGTAAGGAGGATGACTAGAAGATTACTTCTAGCCTTAAAAGCTGTGTTACTCAGTGGAGCCCTATCCGCTGCCACCATGCACTGGTTGTTGCACTGAATCGAGCTAGGGTTGCAAGTCTTCCATTGATCGTGAAATGTGATTCAGCAATTCCGTGACTCCAGGTCAGATACCTTCTTTTTTTCTTAGTAAGACAGTTCTGGCGAGTTGTGCATGCTCTCTCGTGTCACCTTTAGCATAAGTGGCTGGTATTCTCATGTTGGTGCAAAGCATTCACAAAAGTTCCTCCACCCAGTAAAAGTGTAATTCCACAGAAATGGATGGCTTTGCTCGGGTGAAACTGGAGGGATAGGTAGAAGGATGTTGTCTAGTCTTTCTCTCTTCTTCTAAGACACGTGCAATATGCCACAAAAATGTAAAGCCCTTACCATTTGCTAGGATTTTATCTGTGCAATAGAGTAACAGAGAAACCTAATCATATTTGGGGGATTTTTGTAGAGTACTATTTAATACACGAGGATAAAGTTATTTGATTACAATTCACAGTTTTCCTTGGGAAGAGTATTTCTAGCAGTAACAGTATGAAGAGAGCTATAGAATACAGATCATTGTTTTGTGTACATCTGCTTACATAATGGAGTGTTAATATCATTGTATGGCTCCCAAACATTTCCGCAGTAATCCTAATCATAATAGAACTAGAAGACGTTTTCCACTACTGTCTGGACAGTTGCATGTTAGTGTCTGTTAATAATTGACAATAATAATCAAAAGCCAATCAAGTAGCCTCTGTTGCATTAGCAGTGAAGACAGGTTTAAACTACCTCTGCTGCCTTCTTGAGAGTAACTTGATTTCCCACCACCCTTTGTGATGTGGAAAAAGTAGCTTATAACACCTTCTGGCATCTCCCCTGCTGTGGTGCTACCCCAGGTCTGGCCTGAGAGCACTCTCTGGGTAGATCAAATGGCTTGCTTTTGGAGGGCTAACATCATTGTTTTTATTTTCAAACAGAGGGAATTTCCAAAGTTCTTCACGTTCCGTGCCCGGGATAAGGTAAGTTGTATATTCTTAATATTTTTCGCTAAGTGTTGGCTTTATCCTTCTTTCATGTAGCTGTTCCTTGCCAGTCTAAGAGGGTGGGAGCTACTTCAGCCCAGCTTCGCTGCCTAGTGCGGTATTTTCTCCTCCCTCGCTAGGCCAGTCGTCCGCACACACAGCAATTGATGTCAGTAACAATGATGAGTCTCTGATATTTGGGGATAAAAATTCATGCATTTGGAAGCCTGACCTGAAGCTTCTCTTTATGCAGATTTTAGTCACAGTGTAACAAGGGAGCGTTGGAAGCAGTACAGTGATTCAATACCAAACTTTCTGGCTTCTGTGAAAAAGAGGGTTTTGGGCGGGGGTGAGCTTGAGAACTTGCTGTCTTGCAATTTGTCGTCTTCTCTCAGTATTTCAACAATTTCAACGCAGCTCTTAGTGCTAATGACTCTGCATGAGGTAGAAAATTCTGGGTTGGATTCATTTGAGTTTTTAGGTTTTTAATTAAATATGAAGTTTCATAAGGGGTAGTGTCTAGTTCTTCCCATCCTCAGTGTTTCAGCTTCTTAACCCACCCTCCTCTCTTACACCCTTTTCTACCTGTGTGATGCCGGGTGCCTCCAGTTTGAGGAAGATAGGATTTACCGTCATCTGGAGCCAGCTCTGGCTTTTCAGCTAGAGTTGAACCGAATGCGAAACTTTGATCTCACTGCCATTCCATGTGCCAATCACAAAATGCATCTCTACCTGGGAGCAGCTAAAGTTGAAGTGGGAACAGAAGTGACAGACTACAGGTTCTTCGTGAGGGCTATTATAAGGCATTCAGATCTGGTTACCAAGGTGAGTTTTGTCACGCGGGCAAGGTCTCTTCCCAAGACAGTGAATGAAACACTGTAAGCCATTCTAGGAACCTGCAGGCAAACGTATTTCCTGTATAGAGTACTGCGGATGCGTGGCCCCTCTTTGCTCGTGTTGGCTCTGCAGAAGCATGTCTTTGAAAACCTAGTATTCCTGTGCTTCAAGGAGATTTTTCTGTGGCCCAAGTGGATAGTGAGAAATGCTTGCATTTTGAGGCAACAGTTGTTTCTCTGTGGTTCTCCTTCACTACTGCAGTAATGGTTTGCCCTGTCTAGTTTTGCACTTACACTGACCTAAACGAGGGCGTAAGTCAGGCGGGTATGCGAATCCAGGCAGTGGTTGTGATGGGTCTGTTTCAGGGTTGCACATCCTGCTGCAACTCATGTAACCTATTTTCTCAGTCAAGTCCTTCTGCAGTTTTTCAAACACTGTATTCTTGGGCTGTGATTTTTGAGTAGAAAGTAAATTATTTGTTGACAATATCTGGCAGGAAGCCTCCTTTGAGTATCTGCAAAATGAGGGAGAGCGATTGCTTTTGGAAGCTATGGATGAGTTGGAGGTGGCATTTAATAATACCAACGTGCGCACTGACTGCAATCACATCTTCTTAAATTTCGTGCCTACTGTCATCATGGACCCATCTAAGGTATGATCTCTTCCCTAGCTGTGAACTGTTTGTTTTTCTTGGGCCTGACTCACCAGAATTAAATGGTCTTTCGTTGCCTTTTTACGCTATGTGAGTGCACCTATTGATTTTAATACCGTTTGGTGAATGACATGCAGTTTCTACTAGACATTTTATAACAGAAAGCACAAGAAATTGGGGCCCAGTATTAGAAGTGGTAACGTGAGGGTCAATTTAGTTACTCTACAAATACTGGAGTTTTGCTTTTCAGTAAAGAAAGTGGAGTCACATAACTAACGGATGTCTCTGACTAAAGATTGCTTGTTGAGCTGCTAAACCAAGTTCTCTTCAAAAGCAGAGAGAATACTTTTTATTTTAGCTAGTTAAGGCAAGCAATTAGTTTGTTTCATGTTAGGAACCTGTTTGGCAGTGAGGAAGGAAGAAAGCGTTGTTTTTTCTTCCTATCTATGAATAAATATTAAATGTAAGATTTCAGAACTAGCAGAACTCGTATTTTTAGTGGAGTAAAGCTGTCCTTCAGACAATGCAGTTCACTTCCTCTGTGTAAACTAAGGAACAGTTTATTAAAAATATGTTTTGTATTTGAAACTAAACTTATTTTTTCATTGTGTGTTTGAGATAAACAATTTTAATAAGGAAATAGCTTTAAATGCTCTTCTGTTTGTTACAAAAGTCCAGATTCTATCCAAATAAAACACGAGATAAATCATGAACTTAAAAAGAATTTGTAAATTCGGCTACAAAAAGAAGTGCCTCATTTTCATTCTCTGATACAAAACCACAGAGATCAACATTATAAATAAATGAACATTAAGCTTTGTAGATGCATAAATGAAAGTGTTTAGGCATAAAGCATGTTTCTGGTTTGCAGAACCACCACAAAGAAAGTCCCAAATAAACTGTAAAGGCTGCATTTAGTTGGAAATCAACATTCTGTTCATGGTTACCGAAAGATGAGAGCTGACCTTTCCTTATGAGAATAACTGAAAGTTTAAAAAGATGAATTGGTTATCAAAATAAGTATCTCTTGCTTGCTGACTTTTAAATCATGATTAAAAATTGGTGGCTTAAATCGCTTTTGAATAAGTCCTCTCTCAGCGCATCCAAAATCTTTAGTTCCCAGGAAGTTCAGAAGCAGCTGGGATATTCAGCCCCTGGAAGTTAGGCTGCCCTCAAATGCGTACCGTGACTTTTCCCTGAGCTGCTGTGGAAAAGAGACTTTATTTTTTTGAAAGAACGTTAAAAACAGCCTATAAATTGCTTTCTTATAATATGCGCTATTTGCCAACAGTAGTATATTATAAAGTTTAATAGAACACCAGAAGGCCAAGCTCCAAGTAGTAATTGCTTTGTTGATTTAAAGCACCATACCGCATGTGCGGTGAAACATGATTATTGTGCGTATAAGTGCTACATAACTGTTTGTCAAGGATTTCACTTTCCTGCATTTTGTTGTTCTTAGCTGTGAGCTACGCCTGCAGGAAGAAAGGGAGATGAAGGGGAAGCAGTGGGCATGCTGTGCCTTGCTGGGGTGTGAGGGGCCATGAGGAAAAAGGGATGGGAATCCAGCGCTGTCCCTCTACCTCGGTAGTCCCCAGGTTGAGTTCAGTTCCTGCCTATCTCAAGGCTCGTTAGGATGAGAACGGACGGGCCACCGAGGCCCCGTAACAGCACTGGGCAGGCGCTGCTCTTTGGTGCTTCCATCTCTCCTCTTCTGTGATGTTCCCCCTGCATGCTGGGGTGCCCCTTTGAGCAGGACCTTGCAGCAGCGGGATGGAGGGGTGACAAAGCGGTGGACGTGTCCAGAAAGGTAAGGGAAATTCTCCTCGTGTGTTTTAAGATCGAAGAATCCGTGCGGAGCATGGTGATGCGCTACGGAAGTCGCCTGTGGAAACTCCGCGTCCTCCAAGCCGAGCTGAAGATCAACATTCGTTTGACACCGACTGGGAAGGCAATTCCCATCCGTCTCTTCCTGACCAATGAGTCGGGCTACTACTTGGACATCAGCTTGTACAAAGAAGTGACGGACTCCAGAACAGGACAGGTACGGTTCCATATGGCTCCATGGTTTGATGAGCAAATTATGTGGGGGAGACACATTCTACCTGATGAAGCTCTTCTGTGGTTTGCGGTGTTTTCAGGTAATATAAAATTGCCATTTGACTTTGCCAAAGGAAGAAGAAGGTACCAGTGTGAGGTAATCTTTGCCATAGGCGTGTAGGTGTGCAAAATGTAATCAGTTATGTAAAAGTGCATATCTTCTAATTGTTTTGTACGTACCTTCAGTCATTTGTACATCTGTGTTCACCTGTGGCAGAGTGCTCAAAAAAGTAATAGAAAAGTAATCACTGTTGGTGCTCATCCTGTAGGTTGTAATAAAAAATATTATTAATTATACGTTTCCCTGAGTAGATAGAGAAAAGCTGTGAACTTGTCTTTTAAATTCTAAAGATATAGGGAATGACCTGGGTAGGGTGATATAAAGTTATTGAAGGTGCTTTTATATCATTTTTATGAAGCGTAATGGGCTCTTTTGTAATGGGTGTGGCTATTCTGGTATTTCTGCTTCTCATGGCATAGGAATAGTGCGGTTAACTGAAATACCTACATATGCTAAAATACATGGAGCATAGGATGCATGAAAAATATTTAAATACAGAAATGTTTACATCTCCCTCTGTAATAATCTCTCTGCCATGCAGTAGTAGCAGCAGAATAAATCACTTGGGCACCGTTAATGTGGAACACAAAGTGCTGAGTCACCTTTTCTCCCCCTCTTCTCCATTTAAATTTTTCCAGCAAGCTGCCTGGCCGTACAGTCCATCCGGTTCTGGAGATCCTAGAACAGATAGTGTCTGTATGTTTTACTTCATTTCTGCCTCTGAGTGGAGATGAGGAAAGAAAAGGACATTTTAATAATCTCCAGTAGCTGAGCTTAACAGTTGAATTTTGTTAGTCATTTGTGAAGGTCACCTTTCCTCTTAAGCTCTGTTTCTGATGAGCTTTATGTTTTTAAAGCTAGGAGAATGCCCTTGTGTGTGTACAGCTTTTAGCAACTTTTCCAATATTTGATTTTTTAATTTGACACCCCGCCCCCCAGGATTAAACCAGTTCTATTAAAAAGTTGTACTGATAGGAATTATTTCAATTAACTCTTTGGGTAGTTGAGAGGAAGGTTTGTCTTAAAAAAACTAATACCTTCAAACTTTGTAAGAAACTTTGGTAAATCTTCCCCCTCATGACGGAGGTTTATAGGATGGGTTCAGATCTGTGTATTTTTTCCTGTGTTTTCAGAGGGTTATTTTGAACTTAGCGAATTCTTTTTAAAAAAAATCAAACATTACTGGTGTACCGGGTGCTGGGCACTTTCATGAATTCTGAAGAACAGAAAAATAGATTAATCATGAGAGAACGGCCCTGATCTCGTTTTGCAGTTTCTGTGGTAATGAGTGGCGGTGCTCAGTAGAGACTTCTCCAGTTCCCACAGAACTGCTCAGAAGCTTTCCAGAGATTTAAGGAGAATTGGTCCCCAAGTGCAGTAACAGATCCTAACGCAGGCGCTGTCACAAATGCTTGTTACCCTGAATAAATATTTCTCCCATTGAAGAAGCTACTTCACAAAGCAATGTTTGTGAAGACTGAAGAGAGCGTGAACTACTATTTTTAATCTAAAAACTAAAATAGGCTTTACTTACTGAATTTTATCTTTAGTGGAATTCTTCAATTAATTCACCTTCAATTAGAAAAAGATCTGCCGTTTGTAACATCAGATCTGATCACCATTCTGTTAAAAACAGCCTAATGGTGTTGCTTCTGTCAGGCGTGTGCCTATGAAGCAGCGTCTGTGCGGTGTTGTCCCAGTTAAGCAGTGCTCCTCCTGTTCTGAGTTGAAATGGATTTCCTTCTGAGGCCTGGCTGAGTGCAATATATAGTGCCATGAAGCATGGCAGCTGATAATTCATGTTGCTACTCTGGGAAAATCTTTTAAACTTATAATATCAAAACTTCAAGCCAAATGACATATGCAAGTCTTGACCTAGCTTCCATGATCAGTCAGTGGAGATACGGATACCGTGCTGTTCAACTACATAAATAACAGAGTTCTCCTCTCTGCTCCCAGCTATCGCAATCCATCGGCATAGATACGGTGTCAGGGGAAATGCTGGTGAATGTGAAGCCATCTAAGTCACAGGCTTTTTTTTCTGTGGGGATGTGGCTCTCTTCACTTTGCTTTCTGCTGTGGTATGGTAATAAGTCAGTGATACTCAGATCCGTGCAGTAATGGTCCAGCACTGTCTCCAAAGGGTAGTAATGCATGATGAAGCGTGGTGTTGCAGGATATGTGAGTATTAACATATTTGTAGAGAACAGAAACAAGCCTGATCAGTCTGGAATGTCCTGATGATTTTTGGTAAGATTCGAGAGAGATAGGTGTATGGAAGCAGTGGATTAAACTGTAATCGGTCATGTTTTGTGCTGCAGATTATGTTCCAGGCATACGGGGATAAACAAGGACCACTTCACGGGATGCTGATCAATACCCCGTACGTGACCAAAGACCTGCTTCAGTCCAAGAGATTCCAGGCACAGTCTTTAGGGACATCATACGTCTATGACATTCCTGAGATGTTCCGGCAGGTAAGTGTTCTTAAGGCCCTGTGGGTTGTTCTAAACTTTTGTACCTGCAAAGCACTTCTGTGAGTTGCCATCCTTGCTTGTCAGGGAAACAAGTGGCCTGGAGTGGCTACCAATGGTCTCCCAGGGTCTATACAGCTATTTGGAAAGAAATTAGGACTCCTGATACACTGCTGCTATAGTTCCATTAATAAGTCAAGCAGTAGAAGCTGAAATGTAAACCGTCTTGCGTTTCTTCTACATGTTTCTTTGTTTTCCCACCCTGTTATCCAGCCTTCCTGGAGGGTTGGACAGTGCAGGGGTGCTAGTTCCTAGGATAGGACTCATACATCATTAAATGTGTTAATCAGTTGCAGAATTGATTGTGTATCTGATTTGCTGGGTTCTATCCTGAATCACATAATTCCAATCATGCTACTTTGAGTGAAACCGTGTTTCATAGTTTAAATGCCAAAGTGATATCCGCTGAATATTATCAGTCAAATTGGGAGGAGGGATATTTCAGAGTGTTCTGTCTTGAATATTAAGTCACAGTGGATTGAATAAAAATATTTGCAGATGACGTTCTTAACAAGAATTTATCTTTTCATCCTCTAGTCTTTGATTAAGCTCTGGGAGTCTATGAATGAACATGCATTCCTGCCAACACCGCCGCTGCCTTCGGACATACTAACGTACACGGAATTGGTGTTGGATGATCAGGGCCAGCTCGTGCACATGAACAGGCTGCCGGGAGGAAATGAGGCAAGTTGCACTTTCTTTAACGCTACTTTTCTTTCCATATCCTGCAGTACTTTGTGTTTTGGACTAGGTTTGACAATTGTAATGAAAATTTACCAGCCAGGCACAAAATCTATTCATTCAGTCTTTCACAGATGAAATCTCTCTCTTGAAAATGAGATTTTTGTTTCATTAAAAATTAATACCTTCCATACAATGGGTATTTTAACCTCCATAGTAAATGATGATTCCGTTTCAAACCTGTGCCTACACTGTTCTTCCTTCATAATTAAAAAGTGCTCATTCAGCTATTCCAGGTAGCTGGGGTTTGTATTGGAGCGAAATATGTTTTACAAGTCTAAATAGAAATGTTTTCATTTGTTTAAAAAACGAAAAACCAATTTTATGCTTTCCATTTAAATCCTCACCATGCAGTGTTTGTGTAGCACGCTGGCAAGGTGTGTGCAACATCCCCCTCTAGTGAATGATTTACTCGAGACTAAGAACCTGTTAATGCTGTTGGGATAATAGAGTTACTCCTTCAGCTCAAGCAGGAGGCGGCTGTACTGTTGTGGTGGGCTTTTGCTGGTGTGGCATTACATTAGCAAGCCAAAGATCGCAGCACTGAAATGACTGGAGAATAAGGCTAACTAGGAGAATATGTGTTTTATTTTTTTGTGTGGGCTAGGTGGGATTCGGTAAGTCAATGTTCCTACAGCAATTTAAATTTGAACAGTTCTAAGTGGTGGTATCATTTGTTTTTTTGTTGGCATCATTGAACTAGCACTGTCCTTTTACTAGGTGTATAACTTAAGATTTGCAAAAGCTCTGTTCAAAAACGTCAAGTATAGTGATGAGAGAAAATAGGGGGTTTTGTCACTGTTTACTGCGTGTGTCTTGTCAGGGGAAGGTTTTGAATATGGTCTTTTCAAATTGAACCTAATCAGTAAATGGTGACTATGGGAGCACTACGTCCTTGTCTTTTGCTGGCCTATAGGAGAAATGTTTTAACTAGTATAATTAAACCCGAAATGAGCTATTCCCTGCATTCTTAGTGAAAGCTGAGGCTGCGGTGCTGTGGAGGCTTATGCCATCATCTTTCTCTCTTTCTCTGCTCTCATTCAGCGTTTGAGTGGATGGTGGCTGGGGAAATAGCAAAGTCCCTCAGGGACGTAGCTCTGTTCTTGCTGAAATTACAAGCACAGAGCTGCCTGGGCATGAACATGTAGTGTTTACTCTGCCAGTATGAATACAAATAGTCTTATTATAAGAGATTCTGTACCCAAAGACCACCAAAAAAAATTAGGAGGTTTTTTTAACCCTTGGTAGACTTAGTTGTGCTCAATCTGTAAAGAAATTACATGGCTGTTGTGGTGTGCATAGTGGTGTTATCTAATGCACGGGTTCAGGCCCTGCCTCTGTGGTTGTTATGCCGAGGGGCCGAGTCACTGGAAAGTGGGAAAAACATGGTGTTGTCCCCACATTTTTCAGTCTGGCTGCGGAATATTGCTTCTCGTGGAGGTATATGTCAGACTCTAACCTGCCTTTTAACGACTTCCCAGAAATGAGGTGAGGGTGCTGGCTGCAGAGACAAAATCCCAGCCCCGGGTTCGGTGTCTCGGGGAAGCCTAGCGCGTGGTCCGACCGAGGAAGCGCTCTGTGCCTCCCTGGAGAGGCGTGCAGCTCGCAGCTGGGAGTACGAAACTGTCAGCCCAGCCTGTCTGCCGCTGGACGAGTCGCTGTAGGACCATGTGCAGCTGGAATGAGGTTTGAGGCTTTGGTATTGAATTCCGTTACCAATAGCCACTGCACACAATAGCGCTCATTCACAGGTGAGAGCGGACAATCAGAGGAAGAGGTTCCAGCAGCAGTCTGAAGGACAGGTGACATTCAGGAGGCGACGAGCTGCCAAACAGATTCATTCCTCCGTGCTGCACTTTCTTTATCTGGATGAGCGGACTTTAGGCTTTTATGGTCTAATTCCGTTCAGCTGAGGAAACAAATTTTCACAAACGCACGCTCAAGTTTCTCTTTCCAAAGAAGATGGCTGCAGGGTGGAGAAGGAAGAGACAGGGTGCTAGATAAATTCAGAGCATAAGCCTTTTCTTTGTTAAGGCTGTAAGTGGATCCATTCTGCTTTTTTTGAGAATCAGTCTGCATAGCATCTGGGCAGAGAAATACAGCATCTTATCTGCCAGGAAGCAAAGATCCTTGGGGTAATCCATCTATGTGGCAGTAGCTGTGGTAGCATTGCATAGGAAGAGGAGACATGCCACAAGGAGCGGGAGAAAATATTAATTGGTTCTGCGCTTCTTCCGTGTGATACAATGGTGAACCATTCTCAAAATACAGCACATTTTCTTGGCTCTGTAAACTCGTCTGAATTTGTTAAGGAAGAGTTTTGTCCTCAGATAGATGTATTTGACTTCAAAATGCCAGAAGCCCATATACACTGAAAATGGCGTTACAGGGGAGATGATCCCTGAAGAAATGAGTACAGCGGGGAAGTCGAGGTTCCCAAGCTTTGCAGTGGCTTACCTGGTAGCCTTAGTCAAAGTTTTCACTGCTTCAGTTTGTTCATATCCTAGTAAGATGGGGCTGCTTTGGGGTGTTGTGAGGATAATTTAGACAAATATGTTTTAAGAGTCCTTGAATTTGTACTTGCTAAGTAAGTGCTGGATGTTATGTTATGCAGCATTCCCCCAGTTTTGGTTATTGGACCCTTGATGGTCAGTGCCAATGGAGTCTGTGCCCCAGAGATCCAGGGGTGTGGGCTGTTTCCAGTTCAGACCCCAATGAGCTGACAGGCGGGAGTGCTTGGTAGGAACTTTCCAAGTACATGTGATTTTTTTTTTTTTTAAGTTTTATTTTTAAATTTTTCTTTCTTCCCAGTGAAAGTTGCTGATTTCTGAATCCAAAGTCTTTTGAGAGATTGTACATCATATTTTTTTTACTAAAGAGGAAATTTCTACTGAAAACTTCTGACGGTAATATAGCTGCTGTTTAGTGCATTTAGGTTCCTATTACTGTTCCACTTGCTTTAGATCAGAGACTCAAAGGCAGCTATTCCCCCATTGCAAGTGAGTGCCTTACCATCGTGGTATCAGCTGGTCGAGGTAGGGCTTGTCTTCCCTGTTGGAGCTGTGCTACACAGGATGAACAATGACATTTTCTCTATGTGAAAAGGTGTCAAGACTCTCTTCCTCTTAAAGCATTCAGCTGAGCTGAGCACCCTAATTTTTTTAGCTAGCAGGCGAAATTGAGAAACCAGCATAAAATCCAGGAGATTTGTGGTCAGTGCGTTCAGCTGGATGTCAACAACTGAAGTTGCAATCCCTGCTCTAATACGGGGCAGAGCAGGAGCTCGGAGCTGAGTTTCTCCTGTCCTCTCAGAGTTTGCAAGCAGCGTTCTGGGCTAACCTGGCTAAACCTGTCTATGTTTTTGGGAAAATCTGTGAAATGGGAAAGTTCTCAAGAACTTTCACAGTACAAGAGGTTTTTCTCCGCTTAGCTTGCGACCACCTCACGTAGCCCACCACTTCATTTGGCAGTAATTATCTCTTTGCTAGTAGTCTCAACAAAGAAGCCAAGGACTTAATGGACCATGAAAATACAACTTGCTCTTTATTCCTAGACAGTGCTTGCTCCTTCTGAGCAGAGGGTCCTGTGTCTTGCGGCCACGCGGGGGAGCTTGCAGTGCTGCTGGCCCTGCCGCCTGCTCTCGTGGCACAGAGGACATCACCAGCGCAGGGCCTTCTCCAACCTCTTCTCCACTCGGTGCAGCCAGAGTTCTTCCTGAAGCACATCTGCTGTTTCTTTGGACTGCAGACAGAATCCTGGATGTTGCCTGGAGCTTTCTGCTAGATGGTTTCTGTTCTGGATCTTTCATGTTAAGCTTGTGAGCTGTGTCCTGGTCTCTAGTCACCTTTTTTTGGCTTGTGTGTGTGTGTGTCCTCTGTTACTAGTCTGTCTGCTTTGACACCTCTCCTCACATGTGAGACTGTTCTGATAAGCTCTGTCTGCTACCATAGGATTTCAGTAAGCCAACACCCTTGACAAGACTGCATGTGCCACGCTAAAAAGTTGAGAACAGTTTGTAAATAATTTCCAGAGCCAGCAGGTATAGAATGGAGCTGAAGAAGACAGTATTTTATCAGCAGAATCAAACACCCGTCAGTAACTCCCTTCTAATGCTCCTGAGTAAAGTCTGAATAGACTTTGGGACAACTGGAGTATAATTTATTGTACAGTTGTGAGCATATCACGAACTAAGCACCAGAGGCGGCTGCTCAACCGGATCTCTTAAGATAGACACGGATCATTGAAATGTACAGAGTTTATATAGGTGGAGGAAAAAAATCCACTTGTTGTTGTTTGTAATCTTAGGCATTTTACTCTAAAATGTCTTCAAGAAGAAAATTTTTAGTTCATAGCGCAGCCTGGGTGCTTATCTAGATTGTAACACAAGACTTTTAAAATTTCTGCTAATTTAATTTTTTTTTTTAAAAATAAGTGGAAGCCTTTTTTTTTTTTTTTTTGTGGCACAATCTTTGGTGTTTCTGGCTAAGGTCTTCATTGGGCATGTGGGGTTGTGGCGTGTGATTGGGACTTTCTACGCTAATATTAGGATGGGTTTGAAATGGGTTGGGTTCTATGCCAATATTGGGAGGGATGGGTTTGAAAAGCTGCAGCTCCTCACCCTGTTTGACAGTGTAAGAGGAGCTGATGGCTGTCCTCTGCGAGCCTTTTGCCCTGGCAGCTCACCTCTGTCCTGCCTGTCGTCTAAGTCTCTGATGTTGCTCTGTAGTTACGTGGCTGTGCTAAGACGGGGAAATCTCTGAAAGGGTCAGAAATTGTGTGAACACAGACAAGTGAACAGGGCTAGAGTTCAGAAGTGTATGGCAACTCGCACAGTATTTAAAAACGTGTTGGTTGCAGTAGCTCTGCTGAAGACACGACCTGTAATGTAGTGACACCCTCTTCAAATGCCCATTGAAGACGGCTTTGTTCCGAAGATTAGCATATTAGCTGAAATCTTAGTGTGAAAAGGTAATTCCCTCAGCCTGTTGGAGAACTCAATATATTACTTGTCATTCTTGAGCTGGGCATTCTGATGTTTTTCTATAGCACTTTATGTATTTTGACTACAATTTACCGTGATCCTCTGGCACTAGGACTGCACCATCCGCTGATAAGACCCAACTAATCTTCAAGGACAAGGGGAAAGTGAGTGGAAGGAGTGCCTGCAGCAACACCCCACATTACCCTTCATCTCAGTCTCATGCAGTGTCCATGTAAAATGTGTCATTTTCCCTATTGGCACTAGATGTCACAGTTTTTCCTTCTCAGTAGCACGAGGATCAGAAATAATCCATAATCGGAGCTGTTAGCTGGAGCGTTGGCAGGCTCCGTTTCTTGTGAATGTGGGAAGGTTTGGCCAGGTGAAATTCAGGACGGCAGTGGGCAGAGGGCTGCTGAAACTCTGCTTCGGCAGCTCCCTGGATTGCCTGGGGCTGAAAGGTGTAGCTAATGAATTTTATACAAGCAAAGCTTAATAGTTGAACTGCATGTTCTGCTTTGTCACCCCATGTTCCTGCATTTTATGACAGGCACAGGGTATTAAAACATCCACTGGGCTACTTATGGCGGATGGTAAGTACTTGAGAAAAAGCAGAGAATGGGTGATGGCAAAGTCAATTAATTAACATGAAGGTGAAGGAAAACACCCGTGCATCTTCTCCCCCCTGCCCCAGCCCCACCACTATTTTTCCCAGAGATTACTGTAAAGGTAGTTGTTTCTCTTTGGGTTTTCCAGCCCTTCTTCTTGATGAGTTTAAGGATCAATCCTGACCTGAAGGCTCTTCTGGCAGTAGGAATGGGTTTAAATAACAGGGAAGCTGGGCAACTATTTGTGCCGCACAGCAAGTGGTGTCTCCTCATCTGAAATACTCGTGATGCAATTTCAGAGGGGGATCCTCCTTTGGCAGAATAATTTTAGCCCCTATCAGTGAGATACTCAGAGGTCACAAGGAGATGTGGGGGTAGGGATCAGGACAGAGCATGTTTTTGTCATGGACTGGAGAGTGTTATTTGTAGTAAAAGGTGGAATGTCTTGTGACAAGTGGAATATAATACAAAGTAAAAGAGGGTCCCCTAGCATCACTGAAAGCTGATTTTGTTTTTCTCACTTACATGCCTAGATCATTTAAGGTAACTTTAGGAGTAGCAGGTGTGTGCCTGGGAGGATGGGACTGGGGCGGGGGTCTTCCGAACTCCGTTAGAGTTGGGATGGATGCATGTCACAGCGTATATGGAGGATCTCCTTAGCTGAACAGTGGTTGTACAGTTAAGCAGGAGTACGCTGTAATCCCCTGAATTGTTTGGAGGGTTAATATTCATGCAGGTCAGTGTCGTCAAGGTGCTGTTTCTGAAAGTGTGGTAGGCACAGTATCTCCCATGGCCTGATGTTTGAAAAGGGACGTGGTATGCTATAGCAATACTAGAAGTTCAAGATTTGAAAAGGCGTTCCTTATGGAAGCAGAGGTTATCAGCCTCTAACATATACCTTTGAGTTAGAATTTATCATAATTATTTAAAAGATGAATTTTTGGAAGGTTATAAGTAAATCCTTTTTTTTTTAATTTTATATAATCAGACATGACTGTTGAATTTCATAGTGCTATCAAACAAATAGAGAATTTTAATTTTGTTACCTTTCTTGTAATTCTGACTTTTATAAAATGTTTACATTTAAATCACACCTCTAATAAGTGTTTGTGATATTTGTAAATGCTTTACAAAAATTAAATTCTTGGGCAGGAGGTGACTCCACACGTCACAGGTGAGGCTCTCGGAGGACGCTGAAAGCAGTGACCGCCCAAATCATGTCTTATTCAAAGAGCAACTAGAGCTCCAAATTTCTCGAAGGGTTTTAAAATCCTCAGATACAAGCATTACTAGATCAGAGATATAAGTGGTGGCACAAAGAGTTTTATTCTGTATTTTGATATATATGTTTGAATACATGTACATGGATAATATGGATACTGTAGACAAGAAAGTTCTTGCCTACAAGGAAGCTCCTAATAAAGGTTATCTGTCGCTCCCTGGAACATATATTTATCCGTCTGTAACTTCACCAGGTGCAAACTATTTCAGCTGAAGTTTTCAAGCCTTACGCTCTGCCTAGCGAGAAGTTATTTATTGTTTAGATTGGAAAGGTTCATCAAAAATGCTTTTGTTTTGGTGGAAAAAGCAGGCAGTGTTGCTCACAGTTGATTTTGTGGGCTTGCAGCAAAAACTTGGATTTGCTAGAGAACTTGGTTTGGGTTCAGCATTATGCCTTTTGCTGTCCCCAAGAGACACTGTGCAAGCTTCATACCTTGCAACACAGATGTGTGTGCAGTAAAAACTACTTCTACACTATCTCTAACGGGGTTTTTTTGAGCTTTCCTTTTGGCGCTCTGGGTGTCCATCCGCTTTCCCTCAACATCAGCCAGCCGTTTGCTGGTTTGCTTCCTGGCTTGCCATCCGAGTGCCCTGTGGTCGAGCGCAAGGAACCAAGACAGTACGAATTCACGTCTCCTTCAGTCCGCTGTACTGCAGGACGCCTTTTACTGAGAAAGCCTTTGCCTCCTCTCATCCTGGAACCGTTTCTTCCCATCTCTCATCCACTTGGCTGCGTGCTGTTCAGAAGAACCATGCCAACGTGTGCTTGGCTGTGCCGCCTGCGACCACTGCTTTGATCGCTAAATGACACCTTTTTCAGAGCCAAGAAGAGAATGAAGGAATCCTGGGTTTTGGCACTCCACCCTTGTCAAGGCATTAAGTCTGAATGCCTCTGGCAAACCACGTGCATCGTGCCCTTTTTCTGGGAGTTGGTTCATGCTGAAGATAAAGATTTTACAGCTTTTGGTCACAGTGTAAGTGCAGAGTGTCTCTCTTTTAGATCTGAAGTTCTGGGCATCAGATTTGAATGATGAAATACCAAAATTGCTACATCTGCATCAAGTACAATTTCTGGGGCTGTCTTTGTTCCCTTTGTAAAACACACCTTGTCCACGGCTGTGCAGCAGAGTGGCTCAGCATCCTGGGGTCAGTGGACACTGGTTTACCTCCAGAAAAGACAGAGATTGTGAAGGGGGAATAAAGCACGTGTTCCTTGATTTAACAATGCCAGAACGTGCGTGCACAGCAGGGGAGAAATGTGCTTTCATTAATGTTCAGCTTTGGCATTTCCAGTGCTCACATGCTAGACAGCTACAACTGTTGCATTTCTTTTCTTATTACAACTTTTGCATGTAATAAATACTGACATACAAATGTATTCATGTTTTAGATAGATTTTTTACATGTAAAACTTGCATATGATAGATGCAACAGAATGGGAACAAGACAAAATTGTTGTCAGGGTTCTGTAAGTTCAGTTGTCCTACTTAGAGATTTCGAGACCCACATTCCGGTTTCCAAATTTGGACATAAATAAATAAAATGAAGCATGGCATAAAGTACCTAGGCTCAAGCATCATCCTTGTTGTGAGAGAAATAGAATAACCCAGGACAATTGGCATGGCTCAAGCATAGATGCTGTGAAATAATAAGCTGTTCTCGTTTACATCAGATTTTGTCAGCTACGCTTCTCCAGGAATTACAGGTCCTGCTAGAAAGAGGCTTAAAAGCTCGCTCTGCCTGAACACCAGCCACCGTTAGCGCTGGCTTCCCTTCGTTCGGAGTCTGTTGTGCTGTCGGGAGGGAGACTGGGATCGGTTTCTTCCCCGTTCCCCTTGGTGCCTGTTGTCAACAGCTCCGGCTGCCACTAGCAGTCAATTTGTAACTGCATCAGTGTGTGTATTACTGTTCACATCGATAGCGCAATTAATGTTGAAGTCAATTTTGGTGTTAATTTTAGGCCATGATTAGTGTTGACACTGTGTGTCAAACTAATGGCATTTATGAGCACCATGAAAAGGAACGTTAGTTAATATCATGTTTTTACTATCTGTTAATGGTTACATTAAGCCAAAGATCTAGTGGGAGAAGGTGTGTATAAAATTATATATATAAAACTTGTGTGTAATATATATGTGTCATGCAATTCTGCATTGCTGGTGCTATTCAGGGAGCAAATGACATCTGAGCACTGAATCCTAATCACAGTTTGGAACATCAGAAATAATGATCACTTCTGATCGGAGGTTGTGAATAATTCATCTGGTTTGATTTTCACGTTCTGTCCAGTGATACTTTTCAAACCAAACGTGTTCCTACAGGAGAATA
The DNA here is from genome assembly GCF_034638445.1 of Ciconia boyciana. Taxonomy (NCBI): domain Eukaryota; kingdom Metazoa; phylum Chordata; class Aves; order Ciconiiformes; family Ciconiidae; genus Ciconia; species Ciconia boyciana. Next base: position 11,007,421 of record NC_132950.1, on the reverse strand, counting down.
ATGGTCCCACTTCTTATGGAAATACTGTGGCACAAATCATTTTGCCAGCATAAAAACAGTTAAATAAGACGGTTCCTGCTTTTATTTTTTTCCTCCCTCTCTTCTTCATTCCTGGGTGTGCTGGGAATAGAGCTGTGGCAGGAGAAGCACTTCCAAACTGTGCTGGCTCTTAAAAAGAGCCTGTTTTGAAGGCACTGCCACTTACCATCGCCCGTTATTGTTCTGACAGTGCTCTTAGGTGATTAGCTCAGCCTGTCTAATTAACCTGTGAACTCTCCATTTTTTTGGCATGCTGCCGTTAACTTAAAAATCTAATCTTTTTTTTTTTCTGAAATAGAAAGCTATCCTCCACTACCCATAAATTTAAACAGAATCTACATTGTTCATAGCCAAAAAATCCTTAGTTGTGCCCTGTGATTTTTATTACTGGGTAAATGGCACAAAACACGCTATGCATTGGGGAGGCAAAAAGAGACACAAGTTAATAAAGTGGTGCACTTTAATTTTTCTTTTCTTAAACTGCATATGGTTGCTCCATATTTATCAGCTATAAACTATTTTCAAGAGTTTGTGTTTACTGTGCCCTGGCTGGATAGTTTTTCCTATTCTACTAGTGAATATTAACAAAAGGGATTTTATTTACGTAGAGGATACACGATCTCAAGTTAGGGAACTATTCCAAGACTTCTGTTACAATCTGAATTTTCTAAATAGAAAACACTTTTAATTTGCCTATTTTCTGTACTGTCAAAAATCATCAAGCTGATGAAAGTGAGGAAAATCTCTTACATCTTGGTAGGTGAGATAGACTGTGGGACCAGGCCTGGATACTAACCGAGCTTGGTCACTGGTCCCTGAGCCCTGGAGCAAGCATTAATTCATCTGCCTCACGTGTGAGCTGAGGGTGCTAGGATTTTACTTTCAGTATGTTGTGGTTATTGTGTAGGTTTCTGGCAGTGTCTTTATGTGTTTTTATCTTGCGGTTTACTGCGGTGACAAGTATTTAGCAAATACAAAGCCTGAGCATTTCTCCTTTTGCTCGTGTGGCTTGTGTTCATCTGATGGTGCTTGAAGCTTCCTGGTGTGGTCCTGGCTGATGGGATCAGTGTAGCTGTAAGGAAACGACTACGTAGGCAAAACCCTGTAAATTAGTGTTACTTCTGTGCTATTTTGGAAGAAGTTTATGGTGCAGTTTTAAAGATAATATTACCCCATCTTCCCTGTGTGTTTTTATCAATAACTAAAGCTGGTTTCGGAGGTGGTATCAGAAAGGTTTAGTAAGTGCCCACTTAAGGATTCTAGTTATGGCAGGGGGGAAAAAAAAAAAGCCTGTAAAATATGGTAAAGAACTGAGCTGCAGTTGGTGATGGGGTATAGACGGGCGTCCCGTATTTCTTAGAGGCTAATCTTGAAGCCTTTAATTTGGATTTGCAGACTTTTTTAACCTGCTGTTTCTAATTGCAAGCTTGCCCACAGTTGAGCATTAGAACAGAGACACAATATCCAGCCCCTGGCATCTCTTTTCCTGCAACAGTCAGGTCAGAAGGACAAAGCTTGCTTTTCTTCTCCTTTTTTCACCTTTATTCTTCCTTTTTCTGTTATGAAAGTCCAGCAGTAGAAGAGCAGAAGTCCAAGGAACCCCTCTGGCTGTGTAGGTTTGTTTGGGAGGAATTAGGTTGCTCTTCCAGACTCTGGACTGGTTGTCTGTGTGACCCCTGGTCTCTTTGCACACACTTTTGGTCTGTATGCCTGACCAACAGCTGCATCCGCTTGTTTTACGGCATTGTGACTTTCCCCTTTAATTTTGCAATAATACTGGTATTTTAGCAAAGCACGCCACTGACTTTTAGGGATTTATGCTTCTGTCTTTGAAACTGCTGCAGTATCTCTCTCTTCCAAACCCTGCAGTTGGATGCTAAGATGTAACTGTAAATCTGCAAATATTCAGAGGCAAACAAATTAATCCCTTACGACGTATGAGTCAAAATAGCAGTGGATGAAACTGAGACTAAGGAGAAGGTGAACTGAAACACCATCATTCTGTTAACTTGCAATCTCAGCTCTCAAAAGGGGAGGTGTAAGGGAAGGATCTGCCAGTAGCTGGTTGTAATATTTTTGGATTGCTGCCTGTTTCACTTCCAATGACCCTTTGATTAATTCCTCTGCCTTTTTATTTTTTTTAATGAGCCTATTATGGCATATCTTATTGCAGATGCTGATTGGATCTCAACTGTGTATTGTGCCATTTTGATTTGGATTAAATGGCACATATCTATCTGCTGCTTCTCCCCCTCCCGCTTTAGTTCATCATGTTCAGAATTCAGAGTCTCCACAATGAGAGTTTCAACCCTCCTGATTGCAGAGGATGTGCAATCGGCTTGAGGAATGTGTACTCAGAGCTTATGATCCTTGGGCAAGCGGAGACTGGGTGATGCATGTGGCTTTCAAGGGACGCTGTTATTTCCATCTGTTAATGGCATTCCAGGATGGCCAACTCCCCAGTGCAGTGATACGCGGCAGCTGAGAGACGGGAGATGCAGGGTACAGATGTTGCTGATCTCCATAAGATGGGCCAGAAGAGATCATCCGGTGATTTTAAAAAGAAAAATATGCAGCAAAAAGCATTACTTATCCAGGCAGCTTTGGAAAGAAACTGCTGCAATATTTGGGAAGGAAAAAGAGAAGAGCCAAAGAAATGAAAGGAAGGACAGAAAAAAAAATGGAGGTAGTTAGGAAATAAAAGCATTATTAAAATGAGGGCAGGGTGAGAGAGAACCAGGGTGACGAGGTTCTGCCCAGGTGATATCTGGGTAGCCTAAGCAGATGGTGAAGAGTCCTGTACAGCAGCACATCCACCCTCACCCCGTGAGCTCTGGCACACGGAATAAACGCAGCACCCTGCAAGAGGGGCGTCTGCAGAATGTGTTTTGGACCTGCGACAAATCCCTGAATGGGGAGAGGGAGGGCCAGTATTAGTGTCTTGAGTGGGAAGAGAGCAATGGAGGATGTGCTCCAGTGAGTGTGGAAAGGATCAGGTCCTGCCAGCTGTGCTCTACACTGGCAGTGCCTATCAGAGCTGCTGTTGTCAGAGTTCCCAAAGAAAATATACAAAGTGCAACACACGTAAGAAAAATGGCCCCTGTGCGATTCCCCTCTTTCACATCTTGAAGATAAACATTTAGTTTTTGTTGTTCTCTGCTCTTTGATTGCAGATTGGGATGGTGGCCTGGAAGATGACTCTGAAGACCCCTGAGTATCCAGAAGGCCGTGATATCATTGTCATTGGCAATGACATTACATACCGAATAGGTTCTTTTGGGCCCCAAGAGGACATGCTGTTCCTGAGGGCTTCAGAGTTTGCTCGAACACATGGCATCCCCCGTATCTATGTGGCCGCCAACAGTGGAGCCAGGATTGGTTTGGCTGAGGAGATTCGGCACATGTTCCACGTAGCTTGGGAAGACCCAGATGACCCATACAAGGTAAGGAGGCACAGGAATCAGAGGTGAAACTCTGCAGTAGCTCACAGAAGACTCTTATTTTTACACCACCTCTTTTAATAGAGGTGAGGGTAAATATTTGCCAGACTGTTAGGTCCAAAGTTCTCCTTGGTATTGGATCTCTCAGGCAGCAGGGCTGGCATCCAGAATGAGTTAGTGCTAAATGTTGAAAACATCCCTACGTTTCACTGACCACAGCTGGAACTCTGATGTTAAGAGAAGATGTTCTTATCGCTATCTGGAATTAAATTCTGCTCCCTTGAAACTTTTCTTTTTGGAAGGGGTTATTGGGGATCGGGAAGGGATTACAGATGGGAATGAGATGAATGAATGTTTTTTCCTGCAGGGATACAAATACTTGTACCTGACTCCTCAAGACTATAAGAAAGTTAGTGCCCTGAACTCCGTTCACTGTGAACATGTGGAGGACAATGGAGAGTCCAGGTAAGCACAGCCAGGTCAGAATGAAAAGCTTTCTGTTCATCCTTGGGTATACAACGTGATGCATGTCACGTCCTTGTCTTCAGCTAGGACATTCTTTAGAATCCAGGTATGTAGAAAGCCATAGCTGTGTGTGGTCAGAGCATGGAACCAGAGAGTTACAAGTTGCATCATGACGTGCCTTGTCTGAGGTAGTGCCGTGTTGACTCCTGCTGCCTAGGGGCACAAGTCATGACTGAGGGTCCTCCAGTGGTAAACGCTGAATGAGCAGGACGATGATTCTTGCCCAAAGACTTGCAGTCTAAATTTTGAAAATTACTTTTCTGCTAGAGTCTGTAGAAAGGATAAAAGAATTCCTGAGTGAAGGCTAAGCCCTCCGTGCATTTTGAAGGGTTGGGCTGCAGTGGTCACACTGAACTGCCTTATAGCCTATGGTTTTCCACACACGTCTACTCTAGGTGTCTTCGTCTTCCCAGCTACGTCCCAAAGGGAGCACATCTGAAATTGAGGTGCAAAGAAGCTTTCAGAGCTAGACTGCAGCTGTAGTGGTGCTCCTGGGCAGAAGGAGGAGGATGTACTTAGGAAGAAAAAAAAAGCCTAGTTTGCAGACTGGCAAGCTCTGAAAGAACAAAAGGATGGTGCTGGGTGCGGGGATGCGTGCGTGCCTGCGTGTGTGGTGGGGAAGCTCGTGGCTCTCTTCAGTGAAGCACTTAAGCACATGCTCAAGTACCGTGCTTAGCAAGGGCCTAGTGGAAAAGATAGAAGCCAGTTTGAGAGCGCTGAGTAAGAAGGGACAGTGCTGGGGAAGGAAAGCATGAAAGAAGAAAGTAAAGAAAAGGTAAGAACCTCATTATAACCTCTTGTTCTATTTCTTTTTCCTTTTGGCTGCATTCTCTTCCTTTCTTGCCCTTTTTCCTATAATCAGCTTGCTCCTCACGTCCTGTGGGAATGACAGAAGAACACTTTTCACGGGCATTCCTCTCCCTTGGCATTTCCTCTTTGCAGTGCTGCTTTGGCTGCTCATGTGTAGGACTATTCCATGGTGTTCAGCAAGGCTGCAGAATGAGCCCATGTACAGGTCCTGGCCAGATTTTATGCACATTACTCTTCAGGGCCTTAATGATATTTAGTCACTTTTCATTTTCGTCGTAGCAAACTGATTCAGCAAATCACTGGACCTTGTGACTCAAAGGCTGTATGTGTCTCCCTCAGGTATAAGATAACAGATATTATCGGAAAGGAAGACGGACTTGGAATAGAGAACCTCAGAGGATCTGGCATGATTGCTGGAGAATCATCTTTAGCCTATGAGAGTATTATCACCATCAACTTGGTAATCCCCCACTGCTTTCTATTCTTCAAACCGTATTGTCTGTTTCAGCTAAAACTCCTGCAATGATATCCAGAAGATACATCTGGGAGCAGACTTCTGGTTGATGGAAATTGGCTCCTGTAGGCTTTGAGCAATGCTACTGGCACCATTACAGGGCTGGGTCTCTTTCAGACTAAATTTAAAACACTTTTAGAAAACAGTCATTTGGCTTCATGTTTGCTCAGTCTCTGAGTTACTGCTTCTCTTTTGGTAAATAAAATACACATACGTTCAGATACTGTGTTTTACAAAAAAAATAGCTTCTGGAGTTCTGCAGTGAGAGTAGATTTTCTAGCCTTGTACTACAAAGATGCCTAGTTTTATCTAGATGTTTGAATCGATAGGTTTTGGCTGTGTGGTGAGACAGAAATCAATGCGATTTTTTTTTTTAATTATTTTTCTTTTTTTTTCCTTTTTTTTAAGGTTACATGTCGGGCAATTGGAATTGGGGCTTACCTTGTTCGGCTAGGTCAGAGGACTATCCAGGTTGAGAACTCTCATATAATCCTGACCGGCTGTGGAGCCCTCAACAAAGTAAGTCTTTGCATTTCAGTCTTCAGAGCTATGTGAATTGAGTTGGTGTTTCTGTGAGTTCTGCCAGAGACTCAAGGAGCTGCCACGACTATCGTTGTCATTGCGCTCGGTCCCTTTTGCTTTCCCCCTTCTCGGGCTCCTCCCGATCGAGAAGGAGAACTGACACGGGGCAGCAGCTGTGAGCCTTTCATGCCTTTGCAGTCTTTTTCTTTTTTCTTTTCTCTCTGGTCAGAAAGCAGTCCTTTCATGCACCTGTTTTTCTTGACAAGAACATTGTATTGACGGCCAGAGGCACTATTCCAGGCATCCTGGTTGGAGATTGGCAGGAGACCTTGGCAGAACTGCAGATTTAAGGGCTTGAGCATGAACCAGGTGAAGGGGAAGAAGGAGAAGCGGCTTTTAACATAGGTTGTGTGCAGTGACTGAATGACAGAAGTGGACAAGCCCACCAACTGGGCAGCATCTTCTCCCACCCACTGTGTACTGTGATAGAGAAAACGGGGCCGTTTCCAGTGGCTGGAAGACTGTTTCAAAATCCATGGGCCAGAATCACCCTGAACTTTCAGCCTTCCACAGCATTGCATTAATACTGGGGGAGCACTGAAGCCTGAGAAAGAGTGTGTGGATGGTGATTTGGAAGGGGTCAGACCTGCTGGAAATCTCAGCTGTGGGGGCAGGGAGGAATAACTTGGGCTGTAAGAAAACTTACTGCTTTCACTGCTAAAGTGGCTCTTCTTTTTTTTTTTTTCTTTTTTCCCCCACCAGAGGCGTTTTTTCTCCCTTGCTGCCCCAAGCCTATTAATATCACAGCCTCCAGCTCCTTGTCTGTAGCAGACACGGCTCACAGCCGACTCCGCTCTTGTCCCTCTCACTGAGGGCTTTGTTTACGTGGGAGTTAGGATTGTGCGGGCGCGAGTGCCCTTCCCCATTGTGCAGCTTTGTTCTCAGGCACTCTCCAGCACCTGGGGTGGTTGTGCTTCATCGCAAGCTGCGTTTCAAGGAGTGCCTGCCTGACAATGGGAGATAAAAGGAAAATAGTCTCTCGTTGAATTATTCCCCTGAATAAAGGGGGCTCTGCAGAAAATGAAGCATTGATCCTATCAACTCTAGGATGCAGCACCCTCAGTTAGATCTCTTACACACATCACACACACCTGCATCAATGGAAGGAAAAGAGGCATTTGAAGATCCGTCCTTTAAAAAGAAATTGAGTCAGTTTAGTGCTTGCTGAAGTGGAGTAAGTTGCCTGGTTCCAGCTGTCATTTGTTGGGGATCGGGGCCCTGCAGAGTTTCCCAGATGGCAGGGCCAGTCTGTTTAGTCCTCCTCTTCTGCTCTCTTCTTGCCAGGTTTAACTGCACTCTCTACCCCTGGAGTGAATGTTTGTTTTTACAGGACTAGATTAATCTCACTAAATTTGAAGCACTTAAAAATTAAGGGTTTAGTCTAAATTAAGCACCTGACATCTGTCAGCAGGCGTAGGCAGAAGGAGATGCTTTCTGGGGGTGACTTATCCCATCCCAAGAATTTCAGTGGGCTGAGTAATCCCATGTGCTCTTTTCTCTCCTCCCTGCTCTGTTGGAAAGGCATATATTTTTATGTAGGCACTGAACCTCTACCTGCCTGCAGGTCAGGCAAAGGAGGAACCTATTGCATCCTATCCAGCTTTCCCAGTAAGACAGCTAAGCCCAGACCCAACAATAAGTTCACCTGTCCTTGAACAGTGGGAGACTGGGAATCCCCACTCACTCCTGGATGTGTGATGTGTCTTGCTAGTTCATACGATCTTCATTTTCCAGTCCCTGCAGTTCTGGTCAGAGCTTCTTGAATGGATCCAGCTATAATTGTGTTCCAGAAGTATGTCTGAAGTAGTGAAATGATGTCCAGTGCTAACCTGAAAAGACCAAGCTCCGTCCAGCTGAGATCTTCAGGAGGGTGTGAAGCAAAGGGTGAATGCTAATGCATTTGCATCATCCTGCCATGGAGGCAGTATCTACTTCAGATTTATCCTCTGTCCCCCTGTTCTTATATGTAAACTGTTAAACGCTTGTCCCTTGCATTTAGACGGACAGTTTGAATTTTCTTTTGGTCAGGTCACTGCCAGCCAGAGGCCAATTCAGCAAAGTCTTCCCTTGTAGGAACGCAGAGGCTGTTTGGGCATGATGTATGATGTGTTCTTGTTCATTCACATGAATAAGTCTCCAGAAGGGTCTCATGGTGGAAACCTATTGTAGTTTTTCTCTGTGGAGTGAGTGAGCCTTGCTTCTTCTTGTTCCCTTAGAGTAGATGGGGAGAAGAGCCCTGTGCAGCAAAGTCAGTGCTTTACTTCGTGGGAACTAGGAGGTCACCAATCCAGCTGGCAGGGTCGTGAGGAAAGATCATGACTGAAACAAAAATAATTAAATGGAAACTGCTACCTTGCATGACAGTTGGAACTGAATGTTTTCTAACACAGTTGCACACAAATATTCCTTTAGCTTTTCCCAATTAGGTGTCAGAGATTTGGGACAATTTTTTCCATTGCTGACTTTCAAATACTGTCTTCGTAGAGGATGCTGTACAAAGCTTACACGTAGTCTTGTGCCTGCATACACATCTTCTTCAAAATGTCTTCTCTCTGCAAGAAGAGAATGTGCAGTGCAAAAATGTTTCTGCAGCAATGGAGACAATTAGGCTTTCTGAGAGCAGTGAGGTTTTTTCTGGGAAGTTGTTTGAATTTTTTTTTTTTTTTAAATTCTTTTTTCTTGTGAAATACTGGATTCTTCTTAATTTACAGGGGCAGCAGAGGGGGACTGTGACAAACATTACGTGCCAGCAGATCTGTTGCTGGTCTTGTTCATTATCATTATGTAAAACCAGCCTGAGGCTTTAGGTGTAGAGGGAAAGGTCCAGCTGCCAAAACCAGACTGTAACCTATAACTTAGATGATGAGCTCAAGGTCAATATCATTTTTAGCTGAAGCTAATGTTTGGTTCTGGAGGTTGACTAATCATGTGCTGGCTGTTCACTGCGTCCGTGTCGCTGCTTTGTAAGTAGAGAGGCATATCACTGTAAGGCACCTGATATCAGGCAGGTTTAAGGATTCTCTCAGCCCCATTGCCTGTCAGGGGTGACAAGAAACCGCGCAAGAGCTGTACAAGGTTTCCTCTGCTCCTGATTAAGCTGTCTTTGTTTATAGTCCAGCCCGACGGGCAAGGGAAAGACCTGGGGAAAAGGTGTGATGCTCTGTGGTGGGGACAGTGCTCTGCATGTGGGGCTCCAGGGCTGCATTTCATCTGTACCCCTTTTGTCTTCACCATTGCATTTCAGCAGGGGGTGGAGAGGTGGAAATGACATTTCATTCCTCTCCTGTGAGTGTGTGTGCGCGCCTGTGCTGAGCCCGCTGACCCCCCTGAAAATTGAAATAATGATAATGCGCGTCTCCTGACTGCATCAAAGTATCAGCACATCAAAAGCCAGGAGGCATGAAATGCAAATGATAAAGTGAAAGCAGATGGATTGTGCATGATCGCCTGATGCCCAATGAATTTTAAAAGGTGCTGGTTCACATGGGGAGAGGGGCTGAAATAAACACGTTATCCCTGCAATTTTTTTTTTGTTCTTGCCGCTCACTCCTGACAATATTTTTTCACACTTCAGCGAGCAGCCACTCCATCTCTCTCCCTCCCTCTCCCTCTTTCTCTCCCTCTCTCTCTTTCGCTGTCTACCTCACACACGTCTCGGGTCATGTCGCCGCAGCTCCGGTGGAAATAATAAGATATAAACCACGAGGTTGTTATTTGCATAGAAATAGCATGGAGCCCCAGGCAGCATGGGAGAAGGACACAGAGATCATTTGTCTAAAATTTTAATGAAAACTTTTGCTGAGGCAGAGATTTTGATTTTTTTTAACTTTCCCTGCCTCCCCCTTTTCCCACCCCCGTACCTTCCTCCACCTCCCTCGACTCCCTTCCCTCGTCATAAGCTAAACATGGTGTGGTTTCATATGAGATAGGTGATGTGCTGCTGCCATGCACTAACAGGTTAATTTCCATTGGTTTTCTTTTTAACAGAAGTAAGACTGAAGAGCGCAGCACTCCCAATTTATGCATTGCTTATATGGTTCAAGCTTCCAGGACTACATTTCATTTCAGTCCTCACAAGGATGTTCCCAAGTCTGTTGCTGACTTATTTTTAATTAGTTTGCTCCTCCTTGTCTTTTGTGTTTAAAAGAAATCCTGTCTTTAAGACTGTTTTGTTAATGTAAACAAATAGTGGCTTTCAGTCACATTTTCTCTACAGATACATGTTCTAGGCTTTCTCTCAGGGAAGCCAGATTTAGCAGAGATTTTCAGGAACCACTACTAACTTGATACACCTCAGTTCGTTGTATAGATGTTCAACCTGGTATCTCAAACAGTTCGTTTTCTGAGTGATGGTGAAGAACTGTCCCACACACTGCACTTCACAGTAGGACATCTAAAGTGGTCATCACTTCTGGAGGTGAAGGGAAGAATCTAACCAGCAGACTGTTCTGTCTCCTCTCCCTCCTGTTTAGCTTTATTTTCCCCCAAACTCTCCAGGCTTGGCCTGCCCGAATGATGCATCAGGCCCTCAACCTGTCCTCCGGTGTGCTCATCCCTGGGGCCCCATGGCACCATGCTGTTGGCCTGGTCTGTCAAGAACATCCAGGTGTGCCAAGCGTGAGCTTGACAAACACCACCTGCCAGGAGTATGTGTCCATGTGGGGAAAGAGGCAGGAAAGATGGAAGAGTCAGAAACCACTAAAATTTGAAATGTTCAAAGCATAGTTCAAAACCAGAACTCTGGGCTTCATTTCCCAGCCTGCAGCCAACTGCCTGCCTGCTTGCGGTCTGACGTTTTTGATCAGAATGGGTATAATGGCAGTTACCTGCTGACAGCTTGGTCTTGAAACCAAGACCATTTCATTTGAACTTGAAACCAAGTTCATTGAAACCAAGTTAATTTGTATGTGCAATGTGTTTTGAGCTCATCAGATGGAAGGTACCTGCCAGCAGTGGTGCATTGGCAGGGGAGGTAACCCCATCCTCAGAATTTCTTTCTGTGGAAGTTTTTGTCTTCAAAATGATCTTAATTTAAACAATGTGTCTGCTTGTATAAAGTATTTTAGACCTGAAAGAGCTCAGGAACCAATTTACCAGATTAGTAATGCACTATTTCTGGCACTGTGAATTAAACATTTTTGAAGAACAGCTTTAAGAGGGGTGTTTGTGAGATGAACTGATTAGTGGAACCTTGATGGCTTGCTAATGCAATATGTAAATATCGAAGAAACTTCTAAGCCTAGTACCAGCAAATGTCCAACGACCTTTCCCGAGTACATCTTTCATTAACACAGACACTGCTTCTGCATGGTAAAGACGTTAACATGATAGGTGCCATACTGTGTCAAGATAGCGTAGTGTATGTGTCAATCACGTGACTGTGGATGAGTCCCTGAGGACTTGTTGATACAACAGACCATAATTGCTGCAAGGATCGTTTTGACAATCTGCGTTTAAAACCCAACACCCCAACAACCCCTTTTCATGGGGCCAGAAGAGAATATCCTTGTGTTTTAAATTCAGTCCTGAATTGTACTGACTGTCAAAGCCAGAACTGAGATCAGCGCGGCTGCTTCTGGGGAGATTTATGGTTTCATTGGTGTAGATCTGGGGTAGGATTGCAGCTGAACTGTGGGAGCGTCCGCACGGCAGGCAGAGGAGCGGCGTACATGTGAGCTGGCTTGAAACCAGCTCGCTCGGATGGTGGTTACCCCCAGCTGTAAGTTGTCCAGTGAGACAAGTTAGTTTTGAGGCACTTCAGCCAACGTGGCTCTCTGACGTTGGTTGCTCTTCAGTGTCTTCTGACTGACGCGTGGATGTACCCTGCCTGCTTCTTGGGATGTCGTTTGGTCTCTGTGCTAAAGCAGCCTGGCACTGACCTGATGTTTGCGGGCCTTGGCTGAGGGGAGCCGCAGAACTTACTGGGTGCCATGGGACTGGAAAAAAAGGGTGAGACAACAGGTCAGGGCCTGGGAGGAAGAGGCAGAGCTGCTCAGGGGTGCTGTGCCCGCGCGAGAGGCTGCTGGGTCGGGTCTGAGGCTCGCTGGAGGAGCTCTGGTGTGAGGAACAGAAGCTTACGCAGTCTATCAGTCTGTCTTGTGTGAGTGATCGGTCTTCAGTATTGCAAGCAGTAATATTTACCCTTCAATTTCATCTGGAAAAATAAATAAAAGCCTTGTGAGACTGATGCCGTTTGGGGGTTTTGCTGTAAAATACAGAATGTGGAAAGCTCTTTTTTTGAGATTCAAGGCAGGGATAGCTCAGTATCTGCTCAAGATGACTCCAGTCTTGGGATTAGATCAAAGCAATCATGTGAGAGCAATCATGTGAGTTAGAACAGCAAGTGCCATCCCTGTCATTCAAAGAAGCATTATAATTATTAATGCATGATATGAATCTTTCTGTAGTGGCACAGCAAGACTATTAGGAAGATACGTATGGGCGCAGGGTGTTTGAGAATGCTAATCAAAGAGGGTCTAGGAAATGTCAAACAGAAATTGACACTTCAACAGCATTAACTGTCAGTCGGTTCCTCCGTGGATCTCACCAAGGTTACCCCGCTCTTGGCTCCAGCGGTGGGGGAAGCAGGAGGGGCCGCTCTGCTGTGCCGTGGGTGGTTATGGCAGGTGATGTGGTGAGAGCAAGAGTGGTTTCACGGGTGGAGGTTGGTTCCTTCAGCTCTCTTAGAACCGATGCAGGACCTCGGTGCTGTTAGAGGTCTCCCTGGCATAGGTCACCATCGCTCGCACCCCAGCAAAGCCGGTCTGGTTTGAGAACCAAGATGAGAGTAGAGCTCTTGTAAGAGTCAGTCTCAGGTTAGCAATATTTGGCACTAGGAAGGGAGTGGGATTCATTTGTTTTAACGCCAGTGAGAGGCATTAGCTGCTGGGAGGGTCTGGTTGGTGACAGTCTTGGTAGCACAAAGGTCTTTGCTCTGTGTAGAGAAGTTAATGTAAGCAGGATGGATGCCTGGACTTCAGATGAGTGCAAATAAACAAACAGCATCCTCCATTTCTGCATTTTATTTTTAATTGCCTTTCTTTAAGCGGTGATATTTGTGTATTGTTCCCATTAGAGACAATTTACGTTCCAGGCATTGCATTATCAGTCCCTTTATGTTTGCTTAGGGAAGAAAGTCTAATAGATTTCTGTTGACTTTTTTTTCCTCCCTCCTTCTATCATTTTTAATATGGCTCTTGATCAGTTTATCTATGTGGACGGTGCTCGCGCTGTGGGGACTGTGTGTGTATTTATTCCTGCTAAAGAGGAGTTTAGCATAGTGGCCCATATTCTCCCTATCTAAATCTCTTCCTGTACCTTCCAGGGAAACTCCTGTGTATTCTAAACCCTATATATGTTTCATGTAACCAGGATGGTATCCCAGTTCCTGGTGATCCTGCAGAGTATCTTATTACTGGAGCATTAACTCTGGTACCCGACGTTCCACCAGAGCTGAACGGAAGAAGGCAGTTTCCAAACATGTCCCATAATAACTGGTCCTGACCTCCCCTCTCTTGGGGTGTTCCGAGGAGGATATCAAGGTGACCTGCCTGTGGGTCTTTTCTGCAGTGAATTGCAGAGAAATTGTCTACCATTCTGGATGCTTGAGTGGGAACTCTAGAAATGGCATTGGAGAATTGTCACTTAATCTCATGATTAAGCCTAAACCCACACTGCAAAGCAAACAAAGTTTCACTCTCCTGGTAAAAGAAGTACCTGCACTTCAGCCTGTCCCCTTGGCTGGTCTGGATAAGAGGGTTCTGTTGGGGTCCAGAACGTGACCAAGGGAATGACCAAAACAAGCTCTTTAAGTATCATGGAGACAATCATTAATATTGTTCATAGGGCTGGTGCCTAGATTAGGAAACCCCTAACTGAGACAGATAGGATTTATGAGTGTTTGCACCATGTAGAATAGGGGGCTGTAATTTTAGTTTGCAAAGTATATTGAGTCCTTTTGATTTACCACTGACTGATGGAGTGACCTTGAGCAAAACATGCAGTCTCCCTACACCGTGAAAGGAGAGCTAGGCAGGAATTTTTTGACAAGACATTTTTCATTTGAAAATGCCACTTCACTGGAACTGGAACTCTTCAGGAAAAAGTATCAGTTTTGATGAATTTCTCATTTGGAATTTTTTGGTCAAATGAAAAGTTCTGTTTGTTTGTTTGGTTTGTTCTTTTTTTTTTTCCCCCAACTGACTTTTCTTTCCAAATTAATTTTTATTTCTAATACCTACCACAAATATTTCAGAAGTCAAAAGCAAACATCTTGACCCTGTCTGGGATTTGTTTGGATCTCAGGATTGCAAAATTTGATTTTCTGTTGCAATCCAGAAATTTTCAAAAATCCTCATCAATTATTGCAAGATGGAAAAACTGTTTCCTCCCGGTAACGTTTCACGTTGCCATCTGCAAAGAGAGAGAATGCCTCTGCTGTATCTGATCAGCTGTGGAGCCCTGCTCCCTTTGTATTGGCAAGGTGCTTTGGGATCTTCAGGCAGAAGGTGGGGTAGAAAGGCCAGCTGCAGTTCCAGCGTCCATCTGGATGCGTCTTCCCCTGCTGCCTCCGAGGTGAAGTGCAATTGCTTTTTCCCCTTCCCCCTCTGATCTCACCGAATTAAAGCAAGAAAAAGACTCCACCAGCAAGACCTGCTTCTGGATTTGCAGTCAGTAGCCATCTCCAATAACCATCAGGCTGTCAGCTTCCCCCCACCTCCCCCTACCTCCCACCTCCCCCATCACTCACCAAAGGAAAAAAAGAGCTGGAGCCACAGCTTGAAATATATCATGCAATAGTGTATCATGAATTTCTTGTGAATCACATTGGTGAAGCAGGTTTATTTATTTCTGAGACTTTAAATCAATACAAAGTAGGTCTCTTAGTTCTGAAGCTGGGATGGAGTGTGAAAAAATGAGCCCATTGTACTCTTAAAACTTTGGGGAAAGGAGATGACAGCTATATAATTCCATTTACCAGGCACTAGGGGCTTTAATGTGAAGGTGACAGGGAGCTCTTTGTGCATTTAGAGCACCATATCTTCTAAATAAAAGATCTGTAGACTTGATAGTGGAGTATAGCTCTGACTTTAATAATCTCCAAGCATTAGACCGAGCCAATATGTTCCCAAGTCAGAAGGGTCCCCCACCGAACGCTCATAAATTAAAAGTGCAGGAACTGCACACATTCATAGATTAGGAATGCAAGAAGTGCAGTCCGTCTCCAGGCAGAGAGGAGGGGTCTGCGCTCCTGCCGCCATGCGAATAGGCTCAAGGCTCGGGAACGGGTCTGTTCAGGAGCGTGGCTCTGGCTGGCATCCTGCCTCGGCTTGGTCCTCCTGTTCGGCGTTGCCGCTATTTCGCCCTCTAATGACATGATATGTGTGGGGGAAGAGCCGAGTGATAGAAATGAACACTGTAAGATCTGTTGAGGCTTGACTGCACATAATAGCAGTGAGGTTTTAAGTTCCTACATTGTGTTTTCTGATGAGACATTCATTCTGATCATTTCTGCCCGTTTATGAAAAATAGGCTATTTATAGTATGTGCATGTGCCTTTTCTGCTTCAGGTTTCTGGCAGATAATATAAATTGTGGGATGGGAATTGCAATTGTTGAAATTATTCGGCTAAAAATCTGGCACTTATATTTGATATAAACACATGATATGCTCTGAATAATAACAGCACTTATGTTACATAATGATTCCCATTCAAGCCCTCTGCTGTCATTTTTTCAGATCTTTCATCTTTGATGAAACATATGAGCCAATCAAGTTTGCAGCCAAACCAGCTTTGCAGTGAGTGTCTCAACTAACTAGCAGCTCCGTTTCTGAAAAGGAGCACAGTGAAAGCAGCTGGTCATCACGGATTTGAGTGCTAGGAAATGATTAACATGCATATGACATGCCTATAAACCTGTTGAGGACTGTCTTTTAGAGGCTGAAAAGGCTGCTAGAATCCTGGCTCTCCTTTGTACTTTCCAAAAGATCCTCTGAAGTAAAAAGAAACGCGGTTTCCCATTACAGTAGGGAGAGTGGCTTTTGGAGGACCAAATGAAATAAGCGTTGACGATACTGCCCGTGTATTTTGTAAGCGTGTCGTATCAAAGGCTGCGTTACCTGGAAAATAGCATGTGTTCCTGCAGTCATGGGCTGAGCTTTAACACGTGCAGTTCTAGAGCTAGCATTGCCTTCTGGCCGCTTCACTGCTGTCCTCATCCTTTTCTTGAGATGGGGGCAGAGAGGAAGCATTTTGTCTGGTGTACCCTGTTAAATGCACTGCTTTCTGCACCCTTGGAAGGTTTGTCTTCAGGGGCAAAGGACGGGGAGACCGAGTGGCTCATCTGAATCCGACCTGGCTCCCTAGTGACTGGGAGGTTGTTCGGCATCAGATACGTAAGGAGCAGGCAGTCCTGCTGTATTGGTTATGGTTGATGCTAGTGCTTGAAGAGGCGGCAGGGGAAAGAGTGCTGGTGTAAGGGAGAGCAGACCTCTTTGCTAACACCTTCCAGCAGAGGCAGGCAGCACTTGCTGCACCTCGCTCAGAAACGTCAGATCGGCTGCTGCTGAATTGGAAAAATGAAATTATATCTATCTAAAATACAAAGGCACTGGGATGATGTGCAGGAAAGGAGGAGGAACAGAAGTGAGGGGTCCTCACTAGAGACTTCAGAAGGGGCAAGTTTGGGATCTCTGTGTGGGGCCAGTCACCCACAGCAGCTTCCTTTGACTGGTGGCATGTCAAACTCCGGGTGGACAGAAACATGGTTTCTGGGTTTCCGAGCTTTCATGGGGTGGAAAGAATTTTAATTTAAAGCAAATTTTCTGGTGCCAGAAGCTTACTGTCTGGTGCTTTGCTGTTCATGGCTGCTCTTTTTGTCTGATTTTTGCCATCAGATTAAGCAGAAGATCGGAGGTCAAATATTGCCAATATTCAGGTATACGTGTATTGTGTATCTCAGCTTTAAAACCCTGGAACTTGTTCTTTTCCACCCCTCTTCCTGGACCTTTCTTGATCTCTGGTCTATGGCAGCTGGCTCTGGTAGCTGCATCTTTGACTGTTCCCTTGAGTGCTAGTAACCTTTCTGCTAGGAAGGGCCTGCTTTGCAAACTTAACCCTTCCATGCACATGTTTGGTCGTTAAACAGATGCCTGCTATAAGCCTTGGGCTCATGCTACTTCCACTTCTTAACCTCCTACTTTATGTGACTCAGTGTAACTCCCTGGCGGACCCAAACTCTGAGGGTTTGAAGTTTACCATTTTGACAGATCCTGGTCGTATCAGATCCAGGGTGTAATCCTGTGCAGCCTTTTCTCCCACGAGTTAGTTTGTTTCTAGCATTACCTAAGTGATTTAGCAACATTTCTAAATCCACTCATGCCTCTGCTGACCGTGCGTCTTATTGAGGAATATCTGAATCCTTTAATTGCAGAAGCATCAGTTTTGGACTTCTCCAGCAGATGTATTCTTTCACCCTTAGATATTTTCTTGCAGAAACATTTATACAGCAATATGCATTGCACCATTTAAGATTGTTAATTGGAGATTGAATTACTTGTCAGCCTTTAAAAATGTAGTCCTCTGAGGTCAGAGATGAGGTGGTTAGCAGAGCTGAATGGATGAGCTATTGCATTCATTTTTTTCTCAAGCCCAAGGATCATTGTCTATAAGCTGGCTAGCCCTTCAGTGCCTTTTAACCTCTGGCACCCAATTCAGTCTGCAGCTGGATGTGTGAAACAAGTTGGCAGGATCTCTGATCGTTCCTGAGAAGACAGAAGAGCACACATGCAGAAGCAGGTTAGGGGCCCAGCACCCAGCCTAGCAGCATCCCTGGAATACCCTGGAAGCCTCTTTAACCCCTTGGCTGCACGGTTTCTGCACTGGGGAGGGGAGTAGCTTGCTTTGCATTTGGACTGTGCTTGAGTCAGGGTCTGATTTAGAGCTTGCGTGTGCCCGTCTTACATGTCCCTCCTACTGCGCTCAGCACAGGTACATATGTGGACATATATGTCATACAAATCAGGGCAGCGAGCACTCGTTGGTACAACTTTTAAATGCAGCTTGGGACTACGTTGCCTCTGCTGACAAACACTGACAAGTAAATACTACGCTCGCTCAGTATTACAGAGGGATTTCATTTGCACAGCCCCTCACAATGCTCTGCCACTTCACTGAAATGTCTGGAGCACTCGGGAAAAGGAACTGCATATTTATCTTGATCTCCAAAAAGGGATTTAAGGGCGAGAGCAGGCGGTATATTAGACTGTTTTCATTGCCTGTCAGCAGTGGTAAACCTGAGCTGTCTACAGTGTCTCTAGATAAGCAGCAGCAGAGGCCCATTTTGCATGTACATACGTTTGCATTAGTTCATAGATGGGGAGTTTAAATCCTCTTTATTTTTATTTTCCTCTGTGGAAAGCATTTAGCTAGGCTTGTGCCTGGCATCTGGAGGCCTGTGCTTTTCTTTTCCTTGAACCTGTATCTATGCTGCTGTCTTTTCTACCATGCCTTTTCATGGCACCGATTTTGTTAGATGAAGATGGAGGTGTTTGAGCTCAGAAGGGAGACCCAGGAACATCTCTGTGCAAACAATGCTTGCATTGATTCCTAAATAGGAAACAATGCTTGCATTGATTCCTAAATTTTTGGGCTAGTTGCATAACTTCTGTGCCTCGGTTTCTTCTGTACGTAAACCTCGACTGACATCTGTCTCACGGGGAGTTTCGTGAGGATCGTCCAGTGCTTGTAAAATGCTGAGTTTTGTGAAATGCCGGACCACCAGGCCTTTTCTCCTCCAAAGGAAAATAAATTTGGATTTAGCAAATGATAGCGTTGTGCCTTACCGGTTAGGCAATGCTTTAGGTGTGATAACTATCCATCACAGCTGTGATAACTGATGTTGTGCAGGAAGAAAGCTAATTGGTCCAGTGTAGCTTTATAACTAGGTCAGAATTTTCTATTGTCATATCCTTTTAGCATCTTCTTACTTTCAGCCCAAAAGGTGAAATCCTGAGAAATGTGGAGTTCCCCTGTACTATGGGTGAGATGTTATGTCCCAAGCGCTCGTTGTAGGATGTCGGGATGAGGATGAAGTCAGACCCAAGCATCCCTTTCGTAAGGACCGGGTTGCCTTGGGCTCCGGGCTGCTCCTCTCTTGGGGTAGCCCTTCTTCCTAAAACAAGCTGTGCTGGTGGTTTGGTGGGGGAGGGCAGGTTGTTTATGTGTGTTTGAGGGGGGTTTTAAGATCTAAATGAAGCAGGTATGTAATGCCCTCTGTCTGTTAGAAAGACTCAACCCATAAAAATAACAAACGGCATGTATTTGCTAGAATGTCAAAGTTATGAGTTTATTTTGTAATGATGTGCTCCTGCCTTCATGAGGTAAACTGGCCGTGGCAGAGGTGTTATTAGTAATATGGACTCAGTGGAGCAGAAAGCCGAGTGACCGAGAGATCAGTGTATCAGTCAGTGAGAGGGCAAATGGAAAGAGACAGCAGGAGAATGAGAAAAGAGCTGTGGTGCCTGGGCTGAGATTAGAGATGGAGCCGTGCAAGAGAATTGGACGCCCAGCAGTCAGAGGCTTATTCTTTCCAGTCTCTCTAAGGAGCTGGTGGGGCTTTGTCTTCACTGTACCCATCTTTATGCACAGTGGTGGTTTTTTCCCCAGTTATAGTTTTAAATGGGTCTACCCTACCAGACATCTTAGTCAGAGCAATCTTGAATTAGTGAGCTGAGCTCGGGTCAGCACCCAGGAGACTTGGTCATGTATCAGCTCCGTTGCTGCTTGGGGAAGGGCAAGTCGCATAACTGCCCTCTGCCTCAGTTTCCCCACTTGTGTCATTCCCCTTGGGGATCACTATTCGTAAGATCTTACCTGCACACAGGGCTTGGGAAGGTCTGTTGTGAGTGGTTTGCTCCATCCTTTGGTGTTGAAGCGATCGTGACTTGCTGCAGGGATGGGCTTGTGTGTATCTCCTTAGTCAGCACCTCCTTGTCACATCCCATCCTCTGACAGTTTTCCTGTTTTTCTTTCCAAAGGTGCTTGGACGGGAAGTTTACACCTCCAACAACCAGCTGGGCGGGATCCAGATAATGCACAACAACGGAGTGACGCACAGCACTGTGTGTGATGATTTTGAAGGAGTCTACACTATTCTGCAGTGGCTTTCCTACATGCCAAAGGTAATTCCTGGCCCTGTGGGAGTGCAGGGTGCCATTACCTATTTGCTTTGTTCACAGGGTTTTGGGGTGGGGGGGGCTCTCTGCGTCTGTGTTTGTGTGGTGCCTAGCACAATGATTGAGGCTCATGATCAAGCATTATGGTATTGAAGTACACAAAGTAGTTTTTGTCTTAAAAATGCTGCAGGAACTGGGTGCGGGACAGCCTGGCACTGCCTTGGGTACTTTCACATCACTCCCCTGGTGTCCTGCCCTCAGAACTCGGGGCAGCAGGATTTTATGTAAGCAGTGGATTGTCTCTTACTGAAAAGACTCTAAAAGTTCCCCTCTGAGGCAGTAATTTGTAGGAGTTGATGTATATGTGTAAGCTGCTCTGCAGCCAGGAAGGCAGCAACAAGAACACACAGGTCACCTTCCTTCAGGAAAGAGTGCATAGAATGAGTCAGGTGGCCTGGTCACCTTTCAAAAATTAAATTGCAACCCCTCGCTAATGCTGGCGATGCCTGAAGTTCAAGATCAAATGAAGTACAACGTATGCCATGTGATGCCAAAGGAGGGTTTGAGAGAGTGTGTGGAGCACCTTGGAAGTTTCTTCAGGGTCTTGCCAAGTCTCTGGGATCCCGCCAGTCGAAGGGTTGTGCAGTGTGGGGGAAAGAGGACTCCGACCAGGTCCTTTAGAGCTGGTGTTTGGTGCAAAGCCATGCGGGAGAATTACTTCCTTCAATATTTTTCTTTTTCCCTTAGAGTGTATACAGCCCTGTTCCTATCCTCAAAGTCAAGGATCCTATAGACAGAACCATAGAGTTTGTTCCTACCAAGACTCCCTATGATCCTCGCTGGATGCTGGCTGGACGCCCAAATCCGAGTACGTAGATCTTTGGTGGCCAGGATACGCAATAATGCGTCTTGTTTCAAGACTGTTTGTCAAGGTTTTATGTCTGCAATCCAGATATATTTCAGAGTTTATAAAGTAGTTCGTTCTAAACAATTTGAATATGATATATAAAAATAGCATGTAAATTCTGAGTGCTTGAGGACACTTACAATTATTAGTTACTTTTATAGATTTTTTTTTTTATGGTTGAGAGGAAGGTCTACGTACAAAGGGTCTGTATGCTAAAGGAATCACAGTATTCCTGCAGATCTTGGAGAATAATTGTATTGGAAACACTGCAGACCACTGGACCCCCATGCATGCTTTTGGGGTTGTGCAGCCTGTGTACAAGCTGCAAACTGGGTGACCATTATGCCTGCTGTTATTAATGAGTTTGGGGGGCTAAAATGAGATTTGTGATAAACTAAGTTTTCTGGTTTTGGATAATATTTTTTCATCATCTCTCAAGTAATTCATCCAGCTGTCTGAGTGCAGCTAACGCTGGCTTCCAAATCGAGTGACTTCAGATTTTAATTTAGTGGAAGCGTTAAGGAAAGCAGATGATTCCCTGTGATAAGTTAAAGCAGATATCTCCTAGGTGAAAAGTTAAAGCCATTTATTAGAGGAGATATTGCCGTGATATTCTTCAAACTGACGCCCGACACGAGGCCAGAATCTAAACGATCAGCTTTGGGCTCACGATAAAGAGATAATTTTGAAATGGATGGTCACATTTTACAGTGGGGCCACAGAGGCAAGGAATGTAGAACACAGTAATTACAAGTTTGGTCTTGATAAAACACTCTCTATCCTGTTTAAGTCAGCAGAGGTTAGCTTGCTTGGATCTCCACTTTTAATTGGTTTTGGACTTGGGTTTGCAGAAGCAGAGGTGCTTGTTCAGATTAAAGCATTCCTCAGAAGCTGTGTGCCAAGGGGTAAAGCTGGGGGGGATTTTGGGTTTGGGTTTTTTGGGGGTTGTTTTTTTTTTTTTTTGCAGAGCTTCATGAAGCCCCAGTGGAAAGCAGGTGTCCCCAGAGAGTTGTGATTTCTGTAATTGTCTGGGTGGGTAGAGTATCTCGATGCCTTGACTTTGGGATATACAGCTTATACAGGCTGGAGGACTGCAGAGAGCGAGCTGTCTGCAAATCTTACTTGTCACTCCCCAATCCAGCATCAGCAGTCAGCCCAAATGAAAGCTCTTTGTCTTGCCCTTACCCACTCACTGGAGTAGGGTCCAAGCTGAAATACTGGAAAACGTTCTTGCCATGGTCTTCCTGTCTGGAGCGTGGAAACAGTGCCATGCCACTGCACAGGCTGGCATCGTGAGGCTTCACTCATTCATAGTGTCTTTTGTGTCCACTTAAGAAACACATGTGGAATGGAGAGAAATACACCGTAAACTGCCACCCCGCTTCCCGTAGGGGTAATTGTCATCCCGAGGATTTTGTTTGAAGGAATGTATGTGGATTGTTAGCGTACAAATCTGTTGTTGCACGTGGGGGTGGAGAGGTATTGTCAATATATTGGAGTTGTGATGCAGGACGAACCCCAAGTCTGATACTGCACTGGCTTTATAAGGGGCAAATAATACTAGTTCGTACTTAGCTTGGTCAGGGTAATCAAGCCCTCATACTTCAGGGTAGAAGCTGATTGCCTGCAAGGGTCAGGAAAAGTTTATTTCTCTTAGAACTGCACAGTCATCTTGGGAACGTGCTCTTCGGGAACGGTTTGATTTCTCTCAAGCGTTAGGAAGTTGCTGCTTTCTTTGGGCAAGAGAATAGGTCTGACAGCGTATGGGCTGATCCAGGACGGTGACCCTTAAAGCATGCTTTAGTTTAGGGAGAGGTGCATCATCTGGTGTCTTCTATGGAGCAAGGAGGCTTTTGGTATTAGAGTGCTGCATTTCAGTTTTTCTAAAAGAATGTGTGAAACATGCTCAGATGTGTGGTCTACTTTTAAAATACCATAGAAATTTTTATATTTAGTTCCTGAATTTCTTCAGCATTCTTTCTTTAAAGGAAAGAGTAGGCAGAATCGAGAGAAAAATGTGAGATAAGTTTTAAAATAGAAATAGGCGTTTTGAAAAACATCTTTAATGACTTTACTGCCTTTTGACAAATGTTTGTAGTGTCTTGAAAAAAACAGTTATTTATTTAAAAGCATGCAAAGTCCCTCTGCTATCCGAACCCCATCGTTTAACAATAAATGATGCTTTTGCTGATAAATGACTGTCTTTATGCAGACTAGCAAATGAAATAAGACATGATGGCTGAAGGCAGACAAATGCTCAGCTGTCTAATGTTCCTTTGTATTATAATCTATTTAAAAATAAATAAATAAAAAGCCAGTGCCAAGTTCTCCAGTTGGCATTTTTAAGCAAATTTCAGTTGCTCCTTTTGTATTCTCTCTTCTTTCTTCCCTTCCTCCTCGCTCCTCTGATATTTCCATTTTTTCCCTTCCCTTTAGGTCAAAAAGGACAGTGGCTAAGTGGTTTCTTTGACAATGGCTCGTTCCTGGAGATCATGCAGCCCTGGGCACAGACAGTTGTGGTTGGTAGAGCAAGGTAAATTCTAAGAGGCATTTTAGACATTTGTAGAAATCAAGTTTTCGTTATGCTTTGTGTTTTTTCTAGAACCTCCTTTGCAAGTTGATGGCTATAAGTAAAAACAAGTCATTACTAGAATAGGATACTTCTTTACCACACGAATGAAGCACGGTCTGATCGTTTCTCCTGTTTTGCTTGGAGGTGACAGCTTTAACGTGCACAAAAGCCAAAAAGAGAGATACTGTTAACGATTACGGCAAACAATATATGCTTCCCTAGGTAGATGGTTGCATAGTGAGGCCTTCTTGGAGCTCTGACTTAGTTGAAGGTACATTACACAGTTTATTGTTTTGCAATCTTATTTGACTTGAAGAAAAGTTCAGCTAAAACTAGAGCAAATTGCAAGAAACTCTGCATAGAGAAGAGCTTAATGTTGAGGTTTGCATGGAATAACTTGCAGCATTTTCCAAACCAGCACCCGCCACACCTGATCTTAGTTGTTTTTCGTGATGCAGAGCTGTGTAGCTCCAGAGACCTGTGGCACTCGCCTCCTCCCAAGGGGAGTCACTTCCCCTTACCCTGCTGCGAAGTGGCACCTGGGCAGGGTTCTAAAACGTTCCCTGTCGCCTCAAGATTTAGATCCCTGCCTTGAAATATTTGCAGCCTGGGTCATTCTCGGTGTTGCAGGTCCGTGAACTCTCAGAGCTGGCAGGAAGCAGAAGCCTGGAGAGAGGATCCTGCATTTTGACAGAATGCAAATCGCAGCTGGGCTCAAAACCCCCTCAGTCACCTCTCTTCTGGTTTCTTTACTTTTTGTCCCCTGCAAAATGGCACTGTGAGTTTCCTGATCTGATTGTCTACTTCCTCTCAGAATAAAGCCATTTTGAAAGAGTACATTTATCTCCCTTGAGTTTCCACTGCAAGTGCTTGAGCTGTCCAAATGCAGCGTGCTTATCCTTTGTCATTCCTCGTTCCTCAGACTACCGCCAGCTCTCCTCTCAAGACATACTCTTGCCTCCAGCAGACTCCCAGCTCCTAATTGATGTCAGTGTTTTTGGCTAATTGTCAGCCTTTTCTTTTTTTTCTTAACAAGTGAGAGGGGAGAAAAAAACCTGAAGTGCCTGAACGGGATCCTGGAGGCTTCAGGTGTTAAGCTTAATGAGATACGGTCATGCCCGTGCATGACGGGTGTTCAGAGTGCCTTAGTCTAAATCAAAGAAAAATCTTTTATTTACAGATCTTTCACCTCCTGTACTGTCAGTATCACAGTGCCAACAATCCGGAGCCAAATTACCTAATAATGCTTACAATCTTCTGGAAATCCTGTGGCCACCCCTGGGGTCTGACTCCATCAGCCTCTAACCGTACCAAACTGGTGACGCAAGGACTGACGGTAGTACCAGGATATCCCTGGTGATGCTGTATCTGATTACCAGAGTGTTCAGTGGGAGACAGGGAGAGACACCACTGTAACACACAGCACAACTGGGATAGCCAACTCGGCTCCCAGCCAGTATAGCCATGAATCAATGCTGTTTCTTATCTCCATTATGTTGATAGCACACGTGGGCCCAGAACATTTGGCACTAGGAGCTCCCATTTCTCTTTTAGACTCTTTAAAGCCACAGCTCGACAGAGTCCTCCTAATGAGGGTCAGAGCACCAGAGGTCATGTTGTGAGATAGCAAAGCTTATGGCATTCACTAGAGCTCATGTGCAACGTCTCGGAGAGCTGTGTCCATTCTGGATATCTCTAAAATTGGCCATCAGGAGCTATGTTAATATGTTAATGAAATGCTGCATAATAACTGAAGGAGGCTTTCAGATACGAGGGCACGCTCAGCAAAATGTCCCTCAGTTGCTCTTTTCTTAAGACTTTTGAGGGTCTTTAATGGGTTTGGAACTGCCTTTGGACTATACTAGTGCAGAATGTGATTCGGGGAAACATACCTGTTTCCTCGGATATCATATCAGGGCAGGAGGAGGAGTCTGTGCTCAAGGCAGAGCGACGTGGTAGCGTATGGGCTGCACGAGCCCAGCTGGAGCGAACTGCTGCTGAGCCGAAGGGGCGTCCGTGTGCAGGTGCAGCTCAGCTCTGCCTGCTTGGAGTTTCATGTCTCTGACCACTGCTGGTCCCAGGGATCTGACTGCTATTACCCCTGAAGATCCTTTCCGCTCAGAATATTGGCTGGTCTTTATACATTGTTGAGAGGAGCCGAAAATACCTGCTGACTCCACTCCTAATGTAGCACGCAACCTTGGGATGTCCTGTGACCTTTTGATACACTTCGGTATTTTTAGCTGCCATCTATGACACTCTAAAGTTTTATCTCACAACGTCCTATAATTATTTAAAGGCTTTTAGGTTAAGCAGTATACCAGGGAGTGGGGGGGGGATCAGTGATTTGGCAAAGCTAGAAGGTCTCTGTCCAGGCCTATGCTCAGCTTGACTTGCAGATCCTTTCTTCTGACAAATTCCAAGTTGCTTTGGACTCTCACATACACGTATATATAATACAAATGAAACTGACTTCTTTCAAAAGCAGTGGCATTTTGAAAAAACAAATATGAATGTATTCTTCTGGGATTGTTACTGTAAGTGCTGCCAAAACTCATCTTTTGTATGTATGTTTGGAATATGTGTGCTGTTGGCTGTAAATTGTCTTTTATTATTCTATGGCAACTTGTCCAGGGACACACTATAAAACAAGATGTAGCATCTTCATGTGCTAGCCTGATAAAATTTATATGAAGTATAATGGAAAACAGAAGTTGTTTTGAGCTGTTTTCAAGTTCAATAAATAACTGTAATACTTGGATAAAGATGTTCTTTATTAGGTCACATGGGCCCTAATATAGAAGTTATAAGTTACCGATTTAAGACGGCTTCTGCAATTACGGGTTTCTAGGCAGACTCTTAATCATAGTGAATGGGAATATTTTCAACCCCCTAGTGCACATAGGCCTTGTCGCTTTTTCTGCCTGCAGCTCGTGTCATCCAGCTTGAGGTGGTTGAGGAGAGAGCGTAGGCTCTGCTGGGACTCCCGTCCTGGGAGTAAGCAGTTGTCATCGCGAGCGAGATGCCTTTTGTGTAAAGGAGCGGTTAGATGCTGCGGAAAGTGGAGCTGAGCATCCTCCCTGGTGCCGGGCTCCCTGCCCATCCCTCTGTCCCTGCACCCTTCCCACCCTTGCACTCATCCTGCAGCAGAGGCTCTGGGAGGAGGTAGACGGACAAACCCAAACCATCACCCATCATTCACCCTAACCTCTTGGGAGAGGGAGTTTTTGTAAGCAGTGGAGGTTTAGGGTGGCTGAGACATCAGCATTGCTTAGACATGCAGCCTGTGGATGTATTTCATCGGCTGACAGTGCTTGTGAAAACGGGGATTGGGAAGCCTCGGGTCTTCGTGTTTATTTTGTGTGGTCAAGACCGTCAGTATCAAAATCTGTGTGGTGGCAGGTGAAGGGTGGTGGAGCTGTAGCTATATTGTTCAAAATTTGGGCTTTGGTTTATTCTATTTAATTTTTAGTGAGGTATGTGCTAATTTTTAGAAGCAGATTTTGCTTTGAGAACTGCAAATTCTACTCTGAAATTCTCTAGCTACATGCCTAAACTCTTCAAAAAGGCCAGAATGCTTCTTCCACCATTTGCTTGCATTATTTGTCTCTCTTGAGTATTTTGATGCAAATTGGAAAAAATTTCTAGTTGTGTAACAATAGAAAGACTAGTTTTGATTTGTCTCGCGTGTTACCAGGCTGGGAGGAATACCTGTAGGAGTAGTTGCCGTAGAAACGAGAACGGTGGAGCTCAGCATCCCTGCTGATCCTGCAAACCTGGACTCTGAGGCCAAGGTAGGTTGAACGTGTGCTCGGTTGCTTGTTTGTCCTCTGCAAATGTCTCTGTGGAAAGAGCATTTGTTTTGATGGGATTTTTTTTTTTTTTTTTGTGACAAATGTGGGACAAAATGTATAGCTGTTCCTTCATGGGGTGCTAATGCGTGGCGGTTGCTGGGTGGAGTGAGTGGACAGTTGTGTTGGCCATTCGTACCCAGCAGTCCTGCTTCTCTTGTGACTTAGGTGAGATGCAGGGACTAGGGCCCAGGAGATCTGGCAAGCAAAAATCATTTCCCTGTTCTCTTGCTGTGACCATAGTGTTTCATGGTCTTTCTGCTCTGACATTTTGCTTTTCTTCTGCCTGATTTCACAGCTCTGGCCCTACATCATCTCTTCTGGGTTTTCTCCTTTGCATATCCTTTTCTCTCTCTTCTTCTCCTTTACCTTCTTACAGTAGTCATAGTATCAGGCTTTCCATACCATCTCTATTCCTCTTTCTAGCTAAATCAGTGGGAACACTCCTGTTGCTGTCGGTCACAGAAGGATTGTCCCAATTTTTCTGTGGGCAAGCAGATCCTAAGCATTTCATGTGGTGCATTCCTTGTTGTTGGTTCCACATCGCAGCTCTTGTTGCATCCATTTCTATATTTTTCTGCTAACTCTAATGTTAATGTAAGTGTTTCAAGGCTTAACAATCTTTTTTATTCCCAACAGATAATCCAGCAGGCTGGTCAGGTGTGGTTCCCTGACTCTGCCTTTAAAACTGCGCAGGCTATCAATGACTTTAACAGAGAAGGGCTGCCTCTGATGGTCTTTGCTAACTGGAGAGGCTTCTCTGGTGGAATGAAAGGTAACCATCAATTTGGATCCCCTTTCAGTGTTGTCCTGTAGAGTGGCTTGTCTTTTACTGCTCAGGCCACCGCTGCTGTTCCCGGCCGTGGCATGCCCAATGGCATGCCCACTGATTTAGCAGCCTGAAGCGGTTCTGTGGGGACAGACCAGCAGTGGGAGTATGTGGCAAGGGACAGAAACAGCAGCAGTCTCTGGGCAGCAGCTAGCTATTGGATTGGCTTAACTGTGGTGACAACTTGTGCCCATAAACTTGCAGAGTGGATCTGCTTCACCTGTCTTTGATGCAGTCTGCATCCAGCCCTCCTCTTTCATGGCGAGTATGTGACCTCCCTTAGAAATGCTAATAAGGGGATACTTTTCTAGGCCTACCAGAGTGTTTGGGCATGTCAGCCCTCTGAAATCATGTCAATGCTCTTCCCAGCTCTGCTGAAAGTCAGTTGTGATTGTTGCACAACCAGCTAGAGGAAAGGGACGCTCTACACTGCAGTAGCTGTGGTGATGAAGGGTTTCATTCCTCTCCTCCCCATGTGTGTCTTGTCCTAATAGGCACATAGCAGGAATAACATAGAATATGCAAGGTGCAAATTTGATAGCAAGTTCTTTTCAAAATAAGCAATGCAGTTGTATTTTTATATGTACCCTCATATACGGTTACAGGAACCGGCCAGATCATCTGGAGTGAGAACAGGTAATTGGATGTTAACAGTGGTCTAGTTGCTAACAAAATTTACAGCTACCAACCCGGGCTAAACGCTAATCTCAGGAAACCCATTCTGCTCAGAAAACTTTTATATCCTTCTGCCTCAGCTTAAACTTGGGGCTGAATAAGCCAGCGATATTGCATATCAAAAATGTATAGGCATATTCCGTCAAGTGAAAACATTGTCTCATTGATGGTTTTTTGCACTGTAATATTGTCCTATCAAGGACTGTCTCCCAGTTGACTCTCTTGGTAGTGATGTTCGCATGAAGTGAACAGTTACAGAACTGCTGAGTTAATATACCAGCAGTTAGATTTTTGCACTGCATATTGCTACTTTAAATTTTCGTAAGTGCCAAGATGTGAGATTGATACTATAAAATTTAAATAAGTAAAAGATTACGGCCTCTTACCTGCATGTGGCACTTAACAAACACAGAAGAAAAGTTACAGATGCTCTAGCACGGTAAAAGTTCCCGCTCTGGAAAGACCGGCAGGGTGACAAAGGCTGTCTTGCTCTGCTGTCTCAGTAGCAGGGCAGAAGGGAATGCCATTGAGTTTGCAGATGCAGAGATGGAAGATGGCAAAATTATTTCCTCTGGAAAATAACCTGTTGCCTTTCAGGATGGTTTCTGCTCCGTGTGCTGCTACTGCACTCCCTTCGTGACTTGCTTTCCCTGCCGCACAACTTCTGGGGAAGTAGTTGATTAATGAACGCTTGGTAAAGTTACAATATTATTTTGCTTTACTACATTGCAAGATCGGTTGGCTTTGCCAGTGCCCTTTGCTGGGTTCCTCAGAAACCGAGTTTAGCTTTGGAGTTGGGACCAGAAGCCCGAGGTGGAAAAGGCACTACGAGGCTGCTGGTATTTGTATTGCGTATCCCCAGCTGGGAGCGGGAGGAGGAGAGGGCCACCACAGAGCAGGGAAGAACAGAGCCGTGGCAGTTTGCACCTCGGTCCCTGCGTTTTCCTGCATATTGTTTGCTGTTGGGGCCTGCGCAGCAAGCGTTGGTCTCTCCTGACGCTCTCTGCACTCCTTGGGGAGTTGTTCGCAGTTTTGGTTTCAGTGCTGGCTGGGGATTATGCAGGGAGGGAAAATAAACAATTATGCCACCCCTCAGTGCACACAAACACACTGCCAGGAGCCGACTGCACTGTGGGTAAAATGACTCCAAAATTGTGTGTAATGAGTAGGAAAAGATTAGAGACAGCTCTTGCTATGCTGAAAATTGACATTAGCGGAGGGGGGAAAAAAAAAGAGAGGGGGAAAAAAAACCCCTCTCTTTACTAGTCAGCCTAGGAGGTCTAATTCAAGCCGTAAAATAAATAAATAAATAACGTAAATAAAGGCATATCACAATGGTATTGGTGGTTTCCCCAATGAGCTCTATCTGGCCGGAAGGCTATTCAGCATAATGCAAAATTAAATTATAAAAACTGGCTTGAATATTTAGATGGAGGAGCCATTTGGAAGGGGTTTATTTAGGCGAACCGGCAGTGACCCACAACGGGGAGACATCAAGCGTGAAATTTACTGGAAATTAGCACCAGGGTCTTGGACTCGGCATGAATAGTTTGATAGCATGCAAATCCCCGCGACATTAAACTGCAGCGCTGCTTGTGCTACAGGGTCACTCGCAGTTGGTTTTTCATGTTTTACTTATTATTTTTTCCTGGGACAGGTTATAAATAACAATAAAAAAAAATTCAGCAGAATGAAAAGGCTGTTTTAAATCTCTGATTACCTGGATGTTGAATGACGGTATTGCTTGTATGTAATGGGTTTATGAGGGACATTATGTGTCTGCAGCCAATATATGCCTGGTGTTTACCTTCAGGTCCTATCTGATAATCCAGCCAAGCTGATGAGATCCGTTCCAGCTTTGGAGGTTCAGGGCACGCTGCCCGACACTATGGAAATGCAAAAAGCTGTCTGCAGCCTTTCTAGCATGCTTGATGCATCTGACTGCCAATATTTACACATACAGTGTAATGATAACAGCTTCCAGCAGATTTCATGTCTATGTGTAGTAGACGCTGATGCACACTGCAGCTGAGCAGGCAGGCAAAGGATGGGAAGGTGTGCTGCGAACACCGTCTGCCCTACTGAATAACGAACAACACTGCTCTTCCTAGAGGACTTCTCCAGCATTTCTGTCTTGCAAGTGGCTTATTATGCTGAGGTTTACATTAATACAGCAATTAAATTTGGCCCACAAATACAATATTTAATTTTAATTTTTCCAGTCTCAACATAAGCAACTTCTTTGCGAGAACAGTTGTGCAAACAGCCTGCTCTTAAAATGTGTGTGGTGTTCTTTGCTGCACGGATGATGGTGGCAGCGACTGGGTTTTGTTTTAAACATAGTAAGTGCATTAGTTCCAGTATTAACAGCTTACAAAGTCTGCACCCTACCAAGGCACTAGGGCTGCACGGGCAGCTCGAGCACAGAGCAGTGGGCACCATTGAGACCTGGCACCATTTACCACCTGCAGCAGTTAAATTTGGTGCACCATTTTCCATTGTAAGAGTGGAGAATGCAGCAAAACTGCAAATAAGAGGCAGTTATCACAGAATGGCAAATGTTTCATAGTTTCACACTCAAATACAATATTAATGTAGATCAGGGCAGTTGTGTGTTCTGGTGATTGGGTGTGGGGACTACAGGCAGGTGTCTTGGGTTGTCTTTGCAGTGTTTTTATCACCTTCATCAGCTCTACATATATTTTACCTCTTAAAAATATCCATTCTGTAAGAGTCCCCACTTTGCTGAAGTGGTAAGGGTAGGCAAGTTGAGCAGTTGAGATGGCGGGAGGGGAAAACCCTGCAGAAGAGCAGGCTGCTGTTAATGCTGGAGACGGTTCAGGAACCCTTCCGCAGCCTGGGGACGCTGCAGTTCCCCTTGGCTCATCTCTGGAGCTCAGCAGCTTCTGTGGTCTGGACCTGTGCGTGGCACCACGGGGACCCTGCACTGGCGGCGGTCAGATGGATCGTCTCTTCTTTATTTGGGCAAAACTTGATCTCCTTTAGTGGAATCTGTTACCTTAAAAAAAGGGGAAATCCTCTACAACAGAGGCATTTACAGCCAGATCTGAAACTAGTGCAGCAGCAGGTCCATTGACCTCGGTGGAAGTTTTGAGCGTGCAAGAGAAGCCAGCAGTTGGTGTAAATCCATATATAAAATATTAAGCTAAGGCTGCTGGGGCGTTCCAGGAAAATGAAGTGCCGTATTGCAGGATCCCAAAAGGAGTAACTGTGTACAGAACCGCGGAGGGATAAAGTTCACGCTTCTGGATAGCTTTGACAGTCTGATCCCGAAAGCACTGTAGGCACAGAAGTACTTCCCTGACCTTGCTGATGCCAGCCGGTAAACCTGACAGAGATGTGGAGCTACGCACAGAAAGCATCAAGTTTTTCTCAATTTCCCTGCTCCTCCTCCCTCTGCCTTGTTCAAACAAGTAGCGTTTCTTTTTTCTACATTTAACCTGAGTAAAATATATACCCTTGGCAGGAGTGAAAAATGTATTGCTAATTACGCAATTATTTTATTATGTAGCACTAGTAAAAAATGTCTAGTAAAGAATTAATTCAGTTAAAATAATTTGAATCGAGCAATTATTTTCTTAACACTAGAATTAGCTGAAAGTACTTCAAGTGGTTTATTACTAGCACTACATAATAAAATAATTGTGTAATTAGTAATAAATTTGTCACCCCTTTTGAGGTCTTTTTCTTTGCTCAGGACAAAGGCAGAGGTTGGAGTTTTGTTTGGTTCTCAGTCCCCACTGTCTCTGCCAGAATTTATGTTTATTCGCAATTAGAAGAAATAAATTGTTCTTCTCTTCATCAGCATTTGACATTTCTTAAATAACACGAAACTCCTTTTCTTGGGTACTTGGGCAATGACCTTGCAAATGAACTGGAGAGATCACATCAGTGCCTGTGGTGCTTTTTTATATATATATATATATATATATGTGTGTGTGTGTGTATATATATGTGTACACACTTTATATACACTTCTCCCACTTGCTATGCTACACTCGCATATGCTACACTATGTTAGTGTGTGTATACATAAGTAGGAGTGTGTGTGTGTATTTCCCAAAGAGTTAAGTGCTTAACTACGTTCATGTTAATGCTTAACATTAAACTGGGGTTAAATGGCAAGAGGACCTTGGCTGGAGTCTCTTTCTTCCCCAGAAATGATGGCTTTCTCAAGTGATTGTAAGGATTTTAGATGAATAAAAGTGTCTCAGTCTTTTAAGACTGCTACTGAAGGCCAGCGTGTGTGCGTGGTACGTATATGCAACCCACTTAGTTTTTCTGCTCTATGCACCGGTATTTTAATGGCCAGAAAAAATAAGGCAAACCGGGAGGCACTAAGCAAAGAACAGAAATGATGAAGGGGATTGAAAATTCTGTCCTGGGAGACAGGAGAAATGAATACCTATAGTGTGTCTAAGGAAAAAAAAACCCCACTGAAAAGCCTACTGCTATTTATAGCAAGCCCAAAGGAGTGGAGAGATTATGTAGGTGATGCAAGGAGTAGTAATATGAAATTAATGGGGAAGGGGAAGGAGGGGAAGTTTGGCTGAATACTGAGGAAAATTTCATCTATTTGGCTGTGGAAATGCCCCTAAAGAAGTAGTAGATTTATTGTTTGGGATTTCTAAACGAAAGCTTTAAAAAGCACTGGGAAAGAAACGTAGGATACAGTCCTGTGCGAACAGAGATGGACGAGATGATCCTAATAAGTATTTTTCATTTCTTATATATTTGGTTTGATACTTCTATATATAATTATATGTAACAAAATATATATATTCGAGGGTGCCTGTTTCCATTATAAACTGTATCATCTCATATAAATTCTTTTGCCTTCCTTTTTTCTCTTTTATTTAAATCACCTTTGGGGCTGATAGTTTCAATGTACTGTCTTTACACAGTGGAGTTGTTCTTATTCATTTTGAGCAAAATGCCTTAAACAAATTTTAATGCAAGAAGAGAAGAATGCTATTTCACATCTGAACCCTTCCCACACACTAATTTTTATAAAGATATGCAAAAGGCCTGCTGCCGTTAGGTGTGCCATGCACGTTGCATGAATCACGATACAGGTCCGTGGCAGTAAGTCTGAAATGGGGCAGCTGTGCTCGTGCTAAGTACAGAAATACCTGACCCAGCTTCCCGAACTGCTGAAATACTCGTTGGCTTGGCTGGAAAGTAAGGGATGGATTATCTCCAGGACACATGGTGTAGGACTGGCTGGTGTGAACTGAGGACCCTGCAGTTCATGTTCTGTGAATAGATGTGGTTACACTGGAAGTAACTGGACCAGTTCTCCAGAGCGGAGTTCCAGTGTCTGGGAGCAGGACCGATGTGGGAACATCTCCTTTCTCAGTCTCTCTTGCCCAGGTCCAGATAACACCAGCCAGAGCTTGCGGTATGGTAGCAGGAGGTGGTGGTTAGAAGAGCTGAATAATTGTGTTTTTTTCCCAGTTTGACCAAGCGTGGCAGGGCCAAAGCATTGACATGCTGTGGCTTCAAGCACTGTGTCCTTTTTCTGCAGACATGTACGACCAAGTGCTCAAGTTCGGTGCCTACATTGTGGACGGCCTGAGAGAGTATCATCAACCCGTGCTTATTTACATCCCACCGCAAGCGGAGCTGAGAGGAGGATCCTGGGCTGTGATTGACCCTACCATTAACCCTCGTCATATGGAGATGTACGCAGACCGAGAAAGCAGGTATGGCAGCTTTCTCCTCCCTCCATAACCACCTGCTTTGAGGCATAATTACCTGGCTGAGTGAGAAGCTCTCAGTTGAGAGTGTGGCAGTTTGTTACTGAAAGGGGCTGGCCGCTTTCCAGTTGTAACCCGTGTCTCGGAGGAGTTTGCTGTGTAGTGATCACTGCTAGGACAATTCGGATCCTCTCCTGACTCAGACTTAGATGGGGGTAAATTCTGTAGCCGGTGTGAGCCAGCCTCTGTGAAGGTTCATTGCTAACATTCACAAAGCACAGTGACATGTTGGTGCTTAGGCATTTTTTTTACCGTTCTGATATTTCCACACACTGTTTTGCACTTTCAAACAAGTGCCTGTGTATACAATTTTGCAAATTAAATAAGTGTAAATAAGTGTGTACTTTAAAATACCTGAATGTTGTACTATCTGTCATGGGCACTTGGGTAGCTGCACTTCTTTAATTAACTACAACTTGTGTAAGACAAGTTCTAGTTACTGGTGGTTCAGGATATAAAACTCCAGGCAAACTCTTGGAAGCAAGTTTCTTAAAATATTTTAAAGAATCTCTAAAATACAGAGATACTGAATCATTTGGAGGAAAAAGCCAGCCCTACCTGGGCTATCTGTAGCAGATAGAAGGAAGGTGTATAGAAGGACAGCATGAATATTCTGCTATCAGGGCATCCTCTCAACTCCTACCATCTCAGCAGGGCAAAATTCCTGGGCAGCTGCTCCAGGGGGAGAAAGAGAGGCGTACGTGGGGAGGAGTTGTGAAGACGCCCTTTCCAGGTGCCCATTTCCCTTGCCCTTCCTACCTGAATTTTGCTCCTGATGGGATGCTTGACTCACTCTCTCTGTTCTAAAGAAGTGAGACAGAGAGACCTGTGGTCTGTTGGCCTCAGTATTTCCTGCATCTTGAGCAAACATTGTTTAACCTTCGCCTCCTGGAATTCAGAAGTTTTTGCTGTTCTTTTCCTACTTAGAAATGTGAAGCCTGTTTGCTTCGCAGTCAGACACAGTGTGAGCAGGATTTCTACAAACTACTTCCCCTACCAAGTGTTTTTTGGCGTGCATGCAGGAACAACTCCCTCCCGTACCTTTCTAGGATGCTGGCAGCGTGAGCTCACCTCTTGGAAAACTCAAGCCAGCTCCCCACCTTGCAAGACATCAGGAAGGACAGTGTGTGGTTTGCAGACCTGTAGTTGGACTCTAGAGGTCTTGAGCTCCAGTAGCCAAGAAAGAGATTATTTTGCAAAATATGTCATCTTGTCCCTAAGTACCGTTACGCATTTGCAGTAATTCTCATCGCTGTTGTTCCATAACCCTCGGTGCTGACCTTCCTCCTCGTCATTACTCCTGCCCTCACAGTTGAAGACTGAAGTGATTTTATTTACCAAGCCCAAGTTTCAAATCACGTGCTCCTCTGTCTTTGACCTGGGAAGTGGGCAGGATCTCTAATGAAAATGGCTGGTTAATTGGTTTGTTTCATAAAGCTTACCTACCTTTTGAAAGAGCTTTCAGGTCACGGCTTAAAAGAGGCTGCCAAAGAGCATTGCTTGTACTGTATACTGTTGGATAGACGTGTTTCTGTGAAGCCTGGTGTGCATGTGTGGCATTGGATAAATAATAGCTAAGATTCTTTCTTTCTTGTTCTCTCTTTCTCTTTGTTTTGTCTCCCTCCCCCCCTTCTCTTCTTTTTTTACGTACTTTCTAGATAACACTGAACCATTCCGTTTTGTGTTTCCCCTTGTCTGATGACCTGAAAGTGCCTTTCTTTTCTCTTTTCCCGTCACTGATCAGAGGAGGAATCCTGGAACCAGAGGGGACGGTAGAAATCAAATTCCGCAGGAAGGATCTGGTGAAGACGATGAGGCGAGTGGACCCCATCTACATCCGCCTGGCAGAGCGGCTAGGTACGTCTGCGCGGGGGCTGGCGGAGCAGTGATCCGTTCAGCTGGTGGCTAATGAATGTGTTTATAGACCTTAAAAAGGGGCACTGAGGCATTTTATCAAATTCACGATAATTTTTATTTACTGTCATCTAACTTGGGAAAAAAACCAGATGAGACAAGCTGCATGTATGTACATGCGAGAGAGATGATATTCATATGCATTTAGCATACCTAGGGTGTGTGTAATACAGTGCCTTTTTCAACTGATTTCTTTTTTTTTTTTTTTTTTTTTTTAAATTGAATGGGTCTTACTACAGATGCTTGAGTCTAGTTTCCATCTCCGCAATTGCTCATCTCACTAAAAGCTCGTGGGCCAAACCTCCAGCGGGTGTCATTTGGCGTAACTAAGAATTTGGTCAAAGACATTTTGGGCTGCTGGGCTATCACTGTGTGTCTGAGGTAGTTTGGAGTAATGATATCTGCCTGCTCTTCAGTTTCAAGAAAATAAAAAATATTCTTCACCTCCTAAGTAAAA
Organism: Ciconia boyciana; assembly: GCF_034638445.1. Taxonomy (NCBI): domain Eukaryota; kingdom Metazoa; phylum Chordata; class Aves; order Ciconiiformes; family Ciconiidae; genus Ciconia; species Ciconia boyciana. Next base: position 10,970,351 of record NC_132950.1, on the reverse strand, counting down.
TAGGGGGTGATCTGCAGTGCTCAGTGGCTAGCACATCACTGCGCGTGTTGTATTATTACTGTGCCTTTCGCTCCAAATGATCCCAGCGCCTGGTATACACCCAACGACCCAAAATACAGAGTGTTCAGGAAAATGCACTTAATATCAGATATGTACTCTCTCAGGGGAATAGGCTCTTTAAATAGTTCTTTACTAGCTCTTACTATAAGAGTATAATCTTACAGAGCCTCTTTTTACCTCCAAAATTGACTACATTTCAGTAGTGGAAGAAGCATGCTACGTGGGTATGGTCTGAATTTATAAAGCCTTTTGGGATCCTTCAGGAGGAAAAGTGTTCTGCAAATGACTGATAAATCGTGGCTATTGCTGCAGTTACATTTTATTATTTGGCTTTTTTTAATTTATGGCAGTGCAACAATTTATATACAAAACAACCATTCTGATATGCCTTGGGAAGAGAATAATAATTGTAAAGGGTGCGGGGAGTGTTAAGAATCAGACTGCTTGCTGAAAACCAGGTTCTAACTGATATCTTTGATAGCATCAAAGATATTTTCTCTCTTTTTTTTTAAATGATGGTATTTTGACACTCTCTTTGTTTTCTCTCACTGTGCCGATTGCTTTCTGGGCAAGAAGCAGGTTAGCAGGTGTTTGAGTTTTGCAGCAGTTTTATCTGAGTTCAGATCTTGCTCGTGTACGTTTGTTACTGCGCGCGAGAGGACAGAGATAGCCAGATGGATGGATGCGTTGTTCTGTCTGCCCGTGTCTGTTGGAATTAAAAACCAATTTTAACATTTGTAGTTGCAGCAAGGAGATTCTTTTCACAAAACCTCACTTTTGACCTATGTTAGACTTGACAGTATCCCTTCAGGAGCAAACGAATAGCGTGACTACACCAAATCGTGGAGACCCAGCACAGGGTTCCAACAAATGCTCTCCTAAGGTGCTTTACACTTCACGGTTTGAAGGCTGCAGTCGAGTTCCTTACGCAGTCAGGGCTCACAGCTGCACCTCCTGCGGGTCTTTGCACCTCTGCATCCGAGGCAGGAGAGCTGCCTCGCCGGTGCGCGAGTCTCCAGGGGAAGGAGAAATCAGATGTGTGGTTAGAGAAGGCAATATGCTGAGCAGTCAGCTCAGGTCCATGCAGATAAATGGCACTACGGCAGGAGCACTGTTTCCGAGAGTATTTACCTTCGCCCCACCGTAACAAGCCCTGGCTCTGCTGACGAACAAACCAACCTACTACCTCTGCGAAGAAACGGTGTCTTCTGTGCGGCGACTGCCGGGTGAATCCTTTCCCAGGAGCAGAGTCACAGGCTGTGGACAAAGAGGGCTGCCGGACTGTTTACATTCTGAAGCGGTGGAGGAAGGGGGAGAGCAGAGGAAGGCGAGCTTAGTGACTTTGGGGTGGCCCCTCCAGAGGGTCCGTCACCCAAACTGGGTGCAGGATGCCTGCAGAGCACCCTTGAGTCACACCGGTGGGACCTGCACCAGCATCCCCAGAGAAGAAAAGCCGGGAGGAAGAGGGGATACGGTTTTCTGCCAACAGTCTCAAAAATCTATCGCCACGCTATGTGAAGAGGCAGGAGCCTGTTCAGGGTTTTTTCTCCCCTCTTCCTCTACAGGGTAATTACTCCCAGCAAACTCCATACACTTTAATTAAAATGACTGCAACACAAGAGCAAGTCACTTACAACTGTACATACAGAGAGCTCTAAAAGCTTCAGTCACTGATAAGCATCTCACTTAGATGGCTCGTAATTGCTCCCAACATCGGGCGATCATTGCTGTTGTTTTGCCACTAATTCCGTACCGTAGCAGGAAAGCCACGATTGCAGGACACAGTGAATTGCATAATTTTTTTTTTTTTGCTGGTTTTCTTTCTGGCCAATTTAAAATTTGTCAAAGTCGGTCTTCTTCTGGATCACTGCCCTTTGATATTTCGCGCACTCCATTTGCCACAAACAAGCCGCAGGGCCGCAGTTCATGCTGACTCCAGCAGAAGCAGAGAAAGCTCCATTTATCTTACACTGCCTGCTGAATTCTTACTCATTAGCTGGGGGTTCACTGCCTCTCTTTAACCCCTGAATGGCTGTCATCCCTCCCTGGAGCTGCTGAATAGCGGGGAAGAGGGAGATGCTCTCAAACGTGTGCCTGTTGCAGAGGGGTGGGAGCAGGGCGACTGTGGTCTCGTTCCACAGACACCGGGGTTGGACTTGCAGTTGGGGAGTGTGCGAGCAGAGAAGGCTGGCAGATATTGAATAATTTGACATAAATCTGTTCATTATCAATTCTCCAGCACTATTGCTGAAATGTTTATTAGCCCCGTGTTTTATTAAAATGTCACTCAGAGTTGCGCTATTACAAACCAGCGAACGGTGCGGAGCAAAGGGCGAGGAAAGGAAGGATAGCCCTCGTCCTGCCCCCAGCACGTTTCCACGCTGAGTAGGTGTGCGAGGAGAACGGTGATTGCCTAGAAATGTAGGAACGATTCAGATTGCAAGTGTCAGGCCGTAGTTAAAAATCCGGATATTCAATTTTATTTTGTTTATTTATTACAATTAGAGTAAAACATTTAGGAGTGGAATAAAAATTAGCTTTGTCATGCAGATTCTGGGCATGTAATGTGTCAGTTGCACGGTGTAATGGATGCAAAAATTTGGTGGAATATGAAAGAAAGGAATGGTAAAATGGCTCCAGTTAGAGTGAGATTGGAGATTACATTTTCACGTTTCTCTTATCAGGTATTTATCTCATAGTAAAAGGGAGGCATCTGTTCGTCACCTGATAGATGTTGTAATAGTGTGACTGTCCTCTTCAGCTGATCCCGTGAAATAGTTGGCTGTGTGCTGGCATGCATCTTTAATTTTATTTGAAATTGTACGCCCATTTTGCGTTTGTCTGTATACGTTGTACAAGGTGCGGGAGGGGGGAGCATACAGCTCCGCATGCGGTACAGCAGCACTTTGGGAAGCGGAGGCGGCGGTGGGTTTCTGCACAAACGCTGCTGCTGTAGACAACCTTTAACTTTCCACAGGTAACATTACCAGTCAGTCTGTGACGCTGGCTTCTGACTTGCTTCGCGCTTTATTTGGCTAAAGACTGTGCAAAACTTTTCTTACATTTCCAAACGATGAGTGAACACTCAAGCATTGAACCCCCAACTCCACTTTAGCATAGTGGTTCCTCTCTGCAAATAAACGTGCCGGGGTGCGGTACCAGGATTGAGCTCGCAGGTCCCTCTTGGCCCTGACCATACCGGCTGGTGAGGACTTAGCTGCTGGTGACCTGGGGACAGCCCTGACGCAGCCGTGTTTCTTGAGAGGTTGAAAACTTCCACCCTGTGACCTGTCTCGTTCCAAGCTTTAGCTTGGAAAGTTAGATTGCAGCTCTGAAGTCTAGTAATTCTTTTGGTGGGGGTGTTGTTTGTTCGGTGTTGTAATTAATCAAAATGCCGGTTGTTTTCTTGAGCAACAGCTAAGAAAAATGCTGCTGTTGTGATTCCATCTCTCATGAAGTCTTGGACAAATGCAGTTAGTGCGGTTGTAACTTTGTCTTCTTAGGCGATGCTGATTTCCAGTAACTGCTTCTATATGCAAGTGCTGCTGCATTTAAATTGTTGTTAATTCATGATCATGAGTCTAGAAGAGCAAGTACCGATTTCTGTCAGCTCCTTCATGGCAATTGGCATCTTGAATATCCTCCCAGGAGGGCTGTAGTTGTTTCCCCCAAAACAGGAATTTTTTGGAATTACGTACGTGCCACGCTTTGCCCGTTTGCTCTGATGCCAATATGAGGCAAAGAGTTGGAAAGGACTAGGATATACAAGGATATTTCAAGCCCGTGTCATGAGCATGCGTGACCTTCACTGCTGTTTCATATTGCACCTTTATAACATAAATCCTACTGAATATTTAGTGAAGCAATTACAAGCAGTCTCATTTAAAGAAACAAGCAACAATCCAAAAATGCCTGTCTCTCCAGGGAGGTGGGTGGCTCTGGGTGACCTTCCTTCTCCCCGCTGGAGCGGCTCCCTCCCGCTGGGGTGGGAGATGTGCTGCCTGGGCAGCCCGGACACGGGTGGCATTCTTGCTGCCTTTGCTGAATTGTTGTCTGGCAAGAGCTTTGTTAAAGGCAGAGGAAGAGAAGGTGAGATTCGGGTAGGAGGATTATTGTTGCAGGTTAGATGGGACAAATGTTGCAAATTAGATGGGACAGTCATAACCAGGGTTAAAATCGACATTTAATTATGTCATTGGATGCAGAGTAACTGCTGTACTTCTCCAGAGTTCATTTCTTAAGGACCCTTCCAGCACATGCTGCAGTGGGATTTAACTGCTTTGCTGAAAAGAATGGCCACGAGCAAGCAGATGCCAAGATAAATGGAACTTAACATGGGTTTTTTTGGTGTTACCTGGGGAAAAAAAAAATCTCCAAATTTGCCTATAGTAATTGTAATACTGAGATAATCAATCGTTATTAATGCTCCTTTGCAGTCTGGAAAGATAGCTACTACTTACGTTGTAAAAGTCATCTTTGAAAATCATAGGTGAGGGGTCATTTGCCGGAGTCAAACGTGTACGTGAGCAACTGAGGGCTGGACGGAAGCACCAAAGGAAGGGTCACATCTGGTCTCTGCAGCGGCGGGTCACGGGCACGTCCTTGGCTCGTCGTTCAGAGGAGGCGGCTTGCTGCTGCGGCCGAGGGGACTCTGCGTCTTGGGTGTGCGCTCCACAGGCTCACGCTCGCCAACCGCTCGTGCCTGTGCTGTGCCGCTGGCTGGGGGTGATGGGCTGGAGCCTGGCTTGAAGCCGTCCGCTTTGCCCAGCTCTCGGCCTGCAGAGCCTGAGAGTAAGCGGGAGGGCTGTCTCCGCAAATCAGTTAGGTCGGAGGCCTTGATGCTGGGCTTTGCCCAGGTCTTTGAGGGCATGTTTGAGGAAGAGGCGAGAAAATGGACAACTAAATGCTTGGCCATGCTGAGGCTGCGTGCCGAGAGTGAGGGAGAAAATCCCACATTTTAACAGCTTAGAAACCATAAACCATCAAATTGATTCAGAAGCTGCCTGGCTTTCTGCAATCAGAGGGAACCTACAATAACATTTCTTGAAGTCATTTTGTCTAACCTGTTAAACTGGTCATATTTAAAAAAAGCACTTTGCTACTAAATGTTATGGGAAGCTGTGATTCATGGTCCTGCTGAGCCATTTCCGTCTGGCAGGAACTTTATTAAAGGCAGCCTGCGCCCTGCCACCGCAGCAGGCTGTGGTCCCTGCCGGACACTGTGCCGTCGACGGCTCCCTCTGCCAGGCACATACATCGGAGGGATGCTCGGAGACACCGCTTACTTCAGAGGAGATTTTTTGTTTAATGGAGCACAAATCAAAATAGTTTAGATGTTGCTTTCCCTGCCATGATGCTTTCCCTTAACTTTTGGAGAGGAGTATAAATGATATTCAGTATCAGAGCACTTTACAGGAGAGGTCTCTCCGTGGATTTATTGCGGCAGCTTTTCCATTTGTCTGCGCGGGGAGGGCAACTCCTCTGAAGCCTTCCACCATGATCGCGGGCTGTAAAGCACGCCCGCACGTCCTTGCTGCAGCGGCCAGGAAGTGCTTCTCTGCGGGGTGCTTAAAGGGCTCATTTTGGCAACCGTAGTTTGGCATTTATTGTTCTGTGCCACCGGGGTACTGAGAGCCCATACCTGAGGTTTGGGGGCCTGTTATGGGCTGTAGGACGTGGAAGAAGGAGTTTGTAACCCCCCAAAGCCAGGCTGTAGCAGCTGGATGGGGAGGCTGGCATCACCCTGCGGAGACAGGCACAGGCCAGGGAGGGGACGATGGGGAAGAGAGGCAGGCACGAGCTACCAGCTTCCTCCAGGAAGTATTTGGGAACATTTTAGGTTAAATACTTCTTATGTGTGGTTTTAAACTAGTTTTTGTTGGTTTAACCTGAGTATGTTTGAGCAGAGGGTTTTAGCAAGGATAAATCCCTTGCCGGTTGTTCATGAGAAATTTTTGTACGGTGAAGGACATTTTGGCAAGACCCTGGACATTGCTCTTTTGACCTCAGAAGAGACTCTCTAATCCTTTTGGTACCCCAATGTTATTGCTTCCCCAGGGCATTTTTTCAAGTTGTTTAAGGCAATTTTGCTACTGATTAAAAAAAAAAGATAAAAAAGAAAAGGTACCATAGAGCAAAGAGGGCTTGGTGCATTTACCGCTCTGGGTAGGCTTTAAAGCTGTTGAGAGCCGGATTAAGACATTTACCTGGCCTCTTCCGATCATGCCAACGGCTGGGATCGTACCAGCACTATATATAGATACAAGCGTACTTGGAGACTGCAGAGCAAACTGCAATCCAAGATAAATGTGACATTTTATGGCACTTAGAGTGCTGCCTTAGAAAGTGTCCTGTGCTGCCTGCCAAGTTAGGAAGGTCACACATGTTCTTTCTTCCTTTAAATTGTCGTCTTGTCCTACCCGCGTGCCCCACCTGCGTGCCAACACCCGCTACACTGTGTGTTTGCATTGCAGTGTGGCCATTTCAGAGTGCTGCTTCTTTTGTTTCTCTATTGATTAGTAGCCGATCCATACCTAGAGGTCTATAATGTTCCTATGATTTAAACTTTAACAGTTTCATTAACTGTCAAGTACCTTTAGAGCAAAGGAATCCCATATTTTAACTCCCCTCTCCTTGCCAGTATAAGATTTGTGGAAGGAGACTTCTTTTTCCCAGAAATAAATAAATAAAGCCCCAGCTTTCTGAAAAACCCTGAGGCCTCAAGATCTGACTAGGAAAGAAAGAAAACCATTCCAAGATATTTAATTGTACAGGGGGCTTACAGGATTGATCGAGAGCTTAGCTTTTTACAATAGTCCAGTGAATAAGAAATGCTCCTGACAAACGATCGATGATAGGATAATCACTCTTTATCCCCCCTCCTCATTGTTACCTTCTTTCTTCCAGGAGAACAGGGTTCAGAAGTCAAAAATCTTTATAGACGCTGCTTTTAAATTAAGCAGAAAATAGACATTGACATATTTGTTAATCTCACCTAAATCATTACTGGGCCTGGCTGGTTTGACTGTACACCGTGACTGTGGCAGATAGGCCAGAATACATGAGCGTTACTGGCTTAAGTGCATGCATTGCCATTTAAAACACAGAGGTGTAGGGGCCTGTGAATTTAACATGGATAAATACATATAATTTTTTATTCTGAAGGTTGTAAGAGTAGCTTCTCTTAATTAAAACCTTCTTACTAGCATTTGAAAGGTTAGGTAACATTTATATTGGTAGGCACATAAAAACATTCCTTCCCTAGGAAGAATCATTGCATGGCTGGCCTGTCTCTTGGAAATGTGTGTCCAAACCTGTTCTGACTTGGAAGAGAAACTCTGGAAGGAAGTGCAAACATAGGCAGTGCAAAGTAGCAAAGAAGAGGGCCTGCATGCAGAGGGCCCCTGAAGGTGGGGCTGAGCCAAAGCCCCGGTGTCGCGGTGCTGCACCCACCGGTGAGAGCCCCTGGGGTCCTCAGCCCGTTGGTCCCTCAGCCCTGGATCATCCTGTCTGTGGGAGGTCAGCCGTGGATGCTCAGGGAAAGGGTAGAAGCATCGTGCAAATGCAGTCCGATGCTTTCCCCAGGATGTCCTCGCAGCTTCCAGCAGTCCTGTGGTTTCGAGGCTTCCTGAGAACAGATTTCGATCTGCGTCTTTGCGCTTAGAAGCCTGTGATGGACTTCCCTTGCATGAACTCATCTGATCGCTTTCTGTGAGCCCATTTGTACTTTTGGTACTCAGGACCTCAGTCAGTCCATTTTGATTTTGGTTTTGCGTTTCATTTTGCACTGTGTGAAAGTGTTCCCTGTTGCTGGGGTTTTCACAAAGCTTCTGCCCGCTAATTTCATCTGGTTTTGTTGGGAGGGACTTGGATTGCTCTGGCTTCCTGCTGCGATTCCAGAGCCTGCTGTTGTCAGACTGGATGGTGGCCGGGGAGCTGCTGAGGACCCCCATTGCTCAGCTGTCCTCCTGCCTCTCCCCAGCCATTGCCTTCCGCGGCACCCTGCCTGGAAGCATGGCAGTTTAACAATAGGCGTTGATGTAATGGTAGATGTTGCATTTAATCCCGTTGACGTTCCTTCGTGAATGATAAACATTAAAACCAAAAAAAGCTCGGTGGTGTTCACACACCACAAAATGCAGTCATGATACTCAGGCTACAAGATAACAAGGAAAGAACCATTATCCTCCGGCTGAATGACGGTGCCAGCTTTTGTTCCAGGTTCTTCCGTTGACTTCTTGCGCTACTGGGTAGGACACTTCTTTGTTTTCAGTCTCAGCTCCCCTCTGCACACTGAAGACGCAGTCATGCTTGCATGTCTCCTAGGCGCATGGGCGGTTATATTAACATTTGAATGGAAGGTGCTGTAGGATAGTTGAATGTTACAGCCCACCAGTGCTTGGAGCAAGACTCGTCCATGACCCGGCTTCAGATTGCCAGCGACCTCGGCTTTAGAACGGGAGGTGGGATGGGAGGCAGCTGTCTCTGAGGCCGTGAACTTGCAACCAGAGCTTCTGGTGTGGGTGGGAGGTTAAAAAATGGCACAATTCAGCAGAGTATCCAGTACCGTGTAATTTGGCTCAGATTGCAATCTTTGCTTAAATTGAACTAAGATTGGCTCTAAATACTCTGCCTCTGCACAAGGACCTCTTGCACGTGTGTTGGTGAGGCACTGTAGGAGAAGCATCAACCTGCTTCTGGGCTGACTTTGACCTGGTGTGAATGACTGTAGGTTCAGCAGAGAATTGCGCTTATGGTTACGCGCCCTGTGGCCTGTAACAGGGAGAAGAGGGGATTTACATTCTTGGTTTGATAAAGGGGCAGCTGCGGGAAGGAGCACCTTGTTCTGCTGCAGGAAGCAGCCGGAGCTGCGTCGTGCCTCCACAGCACGATGTGTTTCCCCTTGCCTGGCATAGTCTGGGTCAGGCAATTCCAAAATTAATCAGAAACTGTTTAATGCGTGTTTTTGTTTTAATCGAAGTTAATTTTATCTGAGCTGAATGTTATAAAATAAATTAAAAATTATGAACTCCACAGGACATTATCTCCTTGACGCAGTTTTATTCTTGTCCGTCATGGTAGTCCGTGGTTGAGTGCGGTAGACTAGTGTGTGCCGATCACTGCTAAACTGAATGTGAGCAGTTTTGGCGTCTCTAACTTAACTTGTGTGTTTTCCTTAATGAGGCAGTGGCTCTAACAGCTACTGGCAGGAACCAGCCTGCAGGAAAACTTGAAATTGTGTAGGTGGTTTTACACTTTCCATGTTTCTTGCTAAATGAACTGCGTGTTGGGACATTATTCTTTTTTAGGAGTAAGTCCAGTAAATGTCACTTAATTGATGGCTCAGCTCATTGGCTCAGCTCATTGGCATTTAAATGGAATAGAGTTTCCATGGTGAAAACTCTTTCGAAGCTCTTGCCTGAATATTGGTGGCAGGAAATCTGAGCTGGAATGCTTACATTTGACTCAAGACTCTGCTCGGCATTGCTGGGAGCTGATGGTCTGGTGTTTGTCCTGGCCAAGTGCAGTCTGGGTTTCGCCTGGACGCAGGAACAGAAGAAACCTCCGTTCTCCCTCTGGACTGTCCAGAGCTGCTTGCCTTTCCTCCGTGCAGCAGTCCTTTGTACACCCCTCTGCTTTGCCCTGTCAAAGGTCTCTGATGTGGCTGTGCCTGCTTGCAGGTACCCCTGAGCTGAGCCCTGCTGACCGAAAAGAGCTGGAGACCAAGCTCAAGGAGCGGGAGGAATTCCTGATTCCCATTTACCACCAGGTAGCCATGCAGTTTGCTGACTTGCACGACACACCCGGCCGGATGCAGGAGAAAGGTGCCATAACTGTGAGTATCATGGAGCTTTCTCTGGGGACATAGTTGGAGGGTTTGACACGCATGGGAAGTGGTAACCCTCCGTGAGGCAAGCTGCTGCTGGAGGCAGCAGGATCAGAGGAACTTGGCATCCTGCAGGGCTGCAAATAAACCTCTGCCCCGACGACTCTTGCCACAGGAGCAAACCTTCTCCACCTGCGAGCTGTTTTCTGGCCCCGGAACACAAGCACATCGTGTTTTCTAGCACCCTTACCTGATCCGTGTCCGTTTGAGATCCCACATTTTCTGGGCTTTGCCGGTTGCTTGTTAGCGACCACATCAAAAACGCCACGGAGCACATCGCAGTCTGCCCTGGCAGGAGGGGAAGGCAGGGAAAGTGGTGAGCCTGTACCCGTGGGGACCCTCACTGATGGGAAGGGCTGTAATGGCATAGCTGAAGGCCAGCTGTCATGTCAGGGTTTGAACCCTGGCCGATGAGATTTTCCTAGTTCCCTCTCCCCTTGGATGGGAGCGTCTCGGGCTGTGCTGCTCATCGGGGGAGCTGTGTCTCGTTTTGCAGAAGGGAGCAGACTTCTGTGAGACAAAGGAGCTGGATGTAGCTTCTGGTGACTGAATGGTATGACAGGGTGGAAGTCTTCAAAGCTCAGACGTGGCAGTCTTTTTGTATTTCTCTTGTGCAAGCAGTGTAACTAAGTATATAATGGGTGCAAGCCTTTTTTTGCCATTGGGAATAAGGCATATATATTCCTCCACATAAATGTCCCTCACTCATTTCTCCTTCTCCACTTATGTCTTGGGCAGGACATTCTAGACTGGAAAACTTCCCGTACCTTCTTCTACTGGAGACTGAGACGTCTTCTTCTAGAAGATGTGGTAAAAAAGAAGATCCATGATGCCAATCCTGAGCTGACTGACGGGCAGATCCAGGCTATGCTGAGACGCTGGTTTGTGGAAGTTGAAGGGACAGTGAAGGTAAATGAAAAAGCAGTTTCACCAAGGCAGTAGTCTTTCCTGGGCTTAAGTTCAGTGAAGTTCTCCCAGGTGGAGTCTGATCTCTGGTTTTTAATTGTAATGTCCACAAACATTTTAGGTGATGAAAGAGAACTTCTGGGTAATGTTCCATGTCATGAGTTGTTTTATGGGGACACTTTTTATGGCAGGCCAGAAAAGCAAAATAGGTTTTTTTCTCAAGCACGTAGCACCATTGATATGAAAATCTGAGCATCGTACAAAGACGAGCAGCTCGCTCAGCAGAGTGAGGCAGAGCAGTGTGTGGGAAGAAGGCTGCGCAGAGGTGCTGCTGTCTGGCAGAACTGGCAGCAGAAATCCCAGGGTTCACAACACATGCTTTATACACCAGCCCTGAATATCTCCATCTCCTTGTTTCTCGGCACAGCGTGCCTAAAATAGCACCGTGGAGCTGCTCGCGGTTCCAGAGGCTGTTACGGAGGAGCTGTCCTAGCTGTGCAGACCGGTCCCTGCATACCCTCGGAATCCGCTGTGATGTGAAAGCAGGATTTTTATTTTATTTTTAATTATTCTTTCTTACTGAATAATATCATCAATCCTGCTCTGTCCCACTGACACTGAGAAGGGTGTGGGGATTCACTGCTTGTATCCAGATGTTTTGTCTGGCAGATGTACAGCCAGCCTACCTTACCCGCCTGTCCTGCTGCTTGCAGAGCAGACCATGGCCATGCTGTCCCCCCTTCCCCTGGGCTGCCCTCGCCTTCCTTCCCTTTCCCCGCCCCATGAACTTAGAGATGGTGATCACAGAGATGGTGATCACTGCCAGGCACAGATCGCACGTGCCTGGCAGTCCGTCACCATTGCCACGTCTCAGCCCAGGAGAGCCCCTGCTGTTCTTCCACCAAGCGTCCCGCGTCCCCTGGGTTGCACGGAGCTTTAACGCCCCTCGGAGCTTTAACGCCCCACGGAGCGGGATGCCGTCAAAGGCAGGGACACAGAACAGCTGTAAGATCCAGGGCTTGGGGTGGGGGTCGCCTCGGCATCGCCCGCAGTCCTCATCTGATAGCTGGGTTGAGGATTTCTTCTTTAATTGTGCTCAAACTCTGAAGCTGGCAATCTCTGAAGAGCAATCTCCGGAGCTGCTCTTAGGTTGTTTTTGTCACAGTCCTCCAATTTGAGTATTTTATTTTATTTTATTTTATATTATTTTATTCTACTTTTAAAGTCACAAACACTCAGGGGTTCCAGAAAAGGGGGGGAAGTGTTCTCTGGAGGGCAGCAGGCTTTCCAAGGTAGTGTCTGAGCGTCTTTAAAAGCGGGCATCTCGTTAGCTAATACATTACACCAATCAAGGAGAGTTATCTTAAGCCACAATTAATCTGCTCCCTGGCATATGTTGATAGGAAAGCATCATGCTGTTTCTTAATTAAAAGCAAACGGATTAAAAATGATTAATAAGAGTATTAAATATTCTCCTAAACTAAAAGCTTTGGGATTCTTGGGTAAATCTAGCTTTACGCAGGTCTGCAACCGTAAGGCAGCTTCTTGGGGTTTTTTTTTCCCTTCCCTGAAATCTTCCTAAGTGCCCTATTTTGTATGCAGGGAGCATTTCTGTCATGTCTAGGGGCAGAAGCGAGGAGCAAAACCTAACGAGTTTAAAATAATAATAAGAAAAAACAATGAAATAAGCAAAATCTTGAGGTTGAAGTGACATCACTGGTTGAAGACAATCATATGCATAATCCTAAAGAAAAACAAAAAATCCCGGTTTCTTATTAAAGTGTGTTGGGCAGGACCGATGCTGAGGACTAGAATAGGGTCTGCACTTCAGGCTTCCTCACAGCAGTGCCGGCTCTCACCCATGGGTGTACCAACACCTTCGTCAACACGGGGAAGGAACGCTGTTTGTGAGAGTCCCAGGGAAAATGGAAACAATTTCTCAGACTTTGGAAACTGATAATTAAATATATAAATAAAGGGTGAGCAGTGAGGAGGCTCACCAGGGCGAGTGCTGCCTTTGCGCTCCTCTCTGGTATTGGCAAGGACGGGGGGAAATCAGCTTTGCGACGGGTGCCGAGGCGCAGGCATCGCTCTGTTGGGAGAGCAGGAGAGGTGAGGCGATGCCCCAGCCGGTGTGGCTGGCTGGAGGAACCCATTGCCTGCAGTGACGTAGAGTCCTGGTAGGGGAGGTATTTGCTGGCTTCACTGCTGCTGCTCCAAGGGTGTTTGCAAAAACATGCTGCCCTCCCACACCGAGGCTTCACCTTTGGGTGCAAACATCCGTCGTGTGCTCCCAGCCAGCCCCTGGAATCACCCTGCTCCCAGCCAGGCCCCGGAGACAGCACGGGGATGAAAGGCGTTTCAGGTTCCCGGGTGGAGCAGTGGTTGCTCTGCTGCCGGCGGCTGCTGGGGTCTGCGCCCGCGCCGGGAGGGTGTCCGCTCGGCCCCACGTCTAGCTGCACCAAGCTCATTGTCATTCTGACTTTGACTTCGTTAGTGATAACAGAGAAGGATAGTGCACCTTTAAATGACGAGCTTTGTGTTTAATTACCCAAATAAAATGACATAAATATGAATGAGTGCTAATGGCGGTACTTGCTTTTCCGGAAACCATTAACAAAACGATTCTTAAATGATTTGTAAAGAAAATGAGAGGAGAAGAGAGGAGCGAGAAGGCTATTAGGCGTCTAACACACTCCTGAATTATTATGTAGTCAACTACCTAGCAAATATCAGGTGAAATGATCTTGCAAAAGAAAAGAAGGGTTTTGTTGCCAAGGCTTTTCAGGGATGTGGACACACCGACCTCCTCTGCAGTGCACACACTTGCTGGGGGGGCTGCTTGGCTTCTGGGCTGGATCAGGGATCCCGTGATTGTTGGGGGACATAACACCAGGTCAGTCTTCAGGTGATGGGGACTCGTGGGTCCCATGACAGCCTAGCACTGGGAGAAGCCCCAGATCAGCTGCGTCTCTGACCACCCCTGCCCTCACCTCAGGGTCAGTCGTATTTCACCGTAAGTTGGGCATCTGATCACAGAAAGAAACGGGGATTTTAGCTGGGACAGCTTCTGGGGCTGATGCAGCTAGTTCGGCGGCAGCCACTGGCAGCACTGCTGCCTCCGTGGTTCCCCTTTAGTCACATTTATGGAAGGAGACGCAAAAGAAATATATCATATTTTGACTTTTGCTAATTGCTAGTTGCGTTTATAAAAGCCGCACACACTGGGAAAGCCACAGAGCGCTGCCAGCCAAATGTTTTACCCACGGCTGCCAATAATTGCAAGTTAAATTTCGGGAATGGTACGCGGGGAACGGGAGCGTGCACAGCACTGGGACCTGCCGGGTGACGCCTGTGGTTTGTTCGCAGGCGTACTTATGGGACAGTAACAAGGACCTGGTGGAGTGGCTGGAAAAACAGCTGACGGAAGAAGAAGGCATTCGCTCAGTTGTGGATGAAAACATCAAATACATCTCGAGGGACTACATCCTCAAACAGATACGGAGGTAAGCGCACTACGCACGCTCTGCCCCTGCAGAACAGGGATTTTTTAAAAGTTCAGGCTCTGATCTTGGCCACGTGTGCTTGCCTAGTTGAGGAAAGTGGGTCCGTCAGTTCCACACGTGCTTCACATTCATTGGCCTTTTTGTGTGGCAAACAGATAAGGAGTATGTGGGAATGCAGTTTCCTTCGGAAATGCAAATACAGGGGCAAACGTGGAGCTACTGTGAAACAGAGGGATTTGTACAAAGTCTACACCTCCGGTTCCTCCTGCGCGGGCTGGAGTGCTACTGCACGTGCAGGTGCCTTGAGCAAAACCACAAACCAGCAGAGTGGAGATCCAGTCCAGCAGTGTCCAAACCTCCCCGGCCATGCCCGCCCGTTACTGAAACAGGAGCCGCGAAGAGCCGAGGCACAGCAATTTCACTGCTAATGCATCTTTTCTCCATTTGAGACAGATAATGGAAAATTGTTTTAGAGGGCCACATACTGCATGAAGCAGGGAGAGAAAGCAAGTCTCTGAGCTGGGCTACTGCTATCAAAGCACGCATGGCCAGAATATCCTGACGGCTTCCTTCCCTTTGTTTTTTCTAGCCCTAGACTTGCCAGGCAAGCTATCTAGTGTCTTCTGTGCTCAGTGTCATAAAATGCCCAGTTCCCTTCGATGGCTTCTTAGAACTACAGCAAATAAACCCCCAAAATACTAAAACATTGGTAGAATAGGTATTCCTCCTGCTTGTAAGAGTTATTGTGCGCATTTGTACAGGCATTCATCCAGCGGAGCCAGTTAAGCCTCGTGAGCCAAACACTTTGCTAGACTTGAACAGATCTAATTTTGATAATATTTATGTCTTAGACTGGAGGTCTCTTAGAGCAGCTTTGCCTCTGAGACGGCAGAGCTGGGGGAGGGCACCGAACTGCGGAGAGAAGCTCCTCTGGTTTCCACGTCCCATGTCTGACTCCGCAGGGCTTCTCCTTCTGTCATGTCCACCGGTTCCTCCATCCGTGCTACAGCGGACGGGGCTCTGCGACATCGGGGGGGGGAGATGTGGGTGCTCTCAGCAGCCTCTGAAGGTGTTGCTGGTGGGATCAGGGCATGCTCCAGAGCTCCTGGCCTCCCCAGGTCTGCCCTGGGTCCACATGGGCCGGCCTCTTGGGATTTCAGCCTCCGTGCGTGTCGGAGCAGGTCTGCCACCAGCAGATTGAGTGGCACGAGGGCCTCCAAGCGAGCACAGCTCTTGTGCTGCTCGCAGTCAGTTCACACAAGTGCCTGCTGCCTCGTCCAGTCTCTCTTACAGACCCCATATTTCAGTCCTCCCCCCCCGGGCCTGACAGGGAGCTGTCGGACGCGCTCCGGTGCGAGTGTCGGGGCTGCCGTCACTTAACTCTCGCCTCTTTCCAGCCTGGTCCAGGCCAATCCGGAGGTTGCCATGGATTCGATAGTGCACATGACCCAGCATATATCACCCACCCAGCGAGCCGAGATCGTGCGGATCCTCTCCACAATGGACTCGCCTTCTTCAACGTAAAAGCATCGATTTCCCACACTCCCCCCTGCCTGGTACAGTGGAGGGGGGGGGAAAAAAAAAGCTCAGAATTGCCCTTTGTCTGCTCGACTGCGACCACTGTACCGAGACGGGGAGGCTCAGGGAAATGCTGGAAGAGTGACATTTTTATTTTTTCAAATCAGACTGACCAGAGGAAGTGTGTTCTTTGGCCAGAGACACGAGGAAAATGTATAAACACAAGCGCCTGCGGAATTGAGTTACAGCTGTCTAACTGTACCTTATTTATTTAACAAAGCGTGACTGGACCAATGCATCAGTTTGCTGTTCGGCTGCCACCCGAAAGCGCTACAGCCAGGCAATGAAGGGTGCTCCGGTACCGTGAGGTCTTGGCGTAGCAAAGCAGGGGCTCGTTTAAATTAACGCCCCTGTACCCCTGCCTGCTTCTCTTTTCACACCCCGCCTGGTAGCGGCAGCTTTGTGCTGACAAGTGCCAATGTTACACCCTGCGAGAGCGTTGCTGCAGCCGAGGACGGGCTCTGCCTCCCAGGAGCGGGTGGGAGCCCAAGATCCTCCCGCCTGGCGTCCCGTGGGTGAGTGGAGCCCAGCAGCGAGCCAGCCCGCTTGTCTCTGTCAGCCAGCGGTGATTTGTATTTCGAACGTCTGTCTTGTTACTTAGTAGTAGAGGAAAAACAGCGTTTAAGCTGGTGTGGTCAGTGCTGTCCCCACGCCCCGGGCAGGCTGCGGGGAAGGCTCCTGGGCTTCCCAGGACTGCGAAGGTGGCGGGGGCAGGATTTTGGAGGCCAGATCTCCACTCGCTTTGCCTTTTTGCCCAATTACTTTAGAACAGGTCAGTAAACTGTGTGAAAGCCCCTTCGAGGAGGACGTAAGAGAGGAGACCAAAACGCAGCTGCTCGGCCATTTCTGCTCTTCCTTCCCCACTTATTTTGAGGGAAAGCAGACACGGGGCAGCCCCACTGTTGCATATACTGCTTGTGAGTGCTGATCCCTTTCACGTGAGTAGGTAACTGGAGCAGAAAGCAGATACAGCCTGCCAGGGTGAGGGAGGGACAAGGACAGAGTCAAATACACCAATGGGGTTAGAACTGCGAAAGGAAATCTCGGTCTAATGCATCTGAGCAAAGTTTTTCTCCATCGCCCACCTCTGCCCCGGAGCTGGCTCGAGCGGAGCTGCCTGCGCTTGCCTGGCCCTGGTGCGTGGCTGGGGAAAGGGACTGCCGTTATTCACGTGGGAAGACGGCAATATAAGAAAAATTATTTTTGGTAATCCCCTTCCTTAGCACCAGCTGACTTTTTTACTCATTCCAATGGTCACTTTTCGCAGCTGGTCAGGAATAATTGTCTCCAGTGGATGTTTGGCAGGTACGCGCAGCGCCGGCACTGAGCCCGGCTGCCCAGGTCGGAGGTGTGGCAGCAGCGAAGATCACCGCAGGCTGACCCCAGCCCAGGTCCCTGGCTCATTTCTACCCTTTTTTATTTTCATGGGCCTCCTGACCGTGATCAGAGAAGCTGGAACTCTGGCAGGAAGCACGGTCAACCCCTAATACATAGACACTGTTATGGAACTTGGTCTAAGTAGTACTGGAGAGCTTACACCAATGATTGTCTTAAAAGTATTTCAGATTTTACAGTTCCTCTTTTACTATACCATGAATCAGAAGGGACGTTTTTATGAGAGAATTAATGATGATGCCAGTGCCTCACACCTGTACTGTTTCCCTCTGAACTGCAGCGCAGCCCTTCGGTGCGTGTGGTGCCAGAGCTCCTGCAAAATCGAGGTGCAGCACCGGGGGCCACTGCTCTCCTCCCCGGGGAACGAGCAGCAGCGGCGCAGCCCTGCCCGTGGCCAGCGGAGCTGCGTCAGCTGAAGGATTAGCTTTTTCTTAATAGTTAAGAACCCTAATTTGATTTAAAAGACTTCTTTTTTTCCACTAGAGCCCCCTGAACAACCCCCAAAGATGCTTTTGCTTATGTGGGCTGCAGCAGGACACTCAGGACAAACAGGGAATGTCTCGGCCAGGCAGGACCCCTCGGGGCGCATCGCGGCGTGGGCGACTCGTTGGGCTCCTCCGCCGCTGTCACCAGGATTTCCTACACGGTGGTGTCACAAGTCAGTCCCCTATCCAGGACGTCTGCAGGTGTTAGGGGAAGTGTCCCAGTGCACGCTGCTCCGTTCCTTCTGCTTGGGGTCGGAGCTGTTGCTGCCAAAGTCTCTTGCGTGCCAGGCAAGAGCAGACCCCTCTGTTTCAGCGTTACAGGCACTGGCTCAGGCTCCACTTAATCTGGGGGTAAAGTAGCTCCAAAAAAACCCAGCCATTAGGTAATGTCGGGGCTGGTCTGAAGTCAAAGTCCAGCACGAGCCCTGTGCAGGTCTGGGCCTGCAGCAGCACCGTGGCAGCGTCACCGCTGACGTCCCGGCTGTGGCCGCAGTGCCGGTGCCGCAGGCGTGCAGGTCGGTTACCCAGCGGGGCGGGGGTGGCGGGGAAACCACCCTCGGTACATACGGTTCTCGCTGGTGCTGAAGTATTTCACTTACCTCAATTTCTTTTAATAAAAAGAATGAATTGCATCTCTGTTGCCAGGAGTGGAAATCTGTCACCCCTTGTTCTGAGCACCCCTTGGGGAGCTCTGCTTCTCCTTAAGGAAAGAGCAAGGAGCCTTATGTGGCACCTCTCGAACGAGGTCTGGCGGCTGCCGATGCCGGGAGGATGGAGCCGAAGTGCCTCGTGGTCTCGGCTGTGCCCCTCACCTGAGCTGCTCGGGCTCATCACAGAACAGTGCCTCTCGCCAGGCCCCTGTGGCCGCCCTTGTTCCTGCCCGTGGTCAGACGCTGCAGATGTTTGAAATAAACCTTCTGAGATGTCACCCCACAGGGCGAAGCCCGTCCTGACGCCTCAGCCAGCCAGAGAAAAGCAGTACGCGTCATGCAAATCAGGCACGAGTATTTACCTTTCCCGGAGCTTCATCGTGCTCGCTTCTCATCCGCAGCAGCGGGAGGAGCTGGACCGTCGGCGCTGAGCCGTGCTGGAGCCGCGGGTACCGGGGCAGAAGGAGCAGCTCCGCCGCGGGCTCTGGTCTCTGCTCAAGGCTCCGGGCGTAACTCCCAGCCTGCAGCCGCCATCCCAGCGAGCCGTTAGCGAGTCCTGTTCCTCCTCCATGGATTTATTTTCTCAACATTATAGCGACTGAAACAGAAAGGAAAAGCCCAGCCCCAGCGATTGCCTCCGAGGGTGGTGGGAGAACTTCCATGAACCCGCTCTCCGGAGCTGCTTCGTAGGCAGGGACGGGGCCAGCAGGATCCCGCGGGAAGCGAACTGCCAGGACCCTCGGTTGAAGGTGTCCCTGTCAGCCGGGAGCTCGCGAACACCCCCCCGTTCAGAGCTCCCCACATTAAAGGTGAGTATCGGTGACGTGCTCAACTGGGCCACGCTAGCAAACGCCACTCCAGCAGTTATTTTTCCCGCCTGTCTCAAACCAGAATGCTGATAGTTAAAAACATAAATCACCTTAAGAAACATAATATAATTGGGGGGGTGAGGGGACGGACCCTACTGAACTGCAGAAACGCATTTAAAACTCTTTAGCCTAAAATATCTACATATTAAAATGCCAAGAAAAGAAGTACCAAAGCTGTAAGCTCTCAAAAGCCCAAGATCAAAGTGCCATCATCTTTTAATGTAAACCTTTTGTTGCATCAACAGTCTTAAGAGGGATGAGAGACATCAAAATAAAAACTGAGACAAACTGTGGCTTTGTAGCTGTTTTTTGTTTTAGTCTCTTCTCTCAATTTGGGCCATGAAATAGGTCAGCTCCATTACTGATCAGCCTTCCCACAAATATTTAAAACAAATTGAATTGCACACCCAATACCCATCACAATTACGCCAGGCACAATAACTAAATTAGCAATTCAACAAAATAATTGGAAATGCGATTCTCTCTATTCCACAGCCTCCCTCAGGGGTTTGGCCGATCTATGGGGGGAAAACTCTGCTTTACTAATTCTGCAGCTAATTAGAGACACACTTGTAAATGAAGTTGTTTGTCTGAAAGTTGAAATTCTTTGCTATTGTGGGGTTGGGGGGAGAGGATTAACACAACCCCTCTGTCCCCCCATCGCACACGTAATTCCCCAGTACACCGTCTAGTTGCTGGGCAATGCTTTGCAAAGGTGTAATGCCCATTTGTGTAGGTACTAATTAGCAGCTGTATCATGAATTAATAAAGAATGAATATTCGGGGGGGGGAGGAATAGCTCACTTGCTGTTAATTGGCAGCATTAGGAAAACTTAGTAGAAATCATCCTGGTTATCTGTGCCCTCATTAAACAGCCCTCAAAGCTTCTGACCGTGCCACAGCCCCGCAATATCGGACGCCATCGCTCTGAGCCTGCCAGAGCTGCTGGTGCTGCCGCTGGGCCGCCCGCTCTGGGGGCACGGGGCAGGAACTGGGTGAGCGGAGCCTGCCCAGTCCCCCAGACTGGGGGTGCTGGTGCGGCACGCGCCGTCCGGCCTCCTCCCGCGCGCGTGGAACCCTCCGCGTCCTTCGGGCGTGCTGGGCCTGCGAGGTCCGGGCCGTCCCCGGCGCCCTGCGAGGTGCCCAGCACCAGAGCTGCGGAGCTGCTGGCCACGGGCGCGTCACCGCTGGAGCCTCTCCGGGCGCTGGCTCTGAGGAGCTGTTACCCGGGGATTACCCAGGCTGCGCGTTCTCCTGCAGCATATTCAAATCCAGGCGCGGTCCCATTTTCACGCCAGGAATAAAGCGCTGCCCTTACCAGCAAGGTCAGCAGATGAAACGGGCTTCATCAGCTGCCGCTGCGGCCCAGGTTCTCCCCGTGTATCGTACTGCCCAGGTGGGGGGGTGGCAGGGAGAAAAGCCTGCTTAAACACTGATAAGTAAATTCAAAAGCATGCTTAGTAGGGCTTTGACTCTTATCTCTTCAAACAATACGAACGAGAAGTTATCACATTTAAAGTGTTTCGTATTACCCTTTTAACATTACATCCAGCGCTCGCTCTCTCAAAAAAAAAAAAAAGGGAAAAAAATGAAGTGCCCTGGTGCTACAACTTTAAAGGACACAGAAGTCAAACTGGAAAGGGGTGGCATGGCTGCAGCACGTACCGGCAGCGCCCCGAGCCTCAGCCACAGAGAGCGGCCAGACAACGTGCCGGCACAGCAAACCCCGAAGTGGGGTAGGGACATGGTGCTCGCTGTTAAACAGCCTTAATGCTTGCTCTGACAGTGCAAGCAGCATGAAACCATTCCACCGACACAAACTTTGGAAGCAGCTAATTTACTCCCCTTGATGCCTTTCAGAATTGTGGTTATTAAACCATGCGATTTTAATGATGTTCACAGGCCACACAGCTTTGCTGCTGCTCAGGAAATAAGAGCAGGTCCAGTTCAAGGGGTGGGGACACGCCTCGCCTCTCGGCGTGCCCATTGTGCCAATACAGCACCGTGGACCGTGCCGCCGTGTCGCTGGT
Source organism: Ciconia boyciana (assembly GCF_034638445.1). NCBI lineage: Eukaryota > Metazoa > Chordata > Aves > Ciconiiformes > Ciconiidae > Ciconia > Ciconia boyciana. The sequence continues at coordinate 10,948,986 of NC_132950.1, read as the reverse complement.
TTCTGCCTGTTCCCGGGGAGCAGGAATTGACTGCAGGTGGACGGAGGGGACAGGACGTGGCACTGCCAGGATTTGCCGTGGAAGACGGTTACACCCGGAGGACCATACGGGCTGGGGAGACCGGTGGGGGTAGCCCTGTGCACTGGAGCAGCCCACTGACAGCATCACACTGAGCTAACCGAGCTGGCTCGCCGACTGCTCACCACACCCTGGTGAGCGCCTCAAACACCACCTTAAAAAAATCAGCCCTTCCCTGTAGCCGTGGCCCCTTTGGGCCCTTCTCCCCCCCAGCTCCCCAGATGGGGCTTGGCCTGGGACTCGCAGCGTGCGTGGGCTGCACGGCGGGGCGAGCGTCGCTGCTGGGCTCTGCTGTACAGAAGGTCATTAGTGGGATCCTGAAATAGAAAGGGCAGCGGAGAGGAGGCAACGGTGACATTTAGTGCGTTTCCACCTGGCAAATTTTGACCAGGGAGCTGCGCGCTGGAGGGCGACGGGAGAAATCAATGCACTTCCCTGAGAGCTGCAGCTACTGCTTCGCTGCAATCGAGCATAAAGATTTATTCATCCATGATACGTATGTTTTCCACACAAAGTCAATACTCACCTTGGCACTTATTTTCTAAAGCCAAAAAAAATGCTAGGTTCTTGCACGGGGCAGGGAGCCTGCCCCCCGCTGCCGCCTCTCCCCGCATTGATCGAGAGGGCCAAGGACCAGCACCGGTGAGGAAGAGGGAAAAGGAAAAGCTCTGAGGGCTTCATGGAGCCGGCAGCTCCTCCTGGCACAGCCAGCGCTGAGGCACCGGGCCCGTGGCTGCCTAAAGAACAGCCAAAAATGCAGGTAGGACTCTTGGGCGCGCTGGTCAGTGGCACAGCGGGGCGGAGGAGCTGGGTTTAACGACTTTACCACACTTTTTCTTTCCTGTTTTTAAAGAAAAAAAGTCACAAAAGAAGCCTAGGCAGTGCACCGCCTCCTCGCCCAAAGGCAATCCTTCTGTAACTGGTACTGGCCCCTCACATCACACTGCGCGGGGTCGTCCCCAGGCTGCTTCGTGCAGGGCTGGTGGAACTCAGCCAGAGCTGCAGCCGTACCCAGTGCGCTTTTTTCCCCTGCTTTTAAACCCAGGATTTCACACACCAAGCCCTGCTCGAGCCAAGTCTCTGCCACTGAGCTGGTCCTGCCTTGCTGTGGTGGCCCCTTTGCTGCATACAGCGCTGAAGGTATTGGGAAGCTATTTACTGGCAGCAGGTGACTAGAGGGGAGACTGAAATCTGTAATGATGAGGTGCAAAAATGGTTAATTAATATCAGCTCTGCAGACAGCTCCAGGGACACAGTGAAGTGCAACAATGCAGCTACAGGGACAGACTTCTAAGGGGGAGAAAAAGGTAAAGCTGTGTGGCAACACGTCCCGTTTCAAGCAGAGGCAGGAGCGGGGAGCGGCACAGCAGGAGCAGAGGGAAAGGCGTAAGCACGGCGAGGAGACACGAGGCGTCTGCTCCTGCACGCTGGGCCTCATCTGCTGGGAAGCACAGGTGGTGGAGTGGGCCTCCCTCCCTCCGCTTTAACCTGTTACACACTTAAAAACGGAATGCATTTTTATTTAAGCTTAGTAAGAGAAAATAATTTGAAAAGTAAAATTTAGTTGCCCACTTTTCAGTGGGCGAACAAAAATGTAAATACTATTGCAAGCCTTTACATTTTTGTCATGAGTGCTGGGTGTCATTAAAGCAGCACCCACCGGTCAGTCGCTGCCGAGCGGCTGTAGCAGCTGCCGGGTGCCTGTAGGCAGCCGGGGAAGCAGCTCAGCTCAGTGCTGACGAGCCCACAGCACCGTACGGATGCTCAGAGGCCCCTGCAGAAGCTTCCCCACGTCACGCGTGGGACGTTGTGGGGAGAGCGGCTCATCTCGCCAGCGCCCCGAGCCTGTGAAATGGTTGCACCGAGTCCGAGGGGCTCTGCAGCCCCGCTACCCCAGGGACGGCCGGGGATGAGCTCCAGCTGCACGGGGAGCATCCAGCCCCTGTCCCACTGCACTCCTGCCTCGCCGTCTTTAACGCTCCCTGCGTGTTTCGGCTGTTTGCTGCTGGCCCAGCTCTGGCTCTGTGCAAAGTGACGCCGAAGACGCCAGTTCAATAACACCGTGCTGGTGGGGCCAGGAGAGGCCGTGGCTGCTGGTACCTTTTCTGCACGGATCACACTTGGACAATCGGTTTACAAAGCATTTTAGTTAGAGCGCACAAAACGCAAAACAAAGACAGTGCAGTTCATGTGGTCACAAGCAATGGCCACCTCACACACATATACATGCACGTATTATTTACGCAAGATAACCTCCATTTCAGATTGATCACAGCAGGCTAACAAATTCCCCTTACAGGGATTTAATTTCCGGCTTCTGACCTTTGAATAGAAAAACCCCACAAAACCCCGCGAGTGAGTCGTCTCCTCTGGCCGGTCTTACATTCGTGCTGGCATCTTTCAACAGTGTGTCGTGGTGATGGTGAAGACAGGATGGCTCAGAGTCCCGATCAGCAGAAATAATGACGTGTACAGGATCAATGCTGGACTGAAAAATTCACCAATATGTTCTCATTGCAGAAATATCCCCAGACGTAGCCCGCGTTGTGCTCATCGCCAGTCAGCAAATGTCCCTGTGTGCAGTAAGCACACCTTTTCTCTGTTTTAAAGCCATGTTAATTATGTAAATGACATTTAAATCCTCTTGACTCGGTGAAAAATAAAGTCACACATTCCAGATATGCAGCCAACGACCAGAACAGCACGCTTAAACACCCCCCCCAATCCCCCAAATAAAAAGCTCTAAGGATTTCATACAAACGTGGGTGACCTGATTGCGGGGGGTGGGGGGGGCTGGTGGTCCCTGCTGGTCTGAATCGCGTGTCCCTCCCCTGGCAGAACACTGAGCAGATTGCAAAATCAAGGTCAGGAATTTAGAGAGAATAGTTAAAAACGGATTGTCTTTGGGAGGAAGCAGAGTTCATTTCAAAGCTAGAGGGGAGGGCGTTTGGCCAAGCTAAACGTCTGCCCCCCACGCTTCTTTCTGAGCCCGTGTGATTTAGCAGTGACCATATTTGATGTTCCTTCAGTGAGGTTTTTAGCAACCAAAAACCTCCAACAGTGAGGGTTTAGCTGTTTTAGCAGCTGGAGAGACCTCGCTCTGGGTGATCCCCGGCTCCCGGAGACGTCGGAGTCGGGGCAGCGTCCGGCGCAGGGAGAGGTGCCCCGTGCGCGCTGGCCAGGCCGGGGACGTGCGGCGCGGAGCCGGCTGCTGCGGTCAATCCTGGCACAAAGGCCCGACGCTAATTCTGCTGGGGTTCTTCGGGACTCGTGATTTTTCCAAACAGCGAACGATAAAGCTCCATCCTGGGGAAAAGAGGAAGGAGGAGGGGGAAAAGTTACTTCTCAAGGTCGAAATGGAAGCAGGAGGCTGCCAGCAAAACCATCCACTCCTTAAAATGAAAAGGCCTTGTATAATTAAAAATGCATTCAACGATCTTTATTAATAAATACAAGCAAAGGGGAGAACTTGCATAAGACCAATCACACGCAGGACAGAAATACGTAAACATTTCAGTGTGGCTGGATACCATATCTCTAGAGAATGAGGTTTTCTATAAGTTTGCCCTTTACAGACAGGCTCTTCAAGGAAGAAAACAAGATTGAATATTTTAATAGGATGTATGAGACCGCGGAGCCATAAGGAGGATTCAATCAGACAGTCTAGGTGGGACTATAATTTAGTTTTCATACATTTTCTTGGACTTGACGGTACTTGAAAAACAATGAAAATGACCCAGCAACAAGATTCCAATTAATATCACATATGCAGCAATTCTGATAACAGGAGCAAGTTCCCCTTTAAAAAAAAACAGAAGTGGGCTGGTGTTATTTATCTTTAATTTTAAAACCAAAGTAACCTGAGAAGAGAGATAGGGGCGAGGAGAGAGCAGTTTTATAGATCATGCATTTCTGGAAATCAAGGAAAAAGCATCGGGAAAGCCTTATTTTCTACATACGCACTTTCTAAGGCAACAGCCTGTTGTAAGAAGACGGCACAGACAGAGCGGAGCGCTGGGTACACGAGGACGGGATTTTTCCGTCAGAGCATGCTACCCAACCCCAGCGTTATTAGAGCAAGAGCCACACGATCCCATTGCCGTGGGCCGGCGTCTCGATGGTTCATCAGGGCCGGCGCCAGGGAAAGCAGCTGCTGCAGAAGCTGGGCCAGGAAAACTGTCAGGACAGGCAGAGAAAAGAGACTTTGCCGCCGTTCGAGTAAAATATGGCTTCAAAGGATGAAATTCAGACCTGCCAGCGACACGGTGATTTTGGCTGCCTCCTCAGTTAAGACTACAACAGGGACCACTCTCGCTGGGGGCTGCTCTGACGCCTGGCTCTTTCACCGATCAATAGAAGATGGCAACTCGTTTGAAAACTATCTGCTTCTTGCAGGCACTTCCACTGGAGAAAGTTACCTGTCAGCCCAGCCTGATGGAAGAAGGAACGTCTAAGTTTTGAACAGTGATGGCAGAAAAACGCCAGCCGTTAATCTGAGGAAGACGAGGAAGGAAGTGTCCGTTCCAGCAACGCAGGAGGCTGGACAGACGTGCACGGACCGCTGAGACAAGAAACCATTCTAATTCACAGGGCCACATCTCTTAAATTAATTTTAATTTAGAAGCTAATTAACCAATCAGCTGCTCTACCCTCAGAAAATGAGTCCGTGGTGAGGGATGCGTCTCCTTACCTAACAAAATGGTCGACGCCGTGTTTTGTGTGCAAAGCTCAGCCGAGACTACGAAACCACAGCCGGAGTTTCTGTGTTAAATCAGGAGCGTGCACGCAGGGTTTGGCAAGTTTAACACAAATGCAAAATCAAAACACTTCCAGAAAACAGAACTGATACTTGAAAGCTGAAAACTTTGACACTTGAAAGAAAAAAAGGAGGGAGAGGAACACCTTTCCCAAGCCTACAACATTTTCCATCTTTCCTGACTATTAACAGATAAACGTAACTCGCTTTTACTGTTTCAACTGAGAAATCGGATGCCAAGCAGCACCGCCGCCAACAAGGACGTTGTGACTTTAAGGCTTTGTCAAGTGATCGGCAGGAAAATGCAGAGCGATGCTATTTAGTCCTCGGACAATCGCGGCCCTCCAGCCTTGCTTTGCCGGCTCGGCTCCGACCCCATCATTACGCTGAGCAAATGCTTCCACTTGCAGTGCAATCTCGGTGAAATTCCTGGGCAGTGCGCAGCGGGTCCTGTCCGCAGCGGGGTTCACGTGTCAGGAGCAGAGAGGGAAATGCTGAAACTGGTGTTTTGATAGAAGATCATTTCACACTCAGGTGGGCAAAGCTGACAAACACTCGCGGGTTGCTCCTGTCAGAAGAGGCCGAGCGGCTTGGGTACTTTCAACGAAACATCACCGATTTCACTCTTTCTCCCCTCTCCCTGGTATATGCCTCGTGTTAAACACGGCGACTTAATTGCACGGAGGAAAACAATCTGAGGAAGATAAATGACAATACCAAAGGCACCCGCTTTGCTGTTTGCAGCCCGCAGGTGCAGTAGTGGGAGCCACACAAGACCTCAGGAAGCCGACGACGACCGACTCCAGCCTGTTCGCTCTCGTGCCGGAGGAAAGCATCTCTGCAAAGAACCCTCCCGGCAGCCAGCAGGGACTCGTGGCTCCTCTTCTCGGGGCTGTTTCCATTTTCTCTTCCACCATAGGGATGCTGCTGCTGCCCCGGGTCAGGGCTCGAAGCCTCTCGTCTGCGCAGCTCCTGCAGTTTGTTTGTCTTAATGCACATGCTGGGCACAGGCCCTACCCAGACAACTTCGATTCTCAGCTATTAAATACCACACAGCTCGCACACGGACTCACTCCCATCCCTCCGTGCTTTGCTAAGGAACAACATGGTCTCCACACGTTTCCTGCGCTCTGTATGCTCTCCCACGGATTTTGTACCGCCGACCTAAACGCCGTTTCAGATCTCAGTCCTGATCCATCGCGTGGCTCTGCAGACACGGCCGTTGCTTGGGAGGATCCACTGCTCCCGCTGCAGATGGCTCCGCTGCCCTCCACCCACCTAAATTGCCTGGCGCGGGGATATTCTTTGTCCTGGCTATAAACCCACACCCTCCGCCGGTCACTTGGGCAACACAAAACGCTGAAGAAATCCTCTTTTGGAGCCCGTGTAAGTGCTGCCAGGGACACGAATCCACTCCCCGGCAGCCCCTGTTCAGCCTGACCACTGCGCACGCTCGCAGCAAACTGCATGCAGGTCTTCTCCCGCTCCTCTTCCGCACCCTGGTGCCAGCGAGCAACAGAAACTGCTTTTAGTTTGTCCACAAGCCTCCCTCACAGGTAACAGGCTTCAAACCTGCAAACAGGCTCTGCTGGCTGCCTGCCAAACGTACCTCAAAGGCATTTTGCAAAATTCAAAGGGGTCTCGCTCCCAAACATCACCTCCGCTGCACAGAGGAGCTCCCGTCTGCAGTTTCTCTACATATGCCCTTCTCTTCTTATACATTCATTCATTTTTTTACAGTCCCCAATAATGTAAGGAAGTTCAAATATAACGAGCACGTTCTGGGGAACCCCACAGAAACTAGCCAAAGACAAGCAAGAGTTTCTGTGTTTTCCCGGTGAGCAGGCAAAAGCCAGAAGTAATGTTTCTTTGCAGCCTGCCTTGGTGGAGAACCAGTCTCCTCAGGTTTTGTCTTCATTTTTGTTTTTTGATAGTCTTCTGATGGGTACAAGAGTTCAGGGATCAATGCTGAATTTGCTCCAATCCTACACATTTTAAATAAAGAGTCATTTTTCAAGCAAGCCGGGCCCAGGGAGATTTCAAGCAAGAATTTGTCTTCCCCGGTAAAGAAACGTCGTCGGCACTGACAGACTCCGGCATTCGCGCCCCGGGTTTCACGGGCGCAAAGAGGGGTTGCACCCGCAGCCGCCGGCCCTGCAGCGCTGAGCCCAGCACGCCCGCAGCCCCATCCTGCCGGGCACGACGCTGGCAGCCTCCGCTGAAGTCAGAATTCAAGTGGAGCAGTTTGGATAATAACACAGCATGGGCAGACACCCTGGCAGAGAGTGACAGGAGAGGAGGGAAATCAGGTAACCCCACCACCCCCGAAACAGAACAAATATTTTACCCTGCTAAAAAAATAATAATAACCCAACCTTTTTTTTTTCCCCCCTCTTCTCATCTAGGCTACCTTTCTTCTACGGCATCTCCCCTCAGCAGGATTTAACCATGCAGAGAGTAAAACTCATCAATCCTCCAGGTTTAACCTTGTCTCTGTTTCAATTCACCAGGGTAAGTGTGGATTTTAATACTTTCAGCCCCCTTAAGGCTACGCATAATGAACTTGGATTTTGGTTAAAAAATATAAAATTTCTCTCCTCCACCCACATATATTAAACATCAGCCCTGAGCCACTGAGTGGAAACAACCCACCCTGCTGCCAGGCCGCTACCTCCAGCCGAAGGAAAGGTGACTTTAGCACAAAGAGGTACTGGTCTTCTCCATGTGCTGAGGAATAACCTATGCGAGTAATTAACAGTACTTACACCTCAGGTAGAGAGTGTGGAAGAAGCAGGTCGATACAGGGGTCTTCCTTGAATTAAAATTTAACTTACCCTTTATTGCAACCTACAAAAGCAAGTAATGAGCACTAACATTTTTATTTCTTTTAAACTGTCATTTAGGCTGTAGAGGGGATAATTACCTATTTCCACTGTAGTAAGGTTTTATCACCCTTAGTGAGGCATTTTCTAATTTAATATTTTTACTATATTATCATAAAACCTGTTTCTGGAAAAAATGATCACGAACCACACAGCCATTTGCCATAAAACATGTGTGTGTAAGTACCTTGGCTTAATTATTTATGCATTTCTTCTGAGCTGACTCCAAAGGACGGCAGAGGTGCTCGATGCACCGGGAGCGCTGCGCCCAGGCACTCACCCCTTCCCAGCCCCGGGGCCCGCTCCGCAGGCACCTGCAAAGTTTGCACAGCCCTTTCTTTCAACGCACCAGCAGTCTGAGACAAAAGGTGCATGGGAGGCGGGCGTTTTATTCCGCTCTCCGTGCCCCTGCGCGCTTAGAAGAATCCTGTTTTCCGTGCAATTTGCAACTCGGTTGCGGCTCCGCTGGTTTTGTGGGAAGAGCAAGGAAGGGATGCCCCCGCGCTGCTCGCCACCCCAGCCACGCTGCGGACCCCGGGGAGGGCATTCCCCACGCAAGCCCCAAGCCAGCAGCTCGACTGTCCTCCCGTGCACGGCGTAAGGCTTGCACAGCCCTTGGCATGGCCACAGCAACGCTGCAGGGAGCCCCGACCACGGCGCTGCGACCCGAGCTTTGCAGACAAAGGATCCGGCTGCGCGCAGAAGGGGTGCCAAGGGCTCAACCCGAGCCCCGTGTGCGGCCCCCGCTCCACGGCACTGCAGAAATGCCGACCAGCTCCCGCCACACGAACTGGTGATTTCACGTCAACAACATTAGTTTTAAAAATTAAATAAAAGGAACAGCTACTTCAGACAGTGAGCTGTGGGTGCTAATTGACCAGCGGACTTTACCACCCTCCAAATCCCAGGCATTGCTACTACACACATTTTATAGGCAAAATCCTTCCAACGGAGAGCAAGGAAACACACAGAAGGTGGGAGTGCCCAGGGTGAATATTAATAGCAATTTGATAAATATATGAATCATCAAAATATAAATCATAAAAACTGTTAACAGGTCCCCTGAAATCTCCTTTGCCCATCTGCAGTTAGCACTATTCCACCAAACATAAAAAGGGGAAAACAAATGCATACCTGCACATGGGAGGGCAGAACAGCTAACGCTGTACTGTTTCATGCAATTATAGTCATGTTACTTCTTTTTTTTAAATATAGTTCTGTAAACTAGTAGAAGAACAATATTAAGGGGGAAAATTCAGTTTCTGGTGGGTTTTTTCAGAGTGTTATTACTATAGCAATACTGCATGAGTCACTGCTGTGCTGTTTTAGTAAAAATACCCTCCAAGAAATTTCTCTACCTTTTCCCATGTACCTTTTACTTCTTCTCTTCTTCCAGGCCAAAAAGAAAAAAAAAAGATAATTTAGAATATGCCCCAAGCAGTACTGAAATAACTGTACCTACCCCATTCCTACTGACATCCTCCATTGGGAACAATGAATTTTTAATTCACAAAAACTAGCGAAAGATACAGCATGGACACCCATGAATAAAGGGAGGATGAAAAACACAGGGCTCCTGATGAAAACCGAAGCTGGCTGTGGAACAGATGGCTGATCATTTTCTTGGGAAACTTTCTGTCTGTATCCTAAGGAATCTTTTGTCCACCATGTGAAATTCAGATTACTAGGTGCCCAGCAAGCAGAGCAGGTACCCAGGAAGAGAAAACAAGCTGAACCCCTTTATTTCACAATTTCTAGTCAAAGGCTTTACCCTAAATCAGCACGTGGGGTGTGGGATTTGGCTCTGTATTCGCACACGTTCCAACACATCTTCCCCCCTCTGCTATTTCCGCAGCAACAAACCCATGCTACGGTCAATGAGCGAAACGAGCAGCGGCAATCATCAAAGCAGAATTAAAATACCCATGTCTTTTAAAGCGAGGGGCCTGAAACGCAGAGCAGAGCGCTGCTGGGTGTCCGGCGTGCCGTGCGGTGCGGTGTGGTGCGGTGCGACGCGGTGCGACGCGGTGCGGTGCGGGCAGCGTGGCGCTGGCCAGGAAGGCAGGCCCACGAGATGGCACTCTCTCACTCGCTTCCCCGCCACGGCCCAAAACCGGAGCGCGCAACTCCGGCTATAAATTACCCAGCCAGACGGCTCTCATCACCGTGCCCGGCGCTTGAAGGAGATTCAGAAAGGTCTGCCGCAATTCCCTCTCGCTCAGGCAGGTCAGGATTGGGTCCTTCAAGTCTGTGCAAATGCTTTTAGCCCCACGGCTTTAAATTATGAAAGGTGACATGTGACCTCTGGTTTGTCTCATGAGACCAGGCACAAGATTTATAAATATTTCAGAAAGCTGGTTCTTGCCCTAAACAAAGGGACTCTGCACATTTTGTGAGGCTGGATCTGGGGATGGGGTGGGGAGCCGGAGGACAGCAGCGAGACGGAAGGGCTGCTGCTCAAGGCACCGTCCCCCAAACTTAACCAGACCCGGGGTTCAGACCTGCCATCTCTGTCACCAATTCTGAACACTTCCCCCTTCCACCAGCACACAGCCACCTGCCTACTGACCAGCCTTGAGCTCAGGACAGCATCAACGGGAGCAGACATGCCACCTCTCTCACCCTCATTTTGGTCCCAATAGCATTCACATTTTCCTATGAGCTTTTACAGCACAAAGCATAAACGATGTGGACAAGTGGCTGGAGAAGTAGCAAAACACAGGGAGGTTCAGAAACCTCTAGCTTGCTCCACTGGCATGCTTTCCAGCAGCTTTCATTTCCCCATGAAATTCATAAAATGTTGCTTTCTCAGTCTCTGTTTGTAGATGGGTATTTGAGCAGAGCAGCCACTGTAACGCTGCGTGTGCAAGTGCCCTGCGCAGTTGTGCACGCAGCCGCGTGGCGGGGACCATTCTTTGTGTACCTTAACATCCCATATTCCTGGGATGATTTCCCTCTTTCACAGCTTGCCTGTTTTATAACAGATTTGATGCAGGAGAAGACAAATTGTCTCACAAAGGAAGGACGACAAATCATCTTGCAGCTCTTAACAGGTTATTTTTTTTTCCCTTTAAAAAGGAAATTTCCATAACAGAGGCGTCTGTCTTCTTACTAGGGATGTCAAACATCAAATGTTGGGACACGATGATTTCAGCCCATTGGCACTAACCGGGGTCACGTACACCACTTCACTACTGCCAGCTTCAAAACATACAAAAACTCCTTGTTCAAATACCAACCCTTGTAACAACTACCGTTAAAAGCGATACGGGGTACTTAACTGCATCTATATGAGCTGACTTCTAAGGCTAAGTCAAAGGTTAGGGGGATAAAATCCACCAAACAAAACGATACACAACGGGCAGAATGATACCGAAGCCACGGTGCCTCGGGACCAACAGGGTTCGTTTCACAGGTCGACACGTGCTTTTTTCTCGGTTCCCAGTACAGCTCAGGTCTCCCCACGCTGAGCACCAGGCTCCCGAACGAGCCAGCCCAGGGAGTGCAGCAGGGTACGCGTCACCTCCCCGTGATGCAGGAGAGGCCCTGCATCTCCCCGGAGGGACCCAAGAGGGTCCCTGCCCTACCAGGGGGCTCTTCCAGAAGCCACAGAGCCCAGGTAGGCAGCTCGCCCTCCCACCCACAGCCGCATGCCAGAAACACCAGTTTTCTCTAAAATGTCAGAGCACTGCACACTCTGAGAGACTGCCCCGCACGTCAGCGCTACGCCCTTTGTTACCCAAAACAAAGCCAATGCAAAGCAGCACAACCTTTCTTCCAGGCTGTGTCTACATAAACTTAGAATAATTTTTCTCACACCGACACGGTCACCCGAGGTTTGTGCTGCGCGGCACAGAAGCCGCTGGTTCAGTTGTTCCAGGAAGAAGGGCTTTGCCGCCTTTCAGGGACTTCTGTCGTGGTGAACGTACTGGATTGACAATCGCAGAGCCCAAATTCCTCCGTTAATCTAGTCTCATGGTGTTTTAATACCCAAAGTACAAAGTGAGCTAAGTTAAAGGCTGGTATCTCACCAACTTTTTTTTATTATTTTTTTAATATTAAACTCTTATGTCATATAAGTAAATTAATCTTTTAATACCAGGATTTCCCGCTATGTACCCCCCTCTGCTTGCAGCAAGACACACTGTGACAAAGCAACTGCACTAAGTCCAAGAGTGAGAGTGCTGATTGGGAAAATACACAACGTCCTGGCTGAATCCAAGGGAAATGCTCTAATCCAAACCTCACTGGCAGCTGGATAATCTGTGTCTTAATTCAGCTTCCCAGCAGGCACTGGTCTGCTCGTGCAAGAGCAAGAGCGGGCTGGATGCTCTTCTAGCAAGCATGACCTGAGGCCAACGCGACTGCTGGAGCCGTGGCCTTAATTTCTTGCACTTGGCTGTGGGATTTCAGGCAGTGATTCCTGCCCTGCGCCCAGTTCTGCTGCCTTGCACGTCTGCACTTCCAAAGTCAAACACAAAACGTACCACCACAGGTGTGGACTGTTCATATACATATGTATATACATACAGGTATCTATATAGTAACGCTAAGTACGGTGCACTGGAAATACCTGGTCAGCATTTGACCACATACAAAAAAAAAAAAAAAAGGGGGGGAAGAAGAAAAAGCAGAGGAAATATACAGTGATCAGCCCTGCAACGCATGGGCAGTACGCAGGAGCTGCAAGAAGGGAGCCGCAACACGGATGTGCATCCCTAGCTTGAAGCCCCAGTTGCCTGGGGTTCCTACACACCAGGGACGTGACAATAAGGTAACGTCCACCACAGGCAAACAGGTTATCTGGCTAAATGAAGACCATCGGCCGGTGATCAATGCTGCCCAAGGCAGGGACCAGTTCACTAACTGCTGACAATCGCAGTGTTGAGGGGCCCGAGAAGAGCAGGGGAGATTTCCCCAGCTCCTGGAAAGGCTTCTGTGCCTCACGTTGCGGGTGGAACTGCGTGGTTTGACACAGTCCCATTACAGCCATCTTCTTCCCTCTAATTTGGCTCATAACGGATGCAAAGTCCTCCTCCGTAATGAAGAACCATTTGCCGCGGTAAAAAGCAACCTATCTAAAAGCCGATATATTCTCCCCCACGTTCACCCAGTTAGAAATCCCCGGTTAGAATTTCAGCTTGCACTTGAGAACGCGTCTCTTTTGTCCTGCCTGACTTTACTGCAGAAAAGCCTCCTTTTGCCTCCCATTTCTGCACTGGGTGCCATCTTTAATGATGATGTATGGGTGTCCTTTCCCTCAGCGGTGCTGTGGGGAGGGGGTCAAACATGTGACACCGCCAGCATGTGTATCAACAGCAAATTATAAACCGTGTCAATCCAAGTTAATGCAAAGCTGTAATCCTCTTTAACAAGAGATCAAATCAGTGCCATGAGTTATGTTCATTCTGTAATCTGATAAGAAATAGAGTGAGCCTCTAATAAAAGAGTAATGAGAGCCCTTAATGATGCTGTTAAAAGGTAGCGCCAGTTAAAATATTGCTGTTGTTCCAGCTGATTAGATCACTGTTGCATATTTGCACAATCTTGTTTTACCTGTCAGAATAACCTGAGTCGTCTTGGGAGATAAAGGTGTTTGGACCCAACATCTGTGTCCTTAAAGAACGTCTCTCCTGCAAGTTACCATCCTCCAGAGGTGAAATAATGATGTTCATCAAACGTAGCAGTAATTTGATATTATACCTTTTTTTAAAGTGTCTGTGTTTAGTCTCTGTTCCACACACACGTACAGTGCAGAGATCTGAAGATCTATATATCAAAGCTGACAGAGAGATATAAGAAAACCGAAATCCACACACAGATCTTCTTCCCAGGAACACAGACGTTACCTGACCTTGCCACAGCTAGGCTGTTTATAGGATCCACTCCTGCAGATACGGCAACTCTGCCCGTACTGAAAATACGCTCACTTGCCTATGGACCTGCAGGCCTTCAGTGGGGATCTCTGGCCTCACTTTGTCCATAAAGAAACACATCTGCCTAGCTCAGGAGCTTTCTGCGAGTGCACAGATGTCTGATCTCCTAAAAACGTGAGGCTGTTCAGAGGTAGGCCAGCTGAAGGTGACTGCACGGAAGGTCTGGGTTCAACTACAGCTCTAGCCCAGACCTGCTGTGTCACCTTTGGCAAGGCACTGAGGCTCCTGACTCATGGATTTCTGGACCCAAATGCCTTTGGAGATAGGGGCTATCATTCCTCTGTGCCTCATTTCCCAAAGTGTAAATCAGAGAAGCCTGGCATCTTCCCAACTCTGTTGCACACGGTGGTACTGAAGGATGATTATATTAAAGATTACACTATGCTAGATACTGGAGCAACGGGCTCAGCGAAGTACCCCAGGTCATGAAGATGGGAAAAGGAAAAGTGTATTTCAAGGGAACCCCAAGAAGTGGCACCCACATGATGCCACCCTCAAACCCAGGCGAAATCACAACCAGAGAGAGATCAACCCTATTCTAATCCTGGGTAATTCCTGCCCAAGACAGCTACCCTCTCCTCTGGACAACCACCGCAGCGCACTTACATTCAAGCTTTCGCCTTCAGGTTCCTCGTCTTAGGGCAGGCCCATTTACATAGCAATGACCTTGGACCGATTAGAAAAACCTTGGCCCAAGAGTACAATAAATGTATTTAAGTCTATAAACATATACCCCAAGATAACCATAAAAATAACTTCCAGTGTATGTTTTAAAATACTACCAAAGAGGGGTTAAAATAGAGGAGGGCTCGAGGCCACCAGTGTCCCACACATTACAACGTAATATATGTGAGCGCAAGGTTAAACAGCCATGCCCATGCGTAGGGTGCATGAAAAACTGGCAAGTGGAAGATTAATTGCCTGCACGAATGCTATTATTCCAACCAGCAGCAAGAATAAGAAAGGAAGTGGCAGTGATGTTGACAAAGGCAGTTATTGTACTTGTACGTTTCTTTTCTCAAATTCAGGCTGTAAAACAATTCTGGAGTGACTGTTCATCCCCTTCTCCATGCAGCGCTCAGGCTGCTTCTCCTCACACGCATTTGCTCTTTGTTTCCCCAGCCAGCGGCAGTGGCAAGTGATAAACTCGACGTGCCAGATTCCCAGAAGTCCTGGGCATCCCACAGCCATGACACCACCAACCAGGGACCTTCAGGTGAGTGCCAGCAGTTCAGTGCACTATTTTAAGGTCTCTGCGCAGCCAGAGTAGTGTAAAATGGCTCAAATGTACAGGAGAATCAGGCCCCAAATGTATTCTTAGGCTGCATTAGCTAAATATACAGAAAACATATTAAATATACAGAAATTAATTAAATATTAATTCAATATACAGAAAACAGCAAGGTATTACAGTGATACACAGACTCGTGCCTTCAAAAGCACTTACCGCAAGCAAAGCAAGACAACAGTCACAGACAACTCCCCTCTGCTTTTGCCCCAGTGACGAAGGGCTTGCGCAGTTTGTCACCGGGAGTGAGGACTTGGCACAGCCGAGGAAGAACCAGAACTACACCACCACTCGCACCCCCGGACTCTACGCCATCGCCCCAAGCTTCTGCCCATCCACGGCTGCACGTACGTATTTTTTTAATTGGCATTTTCCAGGTATCTACCTGCCACTGTAGCCACTGGTAGAACTTAAGGGGAATGTTCTGCCAGCTCTGTTTCTACAACCCTTTTTTATATACAGCTCACTGACACTTTAAAATTTCTCACACGACAACACAGAGCGCCCCGTTGTTCAGATGTGTATTTATTTTGGGGTCATGCCTTTTAAGTGCCTGACCAGAAAAAAAAATGGCTCAGAGCATGATCACATCACTGTGAAGTGTATACTTGCATTTTCAATCTAGTAATTCACACTTGCAAACAATAAAATTACCTTCTTCTGTCACAAAGGAAAGCTGTTATCATTACTGCTTCCCTCTCATGCGTACAGCCTGGTCCTTTCTTTTTAATTCACCTGCAGTTTAAAGCAGACGTTGAATTCTTCTTGCCTTGTCCGGTACAGCTGTGTGCTGCTAGAGAGGTATTATGGCCCATGGCAAGTGCAGGGGCATTTTAAATGGGGATGTGAAGTGACCCCTAGAGAGTGGCTATGATGTTCAAAAAAATGACTGATAGCAGCAGATATCTTCATTTTGGGAGAGTTGAACCAAAACACCTACAGAGGCCTAATTTTCCGACACTGGCCGCTCCAGTATTTTGAATATGTTTTATGTCTGGATGCAAACACAAACGGTGTAAACTAGGGAGGAAAGGAAGGAAGCCAAGCTAAGTAACGCCCAGGTTTTCAGTGTGCAAAGCAAGAATGCCTGCCCAAACGTGGAAGGGCTGCTGCAAAAAGGAAGCAAGAATCTGTTCTTAAAGCCCACATTGAACAGGACAAGAAATAATGGGCCTAAATTACAGCAGAGGGAAATTTAAGCTCAACATTAGGGCTAAACAATGCCAAAGCACATCCCGTGGGGAAAAAGCTGCAGAGAAACTGCTTAAGGAAGACTGTAATGCCTGCAACAGGCAAATGTAAGGCATATTTTTTGTGTTACAGGTAACCAGCAGGTATTTTGGCAAACGGTGAAGAAAGCTTAGGCTTCTATTTGTGTGTCTGTCTCTTGTCTGAAACAAAAGCTTTCCTATGTATGTTAAAAAATGAAATGATACTACTACTATTACTAAACCACTGTTTTTTACAGGCACTTCTCAACAGCAGAGCTCCGTTGCTCAGAAGGGGAATCAGAGTCACAGAAACCCAGAGCGACCTGCTCAAGGTCATCCACGAAGCCACTGGCAGAACCAGGAACAGAACCTGCCCAGCCTGAGTCCGGCATTGCCCCATCCGTGTCCAGGGTTTGCTTTGAAAGCCTGATCTTGGCAGAGTGGGATACAGCTGCCCACATGGTACGACCCTCAGGCACGCTTGCTGGTGTGCGAACGCATCAACCAACAGTCTCGCTCTAGACGGCTAAACCAACATCAGGAGATAAGTGAGGAAAATGCCATTAACAGAAAATATGGCGGGCCTCCAAAGTGACTAATAAACTTAATGTAAGAAATAAGTTCCCGCAGTCAGACAATAAGCAGCAGCAGCTGCTGCCACGCTGCTGCCACCAAAGACTCAGTAAAACATGCAAGCGATGTAATAACCCGCTCAATGTGGAGAAAAACCCCAGGAGACATTTTCAGTAAACCAAATGTCAAACGCTCTGTCCCTACCACAATGATAACTATGTCGACACAGCGTACCGTAGATAGCATCCTATTAGCTCTAATAGCTTCTGAGGGTCAGCCAGACCCTGTGCAGTTTGTGGTGGACTCAAGGTGCCTCCCGAGAAGCAGGGGGAATAAGGGTTATGGAGATGGCAGCCAGATGAAGTGTAGCTGAGGCCCGAGAAGGCTGTTGTGCAGAATGACTCCGCTGTCCCAGCTGTTCCGATGCACTTCACGTTTGCATTGACTTGCTGGAGGATTTTGGCTTACAGAATGCATTTTCTATGCAACTTTTGGAACACAAGTGAGCGCGGCGGACTGCGAAGGAGGAGGCAATGTCACCTCTGGGGACAGCAAACATAGTGTAACTCCTAGATTATTAGCATCAGCCTCACTATTTTTTTTTTCACCTTCCTCCCCCTCACCCCCCCCCCCCCCCATGCAAGCTGAGCTTGCCTTCGTTCTGGGGACAGAGCAGGGGTCTGTACGCCTGCCTAACCTGTACGACAGTGCAATATGTATCATACGCAAAAAAGGACAGACACCCTAACCTCATTCAAAATTCTCAAAGCGTAAGTAATAACCAGTCAACTGGACATAATACTAAGATAAATACTAGAGTCATGGGTATTATTAATGCATATGGTATGAACTGGTTCTTCCTAAACACACATATGCCACCTGCTAATTACCCTCAGACAAAAAGATGTGGGGAATGAACAGCACATCCCAGAGCAATTTCTACAGGATGGTACGACCCTACTAGGAATGTGTGTCTATCCTGCCCCATGTTTTCTTTGGGGCTTTCCAAAACAGCAAAGACTCCAATTCCATACGGGTAAGGAGGTCCTTGCCAGCTGGGAAGCACAGAGAGCTGCTGCCTCAGGCCCTGCACAGCAGAAACAAAAATGCACTTGGTTATTTGCTAAATAAGCAAAAGTGTGTATGTCTAATCTCACAGTGCCAAAGCCACTTGTGTCCCTCTCTTCCTATGACCCAGGTAAGGGGGTGGAAGAACTGACCAGCTTATAGGGGTGGAAGAACTGACCAGCTTATATGGCTGGAGGCATAGCTTTCTTCACCCTACACATCCGACACATTTATTTTTGTGGCGAGAGGATCTAGACAATAGTCAGAAATCAGAGCAGTTTTCTCACTTGAAAAAAAAAGAAAAAAAGAAAGAGTAAAGAAACTATGAGAAAGATGCATGATGAAACAGCACAGGTCTTATTATGGACACAAAACATCTTAGTGCCAGCTTACTGGTGAGCTCTCATCCAGAAGTCTGTGCAATACCCCAAAAGGCAACAGTCTAGGAACAGCAGGTATTTGGTTTCCATTTCGCAAACAGACAAATGACATCTCTCTCTCTTGCACAAAGCACAAACATGTTCCACCACCCAGGGGAAAGATGTTTCTCAAGCCTTCTACATCCATTCACTGGAAAAATTATTCCACCTCCTTCCCACAAAAAGCTCAGCATTTTGAGATTTAGTTTAAAAATGTAATACTTAAGAAATATGGGTGTATATGTAGAAAAACTACCTAGCAACTATGCATAAAACTTCATTGATATTTTCTTTACTAATTAGCACATTAAAACTTTATAGTCTTCCAGTAAAATTCTTCACTCTTTAAATAGACATAAACACAAGCAACATTTAGGCCTTGAGTGAATCTTGACTGAACTATTCCAGTTATTAACTGATTTAAGAAAATGCATACTAAACAGAATTTAGAACAGTTGCCGTATCTGTCAAAAGACAAGTTCTTTCTAAGTTTCGATTATACCTGACGACACCAGATAACTCAGTTGTCTATTTCCAAAATAATTCCATAAAACTAAAAGATTTCAAAATCGGAAGCGTTTTAAAGCAGGAATCAAAATGTAGGTACTGAGATTTATGAAAATTTCTTGTTTGGTGTCACAGTAATTACAGAGTGGAAGCTCAGCCAGACTGCCTGGACAGATGTGACCAAGACACCCAGGCTATGATGCCAGTGACAAATGGTTAACTGATAAGAAGAAATGGAGGGGGCGACAGACTGAAGAACAGGTCAATATCATGCTGTCATGAAGCCATTTGAGAAACATAATTAATCTATTACTCACCTGGCATCATCATTCATTGTACAGTGGTCAATAGGTGCCATGAAGCTCACCAGCTTGCTATGGACGTGATACCTGAATAGTGCAGGAAATCAGCAGGCAGCACATTAGTAACTATTAATGAAAAGGAAATGTTGCTGCTTGATTAGAAACATACCGGCCCCTGAGATGCAAAGCCCTGCCTTTCCCGGTGGCTATCTAATGAGTCACTAGTTGTAGCCGGCAATTCCCCCTCCCTTCCCTCCTCCTCCTTTCTTATAACATGGACACAAGAGTAATCAGACGATACAATGAACCGAATAGCAAGCAAATCCTTTTTTGTTGCAGCTAGAAAGAGGACATACAGCATCCATTAACTGTGTGCCACTACCTAATCAGACTCCCAGACAGACAACCCTGAAAAGTCAGAGACAGAGAAACAAGAACTCGTTTTCAGCCTTCTGTTCAGCTGGTGTCTTAACCACCTTCTGGAATTTGTGCCCAAAGAGCCCACTGCAGGCAGCAGAAGCGTCAGAGCATCAGACCTTCTCCAGCATCCATCTGCTATCACTTTTCCTTGCTCTGTGGTGTCTAGGGCCCTAAAGGATACCAAAGTCCCACTCTGCTAGCCATACTCGTAGTTGGAAAGTCTTACCCTGAATAACTTACAAATGGAGCATGTAAAAACAGGCAAAGGAAGAGACAGGAAAAAGACCTGTGCAGAGAAGAGATGGGGCATGTCCAAGGTGATACACTGCTGCATCTGTCAGCTTCTGATCCACCAAAACATTTCTGCAAGCTGTACTGCACCTCCACAGGATGAGAGAAAATGGCCTCAAGTTGCGACAGGGGAGGTTTAGATGGGGTAATAAGAAATTTTACTTCACTGAAAGGGTTATCAAGCATTGGAACAGGCTGCCCAGGGAAGCGGTTGAGTCCCCATCCCTGGAAGTATTTAAAAGACGTTTGGATGAGGTGCTTAGGGACATGGTGTAGTGGTGGGCTTGGTAGTGTTAGGTTTACGGTTGGACTCGATGATCTTAAAGGTCTTTCCAACCTACACGATTCTGTGATTCCAGATATGGGATCCCCTTCCCGCTTTCCACACTGGGCTAGGAACTTGCGGTAGCTTTTCATGACTTATATTCAAGGACCTGACATATAAAATTTAACAGAGTGCTGAAAAACTCTGAAAAAGTGGCTTTAAACCCTAGTGTCTAAGGGCAGGGGCTTCCAAACCAATGGCTTTTGGTGTACACTACCATGCTGCCTACCCAAGTTTGAAATGTTTTATCCAAGCTGCTGCTATTTTTAGAGCTTGACAAATAGCAGGCAAAAGGATTCACAACCATTTGCCCAGAATCACCTTTCCACTCTGTCACCTCTGCACTCCCTTTTGTTTGCTTATGCAGGAACATTCCCTCGAGGGGATTTTTAGCTCACAAGACTATTTCAGAATGACTCTTCAGGCACAGCACACGCTCCCCCTCACACAAGGGCTTCTCCGCACAATCAAGTCTTTGTCACTCGTAATGGAAGGAACTGCCCTGGTCTGACGCTGTAATGACTGAGTCAGGGAACAGACATAGCCATGCAGGGCTAGTACTGCAACAACCAACAGGTCAATAGGCTGGACTATGAAATAGTTTGCTTATGAGACATTAACAACTGATGGATTCATAGAGATCAAAGCTTATACAGGGCCAGTCTGCACAGTGGCAAGGAGACTTAGCAATTCTAATAAATGCTCTGACCCAAGTTGTTTGTCCAGAACTAATTACTGTCACATTTTTTTAAATCGGGACTTTAAAAATCCCAGTCTAGCAGATATAAAATATTTAATTTCATTCACAGAAAGACATCCCATGCAGCACAGGACCAGAAATCACTGACAGGAAAAATAGGTGTGCACACATCACTCCTTCACATCTACCTCAAGAAAAGGCATGTCCTAGCAAGGGACAGCAGAGTTCTAGGCACCACGTTTCTTAAGCTCGACTGTGGAGTTTTAGGATGAGCTCACTTCCCCTCTTAGTGCCCCAATTTCCCTGTCTATGAAGGGGACAGGTACTCATGTCAAGCAGAAGGTCGACTGCTTTTGAAAGCACTTGAAGATCCTCAGACCCTACAATAAACAAGCAGATCTCATCCAAACATGCTATAACATTGAAGGTTTGCTAAAGGATTACTAAAAAGGAAGAATTACGGAGACAGATGAAACTTAGTACGTGACGCTTTGCTTTCCAGGATCAAAAAGTCCTTCATGAAAACAAATCTAAGCACTGCTGCCCCCATTTTAGAGAAGGAAAAAGAAGAACAGAGGATAAGTGATCTGCTTGGGGTGACACTTGATTCTCTCAGTGAAGAACCAACTATTTAAAAACACCCATTTGGGCTCTACTGGACTATTCTGAAAAGATGCTGGAGCTTAACTGCATGTTAATCCTAAACACAGACAATGACCCTTTTTTCTTTTATTGATATTTTCCCTGCAGGGTCAGTGCAACTTTTATTTAAAGAAGAAAAAAAAGGCACCTAAGATCTAAGAGGCAATCGACTTGGCGAGATAGCTGATCTCTCAGGAATGCTGAAGCGCACAGATTGCACACAATGAGAGACTTCCCCATTATTCCTGGAGGTTTACGAGTCTGACTCAGTTGTGTGATGTTGTCAGTAGTTTTGACTGAATCATGAATATATCCAATTATGTGTGATGCTGACAGAAAAGAATATTGATAGTCAATAATTATAGGCTTTTCAGGCCAACAAAGTAGCTCTTCCCTCTTTTAATAAATTATCTTATGACATCTATCTTAAAAATTGCTATGCCAGGCCTGACCCAGACTGACTCCACTGACTTTCTATCAGATGCCATCTAAACTCACGATTTATAGTTTACTCACAAAAGGATGGTTAATGTTGCGGATTTTTCAGGAAGCAGTGCAGCTTTTCAGCATGCCTCCCTGCCACAAACACCTCCTCCGCTACAAATCATGCAGTCATGCTAAACTCAGGGAGACTAATATATCTGCTGTGCAAAGGGGAAAAAAAAACCCTATCCTCCCCAGACTGCTTCCCTTTCCACCCTACTGCGTGGAAGATTCTTCCACTGGAAACACAAGGGGAGAGATCAACCCAAATTAGTGATCCAGGAGTCAAGATGTGAAATGCTTTGACGCTAAAGCAAGCTGCGATGGGACTTACAAAAATAAAGAGAGATTAGATACCGAATTCCAGTTGACAGTCAGTGGGAAATAGACATCTACCTCACTGAGGCATTTCTGCACATCTTCCCCTGGAGCTGCTACCCACGTTTTAGTCAGCTAAGTATATATTGCACAAGAGGTGTTTATTGGCTTTCACTGGAAATTATGGCCCCAAATCACTTAGGGACATTTGAACACCTCTCTGCAGTCTTTTCTGAGACCAATGAACGCTCTTGCCAAGACCGATCTGGGCAATGCTCACAGGCTGCATCCAACCGAGTCTGCTTATTCTACGCTCAGAAAACATTAAGATTCCCCAGTGGATGCTCCAGAGCAAGACACCTTGCCCTAAAAGGCATGAATAAGCCTACCAATGCACCCCAGAGCCAACCCAGCGCAGTCAGACTTTATTTGGCAAAATGAGAACTTCTTGCAGCAGCTGTCACCCACCGGATTCTCCTTCCTTTACTGGCTTTTCTGTCCACTTTCTTCTTTATTTTGCTTCGTAACTTCTGGATGGCCAGCCATTGCCTGAGGAATGCAGAACGACAGTTACACAACTTTTAGAGACACTAGGAACATGAGCATTAGGTACACTGGGGCCCTTCCCAGCCCTTCTACCTATCGCATTTGCACAAATGAAGGAGGTCAGAACCTCAGGGAAACAAGTACGAAACTTCAAGTGCCCGTGGTACTGCTTCACTCCACAGACTTGGCATTTAAACAGTAAGCGTTTCTCCTGGCTCCGGCCACAATGGGACACGCAGAGCAGACCTGCTGATCCCGATGAGACCATCGCTGTTCAGTGAGAATATTCTACCTGCAGGGAAACCCACAGAGGCCACAAGCTTGGCTCTGTTTTTCATGCCTTCTTGACTATTTTTAGGAATCTTTAGAATTAGGAATAAAATCTTTACAAAATATAAATGCTAAAATCTGTAAAAAATGTCTTTACAGGTACTGCTTGTTTCAGCCTTGATTACTAGAATGACTTCTGGTTTGCATATAGAAAGCCCGTAGCAGAACAGATGGTCTGCCACATCCTAAACTGATTCTTTAAGTGAGATAGGTTATGCTAACTTCATGAACAGAATTACCATGATGCAGTAGATGCTCTGAATTTATTTCCTCCCTCAGTTTTGCAAAGTATATTGCAAATTATAAGCAAGTATTTCTCCCCACCACCTCTGACTTAAACCTGGCAAATCTAGCAAGAAGCCCTATATAATGCTCCAACTATTACTACACAAAACTACAAAAGAAAGAAAAGCAATAAAGGCTTTCAGAAAGTGCTGTCCGACCCCTGGCTGTATTTAGAAGGAAGAGCTCAACTCCTCAAACAGAACTTCACCAAGTCAAAGCAGTTTTCAGCAGGGGAAAACTTCTACTAGTTATAAATATTTTTTTACGAAAACAGGCGTCATCTTACCTGATTTATACAATGAAAACTCGACATCAGGGAAAAAAATCTAGCAAAATCCAATTACTGCAATCTTAATATAATCTTAATTACTGTAATCTATTTTATTGTAAAGTCAGATAAATGTACACTGTAATCACCACTTAAATGTAATTTTGTCTATATCATGTTAAATTATAGTGAATAGCTTTCCATAATATTCCAGACATACACAAAATAAATTTGACACATTGCACTAAAATTTGGGTAATATTTTACAAGGATAAAAGTTATTCCACCATCACAAAATTTCCTAATGCATTTTCTCCCCCTCCGCATACACATATCCCCATAGCACTTTTTCAGTGGAGAGCCCTACTCCAGCATTTTCAGCCTTCCCCTGCTTTTACACTTTTCTAAATTATAGCCCATGGCTATTTAAATGTACACTGTTCATTAAGTGGTATTTGGAAGATTCTTCATTTTCTAACTATAGAATTAAACAGAGAAATAAGAGCTTCCCTGCATGGAATTCTACTTTACTTCTGCACGCAGGAAATGTTCCCTGGTATTTTACAGCAGGGAGAGTGCATACACAGGAATTGCTTTAACTGATCTCACAACAGAAGGTTTGCTCCTCTAAAACAATGAGAGATCAGAGCTCATAATGAGAAAAGGCCAAATTTCAGCAGCGGGCAGTCACTTTGTCGAGTTCCCCCTCGCTAGGGTCGGTTAAGACACCCCTCTATGGATTCCCTTTGTGCTGCCTGAACCACTGAGAGACAGAAATATCCAAAGTCTGGAACAAGCCTTTTATAACTGGAAAGTATCTTCAGGGGATCGCAGACAAACCAGGGCACAGCTCAAAGGCTGGCAAACTCTGAGTCAGACAGTGTGATCCATAACTAAGGAATATGTTACAGAGGATGACTGTTCTGACTAATGGCATACTGTTTTATTAATTTGTTATGCAATTTCTTACACCCAGATGCTTTCTCCAGAGTAATTCAAAATTTTGCCCTCCTCAATGAACTGGACTGGAAGCCCACAAGTAGTTTTGCACTTCTGGACTGGAATGCAGTGCTGGGGTGAAGCTAGTGATGTTACAGACAACTTCCTACTTACCTGCCCATTGCTACCTGGTCATTGGAGTCCAATGAAGTGGTTTTACGTTCTATAAGTTCTCGAAGGAGCTACAAGAAAGACAACAATCCCATTTAAAAGCACAGTAAAGACATGTTAATGCAAACAGGCTCACAGGTTTCTCAGAAGACTTAAGAAATTAGCTGCCAAGTTCCCAAGGGAACCTGTATGCCTCATTTCTTGAAACTCCCTAGAGAACCCCAAGCCAAGAACCAAGGCTTTTTAACATTTCCTCTGCACAAAAGAGTTTTCCAAGGGAAACAGCTGATATCTCTGAAAAGGTTCAAGCAAGAAAGCAGAACCCTATGTTAAAAGTGTAAGTAACTGTAGATCATCCCCCTCTTCCAAAAAGGTCCCCACAGAATATGTGACTGGGGCATAACACTGAAGGCCACTACAAAGAGCTTCTGTATAGAAGCTCTATAATGTAAGTTCATTTCAGATGGATCTAGGAATAATATAATCTTCCTTTCAACACATCATGGTTTATTTAGGTGACATGTAGCACCATATCATTCATCCGAAGAGAATCTAAAAGGGTATGCAGAGCCAGAGGGGCACGACTTAGCAGCACCATGGTCCAAGCACAAGGAGCCCCACATGGGCGAAGCAAACTGATGATCTTCAGTCCAAGCAATGGCAAAGGACTGGAATCCCTGGGGACACTGCAAAGCCCCCTCTGGGATTGTCAGACGGCGCAACCATTCGGTAACTGCTTGTCCCAGGAGCCCAGAGCAAAGTGTACAATCCCACAGCCGGCAAATAGGTGGCAAGCCTGGGGGGATGCGAGCAGCGAAGCCTGACAGGAGATGGTCATTTCTCACCTGGAGGGGCAGAATTAAGAACTCAGCTTGTATTTCAGAGGCCAGTACTCCTCCTTGGGCTTTTGGAAGGATAAAAAAGGCCTGAATCTTCACAGGCTGTTGTGTACACAACTCCCATGGGCAAGAGATGTAAGGCAGGCAGATCTGCAGGAAGACCTCTGCCCCACAGGTCTCGCCCCACGCTTCGAGTGGGGAGGGCAGGGGGGAACTGAAACACTTCACCAAACAGAAGTCAAACATTGCTGGGCAGTAACGCTCGCCCTGAGGAACAGCACAGCAAAATAATTTTTACAGCTAGAGCAGGAACGCTCAAGCAGGCTTTTCTATTTCTTTTCATGTCCTGAGGGTTGGGTTTTGTCCTTTTTGCTTCCTGCAGCCAAAGAATATTGTGAACAGCCTTTTTGGATACTTGACCAGCACTGTATGTTTATCACCACTCACTGTAAATTGTACGTGCTGTGCCTTGGGTATTAGCCAACATATTAACACAAAGAACAGAAATAAACCCTCCGAAACTGAGGGGCACAGACTGCTTTCTAGATGCCAACATTTCACTGACTAGTGAAGTTACTGCCTCAGCTCAGAAAGGGCCCGAAACAGACCCACCTGGAAACCAGAGGGTACAGGCAATTCCACAACGATGCTAGAGAAGAAAGGATGAATGACGTTTTTCCTCCACCCTATACTTTCGCTCAAGTTGGAGAGCTGGACTGCAATGGTCAATCGAGGTACAGTAACAGTCACGGAAAGCAGGGCTTGGGGAGCAGCCATGGTCCTGGCTATAGTCTTCACCCGGCCCAAGACAGCACGCACAGGCAAGGCAAGAGGACAAGAAGCTTCACACGCTCCCGGCAGCCGGGGACGTGTATGAGAAAAGACCAGCTCAAGTGAGACGACGGCATTTCTGAGCACAGCTTAGCTCCTGACTACGACTGTGCGCAGAGCAGCCTGCCCTCAGACGGCTTCCCAGGCACCGATGCTGCCCCACCGAGCGCAGCTGACACCAAAAGCGGTCCCGGGCACAGTGCTACGTGAGAAACTCGCTGACCCCCAAAGTTTCTGATCACTTAAGTACACTACTGGAGCGAGGGAGGGAAAAGGCATGCACCCCACAAAACAAAAATGCCATAAAGTTAGATGGGTATCATTTTACGACCCTTTTTTGTTTTTTCAAGTAAGAGACACTCAAGCAACAGAGATAATATTTATACCTGTCCACATCTTTCCTCTCCTTCAAGGCATACATCATATTACAAAAAGAAAAAGTGATTCAGGAATAATTAAAAACCTGCCATGACTTTTTTTCTATTTGCTTATTTTTGGAGATTATTACTGCAGCAATTACATGTAAAAATTCCAGGAAGAGAGGCCACTGGTTTATTATCACTAAAAAACAGCAAGCTGCTTCTCTGCCCTGCTTATCTGATTGATTCCCAACATCTTTCTGGCACACAATCTATCAGTTTATCTCTCCCACTTCATCACAGTCACTTCTGGCAGCTAAATACAAGATCCAAATCCAGTGTTACACAGACATACGACACAGTAAACCTATGTAACACCACTACTCTGTAAACAGCTGCCCTTAAGGCTAAGCAGAAATGGGATCTTGGTTTCTAGTCAATATTCTGTCAAAAGCAAGGTGGGAGGGAGGGTTTTAACAGCAGCGAGAAATGGTGCAGCAAGGTTTTAGTGGTTTCTTCCTATACCGGCAATAAGGTGTGTTTACTGTCTCCTCTTATCTTGCTTCCTTGGCACGATGCACAGAAAAATCTGCTGAGTAGTAATGGCAGAGGCTAAGGCACAAGAAGACAATAATGCACAGACGTCCTACGCTCCTAGAGAACTACGCAGCAAGACATTTTCAGCAGGACTTGCTCTTCCTGGTGGCCCACCAAATCCCCAGATGGGTAGACTAAGGAGTGCCGCCAAGGTCTTACAACTACGTCCACACTGGTTAGAAAGAGATGTATTTTTGGGGCAGGTTCCTAATGCTGCACCTGGGAAGTGGGCAGGATCTTGCTGGACAGGATCCCTCTCCTTTCGGCAAGGCAGCATTTCCCACGACAGCTGGGAAGGGCAAGGAGTTGAACCGTGTGCCGCTTCGCACGGTGACAGCAGGGATCCCGTTATTTGCTGGGGGGCACGTCCTCTCCTGCGTACAGAGGATTCTCTCACCAGAATTAGCAGGGAAAAGCTTTGTGCAGCAGTAGGAGACTAAACCCTGCTCACAGTCGTCTCCTCTGCGCTAACTAGGCCACCAGCCGATCAGCCATTAGTTGAGGCAGAGACGGTTTTGTTGACCTTGGGGCTGACAGTGAAATGTTCTTTCAATGCAGCGTCAACTGCAGGACCGGGGACGCTCCTGGGGAGAGGAGAGGGGGACAAAGATGATGGGGGAAGTAAAAAAAAGCAGGGACAAGAGGGAAATTAGGGAACAGAAATAAAAGCTGCGAAGCATCTTATTACATCTAAATAGTGTACGTCTTAAAGCTAAAGTTATAAATCATGCTAACAATGGTTACTAAAATAAAAGTGGATGTAGCCAGAGGCTACCACTGAAAAAGTCAGTCTAGACCTGCCTCGCTGCCTTTGGTCTTTAAGGATTTGATTAGTTTTTCCGCTTTCTAGTTCAGAGTCTTGCATTCAGCCCATGCTCCAGAGCCAGCTAGGGCTCAGGATACAGAATGAATGATAAATTCATTTACTGAATAAAGCAACACTGTTTTCACAGCACAAGACTTAAAACACTTCCGAAGCTGTAATATTTCATTAAGCTTGGCGATTCTGGTTAAAATTTATTAGTCAAAACAGAAAACTCTCATCAGACCCCATATATTCCATTAGGAGTGATATATGGTGTCTCCCAATGTCTAATTATTAACTAGGAAGTGTAAGTAAATCACTATCAGCATTAAGCCCTGATGTGTGAAGACAGAGTTCGAGTCAGGCAATTTCAGCATCAAAAGGCTTTGATTTGAAACATATCCTTTTTTGCTTTCCCTCCTTCACCTCTTCACATCTTCCCTGAACTTCAAAAACCTAAGCTCAGTCTCCCACGTAAATGAA
Source organism: Ciconia boyciana (assembly GCF_034638445.1). Lineage (NCBI taxonomy): Eukaryota > Metazoa > Chordata > Aves > Ciconiiformes > Ciconiidae > Ciconia > Ciconia boyciana. The sequence goes on along the minus strand of NC_132950.1, from coordinate 10,920,334 downwards.
CACAACTGCCTACCTGCAACAAAGGGCAACCACATCCAGCAGTCTGCAGCTCAACCACCAACTCCGAGCTGCTCCTACCGAAAGCGGGAACCAGGAGGACAAACTATGTGCAAAGCGGACAACGGGCAATAGTAAGCAGAAGAAAGTTGCTAACATCAGTTTCATTTGTCTTTGGAATGAAGCGGCGATGCTTGCCACGAGTGCTCCTGCGCACGGGTGTTTCTGAACTCAACAAAGCTTCGCTATTAAAACCAACCCCGTCAGACTCCCTAGTCACAACCAGGGACTACCAACCACCACAAGAAAAGCAGGCAGAGGTCGCGGAGGGCTGGGAGCGGATGGGAACTGATTCTCCCTCCTGTGTCCTGAGCATGCAAGAGAGCTTAAAGTCTGCAACCGCTAACAAAGAGCAAGGCAGAACATGTCCAAAGGCAAGAGCTTCAAAAGCCGTTAGTATTCACCTACCTTTGCTGACACCAAAGCCATTGTTAAAATTTACACTGGAGTCAATGATGTGTGCTTCCTAAAGAATTCACCTTAAAAGGACTCCCTCTCTATGCTAGTTAAAGAGATGCACACAAAGTACATTGTACAAAATTAGAGGGATTTAGAAATGCCATCAGGGTGTTGTTCAAGGGTAATAGAGATTCATTTCTCATTTTAGAGGTCAATTTTCATTTTAGAGGTTAGGTCTCATTTTCATGCACTATCTATCAGTGTTTCTAATACTACAGTTGCTGACCTTTCTGATTTGCAGACCCCTAAGAATTTCCAGTTGAGACAAAGAGCTAAGTATAGCTGAAATAAGCCTCGTGACAAAAGGCTCACTCTTCCTAGCCCTCACAGACCAATTCAGATTAATACCTCGCAAAAGTTGATCTATAGTATATCACAGGAAACAGTTTCGTTTGCAAAGCTTAGGAATGTAATCGGAACAAAAGAAACACTTTTTCTCTGATGTTATTAAAATCTTCAGAAAAGCCAGTAAAGGCACGGGTCATTTCTGCTACAGTGCATCAAAGCCACCTCCTCTGTCTTGCAAGTGGTGCTGCTGCCTTTGAATTCACCGAGTCAGGTACGCGAAGAGGTGAGACGCAGTCTCAGCCCGGCCATTGTGCTGGCCGCTGTACGAGGAAGTCAAACCAGTCCTATCGAGCTCCCCGCGCCAATAATAATATCAAACAAGGGGCCGACAATGTTCACTTTAAAACAGCTGTGTAGAACAATGGAAAAGCAGAACCTCGTACCGCTTCTGCCATCTTAGTCGCTTGCTGAAAGCAACAGCAACGGAAAAAGATTCGACTATCTGTGGATTCTGAAACAATGAGAAAAATGTGAGAAACCCAGACTTCAGGTTTACCGGCAGCTGCTTACCTTTACCAGAAGACTCTGTCACTCCTTGGCTAAAAAATACTCAGTTTATTAGGGAGGAACTCTAAAACATTTGCAAATTGCTTATGTGGACTTTTCTAGCTACATGTGTATTTGTTACTAGACACAGTAAACAAACAATTCCTGTGGTGTGAAGGTCTACTACCGGTGCTCCGCTCTTTTAACACAGAATCCTTTCAAAAGCTCAGGCAAGTTACCTTCATCCTGCCTCATAGAGCCGCAACATGACATGTCACATTGAAAAAATGTGTTACTGTTAAGTTATCTTTTAACAGTTTAAAAACCAGGTATTTTTTAACAAAATAACTGTAAGAAACAAAAACAGAGATGCCAAGTACAACTTGTCAAGTCCATGTAAGGAAGTAAGACTACAAACACTGAATGCTTTCCCTCTTTCCTAGTGAAAATGCAAAGTCACTCCTGAACAGAATGTTGACAAAGCTGCATTTTATCAATGTAATTTCAAGACTTTCTAATTTAATTGTTTTCTCCTTTAGTCTTTGGAGACACATGGTAAATCACATGAATTTTTCCTTCTTTTTCATATTTATACACCATACTATTATTTAAAACAGCATAAATTATGAAAAGGTTGCTTCTAGTCCAGGACTCATTCAGCATACGTTTTACACTGCATTCTGCCTGGATGTAGAAGCGAGCTGTTTCTTTTCCTCTCTCAAGCTTTCACACAGTAGTAGCGTAACACCATTTGGGTTTCTAGCAACACCAGAGAAAATCTAGACTACAGCTCAGATATTATTTTTAAATCCCCCTGAAACACTTTTTAAAAAATTTAACTTTCTGCAATCCGTTTATAATGTAAAAACCTAAACTGCAAGATGACATCACTGGACTGCCTCTTTTTAAAAAACATTTTATTAAAATTCAGTTTTGTAGAAAATAGGCATGGACTTGCGTATTTTCTAATAACCCATTAAGAGAAGTTTCAAATCAAGCTTTAAAATGTGTTATTAACCACCTACCCAGCCATTTGAAAGATACATGCCTGTGATAAGAGTATTGTATTGCCATTAACCTGCGGGACGGTTCGAGACATCTCTTATTCACACAAAACTCTAAATGCATCTGATTAAAGCCACAAGATCAGCTGTCCATATTAATCACTCACCAGTTTAATTAAGGTAAACCGGCTTGTCAGAAAGCCAGTCTTCTCTCTATTCTTCACCGTTATCGACTTTTAATAGTTCACTGGATTAGTCATTACTTGTTTATGGCATTACCAAATACCTGGGAGAGAAAACCACACTATGTGCCCAGGAAACTGCTTTAGGCCGACTCCTGCTTGGGACACAAGGAGAAATCTACCCCATCAGATAAAAGTTTTCTAAAAAGCCATACAATGTGATTTAGACACAAGTACAACCCAGAAGAGAAAAAAAAGGGTTGTTCCTTAACAAGAAACTCCGAGTATCTTAACAAGAGATTCAGACTTGGGAGTTCATTTTGTGGTTACTCAGATTAACGCAGGCATTCTGGACACTAAGCTAGGAAAAAGGAATTTAGTGAGATTTCTTGCTCCCTTGTAAAAGCCACATCTTTCACACGGAGTGGGCAGGCACATACAGTGCCACGCCACACGGGACAACATTACAGAAAGTTACGAGTCCTACAATTAAACAATGTTCTCTACAGGATCAACTCCTTTCCTAAGTAGTTAGGGTATAGATAAGGAAGGGAGCAGGCCTCCTCCTCACTACTCAAGCGTGCTCACCTTGGGAGTAAATGCCAGTCCGTAACCGTTCATTCCAACATACCGCAGTAGCTGGGGGACGACAGTCCTCCCCAGCCCACTGGCAGTCCTGCCTGGCAAACTGCTCCCATCTCTTCTTGCAGACTTCAGCGTTTCGTTGAATGTTCCCCATCCACTGTGGCTCTGCTCAGCTTCTGAAGTCGTGGTGATCACAGACAAGACTGATGATCGCGGGTTGTTATAAAACGCGATGACACACAACATAAGCAAAACCAGGGGGAGGAGGGAGCAGGAGAGCGGAAAAAAAAAGGGATCATGTATATTCCTAATTCTCCTTAGGCATACCTGCTGCCATCAATGATGGACATTTGTTCTGGGAAGAGCTGCTACCAGTGGAACGCTTAGCATATGAACACTAACCTAATTCCTGTTGGAAATAAACCAATTTCCACTCTCTCCTTTACTAGAGGAGTATTTCAACCTAATAATAAAATCTCCACTGTAGCATGTCAGACCAGCAGCTCTCTGGTAGCAGGCTGGAATTTTAAGTCTTAATGCAGCAATATCAGCTGTAATGAATTCTACGTAAATATGACTTCCAAAAATAAAAAGCCTTTTTCTTTCCTTAAAACCATGTATGAACGAGAGTTTGGAAGCAAAGGAAATGGGGTCTAGCCTCTCACTGCTGTCAGTAATGAGGATCCTTCTGAACCACTTTAACTATTCCCACCCAGTGCAACCTAAATAAAAGTATTTCACTTGCATTATTCAGCTCAGCTTTACATTACCATTCAACATGGGCCAGCTCAATAAAAATTGTAACTGCTTATAAAACAACTGAAGAATATTAGAAAAGGCAAAGTGGGATGAACAGACAGAACAGAGTTAAATCCTGAATCGTTGTAAAATTCCACCAGCCCCACATGATGAATTCCACCGAATACCAAGACCTGGACAAGAAAATTGTTTTTCCACAGGAAAAACAGATTCATTCAAGAGTTTTGTATTATAATCTATAACAAAAGAGTATAGCTCTTATTCCGTTATCATTAACTTGTGCACATTCGTCAGATCTCATTCATTTTTACTTGCTTAATTTCACACTGAAATATATAGGAAGTTGGTTTCCAATGTCCTTCTTTATCTGAATGTTTACCTTTAATAAACCATACGCAGAAATCAAAATAAACTAATCAGTATCAAATGTTATTTAGAAAAATTAAAGTGATACTAAAAAAAGCCTGGATCTAAATTTAAATACAAGGAAAAAAGCACCCATTGAAATGTCCGCCTATACTTTGCAATAAGTATTATGCACAGAGGTCAGAGTTTCTGAGCAACCTCAGCTCCAACAACCAGAGACGTTGCTGCCGATTAGTCCTGAAGAACCAGTTCCCTTTCTACATTTTATTTATATATGTACATCCACACACGCAATCGCACACGCACACAAAAGCACTGCACAGTTATGACCCATCTGAAAGAAAACACATTCAGCGTATTGTCAGCGCTCTATTGTAATGCACTCTACCCTTTCTGAATGCAACGTTCAGCTTCAGCTTACCACCCCGACAAATAAAGGAAAGCACTTTATGAAACCCATTTAATTGGGAGGTGACAGAAAACATACAGCCATTTTCTTTAGCCTTATCGCTGAATTGGCTTCAGCTCCAATCTCTGCCAAATCCCACTCAACAGAAGACATTAACCAGGTCAGCGGAACAGGTGCTGCGCGGTGTCTGGCAAGGGGCTGGCATCCCCACAATTACTTGCACACAATGAAGCAGTAATCTTTACAGATCATCTCTCCCAAGGAGCATATTGGGGATGGGAGGAGAGGAGAAGGGAGGGAGGGAGAGAAGGAGGGAGAGGAGGAGGGAGGGAGGGATAAAAAAAAAAAACAAGCAAGAAAGGAAAATGAATGTGTAGCTGCCTCGCGGCTCAGCAGATGTCTGTGCGTGATGTACGAGGCTAGGATAAGCTGTCGTAGCCCGCTGCCAAAGAGTGGTAAGTGATTAAAGCCTCCACCAGGCTAAGCACCATATTTAGAGTCTATGGGGTTTCGAAAGTTGCACCCATTCCTTGCTGTGCTGCCAGATGTTGTTGGCTGGTCCTGCTCCTATTCACTGTGCGCGGGAGGCAGCAGTTGGTACAGCAAAGAATGCAATCTGGAATGTTTCTGGAGGTGCCGTACATTAAAATGGTGTCACCCATCCTTCACCTCTACCGAATGCTGAAACAACTCCAATTTGCTGCCACTTCCCTCTTGGGAAATGGCCAAGATACAGTTGTGCCTGGCAGACCCATTTGTTTTACTCAGGTGATTCTCTTCCCTCAATGACCTCTATTAGTTTAAGTTTTAATTTAGATTAACCCCAGCACCCCAATTAACCAGTGAGGGGAAAAGCTAAGCTGTGACTAGTCATATTTCTGAAATCACGATTTATCGAAGTTAAAGTTATTAGAAGGAAAGACGGGCCATTCATCTATTGCTATTTTTCTTTTTAAAATTTAACATTTCACGGCCAATAAGCACCTCCCCTGCATAGGTCCACGGATTGTCAATCACAGCTATTTCTCCTCGCCCGCTTCACTGTTTTGTTATACTAACTTAATTTGTTCTGTGTTCTTAGGGTCCACTTGGCCCCCAAAGCTGGGCTTCTGGTCCACTTGGCCCCCAAATTCCACCCCAGTATTATGTCACTGTGTTACAGATTTGGCCTCTTCAACCACTGCTGCCAACAAGACAGACACTCTCCGATCTCCATTTTAGAACCTACACAGATGAACCCAGCATCTTCTCCTGCCCAAGAGATGCTGCTCAGTTCACAGCAATACTAGCAGAGATGCTCTTACAATAAATACACAGACTGGAGAGGAGCTAGCTTGGAATACATTCCTGGCTCTGAGGCAGGCTGCCTTGAATAGATCCCTCACAAACATTAAATATTCAAATCGTCCTAATTCTTCACTGGGTGAGGTCTACTGCAAAAATTTTCTTGGACATCTACAGCAGTAGGGTTGGAAGTGTGTTGAAAACTTTCTTGGAGGGGAAAAAAAAGGCAGCATTAAAGTTCTCTGCTTCCTATCCGTAAAACACAGATAAGAATTACTAATTTAATACATCTTTTTATTCATCTTTAGTCCTGGCTCTGTACACAAAGCCCCAAATTTTGAAAGTATTCAAATGCTTCTGGTTAAATCAGTTATCAGAGCACAGTCACATGGCAACAGCTCTCTTCCACTGCCCTAACACTTTACTAGCCACTGTAATAACTATTCAGATCAGAAATTTCTTCCTTTCTGATGATATAATGATATTCGTTTAGTCCTGAAGTTAAAGCTCTCTGTGGATCATCAGAGCAAAACTAGTTTTTCGTGCACTGGGGAAGGACTTACAGTGAATCATACTCCTCAATATATGGTAATTTCAGTATTTCATAAAGCTGGCACTGTCATTTATTAAATAAATTACAGGCACAAAGATTCCCTAAGCTGCGGCCTCCATGCACTGGGTGCAGATTCCTTGTTTCTAAGAACTTTGCAAATAAAAAGAATAACTGGCCTAAATCCAAGCTGGCACAACTCCAAGAAAAGTGCTAGAGAAGCCCTGCAGCTTTTTCATTCCGTAGGTAGATGAGACGACTTAGGCTGAGATGAGAGTAACTTAGGTGCTTCTGAGGATCTACTAGAATCGTTTTTCATAATGGGACTCTACCCACAGAGAAAAGTCACCTTTAGAGAACTCAGTAATTTTTCTCTCGTGTAGCGATGTTCACCAGTGAGAACTACAGGCACAGACCTTATCCTGCAGCCCTGACTCCCTCAAGTACAGCAGTGCCAGTCACGGCAGTAAGTTTACACCCACAATGCAAGTTTAAGCTCACGTAGCCCTATATCGAAAGTTGAGAGCTAAGTCCTCAAAGGTATCTACAGAGATTTCAGATGTTAAAACAGGTAACTGAGTTTCACTCGTCAGAGAAATTTAGAGCACAGAACCAACCGCACTAGCTCTGTAAGTATTAAAAACCAACTGGAGCCATAATTCCAACACAGATTTACCATCACCTACCTGGTGATAAAAGTCATCATCATCAAATATCTCCTCATCTATGTCCTTCAGGTGCCTGTTGGAATCCGACTGAGGGAGGACTTCCTAGAAGCACAAAGGCAATACTGAAAGCTCGTACGTGCGTATTTCTGTCCCTAACTCTGATGACATCACGTGCAGCAGCTTGTAAACGCACTTGAAGATATGAAGGAATGGAGAAAAGCTCCCAACATAACAAGCTTTTAAGGACTAGGAATACATTTAAAGGCAAGGCAGAAATGCTGCCAATGCCAAAATATTTATGATACCTTTAGGGGGAAATAAATAGGACTGTGCAAAGTCTTTCTGGCAAAATACTACCGATATTTTTAATGTAATGGCAAAAATGTATCTTGCAAGTGCAGTAATTCTACATGACCTCTCAGAATTGAGTATTTATTCATTCTTAAATACTAAATTAATAACAGACTTACTACTAATATATTCTGTAGGTTATATGCAGTGTGATTTTAGAAGTGACTTTCTGGGTTAAAAATTCTAAACTTCAGAGTAAAAACAAAGTTTCGTAGCCGCTACCTCAAAAAAGCAGATTTAGTGAGCATCACTTCCTACAGCACAGAAGGGGCACAATCACAGACCAAACCTTGTTTTCCCCTGGCAAAAACTGGCACAGGAGATAATGCAAACACCATAAAACTGGAATTGAAATGTCTACATCTTTTTCTTAGCCATTACATTACAGAAATCAACACTCAGGTATCTCCTCCATAAATCTCTCACAAACAAGAATACTACCTGCTAAAGGCTCAAGCTAATTGTTTTGCAGAGGGTTTCGCTGCTGCTACAGGATGAGTTATATAAACAAAATGCCCTTACCGAATTTTCAGGCAAAGATTCAGGGACCGGATGAGATTCCTGTTCCTTCTTTCCCAGCACTGTATACACTGATCGCTTGGTCTGTGTCCGCCGTAGTAATCTCTCTTTGTCCATCATAATATGATCAATCTGAGTCAAGATTGAACGCTCAAAGGCACCAAAACCCTGCAACAACATTAACTAGTGTCAGATAATGCAGAAAGCTTTTCCTCAAGGCAGCAATGTTCCTCTATCTTTCCATGTCAGTGAATAAGCAGACAGCATTCCAAAAGGAGGGGGTTTGGGTTTCATTGCAGGGATTTCTGCTAGGATTTTTTATTTGTTTCTCCCTCTCTCCCCCTTCCCAACCTGAGGCAACCTGACGCTTGGCTTAATAAAATGCCTTTGCTGTTCTGGTTCAGATGAACTTCTCAATGATTAATACTAACTCACAGATGCTAGGAGACCCTGGATCTTCGGGTGAAATGATTACCCATTGTATTAAAGTGTACACTTCAGGGAGGAGGACAGCCACAGAAGCCCCTAGTTCTGTTATAAAACACGAACAGCTTGTTGATCAGCAATAGTGGCATTTTCATTGAGCTTACTTGCTGCTGGAGACTGGCTATGATGAGATGTCTGATTGGGTGAACACCAATACTATCCAAGAGTTTTTCCCAAAACTTGGGAAACCATTTGCCCCGGAAAATTTTTTCCTGCCCATCTGCTCAAAACAAAAGAGAACAGCTCATGCCTTTGAAATTTGAGGGCTGAGCTTCTTTCCAAGCTCCTTTGAGGTTGGGGAAAACTGTATACCTGTGTATTTAATTCTTTCTGCTGTAACTCTTAGCTTAACTTGGAACATCCATGATATGAAACTTCCAAATCAACTTGTTCCACAAATCTCTGCTAAACAACAAGCATGTCAGCACACATAAACAAAGACTTGCCTTTCCCATTTTGCCAGATGCCAGCTTTGTCTTGTCATGCCACTTCTGCAAGACGCTGTTCCGATACGTCCTGAAGTCAGCATACCGCTTGGCTATGAATTCTGGGTAGTCCTCCATCTTTAGCTTTCGTTTGGGGAGGCTCCTCCTCTTCTCCTGAGCCTTATCCACTTGCTCTTCATCGCTACTGCTAGGGATTTCATCATCACTAGAACAAAAATACGCAGACTAAACACCCTACGCCTCTCTAAGGCAACGTGTGTGAATTCTTAATGGCCCCTCCACTACCAGCCAAGCTTTTTCCAAACCATGGTGATATTTATGGCAAAAGACCTATAGTTCAGCCCCTCCTCCGTTATCAGAAAGATTACAAAACAGACTTCCCACACTGGCACAAGGAATTCAAATGGCCATTTGTCCAGAGTGCCTGTCACCCAGATACAGCAGCAACTGAGAGAACAGCGGAGAGGGAGTATGGTCAGGAAGGCTGCACATTGTCCTGTTTGTTGGAGAGTTGGAGACCAAAGGATTCAGAAAGGACTTGTCTTATTTTGTATTTACCTCTCAGTTTTTGATTGCTTTCCATCTACCAGATGCCTCGTGCCTGGGTATTGATAAAGCAGCTCATCCTGAAGGTCCACTAATACTTTCAGCAATGCCTCCAGGGCTTTACAACCTGCAGAACAAGAGACACAAGTGACAATTTCCCACTGATCCTTGCTCCTGGTGAAGACTTAGCTTTGCAGCGCTTGGTTTCTCATCTTGAATCTGAATTTCTGCCACAGCTACTGCATGTCCCATTAACTGTTTTTCTCTAATCAGTTAGAGATGTGGTTTTATCTTCAAACTGATTTATAGCTGTTCATGTCAAACACCAACATGCTGGGAAAGAGCACTTCTTTCCTAAAAAGGGAGGAAAGGAGGCAGGACTGCCTTCTAAACATCTGCCTGGCTGCACATCGGGACTATACTGGTCTAACGTTTCATTGACAAACATTCAGACCGCAGAGCCTGAAGGATTAACGTATTGAAGAAGCAAGTACTGTGTGCAGAAGCATCTGATGACACACGCATATGACAACAACCTTTTTTGCCGGCTAACTCATTTCTCTCCTGTGTTAAGTTCTGTAGCAGAGGCCAGCTTCAGCTGAATAATACAAAGCAACACAAGGGAAAATGTATATATGTACATCCTGTCTAAACTTGACCTCTGACTTTTCTTTCTTGTACATAATGTGCATGTTATACGGAGCAGAAGGAGGGAAGGCAAGAAGAAAAACCGAACTCCTGCAGGGCTGTGACTACTGCTGGTTTCTATGCCGCCGTGCTCACCACGCAGGAGGCATAAGAAATTAGATTGTAAGTAAAATTAAATGTAGCAAGATCTGATCTAGGGGGGGGGAACTTAAACAATGACTTGGCAAGTTTAATGAGAGGATTCCGATCAGAAAAGCAGAACTGCAGGCCCAGAGAACCTTAGAAAGAGAGAAAGTGAAGAAAAGATTGGGGTGGAGAGGTGTACAAAATGATCAATACATGGTGTGAAGGTTAGTTTTACAGGGATGAGTAGTTGCTTTCCAGGGTATTTGCAGATACAAATCCTGAATGTAGATCTGATGCTGTGTATCTAAAGGCTTTCATAGCCAACAATTTTCCTGTATCTACGCAAATGCAGAGAAAACGAGCTCTGTTCCAATGATCTCATGTTCTCCAAGGACACACAGTTGCAGCTGACTGTGGGAAGGGTTAACTGCACGCTGTTGCGGCATCTGTTCTTTAAAAATAGTTCTTTTGTGGCAACCAACAAGCCTTCCTGCAGAACGTTCCGATATAAAACAAGTGTTTGTCTAGGCCTACACAAACTCTCTCTTTGTACCTTGCTACACATCAATCACAGGGTCAGCTCTTACAGGTAAAACACTTAGTAGGCTTCTATCAAAAGCCTAAACTGAACTTTACACAGATTAATTTATATTTACCTGACACTGGTGTATTGCCTTCTACTTTTACAAAGAGGCACCACGGAAAGGGGAAAAAATGCACCGCTTGGAGGAACGTAGCACACCACTTCAGGATCTGTTTTCTTGCGGGATACGTTCACGCAGGCTTGGCTTCCCTCCCCACGTGCCCAGAACAAGCATCCTCGCGGGCAGCAGCAACCCTGGCTGACAGAGCACGTGGATTTGTCCGGAGGGCAGGAGGAGCACGGCGGTGGTGGGACGTTCCCCAGAGCTTCCCCTGTACCCTCTCTGCCCGTTCCTCCTCTGACGTGAAGTCAGTAGGGCCGTTTTGCTTAACTCCCAAACCCGTTTCTTTCTTTGCAGTTAGCATAAAAGAACGGAGAGAACTTCTCACCACTCGATTTTTTTCTTTATTTCTTTTTTTTAATGGAGGACACAGAGATCATGGGTAGAGTGAACAGCAAATCTTCATCAGCCAGACAGAGACAGCGCAAGCAGAAATCAGCCCAGACATTCAGAGGTCTCAATCTCCCGCACGTTACCACTGTGATATTGCTCAGTTGTCACCATCTTCAGATAAATTACAGCCTGACCTCAGTAACAGGAATGTCAAGGAGAAGATGCTTTAAGATTTTTGTTGCTGATCAGCTGTTGGACTCATCCTCCCCTGGCCTGCGGTTCATTTTAGATACGTTCTGACAACTCTTCTATATAGACCTATTAACGGATTAGGTTTGCCATGCTTGTAAAACAGTCCTGTGTTAGCATCCAAACAATTCCAAGAGATAAACGGACAAAAGCCCTTAAATATGCGTTTGTTGTATGTGTCTGCAGCTAAAGCATTGCTTGCAAAAGGAAAGTGCCCCCACCCTAGCCTGAGCGCACAGCTTACAACAGCAAAATCTTTCCCACTGCCTGCAACACAGCTAAATGTCCCCAGAGCTTCCGAAACTGTTTATTTTCTACCCGCTGCCTATCCTCCAGCAGCAGTGCTAATGCACCCCAGGCGGCTTTGATCCTGTCAATTACAACTGGAGTAGCACTCCAGCTCTTCTGGGGTATATCAAGGCCGTGGCAACCAGGCAGGGAATAAAGACAGGCTCAAGCTCCCCCAGGCTATGAGATATGGACCCCAACAGAAGTGGGGATGGGGAGCAATTTTATTTGGAGTGAAGGGGATGGAGAGGGCAGGAAAGACAATGACCGCACGTCTAACCAGGTGGGAGGGCTAATTATTCCAGACAGTGGCTTCATCATGAGCCTCTTACAGCTGGGTAATTTCCGTGCTTTCAGTTCTTGTGTATGTAATAGCATTATTGGATGGCATTCTCATTGTTACTGTTGGGTGCTTAAGTGTGCTGTAAACTCAACTTCAGAAGCCAAGTGTCACCCTCCCCTGCCCTCTTCCCATCCAGCCCTGCCCTACCCATTTCACATTTAATTCCAGAAGGGACTGTTTCCTTCCCAGTCTCCTCTCCCTCTTCATCTTCTCTTCCCTCTCATGCCCTCATCTGCCTTTACACCATCTGCTCTGGGGAAAAGACTGAACCCATTTGTGAATGAAGGCAGCGTAAAACAAAACTGTTTCATAGATGCAAACTATGTCATTTTGAAGGAAAGCTGGACGCTAACCCTCCTGCTCTCCTACTCTCTCCCAGCACTTTTTTTTTTTAAATGCTGCTCCTTGTCTGAAACAGACAATTAAACAGAAAAGGGTCACAAACATGGAGCTTTCAAGCATGCCAGTACATTAAGGCAACCAACTAGCAGCTTCCACATGTGATAACCACCAGGTTTGTACCTCCTGCTCCCTTCCCTGCTCTGTTCACAGAACAAAGCCAGCGATACCTCCAAGAGCACAGGCAATGCCAGCCCTGACCACGTAGCAGGGGCCTCCCACTGCCACGAGCTGTGTTAGGTCCTAGGCAGTCCCTGATGATTTTCAGTTTCTAAAGCTTCTGGGATCGAGAAGATATCGACACTATGGTTTTCACAAGCACCACAACCCGGCCAAGGCTGAAACAATACTCTTAAAGCTCTACGACTACCCTCCCACCACTCATTCACCAGCGGGAAGATCCTGATGCCGACAGCTTATTCCCAGAGCTACTACACTATCTCTGCCATCGGTATCACTTCTGGGTGTTGCTCTATTGTGTTCAGCCCACAACAGACGCTTGCACATCCCCAGCTGCCCCTTCCCAGGCCAGTGCAGCGGCCAGCGACTGCAGGCACAGTGCTGCGAAAGCAACTGTTAAATTGCGGTACATAAAACTCTCCTGACCTGACTTTGCAGGCACAGCCTGTCACCCCAGTTAATCCCAGTCCGTGCCTCTCCTGCCCCTTCTCTCCCACTCTCTGCTGGCAGCTTTGCTGCATCTCTCTTACAACCTGCACTGCAATATGCTGGGGTAAATATTCTACCTTGTTATCGACATTGGCGTCACAACTGACACCTTTAACATTGGGCCATACATCGCCCGTGAGAAAAATCTCAAAACTATCTCCTTTTCCAGGATTTACTTCTCCATGTCCAGCCTGTGTTTTTCGAGGACAGGTGGCTCAGCACTGCCTTAAAAACAAAAGAAGCTGGATTCCTTTACGGCACTTCAGTACGAGCAACCGAAATCCCCAAAACGACAACTCGTACTCTGTGCGTAGGAGAGGCCAACTAACCCCAGGACAACATGCAAGCCATGCTTCCATCAAACCTTTTCAAAGCTGCCCTTTGGGAAAGAAAAAAGGATGCTGAGTGGGATCCATCGGCAGCTGCTCCAAGAACATAGCAAACGTGGTCTGAATATGACTTCCAGCTTAAATGGGACTCAGAGTGTCTGTGGTGAGACGCTAACTTGTAAGAGTCACTTTTAAGAGTCCATGGGAGCCCCTTCATTTTGTGTACAGGAGTGAAAAAGTTGTTCCAGATCCTGCAGACAGCATATCAATCCACCAAGAAAGCTGGGAGCCAGTATCAGTAAATCAAAGTGTGCCTTTCTGTTAATACTCTCTCATACGTTCTCATTTTATACATCCCTTCACCCAGTCAGAAAGTAGCCCTGGAGTATTTAGCTCCATTCAGGGATAGCACTGCCATGTATCAAAGTGTCAGGAGACCCACCAGAGATGAAATCTGTCCTACTGCTCTCAAACCACAAAAATCAATTTTGTCAATGCCAGTGGTTACGGACAAACCGGCTGCGCTGCTGGCATCCCCCCCTGCGTGGGGTGGCTCCCGGCTGAGGGGTACCAACCCCACGACGTGCTCCCCCACCAGCCCTCTCCGCACGCAGAGGGCAGCCGTGCCTCCGCCGCCGCTGAAACCCAAGCACTGCCGTGCTGGGGACTTGCAGGCACGATGGCTTCTGTGCTCGCCCATCGCCGTTAAGCGCAGCATTTCTACAGCAAGGCAGCTTCCTGCGCAGAAAAATATCTGCGCTCTTTTTCACGACCTCTAAAAATGGGGTCTCATTTCATCTTCCCAAGCAGCTGCGGAGAGCAGCAGCTGGTGCGGAGCAGCAGGGAGCGGCCTCACACAGAGACACTTTCAGTCGACGGAAAAAAGCCGGTGCCTCAAGGCCAGGCTTTCAAAGGTATTCACAGAGAGCCAACCAGTGGGATTCCCAAAACTGCTCCACCAGGCAAGCTCCTCCCCGCCTGACCCTGGTGCATCCATCCAGCACATTCGGAGTATGATGGTCAGGGACAGAATCCTAAAAATCGGGGTGAAACTCCCAGGAGTTTCACTCCATCCCGGTATGTTCGTGGCACCTTACAGGGTGCGATGGGCTCTCCCCTACAGAACAGTGCCTGCCTGCTACTGTGCACGCACCGTATGCAAACACCAACAGGAGCATCGTTACCGTGATGCACCAGCACGAAACACAGCACGCGCAGGACACGGCTGAAATTCAGAGCCCACGCCAAAGCTGGAAATTAACTACTTTTCCCCCTCAATTACATCTGAGGATCTGGCATCACACGAATATCATCGGCACGCAAGTTTTTAATTTTCCATGTACCTCCACAGGCTGCATGAAGTGCTCACGCAGGAAAGCTGGAACAATGCTGGTGTTTGAACCACGGTATGCAGAGCAAAAGCTGAGCTGCCAAATATCGGGAGAGGTCCCCCTGCCACCGTGGAGAGTCACCGTGTCACGACTGCACGGAACAGGCGCGGTGCCCGGCGCGCTGGTCACGTTATGCAAATAAAAAGGAGAGGAATCAAACCTCTTTTATTTTAATAGCTGTACATAATGAAAAGTATCTTTATCAGGTACACGCATTTATCCCAACATTCAGATGAAGAGGGGAAATTTTCACTCCTTTCAAACGACTGTGGGACAGGAGTTAAACTACAGGTCAAAATGGCACTCAATACGCTGGCCTGAGAACAATACTTCTCATTCAAATCCACAAGCCAGCCACTTGCACTAGTCATCCCCAGCAATTAATCCCCCAAGAAACACGTTTGATTAAATCTTTTCAAGCAAATCCTTTGCTTTGCTTTTGTTAGTTCACTTCTTGTCAACATCTATTAAAATATGCCTTTAATTCTCCCACAATCTTAAAAAACACCGATTCCACTGTCTTCAACTTTAATCAACTGTATGGCCGGCATTTTTCATTTCATAATAATGTGCTGTTTGGAATTCAAGAGGCAGGCTCAACATCAATCATTCGGCAAGAATTTTTCCACTGCAATAAATATGCAAATGAGGAAAGCCAGTCAGTCGTATTTCAGGCCCGACTTGCTAGTGTTTTAAAAAAGACACAAATTTATTAATTGCCGTTGGCCAGCGGAATCCTATTACTTTGGGCATTGATTACAAAGCTGTGTGAGTGATTATTGTGCAACTCACAGGCTATCCAGGCATGAGGAAAAATTATTAAAGCAAGGCAGAGATTATCAACTCAGAATAACAATAAGCCTTAACATTTTAGGCCTCTAACTTCTTCAACAAAGAATTACGCCAGAGCTCCAGTGTATCATAATTCTGAAGTCTGTCGGTATTACTTTTGGAGCTTGCTCTATATTCCCAACAGCAGAGCAACGTTACCAGCCAGGAAAAGGCGGAGGGAATTCCTCCAGGTATCGCATCTTAAACATGGGGCTTTGGACAACAGCTTTGCTGTAATTCCCGCTGCGTAACTAACTGTAGGAGGAACAATATGGTGCAGGCAGGCCTTTCGCTATCTTCAGATTTGCACCCTGCGCGTCCTGGTGCCCCAAACCCAAGATGGCACAGAAATAAAAGGCTACTGATAAGCATAAGACAGAGGCTACAAGAGCCAGCCTAGGCTAAATTATAGGCTAGCTGCAAGCCCTTTGGCAGCAGAGTGATCCGATTTTTTAGAGGTGGTGTAGTTACGCGGTATATGTTTCTCACGGACTTCAGCTGAATCCTAGCACAAAGCACTTGTAAATCTGTCCAGGTTATTTTAGGAAATGATGGGAGTAACATTTCCTTCACGCTTCCCAAAACACTGAGTTTGTGGAATTTTATCAAATGATGCTAGGAAAAAGGCCGACTTTTCTGCTGATTGCAATAAAAAGGTCTGCTCCATACCGAAGGCCCAATTTGCTGCTTCCATTGGAATGCAAATGATGCAAAAGCCTTTGCAGAGGGGAAAATTGTATTCCTCCCGCACAAAGGAGCCAATGCTGCAAACCCCTTTCACACAAGCAGTTCAGCTGACTCCCAAAGAGTTACAGAACGGACTCAATTTAGCCCTTTCACTCTAATATTACTGCATTTGACAGTAAGGACAACAGGATCAGACACAGATGAGTTTGCTAAAAGTAAAGAAAATAACTAGATGCAACAACAGAATAAAAGGCTTGGTATTCAAGGATTTTATTAGTGGGGACTGGGGGAGGGGGAAAGCTGAGAAGGGAGGGAAAGAGACACACTTCCATGAAGTTCATGCTCTACTGATTCGCCTCAACCGTCATCTTTTGATATCAGCCCAAACCAGGGAGGGGACGGGGCTTGTAAAAATGAGATTTATAAAAACTGATGTTTTACATTACTGTAAATGTAAAGAAGCTGACAGCATGCATTCCCTTCACTGCCAGGCAGGAATCCCCAAGTACATATGCAAGAATGAGAAAGGAAGAGGAAATGTGAAATTTCATAGTTATCTAGATATTAAGGCCAGAAGGGAACATTAGCCCATCTAGACTGACCTCCTCATATAATACCAGGCCATTAATTACATTTATCATGACAACCACTGAGTTTCCATCTCAAGGTAACCAATTGCCAATTAATCCAAGTTAGCTGACATTTGCACATGCTTGTCTGGATGCTTTGCAAGCCTTTGTTTCCCTGCGTCTTGTTTGTGGAGTATACAGACTAACATGCTCAAGTATTTAGCTAAACTCAATTTAATTAGCTATTAATTATCTTGAGAAATTCAAGTGTAGGCAAACCTATGTGATGTGCTCAAAGCGTGGTGTAATCCCACGGTCTGGAGTTCGCGTGCGTCAGGTCAACAACTACGGACTCTCCTAGCACTTCTTGCACTAGAATTTAAGACAGCTTTAAAATAAAGCTCAAACGCCAATAGTGTCTAACACATATGGCTATGGAGATAACCTATAAAATGGGAGCATTTCAATTTTACCACATCTATACAAGAGAAGCAGACAAAAATTCTCCTCCAAAAGACTAAATACCACAAGCTAAAGCCTTGCCACTGAGGAAGGACAAGAGAGTTCTTTTCTGAAAAAAGACCCAAAACTGCAAGTTAAATAAATATCCTCTGCTTCTCCACTACCCCCTGCACAGGATTTCTGAACCATTCACAGACAGCAATGACAGGCCACAAAATACTTTCCTGGTACCTCGCACAGCCCAAATTCTGCACATGCACAAAACCTCACACCCCCCATTACCCAACTAAATACGCACACAAACAGCAACAGAGCTCCAAAACTGAGACCTGTGCCTTTGTCTAAAGCTTCTCACTTCATATCTCTCCCCTCTCTCTCGCTGGCATGTACGCAGAATGGCCACCCGTGAGCCTGGGAGCTTATCGTCCTTACTGACACCAGTTGTCACCAAAAGCTCTCCAAGGCATAGGATCATTACAACAAAATTTACAAAAAGGGTCTGATTCATTCATTTATTTTAGTCGAGAGAAAAGTCTTCATTAATGTCAACAGGCTTTGGCTCAGTCCAAAAAAGAGTTGAATAGATTCTTCATTAGATCAGAGAGGAAAGGTGAAATTTGGGGACACCTGCATCCACATCCATTTAAATCAAATTCAACCCTGCATGAATTGACAAGCACGATGTTTTTTGTATTCATAAAGTGTCTAGACTAATACAATTCAATTAAAATGAACTACCAGTTTTAAGTGGGCTAGTTCTGATCACAATAATTTACACTCAGGCTTGAAACCCAGTTCTGCTGTCACACGTTTGTGCAGGCTCCCAGTAAAATCTTCAAAGCAAGAATATATTTAAGTGCATGATCTTGCCTAGCACCAATTAATCCTGTAACTGCTCTATGCCTCTGGAATTTGTGTAATCTGCCTGTGCCTCACTTCCTCCCCCACTCCCCTGTGACACCTGCCCTGCTCCGTATTAATGCGTTATCATCTCCAGATGTATGTATGGATACATTTGAGTTTTAAAAGTGATCCACAAATAGAGATGATAACAAAATTATGAGTGAATTATTGGCAGCTGATCCCTGCAGACTTCTCTGAAAAATCCCGAGCCTATGTCAATAAAGCACATTTCATCTGACAGCTTTTCTCTAACCAGATGTGTAAAATGACAACCAGGTGCAGCCGCGGAGCGAGGCAGAGGGTGAGCCCATCAGATGGAGCGTGCCGCACGACTGGAGAGGAGGACGCCTTGCCAGACACATCCTCTCTGACGGGAAGTGGAACAGGTTCTCCGGTACCTAAAGCAGACTTGATCTTATTCAAAGTTAGTCAACGCTCAATCAGCTTCTTCGACATGACTTACCTGGATGTTGCATAGAATGTAATTTTTTTTTTTTTAAAGATCAGGAATCAGAGTAACAGAATCCAGCAAAAATCCTCTATTAAAAAGACAATGAGAACATACAAACAAACATACACTAAATAGATACTAAATAGAATCTTTCCCTCTGTCTTGAGTCCCTTTTCAGCAAAATATTACAGAACTAACCCAGAAGAAAATAGTCAGTGTGAAGCATTCATACAGAAATGTTTAATATGCAAGAATGTAAAACCAGCAAACACATGGCATGTTTGGAGGTCTCCTGCTGGCAATGAATGTAAGTGGGATTCTTAATCACATCCTTAAGAGGCCTTGTCCACAAATGTGCTGTTTAGCCACAAGCCACAGATACTTGTCACAGAAGCAGTTAACCAACCTGCTGTACCAAGAGCCCAACTCAGGCAGTCAGGATAAAGGTCCACGTAGCTCCAGGTGGAAGCACCGTCCTTTACCAGCACACCACTACAAACGCACCCGTTTCCACCCCAGAAACAGACATTTCTGGGATAGTCGAAGTGTTTGGACTGGACTGTACATTTTAGGAACAAAAAAGCAACATCTCCTTCATTTCCCAGCAGGCACCGAACACCCGGCCTTGTGCAGACCCAGGCAAGTCCTGAAAAGTTTTATAAGTGCTCCTTTTAGCTCTGCTTTTCAATAAAACATAATTAAATAGCAACCGTTGGCTAGCTGCACCTGAGACATATAACACCTTAAGGGAATAACTAATCAATGTGAAACATAAGTTATCCAGCAACTGACTCTGAGCTGAAGAAACTGGCTACAGGAAGATTATGAATAGTGAGTCGCTTCCTGCAAACTTTACACGTAGTTCACACTCATTTCCCTTGTTTCATCTTTCCATGTCTTTCTTTTGAATAAAGTTTCTTCACAGCACCCCATTTAAAACACATATTGAAGGACTTAAAAGGTGCACATGCTCTAATATTCTGCAGTCCAGACTCAGCATGGAGAAGGAAAGGCAGGACTGGGAACCACTGTTCAGGCAGCAACTGCCATTTCCCATCTCAAGGTGTAATTGCATCCCTAGAGCGGCCACGAAGAAACACACCATCCGTAATGCCGCACAGGCTGCAAAAGGAGGACTAGAGGAGTACTTGTAGGGTACAAAAAAGGACTAGTCTCCATCATTACATTTAACTTATTCCCAAGAGGCAAAACACACTATTCTACTATCCTCAGGCCCCGGTGCGGCGTGCTCGGAGTGAACAAGGTCATGCCGTGCAGCATTGCTGTGCTAACTGCAGCACTCTTCAACGCCCTGTCTCCAATAGAAGCTCATCTCTCTGCGTGAAGGAGCCCAACGCAACAACTCTTCTGGAGGGATTTCAAAGGGGATACTACAGAAAGGCTAAGCGATGGGGGAAAACAAGGTTTCTTCTGGATAATACATCCTTCCTGAGTACAAGGAATACAGGAATTGCATCCTGTGCATGGATGCAATGCCACTAGCTCATGGACGGAGAGTGTCCATGGTTGAATGATCTAGGGTAACATCACAGTGATCAGGAAAAGAAGATATAGTTGACTACAGAGAATACAAACTGAAGTTCAAATGTCACTGTGAGTTGAGAAAAGATGCACAAATTCCAGCAGAATTTGAAAAGCTGTATACAGTTTTGTATCTATTAGCAGCAGACAAGGCACTGTGCTGAAAAGTTGAGGGCGCTGCTAGGCAGAGCTCACTGCTGCTGCTCCGTTAATACATTAACAACCCAGGCAGGTTTGGGGATAATGGCCTTGCAAGCACGTGGAGCATTTCATTTGATTTTTTTTATCTGATTCACTTTATTCAGGTTTATTTTCTTATTGATCACAAACCTTTGTATAACTTCTCCACAGCTCTACAAAGTGTAAATAACAGTTAATATTTGGTGCCCCCACTCCTCTTCCTTCAGTGAGCAAATCCATTCTTACAGACCCTGCGTGTCTCCCTTTTACCAAGACCAGTATTCTCTCCATTTCTCCAAAACAACTTATCTGGAGCTTATGCTGAAGAACAGAAATGTGGTATTCCAGTATTTTCTCTTAAACCACTGACAGATGGAATCAAAGCAAAAAAAAAACCCCACAAAAATTCAGCCAGTAGTTTGCATTTCAGGGACCTACTGAACTCTTGGAAAGTGAAAGCATATACATATGAAAACATATACAACTGCTCGTCCATTTAAAGTCTTGCAATTTCCATCAGCATCTCGCCTTCTGCAAGAGCCTCACCTGGGTTTCTGTATGTTTTTAACTCCTCATCTTGCCAACTAAAAACTGAAAATAACACATTATACTATTTAAAAGCTAGAATTCCCAGCTTTTTGTGAAGCATAAAGTATCACTGTCTAACTACTACTCACTGAAACATTCCCTTAGTATTTTTAACAAGAATTGTAAAGAGAAAATAATTAAAATAGCAAGAACAGCTACCCAGGGCACACGCGACAACAGCTTCTAGCCTTTGTTGATTGAAAGATATAATTTCTTAAAGCTCTTGTTGCCCCCCTGCCCCCCAATTAGCTGTGGGGTTTTTGTCACTGAATCACGATTTAACATAACAAGCCCCAAACCTAGGAACTGTTTAATTCCCGACACTGGTTGTGGCTTCACTAATGTCACTTCCACCTCTTCTTTGGCTCTTTCTTGCCCTTGAGGTAATTTTTCATGACATTTTCATGAGATCCGCTTCTAACCTTCCTCCCCCTTGAAAACATACATAGAAATATGAATGGCAGGCATGCAATCTGTGCAGAGACACAGCACAGAAACTTGCACCTTGCACTCTTTTTCTATGTAAATAATGCAAGGATCCTGCGGGAACATGCCAGGGATTGGAATTTTTAATTAATGGGTCTCTTTAATGTGCAAATCAGGAGCAGATTGCAAATTCTGACTTGCATTGATTATGAAAAACATTAATTGAACGTGCAAGACCCCAAACAGAGGCAACATCTCAAGCCCTGGACTAGACTGGAAGATACGGTGCAAGAGAATACAAATGTATCTTGGAGAAACAGACCACTCGAGGCAACAGCACCTTAGAAACGTAAGCTGTGGGAGTTCACGTGTGCAGTGCATTAAACATTAAACATTTGCACTGCATTCAGAGCGCAGTCACTGTGATTTCAGAATTAAAAACCACTCAGACTTTCTCCATGGATGCAAAAGAGGAATAAACATGAGCTCCATGACCACAGTTTGGTCTCCAATTTGTATGTAAAAAGGGTGGCAGAAAAAAATCTGGAATATAATTAAAGATTAAAAAAAAAAAAAAAGGAAAAGAAAAAGTAAGACAGTGCAAACAAAGCAATGCTGTCTCTTTAAACAGAAATTCATCCTATATAAATTATGGCCATAAACTTTTCCTGCAGTGCAGCCTAATTAATTCTTGTTCTATACACAAAGGGAAATGCTGGGTGACAAATGGGTGTGAAGCCTGAAAGCTGCCAGGTCTGCAAAACATTTTCTACTTCAATTTATAAGCAATTTTGCAGTAAATCATCCACCAGAACCTGAGATCTCAGGAATCCAAGACTGTCCAAGGCACGTTGTATCATTTTTTTTTAAAAAAAACATTTCATAAAAGATTACAGAAATAATAAATTAAACACTTGAAGTTCTGTAACCTCCAATCTCAAAATCTGGAAAACGAGCATGACCTTACCATTTTTGCTCAGATTTGGCTTTAAAACTCCGAATGTATAGAACATTGCTGCCTACTCTTTAACACAATTATACTCAAACTCTTAGGGAGTTTCACTACCACCACCAGCTGCACAGAGGGCAGTCACAAGTGGGAGATACTAAAGAGGCAAATATACGAAGGACCATTTTCCATTTCAAAAAAATCATCCTTCCTGTGAGCACAGAGCAGAAATTTCATGAGCAATGGAAGGACTTGGGATAAATTACTGAAAGCATTCTGGGGCAGCTTTCAAAGAGGTGCGAGGGACTGGTCCAGGACCTCAGAGGGAGCTGGGTGCCGAGACCTCTCTGTGCCCTCCTGCCTTCAGCAGGCTACGGTGTACACGGAGAGTCTGGATTTTTGGCACCAACTGCTTTCTGCAACTTGAACACCAAAGCATTTCGTCCTATTCAATGAAGATAATGAAAGCATGCCAAATTTATTCTGTGGATTTGGAAAGAAGTGCTGAGGCTTCCCTGCAAGGAGAGTATCATCCAGTCCCAAACAGTGTCAATGTCATGATTATCCCAAATCCCGTCCCAGACTGAAGCGCATCATGTTCAATGGAACCACCTCAACATTCAGTATTTACAAAGTCCTGTCTTCCACTCATCTTTAAACTTACTCATGCACAGTTCTAATTTTTCCTGTCTGGGGAATGGGATCCTACCCACAAGCTGGTAACACAACTGGGATGAGAACTCAGGAGCACAGAAATGTTTACCCAGCCCACTACATCACCATTCAGAATCGAGTAAAAGAGTTTATTTTTATGGAAGCCACTAAACCTCTTGATCCACTAAAAATCAGGACTTCTATTGGAAGCTGATTTATAAGTGAGATTTTCCCCCCCTCATAAATCAAGGTGCATCGATTCATGAAAGAACTTTAAATATATTACCGTGTATACTTTCAGAAAGGACTTAGTTTCACCTCCTGAACTGACAGGTCACAGCCCTGTTATCCAGGCAGAAGCTCCGCGAAGGAAGACGTAACACAGCTCAGACTGCCCATGGGGTAAAACTCTAGCTGTTGGTTAGACATGAATCCCTCTCCCAGGGCCCAACACAGCAAAGCGAGAGAGAAATGGGTCTTTGCCACATAACACCAACTACATCCCCAGTCTTTCGTAAGATCTTCATGTATGAGTTTACTCCTTATTTCATGCTTGGCGCTTTGTAACTTCTGGAAAGAGCATCTTTGCAGGGCAGTGAAAGATAGCTGCATTGGACAATAGCGTAGCTCATCAAAAATAACTACTGTAACCTACTTTACTGTACAATTACAGATTGTATTTTTAAAAAATAGAAATTAAAAAAAGAAGTATCAATTTGGTCCCTTAGAGAACACCAGAAAACACTGAACACGCGCAGCGGTAGCAGAAATGTTCCTAAATTCATTACTTCCCACCTGTCAGTCTGAGCGCTTCCTCCGCTAACTTTGCTCAGGTCACCCCAGCTTTACTTTCTTGCTGTCTTCACAGACGAAACACAGAACATGAACCCAGGCTATCAGGAACATCAGAGCACGCTACTGCCACTTTCATGCCCAGATTGTGAGAAGAGGGTGGGGAGGGAATCACTGAGCAGTTATTAACAGTGGCTTTTCCTTTAGTGTTCTGGACAACTGAAAGATTAGCCTCTCTGCTGTACTGTGTACAGTATTATACTCCATGTTCTTGGATGTATTTTGCTTATGGGAAATATCAAAATGTCAACCATTGTTTCTGTTAAAGGTCTTTAATGATATTGCATTTTAGACCTGTAATGAAACACGGTGCTCGGTGCAGTTTGTAATGCATCTCATTAAATACATTAATAACATGCATTTCACTGAAAGGTCAGCTTAGTATTGTTGGGAGTTCGCCTTTTTTTCCTTAATCACTTCATTTAAAGCGGCAGAGCTAACTTTAAAATATAAAGTATTTCACCTGCTGTAACTCCAGATAAGCTGATTAGCTACGATGTTCAGATCAGGTATAAGCCGTAAGATGACAGTCAAAACTTGGTGTAGGGGCAAGATTCAGGGTCAGGTTTGATGATGGTGAAAGTTCTTAATCCAGTTTTAAGATGACTTGTGCCAGCCCAGGCCAAAATTTCTCCACACACAGGTATCGCTACAGCATGTACAAACTGGCACAGCGTGTGGCTGAACGGATATACAACCACAGCAAACCAGACAGTTCAGATGGCATCTCTGATGTTTAGCACGAAAGGCTGTAGACACCACTACAGCGTCTCCTACCAACTGGATCACATAAAGGGGCTCTCGGGATCCTCCACGGAGTGCTCACCTATGGAGCTGCAACGTTCTGGAAAGTGAGCAATATCTCAAGACTGGGAAAGAAGAACTAGAAGTGAGAGGGAGAACCAACTGGCAAGCTTTAAAACGCTACTGGGCTTATCTTTATTATTCAAAATCACTGGAAGAATATCCTATGAAGTTCATTAATTTCTGATTAGTGGGATTAGAAAAAAGAACAATCTGCGCATAAACATTGTCATCCATGTGGTGTTTGACAGAAAACCACAAACATATCAGGGAGAAACGGACACCAACTGATACCTGCAGTAGTTTGTGTTTATTCCTAAGGATAACATACCAGACATTTATCTCCCTGTGCATTTATCTTAAGGCCAGTAAAAAAGGTGTCCAATTCTAAAAATTAAATAGACCTACAACACACTGAAGTTGAGTACTTTGCATTTATCAGCTGGAGTGTGCACATTATATTTGCCATATTGGAGAATCTCCTACAAATCTCATCAGATCAATATCATTAATAGTGATCCTAAGAAATAAACAGAGGAAGCAGCTCCAAGATTAAAAGATACTTGCTGTTGATCTAAAAGCACAGGGCCTCTCCTTTGGGCTACATTACTCCTGGTTAGGGCAAATCTTTGCATCCACTGACCCAGCATAAAATTGGTACGACAAGGTGTCTCTGGACAAAGAAGCATCCCAACTCTGCACCAAACAGCAATAACCAAACCAATTATTCCTAAGATCTAGCATGAAACTTAAATTTGAGAAGCAAACTTCAATCCCCACATGAACTAGAAATAGCAGCAGGACCTGAGCTGAGGCTTTCCAACATTACTTAAGTGACGACAGGCAACCCGCAGAGATCAACTCGGCATATACAGACCTGGGTGACAGGAGACATTTTCTTTGTCTGGGGTAGGAAACACTTTTTGGTTTTTGTTTGCACGGTACCTAATTAACGGTTAAGGCAATACAAACCAACAGCTAATACTACAGGCACACGCAACTCAAAGCCCTCAATTTCCCATTAGCACTTTCCCGCGCAGGCAAAAACACACTGGCTACAGCAGAGTCTACCCAAAGTAGAAAGACTGAAGAATACTTACAGTTCTCGACAGCATTGTCAAATTCTTGTCCACCTTCCTTTCTGAAGATTGGGTAAGTATCTGGCTGTGGAAGCCGGTTGACTGTTACGAGCGCCTTCTGCATCTTGATTCTCCCTTCCAATAGTTGATCCCACAGCGCTTCATAACAAGGAGAAAATAAAACAATTTTAGCAAGCCAAAGCTCCTCGTGAAGGACCTGTTGATTTAACAGCACAGGCCCTCTCCTTTGGGCTACATTACTCCTGGTTAGGGCAAATCTTTGCATTCACTGACTCAGCACAAAATTGGTACTACAAGGTGTCTCTGGACAAAACCACATCCCATCCTATGATCCTGGCTGCAATTCTGTGACCCACAAAAAAAATAATCCCTTTGCTTTACTGTTTAAAAGGACATTCTGCAAATAGAGGTTTGATAGTTTAACAGGACAGACAGGAAGCAATTGCATTCAGTATTACATTTTGAAAAGAAACAGAAGTGGGATCAGCATCGCTGCACAGCACTACCAGTGTAGGAAGTCCCCATCCCCACCAATACTACAAGTATATTCAGTAGTGGTTCAGTTAAGCCAGTGGATAAATACCCTTCATAATATGAGATTTTGCACCAGCAGTGACACCAGTTTGCACAGCAGATTTGGCAGAGCATTTGCAAATCACTAGGGCTGCCGTAGCATGCACATGCAGTATGCTAACAGCATCTTAACGTGCTGAAGTGGTTCCCAACATGGCCAGTTTCTACAGTGTCAGCAAGGGGAAAGTCTTGTCAAAATACAAAGCAAACGTGCACAAACCTAGCTGGTTCTTCACAGCTTTTCCTTTTTCTACTTCTTCAGCATCTTGTCCTTTTGAGAATGTCATCATCCCCCCATCATCTTCGCTATCTTTGGTTTCCTTTACATCATCGTGGTTTTCACTCCCATATTCCTCCTCATCACTTCCTTCTTCCATGCTGGCATCATCTTCATCTTCTCCCTCACTGCTTCCTACATCATCCATCCCCTCTGTAAATTTCTCGAAGTCTGTAATATTCTGGAAACTGAACTTTGGTGCCTTGGCCTTGGCAGATGGATCTGTCTCTTCATCGTCTTCCAAGTCATCCTCCTGGTCACTGCCAGCACTGCTGGGCTTCTCCTTTGTTTTACTGCCTAAGCTGCCATTCTCTTCTGCATCTTCACTGCCACTGTACCATTCATCTAATGCTTCTTCAGCTAATAATTGAAAGAGAAAAAAGTTACTTACTTACGAGCAAAACGTGCCACTTTGCAGTATGCCTCATTAATAGCTACAGGTTTGGGCTATGTGAGCTCCAAACTCCATTTTATCCGCGTATGAAGTTACTCTTTGTTTTGGCTAAATAATAGAAACACAAGCCCATATATCCACAGAAAGATCTCAGCTCACACTTTCTGCAGCAATGATTAGTAGATCCATGTCTCAGCTTTCCCATGAAACAATGACGTGATAAGCAAACAAGGTGGTCAGAATTTGCTATATGCATTTTTTAAACGAGAATCTGTATATACTTGCAGTCCCTGAGATATATTGGCTTAAAAATGGGAGCTGTTTCTTTTCCTCCACACAATGTTCAGTCAGCGCACTGAGCCTCACCCTACACTTAGTCACACTCTTTCCTCAATCTCTAGAAGTGACCTTCTCTTTGGGATTTCCCCTTCCCTCAGGCCAAAAAATATGGCCTGAATTTCAGGAAGGCACTTTAAGAAGATGTCCAACTTAATTGTACCTGTTTATTGCCCTGTAACAGGGACCTAAAGTTTGTCATTTCAGTTCAGGTGGCACTAGCTCAGTTAACATGCTAACATCAAATTTTGAGTAGTCTGGTGAAAAGGGTAAGGAAATGAGATTTCTTACCAGATTCTTCTTCAGACAGAGCATCTCCCCAGAGTTCTTCTTGCAAGGCTTTGCGAGATGTAGCTTTTCCACTGTACCTTTTATCAGCTTCCAAGAGAGAGGCTGAAGCTTTTTTCCGTATATTACCAACAGGGAAAATGTCATCTGCAGTTTCATCCTCAAATTTGTCAATCACTTTAGCAACTGTAGCTGTGGGGAAAAAAGGGGGGGAGGGATGTCTAAACTGAACTGAATTTCAGACTAGAAGAACTAGCTGCAGGAAGGAGCCATCCTCCTCCATGAAAAACTCCTCATGCTCTACAAACAAAAATATACTGCCACGGTGAGCTTGACGGCAACACAGCCTCACATAAGAGCTCGGCTTTTAGGCTCTGCGAGGGAGCAAGGCTCTTCCCTGCCTGGTGAAGGAAAGCCAGTACACTGATTTTCTGCAAAGGGGGAAAGGTTGCTGGGGAATCAAAGGCAGAGAAAAAGCCTCAAAGCCGGGTTTTGTGTAGATCAGCACCAGTCCTGCCTAGAAACTACGGAGTAAAGTAATACTTAAGATCTAGCAGAAGAGATAAGACAGCTCTAAGGGTATTCTTCAGAAAACATCCTGTGACTTCTCTGCAGCCAGAGGTGTTCTCCCAGCTGGCAGGTTAACCTCTGCAGAAGGAAGGGAGATGTGACACCAACTGACCGATTCCAAGCCCCCTCTCAGTACTCTGGACTTCTCCATGTACAGGTTTGGTACCACAGGGCTCACCCGCAATACGGAGATGGATGTTTATTAACAAATGCCAAAAATCCTGCTGAATTCTTTTTGCCTTTTGAATCAACGTTGCCTACATTCACGCTTTCTTCCCTGCCTCTTCTTTATTTTAGAGAACCCGCGCAAAGCGCTAGACAAACTAAGCCTATCCAAGCCCTTCCACAGATTCACGAGGGTCTCATGAGTAGTCCTCCGGGTGGAGGACTCAGTAAAGCTGGAATGCCTTCACTCACTTCACGCTTACAGATTAAAAGAGGAAAACTGCAACTCAGATGCACTTGGGCCTCTTGCTGTATGTATGAGCCACATAAATATGCAAACATTTTAGAAAGGCTAAACAGAGAAAATAATTTCACTGTGGTTATTACTCTCTTTCATACCCAGCTTCTCCAGGACACAGGAACAGAGCAGTCCAGCAAAGAGAACACATCACACCATACTCCCTCCCTATTTTCATTCATGTGCAAGACACCCTGTATGCAAAATTACAGGGTTAGCTTTGTTCAACCAATTGAGTGAGACAACTGGCTGAACATCGCTAAGTGCTCTTTTAATGTGTGTTTGGAAATGTTAATGCCTCACATATAGTGTTTACTTGAGGCAGGGGGGAAGCAAAAAAATCTCCTGCTCACAATCAAAGCAACAAGATCTGGTCTAAACATAGTCACTCCAGCTACAAGATGGCAAGATGCTCGGCACCAAGGAATGACTGGGCAAGAGGGGCAGATGCAGAATGCCCCGTGGCATTCGACGGATCTTCTCGCGTTCTCAGTCTTGGCAGCGCTAAAGTATGAAGTCTGACATTAAATCATGATTACTAAAATGGGAAAACGCCTCTGCTGACTACATTAATTTCCTCAATCGTTACTAAGATGTTGCTTACAAGATACTATTGCTCTCACGTACATTTGTATAGAAGAACCAGGCTAGCTGGCATGGCATTTACCATGACTGGAGCCTAGTACCTCCTCTGTGTGTGACAATTAACTCGCTATCTCAAGAGATGAGTGCAGGAACCGTGTGACAGACGTGCCCTAGAGATGAGTCCTGCCCCATGGCTTGGCTGGTCTACTGGCGGTGGGGAAACTCTGCTCTGGAGAGGACGACTCAAGGGAACGGCAGGCACCAGCCTGGAAACTTAGAAGATGACACCGCCACCTACATGTCACAGGGAAAGGGACGAATGCCTCAAAAAACACAACTAAGGTAAAAAGAGCTTGATTAAGAAGGTAAGTTGAATATTGGCCGCTGGTAAGCATCAAACAAGACACGTGCAGCACGCTGCGGCCTGCTCTGAGCGCTTGGTGTGCTGGAGAGGGCTGTCACCAGCGACCGCCTCGGCTGAGCCTCGTCCCCGCTCCCACAGCCGCACCGGCTGCGCTTCGCTGCCGGAGGAAGCAGTCCTGCCCCGACGCTGCGCTCTCTTCTCCTGGAGATTTCCAGCCGGATCCGCTCCCCAGCCCGGCTCCGCACAGCCCAGCCTGCACTGGGGCCTGCAGCGGGGCCTGCAGCGGGGCAGCCCGGCCTGGGCAGCCCTGAGGTAACTCGGCGCTGAGGTGACTCCAGCCCCGGCCCCCAGGGTAACCCCGATCCCGCAGGTAACTACGATCCCCGACACAACCCCCGATCCCGGAGCCACCCCGGCCCCCGCGGTGACCCGTCCTGCCGCCGTGCGGCGGGTGGCGGCGGGCCGAGCCCCGCGCTCTGCGGGGCCGCCCGGGGCTGGGGGCACAGCGGGGAGAGCCGACCTCGGCCCGCGGCTGGGGGAGACTGGGCGGACAGCGGGGCCGAGGGGGCCCCGGGCCGAGCCCCCCCGCGGCGGCGGCCCGCGGCGGCGCCACGTGCGGCCGGTGCGGCGGCGCCCGACCCGCCCCCGCCGGCCCCCGCCGGCCGCGGGAATCAAACCCTCCTCCCGGCCCTCCCTCACCTTCCTCCGCGTCGTCCTCGGGGTCGCGTAAGCTGGGCCGGGGGTTGAGCAGCTCCTCCAGCTGCCGCGCTAAGGGCGCCGCCATCTTGTCCTGGGAGGGAGGGAGGGAGGGAAGGAGCGAGGGGCGGGGCCGAGGGGCGGAGCTCATCGGGGGCGGGGCCTAGAGGGGGCGGGGCCGGCGGCGGGGGACGGGGCAGCGCGGAGCGGCGGGACGGGACGGGTCCTGCCGGGTCCTACCGCCCGCCGGCCGGGAGCGCGGGGCCCCGCCGGGCCCGAGCGGGAGCCGGTGCCGGTGCCCGGCCCCGCAGCCGGGGAGAGCGGCCGCCGCGGGGCGGGAGGAGCCGGCAGGACCGCGAGTGTCCGCCCGTTGTCTGGCGGGCGTCTGGGCTGAGGTCCGCGGGGTGAACAGCCAGGAATAATAGCGATAAATAGAGATATCCGCACGGATACAGCCCAGCCGTGCCTGGGGAGCGCTGGCTGGCCCAGCCGAGCCGCATGTGCCCGCTGTCCCAGTCCCTCCATCGTTAAGGGCGGGAATAACGATAATTGTATACATCGGGGTCGTGAGAATCGGCGACCTGAAGCTGAGCAGCACCGGGGTAACGGTCAGCGGTATAAAGCAAAGTCCTGTTCCATAATGCAAAATATTACTATTTCTTTAAGTCAGCATCGCATTTTCTTCAGCACCACTAGCTGCACAGAACTGAATTTATTATTTTCTTGTCCCGTATGTTAAACATTTTGTGGCCTCTGTTGAAGGCAGGGTCCCTCTTACAGCAGTGAGAGCTGAAAGGCAAGGCCTTTGGGTAACCCCAGTCCTTGGACACAGAGGGATCCTTACACCAGAGTTACACCAACCGCAGTGAATCCAAACCAGCACCAAAGCTCCCGAGGTGCTTTTGCCAAACTGGCCTAGAAACAGCAGCAAAGCAATGCAGAAGTGACCTGCTGAGAACGTTAACAAGAACCGGCTCTTTTGGGTTTGCCTGCTGACAGCTTCTCCTGGCTGCTTCGTGGGGTAAGGTGGCCTCAAAACACAAATTTAGACCTGGAATGGGCGAACAGCAATAGAGGTTGGTACATATTTTGTTACAAGGGCGAAGGGACCCAAATCAGCATCTCAACTCTGAGTTGCAGGTGTAGGTCTGAAACAAACCCCACAATGAACAGCTTCAGGGGGTCTGCCTGGACCCCAGGACTCGGGCTTTCCGCAACCGGCATTGAGATTTTGCCTGCGGAGGTGCCAGCAGCAAGCTGCAAACTCGAGCTGGCTACCGTCTCGAGCCCTAGCTCAGAGATGAACCGGGGATGAGCAAGCAGCCTACGCTCCTTGCTGACACAAGACCCTTCCCTGCTCCTTATCTGTTTTTAAATGCGACAAAAATTAATACGGATGTGATTCCTAATTAGCATGCAGAGAGGCGTGAGCCAGGCCTCAGCAGCAGCAGCGGCCGCAGCCAGCAGCAGCGTCAGTGCCGGCCCGTCCCCTACAGCCAGCAGCAGCCCCAGCTGCAGCAGCAGCAGCAGCAGTGTCAGTGCCGGCCCTAGCCGCAGCAGCAGCCAGCACCAGCACCAGCAGCCAGTACCACACCAGCAGCACCAGCACCACACCAGCAGCACCAGCACCAGCAGCTGGTACCACACCAGCAGCACCAGTACCAGCACCAGCCAGTACCACACCAGCAGCAGCCAGTACCAGCCCCAGCAGCAGCCAGTACCACACCAGCAGCCCCAGTACCACACCAGCAGCCCCAGTACCAGCCCCAGCAGCAGCCAGTACCAGCCCCAGCAGCAGCCAGTACCACACCAGCAGCAGCCAGTACCAGCACCAGCAGCAGCCAGTACCACACCAGCAGCCCCAGTACCACACCAGCAGCCCCAGTACCAGCCCCAGCAGCACCAGTACCACACCAGCAGCACCAGTACCAGCCCCAGCAGCAGCCAGTACCACACCACCAGCAGCCAGTACCACACCACCAGCAGCCAGTACCAGCACCAGCAGCAGCCAGTACCAGCACCAGCAGCAGCCAGTACCACACCAGTACCACACCAGCAGCCCCAGTACCAGCAGCCCCAGCCGCCGCCGCGTTAGTGCCGGCCCTTCCCCTACAGGGGGCGGAGGAGCCTCGCGCATCGCCGCCGCGGCTCGCGCCGCCCGGGGGCGGGGCCCGGGGCCCGGAGGGGGCAGGGGGGAGGCGGGAGCCCCGCCCCCTCCGCTCACGGCCGGCCGGGCTGGGGGGGGGAGGGGGCCCCGGGACAGCGGCGGGGCCGCGTCTGACGCCTGCTCGGGGCCGAGCCCCCGCGTCTTCACCGCCGCAGCCCCCGCACGTCAGGCGGGCGAGCGCTTCAGCCCCACGTCAACTTTCTGTGTATTTATTTTCCCGTGGGACGGCTGGCAGCTATGAGGCTCCGCGTTACATATGACACGGGTTTGCCGTTGCTGCAGCGATGTGAAACGAAGCGCTGCTATCACGTTTTTTTTCCTAAGACGTAGTTTTATAAAGCGGGAGATGTTCCCTGGCTTTGTTCCTAGGTTGGTTTGGGGTTTTTTTTGCCTTTGAGTTTGTAGGTATTTTGTTTCCAGAGTAAAAGATGCCATTATAAACAAAGGGGGGAGCCTGGAGAAATAAATCTATAGCAAATTAAGCAGCAGAAACAAGTGCTTACCTGAACAGGTACTCAGGAGTAACTACCACTCACCAAACCAAAGAACTAGGGCCAAGCCCCCCCGCATAATTGCGTTTCAAACCTCTTCCAGAGTGAAAAAGGGATGTTCTCTACCCTCCCCTAACAAATAATAACCAGCCCTATTAATAAAGGCAGAGAGGCTTTTAGTGATGGTTGAATAAAACATACCCGATCTAATTCATAACAAAGACACAGGGAGTTGCGTTAGTCCTTGCGAGTCAAAAATGGGCTTCTTGAAGTCAACGGCACCTTGCCGCTCGCGCCAGTGAGATCAGGGTTTCACCCACTGAGACTAATGGGACGACCGTGCGGCATAAAGCCCCGATCCAGCAACGCATTAAAATTCACGTATGTACAACTGTACACGCGAGGGGATCTGTCAGAGCTCACGGCCCTGTTTCTTTTCTGTCCTGCATCCGTCACGTCGGTGCAAAACAAACGTGAAGGGGGGAAAGCGCGCTATGCCGAGACGTACGCGTGGCACGCGCCTTCCCTGCGCCGGTGTGCAGGGGAGAAGGGGGAGGCCCCCACACGCTGGGACTTGCTCGGGTTGCCCCAGCTCCGCTGATCAGCGCTCAAACGGCTGCAGGAGCTGTTAATTCAACGTTTTTGATAAGGAGATTCAGTCAATATAAACCAACATCAAACAGAAAATGCAGTCTATGAAAGTCATGGATTGTTAAAATATTTCACCGACAGAGTCTCCTTCTTCGCTGTTTATTCTCTCTCTTTCGCCTTTCACTTAGTAGGGTAATTAAATCAGACTCTCAGGCTCGGTTTTAATTTCTGGTTCACATGCCCTCAAACCATGCTGCCGTGGTTTGGACTCATAATCATGCGGGGGAATATTTGTACAAAAATTGTATCGATACATTTTAATTTAAGACGATCATGAAAGCCTTTTTATGCATCACGGTATGTTCTGTAAAACCCTCCGCCTGTTTATAAACTATAAGCAGAAACCATCAAACTAACTGACATCATTTCTTTGGCATTTTTCCTCTTAATTTTACTTTTTATTTACATGCTTATTTGCTAAAATGGAAATGACGCCCTAAACGCAGAACAGATAAACAAGTGAATTTTGAATAGTCTGTACTACAAGAAAGCACTTTTAATTTCTCACACTCAGCTTCTTTTGCTCCCCTGTATTTGTGGAGCCTGTCATCTTGTAGGAAATTGTCAGATTAGATGGTAGCCTTGGCAGTGAAAGACCACATCATCCTTGCGTGCCTGTATAATTACCGGTTATTAATACGAATCCATTTTTCAGAGCATTTCTTTACTTAAATGTATAAATAAAGAAACGTGTCGGAAATGTCAAGCCATTCAGACACCACCACCGAGTAATCCCCCGCTCGTCCGCGTACCCTTCTGCGTTCAGCAGCGCGCGGCGTTGGGTCCCTACCTTGGCGAGCAGAGCGGTGGGAGCGAGGTGGGCTGCAGGCACCAGTCTGTGACGGGATTCCCACAGAGATCCACGGGAATTACACCCGCCACAGTCGCGTCTACTGAATTTAATTGAATTGCATTATCAACGGCAGAATTTGACCCCTATACAGAGGACTGCACGCTGTCCAAAAATAGCTACAAGCCGGAGCTGAGCTTATCTTTCCAACGTTTTGGCTAGCAAATGTAATTTTCCAGACCAACCTTTTTCATTTCAGTCATAGTATTTCATTTTAAGATTTTTCTTTTTAAATCAGCAACGCAATTTGTCAGTGAAAAGGAAAAAAATGAAGAGAGAAAAATTGGGGAGAAGCAGAAAAGAGCACACATAAAACCTATCCACTAAAACAAATTACATAACAGGACATTTAGATTACGTACATAAACCCCCACGCTCCTTATAAATATTTATTCCTATTTTTCTTCCGTGTTTTTATTTACTTGAGTATTTCTGATATTCCTAACACCTCTCATTCAAAAAACACAATTGTTTTCAAGATTTAATCAACCCTTAATTGTTCCTACATCTAAAAATACAATGAATATAGTGTGTCTGAATAGATGCACAGCCTAAAGATGCTTCCAGCAGATAAGAATTTTAAAGGCCACCCAGAGACAATTTCAAAACTAGAAGAAAACCTTTTTAGATGGAGCAAAAATCTATTTTTCATCCACAAAAAGAATCTCCCCGTGCAAGCCCCACGTGCGCACTGCCCTGCGCACAGACACGCCAGCACGCAGCTGTTCTCGAGACGCTAAGCACAATCACGCAAGGCAGCCTTTGCCATAGGCTTCGCCCCCAGCAAGTCGCCGCGACACCTCGGCATGCGTCTCGCTCCAGCTCTAGAGAAGTCAGGGGGGTATTTTCCAGCTCACGTTTACGGTCTGTGCTGCATGACGATTCTCACGCCATATAGAGACCTTTCAACAAAATCACACTAGACCTGTCCTGCAAACTTGGGCTTCCTCGATTAGCGGAGCGAAGGATTTCATTCCAAACCACGTGAGATATCGTCAGCCTCTTTAAAGGTTCAGATTCTGCAGGAAGCAAGCTTGTATTGAAACCAATCCGGGGGAAAAAAAAAATCTAGTTCTTACACTTGCCAAAAATGCTCTCTAAACAGTGCACCAAATATCGTCAAAGCAGAGCTATTCCTGAATTTGAAGACAGCCTGTAACAGAAGACTTAAGGGAGACCAGTTGTGCCCCTCATCCCCAGGAGCGTTACGTAGAGGGCCAAGGGGATTCTCCGAGAACCGGACCACGATACGCACAACAAAAACAGCTACACGCATCGCATTCAGCGATCCCACGCCCAAATGGTGAAAACACTGCAGGAAAATCAGTCGCCCTAAGAGTGCCCTTACCAATCCAGTTACAGTAATCCCAAGTACAGAGATTTAGCAATTTGAAGGTCAGCTAACTGTAAGGCCACACTTACTCTTCAATTCCTGCATTACAATTCTACATTTAATGAATGAAAAACTCTCCAGACAACAACAAACTCCGCTTTCTAAGCATGACCCCATGCTCTATGGCTAAAAGCATCTCAAATACTACCGAAAAAGAACCAGAAGATAGCAATCCCGGAAGGATTCATAATCAAAATATGTTTTTAATGGTCCCCTTTGTAACTTCATGGATATTTTGTTGGCATGAGGAACGCTGAGCACCCCAGTGCCATGGCAGACACAAAGAAAAGACCTTCCAGAACCTGCTCCAGCATCACAAGTCCCTGTTCCCAGCTCAACAGCGTCGGCAGCATTTAAGGATACATATCAATTGTTTAAGCTTAATATATGTGAATTTATCTACTAGGGGTAGTAACAGAAAGGGAGACTGCAAATGCTTACATGTAATATTGTAAGAACATGCACAGCTTAAATACAACGCTCTTGTTCAGGGAAAAAATCCGGACTATGGCAAAAGGAACCATTCCTGAGAGGACACTGCCGTATCTGCCACTTCCTAGGATGGCAAAAGTATGTAAATCACCACCGATATTTTTAAATTATATTTATTTATAGATTTGTATCATGTACCCATCGCTCAGCATCTGAGTACACATACACATATTAAAATAATGTACATCAGTTGTCTACAAACCGTAATTTAAGTACATTCTTACTCCTGGGATACAGATCTTTACGAATCCCCTACGGTTCCCCCAGCAAAGGCCTGAGTAAATAGATACCAGCAGCGACCGAGGACGAAGGAAAGGGCAGAGAGGAGCATCACACAGCGACAGCGCGGTGGGACCCGGCGCGCCGTCAGGTTGGGCCAAAAGCAGAGCTGTTTGGATGCTGGAAACTCCCGGCATTTTAAAGACACTTTGATTAGCCTTCAAAATATCTCCTTCGTACAGATGCTCAATGTGAATAATACTTACAACACGTGCCTCGCACCTTTTTCCTAGTAAACGGTAAACGGTCTTACACACGGGGTTTGCACAAGTCTTCGGTCTCGCACGTTTAAACACCGAGCCTGCCTCGTCTGTGCCGGGAGGGCGCGTGCCGCTCGCCCTGGCTAACGCCACGGGTGCCATCCAAAATTGGGTGAGCAGACGTGGGCCTGTGCGGGGTTTAACGTCACCGGGCTGCACCTTCTGCTGGGACATAGCGACAAGGTGAAGGTCACCGAAACCAGCAGCAGTCAAGGAAGAAAAGATCAAAAGAGAGTAATTACTTCTAAAAATGCTTTTGGAATTAGATTGCACGTACGTCTACTTGCACACATGTCACGTCCATGTTTCTGCAGTTTAAAAAATTAACACACGCATGTAAAATCCATCCAAGCAGCACATATTTTCGAGGCCCTCCTCCTGCAGAGCTCTATTCACCCAAGTAATGCTACTGAAGTCAATGGAAATGCTCTTGTAAACAAGGACTTACAAGAACCCAACGTGACAATGATTTCAAAAGGAGTTTTGACTGTGCAATTGTTGCTGGATTAGGGTCTTCAGAAACACCGAGCTCGCTCTGAAGAGCACAGAATTCAAATCTGCAAAGTGCTGGGGCCTCCAGAGCGGATCCCGGGAAGCACGGAAGGACACGCTCAGCCTTAAGCATGGCAACGGCTCCTGGGCTCCCCCCCGAAGATGGGCAAAACCCCTGCGGAAGGGACGGGAGCTTCGGAAAAAATCCAGGCTCTCCTCCCTCCCTTTTATAAGCCGCTGACCTAAACTGAACCGTATCGCATCGCTGCCTAAATTAACACAGAATAAACTGTACAAGTACCTCGTTACAAAAAAAACCCAAAAAAAACCAAAAAAAAAAGGCAAAACAAAAAAGAGAAACCACTTGGCAGACACGTTTTCTACAAAATAAGCCGATTTGGTGAAATTCTCATTTAAAATAATTGATTCAACAATAAAACAGCAGCACAGACCAGCAGCACAAACAGCAGTATTTATCAATAGCACTTGCCCAGATAAGTAAAAGTTTGTAATAAATAGATCACCCATTACTTTGCTTATATAAATGCAAAACAGAGCACCAAAACATAGCAACAATACAAAAGACAAATAAATGAGTTAGACGCGGAGGCCATGAGTTTAAGAAGTCTCCCCTGTATTTAATAAAGCATGAATTTTTTTAGAAACGCTAACAGATCCCTTGCAGATAGTTTTTATCTTTATATTATTATATAAGACATTTTGTGTTTAAAGTGAACTATTGCTTCATTTAGGTGGCCCCTCTGCTGGGCACAGAAACTAGGCTGTGAACAAAATAAAAAATCACCATTGAAAATTACAAATCATACCACTTTAAAGCATTTGGATTTTTTTTTTTTCCCCTCAGTCCAAAGAAACAAATAATTGAATCGCTGGGAATGCAGAAGTCTGTGTTTTAGGGTAAATTTCTGTGTCTACGTAAAATAAAAAAAGCCAGCCAGAGTCACGAGTAGTTGAGAGACGAAGGAAAATACGCAATTATAGTTCATCCCATTCTAGCAGCTCAGCAGGTGGAAAACATTTAAACCGGTGACTTTTCAGAGCCGACCCTAATGCTCTGCTTCTAACACAGGTCAAAGTCCTCTCGGAATCAGTGAGACTTTTGCTTTTAAAGAACTGAACGTTTGGGATTCTGCAATCATTTCTAATTAAAACATGAAATCTGCCATTTCACAAGGTTCCAGAATTTTTTGTTTTCTTTCATTTTTCTCCAAGAAAATGAGCACGTCTCTACTGCCAAGCAAAATATTCTCCCCCGCTGCCCTTGAGAGAACTTCGTCTATAGCAAACGCTATTAAACAATTGACTTTGTATCGGCTCTAAAAAAGGATTAACATTACTTTCAGGACATTGAGGTTATCCCGTGTTCAAAACCATCCAATTAGGAAAAAACAAAAAAAAAAAAAAAGAAAAATTACCTTCGGAGAATTAATTTCACTAAAAATGGATCAATTAAAAACCGTATCTTTGCAAGTCTTCACATTTACAATACATTTTTGTTTATGCATAAAATAAGCATTTTGAATATGCGTTCTCTTAGCACAGACCAAGAAGAGGTTAATGTATTTAACCGTGTGATTCGTTTCCAATTTTGAAAGGTAACGTATTATTTGTACTTCAACAACTGAGGCTGCAGGTGGAAAGAACGGCTGGAGCTGCCACTGCCTGCTATCTGCATCGACGCCAGGGTTTAGACTTCTCCCAAAGCCAAAGAGCCATACAGGATTATCAGCAGAGTGGATCATTCTTTCTCAGGGCTATTTTACTCAAGAGAATCCATTTAAAATTGCTTAAAACATCAAATGAAACACAAGTTATCTAAACATCAGATTTTCTAATTTTATTAAAAACGCACAAATTTTATCCAACATGTTTTCTTTCATACAGTGAATGGTCTAATATGCACTGGAGGTCACACAAGCTTAGGTTTATTAGAACAATAAAAGACATATGAGAAATTTAATATATAAAGAAAAAAGTAGCAGCTGTTGACTGCATATTTGACCATAAAATTTAAATATTTTGGACTTTTATTTTAAAGACACAAAAATAAAACCTGTGTGGGTCTATATAAGTCATATTAACAATTCCATGAATGTTCAACAGGACTAAAAATTAGCAAAGATGTTAGTTTGTTTGTTTGTTTTTTAACCTTGTAACACTTTTTAAACACCTTCTCGGGTTGCTGGTGCAAAGCACCTTACAGTATTTGTGCTATATATTTACTTTATTTGGCAACTGTCTGGGTTTCGTGGGGTTTTTTTTTCTTTGCCTTCTGTAAACAACACCTTTTACAAACTAGCACAGTGAACCACAAGCCCTGCAATCTGTTAGAACATCTACAGAAAAGAAAAGGAACTATTTTGGTTGGTTGCTCAAAATCTTTTGCTTTTGAACAAGAGGTTCTAAAACAGGATTTATTAGTAAAACATTGAACTCCTGAATTTAACATTAGACGTAAACAGTTGACTGTTTTTAGTTCAATAGAGTCTTTTTGTTTAGCTTTTCTCTCTCTGTGAAGGTAGAATACTTTTTGTTTGTTTGTTTGTTTTCAAGTCATTTTCGGTAGAGGTCTGGGTGGTGACCTTGGCTATGATGAGGAGGTTTTGTACGTGTAGCTTTGTGAAGGTAGAAGAGTTGGTGCTGAGGGCTTAACACTTAGTTATTTGTTATTTTGGAAAACAAAACCAAAAGAAAAGGAAAAAGAAAGTTGTCCCACCTGATAGTCTGCAGGCTGAAATGGCTGAAGCTAAAAAGAGTTTCTTGTTGTTGAACTTTCTGAGAGACAAAAATTAACAAACAAATTCATAATGCCAGAACCATCCTTAACCGGGAACGCTAGAGTTCTTGAAGCTTTTTTCCCCCTTTTCTTTGACCTTTCCTTCATTCAATTATTAATTTTTTAAATGAGAAGTTTCTAAGGATTGTGGCTCTTAGGATGACATCCAACAGGGTAATCAAACTTACGCCATCCTACGGCATGGCAGCACGTTACTGTACAGCTTCACCAGTTTCTTTGTCAACGGTACAAAAAAGTCCCCTTGCTTGTTTGATACAACCGTAACATGAAGATTGTCCTGGTCTAGAGCAAAGCTTGCCTTGGAGCGATTTGGATTCAGTTCGTTCCCAAGGTAATATTGTCTTAGGGCAGGAGAGATGTTATATTTATTCATTTCTGTACACCATAACAATAAGCAGACTAGATGATCATCACTTACTTAGACCCAGTTCGTTTTAAAGCTACCACACAGCTGCTTCATTCATTTCTGGTGGATGTGACAAGTGATTGCCATAGTTAGCACCACCGTTGACGGATATCGAAGAAAATGGAGGGCTGGGGCCAAAAACTTCCGCGGACATGGAGTGCAAGGACCCGGGCAGGTTGGGTTCGGGGCTGGGCGAGTCTCCGGGGGGGTGCGACATGATGTCAGTGAAGCGCTGAGCCTCACTGGAGGGGTGATGTCCGGGCAGGGGGTGATCCATGGCCCCCAGGGGAGTGCCTGACGGCCCCGAGGAGGGCACGAAAGGGAGATCCACGGGGGTCTGAGCTTGAGACGAAGGAGGTCCTTGCGGGAAGAAATCGTAATTGCTTCCAGGGCCGTAATACTCGCTCTGATAATCTGGCGGACGAGGAGAGACAGAGGGAAGGTAACACACGGGCAAGGCGACCGAGTGGCAAAGACACGAGAGCGCGCTTTGACGGCGGGTGCCCCCAAACGTCCCCCAGAGCTCGCGGAACCCGACGGGGAAACGTGCTGGCGGCCCGGCCGGGCTCCGGCCGATTCCCGGGGCTGCCCTTCCAGCGCAGCCCCCGCCCAGCACCGGCGGCACGGCCCGGCCCGGCCGGCTCTGCCACAACGCCCGGCTCCCGGCGGCAGCGCGGCACCGGCGGCCGGGCGCGGGGGAGCGGTCCCCGCCGGGCTCCCAGGGAAGCCGGGGCTGCCCGGCCGCGTCCCCCGGCGGCGGGGGCGGGGGGGGGGAGCCCGCCGCAGCCCCGCCGGCTCGGACGGCCGCGGCACGGCGAGGCGGCCCCGGTGCCGAGCGGGGAGCGCGGGCGCGGGGAGCGGGCGGGTGCCCAGGCGGGGCGGCCGCGGGAAGGCGAGGGGCGCCGGGGGGACACGGGGGGGGGGGGGGCACCCGCGTTACCCACCTCCGTAGAAGGAGAAGGGCCCGTTGGGGATGAGCTCCCCGGGCTCCAGCCGGTCCACCAGCGGCCGCATCCTGCGCGGGCTGCGGAAGAAGGCGTGCCGGCGGGCGCCCAGCGCGCTCAGCTGCTTCATGCGCCGCTCCTTGGAGCGCCGGTTCTGGAACCAGACCTGGGCGGGCGGCGGGAGAGGCGCCGGTCACGGGAGCCGCGGTCGTGGGTGGCCCCGCCGCCCCGCGCCTCCCCCGGCCCCCGCAAGGGACCATCCCCCCCCCCCCCCCCCCAGGGCTGCGCCTCTCCCGGGCTCTTTTGTTCGGGTGCGAAGGCGGGGGGCCCCGATCCGGCCCCGATCCGCGCTCCTCCTCGCCACAAACGGGGCCGAGCCCACGCGTGACAGCGGCCCCACGGCCGGCCGGCCGGGCGCTCCCCGCCGCCCGCAGCTCGCCGGCTGCAGGTCAAGAATGATTGAGTTAATTCTTATTACCCTGACAAGATTACTCCTAATTACCCTCACACTGCGACTCTCCAATCTAACCTCGTCTTTAATGGTCCTTTAACCCCCCATTACCCCCAGCGCTGCGGGTTTATAAACCTTTTAATAATTCCAGCGCATTGTCATTCTTATTTATCCATTAACCCCTCACATTTACGGTTATTAATTCCGATACCATTTACTGCTTCTTTAGGACTTCCTAAAAGCAACCCGCGGCTCTGCCCCTGCCGACCGGCCAGGCCCGGGGGGGGGGGCGGCCCGGGAACAACGATTTAAAACGACGGCGGGGCTTTC
Source organism: Ciconia boyciana (assembly GCF_034638445.1). NCBI lineage: Eukaryota > Metazoa > Chordata > Aves > Ciconiiformes > Ciconiidae > Ciconia > Ciconia boyciana. The sequence continues at coordinate 10,877,782 of NC_132950.1, read as the reverse complement.
TCCGGCCCCGCAGCGCGGGGGCTGCCGGGCACCGGCCCCTCCAGGCCGCCGCATCCCCCGGAGCGTGCGGGGCGGCGGCGGGGCCGCGCCCGGTGCCCGGTGGCCCGGGGGGGCCGCGGTACCTGGATGACCCGCATGTTGAGGCCGGTCTCCTGCGCCAGCTGCTCCCTGATGTGCCGGGTGGGTTTGGGGGTGGCCGCGAAGGCGGCTTTCAGAGTCTCTAGCTGTTTGGCTTTGATGGTGGTGCGGGGTCCCCGCCGCTTGGCCCCCAGGTTCTGGTCGTCGTTTTCGTTGCTGCCCGTCTCCTTGTCGGACACGTTGGCGCTTTCCGAGTCCTTGGCGTCGTCCTGGGAGGGGTCTTGGGAGTCGGGGGACAGGCTGGGGTCACTGCCGGTGGTGGCTGGGCGAGAGCAAAGCGGGTCAGGCTCAGCCGGGGGGCGGCCGGGGGGAGAGGAGAGGGGAGGGGAGAGGAGAGGGGAGGGGAGAGGAGAGGGGAAGGGAGAGGAGAGGGGAAGGAAAAGGAGAAAGAAAGGAGAGGAGAAAGAAGGGAGAAAAAAGGGGAAGGAAAAGGAGAAAGAAAGGAGAGGAGAAAGAAGGGAGAAAAAAGGGGAAGGAAAAGGAGAAAGAAGCGAGAGGAGAGAGGAAGGGAGAGGAGAAAGAAGGGAGAGGAGAAGGAGAGCGGCTCTCACCCCGTGGAGAAGCCGGGGCCGAGCGCATCCCCGCCCCGCATCGCCCCGGCCGCGCTCCCTCACCTGAATGCAGGCTGTTTTCTTTGGCAGTATTGCTGTTATTTAGGTAATCTTCTTTGCAGACAAACTTGTTTTCGTCTATGATGTAGAGCTCCTCGCCGGTGGAGAGTTGCTTGTTACACATCATACACGTAAAACAGTTCAAGTGGAACACTTTGCTCCGCGCCCTGCGGACCAGGTCGCTGGGGGAGATGCCCTGGGCACAGCCCGCGCACTTGGTCCCGAAACACCTGCGGAGAGAGGCCGGGCAGCGGGTCAGCAGCGCCCGCCCGAGCCGCGGGGCCCCGCCGAGAGCCGCCCGCAGCCCGGCCCCGCCGGGCGAGCGCACCCGCCGCATCCCCGCGCCCTCCACCGCGGCCTCCGCCCGCCCCGGCGAGCCGCGCACGCCGGGCCACGGGAAATGAAACGACCCCCAGCATCCCTCCAGGGCGGTCCCCTTGCCCAGGAGCGAACGCCTGGAGTGGGAGCTTAAACAGAAAAAAAAAGAAAAAAGGACCCATCTGGGCAGAGGATGGAGTGCCGCGGGGTTAAGCGAACACCGGGGCCGCGCTGCCCCGGGTCTCCCCTCTGCGCCCCGAGACGCCGATTAACGACGCTCCGACAAACGTTAAGCAGAAATTCTTACGCGCTATCAATCGGTCACGGCGGCGCCTTGGCCGGAGGAGCTGCCGGTAACGGCTCGGCCGGCGCGGGGGAGCCGAGGGCCGGGCGGCGCCGGACCCGCACCGGGGCTCGGTGCCTCCAGCGCTCCGCTCCGGCCGGGGCCGCGGCGCGGGGCCGCCGGCAGCCGGGCCCGGGGAGGAGCGGCCGCAGAGCGGCGGGGCTGGGGGCAGCGCTCCGCCGCGCCGGGCGATGCGGTGTGCCGGTGTGCGGCCCGGGCGGGAAGGGCTCCGCGGCCGTCGCGGTCTTTGCCGTTGTTGCCGGTGTGCGTGCGGGGCCCGGCCGGGCAGGGGCACGGGCGGCCCGCTCCGGGCCCGGGATTTATGCCGGGGCCCGCCGGGGAAGCGGCGGCGAGCGAGTGCCGGTACCCGCTCCCCGCTCCATCCATCGCCGAGGGCGGGGGGGGGGGGGGGGGGGGTCGCTGCCCTCCGGGGCGGCCTCGGCTCGGTTTGACGGGAGGCGCCGGCCCCGCGGAGCCGCGCACCGAGCCGCCGAGCGCCGCCGCGCCGGGCCTTCCCCGCCGGGAACAAGGCCGGGCTCCGGCCCGCGGAGCGCTGCGCTCACGGCCGCGGAAAGCCCCACCGGGAAGCCCCGGCAAGTGCCGCTGCGGCGGCGGCGGCGGGGTCGTCCCCGCTCCGCAGCACCGGGCCCGGGACGGCGCCCGCCCGCCCGCAGAGGGACCGGCCCGAACCGCTCCCGCTCCGCCGGTCGATAGTTCCGAGGCAACTTTGGGGAACTGGAGCTCGGCCGGTGCCCGCGGAGAGCGGCCGGGCCTCGCCCTGCGGGCCCCGACGGGCCGCCCGCGGGCCCTTCCCCGGGCCTGACCCCCGCCCGCCCCGCCGGGCCCCCGCGCCCGCCCCGGGAGATCACCTGGAGAAACAACGCCGGTCTGGGGGGGGTGCGTGTGCGTGGGGGGGTGGGGAAGAGGCGGTTGCGGGTCACACTGAACAGCAGGGGAAAAGAAGAAATTAAAGGGAAAAGGGGAGATGAGAAATGGATGCAAAGGAGCTGCGGCTCCGGGCGGGGGGGTCCGGTACTTACCGAAAGAAGTCGTTTTTGCAGTAAAGCTTGCCTTCTCGCGAAAAGCATTTCTCTGTCAAATTGCATTTACATTCACAGCACTGAACACACTTCACATGCCAAGCCCTGTCCAGTACATTCAACAAAAACCGGTCCAAGATTGGCCTTTTGCAGCCTGCACAGTGAACCATTGTCTTTGGTTATTTCTGAGAGTGGGGGGTATTGGTTTCCCAGATGTCAAGCAAAAAAATAAAAAAATTTTTAAAAAAATTTAAAAGACGACAACACCGGCGTAGATTTGCTTTTTGTGTGTGTGTGTGTTTGTTTAAAAGCCTTGGAGAAGTGAAGGAGGAGAAAAAGAAAGGGAGGAAGAAAAATCTTCGTTCGAGTGTCCTAGGAGGGATACACAGGAGAAACCACCCACTGCCCGAGGAGACCAGCGCTTCGACACAACCGCAGAATCCCGGCCGCTACCAACCACGACAGCAACAACAATAATAATAATAATAAGAGTAACAATAAAACAACAACGACTATAAAGATCGGCGCCCATAAAAATTAAAAAAAAAAACAATTAAAAAAAAACAACGCCAAAAAGCGAGCGTGATGAGTTTTTTTTTTTTTCTCAGGTCTGAGGTAGAGCAGTCAGGAGTCAAAGTGCTTTTCCCAAAGAGAAATCAAAGGAGGGAAAAAAAAAAACCAAAACCAAAAAAAAAACAAAACCACCAAACCAAAACCAACAGAACGAGACATGGAGCCCCGGCCGCGCTCAGACGGGCTGGGGCTGCTGCCGCGGCGACATGGCCCTACGCGCCGCGGAGCGGGCCGCCGTCCTTACGCGGGGGGGTGGGTGGCTGGGTGGGGGGAGACGCTCCGCAGCTCCTCGCTCCGTCCCCTCTCTCCTCTCTCTTTCTCTCTCTCTCTCCCTCGACGTCTCGGCGGTACCGTCGCGCCCGGCTCCTACCTACCCCCGCGCACCGCCCTGCGCGCTACCCGCGGCGGCCGGCCGCGTCCCCGCCGAGCCGGCGCGGCATCGCCCGGCGCTGCCGGCTTTTTGTTCCGCCTCCCGCGGTGGCGGCGGGCCGGGCCGGGCCGGGCCGGGCGCGGAGGGCAGGGCAGGGCAGGGCAGGGCAGGGCAGAGAGCGGCGCTGCCCGCGCTGCCCGCGCCGTCCCGGCAGCGCAGGGCGCTCTGCATGTTCCCGGCAGCCCCGCGGCCGCAGCCTTATGCACCGCGCGCAGACGTCACCGCCCGCCCCGGCCAATCGCCGCCGCCGCCGCCGCCCCCCCCCCGCCTCGCGCCGCCGCCGGACGGGGCGTCCGCGCCCCTTTATAGAGCGCCGGGGCGCCGCGGCCGCCTCCGCCCGCACCGGCCCGCACCGCACCGCGCCGCACCGCACCGCGGAGGGACGGACGGCCCGCTGCCGCTCGGGCCCGGCCGAGGCGCGCCCTGCTCGGAGGCGGGTAGGTGTGGCGGTGCGCGGGCGGGCGGGAACGGGGCCGCTCGTTGCGGGTCTGGCACCCCCATAGGGTTACGCATCCGTTATGGGCACCCGCCGGCCGGTTTTCCCGCCGCCGGCCGGTTTTCCCGCTGCCGACCGGCGCAGCGGCTCGCTGGGAAGCGGCGTCAAACGAGTTCCCGGTTTAGCGTGGTTTCCCCCCATCTATGAACGGCGGGCCCCGGGGGGGGGCGGGGGTGAGTGCGGGGGGGGGGGGGAGCGGAGCCTCCCGCGGGGCGGTGCGGTGCGCCTCGCCGGGGAAAAACCCGCGACGGCTCGCCTTTCCCGGGAGGAAAGGTGCGGGCAGGCCGGGAGCGCGGCCCGGGGCGCTCCGACGTGCCCGGACGGGGCCGCGCCGGCGGGGAGGGGGCGGCGGGCCCCGCAGCCGCCCGGCCGCCGCGGGCAGAGGGAAGGCTCCGGTCACTTGGCAGTGATTCCGTTGCCGGCGCTGGCAGCGCCCGTCTGCGGCCGATCGTCACCGGCCGCCGCTGATGCACTACTTTTTTCTTTTTTTTGGCAAATAAAAATGCATTTGCTTTTACCTTCCAGGGGTCGGTCGGTCGCCGGGGCGGTTAGGAGGGACGTGATTTCTCTTTCCTTCGCGCTTTGCTGCCCGGCGGGAGCTGCCGCTCCGGGGAGGTGTCGCCGCCCGGCAGACGCGGGCCGGGCCCCGGGACCCTCCCGGCCCCTCCGCGGCGGAGCCCCCGCCCTCACCTTCCCCGCGGGCTGATTGATCTGCTGGCGGGGAATTAGGAGGGAAGCGGCGGATTAATGGGCCCGAGCGTGTCCAAGGGTTACGCACACGGCTGCCAGCCGGGGCCGGGCGCGGCGGGGCGCGCACCCTGCGCGGCCGCGGCTGTCCCGGGCGCGGGGGTCGGCGGAAGCCCGCAGCACCCCCCGCCCTTACCCGCAGTCCGCGCTCTCTTTCACGTCTGTTTTCCTCGTCCTTGAGGAAGAAAAAAACAAACAAAAAAAAACAAGTGGGGGAGGAAGAAATTGGGGAATAAAAAGGAAAACGGCGGCAGGCGGATCCCGGCCGGTGCCGGGGCGCTGAGCTGCGGCCCTGCGGCGGGCGGGGGTGCGGAGCCTGCCCGGGCCGGGAGAGCCTGCGGGCCGTTCTCGGGGCTGTCCCCGGGCCGCGGCATCGCCTCGGTGCTCTGCGGGTGTTCAAAGGCCCCGGGGCTGCGTCCGCGATTCCCCGCCCCCCCCCCCCCCCCCGGTCTGTGCCCCCGCGCCGGGCCGGAGCCCGGCCATCACCGCCCCGTCGGGGCCGCGCACCGGGGCGCGCAGGGCTCTCCGCGTCGCTCCGCGTCCCTGCCCCCCCTGCCCAGCTGTTGGGTCGCTTTTCCGCCGCTTGCGGGGATCAATAGAGCCCTGGGCGGCCCCCGCCCGCCCGCCCGCCCGGTCCCCCCGCATATGGGCCGCTTCTCATGCGGAGCGCAGGGGCCGAGGCGGCGCGGGCGGCCCCGCTCCGCCGCCCGGGAAGGCGACAGCTGTGGGCTGCCGTCAGGGGACCTCTTCCCTTTGACTGCGGGCCCCCAAGTGACATGTGTTGGTGGGGATGAATGAGGGGAAGGAGATGAGCATCTTATGTCCATCAAGCACCAGTTTTTCACAGCGATTTCTTTTTTTTTTTTTTCTCCTTTCCCAGGCGTTAGCGCAAGCATCTGGTTATCCCCTGCCCCCCCCCCCCCCTCCCGCCCCGCCGGCTCCGCGCCCGGCCCGGGGACGCCGAGGCGGGCACAGACCGCTGTGCCCCCCCCCGGGCTGCCGGGGGTGTGTGTGTGTGTGGGGGGGAGCGGGGCCCGCCGTCCCGGGGTACCCGTCGTACCGCTGCGGTGGGGCGGGCAGCGCTGCTTTACCGGCGGGGCTCCCCGCCCTCCCGGCCCGGCACACGCACATCCCGCGGAACCCCGCTCCGGAGAGGCAGCAGCGCAGGCCGAGGGGGGCTGCTCCCCCCGGGCGGGGGGGACCGTGGGGTGCCCTGGGTCCGCCTCGCCCCCCCCCCCCCCTCGGGCACCCCGACTCAGCGCAGGCGTTTGAGAGGCGCAAATGCCAGCGCTGTAACAGCAGGCTCCGAAAAGAAAAACTCGGCAACCCCGGCCTCCCGCGGGCCTCCTCTGCCCCGCGGGACAGGCGTGTCCCGGCGTGGGGCACCCACGGGCCGGGGGGGTCCGCGGAGCCTGGGGGGAGGGAATCTCCCCCGGCCGCGGGGATGGACGGCAGGGCAGCACCCGGCCCGCCGCCCCCTCCCGGGGCGATGGCTCCTGGTTGGGGTTTTTTTCTGGTTTTCATTGTGTTTTGCGATTCTCCCGGGCCCCAGCCCCCGGCCCCGGCGGCGGGGGGAGCGGGGCGGCGGGGCCGAGCCCACCCGCACCCCGGGGAGAGCCGGAGAACCGGCCGGCGTGTTTCAGGACCGAGCAACCCCCCGTCCGGCCCCGGTGCTGAAACAAGGGAAATTAAAAGAGTAAAAAAAAAAAAAATTAAAAAAATCAAATCTATTTTAAATCTAATACAGAAGAAGAAAAAAGTCCCTTTCAGGCGAGATGGAATTTGCATTTTCTTGGTGTCGTTCCCGTCTTTTTAGTTAAACATCACCCTGTTTATCATCAGCCTTTCTACACCGCTGCGCTCGGTAATGGGATTTTTCTCTCCTTTACGGGGCACTAGTGCTGTACAAACACCGGAGCCCGCTCGTCCCGGGGACGAGCCGGTGCGGTGCGTCCACGGCCGGCGGAGCTGCGGGGACCGCGGCCGGTGCGGTGCGGTGCGGGGCATCCCCCGTCCCCCGCCGGGAGGAACTTCCCTCCCGCCGGGGCACGGACATTTTCTCTGCCGTGTCAGCACTACGCTTTCCCTCTTTCCCCATTTTTTTTTTTAATTTATTTTATTTTTTCCCTCCTTCTCAACGTTTCACAACCATCGCGCGGGGGATCTTTGATGCCACCGGGCTTTAAGCGACCGGCGGAGCCGCTCCCCAGCCCCGCCGTGGCCGGCAGCAGCCCCGACGGGGCGGGGGGGATGCAGCGCCGAGCCCCCTTCTCCGACCTCTCCGCATCCCGGTTGAACGCTGCCCGGGACGGCGGGGGTCCAGCCCGCGGAGAGACTGGGGGGGTCACACCTCTCCCCCCTGCCCCGCTCCCCCCCCCCCAAACTTTCCCCCGCAGGAAGCTCGCCTCCGCTTGATTAAATCTATATGCGGTTAATGCACTAAACAAATATTGAAGTTCAGATGTAATTAAGCCTGTAGAACATCCCCGCGCAATAAACCCATTGCTGGACAGGATCCATGGCTGCGCGCCGCGGCGGGTTTGTTTTAAAGAAGCTTGCAAAAAAAAAAAAAAAATCTTTAAATTATGTATTAGAGGTTCCCAGTTGATTCTGGCCACGCTCGGGTCGATGCTGAGGGTAAACACGCCCGGGCGGTCCCGCACCGTCCCCGTCCCCCCCCCCCGGCTCCGTTCGCTTTTTCCCTTTTCTTATTGAATTTTTCCTGCCCCCCTCCCGGCTTGCCTTCCACGTCGCTAAATGTTGTCGCTTACACTCCAAGCTCATGCATTGTTTATGGGAAATATAGTTAATAAATAATTACAAAGCCGAGGTGTGCGTCTCTGCCTTTGACTGAGACGGGAAAAGCGGCCGGGAAGGGGCCGGCGGGGCCCGAGCCCGCCCGGGAGCGGGGCCCGGCGGGGCGGGCGGGGGCCGGGCCGGGCCCGGGGAGCCCGGGGTGGGGGGGTGCGTGTGTGCCAGCGAAGGGGTTCCTCCGGGTTGTTAAAGGGCAGATAAAAGACGAATAAAAGAGAAAAGCAAGAAAAGTAAGGAAGGGGCGGGGGCGGGGGAAGACTGTAAAAAAAGAGGGTGAAACAAACCCCGGGAGGACGCACCGATCCCGGCTCATCCATCTTCATTGTCTCCGTGTGTGCAAAAGCAACTCCAGTATAAGGAAAAGCCACTATCAAAGCCATGGCTTTATTTTATATCCTATAGATCAGGAGGGAGGCAAAGCTTTATTTTCGCCCAGAGACAGATATTTTATTTCTCTCTTACGGTTTTATGTGTGAGAGATGTCAAAAAGGTAAAATAGATTGCTAATGCATAGGCAAAACGAAGCTGTTTTGGCATGCTCTGTGTCATGAGGTCTCCCAGGGAGAGCGGGCTGGGGATTTAGGGCTGATGGGGGACTCGGGGGGATTGCCGCTAAAACATCTCTCTCCATAAATCCAGCCGCTTGGTCACCTCGATAGGGAGAGCGAGCTTTAAAGGGGAAGAGTCGGAGCGCGGCGGGAAGAGCGGGGACCCCCGGCCCGCCCCGCCGGCGAGGCCCGGAGCGGCTCCGGGGGGTCCCGGTCGTCCCTCCCGGCGCGGGGGACCCGCCGCAGCCGCTCCCGCCGCACGAAGCCCCCCGGCTCGTCCCGCCCCGGGCACGGCCATCGCCCCCCAAGAGCCCCGCTCCGGCGCACGCCTCACCCGATTCGGGTGTTTTTCCCCCCAGAAGAAGCAGGCAGCCCCCGGCCGTCGGGCTAAACCCGGCGGCTCGGCCCCCGGCCGCCTTCAGCCGCAGCCCGCTGCTCCGCATCTGCCTCTCCACCGCAGCCCGGCAGCGGATTTGCAACGACCTTTTGCAAAGTTAAAATATATCTCCCCAAGCTGCAACAATTTTCATACTTTTTGACCTCGGGGATTTACTTAGCACGTTAAGTTCAAGGCTCAGAAGCCCAAGGCTATTACTCATTTAGGCACTCCCACCACCACCACTTTTCACCACATATTTTATCATTTGACTTCCTGGCTTAAATTCATGTTATGGCAAATAATGGATGGTAATACTTTCCCCCTTCCCCATGTTAATTGTCTTGTCTGACAACCTCCGCATTTGAAATGATTTAAAGCAAACAACGGTGCAGCGAGAGCGGGAGACAAACCGGCACAAAACGTCTGCCGGAACCCCGCAGCTCCGGCTCTTCCCTCACAAGTTGGTGGCTGGATCTGGGGGCCGGATCCAGAGCACAGCCAGGGCCCCCCCGAAAGCAGCACCCAGCGCTTGCTGGGGTCACTGCGGTGCTAAGGCAGCTTCTCCCCATGCCCCGCAGCCCCCCGGGTGCCGCACCACCACGCTCGGCCCTGCCCCGGGCCCCTCTGGCTTTGCTGCCCAAAATACTGCTCTTCTTGAGGTGACTGAAATGAGGAAAAAACCCCATAGTGCTATTTGCAAATTAAAAAAAGCAAGGTGTAGTTGATTAGCAAATTAATTATTTCAGTATCCCCAGGATTATATTGTTTTTCTAAGTTCTGTGGGCCTGTGTGATTTACTAATTTCACAGTCACTGAACTTCCCTGGCAGTGAGAGTCAATCTCATCCACCTATCTCACCCGTATATGCGATTCTGTGCAGAGGCGGTGGGTCTGGCGGCAGTGTCGGAGGGAAGAGGGTGTCCAGACCTTTCCCCCTGCTCCCGCTGCTGACCTGCTGCGTGACTCTGGGCAAATTCTTTGTTTTTCTTGTTTCTGAAGGTCGACAGTACCTTCCTACCCAACAAGAACACATCTTCCTGCTTAGAAAGGAGTAACTGCACGGCCTTTCCTCTACTGAACACTGCCACTGGCTTCCCATACGTGTCCAGAAAAAGGGCTGCTGCATTATTTGTCCTTTACAAGCAGCTGGAGAAGAGGGTTCCCAGTGTAAGAGGTTTTTTGCCATCAGCAGAATGTCAGCTTTTGGTGTCTGACATCGCCATCGCGCAGAGCGTTTGAGAAAAAAATAACTGAAATCAAACCAAATAGGACTATCCCAATAAAATATAGGGACAATACGCCTGCGCTGGTGGGAAACCAGCACTGCCCTCTGCCTACCTGCTGGAGATGCAGGAGCAGATCTCGGTTTGGGGAGATAAAACAGCATCACCTGGACCAGGTACCACAGCACCACAAACTTCCCTCGCCGCTTGTGAAAATGAATCCAGAGCTCCTGGCTGTATTTATATCTGTCTGCTTAGTCCCGACCTCTGATTAATTGTCTATATATAGATTCTGTAATTTGATACCATGTTACTATATGATATCCTATGTCACACCCTATTTATATAGGCTTCTATTTTAAGGCTTCTGACAGGACGTGGAGGCACTGGCCAGCGTGCCCTTCTTTCTTCCCGCTTTATCGTATGCCCACGAATCGAAGCAGCTGCGTTATGCAGTCTGAGCCCAACAAAGTTCCCGGCTGCCGGGCATCTGCAGCTCAGTACAACATGTTATCTGCCTGGGCCAGGTGGGCAAGAGCCAGGTAAAAGGCAGACGCTGCGTGGGAGCCCGTGGCTCAACGTGCGTGCGTGCCCCTGCAGCGGTGGAGGCAATTAAAGGGGTCACTGGCACGCGCCAGACAGGGCTTGTTAGCACCGCACAGCCCTGCGCCGCTCGTGACACCTGAGCTACTAATTGAGCGTCTGGTTTCTATAGGGTCACCGCTGCACTGGCATTAAACTGGACCATTGCAGTAAGGAGATGTGGCCAAACGTTATTTTATTTAAAAAATGCATGTTTTAAACCCCTGTTACCTTCCCTTTCTTTGTACAGCAGTAAGTGATGTTCCAAGTTGGGCTGTACACATATACAGCTTATTTCAACACTATAGCAAGGATATGGCATGCACAGCCACAATCCCATTGCTCTGAAATGCGTCAATATACCATTTTCAAGATGAAAAAACCCAGATCATTTTGTTCTAGAATGTGAAATTTCACTAGTTTCAGATAATTTTTCCAGGAGAAGCCGGGGTAGAGCTCAGTCCCTGTGAGGGTCCTGCCTGACGATGCTCTGCTGTCCTCTGCTGTGCTCCAGGACAAGTCCCTCATGCAGGACAGAGCCGCACCCCGCCATTACTGAGGACCAATTCTCCATGCTCAGAAGCTCGCTTTAAAAAAAGCCATATAGTTCTAAAAAAAATCATTCCTCAATGTTGTTGTCACTCATATTCCAGCTGGGCCTGGAGATCCTCACCAGAACCGCTGTGTTGGTGAGACGGTGTGGGAGGGCACCGGGTGGGGAGCAGCTTCTCGAGGGTCACCCAGAGATGGGCACAACCCGAATCTCCCAAATCCCACGCGGATGTCACTGCACCCTTCAGCCTCCATCACCCCTCAGCTCCCTTCCTTATCGTGTTGCCTGGTGGATGGGGACACCCCCCCGCCCAGACCCCATCTGCGTTGCCCTCCCCAGGGCTGCTGCAGAGGGCTGGACGAGGCTCTGGAGTCGGGCAGCACCAGAGGGGCCGTCTCGCTCCACAGGGCATCGCCTGCACTGGAAACGTGGCCCCACGACAGCATTATCATTCCGAAGTGGCAAAAATGTCATGCGAAAGGCTGCTTACCCCTGGCCTTGTTATGCCACAGACTGAACCGGTCTTTTTCCTCTTCGGTACTTTCAACGCACGGTTATTTGTTGAACTCTTGGCAGCAGGCTGTTAACATTGCACGTTACAACTTCTCGTGTCAGCTGCCCCCAGAAACACGCACGCACGGTGCTACATAACCAGAATAGCTAATCAGCCAGCTGGGGAGACATCGCCCCGCTCCTCTCCTTACTGGTGGCCTTTGGTAACTTGTCATTGAGTTTGTCACTCACGAGTTATTGGGCACTGAGAACTTCGTATCAGCCAGGCCCCTGTGTGCTCTTCTCATGTCTCTGTATCCACAGGTGAAGGTGGCTCCGGAGAGCAGAGGCCGATGCATCCAACCCTAAACCAGCGTAACCACGAAGGCACGGGAGCTTGTTTTGCTTACAAACAAGTAAACCTTGTTTCAAACGGAGAGTCCCTTATTTATCTACGCTTCCTTCGGGAGCAACCCCAACCCCTAGTGCACAGTTTTACAAAGTACGTTTCTCCTCCCTGTGAAACGCCACTGTTTCCACTGATAACAATAATCTGAAGGAGCTTTCTGTGCTGACCTGCCTCGTGCCGGGAGTGCGGCGATGTCGTGTGCGTATGAAAATGGAAACTTCCCGAGATGTTCAGACTCAGAACCACTGAGTCTGCAGAATTCCCTACCAATGTGGTTTTTGCAGTTGCCGAAATAAACTCTTCATTGCTGTGATTAGTTAATATTTGTAAAGCCTATAAGATTCCAGAATAAATGTCTGAAAGAAATTTGCACGGCTGTTAGATAAATGTGTTAATAATAATGAAGATGGCTGGTGAGAAGGCATCGCTCCTAATGATGTACGATTTATTTCCTTAAGGGTGTGCTAATAAACAAAACTCATCTTTAAAATCTGGCACATTTATTCCACATACGCTCTTCAGATCAAATAAGTTACTCTAACCGCAGCATGGTCTTCCTCTTCTCCCCTCTCTGAAATTGCTCATTAACGCTTGCCGTGCTGGGCTGTTGATTACGAGGACGAGCACTCCTCCCTCCCAGCCGGCACCCTAGACATTCAAACCTGTTGCCCTCGGTCCTGGCCTGACAGCCTGCCCGCTGCCAGCCGGAGGGGCCTTCCAAAGGTCACTTAACCTCCACAAAGGAGCTTGGGCGTTGGTCCTCGTCCCGACCCGAGCTCTGCAGGGAGTCTCTGGACGGATCTCCGAGTCCTGGATCGACAGCACATTCTCAAACCAGCCTAAACCCCCACCAAATTTTATGTCCGTAGGCGGTTATCATTTCTCTTGTAAAACCAGAGAAGCTGTCCCAAAGCTCGTGAAGGAAAGTGTTTCCTCTCACTTCGCAGGGTCAGCCTGCAGTGTTTGTAGCCGCTCCATCACCGTGGCATCTGTGCACAAGGTAAAATGCAGCGGGAGAGCGAGCCGGGCTGCATGCCGACGGAGCTCTGCGGGCGCCTGCCGTGCACCGCGCATAATCTCTGCTCACTGCCGTTCCCTCGGATGTCTTTACACAAAATCAATAAGGTGTTAATTCAAAACAAATCTTCTCTGCATACCTGCAGGAGATTATGTCCCCTGCACAAGGAAGCACGCAGAAAGGTTCCCTTCCCACCTCCGTCCGCAGGCTGGACAAGCAAACACGCAGAGCAGAGTCCTCTGCTTGCTCCAGTGTTTGAGGAACGGTTTAGGGCTCTGTGTGCTCTGGAAAGATGATTTCCTACCGTAGCTTTTAAAACCCCACATTAATATTCTACAGGGCTGGTGCTTCACACGGGAGGGAAATGCCATTTCCAAATACTGACGCGGTTTCCATTCCCCTATTTGAATTCAAGTACTTTCATACGTAAGACACTGCCTTGTTCAGCTTTAAAAATTACGATGGGAAAGCTTTTGCATACCTCCAGTCTACACACCACCACCACGAGCAGCTGTGCCAGCGGGCAGGGTGGCAATGCTCAAAATGAGTCACCGGACACGGACAGGGACAGTCGTGTTCAGGGACCTGATGCTGTCCCGGCAGACTCCAGGACACTGGGGTGGGACCTGGGGTAACTCCTGCGTCGCTGCAGAGCCCCGGGAGGCAAGCGTGCATCGCCTTCGCTCTCCAGAGGAACAGCGAGTGGAGGTAGGCACCAATAAAGCGTCCTGACCCTTCAGTTTTGTGTGGGAATCCCTGTCTTGGACACCCTGGGATCGTGCCGGGGCTGTGCCCGGTGCTTGGTGCCCGGCCGGACACGTGCTGTCCCCAGACGGACGTGTCTGCGGAGCTGGGCTGCTGCTCACTGTGATGCTGCTCACGCAACAAGCTGTAGTAAACTACAAGTGTTTCAAATTTAGAGAGAAAGAGGAGGGAAAATGTTTGAAAACGGCAGTTTGAGAATTAGCAGAAACCACCCTTTTCCTTGGGGTAAATCCCCCCGCCGAGGTCCAGCTTGTGCCAGGGAAGGGCACGAGGCCGGGCCAGGCAGGTCCCGCCGCGGGGCTGTCACCTCCCGGGGCTGCAGCCGCCTTTAGAGCCCAGACCCAGGGTAGGAGAGCGTGCAAATTGCTGCTTCTTGCCCCACGCATCTTGAAAATGCACATTTTTCTTACTACAACTATAGTCAGAAAATCCATCTGTGCAGGTGTGCGCCCAGCTGCCTGCTGGATCCGTCCAGGCTACGGGGTCTCTGGGCAGGGCCCCCCTGCGCGCCGGGGCTCCGAGAACACATTATTCAGCCCCGCTAACACTATAGTCAGCAGCAGCGACAACACGCACGGTATCAACTGCAGCTAAACATGCAAACAGGAGGAGAAGGAAACGTGCAGGTCCAGCGAGGAGAAGGGCGAGAAACACCTTTCACGGGGAAAAATGAGGAGGGCAAAATGCCACCGTGTGTCGGGCGAGACTGTCGCACCCCCGGTCTGGCAGTGCAGCACACGCAAGGCAGGAGCGATGAAACATTTCTTCTAAATAAAGAATTTCCAAGACAAAGAATAAAAATAATCTACAACAGGAAGCCATTTGAAAACCTGTGCGTCTTTTACCGCACTTATTTGTTGCTGCCTTTTTTTTTTTGTGGCTAAAAAATCAACTAAACTCCTGAGTTTTACATGAAAACAAAAAAATATAGGTAAAACATCTATGAAACGGTCATACAACCAAAATATATGCATTAGATGTTAAACCTTCTATCAGAGAGCTCAGCTGGATTTTTTTTTAAATCTGCAAAATATAATTAAAGTGGTGTTGGTAAAAAAAAAAAAAAAGAAAAGGAAAAAAGATAGCCCAGTCCAAACCCTTATAAGGATATTTCAGACATGCTGAGGTTCCTTTTCCATAATGTTAAGCAGACATCTGTAAACATAATTGGAATTTACTGCACACGTGAATAACTGCATATAAATTAGCTTGTATCGTTGGGGTTTAAGAAAGGGCTGCAGGTCCCCCCCTTGTCGATAAGACGACGGCGTTTCCAGTGCACATCCCAGCTCAATTCCAAATGTCAATTTTCTACTTTTTTTTTTTTTTTTGCATAGCTGTTGCCTTGTTACATTTATCATAAAGCCTCTATAGATGAGACATTCTGCTGAATTTTGTACATTTCCAGGTTTGTTTACCAGGCTGATAGTTATTCTTTTGGAAAATGCAGAGTGGTATTGTCAGGGATCGCTTAATATTAATGATGGAGACCCGGGCATCTGAGGGAGCTGAACGAGCACAACTTCATTTCAGCATTCCTCATTTTTTTTCCATATTTTTTCCCTCCCTTCCTTTCCTTTTCTCTGCCTTCTCCTTTCTTATGGGCAGGACCGCGTGAGGCATGGAGCCCTCTGGTCCCAAACCCGCAGGGACCTGAGGCCAGGTCCTGCTCCTCGTCAAGTCAATGGAAAAACATCCAACTTCTACGGCTCAGGATCAGGCTTTTAAGCACCCACTTAACTTTATGCCCGGAGACTGAGAAGTCCTAGTTAAGCCACAGTGAAGCCTGTGCACCACGATGAGGGCTGAAACTCTCAGTGGAGGAAGGAGCCTCCTCCTCCTCGTTTCTTTTTCCATCCTCCTGTCCCCATCCAGGTCCAGTGGAAAGTTGGGAATTCCTTACCCGGAGCGCAGGGGAGGGCAGGAGAGGCACGGGCAGCCCTTGGTGAGTCCAGCATGAAAAGAGGTGTCCAGATGCACGTAATTCAGCTAAAATGAGGATTACTTCAGATTTGCACTGAGTCAGTCAGGAGCAGGATTTACACAGAGCCTTATCGTGTAAAAGCACAATTTTACACAGATTTAGTGAAAACAAAGGGTTGCGCCCACTTTCAGAGCCACACTGACACCCAGCTTCTAGCAGCTCAGCTTTAGGCGGCAAATTTACAGGAGCAAATTCAACTAATCCCACCAGTTTTAAGCAAATATGAGCCTGAAATTAATGGGGTTGAGGTGCCAAAGCACCTTTGGGGCACAGACCCCGGCTGGGGAAGGACCAGGCGGCTCGGTGGCGAGAGGCAAACCCAGGTGGAGAAATCCCTCCCGCCCCAGGATAAACCCCTGGATGAGGCTGCGCCCCTGATCCCAAATCTGTTGAATTCCAGGGAAAACTGAACACGGGTGTCTTTGCATCAGGTGCTCCAGGTTGGTGGAGCCAAGGACATGTTTGGTGGAGCTGGATGGATGCCACACACAGACGGCCGCTGGCTAAAGGTAAATATCAGCGTTAGGCTAGGACACCCGATGAAATTCTGCTCACCCAGGGCACGGGAGAGCCCGCTGCACCAGCAGGAATACCAGCAGTTTGCATTTGAAGTCGTGGGCACCCCAATTAGGGTGAGGTTCATCAGCGTTCTGTGCGTCTGAACCTGCTCTGCCCCAGCCAGGCGGGCAGAGGACAACCCCGTGCCCTGCGGAAGGGGACGGTCCTGTGTGCAGCCCCCGCCGGCAGCCCCCACCCCGGCGTCCCCCAGCCCCTGCCGCGGCACGATCGCAGGCGTTCCCGACGGTCCCTTCTTTATGATAACGGCATCATCAAGTGTGCCCACGAAGTAACCGGGTGATTTATTTCATTGTCACTCTTCAAAGGCGCATTTGTTTACCATCCATCTCTCGCCCCCAGCTCGCCATAAGCTCTGTTTGTTTGGAGGGGGACGTGGGGCAGGAAGCACAGGGCTGTGAACCCATCCCCAGGGCAGCGGCCCCCGCGCCTGCCGCCGTTCTCACCTTGACTCCGAGCTGCCGGAGTCGGCGGGCACCGCCGGCGTGGGGATCCCTGTGGCTTTCCAAGGGATGCTCTCAGAAACGTGTGACCTGGGAGAGCTGACCTGAATTTAACCTCTCTCCGTGCCCCACGTTTAATGGGGAGGGGAGGCGAGAGATATGGCAGCCTGGCCAGAGCCGGCGACAAACTGCCGGCGCTCCTTGGGCCGAAGGAGGTGACACAAGGGGGGAAGTGCCACGAGCCCGTCCCGGCAGGACCCGCCGGGCAGAGCTGCCCTATGGCTCGCTGGGGCTTCGGGCCACACCATATCTTTTTAATAACAAAGGTGCGGTACCTCGCTTCTCCTTAGGGAAAAAAGGAAGGACGAAGAAAGCAAAAATAAGCAAAAATGAAACTAAAAGCTTTTTTCCTTCGTTTTTTTTTCTAAAAAGAAAAAAAGATGGATTTTTGGTCTAAACTTCCCGGCTGATCTGGCCCTACAATCTCACAAGTCACGAATTTTAACCTTGCCAGACCCAGCTAAGCGAGGGAACGGCTCTGCCAGCCAGGTTGAGGCAGGGATCTCAGCCGGTGGAAACCGTCGTCGTTTGCAATCCCGGCACATGGAGCTGTGGCCCCCGAGGATGCCGCCCAGATAATTGCGCTCTCGAGGTGCCGGCAGCGCTCCACCATCTCCCCATCTAATTAAGTGCCAGCATGGATGGAAGTGACGGGGAGGATGAGGAAGGGCTTTGGCATGGCGGTCGGGAGGTGCAGGAGGGACGGGGGGGGGGGACCTGCCCCACGCCTGCCTGCCTGCCTGTGCGGGCAGCAGCTCCTCCTGCCTGCACCTCGCACCGGCCCCGGCGCTGTGCCGGCGTGGCCACGACTCCCGCTCACCACCGAGCCTCCCCGGTCACCCTGGCGTGGCACAATGGTCATTTTATAATTCAAAATTATCGACTAAGCATTTTTTTCCAGGCCAGTCCAATTACTTTCAAACACACCTATTTGATTTTAGTGTCAAAGAGATTTTCTCCCTCTCTCAAGTTGTTTTCACTTAAAAAAAAAAAAAAAAGTCCTGGAGCACCAGGCAGAATAATAAGCAGACTCACTATTTAGTCATAGAATGACCTGAAATTTCTCTGAGGAAACATATTTTTCACTGAAAAATACTGGAAAAATCTGTATGAAAGTTTTTCCTTGGCATTTTCTTGTTTTAGAGGAAACAGGAGAGCAATTTTTCCCCATCACTTCCATAGTTTGTTATTTTTTCTTCCCTCTCTCTGCTCATCCCCAAGAGTTTCCTCCGGGATGGCCAGTCACACGATAAAACAAAAAGGAGCGGGATGACCAAGACATTGGGAACCACCGAGAAACAGGGACACGGCTCAACGAGGAGAAATAACCAAAGTTCTTTTGTTTCTGATGCTTTCCAAATAAATATAAAAATCTTTTAATTCTACAAGTTGACCAAGATAAGCCAGTTTTTAGTGTTTTCCTTGCAAAGGCAAGGTTTCTCAGCTTTCCTGAGACTTGGGTTTTCAGCAACATTTAAGTTTATAGTCCTTAAGAGCTGACTAGATAGCCTGGAGCTGACAAGATTGGGCGAGCCAGAGTAGCCTGCGAGGGGGACTTGGAGGGCTGCGTTTTGTCCCTGGCTCAGCCACTATTCGGCTGTATTATCCCGGGAACGTCACGATCCCTACTCACGACCCTACCACTCCATTGCAGAACGGAAATAAGTTCTCTGCTTCGTATGGGTTTTGTGATTTTGAAGCACAATCCTTTATAAAATGCTTTGAGATCCTCAGATGGAAGTTGCTATAAATGACCGTTGGGCATTCCTTCTTCCCCGCCACCTTCTGTGCATCGCCCAAGTGTGGCTGTTCGCGCTTCACCGTAGTTTGCAGCTGAAACTCTGCCAGCTGTGAGCTGCCAAACCGAGTCCCCTCCGCCTGCCCCGCTCGGCCTGCACAGTGTCGGGAGAAGCCCCGATGGACTTCTCCTTAATTGTGCACGCGGTTTCATAGTCGGAATCAGAACTTATGGTAGGAATTTAATTTCAAATAAAATTCACAAGCAATTTAGCTGTTTTGAAGTCCTGATCCAAACGCTCCTGAAGTCAATGGGAACCTTTCCTCTCCCCAGCATCGATCTGGATAAGGTCCTGTTGTGTCTTCCCTGTTGAACTGGCTACATGAAGAACCTCACTGCGTTTCCAGCTGTTCACATGTGCAACACAGCTGGATGAATAGAGGAAAAAACACTTTGCCGAGAGCGCGAGGGAGATGTACCTGAGCCAAACTCAGAGGCGAGCAGGGAGCGCTGCCGGGAGCTGGCCACAGCACCAGGTCCTCGTCATGGTCAGGGTGCCGTAAACCCAGGGCTATGGGGTGAAGCCAGCGAGTTAATCTGGATTTCCGGGGGTGTGAATGGGAATAGGAGTAGCTGTTCACAGACTTGACTTCACAGCCAAAGTCAGACTAAAGGAAGAGGAGGTTTTGGGCTGAGCTGAGGGTGCTGGTTCATCCCCGAGCGGCGAGGCACGCAGGTCCTGCTGCCACCCAGAGAAGAGTGGGGCGGCCAGCCCAGGGATCAGCACCAACCACGGCAGCTCTTCAAAGCATCCGACCAGCTAAATCAGCGAGGAGGAAGACCGTCTCCTAAAGCTCTCCTAGCCAAAAAAGCCCCGATTTGCAAGATTTTGGAAACCACTGGCCGCTCCAGAGTGCCATTTAATTATTACTAGTAAGAGTATTTGCATTACAGCGGCATCCTGAGGTTTCATCTGGGACGGGGTCACATCACGACAGGAGCTCTTGTGTGTGACAAGAGATGGTCCCCAAACCAGCCCCAGTTCTTAGTCATAATCTCTGTGCAGTTACACTGATTTCTGTAACACCACGTATATTTGAAACACAAAGTTGGTGCATCATTGTTTGCACAACTACTGCGTTAGACAACACAACAGAGAAGAAGGAGAAGGGAGGAGGAACGATTCCCCCATCTCCTAGTAGGAAACTGAGGCACGGGGGACTAAAGATGGAAAGGGTCTGGTTGCTGGACTTGGCAGAGAGCTCTGAGAACCTCTGTCTGCAGAGCTACTGCCACGACGTGCTGGCAGCGCCGGAGGCAGCTGCTACAGCTCCCCAATCCCGCTGTAGCTCCGCAGCCACAAATCCTGTCCTGCGCCGGTGCCGCCCCACGTTACACCGCAGCCCATCCCCGCGCCGCTGCAGAATCACAAGGTGAGCTTGAAAAACCATCAACAAAGGGAAAAAAACCCAGGCGCTGAAGCTGCCACCTCAATTATTGTTTTTTTCTCATGCAGCTGCTAACGCCGCTCGCGTCTGCACGTACAGCCGAGGATCTGCAGCGGGAGAGATGTGCGAGCCCCGTGCCTCAGGCAGGCACCCAGGCCGCTCCGGCAGCCACAGGGCAGCAGCAGCAGCAGGTACGGAGCCACGGGGCGAGGCACCGAAACCCCAGTTATTGCCACGCGCTCTCCTCAGAGGCTTCGATTTATCTGGAGACAGCGGCGCTTTGCTGAATGGCACAGGACAGTGGCGGTGGGGTGTTGCAGTAAATCTCTGGCTTCCCTGTATAGTTTTCTTTTGCTTTCCTTCGCTGTAGTTAATCTGGATTGGGTGTCTGCTTCCACTCCCTGAATTTATGGCAGGAATCCGCTAGAAACACAGGGCTCTCACGCTCATGTTTCGGTGGTCTTTTAGGGCCCGTTTTTACTAGGGCATGGCACATGCTACGGCATCATACTATAAGCAACATAATGGGAACGGCTTACGTTTAATGGGAGAACTTCGAGCTGAGATCCCTGCTCTCGGCCCGTGGGAACCAGCGCCCAGCTCCCACGGGGACACGACTCTCCACCGAGATGCCCAGCGCCCAGCTCCCACCAGGAGACCGGTCCCCGCCGAGACACGTGGCCGAGCCAGAAACCAAAACCTGAGCCTGCCAGTTGCTTTTGTCTGGGTTTTTCACACCCTCCTGCCAACCAAACATTGTGCCAAGGGGTCTGTCGCGTTTAAATACATGGAATTATCTATTACAATGCTTCAATATTTATTACACAGATTTCGCTTTAACTGCTTTGTAAATCATAGCAGAAATAATGGCCTTCCAACTGAGAGTCATATGCTGTAATCAACCAACAGAAAGTCAAGATTGCAATTTAAAGTATAGATTAAGAAGTCCTTATATGAACGTTTTGTTTAAATTAAGAGATGGGACATGACTCAAACAATAAGGCCTCACCAAAGATAATTTTTCCCAGCAAATCAGTCAAGGGTTTAGAGGAGGCTCAGGGGGTGCGAAGGAGCAATCGTGACCTCCCAAGACTATAAATATTTTTTGTTGTCAGATTACTTGAACAGAAGACTCTGCACAGCCAGCGTGGTCTGTCTCTAAACGGCACCTTGGAGGTTTCAGCCGTGCTCGCCCGCCCGGCGGGGCCAGCTCAGCGCGGCAGCGGCAGAGCTGGACACCGAACAGCGTCCTTGGGCCGTGGCCAACCTCCCCCGGGCAAAGCCGCGCCGCCCTCTGCGCGGGCTCGCTCGCGCTCCCCAGCCCCGTCTGTCACATCCTTCCCCGGCCCCAGCACCCCGACACGTGCCGTCTGCTCTGCCTCCAGCACTGGGCGGCTCCGTTTCGACTCCCCGCAGCCGAGCTCCCCGCTACGTCAGCCCGCTTGCGATTGCGAACCCAGCCCTGTCCTGCTGCAGCGTGCTGTCGTGCTCCCGAGCTGTGCCGCTGCTGCCGCTAAACTCATGGCGAGGTATCCAGCTCCTCACTACCACCTCGCCAAACTGGACCGTGCACACATCTCCCAGTCCTGGAGACCTGGAGCCCCTCTGCCCGGAGCAGGAGCCCTCCCTGCCCAGCCCTGCCCGCTCTGCTCGGGTACCGGCAGATCCCTGCCTGCCCTTCACACCCACGGGGGACCTCCTGGACTCAGCTGCCATCACTGTTGGTGCAAGAGTGCAACCCTATAGTGAAGCAAGCAAAACTCAAGGTACATCATCCCCGGGATGGGGATGCCCTGAGGACCTCATGGGTAGGACTTCTCCAAGAGCCTTCTCCTGGTGAGGACCAGAGGTCTGCAGCCCAGTCCCACGCAGAGATCACCGGGCGTTTATGGGCTCGGTTCTTATAAGAGATGACGGTATTCCAGTATTTATGAAGCCTCCTTTCAATAATTGTCACGCTGTTACATTGGTGAGTTTCTTGACAAGTTATTAAATCATAATTTCTAATTTAAATGCCAGCTTTTGGCGTGCATGCCTGCTCAGGATAAGCTCATTTTCATTTTTATTAAACATCACCTATTAAACACAAGGAGAATTTTCTTAGGAATAACAGAAAACACCACAGGTGCCTTATTTCCCAGCTCATGTTGTAATGGTTTCAAATAATTCCCCAAACACATAACCACAACAAGGGAATCGTTATGTGGTTAGGTGAGGACTGAGGTCTGCAAAGACCCTTCTCCGGATGAGAAGGTGCTGGCTGGCACCTTCCCTTGGGTTTTGCTCCTTGCCAGCCCCTGGAGGTGACCAACCCCGCAGCTGCAGGCGTTGCACCATGCCATAAACCACCTCCACCTTCCAAACCTGAAGAGCACTCACATAAAACCAAAGGAAAGCTCAGGACATCTGAGCTAGACACCAGAATCCAAAGCACCCAACTTCCAGAGATATTTCAGAGGCTCATGACATGGCAGTCATACTTCAGTGCCACCCAGTGCTTGGCTTTTCAAGCAGATGGTCAATTAATTATGCTCGTTTGGAGTTTATAGTGCCTGGCCCTGGGCTCTGCATTCGAACCGTGTACCCCCTCGTCGCAGGAACGGTTGCAGTGGCACTGCCGGCTCCGTCCCACCCAGGGTTATCCTCCCCACTCTGCTGAATTTACAGGGCAAGGGGTTGTGTGTCCGTGGAGCCCAGGACTGAGCCCACGGTGTACGGCACAAACCATCAAAAATGGGACGACGCAGCTGTTTTCATCTGAAAACAGGAAGTCAAAGGAAAAGAATAACTCCGGTGCAAGAGACGTGGGGCGAGAGGACGTTCAAAACCATCCCACGGGATGAAGGGTCGTGTACTTGGCTTAGCCGCTTTCTCTGGGCTGGATTTGGTGCTAAAATCCTGGCTTACTTTGGGGCTGATGGGAAAACGAATTACCCATTTCCCCCAAATGATTTCCATCTCCAGACTATACATTCTCTGTGATCAGACTGATTAGCTAAATAAATCATCCTTACCTGAAGATAATCCATTTATGCTTTTTAATTAAACACAATTATGACAATTTGTTCTGCTGCCTGCCAGACTGCATGCGCAATCAAAGCCAAGGGGAAGAAACTTTTGCGGATGTGTTTACCTCCAGGCCAAAAAAACCGAGCAGAAAAGTACCGAAAGCACACCTTTTGATGATGGTGCTGAAGATTGGCTGGGAAAAAATAACAACAAGGGGGACTGGGGAACTAGTTGAGATGATCAGCGTCCTCTGGAACAGCCGTGGGCTTCTCTTGTGCCACGCCTGCACCAGAGGATTAGGCTGGGTCCCCTCCGCACTCCCGACGGGTGCAGAAGGAGCTCGATTTCGGGGCCACGTTTTCCCCTGCCAAGTGCAAAACCAGGACTAGGCGCAAACACGAACATAGCAGTTTTCTTAGAACAGTTTGTGTCCTTTTCGCAGTCCAACGAGACAAGAAAACACGTCCCATTTGCTCTGCCAAGGGCTTTTATTCAGATCAACTTTCCTTCAACTTGCTTGCACAGAGTGAGAGACAAAATAACGAGCCAGCTTAAATAGATGTTAGAGACCTTCCTGTTATTCAAAAGCCCTCTGCAGTCCCTCTCCCCTCCCCTTGCCACCGCGTGCTCAAGTTCAACTGCAAGCGAATACAGCAGACTATGTGCTGTTTGTTTTGGGTTCAATGGCATCTCATTTACACGTGTTAATTGCAACTAATTGGCACTAATTGGATGAACAGGAAACCCTCTGGGAGCACTCATACCTTTAATTTGTAGTAAATATCATTCATTAACATATGCTAATTAGAGCCAATTAACATTGATTAAGGGTTGCCAGCTACTTGGAAAGTACAACTATCCATGTTGTATTAAGTCAGCACAAAATATGATGCATGCTTTAAGTATAAAAGAAGAGGCAAGCTAACATAAGGCAGCATCTGGGCCGCGTGCTTGTTTGCCGGCTGGCTGGACGCGTGCCGCGCACGGGGCACGTCCAGCTTTCACACCACTCGCAACGCAACCCCGGCACCGTGCAATCTCCTGAGGCCAAAACACAGCGAGGGGAACAGCGTGCTACCCACCACGTACCGTACCTCGCACCCGCAGGTGTGGTAGGAGAGAAAACGCACCTCCAAAGCGAGTTGTTGCTACCCAAAGCATGCAAAACCCAACATCTGGGGCTCTAGGGAAGCTCGGCACCTCCTTGCAAGCAGGTCTGTTAAAAGGGATCTCTGGCCTTTAGAACAAAAGTTAAACCAGCGCTCCTCCCGCCTATGTCCATTGGGTACCAACGTGTTTCTTGTGGGATTCAAGCACAGCATCTCCCACCACGCTGGCCCAGACGGAGCCGGGGGCCTGGGCCCATGGGCAAAGCAGTGACTTTGCCAGCTGGATGACGGAAGAGGGTCTGGTCCTGTCCAGCACCGACCGCTGGTGGGTGCCGTGCCACGTCTCTGGGGGGCTGCAAAGGGAACCGAGGCAGTGCCGTCCCCGTAGAAAACCACCTCCTCACGGCGGACAGCCCCGAGCAGGCTCCCGAGGGATGCTTCTGCGTGCCTGGGCTTGGCAAAACTCCCCGCACGGGCTGGGGATCCCTGCTTTGCACGGTCCTAGGGGCAGGCAGGTGTGAAGATAGCTTCAAGCCACTCTACCTTATACCAGGACTTCTGCTGAGCACAGCTATTTGATCCAGCGAATATGGGTCACCGCATTCCCAGGGTCTGCAAAGACCCCGGGGCTGCTCTGCACAAGAGCTCAGCCCTGCTCTCTGCCAAATGTATTTACCCAACAAAACCTGGAAGGTGTAAAATAACACGGCAAAGCTCCCACACAGGGTAAAATCCTGCTGCTCCCACGTCAGCTGCTTTTTTGGGTACAGATACGTTGCAGCCTGCAGCCAGGGACGAAGCTCTGCGCTGGCTCCGAATGAGCCAGCTCAGACACCGGGAATACCAACGGCGGCAGCGTGCAGCACCACACGGGCAAACATACTCCGTACGAGGGCACCCACCGAGCCCCGGTGCCAGGCGAGGGCACGGGAGCCAGCACGCGCCCCAGATCCCCCCGCAGATCCCCTGGGACATCGGTGCTGGCACGGGAAGCGCTGGTGAGTGGGGCGAGCGCAGGGCCCTTCCCGCCCAGGCCCCTCTCTGCTAATTAAAGAGCAAACAAAACAAGACAGTATACCTGATAATGGCATTTTCCGAAAGGGTAGGTCCTTTTTGGCCCTACCTTTGCCACCCAGAGATCACCAATGGGCTGCAATGCCGGCACCCGAGCCCACATATCCCGGAGAATGGTGGAAATACTGGATTCAGCCGTCCGCTTTCACAATTAGCGGAGATGAGCAACATGGGGGGTGTCCAGACATGGCCGAGTCGGTCACAGGAAGCTGAAGTTCAAATACCTCTTGTTCCCCTAAAGCTTTTGCACTAAAATTATTACCAACCCGTTTACCCTGCTGTTTACCATTTTATTACCTAATAAAACAACTGCTTATCAGTTTGCATAGAAGGACAGAGAAGAAAAGCGCTTAATCTTAACGAACACCTGGGAGGAGACATGATTTGGGCTGACACTGGGTCTGTTTCCCAATTTACATGTTCCTAAAAGGATTAGCTTCTTACACCGAGAAAACAGAGGCCGGGGTTGAGACATCGCAGGGAGAAGATGCACTGCAAACGCCTTGAATTTTGTTGTTTGGCTACAAAATGTGCTTTGTTAGCAGAGCGGGAAGCACGAGGTGCCGGCGGAAGGGGGTGTGAGGCAGCGTGTCCATGCGCTTTCCTTTCCCAGCTCCTACAAACGTTGATTGCACAGGATGGGAGCACACAATTAGCTCTGCCTCTAATTGCAAACTGACCCTATAATTTGAGGACTGTAATTAAAACGTAGTGTTTGAGGCCTCTTTCCGAGAGCATTTTCACTATTTACGTCGCAGACTGCCACAAGACACGGTAAAGGGTGGAAAAGGGATGGGGAAAGATGCCGCAGCCCAAATCCTGCTGCTCGAGTCCGGACCCAAAGCCCCAGGAGAGTCCAACGCCCGGCTCGGGAGCAGCGGAGCCGCGGGTGCAGTGTTATCGCTCGAAGGCCTCCCCTCGTCCCCAAAGGCTGCTGCAGAACAACGCCGCTAAAGAGATAGCA
Source organism: Ciconia boyciana (assembly GCF_034638445.1). Lineage (NCBI taxonomy): Eukaryota > Metazoa > Chordata > Aves > Ciconiiformes > Ciconiidae > Ciconia > Ciconia boyciana. The sequence goes on along the minus strand of NC_132950.1, from coordinate 10,851,898 downwards.
GGGTTTTACGGTTGTATTTTTTCCAAGCCTCCAGACAGACACAGAGAGGCAAGCGCCGATGAAGCCGCGGTCCCCCCCACCCTTTCTGGGAGAAACCTCCCACTACGCCCCGCACCGAAACCCCTCATTTGCTGGGCATCATTTTCGGAAATGTTAAAAACCCCGTCCTCAGCCTGGACACAGAGAGGGGCTGACACGAAGCCTCGGGGTAAAAACAGGATTGCGTGTCTAAAAATGGGCTGTAAAATTTCAGACAACTGCAATCAGAGGGGATGTCCGAGAACCTGAAAATGTATTTTTCATGAGTTTAATAAAAACGTCTGTTGGAGAGCAGCATCACTGACACATTTAAAGCAGTATCAGAAAGCTGATAAGCTAAAAACACCACCAACATACACATATATAGATGTATACGGACACATAACCTGCCCCTCCGTGAGGATATGCTCAATAATCCGATGGTCTGTTCCACCTCTAATTACAGTGATCCCGCAACCCAGTATTCCTAACCAGGGCTTTAAATCTGAGTTTACAGTATTTAGGAAGCGTTGTCAATAATGTTTACAGTGAATTAATTACTGAAGTGATTTTAATTTATTTTCATTAATTATAATCTTATTAACCAATTAATTAAATCCAAATACAGGATGCGACATTGTTGGGTGGTTACACCCTGGTAAGCAAACAAGCTGCATAATCATACTTCCAGCAAAGCAAACCAGCAATTAGGGAGGACCCGGGACACCAGCGCTGCTCCAGCGGATCCTTCCAAGGGTCAGACGTTTTTGGGGTGCTGCCTACCTGCTGCTCCCCACCACCCCGTCCCACTCCCGCTTCCTCGCCAGGCACCGCACAGCCAGGCAAACCCACCCGGCACCCGCTCAGCTGCCGCAACAGGGTGGTTTTTTCCCTTGGGACTCCCCCAAACATGAAAAGTTTCGTTCAAACACCCCCCCGACAGCTCCCAGCGCCGGCCCGCTGCTGCTCCTCGCCCCTTACCCGTGCCACGCACTGCTCACGGAGGGAGGTTATCAGATTTGTACCAACGTGGTACGAGAAATGCAGGATTATTTGACAACGTACAAGCGCGGATTCCTTGGTGAAAAGACGCGAGTTGAACGAATGACTTAAGCGCTTGCAAATTCAAGATCTCTTTTTGTTTTATGACTGCCTTAGCATCCAGCCGCACATAGATACAACTCCCTTCAACAAACATTATGCACAGGATTTATTACAGATGTATACTATTTACTAGGGTTTCTAGTGATATATAGTCTCTCTTCATCATTTGAGCAGTAAAGTATATTGTTCTGACCCTTCCACTCCCTCCATTTGCCTAAGACTCCAGCCACTTGATATTTTTCCAGTTCTGACATTTCAAACATGCAATGCCATATGTATTGCCACTTTCAGGTAATTATCACGTAAAATTAGGCTAGTCTTGTACATGAAACTAGCAATTAGCCAAGGATTGAAGGTCAAAGAGATCTCATTTATAGAGTCTCTAACAAAATGTTAAGTGTAAATGTGTGTCAGATGGTCCAGGATGCCGGATTATATGGGGTCATGACAACGGGTCTGAAGTGTCATCAAGCACGATGTAACCAGTCTGTTGGGCACAGCAGTACAATCTGGGACTTATCTCTCTCAGCCTTATCAGAACCTGCACTAAATCTAGGACACGGCCTTAGAGGAGTTTCTGCAAAACCAGGAAAATGAATCGCAGCCCATTGTTTCCCTTGCTTGGACTTTTAAACGAGCTGTTCTTTATTACAGTGTGCTGTGCGTGACAAGCCCGCTCCTCGTCCTCCCAGGACGCGTGCGTGCAAGCTGGAGCAGGACCCGGCTGCTCCCGTTCGGATGAGGTCAGGTTTTGCCCCGACCGCGCGTAAGGAAGGGCATCAAGGGCTGCTGTGCCGTGAGGAGGGGAGTGGGACATGCCGGTGCTGGCTCCTGCCCTGGCCTGTGCCACGGTCCCCGTCGGGGTCTGCGTGTCCCGGGGCAGCGCCGCAGCGGTGCTCGGTCCTGCGTGGATGCCGTGGGGCTGTACATCCCCCTCCAGCTCCAAAGGGGCTCTGCCGGGAACGTATCAGCTCCCAGCACCAACCCGTCACCTTTTAATGTCATCAGAGCAGGGTTATCCAGCAGGCCCAAAGGCATTTGGGACGTTAACTGGGTGCTAATTTGTTCAGCCCTTGTAAAGATACCAGGCTTAATTTTTGCTGATGCAGGGCCTCATCCTGCAAGCACTCGAGAGGGCAGAGCAAAGCTCCCAGGGACACCGCAGTGCTGGGCCAGACCTTCCCTGCCCGAGCAGCGCGCAGAAGGGCTCCCCGCCATCTCCACGAGCAGACACCAGCCTTTCTGCTCCATCCCCAGTGCCCGGGCAAGTCTGTTCTGTGTAGAGAAGTCAGGGATGATTTCGTATCAGTGCACCTTCTATCAATTTTCTTTAAGCGTTTGCAGCTGAAATCTCTCACAAACCTGATCCCTCTATTTTTCCCTCCCCCAATATAATACTATCCCACTTTCCATGTGCACTTGGGTGAACAGAGATGGAGCACAAAAGCCAAGCCAGTGGCAGAGGCCTGGGCCAGGACTACTGCTGAACGAGACCTCCTCCTCCGACAGGGAAGGCGACTGCAGCCGAATCGGGTGTTAAAAAAGCCTCCTTGCGTAATTTTGTTTATTCTCACCTGTATAAATATTTATCCTTTCTTCCTGCCACTCCGAAAAGGAGAGAAATAATTAAAAAAAAGTCTTTTCTTCAACAACCCAATATGCTTTCCAGCGGGATATATCCTCTGTCAGCCCTGCCAACTACTCCAGGTCCTTGCTGGGCATCACCCCCTCCCCGGCATTAAGCCCCCATCCCTGTTACAAGCAACCGTTCCCCACCGCACGTCAGCGGGGCTCATGGCAGACGCCTTTCATGCGCTCCCCCGCCGAAGGCAGACGAAGCGGAAGGCTCGCAGCATTTTCCTTCCAAGTTTTCCTCCCTGTCTCTTCCCTACCCCTCTGTTTCCCCCCGCTCTCTGAACGCCGTCGCCTCCTTTGCTTCTCCTCCCCTCTCCCGCTCCGGTTTCCAGCCCGCGTCCCTCCCGGCTCTGTGCCCTGACTACCAATGATGCTTTCAGCCCTGCTCTGTATTCTGGCTGGAGGCAGAGGTGGGGGCACGCCAGCCCGCTCCGCTCGCCAGCCCTTCGCCTCCCGCGCAGGGCCGCAAAACGCTGCCAGAAGAGAAACGAACGATTTTCCCATTTTATCTGAACATGGCGCCAGTGCTTTCCTAATTGCAAATGAAGGAACCCGCAGGCACGCTGCGTGGCCACGGCCCGACCGGCGCGTGGCGGACCCGGGGGCTCTCCCCGTCCTTCTCTCCCTTGCCAGCAGCAGCGGCGTAGGGAGGAGGGATGCTCCTTGTGCCAACGCACCGGAGCCGATGGGGTTATTGCAGATTTGCCCTTTGGTTTGCCATCCAGACCCGTCCCCGCCGGCAGAGCCGCGCTGAGGACGGCCTCAAACTTCCCCGGCTCTTCCCTCCGCCCCGTGCACCGTGGCAGCCCCGGCTCGTAACCTCCCTTTCCTCCTTGAAGCCCAGGTCGTAGCGGCACTTAGTTAAATTATATAACTGCAAACAAAGTGTGACAGCTTTATTTGTAATTATACTGCATTTAAAGGAACAAGATGAGCTTAATGAGTTAATAAAGTGGCTGCCTGTCAAAGCAGGGGCTGCTTTGCATAGGCACCCGGCGGGGTCCCCGCTCCGGGCTCATGCATATGGAGGGTGCACGGAGGTGCCGCCGGCCATGGCAACGCGCAGGTAGCAGCCCGCGGCCAGCTGCCCCCGTCCCAGAAGACTTGTATGAAGTGAAGACTTGTGAGAAGCGAGCATTTTGTCTCCGCACACTTGACAAAACAAAGACAACTCACTCCTCTGGTTTCATGCCACATTTTTTATTCATAAACAAGCTGTTGGCTGTAAAGACATGATAAAACTCGAGCTCAGAGGAGGCTGGCGAACATTTGAATGCAAATCCTCAGCTGCTACAAATCCGTCCTATTATTCAGCCGATTTTTTTTTTTTTTCCTCCCCATTTTTGTCTTATGCTAAGCTAGGCAGGATCCCAACCAGAGATATGTGATAAACTCTGGTCAATGCAAAGAAAGGCACCGGCATAAAAATTCAAAGGCTTGCCTGGGAGAGGGGAGGCAGGCAGGCTCCGCGGGGCGAGGGAGCACGAACAAAGGCCACCGTGCTGCCGGGGGGCTCTTCGGCGGCAGCCGAAGGTTTAGCTCTACATGCACAATATTGCCTGTTGTGATCTTTTTTCACCTTTTTTTGCCCCGGCTAGGTACCTTTCTCCCGGAGGGTGCGTGTGGGGAAAACCTGGCATGCAGACGAGGCAGGGAGGGCTGCCCGCGTGCCGCAGTGCTGCGTGGAGGAGCCCCAGCCGGAGGTGAGCGCAGCCGCAACCCCCCAGCAAAACCAGGAGCTTCCCCGGCTCCCAGCCCTGAGCAACGGGAATATCTCATGGGGGAAAAAAAACCCCGCTAAAAGACACAATATAGGTTATTTTTATGATATAGGAAAAGAAGAGTAATTTAGTATTTTCCACTTTCATCCCCAAACCTTTCAGTGATGCACACGTTATAACACCGCTCAGACCCTTTGCGCGTGCAAACCTCCGTGCAAGGGATGAGTCTCTTTGGCTGGTACCGCTGCCGGCGGCGGCTGTGCATCTGGGCTGAGAAAATCAAGTCCCAGATTAGTGACAAGGCTGGTGCTGAGCGACGAAGAGCAAGGATGGCCCAGTGGCCAAGCCCCGGCACGGGGTGCCCGGGACCAGAGTCTATAACTTAAACCCAGATGTGCTGGTGCCCCAAAACCCCGCATCTCCACTGCTTTCAGTCCAGATGTTTCACGGAGCCCAACCCAGGAGCTTAACATTGCTTTCAGGCTGGGCCTGACCTGGCTCCTGCCTAGCTCCTTCCCCTTGTAGATATTCGTGCAAGTCGTTTAACCTCTGCAGTCCCCCGTTTTCTCAGCAAGCAGGGGGTGATAGCACTCCTCTCCGCCAACCCTGCTGGCGTGAGAAAGGCTTGTGGCCTTTTGCTAAAACACACCTCGCCAGCGCCAGCAACGCACCCAAGCTTTGCCCTTGGCCGTAGCAGAGAGAATTTCCTCAGGGAGAAGAAAAAAGTCAAGAAGAGATACAGTTCAGAGAGATGAGTTTTGCATGACAATTGGGAAATAAAGAAAATAAAAGTTAGTAGGAATTCATTTGCATGAGAACGCAAATGGAAAAAAAAAAAAAAGACAGATTATTTCTTGCAGCCTCTATCTAATAAATTATTTTGAGAAGAAAATGCACCAGAGGTCAAGAGCACAAGCAGGAGGGCTGGGGGTCACTCAGGGCTGTGGTTTGCTGCTCTGGATCCTGACTGATAGAGATATTTGCATTTCTGGGGTAATTCTGCAGCACGAGGAAATCCGCTATCACGGTGTTACAAGACACCACGGCTCCTCCGCAGAAGCGAAACAAGAAGTCATTAAGCCCAATCCCTTTGCCTCCCTGCAAAACAAGTATGACTGATGTCATATCCCTAGCTGCGTTGCCAGAACCACCGAGCACCAACTGATTTCATTTTTGGTGGCACCTAAAGCCGGGCCTGCAGTCAGGGTGTCCCGATGCAGGATATATTTGCTGTTCGTTCAGCTGGCAATGCGATAAGAGGTAGATGCTGAACTGTAGCTTAAATTATAGCCAGGCAAAGTACTCATAGGAAATGAGTGACCCAACAAAAATAGCCTTTCATTCTCCGAGACAAATTACAAGGCACAAACTTTGATTTTTATGAATGTACTCATTATTCTTAAGCATTCAAGCAGCTTTTTGTGAGTGTATGTTGCGCTATGGGCCGGCTGCTAATTGAACCCCCTGAAATGGCCATTACTCGTGGCAGGGCTGGGACCTCGGGAAGGTGCGGTCCCCCCTCGCCAGCGGGCACGGGCTGCCTGCGGGCAGGGCAAACCCTTCCTGCGCCGGCAGCGATGTGCGGGTGCCCTCCAAGCACCTATGGGTAGGGGTCTACACGAACAAGCTCTGTTGCCCCCGTCTGTGAAGGCAAAAATCCCACTGATGTGAATGCTGGTGGAAAAGGCAAAGCGGGGTGTGAGTGGGGTCGTCTTGGAAAAGGATGGAAGATGAGAGGAAAATATCGGTGGATGTTTCTGCCAGGTCCTGCGTAGCTGGAAGAGACCCCAGTGCAGGACACGCTTAGATGCGTGTTTAATCTTCAACCTGCGTTAAACCACGGCTTTGACCCCCTCTACGCTCCTCTTCCCGGATTTCTTAAGGTGCCTGTTCATAGAAACCAGCATCAGCGCTACCTGCTTGGCTGGGGGCCGGCTTCTGCAGATGCTGAGGCCGGGCACCAGGAGGGGGAATCAAGCGATGGCACCTCCGCAGCCGGGCACAGGCTCCTGCTCCCTCCTCGCCACTTTGGGCAAAGCCCAGGTTTCTGGCGTTTGCAATCCGATCAATGCAGGGCCCCTGGTTGTGGACAAGAGGAGAGACTTAATTCTAATCTGTATTGACTGCTCGCTGCTTTGTCTGCCAATTTGCATCATGGACTTGTCTTAAACAATGATGTGGGCCTGGCAGGTTCTCTCACAGTAATCTATACCAGCGGGTCAAAATCTCTGAGCACTCGTTAAAGTCCATACATACGAAATGCACGTTTAACTACTCGAAAGATACTGAGATGCATCTGTCGCAATATTTATCCACCTTCATCTGTAATCTGCTTAAACCCCAAGAATGCTTTCAGTTTTTAGCAGCAGAAAGAGGCTACTTTATGCAGTGGAGAGTGTTTCTCTAAGTTTTTATTCTAAAATATTTTGTCATGCTACCTCATGTCCAAGGAACAGGTCAACGGAGGTGGATGGTAAGGAGATGAAACTGCCCGAAGGGAGTGAACTCAGTCTCCTGCCTCCTCCGGCACTGTAAGTTCCAGCTTACTGAACACCCGCAGCTTTCGCTTCTTTTAAAGCTGAAATTTTGTGATTGAGAAAAAAAAAATCTCTCTGTATTTTGGGTAAAGCTCTTTGGAGCTTCCCCTATTTCCACTTCCATTTTTCCCCAGGTTTGTAGCTCTTGACAAGAGCAGCTCTGGGCACAGCGTCCCCGCTGCCGCTGCACTCGGCTGCGGGCTGGATGCCGGGGCCGAGGGGCACGCGCGGTGCCGTGGGCTGCCCTGGGAGTCCCCATGGTGGGACGGCACAGGGCACCGGGGGGGAACGTCCCCAGCTTTGGCCCCTCGCAGCCCCTCCAGATCCACATCTAGCCACCACCGAGCTGGAGAAGGGCTTTGATCTGCGGTGCCAGGCCAGCACCACCGCCCCATATTGCAAAGCCTCTGACTCCTGACGCACAGCGCGTGGCAGGGAAACACAGGCAAGGTTTTGGGTTAAATGTTGAGCTGACAAAGACGTCGCTAAGCTCCAAAGCCCAGCCCGAGCGTGCACTTCCACAGATTTTGATAACGCAGCGTGTCAGCAGCTGTGGAGATTGAGTGATTAGGCTGGGGACACGGACACTTGTCTGCACTTCATTTAAGCTTTGCCACCGTCTGCCTGCCTGTCAGCGGAGGTTTAGGGCCGCGGCGAGGGGACAAGCATGCGTGCGTGAGCGTGCACACCTCTGTGCATGAGCGTGCAGAGCTCCGTGCGTGTCTGTGCACGCCTCTGCGCGTGTCTGTGCACGCGTCCGTGCGTGTCCGTGCCCTGCATCCCGGCGCCGACTCCGGAGCAGCTTTGGCTTCCCCATGTTTGGGTGACAATTTACAGCCGCCTGTGACCCCAGCCGTGGTGCTGCCAAACTCTCCGTCCAGCCAGCGCTGCCTGGACCATGACTGCGGCCCATAAATGTGATTTATAGGCAGCCGTTAGGGAGAGACACTGCCTCTCACATCAACTCATTGCACCAGATGGACTGTCTGCTACTTCAGCAATGGGCTCGGGTGGCAGTCGGGTGACCAGGGCACTGCCCACCTCCCTCGACTTCCTAACTAGCTGGTTAGACGGGGTTTGCCACCTGTCAAAGAGGAGCCTGAGTTTTATAAATAGGTTTCTGCTCTCGCTTTTTTAAAAATACAAAGCATTCAGCTGCAGGAGAAAGGAGGGTCAGAGGAGAAACAGCCACTTTATTCGAGGATAAATAAATAAAAAGTCCACTTTGATCCCCTCCCTGTGACACCGGCACAGCAGGACGGCCGCGGCGGAGGGGCTTTTGCAGCCGCCCGTGCCAAGAGGGGCCATGCTGCCCGGCGCGGGGAGAGACAGCCGCTGGCACGGCACCGCGGGGACCCCCGGCAGGGCCGGTGCCTCCTGCTCGCTGCCTTCGGGCCACGATTACATTTTCCCCATCGCTCGGCTGCCTCAGGCGTCTGCCCACATCCAACAGCGCAGGCGTCGGGGGGCTTTCGGGTGAGCCCCTCGGCAGGACGGAGCCGGTGACGAGCTGGAGAGCGGCCGCCCCTCCCAGCGCAGGACGGCAGCCCCGAGAAATACAAATATGTAAAATAATGTTTTCCCCAGCTACAGTTTTCATACTCCAGCGTGGAGAAATGGCCTGCTCATCCAGCAACCGTAGAAAATCTCAATTTCCCACATAAAAATATTAGTGGCTGGCTTAAAATATTAACATGTGGATCGCATTGCCCTCAGAAGCTGTGGGATCGGAGTTTAGCATCAGCAGTTAGACACAGATATGGAATTAAAAATGTAAGCAGTGGCTTTTCAGGCCTTATTACTGCAGCGGGGAGGCCCTGCAGGATGGATGGCGGAGGGAAGGAGGGAGGAGTGCGATGCGGGGCTGGGGTTTCCTGCTACGGCTTTCCTCTCCCGCTGCTGTCCCCCCGGGCTAAGCGGAGCGGCCGCAGCCCCGGGGTCAGGGGCTGCTCCCACCTAATGCCCCCGAGGTTATCCCCCGCTCAGCCTCTCGCCCTCCGCCGGGCAAGCCGGGTTTGCATTAAGCAGCATAAGCTGTCTCGGGGCAGCGGGAGCTTACGGCGAAGGCGTACGAGATGAGGGTGCAGGGCACGGCCGGGCTGGCGGGGTGCTGGCTCCATACGGCCGGAGGTGACGGGGAGCCCCAGGACAGCCCCACGGCTCCGGGGAATCTGCCCCAGGCTCTGCCCTGCAGGTCCTGTGCCACCCGGGCACGTCCTGCACGGCCCCATCCCTCCTGCCCCAGTGCCCAGGGGTGACACCCCGCGCTTTAGGGTGGCTCTAGGGACATAGCCAGCTTTGGCCCGAAAGTAAGCGGCTGCTTTGCAAAGGGCTGGGTGCATGGAGGGGCTGGCTGCAGCCTGGGGGTCGGCACGCGTCCCCCTGCACCCCCAGAACGTTCCCGTCCCGCTGCCCGTGCGGGAGGGCTGTGGGGCGAGGGCTGCATCCATCCCCATGCCATCGCATGGGGACCCAGCCCTGGACCTGCTGAGGCCTCTAGGGGCTACTGTAATACAAATAATGAATAATTGCAATGATATCTAACTGGTAAACAACAGATATTCCACGAGCCCTGCACATAACGACACACGTAAAACCCCTCCCGAATACGAGGACCTCTTTCCCTGAAGGTTTGGGCTGGGCTGATTTCACACGCCGGCTGCGCGCACACACCGGCACCCACAAACACGCCGGAGCCAGCCCGGCGGCCGCCCGAGCGCGGCCGCTGCCGAGCTGCCCGGGGAAGTTGGGAAGAGCAGAGTTTGGCAGAAGGTTAGCGTCGGAAACAAAAAAACTGGACTAAATTATTATTCCACCCATAGCCTTCACAAGGAAAATAGAAGCAGCAGATTGAGGCCTGTTTTCATATTTGATAGGGAACCAGATAAATGGCAGGCAGCTTGCTCTGATAAGGCCTTGCTCTGGGCATAACCTCTTTCTCTGAAAGCCTCTTACTATGCATAGAGTCAGGCTATCTGTGCAGCTGCACCTTGACACAAATATATCTGCACCCAAGATGAACCAATTCCCCCAGAAATTACAGGAGTGGGATTGCATCTGGGGAAGGGGCCGCAGTCACCGCTTTGCTGCCTTCTTTTTTTAACGATACTTTTTTTCCCCCCAAGTAGCTTCTCAAACAAACATTTCTCCCTTCTCCCTCTGCATCGCTCTGTCCCTCGTGCCAGCAAAGGGTGGAGAGGGCAACGGGGATGCAGAGCTGGGGTGCGGGGTGCCGGAGCGGGGTGCTGCCCTCCACGCTGGGGCTGGCAGCCACCGCAGCACCGCTCCCGTGCCCCTTTGCAGGAAAAGGGGTTTAGCCCTCCTGAGCAATCTCATGCTTGGAAATCACCCCCAAATGTTCCTCATTTCGGGGGGGGGAAGCAGCAGCCGAGGTGACATCAATATAACCTGGGAGTTCCCAGGCTTTTAGAGGACAGGAACAAATGCGTGATGCTGCACAACATCACCCTGCCCACCACCCCGCCTTGGATGCTTCCGTACTTCCCAAACTCCCTCCCTGTGCGAGCACAGAGCCCAAACCCCCTCCTTTTCAGCAGCACTGGCTCTTACGAACCAAATTACTTTGGGAAATGGGTCTTGGCTCCAAAGGCATCAGGGCCACATTTCCTAATGGTCCCCATGCAAGATAGGGGCCATTCCCATTAATGTCCAACAACAGCTAGTCGCCTTAAAGTCCTCTGCGTCCGACAGCTTCCCTCTGCTGCACTTCAGGAGCCAGAGCAAACGTGTCTTGGTAAATGTGACTGATAGTGGGGAAGGAAAGCTGGGCCGGGGCGGAGGGACCCCAGGATCAGGAATTACAAGGCAGGAAAGGGTTTTCCCATCCCTGCGAGCAAAGCCTCTGCCTGCCAGCACAAGAAGAAACATCCTGAGCACTGCCAGTTCCCAAGGAACCAGGGGAAACCGAAACAAAAGTTGGTTACAAAGATTTGGGAGAAAAGGAGGAGAGCTATCCGAGGGAACGGCCGTGCTAACTGGCTATTGAGCAGCTTATGACCAAACCCATATTAATTTCCAGCCGTTAATGGACACAGGTAATGTCCCTGCTACCTATATCACTATTTTTTTTTTTTAACCAGAAGGGACTGTAAATTAGTTTCCCAGCTGCATGGCCACTTTAAAGACTTTATCCTAATGTTCTGTTTTGCGGTGACATGAGCTCTATCATCGTAAGAAGAACAAATCAGCAATTAGTCTGCGAGAGGCATCGCCACGGAGGTAGAACAGCCCCCAGTCAGAGGGAGAGGGAATCCTTTACAATGAAAGGCCCCCGGGAGAGTCGGGACCCGGACCTCATGACGATGATTGATGCTGGCACTGCAGAGACGCACCACACCTCCCCAGAAAATTAAAAGCCTATTTGGTACGGTACTAACAACACATCACATTGATATTGTCTCATTACCCATCAGCACAGGGTCCTCATCTTCCCATTTGCACGGTATTAGGGGAAAAACCCCACAGGACAAGCACTTTCCCCCTTTTCTCCTCATCCATCCCAGAACATGCTTGGAAAACCTGAAAGTGAAGGTTGAGCAGATTCAAAGCCCCTGTACCCTTCCTTGTACATCATCGTTATTATTATACGGATTTATGTCTCCCCTAAAAGCTGGGGGTCTGTGGGGCTGGATGCTGCCCGTGCGCAGCCTCAGCCCCTGGGGCAGCTCTCGCTCGCCGGAGCTGTGCCTTCTCCCAGCCCGGCACAGGGCGATGCCGGCTCCGCGGCTGCAGATTACAGCTGGCTGTGCCAGCACCAACGCGGAGCACCACATGCCCAAACCACCTCAGGGATTTGCATGTGGCCATATGAAGGAGCCACGCGAGCGGGGAATTGGCTCGTGCTGCAGACGGAGCCGGGGGGAGCAAAGAGGGGGTGCTCGGGGCAGGGACGTGGGGAGATATTTGCAAGAGGGGCAGATTTCATCTGAACACCGCAGTTGCCGAGGTGCAACCGGCCCCGCTGCCAACTGTGAAGGGCCGGCGGTAGAAAAGTGAAATATTAGAGCTTCGGGGTTTCCCTGCCCCCACTCCTTCCACACTGGCATCTGTTACGTGTTGGGTTGGAGCAGCAGATGCCTGGTTGCAGCTAATGACAGCAGTAGTCTGTTAACAGATGCCACGTATCTAGCAACAGCCTTTGTCTGATCAAAACACCAAGTGCTGATTTAGCTGTAAAGGTAGCGGGGCCAAGGCCTTTACCTCCCCGCGCCCGGATGGGTCCGAGCAGGAGCAGCGTTCTCGCTCCTGTCCCCTCCCCTGGTGCCGGAAGAGACGCAGCTCCAGGGGCTGGCTGGACCGGAGCGTACAAACCTGCTCATCCCACGCAGAGCACGGACCGGGCGCCAGTCCAAAATGAGCAGCCCTGGCTTCTGCACAAGCACTTTGCTGGGTGCTAAACCCAGTGGAGGAGAGATGCGGGGAAAGCACCGACTGCGGCTGCCCTCTTCCCGCTTTTCCTGCCCTGTTCCCTTTGGTGCTCCTGCCAGGGAGCCGGCTGGCAGCCAGCCGCGCGCAGGCAGGAGCGTGCGGGAGTCACGGCCGTGCCAGCAATTCCCTGCCCCGGCTCTCCCCATCCCACCCAGTGCACCCAGCCCGGCCTCTGGCACGTCCCCGCACCCCGGCTCATCCTTCTGCCGGAGCTGCCACGGTGGGGATGACATCTCCACCGCCGTTAATCTGCCGGAGGGGCTGCTGCTGCCCTCCTCACCCCAGGCAGAAGGGATGCCCATCTCCGCACAGGACTTTAAGAACAGGGAGCCATGCTCCTGCTGTGGCCGCCGCTTGTTCATTCAGCTCCAGCCAGCGTGGTGAGTGGAAAGGGTCGAAGTAAGGCGAGATATCTCAAGGGTGCTGGACCTGTGGCCAAAGCACTGGGCTTGCAAATGGGCAGCACAGGGTGTCTCGCTGCTGCCCGGGAGCACGCCGGGCTCCCGTAAACCTCCACAGGCATTAACTGAAGAGAGCAAAGGCCCAATCCTGCGCCCGTGGGAGTCCCGAGGGCTGTGAACGGCTCCGGATCGGGTCCTGAGGGCAGGAGCGCAGACGCTCATTTTTCAAGGCTCACTCCGTCAGCCTTCCCATTTACATTTCCCCAGCCCCGCCAGAGCTGAGGCCATATTAAACATCAAGGGGTCCATTCTCTGCCCACGGGCTTCTGCCTCTCCCAGTGCCATTAATAGCAGTGACGAGCTTGTATGCAGAGCAGAGGAGACCCCTAATTGCTGAACAAATTACATGTTTAAAATCAAACCTGTCTCTGGGAACAAGGAAAACACAGCGCTACTCACAATGGAGAACTTCTGTGCTGCTTCAGAAAATATTTAAATAACAAGATTAATCCCCTTTCCTTCAAATTAGTTAATAAAAATTGATTTCTCCTGGTGCTGAATACCTGTTTTCACAAAAGCTACCTTTTAGGGGTACTTGCAACCTCCTAATACAAATAAAGCTTAAGGCCTGGTCAGATTTTTTGGGGCCCGTCTATGCAAAGATGAAAGCTTGCCCTCCCTGGCACGTCCGTGCTCTCCGTGGAGAGCCCGGTGCAAGTGCGTGCTTCGTGCAGCGCATTGCACATTATTTCTAAGAGGAGGCAAGGAATCTGGATGCAGATATCCAAAGCGCTCGATCTGGAGGTCAGCGGTGACGCAGACCTGCTCTGGCGTCTGCAGCACCTCTCCTCCCAGCAGAGCCTTCCAGCCGCTCTCCCATTGCACAGACAGAGAAGCCGAGGCAGAAGGCAGCCCCTTCCACCACCCACCCACCGCCGAGCAGCCTTCCTCCTCCCTACATTTCTATTTCCTTGGACTTATCGCCCTGCCACACTAGATAGGCAAGGACAATACGGTGAAGAACCAAATGAAGAGAGTTTTTAACCAACACACAGGAGCCCAAAGGATAATTAAATGACAAGACTTATCAGCCCCCGCGGGGCATCTCCATTGTATAACAGATTAAAAAATGTTTCCTTTCCAAAGAAAAAACAGTCGCTGATCTACCTTTCGCTGAATCTATTAGACAACTCATCTGAAACAAGTTTCACATTTTTTAATTCGACCAGCTGATCCAATCCCCTCCTTTTGATTTCCCCAGATGGCAGGAGCAGCTGGAATGGAAAATCCTTCCCCGCCAGCACCGCAGCATCACCTGGCCATCAACAGATCGACGTGCTCCGAGCTTCGCCTGGTCCAAACGGGGAGGGGAGCGGCAAAGAGAGCGCCTTAAACGGTTCAAACTATTTTGCTCTTAAGCAATCAAACAAACAAACGAACAAAACACCCTCTCGCATTTTCAGGAGGCTTTAAACAGCATAGGTACATGCTACAACAGCTACATACTCGTAGATGCAAGCTAACGGCACGGGGC